>NC_140590.1:265884047-267084047 GCF_964204655.1 Triturus cristatus
CATATTAGCAGAGATGCGTCAGTTCATTTGCGTCACATAAAAAAAACCTTGAACCACCATGGATGCGTCACATTTACAATGCAGCGCACCGTGGCGCAAGAATAGACAGATGCGTGACGCATCTTTCGGTGTGAAGGCAGCGCATTGCTGTAGTCGTGTCCCAAGCACAACGCAACTCCAGCAATGCTCAGGAATGCCTATTTCTATTATGGTGGGTCACTCCTTACGCCTGCTTCAAGCAGGCGTGAGGTTTTGACACAGTGGCGTCGTAAAAGTGACTCAGTGAAATCTTGTAGATTTCACTCTGTCACTTTTGCGAGGCTTTCTCACATTAGAACGCCCACCCTGCATCCATTATACCTGATGCAGGTATAATGTAGCGCAGGGCTTTACAACATGACGCATCTCCCTAGATGCGTCACGTTGTAAATATGTCACAACGTGGCGCAGTGCTTACGACACCGCTTCATCACAGAAGTGACGCAACAGCGGCGTTAAGTTGTCGTTAGGGGCTTGTAAATCTGCCCCCTGGAGTAGTTGAGAGAGGCACATATTGGAGAATGGAAACCATATATAAAGATTTTGTTATTTTCTCTTTCTTCCTTTGTTTTGCCAACTCCTTATCATGGGTGCCAATACTACATGGGGCAGCGAAGAGTTGGCTTAAGCCTAGATCCCGAAAGGACTTCTTAACGTATGCCAGCCAAGGCATAGCTGGCATATTGCTTAAGCTAAGGCAGTGCTCTACAGCCTTGCTTGAGAAACTCATAAATGGAGTGGTCCATATTTTTAGCCATAATAAGATGAGAGCCAGGAATGCACCATCCTGTAAGTAGCCTAAACCCAATTCATAGTGAGATGAGACTGGTTGCTTTTTTGGGGACTGCTGAAAATCTGCACAAGAATCTATTTGCCTGCAGAGAGCCCAGACTTCTATGGCACGGGAAATTAAAAATTAATATAGAGCATTAATATTTAATACAAATCAGAAGGGCGCTAATGTACAACCCTGTCTTACCTCTCGGGTTACCCTTATAGGGTGGGTGCAATCGCCAGTTTAGGTGTAACGTACTTTCATAGATGTGTCCTAGTGAAGATGCTTTAAAAGGTTCAGTAAGGGAGGGTCAGTACATACTACTTCCATCAACTCCCACAGTTTCCCTCTGCCCACTTAGTCAAAGGCACAGGAGAGGTCCATAATGGCCATGTGAATAGTATCTCTCCTGGCCTTGACATATTTTCCGAAGATTAGGGACAAGTTAGGCGTTTGTTCGACTGTGGTAAGGCCAGCACATTATGTCCTCCTAATTTTTGGTAACCGGGTCTATGAAAAATGTGTTTGGATCAATATGTTACCATTTCATAGGCACCTCCCTATTAAGGGTGTAAAATAAAGCGGGATTAATCCTTAACCTAGATCTAGATCACAGAGTGAAAGTCTGAGACTGTTCTAATCGAGTAATTGTCCCTGAGAGGTGAAGGGCGCACCTCATGACTCGCACAATGTGCAATGTGTTCGCCCTTTCCATCTGTGACTCCGCAAACTCGATTCCAGCTGTGAATACACTTAGCAATGTTAAAATCGCCTGCCCACATAAGTGAAACGTGATTCTTTCCACTAGACCATAAATATGAATGACTCAGTATCATGTGCCAGCTTTTGCAGAATCTAACACATGAACATATGGCCGGTATTTTTCAATGGGAAAGGTGGCAACCCTAGATGTGAAGGAAGAAAGTAACAAGAAGAGGCAAGGCAAGTAACATGGTGAGGAAGGAGAGGAACTAAGTAAAGAAGAAGTTTAACAAGGGGGAAAGGAAGTTTAAGGTGAGAGAGGAAAGTGACAAAATAAAGAGCAAGTATAGCTAGCTAATGTTGGAGAGTAACAAGGTTACAGTAACTTGTTCGAGAATATATATGGCAGAGGTAAATTACAAGTATATAAGGAAGAGAATAAAACTAGATTAAAGAATGAAACAAGGGAAGGCGAGAGAGGTGAGTAGCAGTGTTAGGGGAGAGAGTATACAGGGTAAAGTTAGGATGAAATACAACAACAAAGTGGACGGGTAGAAGACTGTGAGGGTAGAAGCAAGAGCATAGGGTTTAGAAAAGTCAGGGCAGTGAGTGCAAGGAGGGAGGATGTCAGCATTGTAAAAAAAGGAGTGTGACACGATGTAGAGTGAGACTAACAAGGTGAGATTGGAGTATAACAAAGTGAGAAACAAGAGAAAAACATTATGGAGAAAGATAACAGGGGTGGCCTCACCTTGTTTCTTAAGAGTATGCTGACAGATTCAACACTTCACGTATTTTTAATTTTTTTTAACAACTTTGCAAGCTTTGCTGTAAAGGAAGCTTACAAAGTTCAAAACAAACAAAGTGCACATCTCTAGCAGACCTTCCTGATAGAGTGAAACTGTTCCTGCAGTCGCAGAGGGCTATGAGGGGGCGTGGATCGACTGGCACGAATGCCTGGAGTCTCAACCAATTCTGCTCTCCCACCTCACTCCATCATCAAAACAGTGCACCGTGCATTTGCCCTTTTTCACTATTCGACCTTATTGACCGATTTCCTTGCACGGAATGCCCCACCCTTTCTAGATGGCACGTGCTGAGTAAGGAACTCGTCACAACAGGAGGGCCAGCTGGGCTAAACCTCATCCTAGGTGAAGAAGGGCAAAGCCAAGAATCTTTGGTTACTTTGTGAAGGGATGGGTTTTAGATGTCACTCAATTTCATGGCCCACCTGTAGTAAAAAAAAAAATGAAGAAGAATATCAAGGTGAGATAAGGGTTTTATATGGTGTGGAAGGACACTAGCAGTATGATAGAGAAGAGTAACGCACATAGGAAGGAGATTAACATAGTGAAACAGTAGAGTACCAATTTGAGGTTCCAGTGTATTGAATTGAAAGGGGAGAAAATTATTGGAAAATGAAAAAAGGCAGAGCAAGGTAATTGAGGAGAATAACGTGCAAGTGGAAATTAAAAGACAATGAAAGAGAATACCAGTCTATGTTTAGAGAGTTACTAATAAATGGAGGAGAATTACAATGTTGGAGTGCAAACATACAAGGTGAGGAGCAGCAAGACGTAGAGAATAACATGGCTAGATAGGAAATTAACAAAGCGTGAGAGGAAATTACATGTTTTCGCGCAAGAGTAGCAAGATAAGAAATAGCAACGTGGTGAGGTTGGATCATAGACATTAATAAGTCATGGGTGCTGATCACTTCTGTTTACTTCACTGGTTAGATGTACCACTCAGTTCAAAAGTTCCCACCCTAGCCGTTCACTCGGGCAAAACGTCTTAAGACTTTACACCAGATTTCTCTCCACATGTTTAGTCTCTTAGTCTGTTTGCAGGCTAGGCCCTGCTTTACAAATCTAGTGGTGCACGAGGCGTAGCTCATTTTCCTGCTCTTCACAGCGGCAGCTACTCACTACTGTGGCCCTGTTCAATGGCATGGCATTTTTGCCTGTTGTATCCCTCAAGGCTGTGTGCAGAAAAGCACCCAGACATGATATTTGTGGCCTCTGGCCTGATTTGTCAGCGGCGATGTGTCTTCGGGAAGTGTAGCTATCAAGTCCAATAGAGGGCCTACTCCAGTGGTGACATGTCTCCTCTTCTCCAGAGCTGACAGAGGCAGCACAAGTTCTCAGACCTATGGCGTCTGTCTGGTGACAGTTGTGCTTGTACTTGCAAAGTTTGTGTGCAGTCCACACAGGAACCTTTGGAGAGACTGGGTTCTTTCTGGCTTTATTTTCTAGGACAGTCCGCTTCCTCTGGGTGTTCCTCACACCAGGAACGCTTTTGGCTACTCCTCCTGGTCATTCTAGCCTCCTGCAGAGCCAGGCACTCTCCATTCTCCCTCAACATGCAGACTTCTAGGCACTAGGCAGATTCTCAGCTCCTCCAGCAGAAGTGCAGAGCTCATGTGTTGTCCCCTA
Source organism: Triturus cristatus (assembly GCF_964204655.1). Lineage (NCBI taxonomy): Eukaryota > Metazoa > Chordata > Amphibia > Caudata > Salamandridae > Triturus > Triturus cristatus. The sequence continues at coordinate 265,887,999 of NC_140590.1, forward strand.
ACCTGTGGAAGACTCACTGTCATGCACACACCAATCTTGGTCCCACAATAGATCTTCACGTACTCTGTGGAGCACTACCTTCTTTCGTCATGGAGCTCGCACAAGGTGCTGTTGTTCGGATCCCACTTTTACACATCTACTGTCTAAGGTATCATAACCGGTTTCTCTTTTAAATGTCATTTTCTGGTTGTTCCTTTGATACAGTCTTTGTGCAAGGCAGTGGCTCTCAAAGCTGGTGAAAGTGCTGACTCCAAGCAGGAGTACTGAAACCAAGGGCACAATGAAGTGTGAGATCTCTGCACCAGGCTGTCACCAGCCTGCTTAAAGCTGTAATCAGTAACAGAAAAATATGCGCCGGCCTTCCTGGAAAACTTTCTTGTCTTGAACAAAAGAAACTGCAACCCCTCCGCCCCTCACCCCATTTAGCTTCCGAATGGCAGTGTTCAGGAACAACTTATCAGTAGCCCTATGCTAACAAGGTCATCATTAAATTTCTAAAGGTAGCTCTTTCTCCAGCCTCCTCTGTTCCTTGTCTGGATCTCCACCTTTCAGGCACAGGAATGCGTGCAGGACACTTATAATGTCTGGTGAAGCAATGTCCATCCTCCATCTTGTACCATGGCTGAACCAGTGGCAACCAAATTAGACCCCACTGATACTACTACAAGGCTCTCACAACACATAGTCTCACTTCCATACATGTGCTACACTCTCATTCCACATACATGCACACAGAATGCCAGTGCAATTTTCTGGGTTTAATATAACTGCAGACCTTGACAGGAGTGGAGCCAGTAGCCTCACCTCTCCTTGACGCAGAAAAAGGTCTTATCTTTCTACTGATATACAAAACACAGTACACTGCCACCTGTGCTTTATGTAGTGTGTCCAGGGCATGGACAGTAGTCTAGTATGCATGCCTCTGCAGGTCCCAGAACAGGTCCTGGACCTCACTCACCAGTGATAGGCCCGGCCCTCTGCTACTCACATGCTAATTCGAGTGACATCTGGGGCCAAACAGAAAGTCAGGATACGCAGTGGAGCATTCGGAGCAGGGGTACACACCTTTTCACCATGCAGAGGCCATTCCCGTCCAAATAGTATGCATGAAAACAAGGCAACGACGTTTTTATGTCTAGATGACACAATTACATAGTTTATAATGATGTTTTTTTAACTCTGACATCTCATGTGTTCACTTTAAAATAAACTCTGCTGCCCAGTTACATGTCGATGAGTTAGTGAATACTGTGTGGGTAATCTGTGATATTGCCTTCGCAAGCTCTCAGGGACATGTAGAATTGTTTTCCATTGAGTGCCTGTAGGTTCCGCCCCTGTGGAGGCTCGGAAGCTCACAATTTTATGCTCGAGTTTCTGCTCCTACTGCGCCCTTAGGCGTTTGATTTTACTGTTTGGGAGGAATATAGAGTTCTGAGTCCCTTATTCCAAGACAAAATATATTACCTTTATCACATATTTAGTGGTTTATTAGGGTTAGACATATTTTTAGTACACCAGGTGTCTAACAAAGCATATTTGTGAAATACAGTGCCACCTGTTCATACTTCACATTCATCTTCATAAGATAAAGAAGAGTCAGATCCGACTCCCTCCTGGCACCCTCGGTGTCAGAGCAGATCACACGTGGTGACTGCAGTCGCAGGATCATTATATATGCTCTCTTCTCCGCGTGTGCACCTATTAGATAGATAGGGCTCATAAAAGATGGTTGATAGCAATGCGTAGATCTAGTGGCACAGAGGGGAGGCAGATTTCATGGGAGAAAAACGTAGCAGAAGGGCAACTCTTTTTCCTTGAGGGCTATAAAAGCAGAGTGAGAGTAACAGGTAAGGGGGCGTGGAGTGTTGAGATTGGAAGGGTATGCTGCAATGAGAACCCTTGTCCAAATGTCAGTTTTATGCTCTTGTCTTAAAACCGCTTGCTGGTGTAGAGAAATTGTTTCAGTCTCTGCCCCACAAGTTCATGCTTTACATGACAGTGTGCCCAACATGGGTGTGCCCGTAACAGTGTTAATCACAAGTGATGCATAATTGCGGCCAAACAGCATGCTTGTTTTTTTCTCAATTCACTCAACACATTGGTTTGAGGGGTCAAAGCGGGGAGCACGTTGCATAGTTTAGTGAGGATTGATAGAAACAATCACAGCTGTTCCACAAATTGGGATTTTAATGATGTTATGTCAGAGCTAGAGTGAGAGTGAGAGAGAGAGAGAGAGAGAGAGAGAGAGAGAGAGAGAGAGAGAGAGAGAGAGAGAGAGAGAGAGAGAGTGTGTGTGTGTGTGTGTGTGTGTGTGTGTGTGTGTGTGTGTGTGTGTGTGTGTGTGTGTGTGTGTGTGTGTGTGTGTATGTGTGTGTGTGTGTGTGTGTGTGTGTGTGTGTGTGTGTGTGTGTGTGTGTGTGTGTGTGTGTGTGTGTGTGTGTGTGTGTGTGTTTTTGAATGATTTTGTTATGGAAACTAATACACTTGGGTTCACATGGTCACATTTACCAGGGTAGATATTGCTTGTACTGTTTGGTGTGCTTGCATGGAGTGCCGTCTTGTAATGTCTTCCCCTCTGCTTAGAGACACAATGAGGTGGCAATCTCAGCTAAGCTCTACAACCTCCACAACAGACGACTTCTCGATGTGGTGGCAAGTGAGTAGGAATGAAGTAGGGCAGTCTAACTTTAAAGAATTTAGCATCAAAGGAAAGGTCTTTGAATAGTGTGATGCCAACAAATGCTTAATGTAAGGAAGATGAAGAAGCAGGCTGCAAGGGATCAGGCACACTTTGAGGCTGTATCTTCTGTTGTCTTGGTCAGTCATCGGTGCAAACCATGTGAGGGACGAAAACCAAAGGTAACTAAAAAGAAAGTGGAGACAAGACCGTTAATTCTCTCAAAGAGAATTATCCACACCAGGTTCTAACAATTTAATGGATTCACACTATGTACAAGTGTCTCTATCTGGTTACATTTCTCCATCCAGGACTTCTGGCGGGCCAACTGCTAGTAGGGCATATGACCGAGCGGTTAAATTGACGTTTGTCAATTGGGAAATAGAGGTAGACACACCACCAAATTCACAGGGAGAGCAAGCCAGGGGATGTTAAGGCACTAAAAGCCAAAGCATGTCATAGTGTTGAAATGCCCACTGTGTTACTCGCACAATAAAAGACTTGTAAAACATATCTGCAAGATCAGTGGGAGTAGAAATATACAACATTTGTATTACATCTATTCTTGTTCTGTGTTGCAGCACCTCTCATTCAGTTTCTGCTGGTTTATTTTGCTGTTACCCAACTGTATAAAGGAAGGATAGAGAAGTAATTATGCACCACTCAACTTATGGAACTGCCAAAACCAGGAAGCAATGTGACATCAAGAATTTTCTGCAGGGTACCTGGGTTGATTTTTAAAAGACCCCTGGCAACCTTCTCCTGCTAACCGCAGTTAGGTTCATTTAAACAAGCATGCAAACAAGCAGGCACCTGGTAACTCTGTGTAATCAACCACAAAGGTTGAAGTAACATTCATAGTTCTGAGATTATGGATGTATTTGATGGTGACCTGCCTTGGATTTTGATGTGCATTGAATTCTTACAAGCTAGATCTCAGGATGGAAAATCATGGCTCAACCCAGGTGATGTAATATCCAAACTGGATGATTTCTGTTCAAATGCTGCTTAAGGTATGAGCTTGAAATCATGATGGTTTACGGACACCACTGACATCTGCTGAAAATTGATGCTCTGAAAAGATCAAATTAGGAAGCATGAAAGAACTGTAGCAATAACACTTACAACTGACACCAAATAGCCGCAAATTCATGGGTAGGTAGAGGGGCATTTATTAGCTATCATCACCAAAGAATTATCTAGCCACAGGTACAGCCAGTAGAACATGAGACTGTGACTCTGAGATATGTACACCTTCTGGAGGAAAGGCAGTCCATAGTTATCAGTTGAGTATTAAGCAAGGTCATAGCTAGAGTTTATAAATAGTGTACAAGAGGAAAACTTGAAAAATCCAGACTGGGGGAAGAGAACTGAAGCAATTGTATACTTCAGAGAGACCTAGACTTCAGGAATGCCCTTCAGGTATGTAAAGTAATAGAGCGGGAAGGGAGAAGTTGAAGACTGAGTAGGTCTTCTGATATTGCATAAGACATGATATTGACCAAACAGAAGAGAACTTCAGTCGCACTCTACGAAACTGTTTGCGGAATGAGTGGGGACATATATGGCTGCAGATCATTCCTCTGCCTTTGCTCCAGCCAAGCCAGGTTTCACCTTGTTGTGTCTGCAAGCATCTGACATTTCCTGCTCCTTTGGTGTGTGACATTTCCCTACCCTTGACCCTATGGTCAATTGCAGCTCATAATTCAACTTTTCTGTTTGTTTTTTCTTTTTGTTGATCTCATCGATGTGAAGGTTGTGAAAAGTCTCGGAGCCTGAGCAGCCTAGCTGGTGGGAATGCACTGCACCTGTCTCCTCTCACCACCCCTTTTGGGTCTCCGTGTGCAGTGAGACGCTCGCGTTCCCCCATCATCCCCCCCATCTTATAGCATGGACTCTTCCGACCCGGCACCGACAGAGCAAGCGAGTGAGGGCCCAGCCCAGTCTACCGACCCTCACAGGGGAGGGTACGCCAGCACAGACACTGCTACTCAGTCCGATCCTCTTTTTAAGCGGTTGACAAATATATTATACATAGAATTATATGCAGAAATATTTTCAAAAAAAAAGAACATGTTTGGCTTTAAAAGAAAAAAACTATTTTGCACTTTGCTGGAAAGAAAAGACCTCCATTCATCCTTTGGTCCTGCTGAATCCACCAATCCCCAGAGAGCTGAGGTGGGAGAAAAAGAGAGGCATGATTTGACAATTTTCCTCTAATGGGAAGAAAAGCACTCAAGTGGGCCTTGGGAGTTTTTAATATGTTTCCTTTGTTCTTATTTTTATTTTATATAATGTATATGTATATGTTTATACATATATAGATAATCCGTTCCTGCATCTTTCAATCCCTCCCCTCTAACCTCCACCTCCTTGTCACAAGTGAAAAGGATGCCAAAAGGATTAAGAAAAATATAGTTTGAAAAATTCAAAAATCTATAGTAACTTTTAAAACAACGTGGGAGGTTTTATCTCTGACCAGCATAAGAACTGTGGTACATTCTTAATCCATTTTGGTGTTTTTTGTCTCATTTTTTTCTTGTTTATATTCCTTTTAGAAAACTGCTGTGTGCTTTCTTCCCAACTTGTTTTCTTATTATTTTTTTTCTGTCTCTCTCTCTCTCTCTCTCTCTCTCTCTCTCTCTCTCTCTCTCTCTCTCTCTCTCTCCTCTCCTCTCCTCTCCTCTCTCTCTCTTTCTTTCTCCTTGTATCTTTTCCAACAACACACACTCAGGATTCTGTGAGCCATACCTTTTCTCATAAAAAAAACTCGTTAATAGATCTATATTGCTAAAAAAGACTGATGCAGAGGGGGGGGATCAATTAAATGCAAAAACAAAAAAAGACTAAGGAAAGAGTTGTCTGGGGGCCTGAGAAGGCCTTTTTCATCGTCCCTTATCTCATCATCCCTCGTGTGCATGGATTCCTGTTGCAAGCAATAACACACTACATTTTTTGCCTGGATGCATGTTCTTTACAGAAAAAACTGTTTAAAAAAAGGAAAAAAAGAAGCAGTTCCAGATAAATGTATATATTAAAGCTGAGCCCTGAGAAGTGACAGATGGAACCTGAAGTCTTATGGTGCATGGACGACCCGTAATGTGACAGAGCTAATGGCTGAGCCCACCTCTCCTTTTCTCTCTCCTTCTTTCTTTTTTGTCTTTTTCTCCTCTTTTTTGTTTTTCCCCCTTGTTTCCTTTTTTTTGTTCCACACACAGAAAACTATAAGGAGAACCCAGTCCTTGTTCGATATATGCAGGCGGAAGCCGTCACTGTGAAATAAAAGCTTCCATGTTCCTCACAACCTGACCTGGCCCTCACAACCTGACCTGGCCCCTACTCCGTCTGCTTTCAGCAACGACAGAAAACATACAAAAAAGGAAAAACCTAGAAAATAAAGAAATAGAACAACAAAAAACAAACCTCAACAAAATGTGAAAAGCAAAACGTGCAATTCTTGTGGGGAAAAAAGACAACCAAACTTACCTGAAATGAAAACGTGGATGGAAAAACTTTGAGCTAAAGACATCCTGTGTCCCTACACCTTCTCCGAGGAGGATGTGATGATGGTACTCTGCCCTACTGAAGAAGGATAGAGTGAGACTCCTAGGAATAATAAAGCTTTTTTTTTGTTTTATGGGATTTTTAAACTTTGGAATCCACAACTTGTATTGCACTCCATGGCTGCTGGGAAGCTGTAAGTGAGGGTTCTAAGGGCCAGGCCCAGGAGCGAAAAGGTATCAGAAGAAATCATAGCAGCTATATGAAGACAGAAGAACGAAAAAACTGTAAGGGGACTGGTAACAAAAGAACAAAAGTAACACAAGTTAAAGAAAAAATACTATTTAAAGGTTGCATTTTCCTAGCCAGCATGTTTGCATGAGATACTGTAACAGAAAAATATTTAATGTTATATGCAAAAAAAATATATTTTCCTTCCAGACTACAAAAACCTGACAAAAACCAATGTATAAATGTAGCCAGCCGTGAGAGGAGTACTTGAAGGACAATGCTTTGGTATGAGAAGTACTCCCAGGACGCCATTCTGAATGGACGAGTGGTCAAGAGAGACCCCCTTGGATTGGACGAATGCTTTTAAGCCAAAAGGTACCATTCTAATTGGATGGCTACTCTTCTATGTTTTCTGTCACTGCAGGGTTGTGGTTTTCTCACTGGTGGGGTTAGGGTGGTTGGATAGCTTGGAGGGTGTTTTATTCCTTTCTGGGGCAGGTGGAGAGGGGTGCCAAACTGGAGTCCCCAGGACTGGGCCATTGGGTGCCATGCCAAGCCTCTGAAATGGCTGAACTTTTGAATGTGGAACATGAACTCATGAAATAAGAAAATGACCATCTGATGTGTTAGGTTAGCCCAGTAAATAAGGTGGAATATCAGCCCTGTCAAGGAACTTCTCTAAGATCTCTCACCCCACCCTTGGTTGCACTATAGGCATCTCTGTATCTCTACCTGGTCTAACCTACAAATGGTTTCTGACTATGCATGTGTCCCTATCTGGATACTTTTGCAGACAGGTCTATGGGAGGGTCATTGGCTAGTGGGGCAAATGCCCGTGCATTTAAGTTAATGCCCCTGGCTAAGAATCCCATTGTATGTCAAAAAAGTGTCCACCACACCTGAACGTGTTACGACAGGGTAAAGCCAAGAGCAAAAACATTAGCCAGCAACCATGTTTTTTTAACGGAAATTGAACATATAATGAACATACTTGCTCACCAGTGCAATAATCTATCTGCTTTTCTCCTCTGCTAATCATCAGACTCCACTTCTTCGCACAAATAAGTAGGTACAATCCATACTGGCCAGATGGACGGGCTTGTGTGGGAATTTGTGGTCTGAAGAACAATCCATCACCCCTGAAAGGTGATAGCCTGGGGACTGAAAATGTTGTCACTTTAACTTATACCTAGCCCTGCTGCCCTTTCCAAGGTGCTGACGTTCTTAAATCTGACGATTCCAGGAGACTAGTCCACCTCTAGGAAAAACAAAAGCAATGAATCCCTTAATCTGAGCTCAGAAGAGTAAGCTTGAGCCCTGAATGACCTTTGAGAGCCCATAACCACCTTCTCACCGCTAAACACAGTGGAAATGCATTTACAAAAAAATCAAAAGCTGAAGGGCGGCATTCCACACAGGGTCAGTCATACAAAACTTCACAACGAAGAACACTCACACCGGAAACATAACATATTCCCCAGCTCGGAAAATGGAATGCATGCCAGAGGCAAGAGTGTGATTCTGCCAAAAGTGAGTAGCCTTACCGTACAGAGTTTACTCATAGAATGGTGTGACTAAGATAGCCTTCCAGTGTGTATTTAAGTGGTGCCTGAGGCCTTCCTACAAGTAATTGAGCTGAAGCTGTAGACATCTGTTTCAACAGGTCAGGTTCTGAGATTTAAATAGGAGGCATAAATGTGGATTTCTGATGAAAATGTATATTTTAAATGGAAAATAGATCATTCTCATATTTGAGACTCGGTTTAAGTCTTTATTGCCATTGTGGTATATCTGTGACTGAGCCGGCTTACAATTGAGTGACACACATTCAAATGATGGGTATAGACGTGCAATGAATGAGCGACCTTCTATTAGTTCACATGTGCTCCCATTGAAAGAGATGGTCTTCAAGTGAGTGAGGAAGCGTTTTGGTGAGTGAGAGGGCCTTCTTAGTGATGTAGATGGCCTCCCTTTCAAAGAGACAACCTCCAAGTGAGTGAGATGGACCACACGTTATTCAAATAGGCTTCTATTAAAGAAGAAGACCTTCCATTGAGTGAGATGTGTTGAGCAGTAGTAGTCTTTTTAAGCAGTGTGACGCTTTTTAATAGGATGGGCTTCCTCTGAGTTGAACGTACTACCAGTGATTGAAAATAAATGCCTATCCGCGGAAGGAGACTGCCGTCCGTTTGAGACCGCTTGCCAACGAGGCATGGGAAGTCAGCGAGAGACCTGACCTTCCTCGGAGTGAGTTTCATGCGGTGGTTTATAATGGTCTCTGTTAGGAGAATGCAGATCGGGTATGTTTAGCTGACCTGGAGTGAGCCGGCCCTGCACCTGCCTCCTTCTCTAGCAGTGCGCGCCCGCGGCTAGAGAGGTGCAGTCCGATCATTCGGCATCTTGACATCCCGCCTCCGAGGCCAGGAGGGCCGGGAGCTGCGTAGGCGGCACGCCATCTTCAGGCACCGTGCGCGCGCCCTCTCTAATGAGAGCCAGCGCGTCACGTGTGGCACGTGCCACATGTGTGCTGCATCCGCCTCCTGCAGCAGGGCCTGTCGGTTGCACTTACTCACAGTCACTGCGCTTGTTTAGCCGCGGCTCGCTCCGCCGGGCCTGTATGTTTGTTGCCAGTTCCTCGCATTAGTCCGGGGAGGCTGCCTGCTCACGTGCGCGCCTCTGTCCGCTCCTGACATGTCAGTCGCAACTAATGGTCTTTTGTATTGTCCTTCCCTTGCTCCCTGCTTGCCCCTTGTCAGTTGCACTTAATTGATACGTTGTTTTCTGGTGTGGGCTTGATGCCTGTCTATTCCGTTCGGTGCAAGGAGCTTCGCCTTCCCCGTAATGTCAATGTAGGTGATTGTACATTTCGGCGTTATGGCCCTGGCGTCGCCGTCTCTGGTTTACTTGCCATGGTTTCTCCGATTTGTTGACCTGACGTGCCGGTCAAGGCAGCTCTTTTGACTAACGATGTTATGTACATTCCTCTGTACATTGTTTTGGCTTAGTCGGGATGCATTTTGTTTATTTCTACCAGGTGACGTAAAAACACCTGTCTGAAGTTTGGAGCGTGTGTGTGGGAGTTAGCTTTGTTCGGTTGGATGAAGCCTAATTAGTAGGGTTGGGATAGATAGATTCAGCCATATAACAGGCTTTGCTTGCTTGACATATGACTGCCCTAATGGTTCCTCGGGGGCAGCTACTGGTCGGGAAATGTCCCTGATAGGCGGGCTGCCCGCGCAGTGTGGACACTGACACAGACAGGAAGGAAGCTGAACACAATCACGCGGCAATCACTCGGGTGCGCTCTTCGAACAGCACCAATTACACAATGGGGGAAGCCAGGCGACTGTCCCTGGCAGCACCTGCGGTCGGCCAGCGAGGGGCAGTCTGCAGCCAGGGTCCAGGACGCACACACTGTGTAACCTTCTTGATATTGTGAAACTCTCCGAGGCTTTGTCTCCTCTAGTAAAGGAGAATAAGTCTTGCAGCTTCCTCCATCGCACTAGCATCTTCGGTCCCACTAGCACCTTCGGTTGTGAACAGACACACACACACATACTAAGAACCTGGCTCTGGCTGGCTCCGGCCCTAGAATGGCCTCTACAAGCGCTTCTGGGGCCGGCTTGGAGCAGCTTCAGAAACTCTCTCATCCTGGTGGCCTCCGCCCTAACAATCCACTCTGGCCTCTTGGCTTGAGCTTCTCTGCCAGCCTGCTATCTGTGCTCTCCAACACATACATACAGATCACACAGGTACAGACACAACCCACGCATCGCAAACATACATTGACTCATTCAGCCTTAAAATGTGCCATTCTGCAAACTTTGGGTCATGGATATAACATACCAGAACGGAGACATACCGGAAGCACACGCACAGAACACTCACAAAAACCGGTTTCACGGAGTCAGACATGCACACACCGCTCATTCTCACACCTATCCATACCAACCGTGCCCCTTGTGATCACACATATATAAACTCTAACAACTCTCCCTGCTCACGACACACGTGTTCACACCGAAATATACACAAACATCTCGCAGCTGGTTCCCACCGCCCTATAGGCTGATAGCACATATACAGACAAGTTAATTCACGCGTATGTACGTACACACTCTGCACACTGACACTCCATCCACGCAGATAACACACACATACCCAGAGTACACCACACACGGATCATTCACTTACGAACCAAAATAGGATCGCATACAGATCATTCACACACGACCAGACCACAACTTCCCCACGCACCCATACCGACTATCTGCACAGCTGCCTACACCCCCAAATGCACACAGTAATCACCCCCACACACAGATAGGGCAGAGAAACCAGATGATTCACACCCACGCACTACGATTACACGCATTCAATATTATATACGCCATAGCACTCACACCTCTACGAACCCTCCACATACACATGCGCACATTGCCTGACCATATATACATCGCACGCAACTCCTTCTTACACACCCATTCAAGTATACACCATTTATACACACAGAGGACACACAGATAGATACGCACAATCACTCAGCAACGCATCGCACACACCAAGCAGTGTGACCGTGCAGGCCCGCCTGCCATCTACAATGCTTTACTGCATGCCACCCGGGTTCCTTAATGAGCAGCACAGGACCCCAGACCGGGAAAGGGCGCAACTCTCTTGCAAGGGTGCTAGAGAGCCGAGTGTTCCAGAGACCCGCCCCCCCCCCCCCCCCAACCCCCTCTTGTCCGCTCCGATCGCCTTTTGTTAGCCTCGCTCCTTTCCGCCCTATTAGCTCGAGCAGCAGATCACTGCAGGCCACGAGTCTCCGTCCCAAACCTCACGGTTACCGTGGCAACTGCCACTCAGCAGCAGCAGCACTTGGACTGCTTCCAACGCACTTTCTTCACATACATGAAATTGCATTTGTATTCAGACTTGCGACTGCAAAACATAGATTAGTTGCCAGGTGTTGGAACCTCAGTAACGTGCTATGCTAAATGAACAGAGCTGCACACCAGAAGCATCGTTCGCGATCGCCTTCCAGTGTTCGTGGCTCATGGTATTTTCCTAAATATGCCTATATCAGCTATGAGTGTCAATAGTGCAACAGATGCAGTGGCACCCGGGACCATTGCCCCCAACGTATAGCTGTTTTTATTAACTATCAGTCCAGATAATAGGGCCAGTTTTCCTTGCTTGTATTTGGTCCATGGCACCCTTGCTAGGCCAGTGTATGGGTGCCCTCTCAACCAAGCGTTCTCTGCCTGCTCACACTGCATTTGTAATTTTCCATTTTTGGGGGTGCTGTTCCAAACGCAGTCAAATAAATAAAAGTTCAGCCACTTCAACCAAAGTCCGCAACGCACCCACGGTAAACTTTTACCAAAGGGAAGTTCGAAGCAATTCCTGTATGCAACTCTTCCTATGCAAATCCACGGCGCCCCACCCACCGGCCCCAGAGGGGTCACTTTAGGGTCACAGAAGAGCTCCTGCGAGTCACTGCGCAGCTTCTCTTGCAGTCTGCAGCGTCCTGGCTGTGTTCGGGCGCTATGCACCTTGGTATTCTAGTGGTGCTGTTCTTACCAGGCCTTTGGCACCAAGACGAACTGACCTGAGTGGAAACTGGAAGTTTTCCATCCGGGCAGGCCAACGTCTTGGGGAAGGTCAGGAGGACAGAGCCGGAGCCAGCCACGTGTAACCTTGTTAGTTACCTATCTAACTTTGTTAGTTAAGGACCTTTTAGAGGCAATAGCCTGTGTGAAGGAACACAGATTTTTAAAAAGACAGTCAGCCTTCAGGGCCTATGGAGCGGCCACCTACAAAGGAAGGCTTTTTAATCAAAATCGCAGGACAGTGCTCTTCAGCCTTTAAATCCACCAGTGAGTAAAACCCTAAAAACTCAGTCTTGAAATCGAAGGGGGGTGTTATTTTTGGGAGTGGATCATGGAATGGAATACATCATCAGTCATATTGACTGCTTATTTTGCTCTCTCTCTCTCTCTCTCTCTCTCTCTCTCTCTCTCTCTCTCTCTCTCTCTCTCTCTCTCTCTCTCTCTCTTCATCTCTTGTTCTTTGGCACGATTACAGAGTTAGAATATTTTGATAGACTGGTTAAGTGGTTAAGTGTTGTTTTCTCCCCCTTCCTGTGCTATTCATTCCCAACCCACACATTCTACTGGTTGAGTCTGAAAGATCTGAGAGGTGCTCAATACCCTGTCCTTTGGGGCGACAAGCAGTCAGCTTAGTGATGCACCCAGCCCATACCCGACTGTGTACTCGACTCTCAAGGATAGCACAAGCAAAGTGTACGGTGGGGTGTAAGAGTCAGCTTCTGCAGGGGCAGTGAAACACCTTGGCTGTCTTGTGGCCGAAGCATGGATGTCCTTAGTGTGCACACCCAGAAGTGTTTCTAATGATCTGTCAATCCCTTCTTGAACCTATCCCTCTATCAGTGCATCACCACATGCCAGCATATCTCGGTCCATATGAAAAACCAGACACCCATCCATGTTCCCCATTCTTATAAAACTGTGAACTATGTAGAGCAGAATGAGGGACGGCAGTAACAGCTACTGCTTTTCATTCACTTCATTTTCAATAGGTGCTGGTGGAAATTCCAGTCGACCAGTTGGAAATGGTTTTGTTTTAACACTAGTTGCATTGAAAGGGTTTTTGGAAAATAAATATATAAGTCTCATCATAAAATGCAAAGGACGTTTCACTGGTTAAAAAATACCATCTGAATCCAATGCAATTTCAGAGACAATAACCAGTTTCAATATGCAATATGGAATTAACTGGGATGTCTTTTCACAGCAGTTCATTATATTTCCAAAACCATATATACTACAGACTGGATTGAGTTGCAGCCATCTGTGACTGGTCACCTGTTGTCTCCATCAGACACGCAAATCCCTTATACATATGTGAGTAGCTAGGGCGATGGACAGGTGTGCTGCATGTGTGCACAAGCTATATCCATAGACTAAGGGAAAGCAGTGGCCCAAAGAGTGGCCACAAGGAGATATGAGTTTGCCAGAGTTCAGCAAATAGATGCAAATAGCTGAGAAACTTTCTGATGGAAAGCACTGGTTGTCCTGGCACATTTGACTAGTCATCTCTGCCAGTGGGAGGGTCGTTCGACATAGACAGTTTTTCCATGGCCACAGTACTTGCTAACCTGATTTGCTGGATATGTTGCTCTAATCCAACATTTAACTTTCCCCTGCCAATGAGGACTTGCATTTTAACACTGCCAAAACCCCTTTTTCTCATTATCCCATGGACCTCCAAGTCTACTATGTGGATCTTGAAAATTAATATTGACATTCTCTCGCTAAATATGTAATTCCCTTGAGCGTTAATTTTAAGACACACTTGGTGGTTGTTTCCACTCAAATTATATTTAGTCTATGGAAGTCTGCTAATACTGAATTTTCAGCTTTAGAAAGTAGAGCCCTCCATAGGCTGAAAGCAATGTATGCTGTGTCTTTGATCAGAGTTTTGCTGGGAATTCAAGTGTTGAACAACTCCCACGTCCCTCTGTAGAAAAGACACCCACCTAACTGTTGGTGGCACATCTGAATCACTAAAAAGTGTCCACCACCATGGGAGGAAAATAAACTTTAGTCCCCCTGGTGCTGAGTCCTTTTCTCTAACTACTGGAGATGCAAGAGAAGATAAATTACTCTATCATTTCAGTCTATTTGTCACTGGGACAGTTCTCCCTCAGAAAGCAGCAAGCCATGGTTTCCTAGATGCTGGCTTGTTGGCCCTGTGGATATAGGTATGTACTTCTGGTGGCGACCAAATATCAAATTAGACACCAACAGGTATCCCGGATGGCCTGTACATTTGCTGCCCCAAGTCCCCCCTTCTGCATGCTGAGCAACATGAGGGGCTGCACCCCCCCCCCACCAAAAATAACCTCCCTCAAAATGCGCACGTCGAACAACACTTAACCTCTGTCTCTTTCATAGCAACTTTTATTCTGAGATAATTATGCATTTTGGAATCTTTTTGTCCTTTGTGATGGGGTGTCCTGTGTTCAGCATGCTTGTGTGGTTCAGTCCTTCCTCCTCTATTATGAAAAACATTAATCCTGAGTAGAAATGCTAAAAACAGGAAATTCCAACCGCATTCCATTGTATTCTTATTGTCACTGTACCACAATGACATATCTTGGCAAGTGTGTGTGTGTTTGTGTGGTATAGCACACAATTTAGTGGGAAGCACAGTGCCACATTGTTTCTTACTGCTGAGTGTACAGTCTGACGAAAAGCACTTCCTTTGGAAGAATGAGGTTGCACATTCATTTGCAAGACTGAATGTCCTAGTGTGTCCACTTGGCCAACATAATCTTTTACGCCAAAGCGGTCTATACAATAACAACATGGATCAAGTGACGTAATGTTTTACAAATATATATGTGTGTGTATATATTTATATATATCTATATATATATATATATATATGATAAAATATCAGTGTGTCTATACACACACAATCACACACACACACATGCACACTCAAAATGCACTTTGCTTTTGACTTCAATCCAAGTGTGCTGGAGTGAACATAGTAACTGCTTGGATGCAAATACAGCGGCAGGGGCAGCATGGCTGGCAATAATCGGGGGAAAAGCGGCCCATCAGTATCAAGCATTACCTCTATGGAGGCTTAGCTGATATACTCTCACTCTGCCGTACCATAGACAGTACTCTATGTCTACTCGTAACTCCACAGAAGTTTCAGAGACACCATGTGATTTTGATTTCATCCTATTTGTGAAGTCCCAGCGCATGGAATGAGGAACTAACCCTGGACCATTCTGCCACCCAACCTATAGCAGAGTGCTTGTAAGCAAAACTCAACCTCACTATTGCAAATTTCATCCAGTTCCCAGTACTTATCATAAAAGGTCAAAGGTTGCCCCAATATCTTCCTCTTTTAGTCATGTTGCTTATCATCAGAGGTTACTGGTAGTCACCTAGCCTTCCTATCTAGTCTCAGTGCCTGCCAGTGAAGATCGAAGCATGAAACCCTCTTTCTCCTGTTCCTGTGCCTGTCATTGGAGGGCGAAGCATGTATCCCTTTCCACCCAGTTCAATGCCTGCCAGTGGACATCCACACTTATAGCCCTCCTTGCCACACCACAATACCCTGTAGTAGAGATCTAAGCCAATCTCGATGTCTGTGAGAGCAGTGCTTGTGATCCTCTCCATCCAATCCCAATGCCTGAAAATGAAAATGAAAGCATGCTAACAAACTTTTGCATCCTGTCCAATGCCTGGTAATGGTTATCGAAGACTACCCCTTCCCAATCATCCCCAGTTACTACTAACTGTGATCAAAGTCTGCCACTCCCACCAAACCAGTGTGAATTAGTCAGTAGAGATAAACCAGTTTTTCCCCTCAACCAGTACAAATTCCTACCTCTGAAAATGAAAAATTGAACATGCCAATGGACATCTATACATGCCTGTACCTATCAAGGCATGCCCTTACCCCCTACCTAGTCATGCCTTCATATGTTAGAACAAATACATGTGAACCTGTCATTCCTTGCATCTGATTCACTTGTGGTATTAGTTACAAAGCCATGCAAACCGAACCACGTCAGGCCTTGACAGTCTCCGCTATGTCTTCAAATGGATATCAAGACGTATCCCAGTACAATTCAATCTTCCACTAGATATCAATAAATATCACCGGATCGAGCCATGAATTCCAGTGATACACCTCCAATTTTTGTCATGATTTCTCTTTGATATATGTATATGTGTACCCTGTTCTATTCCATCGCATCACATGGATACCAATGCCACATCTCATTTCCAATCAGTGGAGGTACACCCTTGTTGTGAACTCCTCTGGAAACCCACAATATGTGATGACTGCAGAGACACTGCTGAGTGTATGCCCCCTCCCCACCCCCAGTAGAAGTGATTGAAGGGTGGGTCTGTGCAGAAAAAATAGTACAAAGATTCCCCCTTTTTCGAACTTTGCTAAGCAGTTTATTTGAGCTCCAGCCCACTTGGATTTGTTTTGTGCACAATGTGCTTCTAGGTACATTTAGACAGAGGCTTGTAGCCCACTGGTCAAATGCCAGGAAAGAGATTTTTAAATGTTGGATCAGCAATGCACTGTAGCCCAGGACCCCAGTTGATTTTACAGAGGCCCACTGTATCACACTCATATTTTGTTTAAGGTTTTTCAGCCGAGCAGTTCAAAACGGTACTGCAAACCTTACGTCTCACATTGAGACACCTTGCCTGTTAATTCTGTAGCCCCACAAATGTCATAGTTGTCGAGAAAGTGGTGACAAAGCATAGGGGCTTCCTATGGCATCCATTGGCACCCCACCTCTTTAATGTTCCTTGTCATGTAGTGGGCCAGGGAGAGCCTCCTGCCTCCCACTGCCACCATCAGGATTCCTTATCCGGTGCAGGGGTTCCACTGATCCTGTCCTTGGACTTTGAAAAATAGTGCGTGACAGTTTTCTTGCGCTTCCGTGCACAATGCCTCAATGTAGCATCATGTTCGACAAGAGCATAATACAGAAGGTGGCAGAGGCCAGTGTAAATGCTCATATTGCAGCAATCTCTCCCTTCCATGCCCACAACCACTTTTCTAGATGCTTGTCGTCCACGTGACGTTTTGGTGAAGTGTAATGTCAAGATATGATGGAAAGACCCGTGGGACTGTTGAAAGCTGCCTTTGAATAAATCACAATTCTTGTCCTGGCAGATATGGTGGCGCATGAGTATGTGTACACTACATCTTTTAGACTAACTTGTAGTGTGACGGTGTAAAGTGCAACCGTTCTTATTGGGGTTGTTATGAAGAAGATTGGAGTTCAGTTCTTGTCCAACTCATGCTTCCAAGAGCTTAGTGAAGACTGGTGGAGGTTACTGCAGAAGGGTGCAAAAGGAAAGGAACATGCTGTGTGTCCTACACCTTCGAACACGTCCCTAAAAGATGGAGCACCTAACGAGATGGCGTCAGGATATCTTGCTTCAATTAATACTCATTTCTCAACGTGCACAAGTGCATCCAGGAAACGAAGAACACACCCTCTTTCTGAAAACACCAAAGTGCTGCCGCTGGCGCACACCTGTCGCTAAACAAGCCCTTGTGGTCAGAGATGCGGACCTGTCCCAGCTCAGCCGTTCTGGCCAGGCACACACACTGACACTGCTGTTTAGAGCAGGACACATAGATGCTCAAATACACTGGCGCTGTTCCTCGTAGGAGGTGTTTTTCATCGGTTATAGTATGGCCTTTCCTTGCAGTCTTGCTTTAAGTGTAAGAATAGCCTTCACACATTAGTAAATATGCTCTCACCGACACTGATGCTGAGGACATTTTTGGGCAAGCTTAGTTAGGACAAATGGGCTCTGTTTACCTGTTAGCTCAGCTGGGGGAAATTATGAATACGATGATATTCTTTATTCCTTTCCATTGCATGTTCACTGCTTTGTACTGCGCAGTCCCCGCGCTCTGTCGGACTCCACAAAACAGGATGTGCCCACCATGAACACGCCAAGGCGAGTAAGGTGGGTAGAAGTGTCAAGCTGGTAGAATTTTTCAGAATGTTCCCTCCTGGATACTTCGTGGCCACATGTTAGTGCTCGAAGAGCAGGCACTCTAAGAACAGCCCTACTGACATGTCTGTCTGCATCCCACAGCAGGATGGCAGCAGGAAGTGACATCAATGCAACTCCAGGACGACCGCCAAATCCGCTGTCTGTGTTTAAAAAGTACTCAAAGTAACTCCTACTGATTTCCAATCGCAGGGCTATAAAGTGTGAAGCAATTTCAGAATGATGAAAGTCAAACGATTCTCAGGTCCATAGATTTCATATCAGACCAATGGGTAACACCAAGACCCAGGGCCTGCACAGGTAACACTGCCTGCTACCCTCTGTAGGCTAGGATTCTTGCATTGAGGATCCCAGACCCTCTTGGCAATGCTTACTGCCGCTGAGAGTCACAGAGCCCATAGGTGATAGTGAGACCCAGAGCCTTCATAGGACTGCTGAAGCTCATGCGCCCACAGGTAACAGATACTCACAGGCCCTTAGGTTGCTAGTGAGACTTGCGCCCCCATAGTTTAACAGTGAGTCTTTCAGTCCCCACATGTAACAGTGACGCCAGCTGTCTCAATAGTGAACAGTGAGACACAGATGCTTTATCATGCTAGCACTGAGGTTCGCAGCCCCTATAGATAACAGTGAAACTCAAAGCTCACACAAGTGACGGTGAGACTCACATCCCATCAGCTGTGGTCCGTGCAGGTAAGAGCGGTGGGGCGGTGTGGCCGGGTGAGGAAAGATTTCGAAGGACAATAAAAAGGAAGAAATGTAATAAATAGTTCATTTCCCCTCTTCATCGTCCATCGAAATCCCCTCTCACCCGTCCCCACCGCCCCATCGCTCTTACCTGTATGGGCCGCGGCTGCATCCTATAGGTAAAAGCAAAACACATGGTCCTCAGAGTTTTACAGTAAAACCCACAGATCTCGTAGTTAACAGTGGGATTCGCTCTTCCCACATAATATAACCAGCGTATTTGTGAAGCGCACGATTACCCGTAGGTGTCCTAGCGCTGAATAACAGATGTTTATTGTTACCCAACGGTACTCATTTTATCGACCTCAGATGGATGAAAGGCTGAGTGGACCCACCAGGATTTGAACCTGTGACCATGAGGTCGAACACAGGCCCCTGCAGTGGCTGCTTTAGTCCACTGAGCCACCAGACCAGGAAGACAATGAAATTTGCCTTCATAAGTAACAGTGAGACTCAGATTCTTCATAGTAGCCCTGACCCCTTACACCCCCATAGGTTATTTGTGAGACTCACAGCACCCATATGTTAACAGTGAGAGTCACTGCTCCCAAAGGAAATAGTGGGACTCAAATCTTTCTTAATATGTCCCTATAGATTCCTCCACATGAACACATATTGCTAGTGCAATAAGAATACAGCAAAGTATTATTATGAAAGTATCTATTTTTTAACCAAAGTCCAAATCCTATTTTGTATACATCATTTATATGCTTAAGAGGCCGCTATTTACACACTCCACCATCTTCTTATTTCATGGCTGTGTTTATATTTTTTTTCACCAGCTTTCTTTACAGATGTCTCCTGGTGGATTTTGCTGCCCAATTCCCCATTTAGCCGTCCATCAGGTGTAAAGGAAGGCCCTTCCTCACTAGACTAGACACTAGGGTCCAGATGCTGCCCAGTGCCAAGAGGCCACAGGAGCACGGTCAAGTGAGACCAGAAGACCACTTAGAGGAATGGGTACTTTGGTGTAGGGAAGGCAAAGTCAGTAAAGCAATAACATACACAGAAAAGGAAAATGTACAACTATGAATATAAACTTCAGAACTAGGTGAATGTCCACAATTTCTTCCCATTGCTGAACTGGTTGTGCAGAGACTAACTCATCACATGGCTGTCTGACTGTCTTTCAGCACATTGTTGGTCTCTGCCCTCCACCGCTTCTCATGCCACAGCATAACCTCACTGAGTACTTTTCTTGATAGGAAACCTGTCTTTTCCCACCAGATAAGTAATTCTTATTTTGAAAATCCACTGCTGGTGGTAATTATGAACGGAAGAGAATGCGAAACCTCCTAAACCTGCCAACAAACCCTTCACAGACCATAAAACACATCATGGATCATCTTATGAAAGGCCACGCTGCATTATTTACAGGCTGTCCATCAGCCTTTCCACATTAATACTCTCTGAAGACAATTTGTGAAAGTGTCAGTTTCCCCAACCCTTTAAACAAAGTAGGTGAGCAAACACACTCTCTACCCACCCCCAACTCTATGAATAGTCTCTTGACTGCCGTCAATTGACTCCCATGAAAATCCTGTACTAGAAATTACCCAGACTGTGGTCCACTGTTGAGATCACAGCCATCTCTGCAATAATCCCCAAAGAGAACCCCCACTTTTGTAGCCTAACTTGAGGCCCTCCTTAATCACTGTCTCTCCTTTGCAAAGTACTGGTTCCTGCGCCACAACCCTTTGGGGTCCTTACATTCCAAAGAATGGATTCTGGTTTAGCACAAGAGATCTCATTTGTTATACCCCTTCCAGACCTTTCACCCTTTGCTTTGAAATTCAGCCCTGTCTTTTTTATTCCTTGGCCCATCGCAGTCATTTTTACAGCTCCTCTTCCCCTAGTCCTAAAGAAAGACAGAACCTCTTGGTGACCCAATCATTTCATTCTGGAACGTGACTTGAACACATGGTCAGCAAAACTAGAAGTCCCATCATTCACTTTGGTAGACACATCACTTCTGCTTTACTCCATGGTATCTTAAAGTCTACATCATCTGCCTTGGGGTGGTTGTGAGCGTGATTAGCTTCATAAATAGATGGGTGGGCAGACAGGAAAGAAAGGCACTTTTTGTGCAAAACATTCTTTAAAAAAGTAAACATTAGTTCCAATACTTGGCAGGGAAAGAAAGCGATATACCTTCCCTTTTGCATGCAAACTAGAAACAAGGAGGCAAAAACCTCTGTTCATTCTAGTTCCTTTACTGCCAAGGAGCCAAGTTGGCAGCTTTAGAGCTTTTATTAAGAAGCTAATCTTCAGAACCGTTAATAAGAACAGAGGTGGGGGAGGGACCAGTGCAGAGATAGTGTCCCTTTTTCCAGGTTAGACAAGGGGACTCCAGTAAAATACAGTATTGTGAGCAAAGGACTGGCTCTTGTGAGCGAGGGATAGAGGGCTGGGTAAACCCTGGAATCAAATAAAAACTGCAGTTTTGTCCAGAATTGATTCTACTCCGGCTCAGTTTGGTTGGAGCCCTGGACCGTATTGTAGACCGTATTGTAGCCAGCACAGTGCCTTACTCCTGAATGAAGCCAGAATAAAGCGGAGTAAATGACGGAAGAAAAGTGCAGCCAAAATAGTATCCAATATAGCACCAATCCCGTTGTGTTTGGACATTAGTTGGGTTTTATTCTGGCAGTTTTCTCTTCAATGTGTATGTCCCTGTGCTGGTTCTGTCTGGCTCTCCTGAGGTACAATTCTGTTCAGGGCTGTTTCTACCCTATGTTGGTTTTCATCCAGACCCAGCGTGGATTTGTTGGAGGTGTGAGCTACGTCACCCCTTCTCAGAGATGAGGGCGAGGCATGGATCTGGTTGCTACCCTTTGCACAGTGTCCACCAGGATCCACCCGCTGCGCATAGCTCTCCAAGTGCACCTTGCCAGCCCGTCCACCTGCAAACAATGGTGCTAAACACGAGGGCCATCTCTAAACCCACATTCTTACCTCATGCGAAAGGGTTGCTGTGTCAAGCGTTGGGAGGCCAATTCCAATTACCTCACTGGAAGGGATGTCATTTAAGATACTAAATGATGAATGTGTGATCAAATTCTTGTTCCTCTGCTGTTGTATGTCTTTTTTTCTCCTTTTGATAGGGATGGTGCAGGAGGTGCTTGTTTCTTCCTGGATACGTTTGTTTAACCACCTCGTTTAGATTCTGTTATGTCCCGCTGTTATATGATGTTTATTTCTGAAAGGCCTGTTCTTCCTGATATATGAATGTGATCTGACTACAAATGTGGAAGTTTAGAATTGCAGGAAACACTGTATGCATGATCTGACATGCAGGGAGTTACAGCATGGAATAAACTTTTCTTTTCTAATTTAAACCCTTGGGTTTCACCAGAGACTCCTGTGTCCTTTCTTTCTGCTTTATGCATCAGTAGCAAAGGGGAGTGTACAGGGAAGATATACATAACATCTACAAACAGAATAGTCGCTTTAGAAGACAGAAGACTAGACTGTGAGTACAAGAAAAGCACATTAACGGGCAAAATGAGAGCAGTTGTTGCCAGCTGAGGTAAGTCTTTGAGAATGGTACCACCAAGCCCACTGGATCTACTCGGTGATGACAGCAGAACAATGAAAACAAAAAAGAGACGGCTGGAGCAGTATCACGGTATTTCATCAAATTATTTTAGTCAGCCTTTGACCTTGCCTGCTTCCACCGGAGGGTGTGCGCTGTCATGTAAACAAATATGGTAAGCCGGGTGTTGAGGTTTTGTATTCATGAAAGGGACACCGAGCAGTCATATCACTGGTAAACGCCATCACCTCTTCGGCCAGTTCTTCACACAGGGCACCGACGAGTCGCGGTGTTGTTCTTATCCAGGGAAACTGCTGGAGGTGAGAACCGAAGCCTTTGGGGAAAAGATGCTGCGAGACAGATGAGAAGGAGCAAGTCAGACACCGCCAAGTCGGGCACGCGGAATAAATGCATGAGATCTGCTCTACTCTTCGCTTCCCTTGGAAAAGGACCAGAAAACCCAGGGCGTGCATAGGCTCTTACTGGCTGCGCTTCACAGACGTCTCAATTATTTATTTAATCGTATGTTATTCATGAGTTTTCTTAAGCATTTCTTGTCCAGGGACAATGTTCGACACATTTAAAAAAAAAAAAATTCTCACTAGCTCACTACGAAGCTGTATGAATGAGTGAATATTTGTATTGAGCAGTTAATTTAAACTTTTACATTTACGATCATAACAATAGCCACAGAGAGTTGGGTGCAAATGCTATTTGTGCAGAAAGCAACTGGTATAAGTTTTATAAAAATACATTGTAAAAAGTTAATTAAAACTTTTAGAATTAAAATCTGGACGATTATCCCTGAGAATTTAATTTATCCTTGCAGTTTTACAAAATTAAAAAGGATTCCTAGTAATTTTAAAATGCTGTTTATGCAAAGAGGTGATAACACCAAGTTTAGTGAAGACAAATTGGAAACGTACTTAAACCAATGACGTAACCATTACAACAGCAATATTGTTAATTCCCAGTTAGATTTTTCCCGTGATCGACCAATAACCACCACCATTTATACCTTTGTACATTGTGATGGTATAAATAAACTGAGGACCAATTTCTACAAGCTGGTATTCATCCACGGCAGTAATATATTGCAAACCCTGTCAATTGTAAAATACTTCTAAAAACAGTCTTTCAGGTCTTGCATATTCCCTACACGAGGCTGAAAGTCCCCTGTTTGCAAATGCAAGTTGATGTACTAAGCAGTACTGTTCGTGTTTTGCAACAGCCCTACAACGTCCAATCAATAAACCCCAAAACAGAAATGATCAAAGATTTATTTTCGAAAAGCCAGCACGGACTCTTCCTTCATAAATGGGACTAACAAAGAACTGCTGGGTGCTTAATGAAGGGACACTCAGATGAGCTTTCATCAAAAAGCAGGGGTGTCCATCGCATGTCCTGGAGGGTCAGATGCATACCAGAATTTTAGAATGACAACACAGAAAGATTTACAGTTCTTATCAATGGAAATCATTTCTTTTCTTGAAACCATGACACGGATCTGAACCCTTCTGGAACCACATTGCACTAACCTGAGCTAGAGAGAGCATCTTCAGTAAGACCATCTCTTTTCTTTTCTTCTTGGATACTCATACAGCTCTTCTCACATTATTTGTTTAGGACTTTCTTCTACAGCAGTTTTCACCACAGACTCACAGCACTTCACACAAAATTAGTGAGATACAGAACACAAATAGCAGACAACCAACATATATCTTGAATAGCCATGTTTTGCTGCCTTCGTCTGGCTCTAGCCTCATATCTTGTGAGGAAGAGTATTTATTGAACAGCAGAGAACCACTGACAGTGATGGTACTTCCTCTTTTAAAGAGATCTACTTCAACCCTGGCACCCACATCAGATATCTGTACTCTCTCAATCTCCTACCGCGACACCTTGTACTTCAAATATGTCAGGGGCATACATACAGGGGAACATGTGCACCCAAAGGAAGTATCTTGAACTGTATTTTGTCTTTTGAATATGTTGTCTTATCGTCACTGATGAGCACTAGTGATGCAGCCACTTTTGCCCTGCACCCCCTTCCATCATTCAGGGGCGATCAGGAGTCAAGTTTGGCTATCGGCTGATTTACGACGTCTAATCTGAATGGATGATGAGGCACAACACGAGACAAACTGCTAAATGCAAAGGGCCCTGCGCCGCCGCAGAGACCCCCGTGCCTAACCAATGATTCTTCACCATGTTTTCCTTGCAGCCAGAAAGTCGTGCCCCGGAAACACGATTTAAGTATTCCGATTGCATCATCATGACCACCAGTGTGTTTGAGAGAAAGAGAAAACATTTGTCATTCAGGTGTCAACTGCGGATCCTGTGGCCAGATCGAGGTACATATCCAACTGACAGACTAACATCACTTTCCTGTTCAATTGTTTTATTCAAAGTTATGTATTGAATAAAACTCATAGTGACATTTTAATTTAAGTCACATATAGTTCTTCCAGTTTCATATGAAATCCATAGTTGTTACTGTCCTTAGAATGTGTACTCTACGTCATTGATCGAGTTGGCAAGTCATATCTTCTCAGTAAACTAAACTTTCCACGTTGGTTTGTCATTGTCATCCTGATTTACTGATTTCTTTTGTTGATGCCTGTATCACTACATTCCATCTAGCAATTCTATGGTTCATATTTCAGCTACATTTCAAATGTTATATTGTGGCAGGCTTTGGATGACTGAGTGCATATATAATGTATAAATGTATGAACACTCTACTGTATTAATACGCGAGGGATGGATGAATAGGCAAGATGATTGGTGATTGCATAGATGGCAATAATAGTGTTAGTGCCTGGAAGCTGTCATTGTTACTCAGACTGTTATTCACCCGTGCATTTTCTTACTCATTCTTCCATTTCAGTGTCCGTCTCCTGTTCGTGCTCATTCACTCCGGGCCGGCATGAATCAGGGGCAATGAAAGCACTCGATAAGTGGACTCCCCAGTTCTAGTACTATTCAATTCTGCTAAAGCCACAAGTACATTGACCAATACAGCATATAATGCAGAAACAGTTTATGATCACATTCTCTGGTAAGAGGTACTAAATATCGGCCTAGAATCGAAGTATAAGGCAAGTCCGCATGTGTCCAAATGCAAGCTGATCCCAAAAACCAGAGCATGCACAATAGGCGAACCTTATAACTACATGCTCTTAGAAGTAACGCTAGTCAACAGTCTGAGCACAGAGAGGCCATTTAGCACTGGACATGAGCAGCTCTTAAGCATTTTCTGATAATTTCAGTATGTTTTGTGAGCATGCTCTTTAATGAGGTCATCCTTACATGTTCACTGACACAGAATTTCTATTGCAGTGGTTTGAGCATAAGTAAACACTCCAATAGAATATATGGAATAGATACACTCAATACTTCAAGATCAGAGTAGAGATACTAAACATCAGTCTGTCTTTAAAATCTGCAACTCTGATCAGTCCCAAATAGCAGCAGATCCCATGACAGAGTAAACAAACTATGTTACTACATGCTCAGATGTGAACACTACTCACTGGTGCAAGGTTATAGCAGACTTTAAGCTTTGGATGTAAGCAGTCTGAGCATCAACAGATCATTCCGTCAGTTTTATGTCATGAGGCATCATTTTGTAATCAGTGTATGCCTCCTGTTCATGGTCATTCACTCCTGGCATTACCCAGTAGCAAAGAAAGTACCCTGACAACACATTTCTATTGCTGTTTCACTAATACAGCTTAATCATCAGCAGCATTTCCTTACCACATCCACAGAGGAGAGCGTTAGATTATACTCAAAATATGTGCCAGGCTAATCTGAACAAGCCCAAAAAACAGGCAGCAGACCATACAGTCATAAGATGCATGGTAGAGGACACATGTTACTATATGGTCAGAAGGAAAACAGTAATCACCAGTGTATGCACAGGGAACATCTTAAGTCCTGTGTGCCTAGGTGGACTCAGAGAACTTGAGACACTAATGACCACATGTTCCTTGTGATCAGTGTCTCTCTCCTGTTCATGCGTATTCACTCCTGGTATGAATCTGTGACAATGATAGCTCTTCATAGGCAGATTAGAATTTCTCCAGCAATGACATGTTGGCAGGTTGCCAAGAAGAAATACCTGCTTGGAGTAGAAACTTTCACAAGTTCAGGTTTGGAGAATACCTTCGAACACAAACAGCCTCTGATCATTTGCAGATAAACTTAATCCATTTTGTAGGCACGCTCTTCCATGAATGACCATTCTTTGGTCAGTTTCTATCTCCTGTTGATGCTCATTCATTCTTTGCATGACTCTGTAGCAATGGAAGCATGCCATAGGTGTATTTATACTAATTGAGACACTGTCTCCTGTTCATGCTCATTCACTTCTGGCATAAATTAGTGGCAATGAAAGAACTCAACAGGAAATCTCATATAACCTGTCCACTGACAACATTCCTGGAGGCTGGTAAAAAAGAATGAATGTTCAAGGACTGGGTTTACTTAGGAAATGGCAAGGCACAGGCTAGTGCACCTCAACAAGCAATGAACCCTTATAGCGTAATAAAAGACTAGTGACAAAGGACTAGCCCTGGTAGCACCAAAAATCTCAGAATAATTACATTTTTCTGAATATATTTATAATGTATTAATAAAATGATCTCTCATAACTTATTAAACAAAGCGCACTGAAGTAATTAGAAACAGAGTATTCTTTAGCATGAAGTAAAAACAAATACACTGAGATGTTTTGCTGCTTCTTCAGGGCTCTAACGTAGACACCAAAAACGAATATATGACATTACAATGCAAACAATTACAACGCATGCCTTCACAACACGTTTTCATCGCAACTACCATTACATCGCATGATTTTACAGCACATGCCATGACAACGCATTTTAAAAAACTACCATTACAACGCATACCATTACAACGCATATCATTACAACGCATAATACTTTTAGGGTAACAGTGGGGTAAGTGTTGGATAGTGTAGAGGTAAAAATTACTATTTCTACTCCAGTGAGTGCAACAGAAGGGTAAGTGTTGGAACGTGTAGGAGTAAAAATTACTATTCCTACTCCAGTGAGTGCAACAGTAGGGAAAGTGTTGGATAGTGTATGGGTTAAAATTACTATTCCCATGTACCCCAAAACCCATACCCACCCTCAAACTAAAAAATCTCCTTTACTTACCTTATAATGCGTTGTAATGGTATGTGTTGTAATGGCATGCATTGTAGTGACATGCATTGTAATGGCATGCGTTGTAATGGCATGCGATGTAAGGGCAGTTGCGTTGTAATAGCTGCGTTGTAAAGGTAGTGCATTGTAATGACTGCGTTGTAATGGTTGTTTCCCCCAAAGACACCACAACATTCATAACCACTATGAACCCATATTTGGGTTTCAAAAATAGATCAGCGTGACAGCAACATCTAATTCATGAGTAGTCTATAACAGTTCAGTTCAAACCACTTTATTCGGTT
This sequence comes from Triturus cristatus, assembly GCF_964204655.1. Classification (NCBI taxonomy): domain Eukaryota; kingdom Metazoa; phylum Chordata; class Amphibia; order Caudata; family Salamandridae; genus Triturus; species Triturus cristatus. The sequence goes on from NC_140590.1 coordinate 265,915,772, forward strand.
ACTGAAAACCATAAAAGTACAATACATTAGATCACAATACATTACATAAAACACATACAATACACAGTAAAAGCACATAGATTACACAATAAAATTTCATAACCGTTTCTTCAATAATAGGGCGATTTAAGAAAATTAGGGAGGGAATAAGAAAAAAATCATGAATTTCATAAAATCTTCGGTATGGTTAAAACAATAAGGGCAAAATGATTTACAGAAGGGGTCTAGGATTTAATACCGCACTTATTCGTGTTACGGGAATTTTGTTGGCATATGGTGCGAAGATCAAAGGAAACAAGACAGCATAGTTTCCTATGATGTGAAAAGACTTTCCACAACAGACATTTGCAAAGATAGTTTGATCCGCACACATTAAAGACAAATAATCAATTCCACCAAGCGAAGTAGTTAACACATTTCTTTATTCTTTGAATATTTATTTTCTTCTCCTCACAGTAGCCAACGCATTTCGTCCTATTTAAGGACTTCTTCTGGACTTCTTCTGGATCCAAACAGAGGTAGCGTAGTGAGCAAAAGAACAATGGATTTTACCCAGATCTCTTGACTGGGGGAGACTGTTTGATTCATTCAGCGTCCGTCCATCATTTGTTGCCGCCGCATGAGAAAGAAATGGTACATTTGACTAAGTAGGCCAGGCAGGGTCTTACAACCGCTGAATACGCTCACGAAGAAGACGTTTTATGCATGCTGAGGCCCCACGGTGCAGGGGCCACACTCCTTAGATGCAGACAGTACTTCTGGGGCTCTGGACAAGGCAATCCGGTCTCCAGCCACAATACTTAGTTCTTCACTGTCACCGCACTACCAGTTGGGATCCAGCAGAAGATGTGGGCGCTTAAGATGGCACTGCTCTCAAGGCGTCACAAGTAGACAGTGTGGGTCCCTCGCTGGAGGTCTTTGATGTCTCTGAGACCTCCCCAAGAGAACAGGGGGCAAGACAAAAAGCCTTTGGAGAGCACACTTCGGGGTGCCACACAGCAGCAGGTATTCTGCCCAGGCAGCCATTATTCAGGAAGGATCCACAGAGCCTTCCAATGGCAGTAATCCACCTTGTGCACAACAGATTCCTCTGGCAGTGTGCACCACCCAGTTCCAGGATCTCCGGTCCCACGTCCCCACAAGTGTATCTCTACCCTGCTGAAGTATGGTACCAGTAGTTATACTGTATTGTGCCTTTGAAGTTGGGGGTGGCTTAGAGGGTTTCCTTTTAAAGCACAGATGTCTCCATTACATTTTAGTCCTGTCTGCCATGGGGCAGTGGAATGCAGATCTTAATCTTTATTGGGGCCATGTACTGGCTCCCAGAGGCCAAGTGGCAAAATCTATCCAGCCAGGCCCTTAAACAGCCGAGGTCTGTTCCAGTTGCATGCCAAATTTTTATAGCTGTCGCTGGGAAATGCACAAATATGCTCCCCTAGCCTCCAGTGTTGACTGGAGTCAAATTAACCTCTTCGACGCTCATGACGAGCCCAGCTCGTCATGAGGCACAGTGGAGCTGCACTCATGACGAGCTGGGCTCGTCATAACCGTCGCGGCCCGCCCACGCACGGTTGATTCCCCGCCTGTGCGGGAGAATCAATCAGTGGGCGGGGTCGTGATGAGCTCAGCTCGTCATGAGCACAGCTCCACTGTGCCTCATGATGAACTGGGCTCGTCATGAGCACAGTGCCACCGCCACCGCCCCCCCGCGCGCCGCGGGAGAATTACCCCCGCGTGCAAGGGGTTAAAAGGCATACACAGAGTTTTAGAGCAGAGAAATGCCCACTTACATGTTGGAACCAGCACTTCCTGGTTGGCTGAAGGGATGCCCCCCAGCCAGGCAGAACCTACCTCTCCCATGAAGGGCGGGTGATTACACTGGCTGTATAACCTGTGCTTACCCATGGGTAGTTTGGCACTAAGGAGTCAGTCTTTCCTTACAGACAATGTGTAAAGCAAAGGTACAGCAGTCACTCATGATAAATATACTGAGCGTCACAAAAGAGACTTCCCATAGGATCATTTTTAACATAAACATCAGGTACTTTTGGGCATAAAACACATTTGGAAATATTACTAGCAGTACTAGGTCTACTCATATTGTTATGATAACAATAGTATACACACTGTGGAAAATTCCTAATGTAACCCCACCCACCAGAGAGAGAGATCCCTTATGCGGAGCGACATGCTCTCCACCCTAGCAATCCTGTTAATACAGGCCTGTACAGTTATAGGGTACACTCCGGGCCCCAACGATATCAAAGATATGTACATACTTGAAACCAGAACACTTTTTGTCAGCACTGCAGGCTGGAGCCACGCAGGTAAAACCATTATCAAATGTATTTTACTTTTGGCATGAAATCAACTTATAAAGCATCACCGCCTGCCAGTGTCATGAATCACAGGTAGTCCGCCGACTATCACTCCCACTCACACACTCACTCTGCATCGCTACACGGTGCAAGAGGTATCAGCACAGTCCATACGTAACACTTTCGTACACAAACGGAAGCAGCATCCTAATGCGGTTCTACTGGTACCCAGCAGGCCAATGGATACAACCCTGCAGACTCTGTGGCCTCAGTCTCCCTTCACCATCTAGCTCACTCCGATAATATCAAACCCCCAGATGGAAGATAACCAGCCCCTCCACGCGAATACTAGGCCTCAGGGGGCCGAAGTCACACTTAGTCTGGGTCCTCAGGAAGCAGGTATGTAGCAAGTTTTAATCAGGAGGTAGATGTAAACATGGGGAGTTTAGAAGCCACTCAGGAAGTTTACCCACATGTCTCAAAGCACAATGGAGTCACGCAGTCTCTTGACCGTCTTCCAAACTGTCTCAGAAGAGTTCCTTCAAGCCAGTCAATCTCTCTTGCTACTACCTGGTGTCAAAGATGTCTTTGGGAGGAGCCGAGGTGTGGAAAGGGGAGTTGGTCCGCGGCGATGAGGGCCAAAGAGGAACAACCGATCAATGGGGAGTAACACAGTGGAGCCTCTCGATGGGAGGAGGCACCCCAACAGGTACACTTTGATCAGGGTCATGCCCAGGCAGTTTGGGCGCAGCATATGGTGCGTTTTGGTATGGGTCGCACCAGGCACGTCAGGTTTCTAACATGAACAGTTGCAAATTCCGTACCTCCCTAGAAATGAGGCACAATGACCGGTGCACATGGAGATGGGTTGCACTGGGTAATTCTGGTCACACACAATGAAGAGTTGCAAAGTCCGTACTTCCCTGGAAAGAAGGCACAACAGCCGGTGCACAATATTACAGGTTGCACCTGACCAGTCTGGTCACACACACAGGCACAAGTTCAGCAGAACCACATGAGGTAGAATGAGGCACTTCTACAGGTACAACCCCATCTCCAAGGGTCGCACCCTGTGAATCGGACACCACAAGCAATGAGCATGCATTTGGAGTGTCGCACGAGAGAGATGCAGCACGATCGATGAAATGGGCCAGCGTCCCACAAGCAGTGAATCTGCTCACCAACAACTAGACGCTTATCAGTGTCAGGGCCCCTTCTATACAGGCACCACACGCCTTAGATGTTGGCAAGTTTTCTGGGGCTCGACACTAGACAATCTGGTCTCCAGACACAAGACTTAATTCCGCGCTCACACCGCACTACCAGTGGGGATTCAGTAGCTGATGTGGGCACTTGAGAGGGCACCGCTCTCCAGATGTCACTGGTAGATGGTGTAGGTCCCTCACCATCTTTGATGTCCCTGAGACCTCCAGGAGAATAGGAGGCTCGCCAATGGTCCCTTGGAGAGCACACTTTAGGGCGCCACACTTCAGCAGGTCGTCAGCACAGGCCAGCCAATATTCAGAAAGGACATGCAGTCCCCTTCAAGGGCAGTAATCCCCCATGTGCACAACAGAGTCCTCTGGCAGTGTGCACCACGCAGTCCAGGTTCTCCGGTCCCACTTCCCCATAAGCGTATCCCTCCCTTTGCTGAAGGATGGCCACCGTAGTTATACTGTTGTGTGTCTTTGAAGGTAGGGGTGGTTTAAGGGGTTTCCCTTTGAACCACAGATATCTCCCCTATCTGCCATGAGGCCGTGTAATGCAGATCTTAACCTTTATTGGGGCCATGATCTGGCCAGAGAGTCTAAGTGGCAAAAACTCTCTCTCAAATCTATCCCATCCAACCCTCAAATGGGAAAGGTCTTGTCATTCTAGTGGTATGTCATGGTTTATGATGTTCACTGGGGAATGCATAGATGTACTCCCCAACCCCTGGTGTCAACTGAAGCCAGTGATCACAGCAAACAAGACTCTTAGAGCATAGAAATGTCCATTTGAAAAGGTTTGGCATGACAAATACATTGATAATAAACATCATGAGCCTACTCCACTGCAATCCACTATTGCCGCCTGAAGTATTGTCAGCCCCTTCCCAATGTTAACCTATGGGAAGAGCAAACCTCTTAGGTAGTGAAAACACACACATATATTCCCTCACTACCTGGGCACACAGACTTGTAAATGGCAGGTTGAACACATAGTCCCCAACACCAAGGATGCAGCTGCGTCCGCCCAAGTCTGTAATGGCAGACTGGACACAGGTTTAACTGAATGGGTGTCAGTGCGTACGCACTAGCCTGCGATGGCAGGCGGCACAAGCAATCACAAGCATCATTGGTTTAGGGGAGCACCTACGGCGGCCTGCAACGGCAGGCTTCTCATGAGTTTAATCCTGGTAGATACCAGTATGCACACACCGGTCTGCAATGACAGGTCGGGCACATGGGCTTACCCAGGCCCTAGCACCTTAGGTGCGAGTGCACACACACTACCCTGCCGTGACCCGTCAAACACAGGTTACCCCCTTACTCGCTCGATTGCGCTCACCCGGCCTGCGACAGTCAGCCTGGCCCTGGTGTGAGACACCGGGGGTGCAGATATGCCCTCACCGGTCCGCAAAGACTGGCCGGGTACCTATCTAAAATACTGTTGCTACCATGGCATATCCTTGAGCCTGCAATGGCAGGCGAGACATGTATTTGAAACAGCACGAGGGCCGGTGTGCACACCCACAGGTGTATGTGTGCACTCCCGGTATGTGTTGGAAGACCGGCCTATGTTTCAGAACACTGGGTCAGTGCCTCTTCCTAGCCTGTGTCTTGACAGTGAGGAAGTGCTCAGAGCCATGAGGCCAAACAAGAGAATCAGCAGCACCCCAGGAGAATCCCATGGGAAGAGCTGAACTCCAAGGTAGGGGAAGTCCAACGTGGGGGGTTCCTCACTTCCTGGACAGGGAACATCCATATGTACATGCCTGGCCTTCAGCTTACCACCCCATACCCTTCACGGCTTCCCACTCGGGCTGGCTGAGGCGCAAGTGATGCCAACCTAGACAGTTGCGCAGTCACGCCCCACAGGTATGCTTGCAATAACAGGCCTGATACATGGTTGACAGGCTATCCGGTGGAAGGCACACTCAGTGCTACATCTCACTACAAGCCAGTGCCATACCCGCCCAGAGTATGTGGTGTACCTAGCTACGGAGCGCACGGATGTACGGTACCTAAACCCATCGCATATGCATCCCTTGCCTAATGCAGGCAAGGCGGGCACATTCACCTTCCCTCTGTAGTACAGGGAGATGGTGTCCAGGTTGCGATAGTCATGCTAAGAGAGTCGGCAAAGACTAGCAGTAAAAAGCAAAACGTTTTGGGGTAAATTCCCCCTAGAAGGGCCCTATCCAACATAGCATTTCTAAACAATTAGTGACAAATCCCTCTTTACCACAGAAGAGGGTTTGTCATTGTGAATCCAATGATAGGAAACATTATGAAGCCCCTGCACTGTAAGCCACTATTGCAGCTTGAAGTAATTTCCACCATTCCCCAATGTTAACATATGTGAAGAGTAAACCTCATAGGTAGTGAAAACACACATGTGTATTCTTCACTACCTGGACAGGGAACACACCTATGTACCTGCTTTGCCTTTCACCTACCACATGTTTCACCCCTTAAGACTTACCCCAGAGGTGCCCTAGTGATAGTGGTAGTAAAAGGTGTCCTGGTTTAGAAAGGCCAGCCTGAGCATAACTGCAACTGCGCACACACAGGCCTGCAATGGCAGGCTTGACACATGTTTAAAAACCTCCTAAGTGCAAGTGCTCACCCACAGGCCTGCAATGGCAGGCTTGAGGCATGTTTAAAAACATCAGGTAAGCACCACTTCCTATCGTCTGCTGGACTGGCGCACGCCATTTTTTTACACTGCATTTACAGTGGGGAAGTGTCCAGAGTGCTAAGGCCCCTAAAAGAGAATCAGCAACACCCTGTTGTTGTCCCATGGAAGAGCGGTCCTCCTAGGCAGGGAAAACCCACATAGGTGTTCTTCCCTACCTGGGCATGGAAACCCATGCGTACCTGCCCTGCGTTTTGCCTACCACTTGCGCAACCCTTGAGGGCTTACCCTAGGGGTGCTCCAGTGGTAGTGGAAGGCATACTCAGGGTTGGCTAATTAGTTGGACATGCTAACCTGAGCATAGGCTCAACTGTTCATCCACAGGCCTGCAATGGCAGGCTTGATACATGTTTGAACGGCTATTCTGGTGGGTGGCACAATCAGTGCTGCGTCCCACCATTAGCCAGTGCAGTACTTGCCCTGGTTATGTGGTGCTCCGTTTTAAAGGGCACGGACAGGTACAACACCTAAACCAATCAAGTAAGCACCACTTCCTAGCATGGGTAGAAAGGGTGCGCACACTTTCACATTTTCATTATAGCGGGAAAGCGCCCAGAGTCCAAAGGCCACAAAAAGAATCATCAAAAACCAGGAGGAGAAAAAGCAAAACGTTTTAGGCAAATCCGCCAAGAAGGGCCATGTCCAACAGATAGATACCAATCATCAACTTATACACAAAATATGCAACTCTGGCAAAACCAACATAGCAGAAGACCACGCAGTCACAGCATGAGCAGTAGAAGAAATATGTTACTACCTGCTCATTAACTGCAGGTGTATGGGGAGGAGTTACCGGAGTCCTCCCGCCCTAAAGATTTTTGGGCCCCCTTTACAGCCTATTTGATGTCTCACCCTGATATATTGTGAATGCTCTGCCTACTATGTCTGTGTTTTCCTTCCCTCAGAGGATGTCATGCCCCTGATTGTATTTGTACTTTACTTATACTGGTTGCTTCTTTTGTTTAATGTATCTGCTTCCATACTTGAACTTCCTATAAGGCATGTAGGATGTTGGGTTGCTCTGTCCGGAGGGTGCAGTGTTTATGTTATTGCTGTTCTGCCTGGGAGGGAGGGGGGGGGGGGGGGGTAGGGATTTACCGGGGTGCATATGCCCCGATTGTTTTTCACGTTTTTATACACTTGATTGTATGTTTTGCTCTAAAATCAATAAATACATTTAAAAATGCCCCCCAAAAAAATGTTTTACTACATGCTCAAAGATGAAACACTAACACCCAGTACGTGCTCAGAGAAGAACTTGCATGCAGGATGTGAGTATTTTCAAATAATATCAAGAAAAAGACTGGTGCATTGAAAAATTATAACAAAGAAAGCTTGCTTAATGTATTGGATTTATATGTAATACAAAAAAATGTCATTTGTGAAGATTGAGTGCACTTTTCAGGAGGAAAATAGTCCTTTGTGTATCATAATGCAAGCAGTCCATGGAATTTGGATTTATACACCAAACAGCCAATAGCATAAAACGAGAGAGAAATATTCTTCTGTGGCGAGCCAAGGCCCACTCTTTATGCTTTAAAGTATTGGTAAAAACATTTCTAGCAGACACATAAAACTGCCTGTAGCCAGCCCTAAAAAGTACGCAGAGAGGATATAAACCTTTGGAAAGCATCACCTGAGATGTCCGCTAACACTAAGAACGACGGACTTGTACACAAAAGATTCTGTTACTTAAGTGATTTTGAATGCAGGATGGAGCCAGAAAATAAGCAGCCAATCGAAATGTGTTTGAAGAGAGTGGGCTTTAATGGAAAATTAAACTTTGTGAAAGGAAATATACATTTGAACCAAAGGATTTGTACACGGGATGTGTTGATCCAAGATTTCCAGGAAGGAATTTGTAAATCTGGAATATAGAAGAAACAAAGAGTGTACAGTTCGTTTTACCGAGAAGACACGATTTGCCATTTCGAGATATCACAGGTGTGAACACAAAATAGTACCATATTAACTTCCGCATTTTGAGCACAGTAACAAATTCAGGTATCATCTCGAAATGACAGATCTACATTTGCCCTAAATTCAGTTACGATCAACCGTGCTCCTATACAACAAACACTGAGTACTGTATGTTTTGGGGTACAAAGTAACGCTATTGCTAGGATATTGAAACGGGGTGTAATACTCTGGGGCAAGTGTATTTTTAAAGAGCCAAAGCACGCCTGAAGTAGGTCGTCATCCGAGCTACGATTTGACACCAGACCAACTTATCTATGATACATTGGACCATGGCTAGAAATGAAAGAACTGTGTACTTCAAAATATGTGATGCAAATTTATATACTTCAGTGATTGTGAATGGTTTCAGTATACCACAGACCTGTACACAGACCATAGTCCGGAAACGATGGACTTTGCTGAGGTTCTCCCCAAGTATGGGCTAAGATTTAAGGTACGTGAACAGAGCTGGGTTCAGACATGACGAGTGCTGCTGATTATATAGGGGGTGCCAGCTACAAAGAAGACACTAACAGTGGAAAAAAGGTATGGCAGGTAAGGTGTGTATTGAAAGCAAGAGTGTTATCTATGAGCACAGAGGAGTGGAACCTCTTCAAAGCATATATACAATGGAGGTGAACTGGCGACAAAGAAAGGGGCACGTAATACAAACATGGGTACATTGTATAGTGCAATCCTCCTGAATTTCAAACCAGTAGCATCCATGTTTTTCAGATCACTTGACTTCCAGGAAAACAGAACCCTGGAGCCTGCTATCTCTTTGATCACTGCTAGCACCTCTCTTGCCACAACAATGGTCTATCCACGTAGAGTCCTATATAGGTAAGCTTGATGATAACAAGCCATAACGTCTCTCCTGTCATCTGTCTTAGTCCACTTGTGGCATGTGTGGAGGCCTACCTGTGCAGCAGGGGTAAAGGTCCAGGAGGTCCAGATCCACACCAGATTTTCGTAATAGCCACATGAGATAAATGTATACGTAATGAATCTAAATGAAACACATTTACAAAGTGCTCATCCTGAGAATATGGCATTGACCCAACCATATAGGACCTGTTTTAGACAGCCCTTCTGTAATGCTTGTTTGTACTTCATCAGCAACTGGAAGTAACTAAAAACAAACTACTTCCGTCTGCACAAGACAAACATTGCTGCTGCCAGTAAATCACAATGAAAGAATTAAGGCACCGACATAGAAAATGATGCAAATTAATAAACATAGATTAAATGCAATACTTAAACTTTTTGCACCTTTTTCTTTGCACTAGGATGGTTTATGCACTGAGAATGTAAATGCTTTGTTCAAAATTCTGATTCAAAGGCCACCTCTTGGGATTTTTTTCCTGTGGAGAAGTAATTTACGACTGTAGATATTCTGCTATATGAGAAGCACATCTGTTAGTTGTAAGGGATATAGTGGGGAAGGTGCATCTGTATTCCTTAGACATGCGGTAATTTCTACTAAGGGATGCATTCATGGATATTTATCAATATTCAGTAAAACTCAACAAACAAGTTGCCCTGATTTGCGGAGGGATGGTAACTGTGCTGTCAAAGGGCCCTGCAAAATAAACTGTTTTGCTTTTTATAGGGGCTCTCACCCACAGTTAGTTCATGGCATGCTTCATCATTAAGTCACTCATCAAGAAGAATGATTTATCTAGATGGGCTCAACATGCTTGAGGAAGCTCTTAATATGGCAAAGGATCTACTAAGAAAAATAAAATTACATAGAGTATACATGTCAGGTACTTTATCTCTGATAGAATATACTAGTTGTAGATTCCTTACCATAGAATTATTCCCAGGCGTCAGACTGGATCTGGAATTTTGTTTTATGAGCAGTACCCATAAGCGCTGGTAGGTGGCGTTGATTGGCTCCCTGTGGCATAGTCTGCGCCGTATGTGACATGCGCGGTGCCTATATAGGCACCACCCCAGTGTGCTGACCTCAGTTCTTTTCTTTCCACGCGAGTCATCACAGATCCGGAGAGAGCTACCCCTTCAGTCAATTTATGACTGATCTTTTGTTGAGAGTTTTTTGAGGGTTTTTCTCTTGGTGTGGCAGGAATATCCTCTAGGCAGGCTGGCTTTAAGGCCTGCGGCACCTGTTACTGACTGATGTCAGTGACGGACCCCCATCTTGCTTGCCTTTGGTTCCTCGCACGCGACCACCACATTAGGATCTGCTTTGACTGCTGCGCCATTACCACGAAGGACTTGCAGGAGCAGTCACTCAAGCTCCTGGCGGCTCGACATGCGATGCTGCGACAGTCTCAGTTACTGTCGAGAGAAAGGTACCGGGTTCAGTCACGGATCCCAAAATCTTTGTCACAATCGAAATCGTCAAGTCACTTGGGTAAGACACACCACAAAAAGAAGAGCAAAAGGTCTTCGACTTCACTTCGTCCGTCAGCTGACGAGATGAGGTAGCATTGACACTCGAGGCCTGGCTCCGAGGTTGTGCCAGTGCCTGGGTCGGCTCTGCACTTCTCAGAGTTTCCGGGAATTTGAGCAACCCCCACTCAACTTCATGAATTGTTTTAGGCCATGTGCCTCCTATTTGAGTTGCCTGCTCCTGCCTGTGCACCTTTAGGCCCGGCGGGTTCGGGAGGGGCCCCTCCTGGATCCACACCGAGAACTCCAGCCTCAGCACCAGTCAGGCCTTTTGGATCCGAAATAGCGCTGGTTGTACCACCTTGACTTTCCCCGATGCTGATGCTGCAGATGCCGTCCCCATTTTGATCCCCGATTCCAACACAGAGGTGGTTGGGTGTCCTTCAGAGCCAAATCTACTGCCAATGAGCCATGCCTTCTAGGTCATAGCCTGAGCCCTATTCTTATGGGCTAGGATTCGGGGACTATTGGGAAGGGTCGCCGAACACTGAAGAACACCAGCCTTTTCACCCAAACATGGACTGGTGTGAGGATTTGGTAGAAGCCAGTGGACTAGACACCTCTCCAGATACTGGCATGCTTTCTCTCTCTGCCATGAATACGGAGGAAGGAGTGTCATTTGCAATGGTTGTGAGAAGGACTCCTGAAGTCCTGGACCTCAGCCTGCCCTCAGTGGCAGTCAAGACGAACATCTTGACCGAGGTGCTTCAGCCGGGAGTGTAACCCTCAGAACTGGTTCTCCCTTTTAATGTAGCCCTTACAGACGTCCTGCTTGGGACCTGGCCTAAGTTCAGCACAGGGGCTCCTGTGAACAGGATGATTGCCCTCCGCTACTGCCCCACTGTAGGGGACCCCAGCTTCTTCACACAACACCCTACCACGGAGAGTTTGGTGGTCCAACCCTCCACCTCCCACGGCGCATTCCCTACTGCACCCCCGTATAGGGAATCCAAGAGGCCGGACACCTTAGGGAAAAAGATGTTCTCTCCCACCAGCCTGGCAGTGTCGTTCATGAAAACCACATGCCTTTTGAGCTGGTACACCCACTCTCTGTGGGATATGGTTGCGCAGGTGCTGCCGATGGTCCCGTAGGAGGCCCAGACCATCCCCTCTCAGGCTGTTGTTGACTGGAGGGATACAGCCAAGTTCACCATCTGATATAGAAATTTAATAGACAGTGGTATAGTTATAGGTTATACGACGCCTTAGGAATAATCGCACATATACCAGTTCAGGATAGTATTGAGTTACGGTGCTGTAAGGTGAGGAGAACCACCAACCTCCCCCAAAGTTGTGGTAGCAACTTTCCATGTGAGTACTCAAGGACCAAACAGACTGATCTAGTTGTGGCTGTACTACGGCGCGGAGCGGAGTGCTTTTACTGAAACTTATGGATATGCTCACTCAGAAGCAAGGATACTAGACTCACTCGCAGTCTAAAGCGTGTGGGATGGAATAATCCCCGCTTGGAAAGTTGCTACCAATCACAATCAAGCCTTGAGAAAGTTGCAGGACGATTTCCCAGTTTGTGCGACGAAACACGTGTTGGCTGATTAGAAAGAAAAGAATAAAAGAAAGAGAAGATTTCTGAAACTGTGTTTATAATTTGTCTATACTTGCATTGGTATTTAATATTACACTACAGATGTGTGCTGAGGATTTTGTGAATCACCATCTGATGTAGACTGGATACCACCAACTCACTGGGCAGAGCGGTTTCATCGACAGCGGCATTACAGCCCCACGTCTGGCTGAGCACAATTGGTTTCTCTGGGAATGTACAAGCATTGCTTATGGACATGCCTTTTGATGGCTCCCTTCTTTTTGGATACAAGGCAGAGTCAGTGCTGGAGCGCTTCAAGGACAGCAGGGCAATGGCCAGGTCCTTGGGCCTTTCCATTGCCCCTCACTACCTCCAATCTGCCTGTTGCTCCTTTTGTAGCCAAGGAGAGGCTTCCAGCTGTCTATACTTGCCCAGGCACCGTGGCATGCACGCTTTCCAGCCTCTGCGTGGCTGAGGAAGCAGTACCCCCAGACCTCATGCCGCCAGGGGTTGAGCCAGTCCACCCCTTCGGCAGCCGGAACTTCCAAACCCCTATACCCTTCCACCTTACCATCATGCACTCTTTCATTTATCCCAAACCCCATACCACTACTATGATCCCCAAAATAACCCTTTCTAGACTCTCCCTTACTCTACTCCTCCTTGCATTATCTGACACCTCTTTTACTATACCTATCCCCAAAACAAACCTTTCTAAACTCTTCCCTCTGACTATTCCCCTCCACAACCCCTTTTTACTCATCCAAAAGCCTCTTCCTACTGCTAAAAAAAGAAAAAATCAAAGTCCTTCACTCTCTTATCCCTCCTCTATCCTTTCAATCAAAATAGTAACATGTTCACTTCTCAAATTTCATATTCCACTATACTAATTCACCACTAATCCTTTATGGGTCCCAGAGTAGCGTGCTACTCGCCAAAAAAACGCTTCAACACCTCATCAGAGGTAAGCAAGCATTATATAAATGCAAACCTTTTTCCCTCTTCTATCCCTCCGCTACCTTTCTCTATCCAACTGAATGACACATCCACCACTCAAACTACTTTCATATTTCACTATACTAATTTTCAACAATCATTTATGGGTTCCGGAGTAGCATGCTACTCGCCAATAATGCGCTTTAACACCCCATCAGGGTTACAGGCGCTATAGAAAAGCAAACCTTTTCCACTTTTCTACCCCTCCCCAACCCTTCTCAATCCAAATAACTGACTAACATATCCACCACTCAAATTACTTTCATATTACACTTTATTAATTCAACACCCTCCTAATGGGTTCCAGAGTAGCGTGCTATTCACCAAAAAAAGCCCTTCAAACCCCATGAGGGGTAGCAAGCGCTATATAAATACAAACCTCTTTCCCTATTCTATCCTGCTGCTACCCTTCTCTATCCAAATAACTGAATAACATATCCACCACTCAAATTACTTCATATTTCACTATACTAATTTACAACACTAATCCTTAACGGGTTCCGGAGTAGCGTGCTACACGTCAGAAAAGCGCTTCAAGACCCCTTCAGGGGTAAGAAGCGCAATATATGAATGCAAACCTTTCTCCACCTTCTATCCCTCTGCTATCCTTCTCACTCCAAATAACTGACTGATATCCACCACCCAAATTTCTTTCATATTTCACCATACTAATTCATCACTAATCCTTTATGGGTTTCCTGAGTAGCGTGCTACTGCCCCTCCCCCCAAAAAAAGCGCTTCAACAACCCATCAGGGGTAACAAGCACTATATAAATACAAACCTTTTTTCCTCTTCTATCCTTCCGCTATCCTTCCGAATCCAAATAACTGACTAACCTATCCACCACTTTAATTACTTTTATATTTCACTATACTGATTTAACACTAATCCTTTATGTGTCCCGGGCACCTAGTTGGAGGCAGGATATGCCATCACCTGCCTCACTGATGGTCTATAACATCAGACCAATGGATTCTGTAGATTTTCCCCTCCACCCATGCCACATGCTTGCAACAGGCTGACGGAGGACCATCTTTCTTCACTCTGCCTAGAAGTAATGGCTTTCTTGGCCAAGGGAGTCATAGAGAGGGTGCCGACACCAGAAGTAGGCCATGGTTGCTATTCCCCCTACTTTCTGGTGCCCATGAAGTATGGAGGCTTTTGTCCTATCCTAGACCTGCACCCTCTCAATTTCTTCCTCAGAAGTTCAAAATGCTCAAACTCAATCAAGCCTTGAATCCAGGTAACTGGATGGTAACATTGGACATACAAGACACATACTTCCACATTTCCATTCGGCCCTTAGGCCTTAACTTTAGTTCACAGTGGGCCATGAGCACTTTCAGTTTGCTTTCAGTTTTGCAGTATGCCTTTGGCCTTTTCAGCGTTCAACAAGGTGATGGCAGTGGTTGCAGCTCGTCTGAGGAGACCAGGGGTGTCAATCTTCCCCTATCTCGAAGACTGGCTGTTGAACGCGGACTCGGCCCAGGCTGTCGTCTCCCACATTCAGACTAAGGCAGACCTACTGTATTCGCTGGGGTTCACTATCAACGTGCTGAGTTCCTCTCAGACGCTCCCTTTCATCGCAGAGGTTATGGACACATTGCAGTTTCAGTCCTATCCTCTCGAACGGCAAGTCCAGGACATTCATGTTATGATACCGATGTTTCAGCCACCATACTGGATTTCAGTAAGACTGATTCTGAGGCTGCTGGACCTTATGGCCTCCTGCATCCTGCTGGTGAAACATGCCCTCTGATATATGGCGGCTCTGCATTGGGACCTCAAGTTCCAGTGAGTGCAGCATCAGGGCAATATCTCTGATATGTTGCAGATTTCACAGGGAACTGCAAAATATCAACAGTGGTGGTTAATGAACCGCAATTGGGGCAGCAGTAGATGCCTCTCCCTTCCCCAACCAGATCTGACAGTGGTGACAGACGCGTCCCTCCTGGGATGGGGCAGCCATCTGGGAGAGGTGTAGATCAGAGGCCTCTGGTCTCTGGCGGAATCCGGACTCCACATCAAC
This sequence comes from Triturus cristatus, assembly GCF_964204655.1. NCBI lineage: Eukaryota > Metazoa > Chordata > Amphibia > Caudata > Salamandridae > Triturus > Triturus cristatus. The sequence goes on from NC_140590.1 coordinate 265,930,936, forward strand.
TTTCTGGAGCTCCAGGAGATCCAGCTGGCATTAAAAGCCTTTCTACCCTCCACCAAGGGAAACCTAGTGCAGGTGTTCACGGACAACACCGCCATGTGGTACTGCAACAAACAGGTTGGGGTGGGGTCCTGGGCCCTTTGTCAAGAGGCCCTGCGTCCGTGGTCTCTGAATATGGCTGGAACATAAGGGCATTTCCCTGGTGGTTCAATACCTGGCAGACTCCCTGAACACCAGGATGGATGTTCTTAGCCAAAGATGCCTAGCAGATCACGAATGGCGTCTCCATCCAGAGGTGGTGCAAGGTATCTTTCAGCAGTGGGGAGAGCCTTGGTTAAATCTGTACGCCACCACCAAGAACGCGCAATGTCAGCAGTTCTGTGCACTGGAGTTTCTAAGGTGGCTCTCGTTTTTTGTCTCGAATGGAGCTCGGAGCTCAGGCCTCCTGTACACCTTTGCACCCATACCACTCCTGCTCAGAGTTCTGAAGAAGATAAAAAACGACCAGGTACAAGTCATCCTTATGGTTATGGACTGGGCTTGGGGAGTTTGGTATCCCGAGCCGTTGAGCATGGTCATCGATCCTCCAATCAGGCTGCCCCTTCGGGAGGATCTTCTGTTAAAGCAACAGGGGAGGGTTCTCCACCTGAGCCTGTCAATCCTCTGCCTTCTTGCATGGAGATTGAGCAGCGACAGTTGACAGCTTTCAACCTTCCACCCAAAGTATGCAATGTTATTCTTGCAGCCAAATGTCCCTCCACCAAAACGGTATATGCCTGCTGTTGCGGCAAGTTTGTTGCATGCTGTGCAGAAAAGCAGGTTGACCCCTTTCTGCTCCCATTTCTCAGGCTCTTCTCTTTATCCTTTCCCTGCCAAGCAGGGCTCTGCTCTGGGCACCTTAAAGGGTTATCTTTCTGCCATCTCAGCCTTTCTGCGGGTGCTTGACCAGCCATCCCGCTTCAAATTCCCCATTGTAAATTGTGAAAGGTTTGCAACATATGTTTCCTCCTTCTCTCTTCATCATGCTGCATTAGGACCTTAATCTCGTCCTGACATTCTTGATGTGTGCTCCCTTTGACCCCTCTCACAACTGTCCTCTCAGGCTTTGTACCAAGATGGCAATACCATCTGCCCTGATGGTCAGTGAGCTTCAGGCTTTGTCATTCACCATCCATACCTGAAAAATCTACCCAGACAAGCTGGTTCTATGAACTAGAACTTCCTTTCTACTGAAAGTCATCACTCCCTTTCATGTAGGCCAGTCCATCACTCTGCCTGCATTTTACCCTCCAACACATCCCTCTAAGGAAGAGGAGTGGCTTCACCCACTGCACTTAAAAAGAGCATTGTCATTCTATCTTGCCTCCACAAGAGACTTCCGGGTGGACAGCCAACTCTTCGTGGGGTATGTCCGAGTGAAGAAGATAAAGGCTGTTTAGAAGCAGACCATCTCCAGATGGATCGTGCTCTACATCTAAATCTTCTACGCATTGGCAAAGAAGCAACCCCTGAGGGCGTGCATGCTTATTTCACCAGAGCCAAGGCTTCAACCACTGCATTAGCATGCGGTTTCCTGGTCCTAAACAATCCGCCAGGCAGCAAAGTGTGCTGCTCTGCACACATTTGCAAAACACGACTACCTGGACAGTCAGGTCCATCGGGACTGGCACTTTGTCCGTTCTGCCCCGTAGGACTTTTTGGTATGAAATTGTTTTGCAGACCACCTCCTCTGAGGTATTGCTTGGATATCTATTCCAAAGTAAGGAATCTGCAGCTAGAAGTCTCTCTATCAGATGAAAAAATTACTTTCCGTAACCCCTTATCTGGTCTAGATGCAGATCCCTTACTGATCCACCCATGCTTCCACTGTGCAAACAGATTTCTCGGGACAGGGCTTTCCCCTTTCAGGGCCCTAGTTTTCCACACCAGTGGTCAGTGTTCTTCATGGCTCCGTGCTCCTAGTGTGGAAAGTCACGATAAAAAACAGACGTCAGTGTGCAGGGGTGGTGCCTATATAGGCGGCGTGCACGTCACATCTGGCACAGACGATGCCGACGACGCTACACGGAGCTGATCGACGTGACACCCACTGACGTACAGGGGTACTGCTCACGAAAACATTTCTGGATCCAGTGTGATGCCTGGGGTTAATTCTAAGGTAAAGAATGTGTGGCTAGATAGAGTCTCTACCAGCTAAGGCGTTAGCGAAGGTGAGTAACTTGTTCTTCAGGATTGTGGCCCTAAGCTGTAATTTTGAACTCACACTTGGAATAGGTAAATATTTGCCCCCCAAGGGTGCAAGGAAGAACTGACTATGTTGTCTAACACTATATGCCTACAATAAAATGGTACAGTCATTGTCCTACTACGCCTTGCGCTGTGCAAATAGGAAAGTGTTAATGTTCTTCTGTTAGGTTTTTCCCACTTGTAAGAGTTTAAAGCACGGTGACCCCCTCACCTCCTTCAAGAGTCAAGATCTGCCATGGTACCGAGATCTTTTCCCATTGCCCCTGGATGTTGACAATTGGGCATGAAATCGATGTATTTGAATGATCACCGATTCCCGCACTGAAAATGGCATTGCTTCCGAGTGTCATGACCTGTGTGGCATCTGATGTAGAATGTGTCATGTGTGTACGTTGGAGTCAAGACCTGGAGTGGTCACTGCTTGATGTGCCAGATCAGGGCAGAAAAGCATAAAAAGTATAAAATACAGGGTTTTAAATGCCGCTGTTGCCCTAAGTAATAGTATATTTACCATTAGTGAAAGCTAGGTGGGATGCATGAAAAAGAAGCGATAATGCGTACGTTTATAACAAAGTTTCAAACTTATTCAAACTCAGAAGAGTGGAGTCTGCAGTATTTTATGTGTAATGTGCACATATAGAAAGACTATAGACTCTAAAAATCTTAACAAACACAGGTTATGCTGGATATTCTAACAGAGTGGCATTACCAGAATTACCATGATATGAACCCATAGGTAAAAAAAAATCTAATTTATTTGGTGGAAAAAGGAGGGCAAATGGGCCCTTATCTCACATGGTTAACCATCATGCATAGTGTTAGTTTTCGTTCAAGTGCACTCATGGAATTTCATCTTTCTATTCAGTAATATTGGTCATGAGTTTGTATATCCATCTTAGTTTTTTCCCAACAATAGGTCCTCCTGCCAGCTACCCCTGCTGCAGTTCTCCTGTCCAGCTTGCCCGTAGACCGCTACCCTCTGCTGCCTGTCTACTTGCTGCCCGCTGTTTGTGCCTACTCTGCTCGTTGCTTGCTCTATTTGACCTTTTTCTGCTTAGTTTTCTGCCCTCTGTTTTGCCTTTTCCTGCTCATTTTTCTGCCCTCTGTTTTGCATGTCCAGCTTGTTTTTCTACCCTCCAATGTTTTGCTCGTTTTTCTGCCGTCTATTTTGCCCTCTTCTGCTCTATTTTACCTTTTTTGCTTTTTTTTGCCCTCTGTTTTGCTTTTTCTGCCCTCTGTTTTGCCGTCTTCTGCTCTGTTTTGCCTTTACTGCTCCTTTTTCTGCCCTCTGTTTAGCCTTTTCTGCTAGTTTTTCTGCCCACTGTTTTGCCTTTTCTGCTTATTTTTCTGCTAGTTTCTTCCCTCTTCCCACTGTTTCCTCAAGACCTGGTTTTTCTACTGAGACCTCACACCCCAGCGCCCAGATACCCCCAACTGTGACAGTACCATTCTCTATAAATGCTGACTGATTGATTCATATTTTGGGAGGAACCAAATTCTTAGCCATTCGATAACTACCCATGAAAGATCTCTCTCACTTTGGTGGGCCTCTAAATATTTTGATTAATCATTCTAGTGGTGCTTTTCTTACATCCGATGTTAAATCTGTGTTCGCGGATGCATTGTCTTACTTTTCTGCAAGTCATCCCAATATATCTTCTGCTGTATGGGCAAGTGATCATGTAGATCACTTTGCAGGAATTACAGTTGGTGTGTTTTCTTAAGCCGCACAAAGTCGGGCCTAAACAAAGTTTTTTTGTGCCACTTGCAAGTGGGCATACACTGCATGACTTACACGAGTAATGTCTCACAACCGGTTGCATGTCCCATGGAGTCGTCGTGAGGGGGTCAGGTCTTGGTTGTGATGTGTACTAGGATGTCCTTGATGTTCCTGGCGTGATTTGTGTGGTCTTTAAGAAATCACAGGAACTGTATGTAATATATTGGGATGGCTTGCAGAAAAGTAAGAACACTAATCAGAGAGATCTTTCACGAGGAGTTTTTTTTAACAAATGAAAGACTTTGGTCCCCCCCCAAAAAATTTCCAAAATATTGTTGGAAAAGAACTAAGATGGATACATAAATTAAAGACCAATATGACTAGAGTTTTTATATGTGTATATTATATATATAATACTGAGGGCTGCCTTTCTCTTGGTTTGAATAATGTGGAAACGTTGTCATGAACTTATGCATTATTGCTTTTATTTTATGCATCAAATCTAGTTCTTGTTAATGGGAAATATACCATTACATAGGGCGTCAGCAGCAAACAAATTCCTGTATTTTACAATTATTGTGCTTTTTATGCGCTATTCTGGCACACCAAGCGGTAGCTAGCACCAAAACATCACAAGGTCTTGATGCAAATGTACGCGTGTGATGCTCAGAAGCAACGCCGTGTCCAGTACGGAAATTGGTGACCATTCAAATACATTAAATACAACAAAAATTATCTGAACAAAAACAGGACAAACATACACAAAGGCACTATGACAACCCTAACTGGGGGAAGATCCCTTTAGGACGAAATCCCTCACCCACCTATGGTGGCATGCTTCATCATTTGGGATTCTCCTCACAGAGGAAAAAACTAGTTCCTCTGAGGGCTACAACCCCCTCTCTAAGAGGGAGGAGCTCAGGGATGTTTTTCAACTACTCTAGCTGGATCTGCTAGACCCTCCAAATGTGACTACTAGTATGGGTGAGAGCGCAGCGCAAAAAAAGAAGGATGAAAGTGAGTGAGGTGATGATAAAACTGGCTAGAGAGAACCAAATATGGAGCTTTATTCGGGAGTTCTCGCTGTCAGAATTAAAAAACAGTGTACCTGCGGTATGGATTTAAACCGCACGTGTAGAGTGATAGATTACGGTCAACATGTTTCAGCCATATGGCCCCTACATCGGACTAGGCTTTCTTCAGGACCTCTAAGATGCTGCTGCTAAGTGATATGTGTAACAAAAAGAGGGAATGCTAAAAGCTTTTTAGTAGAAACCCGGAACCAGAAATACTTGCAGTTCCTTTTCTTTGAAGGGTAACAGTACCTGTAACGATTGGGTAAGTTGCAAACCTCAACCTGGCCACAGCTCGGTGGAGAGGCACCGCTCTATCCGTCGGTACTCCGATCGGGTAGAGACTGCCGCGGGAGGTGGACCATTCATATACACCAATTCCACTCCCAGTTGTCAACATGGAGGGGCGACGAGAAAAAATCTAGGTACCTCTTCAGACCTTGACTCTTGATGAAGTAAGTGGGTTGGGGGACAAAAACGTAACAAAGAGAAATATTAACCCTTTCCTTTTTATACTGCATAAGGAGTAGTATTTATATAGCACTTACTACACCTGACGAGGCCAACGACTGGACCATATTACCTTAGGCATATTGAGTTTTGACTCAGTCAGTCCTTTCTACACCCTAGGGTTTCTGCCTTGCATGTTTTTCTGCCTATGTTATGCCTCATCTATGTTGTGTGTCGCTTTCTTAGCACATCACATGTTTACGATTGCTGGGCAACACTGAGTTTGCTTCACTAGAGTTGGCTTCACTGGTATGATGTGCTACGTTTAAAAAAAAGATTATTACTTAATTGTGTATAATTTTTTACACTATAAACAAAATAGGGGGGAGGCAGCGGTAGTGTCTAGGTTTATCCTCCTAGTAGAAACGCATCACACAAAAATCAAAAAATTCGAAGAAAACCTGCCAAGGGGATTGGTGTACAGGACACAGCGGGAATCCACTGTAATCGCTTAATAGGAAAACAGCTTTTCTCCTAGAGACCCCTCACCCACCAGGGTTGCCCATTGGTTACATGCTTCATCATTGGGGTTCATCCCAGTCCTCTACTGATTGAGGCGTACTGCAACTTGATGATTACGCAGGAGCACGTATTGGTGTGTTTTAGGGATAAAGAAAGGGGAGTGGAAAAAGTGAAGTTTAAAAATACCTAACTAGTAGGGCCACTGTGTTCTATACACCAATCCCCTGGGCAGGTTTTCTTCGAATTTTTCGATTTTTGTGTGATGCGTTTCAACTAGGAGGATAAACCTAGCTTCTACCTCTGCCTCCCCCCCTATTTTGTTTATAGCATATTTGACAGCGCATAGCTGTGGGAGTCCCTTCCTACCCCTCCCCTCCCCACGACACGACAACACTAACATGGTCGAAATCACCGGCCTCACCTTCTCAGAAGAGGAGGTAGAAATAATTCTATCAACCATTTCCCCTTTCAATGAGACACCAACCTCTGAGACAAATACAACAGGCCCCAGCTGGGATTTACTGACAGAATTGAAAAGGAATCAAATAAAAACTATGATTCATGGTAATATGATGACGGAGTCAATGCAGCACCCCGAGGTCTAATTGTACGTAATGAGCCGTTTATCTTTCAACATGATATGGTCTTCAAAAAAGATTGGTCCTGATAATCAACACAGCCACTCACCTATCTCAAGAAATGAAGGAAGAAATTCACACTATTGAAGTGTGTTTAAAATCCTACCATTCTGTGGCAGCATTAAAAAAGAGACTGGAGGAATTGAATAAAACAATGCAGAAGTTTGAAGACACATTAAATCACACTAAGTTAAAAAAATTCAAGAAAGACGCTAAGAACTTTTCGCATGTAAAGGTGTATCCTTACATAAGGGATGACTACAACGCAACTGGTAGAAACCCGGGATACAACACAGACACAAACGGATCAGATACTGGTTCTGACAATGAGAACCGTAGTCCAGGCTCTTATTACATCTAGACTGGACTACGGTAACATCCTCTATTTGGGAGCCAATAAAGATGTTATCCGAAAGCTTCAGAGAGTACAAAACTTAGCGGCCAGATTGCTTTGTCGGACTCCGAGAACTGCTTCTACTTCTGCTTCTTTGAGAGATCTTCATTGGCTGAGAATTGAGAATCGGATCATGTTTAAAGCTCTGAACTATATGTTCAGAATTAAACATGGCACGGCTCCTATGTATGTGCAAAATTTGGTCCATCTTTACTTACCTTCTCGCACTCTTCGATCTACTACTCAGGTTAAATTTCAGGTGCCAATGATCCGACTTGCCCGTTTGGGCGGCTGTTTTTTTTCATATTGGGGCCTGTTCTCTGGAACGCTCTTCCGCTGTCTCTTCGTACTCAGATGAATGTCACATTATTTCGCAAATCCTTAAAAACCTGGCTTTTTAACCATTAAGCTCTTATCTACTATTCTGCTGTTGCCTCCGTCGGGCGCCGGGAAACCCTTGCGGGTAGCTGTTGCGCCTAGATATAAATTTAAATAACATAACACACAATTCTGATTCCAGCACAGGAGAAGCAACCAGAAGAACAGGAGAAACTTTAATAGAAGAATGGGACATCAAGGTGAACAAGGGTGAGGTTGGCCACCTTTCCAGGGCCCCCCTCCTTTTCCAGGCACCCTCTACTACGGCCCACCACATTTCAAACAACAGTACTTCGATTACTGGAACCATGCCCAAACACAACAATCTGGAATTCCGGACCACCTATGCCTTTTTAGGGCGAGGCCAAGGATCTCAGAGAGGACGAACGAAGAAGGGCCAACAGGTACAGTGGTCGAACCCACTGGAACAGACGAGGAAGACAATGAGGAGCATGGACTCCAACAACAACCCTGATGGGTGAGAGGTCTCAAGGAAAAATGTTTTTTCCTACTAAGCGATTATAGTGGATTCCTGCTGTGTCCTATACACCAATCCCAATGGTGGGTTTTCTTAGAATTATTTTTCGATTTTTGTGTAATTTTTTACACTGCAACGCCTGACCTCTCTAATAAAGTGACATATGTATGTGTGCGAGTGTATGCATATTCATTCACAACCTTCAGAAATAGTGAAACACAGCTGAGTTTTGACTGAGCAGATATGGATTACCTTGGTCCTAACAAAGATCAATTGACCGTTTGGGCAATCTGATGACCGTACCATATAGACCAGACTAGTGATGCCGGGGCACTAATCAGCTCCTAACGTCCTCTAGATACAGCAAGGTAACACTTATTTTTAATCTTATGAAGGTTAACCTGGAATAAACTACCATAAAGGCATACCTTAGGTGATAGCATTTTTCTTACCTGATCCCTAGCAATATCAAGCTCTCTCAAGCAGTTCAAGCCTATCCAGAGGTACCATCATTCTGGATGAGGGACTCAATGATGAAGCATGCCACACACATAAACTGTGGAAGAGACTCCCTATAAAAAAACAAAAGAGTTTAATGTTGCAGGGTACTTTATGTATTGAGTTTTATTGATCATTATTTGGGAGATAATAACATTTTCTTCAAACTCTTCCAGTCCCTCTTTTTTGTTGTTGTCATTCATCAATATTATCAAAGCTTTTTTTTCATGCCATTCTCCTTTTGCTTGGATACCCAGGAGCACGTGGCCCTTAAAATGTGGGACAGTGTACAACAATATCTCCTCTAGCTATCCCTTGCTCCAGTCCTTAATACTTTGCAGCGTTTCTATCTCCTTCCATGTGTCACATGATCTAGTCAAACAAAATATTCGTCTCCTCCCCTCCCCTCCACACACTGAACCCCTCAGGCCCACCCCATCCAATAGGCACAGAAGGAGGAAAACACCCATTTGTATATCTTGTTTGCGTCTTGTTCTTTTCGCCTCCTTCTGAAGTCAATGTAGGAAATGAGGGGGAGCCATCCAAGTCCTGGATCCTACAACAGGACCCATTGAAATATGCTGAATTTTAGCCAGTGTAATTTGCCAGTCGAGAAAGACATTCAGCTAGGGGTGAACTTTGTCTGCTTTTGGTTCAGAGCCGCAACCTCCATATTTATTTTCACCTCCAGCTGGACCCAAAACAAAGGCCTGATTTAAAAGGCCCTTCTTATATTTGAGTATCACCTTAGCTGGAAGTATCAGGAGCCTAACACCTAGATGCAAGTGCAATGGAGGAAAGTAAATGCACACAACTTTTTATCATCTCACAAGTACTTAAGAGAAACTATAATTAGGAGACAGGCTTTTGCCGTTCTTTAACTCCTATATGTAAGAGATAAGCATGCCCTGTAAGATTGACAGATGTATCTGTCTGTATGAGTGTTGGAGCTGATACTCGTCCGGTAGCGGTTCTCTGAACATTTTTGCTTTTTCTACCTGGGTTTTGCTGATTCTCTTATGTGGCCTCCGGGCTTTGGGCACGTGCTCTTCTTATCTGTGTTGTCAAGTGGCCCTGATTCACTGTTCGGAAACATTAGCCCATCTATCACTGCAGACTGGTGGGTGCACACTGGCATCGATCGTGAGTAAACTCATGGGCAGCTTGCCATTGTAGACGCACCCGAACCTATTGTACCCATAATTGTGCACACAGACACACGTATTAGTTAAACCCGTGTCGGGTATGCCCAGACGTGGGTCTCTCTCCATGCCACTGGAGTCAAGCTATCCTGACTGATGAAGGCTGAAAGCCCGAAACTGGTCCTAGATGCTTGTTTCCAGTCCAGGGAGGACCTAGCCTGGCAGTTCGGTCTGGACTGTTCCCATTGGGCGCAGGGTTAAGATTGATTTGCATATGGCTGGGTCCAAACTGGAATGGCATGGTGAGCAAAAAAACGACAGATCTTTGTACTGGGGTGAATGTATGACATTGTTCTGCATTCTGTCTATCAATTGTTCTTTTCTTTGTGCAGACTCGGGTGGGCGCACTGGCACCACTGGTGCTAGGAACTATGTGTCACTACTATCATCACAGGTCGGGGTGCACAATAGCGCACGTGCGCCCAGGAAGTGAGGAGTATCTATGTGTGTTTTCACTACCATAGATGCCTGATCTGCACCTAAGTTAATATGGGGAAGTGTTTGACAATACTTTGCACTGCAATGGTGGATTGCAATGGAGAAACCTCATGATGTTTTATATCAATGGGGGGGCGTGGCTTGGAGCCGCGGATGGCGGGCGTCTAACTCGCGAGCTTCGCAACTGAGCCCGCAATTCTCCTGAAAAAACGGTGCCCGGAACCCCCCGACCCACGCAGCCAGTGGTTGACGGGGCTGAGATCACTCGGTGCTGATCCGGAGGGGATTGCCTGCCGACGGACCACGTTCTGTCGATTGAAAGCCTGGCCGAGGCAGACAGAAACATCTCTCCCAAAATGGCGGGCCGACGGGACGATAGAGGTCTGGAGCCGATCGGAACAACGGAGCGCTGGAGCCCTGCTTAAACACTCAGCGAGCGGCAGGCTGGAGGGCCACAGGGGTCGGAACACGAGCGTTTAGCTCAACGAGAGGAGAGACATACTGACCCTCCTGCCTCACGACCGCATTGCGCTGCGGAGTTGGGGGAGATGAGGAGCCCGAGATCGGTGGCGCTGCAACGATAGGGGGTGAGAAGGACAAGCGACTGCAGGTGAGCGCTCCCTGGAGGCATGGTCGCGGGGGTGGCCCCTTGCAACGCCCGAGGCCCGACCAAAGTCAAAATCCTGTCCTGCGGGGGCCCGCGGGCTGGCGGGGCCGCGCCTGCTGTGATCCCAAGGTGTGTTGGCGATCCTCGCGTGGCCCGAGGCCCACGGAACATTGGAGCCCTGCTGAGAGCAGCGGCGCTGGAGAGCATTGCAGCGCTACCTACACTGGGAGAGTGGATCGGCATCCCTGGGACCCGACTCCCGTACGGGTTGGCGCCTCCGTTGCGGTACACCAGAGGCCTATGGGGATCCTCCCTGATGCCGGGCCTGTACTGAGGGCAGAAGGGCAGGGGCGCCAGGACAGTGCATAGCCGGGGGCGAACTGGAGCCTGCTGCAGGAGCACCTCGGTCTGGCGCGACAGCCTGCGGGAGCGAGGAACGGACAATTCACCCGTTGCGCCCAGTGGTTCGGGAGACCGAGTGGCGAACCCCTAGAGGTCTGGCACCAAGGTAGCGCTGCTAGCCAAGGCCTACGCTTCACTTCATAGTCCAGCACTGCTTGAGTAGAGACTGGCAGCCGTCCATTTCCCTTCCCCCCTTGGCGGTGTGGCGTGAGGCATAGCCACGCGGCAGCAGACCGGCCCTCTTCGACACTGATCTGAGGAGCTAGATGGTGCCCCACAGGCCCTGACCCCACGTCATACGGCCCCGCAGTTTGGGAGAGACGGGGACGGACCGGGGCGTGGCGGCTTAGTGGCCTACGGTGATCTGCGCAGGAGAGGCATCGGGGGAGAGCTGTGGGAGTTGGCCGGCGTCAGCAATACAGTGGAGGTGAGGTCTGGGGCGCTTTGAGGACGCCACTGCATGGCTTAGGATTAACATTGCTTGGGAGTGAGCGGGCCGCCGGCTTGCCCACTGAGGGCGCTTGGGCGCGGCCCCTCTCGGTGAATGCCCCTAGCATCACTATAAATCGGAAGAGGAGGGGGACCTGCCTCTGTGGTGACGCAGTATGGGGAAGCCAAGAGGCAAGAAAGAGGGGTCTCAGCAACAGTCGGACACTGACCTCTCGGGTCACGGCGAACAGGAGGAACAGGACCAACTTCTCGACCCACAACTCCAACAGCAGCTAGACAAAATCCTGCCGGCGATAGTAGACACCAAAAACACGCTGCAGCAGGATATAGCGCAAGTGGCGACGGGCCTCGGGCTCCTGCGGGCGGACCATGGCAAGCTTGTGGACAGAGTTACAGAGGTGGAGGGTACGCTTCAGACCGTGGCCCCACTGCACACTGCCCTCAAGGCTACTATGTCTGATGTCCTAGATCGCGTAGGGGCGCTGGAGAAGAGGGCGGAGGAGGCAGAAGGGCGCAACCGCCGGAACAACGTCCGCATAGTAGGGCTACCGGAAAAAACGGAGGGAGATGACATGGTGAAGTATGTGGAAGAATGGCTCAGGACGGTGGTGGCTCCGGAGGGCCTGTCGACCTTCTATTCGCTGGAAAGAGCTCACAGAGTGCCCGCTAGACCTCTCCAGCAGGGGAGACCCCACCCGACCGGTGGTGGCGAGGCTGCTACATTACCGGGACAGAGACCTTCTGCTCCAGAGGGCGCATATGTATGAGCCCTACCAGGTGGGGAACAGCAAGGTAACCCTGTTCCCGGACTACACATATGAAACCCAGCGCCGGCGTTCCTCCTTCCTAGCTTTTAAGAGAGGACTGCGTGAGGAGGGCCTCCAATACTCGCTGCTATTCCCAGCCAAACTGAGAATCATTGTGGATGGCTCCTCAAACTTTTTTGAGATGCCGGAGGACGCCTGTGCATGGTTGGAGCTATACAGAGCAGGAAAAGATGGTACGGAGCGTACTGCACGAACCCCTGCAGGGGTGCTGCAGCAGAAGCGGTCACGAAAGCCCCGACGCCGACGAGGGAGCACGAGGGGTCCGCTCTCGCAGGAGGCAGAGGCGGAGCGGAGAGATGCGCTTGATGCGGTGATGGCGCTATTGAGCTCCCAGGGTCACCACTCTCCAGGGCGAATAGACTCGGACAAAAGCAAAGATGGTTCGGATGATGAACTGTCTGAAACAGACAGTACGCACCTACCGCCAGTCACGCCAGCCAAGGCGGACGGTATGCTGGACGAGGGTTAGAGCGGCGGTGAGGCTGCCTGTTGAGAACCACCTTGGACTTACTGGACTTGCCACTGCAGGTTTGACATGGGAGAGAGGATGGAGGGCAGCGGGGGGTTGGTGAGTGCAGGTGAGCATGGCGACAGGCGAGCTGGGAGAGGCAACTGGACCACGGCCCTGGTAATGGCATAGTCCCCTGAGTATAGCCTGCTGAGACTGGTGGCTACTGAGCTGTGGGGAGGGAAGGGGGAGTACTGGGGGGGCTTGTTTATAATGGGCTCAGCGGGACAACGCGACTTGGAGGAACTAGGGCAGCTACCCGTTGGTAACCGGTCCCCCCTCGTTGCCCATAAGGCATGCCCACAGTGTCTGCTGTTGGGCCTAACAGTTGTTTCATGGAAGCCATGGTTTGGATGGGAGCTAGATGGGAGCTACAAGGTCCTGTTCTTGGGGGGGTGGGGGAATTGGGATTGTTGGGGGAATGTTGGGGAGGGGTCCACACCGACAGAATGGCGGAGGAATGTTATCGTTTCAGCAGAATGCTATGGGAGAATGGCTGATTCAACAACTTTGCGATGTATAACCTGGAATGTGAGGGGGCTTCACACCATGACGAGACGACATAAGGTTCATGCTTACCTAATCCGCAGGGGAGTACACATCGCACTACTCCAAGAAAAACACTTAACGAAGGCAGAAGGTATAGCGCTGCAGCGTAGATGGAGGGGCCAGGTATTTAACACCACATACTCTGCATTTGCTAGAGGGACGCTGATCTGGATTAGGGTGGGAGTCCCGTTTCAAGTGACTAGGCAAGTGGTTGATCCTGGGGGTAGGTACGTGGCTGTTGAGGGGAAGCTAAGAGGAAGGGACATCGCCTTTTGCAGTGTATACGCGCCCAATGTTGATCAGTTGGGCTTTCTGGCGGGGATGTCTGGAGCTTTAGCCCATTACTTAGCGTGCCCACTAGTGATGGGGGGGGACTTTAACTCCGTTATAGATGTTTCCCTAGATAGATCTCACCCACCCCTGGCAGACTCCCCAGTACATCGCTTGACTAAGGGTAGACTAGATTGGCAGGTGCGCTGGGGACTGATAGACGCTTGGCGCGCGCAACACCCGGGAGACCGAGACTACTCCTATTATTCTGGCATGCATGAGCTACATGTCCGATTGGATGCGATACTCTGCTCCCCGACAGTAATGCCGGCTATAGTGCGCACTGAATATCTAACCAGAACGATTTCTGATCATAACCCCCTGTTGTTTCGCATGGACTGGATGGCTGGAGTCTCGTGCGTTCCTACTTGGAAACTGAGACCCAAAGCGTTAGATGACCCACTGTTCCATGCAGCGCTAGAAGAGGGCATCACACACTATTTTGCGGACAATGCGGGCACGACTGCGACGAGGGCGACAGAGTTGTCATCAGGGGGCTCTGCATAGGGAAACATACGGGTATACGGAAAACACTTCTGGATGATCTGGCCAAAGCGGACTCCAAGCTGCGGGAGGCGGAGGTGACGAGGCCTGGCCACCCTGAGCTTCAGGAAGCGGTTAATGCAGCTAAAGAAGCGGTGGCAGTTGAAGTGGAGCGCTTGCACAGCTTTGACCATAGAGCCTACATGCTGAGGGCCCATGCTGAGGGAGATAAGGCGGGGGCATTATTGGCTTGGTTAGCCAACCCCACAAAGAGGAGTTCCCCTATCCTGGCTATAGAGACAGCAGAGGGAGGAACGGTCTATACCCAAAACGAAATTATGCAGTGCTTCAAGCGCTATTATGAGACACTTTATAAAAGTAGATTAGAGGACGGGGACCCTGCCATCAACACTTTCTTGGATGAGCTGACATTGCCAGGACTGGACCAAGAGCAGGCGAAGGACTTGGGGAAAGGCATAGAGCCGGGAGAAATTCGTGAAGCCATCAAACGCATGGCTCGCAACAAAACACCGGGACTAGACGGATTGGCCATAGAATTCTATGGGAAATATGCTGACTTGCTGGTGCCGAGGCTCCAAGAAGTCTATAAAGAAGCCAGGGAATTAGGTCGGCTGCCCCAATCAATGCGCGAAGCGCTGGTGATCCCGTTATTGAAGCCAGGGAGGGAGAGTGAGAACGTGGCCTCCTATAGGCCACTGTCGATGTTAACCACCGACTATAAAATACTGAGTAGCATACTGGCGGCCCGTTTGCTGCAATACATGACCACGCTAGTCCATGAAGACCAAGCTGGTTTCATACCAACGAGCAACACGACTGCGAACATCAGGAGGTTGGTGCGCCTACTAGACGACGATCACCCAGAAGCACCAAAGCCAATGATACTATCAGTAGATATCGAGAAAGCTTTTGATAGCTTAGAATGGGGATATTTGTATAAAGTTTTGAGACGGTTTGGATTAGGAGAGGGTTATCTGCAATGGACGAAGGTACTATATACTTCGGCAGTGGCCAGAGTGAGAACGGGCTCATTGATCTCACCGAAATATCTGGTAGAACGTGGGACGAGACAGGGATGCCCGCTCTCCCCATTACTGTTCGCCTTGGCGGTGGAGCCCCTCGCGGCTAAGATTCGGACAGGTCAACACTACAGGGGCCTAGATAGTAGAGACGGACGACAGTACATATCGCTTTACGCAGACGACTTACTATTATTCCTTGACGACGCTGATAGGGCACTGGCGGGTGCGGAGAGCCTACTCTCGAATTTTGGGGATGTCTCTGGCCTGAGAGTTAATTGGTCTAAGACATGCCTGTTCCCGGTAAGACAGGGAGAGACTAGATCGGACATGTTTCGAGCGGTGCGATGGGAACCCACCTGCTTGAAATACCTCGGCGTACACATCTATCACACGACGGCAGATATGCTGGAGGGGAATGTGGGCCACAGTGTGCGAGCGCTGAGAGGGAGTATGGCCTTTTGGGCCACCCTTCCGTTGTCGGTGACGGGCCGCATATCCCTTTTGAAAATGGTGGCACTCCCTCGGTTATTATACTATTTTAGGATGCTGCCGGTGTGAATACCCAGCTCCACTTTCAGACTATTGAAATCGATCGTGGTATCTTTTCTCTGGGGTGTGGGAAGGCGTAGAGTAGCGCAGGCAATGCTTATACGACCCAAGGCTGAAGGAGGACTGGCGGTCCCAGACTTTGAATTATACTATTTAGCGGCTCAATTGCAGATCTTCACACAAAACGTAGCGCAAGTATTCCGGGGACCGGAATCCGGGAGGAGAGGGGGAACGCAGCGCCACGTCCTTTCATATATTGCCTTGCAGCAGAAACTAGAGCCCAGGGACCTTCTCACAGAGGAGATAACTTTCAGACTCTGCTGGAATCGGTCCCAACGCAGGGCGGGAGTGCTACATCGATATGCGCCTGAGATACCGCTGGGAATGCTGACGGCGTTACCGCACGGCGGAGATTGGTCGCAATTACAACTCTGTGAAGAAGCGGGACTGCAGGTGGTGGGGGATCTATATGAAGACGGGGTTCTGCTACCCTACCAAACTCTCCAAGAGAGATTTGATCTACCAAGGGGAGGTTTCTTGTTGCACGCAGCGCTTACTAGAGCGATTCAGGCGCACTGGAGAGAGGGGCTGCTGGAGCCTAAGACGTCGATGGCCTGCCAGTACACCATGATGATGGCAGGGACCTTCAAGGCGGTCACGTGCTTATATTCTAGAATGCTTCTTGAAAACCTGCTGCCCCTGGCTGTATTGAAGGGCAAATGGGAAACTGATCTAGGTAGAGATATCCCGGAGACGGCTTGGGCGCAGATAGTACGACGTGCCTGGAAGAGCACGAGGAACGCAAGGTTTCAGCTAGTGCACTTCTATATCCTCCACAGAGCATATTTGACACCTGGGAGAATCCAGAAATATTTTAAGGTCAAAGAGGCAGAGTGTCCCAGGTGTACGAGAGCAGGGGTGGAATTGGAACATATGATGTGGTCTTGCCCAGCGATGGGTCTTTACTGGAAGGAGGTGGGGGATACCCTGAATGAGGTGACAGAGAGGCGACTGGAGTTTGATATGGCCGTCAGTATACTACACTGGTTCCCCCACACGCCCAAGAATAAGATTACGAGTAAGTTCATAGATAGGGGACTTCTATTAGCAAAACGAGAAATTACGAAACGTTGGAAAGCAACAGTGAGTCCCACCAGTAAAAGATGGAAGGGTGAATTTCTCAAATGGGCCACCAGTGAAAGCGCGCTGCGGTATCAATTGGCGCGCAGACGGAACGATGATAAGGCGCTAGAGGCGGCGGCTGCATGGGAGGCGCTAGTACAAACATTACGAGACTCTGAGTCAAACGATGACGGAGAAGGGCAGGTCATGGACGGGGGGATAGCCCCGGAACAAGAGGGGTACATCGCATAACTCAACACATAGCTATTCCTATGACTGCATGATACGAGAGGACGAAGACGGCTACCTGCGTTGGTTGGTATGGACTGAGGGAGGGGGAGGGAATGTAAAGTTTTCATAGTGTTTCAGTGTAGGGACTTAGTTACGAAGGTTTCTTGGTTGCTTTGACGCACAGCCCTGGAAGGACTCACATATCCTCGTACTATGCACTATATAGTTGGTGGGGGGCTTTGGATTAATCGTCAGGGAGTATGCTGATGAATACTGAGTATGGGGTTGTATGTGATTGTACAAAAAAACAATAAACTACGTGTTAAAAAAAAAAAAAAAAAAATGATGTTTTATATCAATGGATTTTCAGTGCTAAACCCTTTCCATTGGTAAAGGGTTTTTTGGCGAAACTTGCATAGAAATGGAACTTATAGAATATGGAAATTTCTATGTTCCAGTAGTCTCGGGGTCTATGGTGTTTAGCTCCAGTGGACACCAGAGGTCGGGTGGAGCACATCTGTGCATTCCCCAATCAAACAGGGATAGATTGACGATGGAGGTTGTGACACTTCGCCTCTAGGGACCAGATTATGGCCCCACTAAAGATTCAGATCTGCATTCCAAGGCCCCATGGCAGAGAAGCCTACAATTTAGGGGAGACATTTGTGGTTCAAACGGGAAACCCCCTAAACCACCCCGATTTCTTAGACACACAACAGTATAACTATGGGTGCCATCCTTCAGCAAGGGGTTATAAACGCTTGTTGGGGCATGGGACCGGAGAACCTGGACTTCATGGTGCATATTGTCAGAAGACTTGTGCACATGGAGGATAACTGTCTGAATAGAGACTGGTGTGGGCAGAGGACCTGCTGAAGTGAGGCACCTTGAAGTGTGCTCTCCAAGGGCCCGACCGCGGGCCTCCTGTTCTCTCTGAGATCTCAGCGACATGAAAGATCTCCTGTGAGGGACCTACACCATCTGCCTTTGACATCTGGAGAGCGGTGCCCTCTGAAGTGCCCACCTCGGCTACTAAATCCAAACTGGTAGCGTGGTGTGAGCGCGGACCTATGACTTGTGACTGGAGACTGGATTGCCTTGTGCGGAGCCCCTTACGTCTTGCCCGCATCTAAGGCATGTGGTTCCCATACTGTGGGGACTGCGACATTCATAAGTGTCTATTGGTGGTGAGCGGATTCACCGGTTGTGGGACTATACGTTGGCCGTTTAGTCGATTGTGCTGTATTTCTCATGTGCGCCACACCAATTGCATGCTCATTGTGTGTGATGTTTGATTTACAGGGTGCGAACCTCGGAGGTGGGGTTGTACCCTGAGTAGTGCCTCATGCTACCTCATGTGACTCTGCTAAACTTGTGCCTGTTTGTGTGTGACTGGACTGGTCCGATGCAACCTGAATCATTGTGCACCGGACATTGTGCCCCATTTCCAGAGAGGTAAAGAATTACAACTCTTCGCTGTGTGTGGTCGGAATTGCCTAGTGCAACCCAACTCGACGTGCACTGGCCATTGTGCCTCCTTTCCATCTATGACTCATCATGTTTGAAATCTGAAGTGCCTGGTGTGACTCATCCATACAAGCACCAGTCACAGTGCCTGGATCGCCTGGGCATGACCCGTCTCATTGTGCAGTGATCGGGCGCCTCATCCTATCAAGAGGCTCCCCTGTGCTACTCCCCATTAATTGGTTGTTCCCTTCTTGACCTCATTGCGGCATAGTAACTGCCCTCTCCACACCTGGCCCATCCCAAGACCACTTGACTGGTTGAAGAAATACTTATGAGACAGTTCAGAAGAGGGTCAAGAGACTGCGTGACTCCTTGGTATTTTGAGACCTGTGGGTGAACTTCTCAAGTGGCTGCTAACCTCTCCCTTGTGTATGTCTGCCACCTAATTAAAACTGCTACATCTACCCACCTGCTTCCTGAGGACCCAGACTCAGTGTGACTTAGCGTGCAGCCCAATGTCTGGGAGGCAGGGATGGTTGCCTTCCATCCAGCGGTATTGGACAATCGGGGTGAACTAGAGGGTGGAGGGAGGCTTGAGCCACGGAGTCTGCAGAGGGTGAACCATTAACCTGCTGGGTACTAGAGTGCTGAGTGCATATGGGTGTGTAAGAGCGTGCCGTACAGACTGGCTGATACGTGTCACACCGTGTGGTGGTGAGTGAATGTGTGTGAGTGGGAGTGATCGTGTGCAGACCACCCGTGATCCCCAACTCTGGTCGGCGGTGCCTTCTTGTACATTCATTGGTGCCAAAAGCACAATACCTTTTGACATTGGGTTTTTCCCCACATGGCTTCGCCCGCGGTGCTGTTAAAAAAGTGTTCTATGCGTGTGTATGTACATAATTCTGATATTGTGTACCACATACGAGTGGTTTCAATTAGGGGGTTAGATTAGCAATTGTCCACAGTATGCATACTAGTGATATCTTAACAATACGATTGGGCCTAGTACTGCTAGTAATATTTTTGATTGTGTTTTATTCCCAAAAATATATGATGGTCATGTATAATGATTGAGTATGTGTGTTGAATATAAACATTTTTACATACATCCTGAGCTGGGCTCTTTTGTGACGGTCAGTGCATTATCCCGAGTGCCTGCTGTGCCTTTGCTTTACACATTGCTTCTGTAGTGAGCACGGGTTATACAGCAAGTGTAACACCTGCCCTTGGTTTGCCTGGCTGGGGGCATCCCTTCAGCTAATCAGACACTGCTGGTTCCAACAATGAGTAATTAAAGAAAATGATTTAAGTAGAACTTACTAATTTATTTTTTATTTAATTATTTTATAGCCTTGTTTTTCCAAATGTAGTGTGTCAGTTGGAACCAGCACTTTCTGGTTGTCTGTACCCCAGCCTGACAAAACCTACCACTCTAATCAGGGGTGGGTGATTACATACACTGTATAACCTGCGCTCACCTATGGGTAGCTTGGCACTGATCAGTCAGGCTTACCACAGAGGCAATGTGTAAAGCATTAGTACAGCACACACAATAAATACCCTGAGCATCACAAAAGAAACTTCACATGTGATATATGTAAATAACGTTTGTATTCAAAACACATAATAATCAACACAACATAAGCATCATGTATTTCTGGCCATATATCACATTGGGAATTATTACTAGCAGTAATAAGTAGGTCCAGCCGTGTTCAGATTACATCAGTAATATGCACACTTGAGAAAGATCCTAATCTACACCCCAAGCTCCCTAACGTGGTGCAATACGTTGTTCATCCTAGGCCCACCCCAACAATTCTTATAATTCAATAGAACACAGTTATAGGGTACACCCCGGGTCACAACAATATCAGAAATATGCACATACCACAAATTATAACACTTTTTAGCAGCACCGCCGGACGAGGACGCACTGGTAAACCCAATGTCAAACGTAATGCTATTCTGGCACAAAATCAATGGAGCAGGTAAACCGCCATCCAGTATTGTGAATTACAGGAGGTTTCCCATTGTCAATCCCACACACCCACACTCACTCTACTACGCGGTGCAGTGGATAGCAGACAAGTCCATACGGAAGCGCTCGCACACATATGCACTCAGCACCCTAATGTGGTGCACTGATGCCCAACAGCTCTATTGGTTACACACTGCAAATCCAGTGTCCCAAAGCCTCCCTTCACTCCCCAACTCAATCCCACGATTTTACCCCCACAGAATGGAGACAACTCATCCTTTCCGCAGGCACTAGGCTGTACGCAGCAGAAGTCACTCTTAGTTAGGGTCCCGGGAGCAGCTGGGGGTAGGCAGCAAGGTCAATTAGGAGGCAGTTCGCAAAAGGGTTTTGGCAACTCCTCGACTTCACCCACAGGATACGGAGCAGACACAGGCCAAGGCCAATAGGTGGTCATGCAAAAGGGGTCCCCAAGGGCCTTCTGGCACCAGCCCAATTCCGCAAGGCACAGGGGGGTCACGCAGTAGATGATTGGAGAATGATGCAGGGAGGTGGCGTCTCGGAAAGAGGAGCCACCCCGTAAAGTACATGTTGATCAAAGTCGCACCCAAGCAATCTGAGCACTACATCAGTTGCGCGATGATAAGGTTTGCACCAGACCGTTCAGGTCACACAGAACAAAGAGTTGAAAAATCCATATCCCCTTGGAAATGAGGCACAACATCCAGTGTACATCAATGTTGACCGCACCAGACAGCTCCGGTCAGATACAACGAAGAGTTGAAAAATCCATACCTCCTTGGAGATAAGGAACAATGTCTTGTGCATGTTGATGTTGGATGCACCAGACAGCTTCAGTCACACACAATAAAGAGTTGCAAATTCCATGCCTCCCTGGAAATGAGGCACAATGGCCGGTGCACGTTGATATTGGTCACGACAGACAGTTCTAGTCACACATACACAGTGCAAGTTAAGTAATGCTTCACAAGGTAGAATGAGGCACTGCTACGGTTACACCCCCTACTCCGAGGGTCTAAACTTGTGAATCGGAAACTGCACGCAATGAGCATGCAGTCGGCGTGTTGCATGAGCGTGATGTGGCAAGATTGATGAAGCGGGCCACATAGGTCCCACAACCGGTGATTCCACTCACCACCAACAACAAGCTTATGTGTGCCAAGGACACCACGATGAGGGGGCCACATGCCTTAGATGCGCGCCTGACTTCGGGCTCCGCACCAAGCTATCCAGTTTCCAGGCACAGTTCTTATTTCCATGCCCACGCAGCGCCACCAGTTGTAATCCAGCAGACGATGTGGGCACTTGAGAGGGTACCGTGCTCAATGTGTCACAGGTATATGGTGGGGGTCCCTCTTAGGAGATCTTTGATGTCTCTGAGACCTGTGAAAGAACAGGGGGCAAGCTCAACAAGCCCTTGGAGAACACACTTCAGGGTGCCATACAACAGCAGGTAGTTGGCCCAGGCCAGCAATATTCACACGGTCTTTTTCAATGGCAGTAATCCTCTTGTGCACAACAGAGTCTTCTGGCAATGTGCACCACGTAGTTCAGGTTCTCCGGTCCTACGACCCCACAAGCAAATCTCCCCTTGTGCTGAAGTATGGCTCCAGTAGTTATACTGGAGTGTGCCTTTGAAGGTGGGAGTGGTTCAAAGCATCTCCCTTTGAACCACAGATGTCTCCCCTAAATTTCAGTCCTGTCTGCCATGAGGCTGTGGACTGTAGATGCTTATCTTTAGTGGGGACATGATCTGGTTCCCGAGGCCAAGTCTCAAAACTTCTTCCTCCAATCTCTCTAGGCAGCCACCAAATGGCAGAGGTCTGTCATCCCAATTGTATGCCTAGTGTTTTATAGCTGTCACTGGGGAATGCCCAGATGTGCTCCCCCAACCTCCGTGTGCACTGGAGCCAAGCACCAAGGCACACAAAGAGTTTGGAACACAGAAATGTCCACTTTCTTGCAGTGGCATTTCTGCATGAATTACAACAAAGTCACTTTTACCACTGGCAAGGGGTTGTTGCTGCAAATCCAATGATATGAAACATATGGGCCTGCTCTACTGCAAACCACTATTGCAGTCTGATGTGATTTCAACCATTTCCATTATGGGAAGAACAAACCTCATAGGCAGTGAAAATATGCATGGGTATTCCTCACTACCTGGGCAGGGGACACATCTGTACCTGCAATGCCATTCTCCTTTTACTCGCCTCACCCCCTAAAATGTACCCTCAGGGTACTCGGTGGAAGTAAAAGGTCTTCTCAGAGTGGCTAGTGACTTAAATAGGCCAGTCTGAGTGAACACTCAATTGCGCGCGTCATCCTGCAATGGCAGGCTGGATACAAATTTAAGAGCACCATCGGTGCAAAGCGCATACCAGCCTGCAATGGCAGGCTGGACACATCTTTAAGAGCATCATCGGTGCAAGTGTGCACACCAGCTGGCAATGGCAGGCCGGACACGTATTTAGGAGCACCGTGAGTGTGCACAACAGTCTGCAATGGCAGGCTGTACTCATGCTTAGCACAAAATACACACTAGTCCAGAAGGAGTGTTTTAGTATTGAAACAAGTTATTTATATCACATTTTAAAATCATATGCAGAGTCCCAAAGAAAATCTTCCAGTAGAATGGTGTGTAGTTCTTTTTCTTTATTCAGTTATTTCATCAATGTCAGCCAACTCGACAAATAGTTAATACAATTAACAGCCGACGCGTTTCGTCCCCATCTGGAACATCATCAGGGCTCCAACTAAATCGAATCCTCAGGTCGATATCTGACCTTGAATCTTTATTACTGTTGCAAACAATCGGTCCCAAATGTGAAAACTTTCTTGGTTAGTGGTCGTTAACTTCCTGAATTTTAGTTTTCAAGCTCCTTTTTGTGCTTCCAATATAGACTCTTTTACAAGCACATATAATTGCATAAATGACCCCCATGCTGTTGCAATTGATAAATTCATTGATACAATAGCGTTTAGTACTATTATAAATAAAGTCTTTAGTCTTATTAATACCTAAAACACACACATTACAGGATCCACAAACATAAAAACCTTTTGGAGGCTGTGGTAACCAATTTGAATTAGCTGGACTAATAGATCGAACATAATTTCTAGACACCTTTTCTTTAATCGTCGGGCATCTTTTGTAAGCGTGTAAATTTTGTCATGACTTACTGTGCACAAAAGGACAGGATCATCAAAGCACTGGGGAAAAACTGGAATTTATTGAAGGGGGTACCTGGCTTGTTGGAGCTCATAGGTGAAAGACCAGCGGTAACTTTTAAAAGATGCCCGACGATTAAAGAAAAGGTGTCTAGAAATTATGTTCGAACTATTAGTCCAGCTAATTCAAATTGGTTACCACAGCCTCCAAAAGGTTTTTATGTTGATGATTTAGAAGAAGATCATCTTAAGGAATGGGAAGAAAATGTGTACTCTTTATCTTTTACAATGATGAATATACTGATTAAAAATGCGCATAGGAAAGTGGAGAAACTGAGAGAACAGATTTCAGATCTGGAAAAAGAAATTAAGGATATGAACTTACCGGATCTGACTGAAAAAAATTACACGATTTTGAAAGAGGTTATCAATCGGCATCAGCTACAGATTAAGGATAAAAAAGTTGGCAAATTGAGACGGGATGAAAGAGATTACAATCAGGGAAGGGTCTTTACCTTTGCTAAGGGTTTTGATGATATTCCCAGACCTAAGCAAACTGCAGGACCTGCAACTCAGGGGGAACTAAGATTCAGCAAATTACAGTATCTCCAGTATATCATCCATAGACGAGCCACCTGCTCCAGGAGCAATGAGAGGCGCGCCAGCAAAAAGCTCTTCTTTTTGCGAGGAACTGATGAGAATAAAAAGAGATCAGAAAAAGGTTCCTACAGAACCAGAAGGGGGCGGAAACATCGGAAGTATCAGAATGGGAACGAGAAGCGAAAACAAGATCAGGAACTAGGAAATGATTCAGAACTAACAAGGGAACTAGAGGTCATTAATCTGTCGGATAGAAAATTAAATGCACATGGATTATCAGTCTTGAAGAAAGGTTTACCATTTTGCCCGACTAATGTTTGTGATTATACGAGTTTGGAAATTGATTTGTTTAAATTTTCAAGAAACCTTAAGTTGAAAGGTTTTTTTGCCACGATGGACAAATCTATGTATAAGAAACTGGATAATAAAAGTTCTGAGATGACTATTTCTGATTTACAGAATGTCCATTTATTAATGTCATTAATGGAAGGAGAAGGGTTGGAAATTGAATATGTAGCAGCTATGTTGGATATCACTCCTGATTATTCATGTACTAGTGGGCTTAAGACAAGATCAAGGTTTACTCCCCAAGGAATTCAGTTTGCAGGGATAGACATATTTTTTAAGAAAACGATGGAGGAATTCCATCGCTTAGAACATAGGGGACTGAAGAAACATAACATCAAGTATAATTTGCATCGACAGGAAAGGATAGCTTTGCAGAATTTGAGAAATGACAACACGATTGTAATTCGCGAAGCCGACAAGGGGGGCAACATCGTGATTATGAACAGAATCAATTATATTCAAGAAATTCATAGGCAGTTAAGTGACTCTATTTGCTATGTCAAAAAATTGGGCAATCCTATTAAGGACATGATAAGACGTATTTCAGAGAGATTGTACTCTTGGCAGGAGGAGGGATTAATTGATGAGGCGGAATATAAATATCTGAATGTAATTCACCCGACCTCCCCCTTTATTTACACACTACTGAAAATACACAAATCCAAATCAGACCCTCTGGGTAGACCGATAGTGTCTAGTATGGGAAGTGCTACAGAACATTTATCTGAATTTGTTGATGGCTTCTTAAAACCTTTAGTGGTGAATCTACCATCTTATGTCCGCGACCCCATGGACGTTTTGAATAAATTACAGGATTTCAAATGGGAGGAAGGAATGATATTGGTTACCCTTGATGTAGTTGGATTGTACACCTGTATTAATAATGACAGAGGGGAACAGGCATTCAATCACTATTTAGGCAGCCGCAGTGCTATTTTACGAGATCACTCCAAAATGCTGGTAGAAATGAGCACTCTAATTTTGAATAATAATTATTTTTTATTCGAGGATGAATGGTACCATCAGGTGAGAGGCACGGCGATGGGCTCCAGGTTTGCTACCTCTTACGCCAACCTTTTTATGGGTTGGTTTGAGAAGGAGCATGCCTGGGGCAGATGGTCCTCAAGATGGACGGATTTTGTCCTATTTTGGGCCCATTTCATCGATGACATTTTGATGATTTAGAGAGGCTCTCAGACAGAGCTACTTGAATATTTTAGCTATCTTAATCAGAATGATTTCAATGTTAAATTCACCAATAATTTTAGTACTAAGAAAATAGAATACCTAGATGTGTAATTAAGTGTCAATAGAGGTAGGATCATCACTAAATTGTTTAGGAAAAGCACGGCTACTAATTCGATATTACGTGCTGATAGTTTCCACCCCTCAACAGTGATCACAGGAATCCCGTATGGGGAAATGATTCGAGTACGCAAGAACTGCAGTTTAGATTGTAACTTTAAAATTGAACTGGACAATCTTCAAAACAGATTAAGGAAGAGGGGTTACAGGACTAGTAACCTGGTAAAAGCTAAGGAAAGGGTGTTACAAATCGAAAGAGAATCCACTTTGGTACAAAAGACCAAAACAGAATCCAAAAAGCGTGTAACTTTTGTCACAACTTACTTTGCACAAAAGAACAGGATCATCAAAGCACTGGGGAAAAACTGGAATTTATTGAAGGGGGTACCTGGCTTGTTGGAGCTCGTAGGTGAAAGACCAGCGGTAACTTTTAAAAGATGCCCGACGATTAAAGAAAAGGTGTCTAGAAATTATGTTCGACCTACAAGTCCAGCTAATTCAAATTGGATACCACAGCCTCCAAAAGGTTTTTATGTTTCTGGATCCTGTAATGTGTGAGTTTTAGGTATTAATAAGACTAAAGACTTTATTTATAATAGTACTAAACGCTATTGTATCAATTAATTTATCAATTGCAACAGCATGGGGGTCATTTATGCAATTATATGTGCTTGTAAAAGAGTCTATATTGGAAGCACAAAAAGGAGCTTGAAAACTAGAATTCAGGAAGATAACCACCACTAACCATAACATTTTTCACATTTGGGACCGATTGTTTGCAACAGTAATAAAGATTCAAGGTCAGATATCGACCTGAGGATTCGATTTAGTTGGAGCCCTGATGATGTCCCAGATGGGGACGAAACGCGTCGGCTGTTAATTGTATTAACTATTTGTCGAGTTGGCTGACATTGATTAAATAACTGAATAAAGAAAGAGAACTACACATCATTCTACTGTAAGATTTTCTTTGGGACTCTGCATATGATTTTGAAATGTGATATAAATAACTTGTTTCAATACTAAAACGCTCCTTCTGGACTAGTGTGTATTTAGTGAGGAGTGGTTGGTGATGATGAACCACTAGAAGTTTAGCTTGATCACAGTAATATTAAGAAGTTGTGGATTATCAATAGATAGCTTGCCAGTGCACACAGTAATTGACCATTATCATCTTGTCTACATTTTATTTGTATTTATAGGGTTGGTGTAGCACGGGGGCACAGAAATGGATGATGATAGAGACAAATTGGCTGCAGAAGTATTTCAGCTAGGGAAATCAGCCATCTCTACAGTAAGAAAAGATACTCCCAGGATTAGTTTGCAAGATAAATTCCTTAAATTAGAAAAGTTAAGGAAGTCAGGAGCAACTAAGTTCAGCAAATTACAGTAGCTCCAGCATATCATCCATAGACGAGCCACCTGCTCCATGAACAGTGGGTGGCGCGCCAGCAAAAAGCTCTTCTTTTTCCGAGGAACTGATGAGAATAAAAAGAGGTCAGAAAAAGGTTCACACAGAACCAGAAGGGGGCTGAAACATCGGAAGTATCAGAATGGGAACGAGAAGCCAGAACAAGATCAGGAACTAGGAAATGATTCAGAACTAACAAGGGAACTAGAGGTTATTAATCTGTCGGATAGAGAATTAAATGCACATGAATTATCAGTCTTGAAGAAAGGTTTATCATTTTGCCCGACTAATGTTTGTGATTATACAAGTTTGGAAATGGATTTGTTTACATTTTCTAGAAACCTTAGGTTGAAAAGCTTTTTTGCCACGATGGACAAATCTATGTATAAGAAACTGGATAATAAATGTTCTGAGATGACTATTTCTGACTTACAGAATGTCCATTTATTATTGTCATTAACGGAAGGAGAAGGGTTGGAAATTGAAGATGTGGCAGCTATGTTGGATGTCACTACTGATTATTCATGTACTAGTGGGCTTAAGACAAGATCAAACTTTACACCCCAAGGAATTCAGTTCGCAGCGATAGACATATTTGTTAAGAAAACGATGGAGGAATTCCATCGCTTAGAAGGGACTGAAGAAACATAATAGCAAGGATAATTTGTCTCGTCAGGAAAGGATAGCTTTGCAGAATTTGAGAAATGACAACACAATTGTAATTCGAGAAGCCGACAAGGGGGGCAACATCGTGGTTATGAACAGAACCAATTATATTCAAGAAATTCATAGGCAGTTAAGTGACTCTAGTTGCTATGTCAAAATATTGGGCAATCCTAATAAGGACATGATAAGACGTATTTCAGAGAGATTGTACTCTTGGCAGGAGGAGGGATTAATTGATGAGGCGGAATATAAATATCTGAATAAAATTCACCCGACCTCCCCCTTTATATACACACTACCGAAAATACACAAATCCAAATCAGACCCTCCGGGTAGACGGATAGTGCCTAGTATGGGAAGTGCTACAGAACATTTATCTGAATTTGTTGATGGCTTCTTAAAACCTTTAATGGTGAATCTACCATCTTATGTCCGCGACACCATGGACGTTTTGAATAAATTACAGGATTTCAAATGGGAGGAAGGAGTGATATTGGTTACCCTAGATGTAGTTGGATTGTACACCTGTATTAATAATGACAGAGGGGAACATGCACTCAATCACTTTTTTAGGGAGCCCCAGTGCTGGTTTACAAGATCACTCCAAAATGCTGGTAGAAATGACCGCTCTAATTTTGAATAATAATTATTTTTTATTCGAGGATGAATGAGAGGCACGGCGATGGGCTCCAGGTTTGCTCCCTCTTAAGCCAACCTTTTTATGGGTTGGTTTGAGAGGGAGCATGCCTGGGTCAAGGGGTCCTCAAGATGGACGGATTTTGTCCTATTTTGGGCCCGTTTCATCGATGACATTTTAATGATTTGGAGAGGCTCTCAGACAGAGCTACTTGAATATTTTAGCTATCTTAATCAGAATGATTTCAATGTTAGATTCACCATTAATTTTAGTACTAAGAAAATAGAATACTTAGATGTGGAATTAAGTGTCAATAGAGATAGGATCATCAGTAAATTGTTTAGGAATAGCACTGCTACTAATTCAATATTACGTGCTGATAGTTTCCACCCCTCAGCAGTGATCACAGGAGTCCCGTATGGGGAAATGATTCGAGTACGCAGGAACTGCAGTTTAGATTGTGACTTTAAAATTGAACTGGACAATCTTCAAAACAGATTAAGTAAGAGGGCTTACAGGACTAGTAACCTGGTAAAAGCTAAGGAAAGGGTGTTAAAAATCAAAAGAGAATCCACTTTGGTACAAAAGACCAAAACAGAATCCAAAAAGGGTGTAACTTTTGTCACGACTTACTGTGCACAAAAGGACAGGATCATCAAAGCACTGGGGAAAAACTGGAATTTATTGAAGTGGGTACCTGGCTTGTTGGAGCTCGTAGGTGAAAGACCAGCTGTAACTTTTAAAAGATGCCCGACGATTAAAGAAAAGGTGTCTTGAAATTATGTTCGAACTACTAGTCCACCTAATTCAAATTGGTTACCACAGCCTCCAAAATGTTTTTATGTTTGTGGCTCCTGTAATGTGTGTGTTTTAGGTATTATTAAGACTAAAGACTTCATTTATAATAGTACTAAACGCTATTGTATCAATTAATTTATCAATTGCAACAGCATGGGGGTCATTTATGCAATTATATGTGCTTGTAAAAGAGTCTATATTGGAAGCACAAAAAGGAGCTTGAAACTTAGATTTCAGCAAGATAACCACCACTAACCAAGAACATTTTTCACATTTGGGACCGATTGTTTGCAACAGTAATAAAGATTCAAGGTCAGATATCGACCTGAGGATTCGATTTAGTTGGAGCCCTGATGATGTCCCAGATGGGGACGAAACGCATCGGCTGTTAATTGTATTAACTATTTGTCGAGTTGGCTGACATTGATGAAATAACTGAATAAAGAAAAAGAACTACATATCATTCTACTGCTAGATTTTCTTTGGGACTGTGCATATGATTTTGAAATGTAATATAAATAACTTGTTTCAATACTAAAATGCTCCTTCTGGACTAGTGTGTATTTAGTGAGGAGTGGTTGGTGACGATGAACCACTAGAAGTTGAGCGTGATCACAGTAATATTAAGAAGTTGTGGATTATCAATAGATAGCTTGCCAGTGCACACAGTAATTGACCCTCATTGTCTTGTCTAGATTTTATTTGTATTTATAGGGTTGGTGTAGCACGGGGGCACAGAAATGGATGATGATAGAGACAAAATGGCTGCAAAAGTATTTCAGCTAGGGAAATCAGCCAGCTCTACAGTAAGAAAAGATACTCCCAGGATTAGTTTGCAAGATAAATTCCTTAAATTAGAGAAGTTAAGGAAGTCAGAATGATCGAAATGGTGGGATGGTATGACATTAAAGAACTATCTTGACCAAAAAAGAATCCCTAGGGAATTGAGAATACTCATTTTCCCAACCTTCGATGATTTAGAAGAAGATCATCTTAAGGAATGGGAAGAAAATTTGTTCTCTTCATCTTTTACAATGATGAATATGCTGATTAAAAATGCGGATAGGAAAGTGGAGAAACTGAGAGAACAGATTTCAGATCTGGAAAAAGAAATTATAGATATGAACTTACCGGATCTGACTGAGAAAAATTACACGATTTTGAAAGAGGTTATCAATAGGCATCAACTACGGATTAAGGATAAAAAACGTAGCAAATTGAGACGGGATGAAAGAGATTACAATCAGGGAAGGGTCTTTACCTTTACTAATGGCTTTGACGATATTCCCAGACCTAAGCAAACTGCGGGACCTGCAACTCAGCGGGAACTAAGTTCAGCAAATCACAGTAGCTCCAGCATATCATCCATAGACAAGCCACCTGCTCCAGGAGCAGTGGGAAGCGCGCCAGCAAAGAGCTCTTCTTTTTGCGAGGAACTGATGAGAATAAAAAGAGGTCAGAAAAAGGTTCACACAGAACCAGAAGGGGGCGGAAACATCGGAAGTATCAGAATGGGATCGAGAAGCCAGAACAAGATCAGGAACTAGGAAATGATTCAGAGCAAACAAGGGAACTAGAGGTCATTAATCTGTCGGATAGAGAATTAAATGCACATGAATTATCAGACTTGAAGAAAGGTTTATCATTTTGCCCGACTAATGTTTGTGATTATACGAGTTTGGAAATTGATTTGTTTA
This sequence comes from Triturus cristatus, assembly GCF_964204655.1. NCBI lineage: Eukaryota > Metazoa > Chordata > Amphibia > Caudata > Salamandridae > Triturus > Triturus cristatus. Next base: position 265,962,174 of record NC_140590.1, read on the forward strand.
CATTTGCTAGAAACCTTAAGTTGAAAAGCTTTTTTGCCACGATGGACAAATCTATGTATAAGAAACTGGATAATAAATGTTCTGAGATGACTATTTCTGACTTACAGAATGTCCATTTATTAATGTCATTAACGGAAGGAGAAGGGTTGGAAATTGAATATGTAGCAGCTATGTTGGATGTCGCTACTGATTATTCATGTACTAGTGGGCTTAAGACAAGATCAAAGTTTACACCCCAAGGAATTCAGTTCGCAGCGATAGACATATTTGTTAAGAAAACGATGGAGGAATTCCATCGCTTAGAAGGGACTGAAGAAACATAACAGCAAGGATAATTTGTCTCGTCAGGAAAGGATAGCTTTGCAGAATTTGAGAAATGACAACACAATTGTAATTCGAGAAGCCGACAAGGGGGGCAACATCGTGGTTATGAACAGAACCAATTATATTCAAGAAATTCATAGGCAGTTAAGTGACTCTAGTTGCTATGTCAAAATATTGGGCAATCCTAATAAGGACATGATAAGACGTATTTCAGAGAGATTGTACTCTTGGCAGGAGGAGGGATTAATTGATGAGGCGGAATATAAATATCTGAATAAAATTCACCCGACCTCCCCCTTTATATACACACTACCGAAAATACACAAATCCAAATCAGACCCTCCGGGTAGACGGATAGTGCCTAGTATGGGAAGTGCTACAGAACATTTATCTGAATTTGTTGATGGCTTCTTAAAACGTTTACTGGTGAATCTACCATCTTATGTCCGCGACACCATGGACGTTTTGAATAAATTACAGGATTTCAAATGGGAGGAAGGAGTGATATTGGTTACCCTAGATGTAGTTGGATTGTACACCTGTATTAATAATGACAGAGGGGAACAGGCACTCAATCACTTTTTAGGGAGCCCCAGTGCTAGTTTACGAGATCACTCCAAAATGCTGGTAGAAATGACCGCTCTAATTTTGAATACTAATTATTTTTTATTCGAGGATGAATGAGAGGCACGGCGATGGGCTCCAGGTTTGCTCCCTCTTACGCCAACCTTTTTATGGGTTGGTTTGAGAGGGAGCATGCCTGGGTCAGGGTGTCCTCAAGATGGACGGATTTTGTCCTATTTTGGGCCCGTTTCATCGATGACATTTTAATGATTTGGAGAGGCTTTCAGACAGAGCTACTTGAATATTTAAGCTATCTTAATCAGAATGATTTCAATGTTAGATTCACCATTAATTTTAGTACTAAGAAAATAGAATACTTAGATGTGGAATTAAGTGTCAATAGAGATAGGATCATCAGTAAATTGTTTAGGAATAGCACTGCTACTAATTCAATATTACGTGCTGATAGTTTCCACCCCTCAGCAGTGATCACAGGAATCCCGTATGGGGAAATGATTCGAGTACGCAGGAACTGCAGTTTAGATTGTGACTTTAAAATTGAACTGGACAATCTTCAAAACAGATTAAGTAAGAGGGCTTACAGGACTATTAACCTGGTAAAAGCTAAGGAAAGGGTGTTAAAAATCAAAAGAGAATCCACTTTGGTACAAAAGACCAAAACAGAATCCAAAAAGCGTGTAACTTTTGTCCTGACTTACTGTGCACAAAAGGACAGGATCATCAAAGCACTGGGGAAAAACTGGAATTTATTGAAGGGGGAACCTGGCTTGTTGAAGCTCGTAGGTGAAAGACCAGCTGTAACTTTTAAAAGATGCCCGACGATTAAAGAAAAGGTGTCTAAAAATTATGTTCGAACTACTAGTCCAGCTAATTCAAATTGGTTACCACTGCCTCCAAAAGGTTTTTATATTTGTGGATACTGTAATGTGTTTGTTTTAGGTATTAATAAGACTAAAGACTTCATTTATAATAGTACTAAACGCTATTGTATCAATGAATTTATCAATTGCAACAGCATGGGGGTCATTTATGAAATTATATGTGCTTGTAAAAGAGTATATATTGGAAGCACAAAAAGGAGCTTGAAAACTAGAATTCAGGAAGATAACCACCACTAACCATAACATTTTTCACATTTGGGACCGATTGTTTGCAACAGTAATAAAGATTCAAGGTCAGATATTGACCTGAGGATTCGATTTAGTTGGAGCCCTGATGATGTCCCAGATGGGGACGAAACGCGTCGGCTGTTAATTGTATTAACTATTTGTCGAGTTGGCTGACATTGATGAAATAACTGAATAAAGAAAAAGAACTACATATCATTCTACTGCTAGATTTTCTTTGGGACTGTGCATATGATTTTGAAATGTAATATAAATAACTTGTTTCAATACTAAAATGCTCCTTCTGGACTAATGTGTATTTAGTGAGGAGTGGTTGGTGACGATGAACCACTAGAAGTTGAGCGTGATCACAGTAATATTAAGAAGTTGTGGATTATCAATACATAGCTTGCCAGTGCACACAGTAATTGACCCTCATCGTCTTGTCTAGATTTTATTTGTATTTATAGGGTTGGTGTAGCACGGGGGCACAGAAATGGATGATGATAGAGACAAAATGGCTGCAAAAGTATTTCAGCTAGGGAAATTAGCCAGCTCTACAGTAAGAAAAGATACTCCCAGGATTAGTTTGCAAGATAAATTCCTTAAATTAGAAAAGTTAAGGAAGTCAGGAGCAACTAAGTTCAGCAAATTACAGTAGCTCCAGCATATCATCCATAGACGAGCCACCTGCTCCATGAACAGTGGGAGGCGCGCCAGCAAAAAGCTCTTCTTTTTCCGAGGAACTGATGAGAATAAAAAGAGGTCAGAAAAAGGTTCACACAGAACCAGAAGGGGGCGGAAACATCGGAAGTATCGGAAGTATCAGAATGGGAACGAGAAGCCAGAACAAGATCAGGAACTAGGAAATGATTCAGAACTAACAAGGGAACTAGAGGTCATTAATCTGTCAGATAGAGAATTAAATGCACATGAATTATCAGTCTTGAAGAAAGGTTTATCATTTTGCCCGACTAATGTTTGTGATTATACAAGTTTGGAAATTGATTTGTTTACATTTTCTAGAAACCTTAGGTTGAAAAGCTTTTTTGCCACGATGGACAAATCTATGTATAAGAAACTGGATAATAAATGTTCTGAGATGACTATTTCTGACTTACAGAATGTCCATTTATTATTGTCATTAACGGAAGGAGAAGGGTTGGAAATTGAAGATGTGGCAGCTATGTTGGATGTCACTACTGATTATTCATGTACTAGTGGGCTTAAGACAAGATCAAACTTTACACCCCAAGGAATTCAGTTCGCAGCGATAGACATATTTGTTAAGAAAACGATGGAGGAATTCCATCGCTTAGAAGGGACTGAAGAAACATAACAGCAAGGATAATTTGTCTCGTCAGGAAAGGATAGCTTTGCAGAATTTGAGAAATGACAACACAATTGTAATTCGAGAAGCCGACAAGGGGGGCAACATCGTGGTTATGAACAGAACCAATTATATTCAAGAAATTCATAGGCAGTTAAGTGACTCTAGTTGCTATGTCAAAATATTGGGCAATCCTAATAAGGACATGATAAGACGTATTTCAGAGAGATTGTACTCTTGGCAGGAGGAGGGATTAATTGATGAGGCGGAATATAAATATCTGAATAAAATTCACCCGACCTCCCCCTTTATGTACACACTACCGAAAATACACAAATCCAAATCAGACCCTCCGGGTAGACCGATAGTGCCTAGTATGGGAAGTGCTACAGAACATTTATCTGAATTTGTTGATGGCTTCTTAAAACCTTTAATGGTGTATCTACCATCTTATGTCCGCGACACCATGGACGTTTTGAATAAATTACAGGATTTCAAATGGGAAGAAGGAGTGATATTGGTTACCCTAGATGTAGTTGGATTGTACACCTGTATTAATAATGACAGAGGGGAACAGGCACTCAATCACTTTTTTAGGGAGCCCCAGTGCTGGTTTACGAGATCACTCCAAAATGCTGGTAGAAATGACCGCTCTAATTTTGAATAATAATTATTTTTTATTCGAGGATGAATGAGAGGCACGGCGATGGGCTCCAGGTTTGCTCCCTCTTACGCCAACCTTTTTATGGGTTGGTTTGAGAGGGAGCATGCCTGGGTCAAGGGGTCCTCAAGATGGACGGATTTTGTCCTATTTTGGGCCCGTTTCATCGATGACATTTTAATGATTTGGAGAGGCTCTCAGACAGAGCTACTTGAATATTTTAGCTATCTTAATCAGAATGATTTCAATGTTAGATTCACCATTAATTTTAGTACTAAGAAAATAGAATACTTAGATGTGGAATTAAGTGTCAATAGAGATAGGATCATCAGTAAATTGTTTAGGAATAGCACTGCTACTAATTCAATATTACGTGCTGATAGTTTCCACCCCTCAGCAGTGATCACAGGAATCCCGTATGGGGAAATGATTCGAGTACGCAGGAACTGCAGTTTAGATTGTGAATTTAAAATTGAACTGGACAATCTTCAAAACAGATTAAGTAAGAGGGCTTACAGGACTAGTAACCTGGTAAAAGCTAAGGAAAGGGTGTTAAAAATCAAAAGAGAATCCACTTTGGTACAAAAGACCAAAACAGAATCCAAAAAGCGTGTAACTTTTGTCACGACTTACTGTGCACAAAAGGACAGGATCATCAAAGCACTGGGGAAAAACTGGAATTTATTGAAGGGGGTACCTGGCTTGTTGGAGCTCGTAGGTGAAAGACCAGCTGTAACTTTTAAAAGATGCCCGACGATTAAAGAAAAGGTGTCTTGAAATTATGTTCGAACTACTAGTCCACCTAATTCAAATTGGTTACCACAGCCTCCAAAAGGTTTTTATGTTTGTGGCTCCTGTAATGTGTGTGTTTTAGGTATTATTAAGACTAAAGACTTCATTTATAATAGTACTAAACGCTATTGTATCAATGAATTTATCAATTGCAACAGCATGGGGGTCATTTATGCAATTATATGTGCTTGTAAAAGAGTCTATATTGGAAGCACAAAAAGGAGCTTGAAAACTAGATTTCAGGAAGATAACCACCACTAACCAAGAACATTTTTCACATTTGGAACCGATTGTTTGCAACAGTAATAAAGATTCAAGGTCAGATATCGACCTGAGGATTCGATTTAGTTGGAGCCCTGATGATGTCCCAGATGGGGACGAAACGCGTCGGCTGTTAATTGTATTAACTATTTGTCGAGTTGGCTGACATTGATGAAATAACTGAATAAAGAAAAAGAACTACATATCATTCTACTGCTAGATTTTCTTTGGGACTGTGCATATGATTTTGAAATGTAATATAAATAACTTGTTTCAATACTAAAATGCTCCTTCTGGACTAGTGTGTATTTAGTGAGGAGTGGTTGGTGACGATGAACCACTAGAAGTTGAGCGTGATCACAGTAATATTAAGAAGTTGTGGATTATCAATAGATAGCTTGCCAGTGCACACAGTAATTGACCCTCATTGTCTTGTCTAGATTTTATTTGTATTTATAGGGTTGGTGTAGCACGGGGGCACAGAAATGGATGATGATAGAGACAAAATGGCTGCAAAAGTATTTCAGCTAGGGAAATCAGCCAGCTCTACAGTAAGAAAAGATACTCCCAGGATTAGTTTGCGAGATAAATTCCTTAAATTAGAGAAGTTAAGGAAGTCAGAATTATCGAAATGGTGGGATGGTATGACATTAAAGAACTATCTTGACCAAAAAAGAATCCCTAGGGGATTGAGAATACTCATTTTCCCAACCTTCGATGATTTAGAAGAAGATCATCTTAAGGAATGGGAAGAAAATTTGTTCTCTTCATCTTTTACAATGATGAATATGCTGATTAAAAATGCGGATAGGAAAGTGGAGAAACTGAGAGAACAGATTTCAGATCTGGAAAAAGAAATTAAGGATATGAACTTACCGGATCTGACTGAGAAAAATTACACGATTTTGAAAGAGGTTATCAATAGGCATCAACTACGGAATAAGGATAAAAAACTTAGCAAATTGAGATGGGATGAAAGAGATTACAATCAGGGAAGGGTCTTTACCTTTGCTAAGGGTTTTGACGATATTCCCAGACCTAAGCAAACTGCGGGACCTGCAACTCAGCGGGAACTAAGTTCAGCAAATTACAGTAGCTCCAGCATATCATCCATAGATGAGCCACCTGCTCCAGGAGCAGTGGGAGGCGCGCCAGCAAAAAGCTCTTCTTTTTGCGAGGAACTGATGAGAATAAAAAGAGGTCAGAAAAAGGTTCACACAGAACCAGAAGGGGGCGGAAACATCGGAAGTATCAGAATGGGAACGAGAAGCCAGAACAAGATCAGGAACTAGGAATTGATTCAGAGCAAACAAGGGAACTAGAGGTCATTAATCTGTCGGATAGAGAATTAAATGCACATGAATTATCAGACTTGAAGAAAGGTTTATCATTTTGCCCGACTAATGTTTGTGATTATACGAGTTTGGAAATTGATTTGTTTATATTTGCTAGAAACCTTAAGTTGAAAAGCTTTTTTACCACGATGGACAAATCTATGTATAAGAAACTGGATAATAAATGTTCTGAGATGACTATTTCTGACTTACAGAATGTCCATTTATTAATGTCGTTAACGGAAGGAGAAGGGTTGGAAATTGAAGATGTAGCAGCTATGTTGGATGTCGCTACTGATTATTCATGTACTAGTGGGCTTAAGACAAGATCAAAGTTTACACCCCAAGGAATTCAGTTCGCAGCGATAGACATATTTGTTAAGAAAACGATGGAGGAATTCCATCGCTTAGAAGGGACTGAAGAAACATAACAGCAAGGATAATTTGTCTCGTCAGGAAAGGATAGCTTTGCAGAATTTGAGAAATGACAACACAATTGTAATTCGAGAAGCCGACAAGGGGGGCAACATCGTGGTTATGAACAGAAACAATTATATTCAAGAAATTCATAGGCAGTTAAGTGACTCTAGTTGGTATGTCAAAATATTGGGCAATCCTAATAAGGAGATGATAAGACGTATTTCAGAGAGATTGTACTCTTGGCAGGAGGAGGGATTAATTGATGAGGCGGAATATAAATATCTGAATAAAATTCACCCGACCTCCCCCTTTATATACACACTACCGAAAATACACAAATCCAAATCAGACCCTCCGGGTAGACGGATAGTGCCTAGTATGGGAAGTGCTACAGAACATTTATCTGAATTTGTTGATGGCTTCTTAAAACGTTTAATGGTGAATCTACCATCTTATGTCCGCGACACCATGGACGTTTTGAATAAATTACAGGATTTCAAATGGGAGGAAGGAGTGATATTGGTTACCCTAGATGTAGTTGGATTGTACACCTGTATTAATAATGACAGAGGGGAACAGGCACTCAATCACTTTTTAGGGAGCCCCAGTGCTAGTTTACGAGATCACTCCAAAATGCTGGTAGAAATGACCGCTCTAATTTTGAATAATAATTATTTTTTATTCGAGGATGAATGAGAGGCACGGCGATGGGCTCCAGGTTTGCTCCCTATTACGCCAACCTTTTTATGGGTTGGTTTGAGAGGGAGCATGCCTGGGTCAGGGGGTCCTCAAGATGGACGGATTTTGTCCTATTTTGGGCCCGTTTCATCGATGACCTTTTAATGATTTGGAGAGGCTTTCAGACAGAGCTACTTGAATATTTTAGCTATCTTAATCTGAATGATTTCAATGTTAGATTCACCATTAATTTTAGTATTAAGAAAATAGAATACTTAGATGTGGAATTAAGTGTCAATAGAGATAGGATCATCAGTAAATTGTTTAGGAATAGCACTGCTACTAATTCAATATTACGTGCTGATAGTTTCCACCCCTCAGCAGTGATCACAGGAATCCCGTATGGGGAAATGATTCGAGTACGCAGGAACTGCAGTTTAGATTGTGACTTTAAAATTGAACTGGACAATCTTCAAAACAGATTAAGTAAGAGGGCTTACAGGACTAGTAACCTGGTAAAAGCTAAGGAAAGGGTGTTAAAAATCAAAAGAGAATCCACTTTGGTACAAAAGACCAAAACAGAATCCAAAAAGCGTGTAACTTTTGTCACGACTTACTGTGCACAAAAGGACAGGATCATCAAAGCACTGGGGAAAAATTGGAATTTATTGAAGGGGGAACCTGGCTTGTTGAAGCTCGTAGGTGAAAGACCAGCTGTAACTTTTAAAAGATGCCCGACGATTAAAGAAAAGGTGTCTAAAAATTATGTTCGAACTACTAGTCCAGCTAATTCAAATTGGTTACCACTGCCTCCAAAAGGTTTTTATATTTGTGGATACTGTAATGTGTTTGTTTTAGGTATTAATAAGACTAAAGACTTCATTTATAATAGTACTAAACGCTATTGTATCAATGAATTTCTCAATTGCAACAGCATGGGGGTCATTTATGAAATTATATGTGCTTGTAAAAGAGTCTATATTGGAAGCACAAAAAGGAGCTTGAAAACTAGAATTCAGGAAGATAACCACCACTAACCATAACATTTTTCACATTTGGGACCGATTGTTTGCAACAGTAATAAAGATTCAAGGTCAGATATCGACCTGAGGATTCGATTTAGTTGGAGCCCTGATGATGTCCCAGATGGGGACGAAACGCGTCGGCTGTTAATTGTATTAACTATTTGTCGAGTTGGCTGACATTGATGAAATAACTGAATAAAGAAAAAGAACTACATATCATTCTACTGCTAGATTTTCTTTGGGACTGTGCATATGATTTTGAAATGTAATATAAATAACTTGTTTCAATACTAAAATGCTCCTTCTGGACTAATGTGTATTTAGTGAGGAGTGGTTGGTGACGATGAACCACTAGAAGTTGAGCGTGATCACAGTAATATTAAGAAGTTGTGGATTATCAATACATAGCTTGCCAGTGCACACAGTAATTGACCCTCATCGTCTTGTCTAGATTTTATTTGTATTTATAGGGTTGGTGTAGCACGGGGGCACAGAAATGGATGATGATAGAGACAAAATGGCTGCAAAAGTATTTCAGCTAGGGAAATTAGCCAGCTCTACAGTAAGAAAAGATACTCCCAGGATTAGTTTGCGAGATAAATTCCTTAAATTAGAAAATTTAAGGAAGTCAGAATTATCGAAATGGTGTGATGGCATGACATTAAAGAACTATCTTGACCAAAAAAGAATCCCTAGGGGATTGAGAATACTCGTTTTCCCAACCTTCGATGATTTAGAAGAAGATCATCTTAAGGAATGGGAAGAAAATGTGTTCTCTTCATCTTTTACAATGATGAATATACTAATTAAAAATGCTGATAGGAAAGTGGAGAAACTGAGAGAACAGATTTCAGATCTGGAAAAAGAAATTATAGATATGAACTTACCGGATCTGACTGAGAAAAATTACACGATTTTGAAAGAGGTTATCAATAGGCATCAACTACGGATTAAGGATAAAAAACGTAGCAAATTGAGACGGGATGAAAGAGATTACAATCAGGGAAGGGTCTTTACCTTTACTAAGGGCTTTGACGATATTCCCAGACCTAAGCAAACTGCGGGACCTGCAACTCAGCGGGAACTAAGTTCAGCAAATCACAGTAGCTCCAGCATATCATCCATAGACGAGCCACCTGCTCCAGGAGCAGTGGGAAGCGCGCCAGCAAAGAGCTCTTCTTTTTGCGAGGAACTGATGAGAATAAAACGAGGTCAGAAAAAGGTTCACACAGAACCAGAAGGGGGCGGAAACATCGGAAGTATCAGAATGGGATCGAGAAGCCAGAACAAGATCAGGAACTAGGAAATGATTCAGAACTAACAAGGGAACTAGAGGTCATTAATCTGTCGGATAGAGAATTAAATGCACATGAATTATCAGTCTTGAAGAAAGGTTTATCATTTTGCCCGACTAATGTTTGTGATTATACGAGTTTGAAAATTGATTTGTTTACATTTTCTAGAAACCTTAGGTTGAAAAGCTTTTTTGCCACGATGGACAAATCTATGTATAAGAAACTGGATAATAAATGTTCTGAGATGACTATTTCTGACTTACAGAATGTCCATTTATTAATGTCATTAACGGAAGGAGAAGGGTTGGAAATTGAAGATGTAGCAGCTATGTTGGATGTCACTACTGATTATTCATGTACTAGTGGGCTTAAGACAAGATCAAAGTTTACACCCCAAGGAATTCAGTTCGCAGCGATAGACATATTTGTTAAGAAAACGATGGAGGAATTCCATCGCTTAGAAGGGACTGAAGAAACATAACAGCAAGGATAATTTGTCTCGTCAGGAAAGGATAGCTTTGCAGAATTTGAGAAATGACAACACAATTGTAATTCGAGAAGCCGACAAAGGGGGCAACATCGTGGTTATGAACAGAACCAATTATATTCAAGAAATTCATAGGCAGTTAAGTGATTCTAGTTGCTATGTCAAAATATTGGGCAATCCTAATAAGGACATGATAAGACGTATTTCAGAGAGATTGTACTCTTGGCAGGAGGGGGGATTAATTGATGAGGCGGAATATAAATATCTGAATAAAATTCACCCGACCTCCCCCTTTATATACACACTACCGAAAATATACAAATCCAAATCAGACCCTCCGGGTAGACCGATAGTGCCTAGTATGGGAAGTGCTACAGAACATTTATCTGAATTTGTTGATGGCTTCTTAAAACCTTTAATGGTGAATCTACCATCTTATGTCCGCGACACCATGGACGTTTTGAATAAATTACAGGATTTCAAATGGGAGGAAGGAGTGATATTGGTTACCCTAGATGTAGTTGGATTGTACACCTGTATTAATAATGACAGAGGGGAACAGGCACTCAATCACTTTTTAGGGAGCCCCAGTGCTAGTTTACGAGATCACTCCAAAATGCTGGTAGAAATGACCGCTCTAATTTTGAATATTAATTATTTTTTATTCGAGGATGAATGAGAGGCACGGCGATGGGCTCCAGGTTTGCTCCCTCTTACGCCAACCTTTTTATGGGTTGGTTTGAGAGGGAGCATACCTGGGTCAGGGGGTCCTCAAGATGGACGGATTTTGTCCTATTTTGGGCCCGTTTCATCGATGACATTTTAATGATTTGGAGAGGCTCTCAGACAGAGCTACTTGAATATTTTAGCTATCTTAATCAGAATCATTTCAATGTTAGATTCACCATTAATTTTAGTTCTAAGAAAATAGAATACTTAGATGTGGAATTAAGTGTCAATAGAGATAGGATCATAAGTAAATTGTTTAGGAATAGCACTGCTACTAATTCAATATTACGTGCTGATAGTTTCCACCCCTCAGCAGTGATCACAGGAATCCCGTATGGGGAAATGATTCGAGTACGCAGGAACTGCAGTTTAGATTGTGACTTTAAAATTGAACTGGACAATCTTCAAAACAGATTAAGTAAGAGGGCTTACATGACTAGTAACCTGGTAAAAGCTAAGGAAAGGGTGCTAAAAATCAAAAGAGAATCCACTTTGGTACAAAAACCAAAACAGAATCCAAAAAGCGTGTAACTTTTGTCACGACTTACTGTGCACAAAAGGACAGGATCATCAAAGCACTGGGGAAAAACTGGAATTTATTGAAGGGGGTACCTGGCTTGTTGGAGCTCGTAGGTGAAAGACCAGCTGTAACTTTTAAAAGATGCCCGACGATTAAAGAAAAGGTGTCTAGAAATTATGTTCGAACTACTAGTTCAGCTAATTCAAATTGGTTACCACAGCCTCCAAAAGGTTTTTATGTTTGTGGCTCCTGTAATGTGTGTGTTTTAGGTATTAATAAGACTAAAGACTTCATTTATAATAGTACTAAACGCTATTGTATCAATGAATTTATCAATTGCATCAGCATGGGGGTCATTTATGCAATTATATGTGCTTGTAAAAGAGTCTATATTGGAAGCACAAAAAGGAGCTTGAAAACTAGATTTCAGGAAGATAACCACCACTAACCAAGAACATTTTTCACATTTGGGACCGATTGTTTGCAACAGTAATAAAGATTCAAGGTCAGATATCGACCTGAGGATTCGATTTAGTTGGAGCCCTGATGATGTCCCAGATGGGGACGAAACGCGTCGGCTGTTAATTGTATTAACTATTTGTCGAGTTGGCTGACATTGATGAAATAACTGAATAAAGAAAAACAACTACATATCATTCTACTGCTAGATTTTCTTTGGGACTGTGCATATGATTTTGAAATGTAATATAAATAACTTGTTTCAATACTAAAATGCTCCTTCTGGACCAGTGTGTATTTAGTGAGGAGTAGTTGGTGACGATGAACCACTAGAAGTTGAGCGTGATCACAGTAATATTAAGAAGTTGTGGATTATCAATAGATAGCTTGCCAGTGCACACAGTAATTGACCCTCATTGTCTTGTCTAGATTTTATTTGTATTTATAGGGTTGGTGTAGCAGGGGGGCACAGAAATGGATGATGATAGAGACAAAATGGCTGCAAAAGTATTTCAGCTAGGGAAATCAGCCCGCTCTTCAGTAAGAAAAGATACTCCCAGGATTAGTTTGCGAGATAAATTCCTTAAATTAGAAAAGTTAAGGAAGTCAGAATTATCGAAATGGTGGGATGGTATGACATTAAAGAACTATCTTGACCAAAAAAGAATCCCTAGGGGATTGAGAATACTCATTTTCCCAACCTTCGATGATTTAGAAGAAGATCATCTTAAGGAATGGGAAGAAAATTTGTTCTCTTCATCTTTTACAATGATGAATATGCTGATTAAAAATGCGAATAGGAAAGTGGAGAAACTGATAGAACAGATTTCAGATCTGGAAAAAGAAATTAAGGATATGAACTTACCGGATCTGACTGAGAAAAATTACACGATTTTGAAAGAGGTTATCAATAGGCATCAACTACGGAATAAGGATAAAAAACTTAGCAAATTGAGACATGATGAAAGAGATTACAATCAGGGAAGGGTCTTTACCTTTGCTAAGGGTTTTGACGATATTCCCAGACCTAAGCAAACTGCGGGACCTGCAACTCAGCGGGAACTAAGTTCAGCAAATTACAGTAGCTCCAGCATATCATCCATAGATGAGCCACCTGCTCCAGGAGCAGTGGGAGGCGCGCCAGCAAAAAGCTCTTCTTTTTGCGAGGAACTGATGAGAATAAAAAGAGGTCAGAAAAAGGTTCACACAGAACCAGAAGGGGGCGGAAACATCGGAAGTATCAGAATGGGAACGAGAAGCCAGAACAAGATCAGGAACTAGGAAATGATTCAGAGCAAACAAGGGAACTAGAGGTCATTAATCTGTCGGATAAAGAATTAAATGTACATGAATTATCAGACTTGAAGAAAGGTTTATCATTTTGCCCGACTAATGTTTGTGATTATAGGAGTTTGGAAATTGATTTGTTTACATTTTCTAGAAACCTTAAGTTGAAAAGCTTTTTTGCCACGATGGACAAATCTATGTATAAGAAACTGGATAATAAATGTTCTGAGATGACTATTTCTGACTTACAGAATGTCCATTTATTAATGTCATTAACGGAAGGAGAAGGGTTGGAAATTGAAGATGTAGCAGCTATGTTGGATGTCACTACTGATTATTCATGCACTAGTGGGCTTAAGACAAGATCAAAGTTTACACCCCAAGGAATTCAGTTCGCAGCGATAGACATATTTGTTAAGAAAATGATAGAGGAATTCCATCGCTTAGAAGGGACTGAAGAAACATAACAGCAAGGATAATTTGTCTCGTCGGGAAAGGATAGCTTTGCAGAATTTGAGAAATGAAAACACTATTGTAATTCGAGAAGCCGACAAGGGGGGCAACATCGTGGTTATGAACAGAACCAATTATATTCAAGAAATTCATAGGCAGTTAAGTGACTCTAGTTGCTATGTCAAAATATTGGGCAATCCTAATAAGGACATGATAAGACGTATTTCAGAGAGATTGTACTCTTGGCAGGAGGAGGGATTAATTGATGAGACGGAATATAAATATCTGAATGTAATTCACCCGACCTCCCCCTTTATTTACACACTACCGAAAATACACAAATCCAAATCAGACCCTCCGGGTAGACCGATAGTGTCTAGTATGGGAAGTGCTACAGAACATTTATCTGAATTTGTTGATGGCTTCTTAAAACCTTTAATGGTGAATCTACCATCTTATGTCCACGGCACCATGGACGTTTTGAATAAATTACAGGATTTCAAATGGGAGGAAGGAGTGATATTGGTTACCCTAGATGTAGTTGGATTGTACACCTGTATTAATAATGACAGAGGGGAACAGGCACTCAATCACTTTTTAGGGAGCCGCAGTGCTAGTTTACGAGATCACTACAAAATGCTGGTAGAAATGACCGCTCTAATTTTGAATAATAATTATTTTTTATTCGAGGATGAATGAGAGGCACAGCGATGGGCTCCAGGTTTGCTCCCTCTTACGCCAACCTTTTTATGGGTTGGTTTGAGAGGGAGCATGCCAGGGGCAGGGGGTCCTCAAGATGGACGGATTTTGTCCTATTTTGGGCCCGTTTCATCGATGACATTTTGATGATTTGGAGAGGCTCTCAGGCAGAGCTACTTGAATATTTTAGCTATCTTAATGAGAATGATTTCTATGTTAGATTCACTATTAATTTTAGTACTAAGAAAATAGAATACGTAGATGTGGAATTAAGTGTCAATAGAGGTAGGATCATCAGTAAATTGTTTAGGAAAAGCATGGCTACTAATTCGATATTACGTGCTGATAGTTTCCACCCCTCAGCAGTGATCACAGGAATCTCGTATGGGGAAATGATTCGGGTACGCAGGAACTGCAGTTTAGATTGTGACTTTAAAATTGAACTGAACAATCTTCAAAACAGATTAAGTAAAAAGGGTTACAGGACTAGTAACCTGGTAAAAGCTAAGGAAAGGGTGTTAAAAATCAAAAGAGAATCCACTTTGGTACAAAAGACCAAAACAGAATCCAAAAAGCGTGTAACTTTTGTCACGACTTACTGTGCACAAAAGGACAGGATCATCAAAGCACTGGGGAAAAACTGGATTTTATTGAAGGGGGTACCTGGCTTGTTGGAGCTCGTAGGTGAAAGACCAGTGGTAATTTTTAAAAGATGCCCGACGATTAAAGAAAAGGTGTCTAGAAGTTATGTTCGACCTACTAGTCCAGCTAATTCAAATTGGTAACCACAGCCTCCAAAAGGTTTTTATGTTTGTGGATCCTGTAATGTGTGTGTTTTAGGTATTAATAAGACTAAAGACTTTATTTATAATAGTACTAAACGCTATTGTATCAATGAATTTATCAATTGCAACAGCATGGGGGTAATTTATGCAATTATATGTGCTTGTAAAAGAGTCTATATTGGAAGCACAAAAAGGAGCTTGAAAACTAGAATTCAGGAAGATAACGACCACTAACCAAGAAAGTTTTCACATTTGGGACTGATTGCTTGCAACAGTAATAAAGATTCAAGGTCAGATATCGACCTGCGGATTCGATTTAGTTGGAGCCCTGATGATGTCCCAGATGGGGACGAAACACGTCGGCTGTTAATTGTAATAACTATTTGTCGAGTTGGCTGACATTGATGAAATAACTGAATAAAGAAAAAGAACTACGCATCATTCTACTGGAAGAATTTCTTTGGGACTTTGCATATGATTTTCAAATGTGATATAAATAACTTGTTTCAATACTAAAATGCTCCTTCTGGACTAGTGTGTATTTAGTGAGGAGTGGTTGGTGACGATGAACCACTAGAAGTTGAGCGTGATCACAGTAATATTAAGAAGTTGTGGATTATCAATAGATAGCTTGCCAGTGCACACAGTAGTTGACCCTTATCATCTTGTCTAGATTGTATTCATGCTTAGCACACCCTTGGCACTGAGCGCACGCCAGCCTGCATTGGCAGGCTGGACACACATTCAAAGACACCATTGGTTCCAGTGGACAAACTAGCCTGCACTGGCCGGCTGTACCCATGTCTTAAAACATAACAGGTGTGAGTGTGCAGCCGCCGGCTGGCCATGGCAGACCTGACCTACGTTTTAAAAACCTAAGGTGAGCGCCACTTCCTAACATGTGTAGTAAAGGCTCTTCACTTTCACACTGCACTTACCGTGGGAAAGTGCCCCAGGCCCTAAGGCCTTAACAAGAGAATCTGCAACACCCAAGAATTGTCCCATTGGGAGAGCCAACATCCTAGGTAGGGAAAACCTACATGGGGGTTCATCCCTACCCGGGCAGTGCACACGAAGATGTACCTACCCAGCCACTCGTCTACCCTAGTTTGGTGGTATTGAACGGCCCTCTCAAGGTTGGCTATGAGTGAGATCGGCCACCCTGAGCATGAGACATTTTTGACAGGCTATTTAGGTGGATGGCACAATCAGTGCAGTGTCCCCCTGTTAGCCAGTGTCGCAGCCTCCCTGGGTATGTGGTGTACCTTTTTACAGGGCACTCACAGGTACGACACCTAACCCAATCAACATGTGCAGGAAGGGTGTGTACACGTTCCTCCTGCACTACAGTGGGAAAGTGCCCAGAGTCCTGAGGTTAGGAAAAAAGAGTTGGGAAAAAACCAGGAGGACAAAAAGCAAAGGTTTTAGGGAAATCCCCCTAAGAAGGGCCATATCCAACAGTGTCTGAGTGCTTTACACCTCACATTCATAGACAATAAATCATACAAGTGTGTAAATGAATGTACAGGAAATATTACGTACAACAGTGAGGGTTATAAGTTGTAGGAGTCACGTATCATTCATACTAGTAGGCATTATATGTGTTGGGAGTCTTATATCGTTCATATTAGTAGGCATTACATGTTATCAGCGCATGGTCAAAAGAAACCCAAAAGCAGTAACCTGCTTACCTACCTACATAAAATACAAACCTGTGATCTGCGTATTACACAATATGGTTTGCAGGTAGCACATTAACCCTCTATACTACCTTATGAATCAGAACTGTGACTAGACAAACCACATCTTTCCAGAAAGTGCATCAACCACAAGAGTTATCTTAAAGTTATTATTATCTGCTTTAAATTGCTGGGCACACAAAGATCTCTCCCATAACCCTGTAAGATAATTAACAATGCAGCCTCTGTGTCACCAATTTGGTAAGCCTGAACAGATTTACTGCCAATTCCTTTTGAGCAGAGTTTTTAGAAAATAAATGTATACGTTGATGGTCAGACTCTGCTTTTCATGACTCCACCTCTCTAATATAATATTTTCTCTGAAAATGAATCCCACTACATGCTTCTCAGAGATCTTATTTTCTAGTCCTACGGGTCCCATAGCAAATTTCCATGAAAACATCTGGTCTTTCTTAGCAGTTTTTGCAGTTCAAATGTTCGTGCCACATATTATTGGCATGTAATAAAATACAAACCATAAACGTCCGGCACAATAGGACGGATGATTGTCGCATACCAAGTTTGTACATGTCGCATAGTGTGTCTATAAACATGGCTGTAATGCTTCAAATGCCCCATTTTAAATTTAATGTAAACATAAAACAATATGCATCCAAACACCCCGCACTCCTCAAACCCCACTCGTCTTCATTAAGTAGGAATCATGGTTTGTCCCTTATCTGCAGGCACACATTCCCACATTATAGACCTGTCATCCGATGGTCAGTGACCTTTATTCAGTGCTTCTAATGGCAGACATCTATAGTCAGCCCATCTCTGCCAAAACAATTTATGCTTCTTGGGGCATCCACATGCTACAAACACTGGGATTTCAAGCCCCATATTAAAGTTTATGCCTTGTTTCCAAGCTCTCATACTGAGTGGTGTTTCAGCCTTCCACATTCTTGCAATGTCCCGTTTAGCCACTGCTAGCCTTAGAAACATGTTCGTGCCAGCTTTACAATTCTTGGTGATTTTCTTTTTTTCGTAGGTAGCTCCACTAGCCATGAAGCCACCAAGCTTTTAGAATCAAAGTCTGCTCTGACCTTCTAACAGTTGGTGGGTGATCCAACACACCCACATGGCAGGAAACTTACTAGACCCAGTCTTCTCTAATCATGATCTCGATTCATCTGTAATCATGATCTCATTAAGGTGGAGAAGCCCCTTATTTGGACAGCCCGTGCTGTTATTCCAATTCATTTAAATTGCCCATACATCAGGACACCTACCGAAGTCCTAACTTCAACCAGACTGCTAATCCATGGGCCAAAACATATCAGGAAAACCTCAGTATGCCACTCTGTCAAGAAAACCCACCCCTACTATTGAAGTTTACACCATGGCGAAAAAACCTTATGACTAAAAAAAAACAGCTGCACTAGATAAGATTGGCCCTAAATGCACAGCTTAAGAAAGAGGCAGACCCTTTCAGCCCCTTGGTATACAGAGAAGAGTCTTTTGGAGGTTAAAAGAAACTGTAAAAAATTGCAGAGCGAGTGGAGAACAGCCTATGAGGTGAAACCTAAAGTCCTTTACAGGGCCGCAATCCACAAGTGTAACAAGCTTATCACAACTACCAAAGCCCCTTTTTTAAATTTTCACAATCCCTAACACAAAAAACTGGTACATCATTTTTGTAATTATCGTGAAAAAACATAGACAGTCTGAGACCAAAACTAACATCTCCTTCATAGTCTTTGTCCAATAATTTTGCCACATTTTTCAGAAGAAAAAAGTATGACCCAATAGATCCCCCTACTCTCTTTACTAAAATATTCTACTCCCCTAGCGGCCCTTGAGTGATTTTATCCCATTCTGTGAGTGCCTGTTGGTAGCTGAATTGGGATCCTCTTCTGATCCTTCTCCTTCACACATCATGCGGAAAGCTATTGATAAGATTGGCCCCATCCTCACTAAACTGTGCAATGTCTCCTTTAAATCTTAGGTCGTTCCCTCTGCATGGTGGAACAGCGCTATGATTTCCCCTCTTCTAAGTAAAAAACTCACTGCATTGCTGCATCTACCCACAAAAGTAATTTAAAAAACAATTAATAGTCAAATCTCAAAATATCAGGAGGAAAGCACTCTTCTGAATGATGCAGTCTGGTTTCAGACCACTTCACAGTACTGAATCAGCATTGATGGCTATGACTGATTGCGTCTGGCTTATCTTGAATTAGTTAAAAATGCCAAATTTACTTAAGATATTAGAAGGCAGAAGGTGCCCAGAAGGAATGTCTCAGACAAACTGATAGAAATTAATTAGTTGGGAGTCAGCTTTAAGATATTCTAAGGAAGACCTTTAAAAATCAAAAGCAAGTGCATATTTTTCAAAAACCCAGCATAACCCCGTTGATTTCTTCCATGGCTCCACCCTGAAACAAATACCCTCATATCACTGAGGCCTTTACCAGCCATCTTCTTTTTGAGAGCTAGGAAATAAACGCTAGGGCTGCGCCTCTTTAAAATATGACACTCACTGTGCTTATCAAACCTCCAGTGTTCCAGTGGAAGCTAGCCTTTCATACTTCTGTTATGAGCATTCTATGAAAGACTCTTAGGTGTTGAAAGTGACCCTTCATGGATACTGACTAGACTTTGGAGAAATGTCTCTAGATTAATGAGCTGTTAATGAGCTGTTTCCATGCCATGTATTTCTAGTCCTAAAGACCTCCAGTGATCATGGATGACAGACCAGCAACCCGGGAATGAACCTATAAAAAATGGTTAATTTCAAAATAAACATGTTGCAGAAGATCTGGTCTCTCCATGAGAATGACTATCAGGCGTAGGCCGTCACAGCACCTAGCGTCACATTCCAATTCTACCAGATCATCAGAAATTCTTACGATTTTCTATTCTGAGGAATCACTCTCAGTTTCATGTACTCCCATTCTGCCTAACCTCAACTCGCAGAATAGTCACAAAGGTTTTGTCTCCTCTGGTTGCTATGCTACTGAATTTAGGGATTCTTGTACACCTCTACCTAAATAACTGACTGGTTCCTTCACCAACTGCAGCAGATAACTTGAGGTACACTTTAACGGTTTGGCATCTCCTGTAACAAAATGGGTTCCTGATCAATCTAAAAAAATCAGGATTGGGAATTCATAGGATTAAGACTGCAGATAAGGGGCTGAGGCCCTTGCATCCTCTAGGGAAGGAGCCTGTTCCAACTGAAGATCTGCCATCGTTCGTATTTTACCTAAACGGCGATGGCGAAGATGAGGAGGACTGCAGATGGGCATTGTCTAAGGGGATGTGGGCTGACAGCAATGTTTTTTCACATACTATGGGAATGTCCAATAATACATGGATTCTGGAGAGCGGTAGTCGAATGTATGGGGGCTGGGCGGGAGGGGGCATGACTGTCTCTGCCAAGTGGTGCATGTTAAATATTTGGGGAGAAACAGACATAGACCGAATACAACATACTTGGATGACACTGGGCATGGCAGTAGCCAAGAGGAACACAGCGCAATCATAGGGACCCAAACAGACCCCGCTGCTCAAGGTTTGGAAGCAAGACATGGACTGGTGCAATGCAGCAGAGTGGGTAGTTTACGAAGTTAGAGGGGGCTCCCTGAAAAAGGGGTAAAACCTGGAACATGTGGAATACTCACAGCTGCAATGTATGTGGATACCCTGCCCTATCCAATACTGATGTGACAATGCCAGGGAATGCAGTGAGAGAGAGGGAGGGAGGAGGGGGAGATGGAAGGGACACTCAAGGGAATGTGCAACAGTTCAACGTTACAAAATGTCTGCAATATTTAAAATGTCAATTAAAAGGTATGCTAAGAAAAAGATTGCAGATAAAGATGAAGCCATGTACTTTCCTGATATGAGAGAAACAAGATTGTGACAACGGGTAGCCCGTGTACTGAGCCAGTACTTTGTCTCAGCCAGGGATTCGCCCCAGGCTCAGGGCGACATGGTGAGTTATTTCTGGGGTGTGAGGAACATAATGGAAGAGTCTATATGATAAGGAATTACCATTTTGGAGGATTCAGTGTTCTTTTGTTTCTGCATGCCTCCTCAATATTTTAATTACTATGGGTTTGCCTACACTTCGCCTCTGGTTTGACAACTTCATCAGCATGTCCCCCTTCAATCCAAGACTTTGAGAGTCTAGTTCCAATAACCAACAGCATTCAAGATCTACAGTGGTGGTTATTTCCAGAAAATCAGGAGCACATCTGTCCCTCCTCGCTGCTAAAGTAATCACAAGAGACACCAGCAAGACAGAATGGGATGTGACTCTGTGTTCCCTTTCAGGTCAGCGACATTGACTTCGGAAGTGATCATTCATCAAACTGGAGGGAACTAGCAGCAATTTATTAAGCTTTCAAATGGTTAGCCCTCATCTTCTTAATCAGGTGATGTTATTTGTACAGACCACACAGTGGCTAAAACATATGTCAACAGTATGGAACAGCCTCCCTAACTCTCAAAACCTAGGCCTTCAGACTGGGACTTGGGCAGAGTCCCAGGCAGTCTGCCTTGCTGCGCTGGCCTGCATCACAGGGAAAGGGCAGGAATGTGCTATATTTATCCAATACATTCATATCCTTTTTCCTTGCGCTGGCGCCGTTTTAGCAGCCTAGCGTCTGGTGCCTGTGCGGCTTTTTCCTCTTTCTATATGTACTGCAGGATGCAGCACACATAGAGAAAGGAAGTAAGAAGGAGATGAAGATAATTCTCCTTCTTACACCTCTCTTGGGGAGGCTTATTTTGTAGGCACATACCCAGGTTTACAAGGTCTTGTAAATCTGGTAATGCATCAAATACCATGGGAGTTGCCTGGGAACACCAATGCGCAATGCCCATGGAACGCCTACCCAGGGCAGAGTAATGCAACACATCGATTTGCGCTGCATTGCGTTACTCATTATTGTTTAAGCCACTCAAAGCCACTCAAAGCGGTTTTGCGTGGCTTCAAAAATATGACTTAAGGTTTGTGTTACTCTTGCATCACGCTGCAAGGTACAAGAGTGACACAAAGCAAGTCATAAATATGGCGCTTTGAGTCCAAAAGGTAGACCTTTGTGCCAAGTCCCTGCTATCCTAATTTATAGAGCAGGGAACTAAAGGGGTGGAACACTCTCTTTGCTCTACACTCGTTGATGCATTTGCATCTCTCATTGTGATTTAAAAACTTTTAGTTCGACTTCTACAAGAAAAGGCAGATCTCATCTGTGTGGTTCCATGTTAGCCTCGTTATGAGATGGTTTCCTCTGTGTGATGCATGGCAGTATATCCAGAGTGGATATTCCCTCAGAGCCGTTTTCCACCTCTAAGTCCTTTTTTCCCCAGGTATCTTGTCAACATCGTTGTCAGTCTGGAGGTTGGGAGGAGGCAGCTGCATCATTTAGGGTTATCCTCTTCTTACCATAATCCTAATTCGTCCTCCTTTTTCATTTGGTGCAATAGGCAACCTCTTGATCATTGTGACTGGAAGCTCAAGTGGGTTTTCTTCAAGATGGCTTTGATGTGTAATGAGCTGTCACTACCTCCAGAGTTCAGTTGGCAGACCATCAACGCAGTCAGATTTCCTGGGGGTGGTCTAGTGGAGATGTAGTCTGTAAGTAGTAGGCTAGGTAACTGGTTCTCTCGTTATCAGTTTCCTGGTTATTTTGTAGGTCCTTCTTAGGTTTTGCCTCTAATTCTTAAAACTTTAGAACTTACTACTTTCAAGCCACTAGTAGAGATTAATTTGAGGTGCTTCACCTGGAATCTTCTGTTTTTGGTTGCCATTAAGTCTGCTTAGTATTGGTGGGAACATTGCAGACAGGTAAATAACCTCTCAGGAGTTATTACTTCTTGACTTTCTTGATAATTAAATAATCTTCTTCCCTTAAATAATACACTATAGGTGCCGATCACGATCCGGTAAAAAATTCCCCCGTGCGACTCGTATCGGGTCTTTTTACCGTACGAATCGTACAAGTGCCGTACGAACTGGCAATCACGATTCGCATGGTAAAAAGTCCATACGAACCGCACTGGGAATCATTCCCCACACGTCCCCGGGTCGGAAAATGTGTCCGACACGTCCTCGGACGATTTACCTTACAAACGTGAAAAACCAAGTCCGACCTAGGAATCACGATCCATCCCGTGCGTCCGAGGTTACAACCGTATGGAAAAAATACCGTCCGCACCGAACTCCTACAGCAACCATGGAGACATGTGCCCACATACGCGCCCAACACTCCCCCCAGCCCCCGTACGTCCGACACGTACCCCCCGTATATGTATACCCCCACCCGTCTAGGTACACCCCAGTACGTTCCAGTCGAACCCCCACCCCAGGACGTGTCGTACCACCGTCAATGTACACCCCCCCACCCCAGTACGTGTCGTACCACCGTCCATGTACACCCCCCCACCCCTGTACGTGTCGTACCCCCCGTGTACCTACACCCCAGTACGTGCGAGCCACACCCCCACCCCAGGACGTGTCATAGCCCCGTCTACCCACACCCCAGTACGTTCCAGTCGTACCCCCACCCCAGTACGTGTCGTACCACCGTCCATGTACACCCCCCCACCCCTGTACGTGTCGTACCCCCCGTGTACCTACACCCCAGTACGTGCGAGCCACACCCCCACCCCAGGACGTGTCATAGCCCCGTCTACCCACACCCCAGTACGTTCCAGTCGTACCCCCACCCCAGTACGTGTCGTACCACCGTCCATGTACACCCCCCCACCCCTGTACGTGTCGTACCCCCCGTGTACCTACACCCCACTACGTGCGAGCCACACCCCCACCCCAGGACGTGTCACAGCCCCGTCTACCCACACCCCAGTACGTTCCAGTCGTACCCCCACCCCAGTACGTGTCGTACCAACGTCAATGTACACCCCCCCACCCCAGTACGTGTCGTACCATCGTCCATGGACACCCCCCCACCCCTGTACGTGTCGTACCCCCCGTGTACCTACACCCCAGTACGTGCGAGCCACACCCCCACCCCAGGACGTGTCATAGCCCCGTCTACCCACACCCCAGTACGTTCCAGTCGTACCCCCACCCCAGTACGTGTCGTACCACCGTCAATGTACACCCCCCCACCCCAGTACGTGTCGTACCATCGTCCATGGACACCCCCCACCCCTGTACGTGTCGTACCCCCCGTGTACCTACACCCCAGTACGTGCGAGCCACACCCCCACCCCAGGACGTGTCATAGCCCCGTCTACCCACACCCCAGTACGTTCCAGTCGTACCCCCACCCCAGTACGTGTCGTACCCCCCGTGTACCTACACCCCAGTACGTGCGAGCCACACCCCCACCCCAGGACGTGTCATAGCCCCGTCTACCCACACCCCAGTACGTTCCAGTCGTACCCCCACCCCAGTACGTGTCGTACCACCGTCAATGTACACCCCCCCACCCCAGTACGTGTCGTACCACCGTCCATGTACACCCCCCCACCCCTGTACGTGTCGTACCCCCCGTGTACCTACACCCCAGTACGTGCGAGCCACACCCCCACCCCAGGACGTGTCATAGCCCCGTCTACCCACACCCCAGTACGTTCCAGTCGTACCCCCACCCCAGTACGTGTCGTACCACCGTCAATGTACACCCCCCCACCCCAGTACGTGTCGTACCACCGTCCATGGACACCCCCCCACCCCTGTACATGTCGTACCCCCGTGTACCTACACCCCAGTACGTGCGAGCCACACCCCCACCCCAGGACGTGTCATAGCCCCGTCTACCCACACCCCAGTACGTTCCAGTCGTACCCCCACCCCAGTACGTGTCGTACCACCGTCAATGTACACCCCCCCACCCCAGTACGTGTCGTACCACCGTCCATGGACACCCCCCCACCCCTGTACGTGTCGTACCCCCCGTGTACCTACACCCCAGTACGTGCGAGCCACACCCCCACCCCAGGACGTGTCATAGCCCCGTCTACCCACACCCCAGTACGTTCCAGTCGTACCCCCACCCCAGTACGTGTCGTACCACCGTCAATGTACACCCCCCCACCCCAGTACGTGTCGTACCATCGTCCATGTACACCCCCCCACCCCTGTACGTGTCGTACCCCCCGTGTACCTACACCCCAGTACGTGCGAGCCACACCCCCACCCCAGGACGTGTCATAGCCCCGTCCACCCACACCCCAGTACGTTCCAGTCGTACCCCCACCCCAGTACGTGTCGTACCCCCCGTGTACCTACACCCCAGTACGTGCGAGCCACACCCCCACCCCAGGACGTGTCATAGCCCCGTCTACCCACACCCCAGTACGTTCCAGTCGTACCCCCACCCCAGTACGTGTCGTACCACCGTCAATGTACACCCCCCCACCCCAGTACGTGTCGTACCACCGTCCATGTACACCCCCCCACCCCTGTACGTGTCGTACCCCCCGTGTACCTACACCCCAGTACGTGCGAGCCACACCCCCACCCCAGGACGTGTCATAGCCCCGTCTACCCACACCCCAGTACGTTCCAGTCGTACCCCCACCCCAGTACGTGTCGTACCACCGTCAATGTACACCCCCCCACCCCAGTACGTGTCGTACCACCGTCCATGGACACCCCCCCACCCCTGTACATGTCGTACCCCCGTGTACCTACACCCCAGTACGTGCGAGCCACACCCCCACCCCAGGACGTGTCATAGCCCCGTCTACCCACACCCCAGTACGTTCCAGTCGTACCCCCACCCCAGTACGTGTCGTACCACCGTCAATGTACACCCCCCCACCCCAGTACGTGTCGTACCACCGTCCATGGACACCCCCCCACCCCTGTACGTGTCGTACCCCCCGTGTACCTACACCCCAGTACGTGCGAGCCACACCCCC
Organism: Triturus cristatus; assembly: GCF_964204655.1. Taxonomy (NCBI): domain Eukaryota; kingdom Metazoa; phylum Chordata; class Amphibia; order Caudata; family Salamandridae; genus Triturus; species Triturus cristatus. The sequence goes on from NC_140590.1 coordinate 265,987,987, forward strand.
ACCCCAGGACGTGTCATAGCCCCGTCTACCCACACCCCAGTACGTTCCAGTCGTACCCCCACCCCAGTACGTGTCGTACCACCGTCAATGTACACCCCCCCACCCCAGTACGTGTCGTACCATCGTCCATGTACACCCCCCCACCCCTGTACGTGTCGTACCCCCCGTGTACCTACACCCCAGTACGTGCGAGCCACACCCCCACCCCAGGACGTGTCATAGCCCCGTCCACCCACACCCCAGTACGTTCCAGTCGTACCCCCACCCCAGTACGTGTCGTACCCCCCGTGTACCTACACCCCAGTACGTGCGAGCCACACCCCCACCCCAGGACGTGTCACAGCCCCGTCTACCCACACCCCAGTACGTTCCAGTCGTACCCCCACCCCAGTACGTGTCGTACCACCGTCAATGTACACCCCCCCACCCCAGTACGTGTCGTACCATCGTCCATGGACACCCCCCCACCCCTGTACGTGTCGTACCCCCCGTGTACCTACACCCCAGTACGTGCGAGCCACACCCCCACCCCAGGACGTGTCATAGCCCCGTCCACCCACACCCCAGTACGTTCCAGTCGTACCCCCACCCCAGTACGTGTCGTACCACCGTCAATGTACACCCCCCCACCCCAGTACGTGTCGTACCACCTCCATGGACACCCCCCCACCCCTGTACGTGTCGTACCCCCCGTGTACCTACACCCCAGTACGTGCGAGCCACACCCCCACCCCAGGACGTGTCATAGCCCCGTCTACCCACACCCCAGTACGTTCCAGTCGTACCCCCAACCCAGTACGTGTCGTACCACCGTCAATGTACACCCCCCCACCCCAGTACGTGTCGTACCATCGTCCATGGACACCCCCCCACCCCTGTACGTGTCGTACCCCCCGTGTACCTACACCCCAGTACGTGCGAGCCACACCCCCACCCCAGGACGTGTCATAGCCCCGTCTACCCACACCCCAGTACGTTCCAGTCGTACCCCCACCCCAGTACGTGTCGTACCACCGTCAATGTACACCCCCCCACCCCAGTACGTGTCGTACCACCGTCCATGTACACCCCCCCACCCCTGTACGTGTCGTACCCCCCGTGTACCTACACCCCAGTACGTGCGAGCCACACCCCCACCCCAGGACGTGTCATAGCCCCGTCTACCCACACCCCAGTACGTTCCAGTCGTACCCACACCCCAGTACGTTCCAGTCGTACCCCCACCCCAGTACGTTCCTGGCGCACCCCCAACACAACCTCCTAAGTACGGAGCGCACCCCATGCCCCAACATCACAACCGCATGTACGAGTCTTACAAAGCCACACACAAGGACAAAATCGTACAACCAAATGGGCCATGTACACACCGTACACACGCTCAAAACGCACGTACACAACAAGGACAAAACAAAACAACTCAACAATACACCATTCGAAAGGCACACAGCCACTAAACATGGCCAACAACCACTAAAATAACACAATCACTGACCTGCAACTGTCAAAAACAAACAGAGGCCCAATACACCACCACTCCTTATAACACACCCACCCAAAATTCAAACACTGCCACACCCACCCATGGACCAATGAAAAGGGCCCACACACACAAACCATGAGCCTTTGCAACAGACCCACTGCTGCCAGACACCACAGAACCAGACTACAAGCGACACCACATCTTACACTTGCACACCTTCACACGACCACCCTCACAAACACCCTCTCATCACATTCACACACACACACAACCATCCACACACCCCCCCAACATCCACACCCCCCCCACACCCACACCATCCCCACCCACACCCCTCACCATGCCCACTACCAAGAATCCAAAGTTCAGTCACCGAGAGTTGGAGGTCCTTGTTGATCAAATCCTCAGAGTCGAGCCACAGATCTTTGGAACATTGGTCAGAAGCACCAGCCAGGCAGCCAAAACAGCCATGTGGCAGACCATCATCGATGCTGTGAATGCTGTTGCGGACACCAGGAGGACCAAGCAGGATTGCCAGAACAGGTGGTACGATCTGCGGAGGAGGGTCAGAGCCAAGAGACAGGAGGAACACGACCAGGCCAACGCCACCGGAGGAGGGCCCTCCCGCAGAGCCGTACAGTACCATCCCTGGGAGGAGAGGGTGATGGCCATACTGCCGGTGGAGGCAGTTGAAGGAGTAGAAGGACTCCGAGACCCGGGTGAGTACACAAACAACGCACCTCACATGGGGGGAACTGCAACCACAACCAAAATCAATAACAGGCACGCAACCACCACAAGCCATCGCATTACTCAACCACACTCCATGAGCAGGCACATGCCACTGCTGCCACCATGCCCCATGCACCCAGCTGGACAATGTCAAGTCACAGGCCACAGAAGACAACAACACATGACACGGTAACCCGGATGGCGGGAGGCTGGGCACCAAGAATCACATAGTGCGACTCCAAAGCAGACAACAATGCCCTCTGCCCATATGGCCTAGGTCACAGCCAGACAAACACTGTGTCCCAACACAGGAATGACTTGCCAGCAAATGGCGGACGCCTTGCATCAACACATGGGGGTGAAGGCACTGTTTTGCACATGCCAGCAGCTAATGAACAGCCAACAGTGTGAAAGAGTGGCAGCACACACCACCACAGCAGCAGCGCACAGACACACAGCAGACAAAATGGGTGCCTGGAGATCAGAAACAAACTCACATCAACAGGCCAAGGGCCACTCAAAGATCTGCTAACAGTGTGTGCCCAGGAAGCTGGGCCAAGGTGACAGAGGGTGACACACGGAGGGAGGGAGAGGGGGACACAGAGGGAGGGAGAGGGGGACTGAGAGGGAGGGAGACGGACAGAGGGAGGAGGCTGACACACGGAGGGAGGGAGAGGGGGACAGAGAGGGAGGGAGAGGGGGACAGAGAGGGAGGGAGACACAGGAAGATGGACACAGGGAGGAGGCTGACACACAGAGGGAGGGAGAGGGGGACAGAGAGGGAGGGAGAGGGGGACAGAGAGGGAGGGAGACACAGGAAGATGGACACAGGGAGGAGGCTGACACACAGAGGGAGGGAGAGGGGGACAGAGAGGGAGGGAGAGGGGGACAGAGAAGGAGGGAGACACAGGGAGAGCAAATCAGTCCTTTGGTGTGTGGGAATGTCTGCTCGTCAGCAGGTGGACTGCGTGCATGTAGACAAGGGTGGCCAGTGCCAGAACCCCCCCTCTTCATCATGGCAAAACGCAGGGCCATGTCACAACCTGTACACGAGCACAAGGACAGCCACCTGCATCATATAAGTGTGTGGATCCACTCCATGTGCACATGTACAGTGCTACAAGGAAGGCGCAAATGCATAGCTCGGCACACATGCACACTCCACTGCTGACTGCAGTCACACTTGACGCAGCAAGTAAGACTGTGCCACACATAGTTAAAGGGGCCAAATTGGTGCCCAAGGGACACACACATGCACAAGTGCACTGTGAGTGGAATGCAAGACAGATCCTAATTCCAAGAGGAAATGTGCCAACTTTGTAACGGATGAAACATGGATGTTGCATGGATCCAAATTAACATTTTCTCTCTCACACACAGGTCAACGTCGTGCTGCACCCCCCAACACTGGGGGGGAACACTCACAGGACCCGGATCTGCAGGAGACCGATCCCACCGGCAGCGACCACTCTCACCACTCTGCGGACGACCCCGACCGACCTGGCCCCTCTGGTGTCCAACCACCTGCAGCACCTGCGTCAGGTACAACCGTGCCAACCACCACCCCCACTCCTGCCACATCCCAGGAGACACCCAGGATCCCTGCCCCAACACCACAATGCAGCCAGGCTCGCCAGGAGGGACACGGTGTCCCGGGCACCCAGGAGGAGGCAGGCGACAACGCCAATGCCACCCCTCAGGGGTCCCGGAGACCCGATGTGCCCACAAGTGCAGGCCAGACGCAAGTGGGCAGGGGTGGTGGGAGTGGAGGACGGCGGAGGCGCGAGCCTGACCAGTTGGCTGGGGATCCGGTATTTTCCCATGTCCGTAACATCCTGGACTCATACCGGCAGGACACCACGGGCATGGCCCAGGTTGTGTCCGTCCTCGAGGGGATCAAGGTCCAGCAGGCCCAGCAACATGCGGAGCTAATAGCCTGTCTACAGCTACACCAACGGAGGATGGAGGACAGACAGGCTGAGCAAGTGACGGCGTCCCAGGGGTTTCACGCTGAACTCCGTCGGATGGCCGACACCATGGCCGACCCTCCCTGTGCCAGAAGGCGGAGAACATCACCACCCACAGGGAGGGATCATGAGGAGGAGGAGGAAACATCCGACGGAGCATCCCAGACGTCGTCACGGCCTGCTGCTGAGGTTCCCCGCAGGAAGCCGGGTCGTCCACGGAAAGGACCGTGAGGGTGGCTGCTACATCACCATCTCCCAGGACACCTGGCCTGGCACCTGGCCCACTGGAGCAACAGCATCACAGCATCAAGAGACATTCTCTGCCACATGGCCCTGCTGGTCACTGGCTGACCAATGTTGACAAAGACTGTGGCATGGACTCTGAGGATTTCCAATGGCAAGGACACCAACTCCCCTACTGAACTTTGGATTCCCTAATCCCGGAAAGCCCCTCACTTTGCCCCCCCCCCCCAATAATAAATCACACTATTAAGAGTAGATGCCTGCTGGTAGCATTATTACCTAACATGTGTCTTGTACAGTCTAAACATGCCTGAGTCATCTGTTCACTTCAACCATCCACACCCTGGGGCCTGAGTCTGGCACAGGACACATGGGTCACAGTTTTTTAGGCAAGACAGACATGGAGCACCATACACACCCGTGATGGTCAGAACCAGCTGAGGGGGTGGCCGAACAACCGTGCTGACAGACACATTGAGTACAGCAACAGTCATGCGCAGAGGTCAGGGATCCTGGCCCGTGTCCTGGGGGGCACCCAGGTACGTGTAGACAGGTGGCAGAACCATGTCCTGCAAGCTTGAGTCCGGTGGATGCAGAGAATGGGGTCATGGACAACGTTGGATGCATGCGTGTACCTACACCCCAGTACGTGCGAGCCACACCCCCACCCCAGGACGTGTCACAGCCCCGTCTACCCACACCCCAGTACGTTCCAGTCGTACCCCCACCCCACCCCAGTACGTGTCGTACCACCGTCAATGTACACCCCCCCACCCCAGTACGTGTCGTACCATCGTCCATGGACACCCCCCCACCCCTGTACGTGTCGTACCCCCCGTGTACCTACACCCCAGTACGTGCGAGCCACACCCCCACCCCAGGACGTGTCATAGCCCCGTCCACCCACACCCCAGTACGTTCCAGTCGTACCCCCACCCCAGTACGTGTCGTACCACCGTCAATGTACACCCCCCCACCCCAGTACGTGTCGTACCACCGTCCATGGACACCCCCCCACCCCTGTACGTGTCGTACCCCCCGTGTACCTACACCCCAGTACGTGCGAGCCACACCCCCACCCCAGGACGTGTCATAGCCCCGTCTACCCACACCCCAGTACGTTCCAGTCGTACCCCCAACCCAGTACGTGTCGTACCACCGTCAATGTACACCCCCCCACCCCAGTACGTGTCGTACCATCGTCCATGGACACCCCCCCACCCCTGTACGTGTCGTACCCCCCGTGTACCTACACCCCAGTACGTGCGAGCCACACCCCCACCCCAGGACGTGTCATAGCCCCGTCTACCCACACCCCAGTACGTTCCAGTCGTACCCCCACCCCAGTACGTGTCGTACCACCGTCAATGTACACCCCCCCACCCCAGTACGTGTCGTACCACCGTCCATGTACACCCCCCCACCCCTGTACGTGTCGTACCCCCCGTGTACCTACACCCCAGTACGTGCGAGCCACACCCCCACCCCAGGACGTGTCATAGCCCCGTCTACCCACACCCCAGTACGTTCCAGTCGTACCCACACCCCAGTACGTTCCAGTCGTACCCCCACCCCAGTACGTTCCTGGCGCACCCCCAACACAACCTCCTAAGTACGGAGCGCACCCCATGCCCCAACATCACAACCGCATGTACGAGTCTTACAAAGCCACACACAAGGACAAAATCGTACAACCAAATGGGCCATGTACACACCGTACACACGCTCAAAACGCACGTACACAACAAGGACAAAACAAAACAACTCAACAATACACCATTCGAAAGGCACACAGCCACTAAACATGGCCAACAACCACTAAAATAACACAATCACTGACCTGCAACTGTCAAAAACAAACAGAGGCCCAATACACCACCACTCCTTATAACACACCCACCCAAAATTCAAACACTGCCACACCCACCCATGGACCAATGAAAAGGGCCCACACACACAAACCATGAGCCTTTGCAACAGACCCACTGCTGCCAGACACCACAGAACCAGACTACAAGCGACACCACATCTTACACTTGCACACCTTCACACGACCACCCTCACAAACACCCTCTCATCACATTCACACACACACACAACCATCCACACACCCCCCCAACATCCACACCCCCCCCACACCCACACCATCCCCACCCACACCCCTCACCATGCCCACTACCAAGAATCCAAAGTTCAGTCACCGAGAGTTGGAGGTCCTTGTTGATCAAATCCTCAGAGTCGAGCCACAGATCTTTGGAACATTGGTCAGAAGCACCAGCCAGGCAGCCAAAACAGCCATGTGGCAGACCATCGTCGATGCTGTGAATGCTGTTGCGTACACCAGGAGGACCAAGCAGGATTGCCAGAACAGGTGGTACGATCTGCGGAGGAGGGTCAGAGCCAAGAGACAGGAGGAACACGACCAGGCCAACGCCACCGGAGGAGGGCCCTCCCGCAGAGCCGTACAGTACCATCCCTGGGAGGAGAGGGTGATGGCCATACTGCCGGTGGAGGCAGTTGAAGGAGTAGAAGGACTCCGAGACCCGGGTGAGTACACAAACAACGCACCTCACATGGGGGGAACTGCAACCACAACCAAAATCAATAACAGGCACGCAACCACCACAAGCCATCGCATTACTCAACCACACTCCATGAGCAGGCACATGCCACTGCTGCCACCATGCCCCATGCACCCAGCTGGACAATGTCAAGTCACAGGCCACAGAAGACAACAACACATGACACGGTAACCCGGATGGCGGGAGGCTGGGCACCAAGAATCACATAGTGCGACTCCAAAGCAGACAACAATGCCCTCTGCCCATATGGCCTAGGTCACAGCCAGACAAACACTGTGTCCCAACACAGGAATGACTTGCCAGCAAATGGCGGACGCCTTGCATCAACACATGGGGGTGAAGGCACTGTTTTGCACATGCCAGCAGCTAATGAACAGCCAACAGTGTGAAAGAGTGGCAGCACACACCACCACAGCAGCAGCGCACAGACACACAGCAGACAAAATGGGTGCCTGGAGATCAGAAACAAACTCACATCAACAGGCCAAGGGCCACTCAAAGATCTGCTAACAGTGTGTGCCCAGGAAGCTGGGCCAAGGTGACAGAGGGTGACACACGGAGGGAGGGAGAGGGGGACACAGAGGGAGGGAGAGGGGGACTGAGAGGGAGGGAGACGGACAGAGGGAGGAGGCTGACACACGGAGGGAGGGAGAGGGGGACAGAGAGGGAGGGAGAGGGGGACAGAGAGGGAGGGAGACACAGGAAGATGGACACAGGGAGGAGGCTGACACACAGAGGGAGGGAGAGGGGGACAGAGAGGGAGGGAGAGGGGGACAGAGAGGGAGGGAGACACAGGAAGATGGACACAGGGAGGAGGCTGACACACAGAGGGAGGGAGAGGGGGACAGAGAGGGAGGGAGAGGGGGACAGAGAAGGAGGGAGACACAGGGAGAGCAAATCAGTCCTTTGGTGTGTGGGAATGTCTGCTCGTCAGCAGGTGGACTGCGTGCATGTAGACAAGGGTGGCCAGTGCCAGAACCCCCCCTCTTCATCATGGCAAAACGCAGGGCCATGTCACAACCTGTACACGAGCACAAGGACAGCCACCTGCATCATATAAGTGTGTGGATCCACTCCATGTGCACATGTACAGTGCTACAAGGAAGGCGCAAATGCATAGCTCGGCACACATGCACACTCCACTGCTGACTGCAGTCACACTTGACGCAGCAAGTAAGACTGTGCCACACATAGTTAAAGGGGCCAAATTGGTGCCCAAGGGACACACACATGCACAAGTGCACTGTGAGTGGAATGCAAGACAGATCCTAATTCCAAGAGGAAATGTGCCAACTTTGTAACGGATGAAACATGGATGTTGCATGGATCCAAATTAACATTTTCTCTCTCACACACAGGTCAACGTCGTGCTGCACCCCCCAACACTGGGGGGGAACACTCACAGGACCCGGATCTGCAGGAGACCGATCCCACCGGCAGCGACCACTCTCACCACTCTGCGGACGACCCCGACCGACCTGGCCCCTCTGGTGTCCAACCACCTGCAGCACCTGCGTCAGGTACAACCGTGCCAACCACCACCCCCACTCCTGCCACATCCCAGGAGACACCCAGGATCCCTGCCCCAACACCACAATGCAGCCAGGCTCGCCAGGAGGGACACGGTGTCCCGGGCACCCAGGAGGAGGCAGGCGACAACGCCAATGCCACCCCTCAGGGGTCCCGGAGACCCGATGTGCCCACAAGTGCAGGCCAGACGCAAGTGGGCAGGGGTGGTGGGAGTGGAGGACGGCGGAGGCGCGAGCCTGACCAGTTGGCTGGGGATCCGGTATTTTCCCATGTCCGTAACATCCTGGACTCATACCGGCAGGACACCACGGGCATGGCCCAGGTTGTGTCCGTCCTCGAGGGGATCAAGGTCCAGCAGGCCCAGCAACATGCGGAGCTAATAGCCTGTCTACAGCTACACCAACGGAGGATGGAGGACAGACAGGCTGAGCAAGTGACGGCGTCCCAGGGGTTTCACGCTGAACTCCGTCGGATGGCCGACACCATGGCCGACCCTCCCTGTGCCAGAAGGCGGAGAACATCACCACCCACAGGGAGGGATCATGAGGAGGAGGAGGAAACATCCGACGGAGCATCCCAGACGTCGTCACGGCCTGCTGCTGAGGTTCCCCGCAGGAAGCCGGGTCGTCCACGGAAAGGACCGTGAGGGTGGCTGCTACATCACCATCTCCCAGGACACCTGGCCTGGCACCTGGCCCACTGGAGCAACAGCATCACAGCATCAAGAGACATTCTCTGCCACATGGCCCTGCTGGTCACTGGCTGACCAATGTTGACAAAGACTGTGGCATGGACTCTGAGGATTTCCAATGGCAAGGACACCAACTCCCCTACTGAACTTTGGATTCCCTAATCCCGGAAAGCCCCTCACTTTGCCCCCCCCCCCCAATAATAAATCACACTATTAAGAGTAGATGCCTGCTGGTAGCATTATTACCTAACATGTGTCTTGTACAGTCTAAACATGCCTGAGTCATCTGTTCACTTCAACCATCCACACCCTGGGGCCTGAGTCTGGCACAGGACACATGGGTCACAGTTTTTTAGGCAAGACAGACATGGAGCACCATACACACCCGTGATGGTCAGAACCAGCTGAGGGGGTGGCCGAACAACCGTGCTGACAGACACATTGAGTACAGCAACAGTCATGCGCAGAGGTCAGGGATCCTGGCCCGTGTCCTGGGGGGCACCCAGGTACGTGTAGACAGGTGGCAGAACCATGTCCTGCAAGCTTGAGTCCGGTGGATGCAGAGAATGGGGTCATGGACAACGTTGGATGCATGGGGATGGCACATGTCACAATACCCACACAGTCATGGACATCATGCCCAATACACAGTCTCAGCACACACACACAGCTTGCATCTTGCCACTCGACACATTGACACATAGCCACAATCAGGGAATACCATGCCAGACATGCAGGATGCACCGTGCCAACACACCAGCATTGACTGAGAAGAGGCACCTTGGAGGCATAGGGACACCTTTAATAGTCATGTGTTTGGGATTGCAGAGGCAACTTGAAGTACACATGAACACATCATGTGGAGTAACATGTGGCTCCAACACTGGCACCCCCCTTCTGCAGCACAAATGCGTGATAGCCATGGAACTGGCACACAAGTGTCGGCTAACAGCTAAATACCCACAGCTGCTCACGGAGAGACTGCCATACACCATACATCCGCTGATGTGGAAGTCCCACGCCATGTCAAGACAATGTTAACCGTATGTGTCCGAGGGCAGTGTCACACACATTGATCCCTTCATCACAATCCACTATCCCATCACTGATGACTGACAACCAGGCAGCCCATCTATTCAGGTGTACCCAGCTGCATGTCGTGTCCCATGGGGATGCCACATGTCTGCAGAGGAACCAAACCCCGACCGGGGCAGTATGCACACATCGTGAACAACTGCCACACCCAATACACCCCAGATGCATCCCTTACCCCATGGAGACTTCCAAACGTGTCCGTGCCTGTAACGCTGAGTCAGCCCACGATGCCATGTCCATGAGGAATAGCAGTGCCACAACAATGCAACCAGAAGACGGCATGCGCAGGTACCTGGGGAAGAGAGACACACAAGAAGTCAGCCACAAAAAGCACAGCCACTTGCATGTGCATTGACTCGACACATGTATGGATGACAACATGCTAGGTCACAATTATGAGTGGGGAAATACTACCATCACTGCCACCATCACTCCAGTGACACACCCACACACACCTCTGACTCACGTGCCATACATGCAGGTGGAGACACGCATCACAACACATGCCACACGGGGACCAAGGCGTGCACACTCAGACACTGGTACTCACCACTAAGCAAAGAAGTCGCGTATGAGCCGAGTCCGGATGTCCTCTTGCAGCTCCACATCCTCCACATCACTAGCCCCATTGCCAAGCCCTTCGTCCTCCACGGGTGGATGGTCCTCGTCATGTTGATTCAGGATGAGTGGCACAGCTCTTTCAACTGCCATGTTGTGCAGCATGCAGCAGACCATGAAGATCTTGCAAACCTTTGCCGGGGCATATGGGAGTGCGCCGCCGGTCTTGTGGAGGCACCGGAATCGGCTCTTCAGCATGCCAAACGTCCTCTCTATCACTCGCCTTGTCCGGCCATGGGCGGTGTTGTAGCGGAGCTGGGCCGGCGTGATGGGGTTGCGGAGAGGTGTCAGCAGCCAAGGCATGTTGGGATAGCCAGCGTCCCCTAAATGGAAAGCACATGGATATCGTTAGAACTGGCGAAGCGGTAGTGCTGCTCGGCCAAACAGAATACAGGACAGACAGACTGTACCCACCAACAACACATGCCCGTTCGTTGCGCAGCTGCATCATCATATCAGGCATCCCGCTACGCCTCATGATGTAGGCATCGTGTGCTGATCCTGGGAAACGAGCACAGACATGTGAAATCACCATGTTGGACAGACACACCACAAGGGCATTGATGGAGTGGTAGTGCTTCCGATTGCGGTACGCCACCTCCCGTGCGTGTGGTGGTACCAAACCTACATGTGTCCCATCTATGGACCCAATGACATGGGGCATCCCTCCCAGGGCATAGAAACCACGCTTGACCTCAGTCATCTGTTCAGGGGTTGGGAACTTGATGAAGTCATCCAGGTGAATCAACATGGCCTCCAAGAAATCATGCAGCACACCGCTGAACATGCTCTGGGACATGCCACCAACATGAGCTATGGTATTTTGGAAGGTACCCGTGGCAAGGAAATGTAGGGCAGCCATTACCTTCAGCTGGGGTGTCAGTGCCGTAGGATACCTGTGCTGCGGTTGCAGGTGTGGTGCCAGTCTCGCCGTCAGCTCCAGAATCAACGGTTGGGTGAAGCGGTAGAGCCGGATCCTGTCATTCTCCTGCATGGTGGCCAAGTCTGGAATTCTTCGGGCAACAGGAGGCGCTCTGCAGTAATTTGTAAGTGACAAGGAAGAGTGAGTGCACTACGAGAACAACTCATGTCTACTGAGCACATGTAAATCTGGCAATACACACATGCCACATAGGGAGTCAGGCATGTGCTACATGCCCAGGACACGTATGGAAGCAAGGTGACACTCCTTCCCAGACCCAGCTACACACGGTGATTGAGAACCTCCCCATGCCACGCCATGGAAATAGCTGTGTCCCAGTGCAAGTGCACTGCCCGACGCAAGACAGGAGTGACATACACCCACACATCAGCAGAAGTGTGATGCCGATTGCAGAGACTGGCAGCGGAACACTTGAGCCACAGGTCACATGACATTACACTAGTCCAGCCCACACACCTTGCCATGAAGGTGCACATGTCATGACTCACCACACATTCCTTGTGAGTTTGCTGACATGGCCTTGTCACGCTACTCCGTGTCCCTTGCATACATGTGCACCTCACATCCGATAACACATGTGGCATGGTGTTGGGAACAGTGGGCAATGACAATCTACACACAGCCACATGTTGGTTGCTGCAACAGCTGCAGCTTTTGAGGGTGCTACAACATCAACCTGATGTAAATCCCGGACACATATATGGCATAGTCACATTGTGCACTGTGGGTAGTGATAAGTCATGTGTCATGACCCCTGTACCGGGCATCATGGGACACTTCCGTGTGTTGGTGTCCGTGCCATGCCAGTGACGCTCACCCCAAGTGCGCAGTCCCACATGCACACATGTCAAAGGAGTCAAGGGCATGCCTGGCACACATTGCACCCTCACACAGTACACATGTACACATCACATCATACATCTGGTGCCTTCTCCACTCAGGAGGCATGTTCCACATCACAGCCTGTGACACCTGTGCCCCACACATGTGGTTATGCACAGACGATGCCTTGATGTCCATTCCTGGACAAGTATGTCCATCCATGGACAAGTATGTCCGCCCTATTCCTACATGTGTGTCGCCTATCACCACAGTGATGTGTAAAATCCGCCGTACTGCTGCTGAGAGGGCCTGTGCATGTTCCCAAATCACTGTGGGAGTGCTGCCGTATGTGTACCCATCGTGATGGCGAGCGTAGATGCGAGTGTACGGTCCGTGCCACTACGGGTACGCATACGCGTGCAGACCCATAGTGATGGAGAGCGTAGATGTGAGTGTACGGTCCGTACCACTACGAGTACGCATACGCGTGCAGACCCATAGTGATGGAGAGCGTAGATGTGAGTGTACGGTCCGTACCACTACGAGTACGCATACGCGTGCAGACCCATAGTGATAGAGAGCGTAGATGCGAGTGTATGGCCCTATCACTATGGGTCTGCACGCGTATGCGTACCCGTAGTGGTACGGACCGTACACTCGCATCTACGCTCACTATCACTATGGGTCTGCACGCGTATGCGTACTCGTAGTGGTACGGACCGCACACTCACATCTACGCTCACTATCACTATGGGTCTGCACGCGTATGCGTACTCGTAGTGGTACGGACCGTACACTCACATCTACGCTCACTATCACTATGGGTCTGCACGCGTATGCGTACCCGTAGTGGTACGGACCGTACACTCGCATCTACGCTCACTATCACTATGGGTCTGCACGCGTATGCGTACTCGTAGTGGTACGGACCGTACACTCACATCTACGCTCACTATCACTACGAGTACGCATACGCGTGCAGACCCATAGTGATAGTGAGCGTAGATGCGAGTGTACAGTCCGTACCACTACGGGTACGCATACGCGTGCAGACCCATAGTGATAGTGAGCGTAGATGCGAGTGTACGGTCCGTACCACTACGGGTACGCATACGCGTGCAGACCCATAGTGATAGTGAGCGTAGATGTGAGTGTACGGTCCGTACCACTACGGGTACGCATACGCGTGCAGACCCATAGTGATGGAGAGCGTAGGCATGCATGTACGGGCCGTTGCCATGCATTTGGGGTGCCCTAGGGCCCCCACACGCACCGTACCTGTGTGTGATGCTCCAAATTACATAGGGGACAAGTATTAAGGCCATCACCACCCCCTTTTTCCCAAATCGATTTTATCCACACTCAGTGTAGTTTGGTTTGCCTTGTTCCCATCATGCACTGGGACAGGTACAGACTAATTTGCATGTAGCCAGGTTCTGAGCTGGGATGGTGCAGTGAGCTAAAAAACGGTGATGGATTAAAACCATGATCTCTTGACTTGGTAAGAGTATTCTGCATCATTCAGAAACTCTGTCCATCACCACCCCCTTTTTCCCAAATCGATTTTATCCACACTCAGTGTGGGAGGGTATGCTCAGACGTGAGTCCCTTGCTCATTGCACCATCAGGATTCAGGCAAGCCGGGCCGACGAAGGCTGTGATGCCAGAAACCGGTCCCCGGAAGCTTGTTTCCTTCCCAGTATAAGAATTGGCTTGGTAGTTTGGTTTGCCCTGTTCCCATCATGCACTGGGACAGGTACAGACTAATTTGCATGTAGCCTGGTTCTGAGCTGGGATGGTGCAGTGAGCTAAAAAACGGTGATGGATTAAAACCATGATCTCTTGACTTGGTAAGAGTATTCTGCATCATTCAGAAACTCTGTCCATCACCACCCCCTTTTTCCCAAATCGATTTTATCCACACTCAGTGTGGGAGGGTATGCTCAGACGTGAGTCCCTTGCTCATTGCACCATCAGGATTCAGGCAAGCCGGGCCGACGAAGGCTGTGATGCCAGAAACCGGTCCCCGGAAGCTTGTTTCCTTCCCAGTATAAGAATTGGCTTGGTAGTTTGGTTTGCCCTGTTCCCATCATGCACTGGGACAGGTACAGACTAATTTGCATGTAGCCTGGTTCTGAGCTGGGATGGTGCAGTGAGCTAAAAAACGGTGATGGATTAAAACCATGATCTCTTGACTTGGTAAGAGTATTCTGCATCATTCAGAAACTCTGTCCATCACCACCCCCTTTTTCCCAAATCGATTTTATCCACACTCAGTGTGGGAGGGTATGCTCAGACGTGAGTCCCTTGCTCATTGCACCATCAGGATTCAGGCAAGCCGGGCCGACGAAGGCTGTGATGCCAGAAACCGGTCCCCGGAAGCTTGTTTCCTTCCCAGTATAAGAATTGGCTTGGTAGTTTGGTTTGCCCTGTTCCCATCATGCACTGGGACAGGTACAGACTAATTTGCATGTAGCCTGGTTCTGAGCTGGGATGGTGCAGTGAGCTAAAAAACGGTGATGGATTAAAACCATGATCTCTTGACTTGGTAAGAGTATTCTGCATCATTCAGAAACTCTGTCCATCACCACCCCCTTTTTCCCAAATCGATTTTATCCACACTCAGTGTGGGAGGGTATGCTCAGACGTGAGTCCCTTGCTCATTGCACCATCAGGATTCAGGCAAGCCGGGCCGACGAAGGCTGTGATGCCAGAAACCGGTCCCCGGAAGCTTGTTTCCTTCCCAGTATAAGAATTGGCTTGGTAGTTTGGTTTGCCCTGTTCCCATCATGCACTGGGACAGGTACAGACTAATTTGCATGTAGCCTGGTTCTGAGCTGGGATGGTGCAGTGAGCTAAAAAACGGTGATGGATTAAAACCATGATCTCTTGACTTGGTAAGAGTATTCTGCATCATTCAGAAACTCTGTCCATCACCACCCCCTTTTTCCCAAATCGATTTTATCCACACTCAGTGTGGGAGGGTATGCTCAGACGTGAGTCCCTTGCTCATTGCACCATCAGGATTCAGGCAAGCCGGGCCGACGAAGGCTGTGATGCCAGAAACCGGTCCCCGGAAGCTTGTTTCCTTCCCAGTATAAGAATTGGCTTGGTAGTTTGGTTTGCCCTGTTCCCATCATGCACTGGGACAGGTACAGACTAATTTGCATGTAGCCTGGTTCTGAGCTGGGATGGTGCAGTGAGCTAAAAAACGGTGATGGATTAAAACCATGATCTCTTGACTTGGTAAGAGTATTCTGCATCATTCAGAAACTCTGTCCATCACCACCCCCTTTTTCCCAAATCGATTTTATCCACACTCAGTGTGGGAGGGTATGCTCAGACGTGAGTCCCTTGCTCATTGCACCATCAGGATTCAGGCAAGCCGGGCCGACGAAGGCTGTGATGCCAGAAACCGGTCCCCGGAAGCTTGTTTCCTTCCCAGTATAAGAATTGGCTTGGTAGTTTGGTTTGCCCTGTTCCCATCATGCACTGGGACAGGTACAGACTAATTTGCATGTAGCCTGGTTCTGAGCTGGGATGGTGCAGTGAGCTAAAAAACGGTGATGGATTAAAACCATGATCTCTTGACTTGGTAAGAGTATTCTGCATCATTCAGAAACTCTGTCCATCACCACCCCCTTTTTCCCAAATCGATTTTATCCACACTCAGTGTGGGAGGGTATGCTCAGACGTGAGTCCCTTGCTCATTGCACCATCAGGATTCAGGCAAGCCGGGCCGACGAAGGCTGTGATGCCAGAAACCGGTCCCCGGAAGCTTGTTTCCTTCCCAGTATAAGAATTGGCTTGGTAGTTTGGTTTGCCCTGTTCCCATCATGCACTGGGACAGGTACAGACTAATTTGCATGTAGCCTGGTTCTGAGCTGGGATGGTGCAGTGAGCTAAAAAACGGTGATGGATTAAAACCATGATCTCTTGACTTGGTAAGAGTATTCTGCATCATTCAGAAACTCTGTCCATCACCACCCCCTTTTTCCCAAATCGATTTTATCCACACTCAGTGTGGGAGGGTATGCTCAGACGTGAGTCCCTTGCTCATTGCACCATCAGGATTCAGGCAAGCCGGGCCGACGAAGGCTGTGATGCCAGAAACCGGTCCCCGGAAGCTTGTTTCCTTCCCAGTATAAGAATTGGCTTGGTAGTTTGGTTTGCCCTGTTCCCATCATGCACTGGGACAGGTACAGACTAATTTGCATGTAGCCTGGTTCTGAGCTGGGATGGTGCAGTGAGCTAAAAAACGGTGATGGATTAAAACCATGATCTCTTGACTTGGTAAGAGTATTCTGCATCATTCAGAAACTCTGTCCATCACCACCCCCTTTTTCCCAAATCGATCCTCCCACAGTACTCCATGCTGTATGGGCGACCAGGGTATCAGGTGAGTGCATAGGCCACTGCCACAGACTGTCCCTATGTGGTGACTGTGACTTCTGCCATTGCGTCCAGGTGTAACACACATGCCATGTACTGTCGGGGGGGTCCCAGGGGGGGGGTGCCTGATGTCTCCCAGCAGTGCCCTGAGACAGGAGGGGTGGGGGACTATCACTCACAGCAGTGCCCTGAGACAGGAGGGGTGGGGGCCTATAACTCACAGCAGTGCCCTGAGCCAGGAGGGGTGGGGGCCTATCACTCACAGCAGTGCCCTGAGACAGGAGGGGTGGGGGCCTATCACTCACAGCAGTGCCCTGAGACAGGAGGGGTGGGGGCCTATCACTCACAGCAGTGCCCTGAGACAGGAGGGGTGGGGGCCTATCACTCACAGCAGTGCCCTGAGACAGGAGGGGTGGGGGCCTATCACTCACAGCAGTGCCCTGAGACAGGAGGGGTGGGGGCCTATCACTCACAGCAGTGCCCTGAGACAGGAGGGGTGGGGGCCTATCACTCACAGCAGTGCCCTGAGACAGGAGGGGTGGGGGCCTATCACTCACAGCAGTGCCCTGAGACAGGAGGGGTGGGGGCCTATCACTCACAGCAGTGCCCTGAGCCAGGAGGGGTGTGTGCAGAGTCCTCCCAGCAGTGCCCTGAGACAGGAGGGGTGGGGGCCTATCACTCACAGCAGTGCCCTGAGACAGGAGGGGTGGGGGCCTATCACTCACAGCAGTGCCCTGAGACAGGAGGGGTGGGGGCCTATCACTCACAGCAGTGCCCTGAGACAGGAGGGGTGGGTGTGATGCACAGTGTGAGCCTTGATCATTGATTGTGACATTGCCATCATTCCACCTGTGTACCCACTGTGGCACGTAGTGCTTTTTCCCTCACCAGGGGATGATGTCCCTATGACAAAGGTGCAATGCGTTGGCTGCATGACATGCCTTGTTGTAACCAGCTAATTTGTACCCATTTGTCTCTCTGTGACATGTGGCTGGTGTATTGATGTGGTGTCACTTGTTCCTCCTCACAGGTAGGCGCCACTGCCAAGGAGCAGATCTGGCTGACCGCCGTCAGTGCCGTGAGGGGTGTGGATGGTCGGAGGCGGAGCCTGCCCCAGGTGAGGAAACGCTGGCAGGATATCCGGTGCTGGACGCGGAGGATTGCACGGCTCCTGCTGGGGGACTCACCTGAGAGCCACAAGAACCGCGGCCGCCGCCGTCTGAGCCACCTCCACAGGCGTGTGCTGCCGGTGGTCTTTCCAGACCTGGAGAGGCGCTTACAGGCGATGCAGCAGCCGGAAGGGGGTAGGTACATGTGTGTTTGTTGTGTGTCACCGGCATTTGTAAGGGCACAGTAGCATGAATTCACTGGCAGGGTTTAAAGGTGCTGTGCAGATCCTGTTTGCCCCAGTATAGCGCTGTGCCCCTGCCACCCTTCCCCTCCTTGCAATGTGTTCCCTGGTCTGTGTGTAGTCACTCCTTCACAGGGTAATGTAGGCTGGCGCTTTGTCCACGGGAACAATGTCTGTAGCATCATGTGTGGGGGTGGTGTGTAACAGGTTGTGGGACCTTGCCTGTGCACTGTCAAGTTCACTGCATGTGGGTTCCATGTCAGTTGGCACTGATGCTGACTCCAGACATGGGAGTTGGTCTCTCATGTGTCATGCCTTACAGCGCGCATGTCCCATGTAGTGGCCTGTGACATGATGTGCATGAGTGTGCGATACACATAGTGCAGGGATGGTGACGTGTGTTGCAGTCATTACCATTCAGTAGCATGTAGTTGCGTGCCCACTACTGTCCCCTGGGGCACCTTTTCCTCAGTGGTGTATGTGTCATCATAAACGTGGCCACTGTCAGTGTCTACAGCGTAAGTTGTGCTCTGTGCCATTGTCCCCTGTCACCATGTATATAGACGTGCTATTTTGTACAGGTGTCCACTGTGCAGCCTGACCTGATTGTCCTTCTTCATACTCACAGTTGCCAGTGCCTGTGTGTCTTGTTATACTCATCTGAGGATGGGCACTGGTACCTCATTATTTGTACAGGCGCACCTTGGCTGTTTGGCATCCAATCTTGCTTTTTGCCTGCCCCTGTGTGTATCACCCAGACTATGAGATGTTGGTGCCACCTGTGTCTCAACAATTTGCCTCGTGTAGGGTCTTGTTGGGGCGGGCAATGCCTATGTGTTAAATCCTGATTACCACTTGCTGGGTCTGGGCAGTGTGTGATGTGTCTGGACACACACGCAATGTGCAGTGACCGAGTCATGTTGTGCATGTTTTCAGCATTACCTATGCAGCATGTGTCTCAAGTTCATGGATATGGTCCCTGGTCATCGGTATTTTCGCCAACGCTGTGTGGTGCAGATGCAGTGCTGGATTGTCCCCAGGGCCTGGGTGCTATGTCAGACTCCTTTTCCTGTGTTTAGCTATTGTCTCATGCTCTCCATGCTATTTCAGTGGCATGGTGGCTCAACCAACTGTGTGTTTCATGCCCTACATCGGTACCCTGTTCAGTAGATGTTAGGGATCTTCCTTTTCAGGCCATGCAATGTTACCTATGTAGATTGGACTCATGTGACAGATGTGTACAGGTGTCTGATTAATTTCTGTCTCTCCACCCTGCCCACAGCATCGTCGGGGGACACAGAGGGAGACATGGACACAGACCAGGCGGAGGGACCGAGCACCAGTGCCAGCCGTGACATCGGGTCTGGCACATCGAGTGGGACAGAGGCGGAGGAGAGTGTGGCCGAGGACCTGTCGACTGGCACATCAGACTACGAAGCTGACAGGTCCGGGGACGATGTCTCCGAGTGGGCGGAGGCTGCACCAGCAGCTGACAGCGGAACAACACCTCGCACCGCCCCCTCAGTTTCCACCAGCCGCCTCCCACTTGCTCGTGTCCCTTCCCAGCGTGCCCGGTCACAGCATGTCTCCTTCCTGCCAGGCACCGCACCCCCTGCCCCTGTCTCCACTGCTGCCGCCAATGCAGAGTCTGTGGACATCCAGCGGCAACTGCAGGTTGGTCAGGCTGCGATCCTTAATGTCCTCCATGCCCACGGCAAAACCCTCACCAACATCGAGGCTTTCTTGGAGGGCATTCATTCATCGCAGGCTGACCAACGCAACTTGCTGAGGTCCATCGACTCCACACTGACTGCAGCAGTGGGTCTCCTGCAGCGCGACCTCCCCCACCTACCCCTGCCCCATCCACACTTCCCACTCCCATGCCTGTCACACGTACACCCAGACGTCGGCATGCACCCACATCAACGGACACGGGCACCACACCAGCAGGGAAGGTCCACCGCACTCCTCCTGACACGCACACACAGGGTGAGGTAGGCACACCCACTGGGTCGGGGGGCAAACGTGTGACACGCAGCCATAGTGGGAGTCCGCATTCCACCCAGTCCACTCCCTCCAAATCCCCTCCCCTCAGCTCTCCTGGCCACATCTCCCCCAAGGACTCCTTCATGGCCGCTCTGTCCCTGAGCCCCACAGTTACACCACCACGCAAGCGGTCAAGGAGGTCCCCGGTCAGGGTGGTTGAGTCTCCCCCCCTGTCTCCACCCTCCCCCGGTGGCGCTGCGACCCATCCCTCTGACCCCCCCCCCTCCTTGGGGCCTGAGGTCCCTTCGGGTGCAGGGGACTCCCTGGATGACCTTGCAAAGGTGTGTAGTGCCATCCTGGCCTCCGCCTTTGGCACTGACCCACCCCCTGTGGTGGAGTCCTCCATCCCTGCACCCACAACGCCGCCCCTTTGCCCTGATGTCCCTGCGGTGCCTGTTGCTTCCCCCCCCCCTGATGCCCTCACCAGTGTGGAAGACGATGCCATTTGACTGTGCAGGCAAGGTAGGGGACACGCATCCCACTGTGTCCCCCATCCAGCTGAGAATCATTGACTGCCCTATGGGCTTTGTGAAGATTGAACTGCCTGCGATCCACGGACATTGTGCTCATGCTGAATAAAGCTTAATTTTGTTTTCATTATCACACTACTGCTATGCTGGTATTGGTGTTGGTGGGGCTGCTACATGGTTTTGGGTGGTGTGTAAGGGTTTGGGTGTGTGGGATATGTAGTAGTGTACTGCTCATTGGTGGGACCCTGTGATCTGTGTGCCATCACAAGGTGTTGGCTAACTTTCTTTGTTCATGTAAGCAGTTACTGCATGGTGCACTTGTCCCAGGGTGTATTCCTCCCTCTGTGTACCCAGCTTTCTTCCCTGCAGGGCGTTCCCAATGTTTAGCGCAGAGCTGTGTCTACATGAGCTGTGTGTGTGACGGAGCCCTTCTACTTTGGCCATGCATGCAGGGCCATGTCTCCACCTGCGACAATCGTGGCATCCTTGGTGATCACTGTACTTGTGTGTGGAGTCTGTTGACATGAGTTCATGGGGACATGTTCCCTTGTAGCCAGTATGCATGTGGATAATTCTGGCCTCACACACATGTGTTACACCCCTCCTGTCTCAGGGCACTGCTGGGAGTGATGGGCACCCACCCCTCCTGTCTCAGGGCACTGCTGGGAGGACTCTGCACACACCCCTCCTGTCTCAGGGCACTGCTGGGAGGACTCCACACCCACCCCTCCTGTCTCAGGGCACTGCTGGGAGGACTCTGCACCCACCCCTCCTGTCTCAGGGCACTGCTGGGAGGACTCTGCACCCACCCCTCCTGTGTCAGGGCACTGCTGGGAGGACTCCACACCCACCCCTCCTGTCTCAGGGCACTGCTGGGAGTGATAGGCACCCACCCCTCCTGTCTCAGGGCACTGCTGGGAGGACTCCACACCCACCCCTCCTGTCTCAGGGCACTGCTGGGTGGACTCTGCACACACACCTCCGATTTCAGGATATGTGCGCTTGGCACATACACGGTGGGGGTACGCACAATGCATTCGAGGTGAGGGTACGAGTCTACTGACACTGGTGTGGTGGGGGTACGCTCCGTACGTCCGCGGGTGTGGGTACGGGTCGTACTTACACTGTTGGCATGGGGGGTACGCTCCTTGCATTTGCGGGTGGGGGTACGGGTCGTACTTACACTGTTGGGCTGGGGGGTACGCTCCTTGCATTCGTGGGTGGGGGTTCGAGTCGTACTTACACTGTTGGCATGGGGGGTACGCTCCATGCATACGCGGGTGAGGGTACGGGTCGAACTTACACTGTTGGGGTGGGGGTACGCTCCGTACGTCCGCGGGTGGGGGTACGGGTCGTACTGACACTGTTGGCATGGGGGGTACGCTCCTTGCATACGCGGGTGAGGGTACGGGTCGTACTTACACTGTTGGGGTGGGGGTACGCTCCGTACGTCCGCGGGTGTGGGTACGGGTCGTTCTTACACTGTTGGCATGGGGGGTACGCTCCTTGCATACGCGGGTGGGGGTACGGGTCGTACTTGCACTGTTGGGCTGGGGGGTACGCTCCTTGCATTCGCGGGTGGGGGTACGGGTCGTACTTACACTGTTGGGCTGGGGGGTACGCTCCTTGCATTCGCGGGTGGGGGTACGGGTCGTTCTTACACTGTTGGCATGAGGGGTACGCTCCTTGCATACGCGGGTGGGGGTACGGGTCGTACTTGCACTGTTGGGCTGGGGGGTACGCTCCTTGCATTCGCGGGTGGGGGTACGGGTCGTACTTACACTGTTGGGCTGGGGGGTACGCTCCTTGCATTCGCGGGTGGGGGTACGGGTCGTACTTACACTGTTGGGCTGGGGGGTACGCTCCTTGCATACGCGGGTGAGGGTACGGGTCGAACTTACACTGTTGGGGTGGGGGTACGCTCCATGCATACGCGGGTGGGGGTACGGGTCGTACTTGCACTGTTGGGCTGGGGGGTACGCTCCTTGCATTCGCGGGTGGGGGTAGGGTCCGTACATATCCGTCCCCACGCTATGTGATGTTTGTGCGGCCCGTACCCAGGCCTTTGCCACGTGGGTGCGATCCGTCCCGCCATTGTTGGGGTGACGTGTGTGGGCGTGGTCCGACTCGTACCCACGCTCTTCAGGCGTGGGTACGGGACGTACCTGTCTGGTTGTGTTGCCGGTTCGCGTGGTGACGGACTTCCGTTGTGGCGGTCGCTGGCTTATCAGGACACGCCCCCACCCCCTCGTGGTGACCAGGGCATGGGAGTCAGGTATGTCCAGGCCATGTGTGGTGTGTGACTTATGTGGTTGTTTTGTGGCCTGCCCTGGTCGTGCCACCCCCACCCCACCCCACTTTCCCCCCTCCCTTAGTTATTCTGACCTTCTGCGGCGTCTGCGTCGTAACCTGTAGAGGAGGTGTACTGCTATGAGGGCAGGGATGACTCGTAGGTTTGGGTCCATGTCTGTCCGTCGCGTACTGGTCCTCCTTGTTCGCGTCGTCGTCTGTCCGTCGCGTACTGGTGGTCCTTGTTCGCGTCGTCCTGATTTCCCGGCAGTTTTTGGCTGCCGCAAAATATTCACCGTGCGGGGTGACGTCGGTGCGAATCGTGATTCCTGGGTCGTGAATGGCTGGCTGCGAGCGTCCCGACGTCAGGTCGGCGCTTTCCCGGATCGCATTGGTAGGTGTTTTTTGTTCGGTCGGGCTTTTTTACGAATCGTACGGTAATGGTGTACCCGTGCGAATCGTAATTCCTTGTTTGTAAAAATTGACGACCGGGTACGCGTCGGGCGGAGATTATGCTCCGTCCGACGGTTCGTACCCGGTTTTTGCCGGATCGTGATAGGCACCCAAGACGTCATGGAATGAAATCGCTTTCATTTTGGAACAAAACTCATGCTTGCCAGCACCTTGGTTTTTGATGTGTCCACTCAGCATGCCTGCAGAGGGTGAGATACTCTGTGGCTGGACTTGTGGCGCTCTCCTACTTCGCCGGTATATAGAGAGGTGATATGCAGGATTCCATTCCACGGCAGAAAGAACAGAGCTCAGTCACCCCAGAGTGCTGCACAGGAGTCTTTGGCGTCCTCAGTACCGGAGAAGATAAGACAGCAAATGTTGGCACAAGAAGAAAACGTATTAGCTATATTGCCTCAAATAGTTCCAGCAATTGAAAGGAGAGGGAGTGTAACCACAGTAGAAGCAGAGAGGCAAAGTCAAATTAAAGTAAAAGTAAGTGGCTGTACTTTACCGACTAAAGACAGGCGATTGATAGAGTAGTTGAAGGTGTTCAAGATGTTTTAAAAATACGAACTTAAAAGGCACTCTGTCACAATATTCTATAAATAAAACTAGTGGATACACATCACGGTAGGGGTAAACTAGGCATAATAATCCAGTAAATCTATTCTAGTGAAAAGATTGACAATTATATCCCCCAATAAATGCAAAAGAAACAGATATGAAGGCAATGAAGAGGGCTGGAGTAACAAGATGTGCAACCAAGGGCTTGTGGTAGAAAAACACTACCCTGGAAGACCAACACCCACATTAAGTTCTTTTTTACAGATTACTTCAGAGGCAAAAATCCCAATTAACAAACTTAAGGAGGTGATCCAACCCCAAATTAGTACACAGATTAAGTCTGTGGGTGGTAAGAAAGCAAATATTTATAAGGGTGGAAGCTATGAGCTCAGTTGTAAAACAATTAGAACATCCTTTCCATAATGTGAAGCCTTCCTTTAATATAATTAGTAAAACCAGCTAGTTTTTATTGGAATTTAGTGGACAGCTCACAGTTGACTCAAGACTTGAACAGGAAGATGACAAAATCTAATATAACTTTGAAGCAGTAGATTTAAGGTGATAGCATCTGAGGAGTGTGTAAGTATAAGTAAGAGTAGTGGTAAAATCCTGACAGATATAGGGTCCTAAAATTGGGGTGATCCAGTCGTCAAAGTCAGGATTGAAGAATCTGAAAGAAACAACATTCTGGGGTGATGGATGAAGGTGTCAAACATATGCTAAAAGAACTATCGAGATCTAAGAATTCATCACATCAGAAAAGAATCAAAAATACGCCTGGAATGCATGTCTGACATGAGAAAAAAAGTTAGATGACTTGTCCAGTAGGACAGAAATTCTAGAAAATACTATGCAAAAAGGAAACACCAAGGTGGCAAAAACATGCAAGAGATTAACTTGTTGAAAGCTCAAGATAACTAATTTAAAAAAAGCTAGAATAGCTAGAAAATCATTCTAGGTGAAAAAACATAATAATACAGTGAAAGAAAAATGACCATGCACTCCTGAGTACCTTTGGGAAACTTTGATATCTGTGTGAAAGAATCAATTAAAGCAACAATGATCACTGGGAACGATCAGCAACAATATAGCCCAGGCTCCCAGAGTACACAAGAGCATTACATTCATGGTAAATCAAGAACCCTTCAGATTAAATCCAAAAATCAGAAGCCCTGAACAATTTTAGTCATTGTTTTAACATATTTAGCTAAACAGCAGAAATAAGCTGCACTTAAACATATCTCTAATGGTTAATAACTAAAATATTGCTGTGAGATGAGATATTTGGCACACCACAGAAGAAAGGCAGTGGGCTCTAGATAAAAGAATGGAGGAATTTAAAAAATTAGTAGCAAAAATTCAATTGACATTTCTTGCCAAGCTGAGAATTATGAGGAAAAACAAGATGTATAACCTGCAGAATGTGGATGAATTTGATGACTTAAATAAAAACACAAAGATTGACTCTTAGCATGATATGTAGTTGGAAGTGCTCGGGGAACCTGGTAGTTGTGCAATATTTTTTATGGGAAATCAGGAAAGTTACAAGCTCTTAAAAGGCACTCTGGGAAATGCTAGAAGAAGGACTGCAGGGTTCCTGCAGGAACAAACACACATTGAGGAGATCATCTTGGGGATTTTTTTTTTAAATCGGAATAATCCAAAATCACCTTGTACCTAACCAACTAAATCTAAAAACTAGATTGCTGATTTGCACGGCGAACACGCCACGACCTGGAGATCCGAAGGGTTCTACCTAATACTGCCGGATGGGGCAGCTCTTCTAAAAGAAACTCCCTTACATTTGGAAGCATATTTAGCTTTCCGGACACAAGACTAATTAGTCTACCTCACAAGGAGCAGAACTTATAGGAACCCCTTCTGGGCTGGAATTATCACCAGAACTAAGAGACTACTTGAAACTGACATCAGCCCTGAAGAAGTCGCGGGGTAATCCCCTGTAACAGCGGCGAAACACGTGTTCGCTAAAAAGGCTTAAATATCTTGAATTAAAGGCATCTGAAAATTTAAAGACAAGCATCATTGTGATATGTTATGTAACTTTATGTATTTACTTTTGAACGTGTGCAGAGGATTTGTATATATAGCATAAGTGGTCTGCTGGCCACACACGTGGGGATCTGGTGTTTTTTCCCTACCTTATGCACCGTGCCAGATTACCTGCCATAACTAATTTGTACTTGTGATAGAACTTAGAGCGCCATTTTGCCTATTGCTGACCACCGACTGTATAACCGTATTGTGGACAATTTAAGACCCTTTGTCACCCTTCTTCTAATACTATAAGACACTCATATAACAAGTCTGGAATGTAAGCTTTCATTAAAAAAAGATGGATCCATCGGTGATCTGTACTGACCAATCATGCTTTTCCAAAGGCGTTGCTATTGTAATAAGGAAAAGTGCTAAAATAGATTTGCTCACAACAAAGATACTATTGGTAGATAAAATGTATCATATTGTTTGAACTAGCTGAGGATAATATTGCCCAAATAAGAAAACCAGGAACCCTTCACTGCTCTCTTCTCCAGGCCAATGGAATCCACTGACCCCATTATCATTGGTAGCATGGTGGTGATTTCAATACTCTACTTAATAAAGAACTGGATAGGTCTACAAAATGCCTCAATATGAATCCCACTGAAGTTTTCAAAAAACATAACCCAAGACTTAGGACTTTGTGACATTTAGCAAATGCAAATAGGGATGTAAAGGATTACTTGTTTGTAGATTTATCACTGAAAGATAAGGTCTAGAATATTGGCCATATAACAGCAAATATTACAGATCACTCTGCAGTTTCGAGACATCTATCACTCCCAGTCCAGATGGCATGTCCTAGATCTACCGTTGACTGTCAGCGATTGGCAGATAGACATTTAGGGCCTTATTACAAGTTTGTCGGTCTGTGAACTGCTGTACTCACGGTACGACCACAGCGAGCTCCGTGGTCCGACCGCCATATTACCAGTTGGGCAGATTGCTATTGCAAAGACCGCAGTGGAACCGCCGACACTGCCAGTACCCAACGAACCACCGGAGTCACAGTCAGGGAAAATCAGCTGCCATAGGACGATACAGAGGAGTTTCACAGCCATCCGTTTGGCTTTCCGACAAGATGAACGGATGGTGGGACTGCCAGCTTCAAGTTGGCAGATTTAGTGTGTGTACTCATCCCTTTCCTGTTTTTTTCATCAGAAATTGACGTGGGTCCCTTTCTTCAAGTCCCCCCTTCTACAGAAGCATCTTCACCCCAAAGATCACAATCCTGTTTGCGGTGATATACAGATGAGTTCTTTTTGTGCCATTGCCTGGACTGCCCACATATGGGCAAGCCTCCGGCACTGGTAAGATGGTATTTTTGCACATGTTTCATGCATATGTGTCATTGCAGTCAAAATGTTCACACAGGCATCGATAGATATGGAAAAACAGTCATCACCGCCAGAAGATCTCCACCGCCCCACCGCTGGAACTGTGGTAAACTCATAATACCGAGGTCTGAAAACCGCCAGCACTGTGGTCTACTGGCAGCCTCACGCACGTCATTCAGGTGGTCGGACCACCAAACACGTAACCTGACCTTTAATAAGATATAAATAGATAACAAATTGTGAGGTACAACATAGGTAGCAGTGTGTGTGTAATGTTTGGGTTGCACAGAAAGCATTTAGGAGGAGTTACCACAAAATAGTTGAGAATGAAATTGCGAACAATTGTGAAGAAGAATATCTATTAGAACTGAAAATTCAAAACCTAGAAATGCAGTTGCAGCAGCAAAATCTTGGGCAGGAAAGGTCACTATTTACAAAAAACACTAGAAACTGCCCTGAACACATTTAAGGCAAGAGTAGATCACAAATAAACAATGAGATGTAAGGCTACTAAACTGAAGCATTTTCAAGATAGGGAGAGAAGTGGAAAGTTATTAGCCTGGACAACTGGAGGTGAGAGGACGAAAAATGATATCAAATATATACAAATAATTAAGGAAGGGAAGGATATAATCTGTAATACCGGTATTGCACATAGTTTTTACATAAACTTTCAAGACTTGTATAAGGTAGCAGTAAACACAAATTTGATCAAAAGTAATTAATAAATTGCTCCAGGACAAACATTTAGCCAGATTAGAAAGGATACTTTAACAATCCTGACTCAAGAGACTTCCGAAAAATACATGAAGGGCCAGATGCCCTAAGGTTTTCTGCAGTCGCAAAGGATCTGAATCCCAAATTTGGACTGGTTGCCACATCAAAATAGCCTTTCGTTATGTACCAAACACAAATTGTTATTCTGTAACACACTGCCAAATTGCAATATGGGTTTGCGACTGCATACCAAATCGCTGGCGTATTTAGGACATCCCTTCCAAATAGCGAATTGGAACAGAATGCGTTAATGTTTTGTGACCAAAATCTGGTCATTAAAAACATTAATATGTTACCGACTGCTCAAAAGTACTGTAACTCATTCACAAACAGGAAAGGTCTCCAAGGGACCCCTTCTCTTTTGAATGTTGATAACAGCATTTTTTAATACTAGGCAGTAGTCTTAAAGACCACTGCCTAGTCTTAAAAATGTCTGTAAAACTTTTCAACTTTTGTTTAAAACATATCCAGTTTTTCTTTGAGGATAAAAGACTGTGTTTCAAAGAAAAAAAAATATTGCTTTAATGAAAAACAATCATGTTGGTCTGTGGACCCCAGCATTGTGATGGTAGCGAATCATATTGGTCATAATTTGTGACCTTCCTTATTATTATTTATGAGGTAGATCGAATTTGCGACTCACAATGATTCGGTATTTTGGAAATATGACCTATTCGTACATATGTCAGTTTTTGAAATACCCCACTGGTTACAAAAATACTGGTTCCAAATTGGACCAGCATTTTGCGACTATTGTTTAGTACCTCTGGCCCTGAGAGTGCTACAACGAAACGTAAAAATTGGAAAGTGGAAGGGCCTGATGGTATTCCTTGATAATTTTATAGCAATAAAAGGGAAGCTCCTATTCCAATTTTGAAACAATTGTTTACTGCTGTCCTATCGATTGATGCCCAGAGCCTAGTTACCTGGGAAGAAGCAACAATCACACTAATCAATCAAATTAATCAAAATCTCAAAGTGTGTTAGTCTTTTAGACCTATTCCTCGTAAATACCGATTATAACGTTTTTGTTTGAATATTGACAAGAAGATCAACATTGGTAATAGATAAAATGGGAAACGGCCACTACAACACGGCCGTTTCCACGCAAACCTTAACCACGCATGCATTACAACTAGGGCTCCCGGTTTTCAGTTTTTACGGATTTTTACATATAAATACAGACGGAAATCTATATTTCCTTTGTCTGTATTTATATTTAGAAACGGCAAAATACTAGCAAATTTTGCCACGCTGCCGTCGGGTATTTTGCTACCGACGTTCAAAATAAACAATTCTGCTGTCCCGTGTAAAAGGCAGCTCTTTACGTTTCAGTGTTTAAGCCACTGAGCACAGGGTGGCTCTGTAGACACTGCCCACAGTCTGGTATGAAGGGATGAACAAAACAATAAAGCCTCGTTAATTAGTGAATGGTCTTTGTAAAGAACTGTGAAGTACTCGGGTGTGGCTGGAATCAATCACACTCTGAGATGTTTATCGGCATGTGGCTAAATGTCACCATATGGCTATACAAAATTCACATGCACTTTTAAAGACACATTCATCAATGAATTACTATGAAACGGAGGTGGCACAAATTCCCATTGTTTGAATATCATGAGAAGTGCAACCTAACGTTGGGGTGACATCCCTCATAAAAATCGTCAGCGAGTCCATTTATCACGTCCAATGCTTTTTCTTTTTGGGGTGAATCTCTCGGTAGGCTGCTGCGGAAAGGAGGTGTATTTATCGCAGGAAATGTACCCGATTTCGGAGAAAAATCTATCAGTAAATGGCGCAAATCGTCTGTTTTCATGTGAAACGCACATGGACTTTGAACAGAAGCTCCGGCATTGGGTCCCAAAGTGTCTACTGTCACTGGAAATTCACCTTGATTTCAGAGTGAACCACAATCGAACGCCTGAAACCCCTCCCCCACCCAACACACAACTCACCCACCTCCCCATGCTGGTAAGGGCTGCAGTGAGTCTGTTGTCACATGAAATGCACCTTCATTTGGGGTGAACCCCCATCACACACCAGTTGGGCAAGGGACGCAGCGAGCATGTTATCACGGGAAAAGCACCTTAATTTCGGGATACCCTCCCACACCCCCAGTTAAGGGCAGCAATGAAGCCCCCCTTCTACCGTGGGGGAGTAGGGAGAATGGGCAGTAATTCTTCACACCACCCCAGAACTCGTGGACGAGTGAGAGCTCCAGCGGAGCCCTCGGGAGAGTGGCGTCGGCCAGTCTGGGCCGGGGGTGACTTGTTGCGGGCTGCCGCTGCTGAGGCTCTCATGCCTTTTTGGCTGAAAGTGCTCCTGAAGCTCTATTGTACACGACCAATGGAGGGCTGAACCATAGCAGAAATTACTAGATTTGTCGGCATACATTTATTTTGAGAAAATCTTCATTCAGAGGTAATATTGTGCGAAGGCCACAAACTTTCATACTTTCATATTCAATAGCTTGAACTTCACTGTATGGAATTTAAGTTATCGCCAACCATTTGAGTCCGTACTCAGGCATGTTCGTGTTTTGGGAGTATTACTTTAATCCGGCCGGAAGATATGTATTTTGGAAGTGGGGTGTGCAGGGGGGACTTGCTGCATACCTGAGGCAGTGAGACTGCACATGCGACAGCTCTTCAGGAGAGTGAGTGCAGACAGACCAGTGCAGCGCCACACCAAGTGGCCTCTTGGCACATGGCCATGCGCTGACGTCTGCAGCTCCCACAATGTGTAATCTCAAAGGCTGCCCTGAGGCCCTATTCATCTGCGTGCTACAAATTTCCCATAATTGACTGCAGATCGGGTTGAGCTTTCAGCAGGGCTGGCTGTTTCTTTCATCCTTCTGAGGACGGTTTATAATTTAGCACCATTGTTGAGTTGGATTAGTAAGTGTGCCTGCTTGATTTTGCTCGTAACAAAGCCACTCATAGATATAAAAATGTCTCAGAATTTCACTGAAATTATGAAAATGTCACACATGTCAATCCAAAACCTTGGCAGCTATGGGTTAGTCCAGTAAAAACAATTGGGCTGACTTAAAGCCACGTTAGAGCGAACGTTTAGCATGGGTCTCGCTCTGTCACAAACTGTATTTATGTCCTACTGCCCACTTCCTGTGTCAATTTAAATAATTGTGGAAAAATACTAGCTGCTGCGTCGTCTTTTGCTTGTCGCAAAAAAAAATGTGGATAAATACAGATAAAATGCCCCAAAAATAAATATGGATAAATACAGACGGAAATGGCAAAAAAATAAATACCATAAAACCGGGAGCCCTAATTACAACGCATGCGTGGTTACCACAAAAGCTCTTATCACGCATACCTTTACTACGAGATACGTAGTAAAGGCATGTGTGGTAAAGGCTAAAATTAGAAAAAGGGAGTTTGGGGGGTCTCCCCCAAAAAATAAAAAATAAAAGAGTGGGAAAAAAGGGGGGTTGGAGGGTCTCCCCCCCCATAAAAAAAACCTCACCTGATGTCACGTCGAGAAGTGCAGGCAATCGGCGTCGTTTGAGAGGAAACGGAAAGAAACTTCTGCTTCCTCTTTACGACGTATGACGTCATCACAGAAGATGGAGAGGAGATGACGTGAAGAGGTAAGGGGAATGTTAGTTTTAAAAAAAAATGGATTGAGGGTTAATGGCAGGGGTAAATATAAGAAGGATTGGGGGCTAGGGTACAGGGGAGGGATATAACCTTTACCAAGAGTATGCCCTTACCATGCATAAATTTACAACGAAAATCGTTGTAAAGGTATGCGTGGTAAAGGAATATTCGCGGTAAAGGTTATGCGTTGAAAAAGCATTCCGTTGTAACGCATGCATGGTAAAAGGCATGCGTTGCAATGGAATGCGTTGTAACGACATACAACCAGATAAAATGATCCATGATGATCAAAAAGGATATTTTTCAGGGAGAGAGTTACAAGACTTCACACATTTGCTAATTGGCTCACTTGGCCTGGCAGAAGCCTGTAAGAGTCCTTTAGCCTTTTTAACTTTCAATGTGACTAAGGCTTACACAGAGTCAGCTAGACATATTTATGGGAGTGTCTAGGTTAATATTGGTTCACTGCTAATTTTATCATGACAATACAAGACCTTTATAGAGCTCCCGTGTCTGGATATTTGGCAACAAAAACCTGACAGGAAAAATAGGTATAACAAGAGAAACAAGACAGGGTTGTCCCCTGTCACCAGTACTATTTGCCCTCTATGTAGAACTTCTAGCTCAACTAATCGGCAAAGATTCTATGTCACCATTTGAATGTCAGGGACACCAGAGCAAAATAACCTGTTACACAGGCGATTTAGACATCTTCATACCACATCCAAATAAGACAATACCATATACAGTGAAGGTTAATCAGGAATATGGATTTTTTTCAGGTACAAATTAAATGAAGAAAAACCGAAGTTATAGCATGGAATCTAAGTCTAAATGGCAAAAGCAACAGCAAATAAATGAGATATGTGAATATAATTATCACTCAAAACATTCACAATATTCCATCCAGAAATTTAATCGAGGTTTCTAAATAAATAGACACACTGCTGAAAAATGGCAAAATCTACCTATAATAACAAATCGGGGTAATTAATTTGATTAAGGTGATTGTTCTCCCTAAACTGGCCCTTCTTTTTAATTGTATTCTTCTTAACATTACTAAAAAATACATGTCCAGAATTCAAAAGAGTATTAGCAGTCTCATATGGGTCTTCAGAGCAATGAGGGTATCTTAGAAAAAACTTCCAGTTAGATACTATATTAGTGGGCTTTTTATTTTAAAAATGTAGGATGCTAATCTCCTTTCCAGATCAAACAATCATGAGATGAATTTTACAACGCATGCTTAAAAGTATTTATCAGGAGTGCTTCTAGCTACATAAATTTAGAGCACCAAAAAGTTAAGAAAGAATAGTCCTGTGAGCAAGTGCTTATGTCTTTTATAGCATTCGGTAATGATAGGGTATACCGTACTACAGTAAAATGGCCGCTATCTTATATTTCTTTGGCACCCTTGAGCATATGAAGGATGGGTTAAGTGTTCCATAAAATAATGCAAATTAACATTTAGATCAGATAGACAACCATGTTTTTTAAAGTCGCAAAAAAATAGCCTCCTTTGGTAGCAGCTCAGTAGGTGCAAGTCTTGCTTCAGAAATGTGGTGGATCAACTCATCCCGTTCAGCATGTCTAACTCTGGCACATGAGTGGACATCTTCTGAAACGCTCTTGATATTTGTTTTTGGGTGATTTGATGTTTTGAACTGAATAATACATAAGGGCCCTTCAAGAAAGAAAGTATCTAAGATTGGGGCCCAGTTCTGAAGGTTACCTACAATAAAAAAAAACACACAGTCTTCTGCTTCCTAAAACACATAAGCCAAGTGCTACTAGTCTTTGTATAAAACATCAAGTGAACATGTTGTTTGTATCCACCCCTGAGTTGTACCTTTTGTCATGTGTTATAACTTGTATTAAAACAATTAGACAGCATTATATTATCATTGTAAAAACTTAATAAAAAAGTTCTAAACAAGTTATTTTGAGAGGATCAGTGATAAGGATAGTGGACTTTAAATGCAAATAACAGATAGAATTTGCCAACAAATAAATGGAAAAAATTGGATAAAATGGCACTAAAAATCCGTAGGCAGGCTGGGCCTCAGCCCACGTTACTGGATTGGTAAAATGATGACTCCATGTTACCCTTAGTATTTAGCAGTCTCTGTAGTAGTGGGCATGAGGTCTCAGACATTTTCCATCTCCCAGACTGTGGCTTTGAGATGTTAGCAATAGCAATGTTCAACTCATTCAATGATGTTGACCTGGTCTCCTCTGTCCTTTCATGGAAAGCCCAGGTAAAGTGTTGCAATCCATTGCAGACATCTCACTGGTGGAGTCCATCTGTTCTTCTTAAAGAACCAAGTAGCATTTTTTACGGAAGAATACATTGTGTCTAAATTGTTTCTTAGTAGACCTAGCAATTGGCAAAATAGACAGACCTACACAAAGCAACAGACACAGTAGATGCTGATATGGGTGCATAACTATGGTTTACATTTGTAAATGTCGTTCTGATGAATATTACTTACCTGTTTAACATCCCCAGGTGCCAGACTGGTTCAGAATACTATTCCAGAGCTCTCCTGCACTAGCAAGGGGCACCAGCTCAATCT
This sequence comes from Triturus cristatus, assembly GCF_964204655.1. Classification (NCBI taxonomy): domain Eukaryota; kingdom Metazoa; phylum Chordata; class Amphibia; order Caudata; family Salamandridae; genus Triturus; species Triturus cristatus. Next base: position 266,022,623 of record NC_140590.1, read on the forward strand.
CGGCACTGGTAGCAATGCAAAGGTGAGGTCACAGAACGCTCACAGTGCCCCCGCGGGTTTACCTTTTTTTATGTGCATTTTGATGTAAATTTGGAGCTGCTATCCACATTTTATTTCTTCAAAATTAATCAGTGTCTTTCTCAAAATTCTATCCAGTGCAGTGTGTAGAGATGTCACCACAGAAGAAATCACGTTTTACACTCTATTGCACGTGTAACAGACTAATGTCCATTTTGGAACTACACAAGGTCTATTTATGGCGTCTGGGATCAAGGCTCAATTCAAGGTCATGTGGCAATGTGGTCTCTTGCACTCTAAAGTCATAAAAGAGGACAAGGCCAAACTTTTTATAGCCCATGACGAACCTGGGGCTCAATGCGGGTCACAATCTTCAAACATGTTCTACTTCTCTCCTTCGAAAAATTCCTAGGAGGAGAAGACAGAAAAAGAAGAGGAAGCATGTCGATGGCTCCCCTTGGCACTATTCGAGGTAGAGAGGTAAGTCATCTTCAAGCTCTCTACCTTCGGCACACTCCTTCTCGGAGTCAGTTGATTTCCTTCAGCCTGTGAATCCCTCCTCTGGCTGTGTCACCAACTCTGGTGCCCATCTCAGGACCCTTTCTAGCCCCACCACCATCCCCTTCCACAAGCAGCACCGACCCCAACTTACCCTGACTTTCCAGCATCAGGCTGATCCAGCCTTCTTCCTCCATGCAATTACAGAGATGTTCCAGTCTCCATTCCGCACACCTCTGGGCCACGTAGTACCTTTGTGGCTCTGTTTGTATTGCTACCAGTGGACTGACTGAATCCTTTATGGTATCAATACCCTCAATGGTGGCCCCTCCAACAACGCCACAAATGCCTACCCCTGCACTACCTGCAGAGCAAGCTCCTTCAAAAGCTATCCTAATGAGATCTGGGAGAGAGGCCCAGAGGATAGTGCAAGAATTCTGAAATAGCCAGGAATTGTAGAAGGACATTGCTTCTAGCCAAAGTTCTTGGCAGACAATGGACAATTATGTTTTTGGGTCCTGGTTGAGACCCTATACAAGGTGAGCAGTCTATATATCGACTTTTTAATATCGAGGGACATAAATATCGAGTCAAAAATATCGAATGTCCAAAATATCGAAATAGCTAATATCGATGTGAAAAATATCGTTATTTTTTTTTAACTTATATGTCGATGTAAGTAATATCGTTCGTAATAATATCGACATGTGAAAATATCATTATTGTGTGTTTAGTAAATATTTTGAAGTTGTTTGTATAAATATTTAAAATGTATATAATATGAGAAATATTTATATTGTTTTAGGGGCGGGATGTTGGGTTATAGGGGATAAGGGTGGGGAGTGTTTTAAAAAAGTTAATATTTTTTTTTAATATATTGTAAAATTTAATTATTAAATTTAATTTAAAATGTGAAATGTATATTTAATTTTAGGAGCGGGATGTTGGTTTATAGGGGATAAGGGTGGGAAGTGTATTAAAAATGTTTATATATTGTTTGAATTTGTTGAAAAATTAGTTAAAAATTGTAAATTATATTTAGAATTTTAAAAAAAAATTTAGGAGCGGGATGTTGGTTTATAGGGGATAAGGGTGGGAAGTGTATTAAAAATGTTTATATATTGTTAGAATTATTTTGAAATTTATTTAGAAATTGTAAATTAAATTTAGAATTTTAGAAATAATTTTAGGAGCGGGATGTTGGTTTATAGGGGATAAGGGTGGGAAGTGTTTTACAAATGTTTATATATTATTTAATTTAAAACAAAATAATTAATTTAGAAATTGTAAATTAAATTTTGAATTTTAAATAAAATTTTAGGAGCGGGATGTTGGTTTATAGGGGATAAGGGTGGGATTTTTTAAATTTTTTTTTATATATTTGTTAATTATTTTTTAAAAAAATTTATAAATATGAAATAAATTTTCGATTTTTACAAATATATTTCGCTGCGGGATGTTGGTTGATAGGGGATAAGGGTGGGAAGTGTTGTAAAAATGTTTATATATCTGTTAATTTAAAAAAAAAAAAATTTAGAAATTGTAATATTTTTTTAGAATGTTACAAATAATTGTAGGAGCGGAATGTTGGGTTATAGGGGATAAGGGTGGGAAGTTAATTTAACATGTTTATATATTGTTAATTTATAAAATATTAATATTTAGAAATTTTAAATTTATTTTTGAATTTAACTAATCCCATAATTAAATATAGATTTTAGTCAGAGTATTAAATTAATTAAGTTCACTGTCCAGCACTTATTTTAATTTAATATAGAATGGAGTGGGAATAGTAAATTAATTTAGTTCAGTGTCCAGCACATACTGTAATTAAATATAGGTTGGAGTGAGAATAGGAAATTCATTAAGTTAGGTGTCCAGCACTTATTTGAATTTAATATAGACTGGAGTGGGATTAGTAAATTAATTTAGTTCAGTGTCCAGCACCTACCCTAATTTAATATAGGTTGGAGTGAGAATAGTAAATTAATTAAGTTCCGTGTGCAGCACTTATCTTAATTAAATATAGATTGGAGTGGGAATAGTAAATGTATTCAGTTCATTGTCCAGCACCTACTGTAATTTAATATAGTTTTTATTGAGAATAGTAAATTAATAAGTTCAGTGTCCAGCACTTATCTTAATTAAATGTAGATTGGAGTGGGAATATTATATTAATTTAGTTCAGTGTCCAGCACATACTCTACTTAAATATAGGTTGGAGTGAGAATAGTAAATTAATTAAGTTCACTGTCCAGCACTTATTTTAATTTAATATAGACTGGAGTGGGAATAGTAAATTAATTTAGTTCAGTGTCCAGCACCTACCCTAATTTAATATAGGTTGGAGTGAGAATAGTAAATTAATTTAGTTCAGTGTCCAGCACTTATCTTAATTAAATATAGAGTGGAGTGGGAATAGTAAATTAATTAAGTTCATTGTCCAGCACCTACTGTAATTTAATATAGTTGGGAGTGAGAATAGTAAATTAATTAAGTTCAGTGTCCAGCACTTATCTTACTAAAATATAGATTGGAGTGGGAATAGTAAATTAATTCAGTTCAGTGTCCAGCACATACTCTAATTAAATATAGTTTGGAGTGAGAATAGTAAATTAATTAAGTTCAGTGTCCAGCACTTACTTTAATTTAATATAGACTGGAGTGGGAATAGTAAATTAATTTAGTTCAGTGTCCAGCACCTACCCTAATTTAATATAGGTTGGAGTGAGAATAGTAAATTAATTAAGTTCACTGTCCAGCACTTATTTTAATTTAATATAGACTGGAGTGGGAATAGTAAATTAATTTAGTTCAGTGTCCAGCACCTACCCTAATTTAATATAGGTTGGAGTGAGAATAGTAAATTAATTAAGTTCAGTGTCCAGCACTTATCTTAATTAAATATAGAGTGGAGTGGGAATAGTAAATTAATTAAGTTCATTGTCCAGCACCTACTGTAATTTAATATAGTTGGGAGTGAGAATAGTAAATTAATTAAGTTCAGTGTCCAGCACTTATCTTACTAAAATATTGATTGGAGTGGGAATAGTAAATTAATTCAGTTCAGTGTCCAGCACATACTCTAATTAAATATAGGTTGGAGTGAGAATAGTAAATTAATTAAGTTCAGTGTCCAGCACTTATTTTAATTTAATATAGACTGGAGTGGGAATAGTAAATTAATTTAGTTCAGTGTCCAGCACCTACCCTAATTTAATATAGGTTGGAGTGAGAATAGTAAATTAATTAAGTTCACTGTCCAGCACTTATTTTAATTTAATATAGACTGGAGTGGGAATAGTAAATTAATTTAGTTCAGTGTCCAGCACCTATCCTAATTTAATATAGGTTGGAGTGAGAATAGTAAATTAATTAAGTTCAGTGTCCAGCACTAATCTTAATTAAATATAGAGTGGAGTGGGAATAGTAAATTAATTAAGTTCATTGTCCAGCACCTACTGTAATTTAATATAGTTGGGAGTGAGAATAGTAAATTAATTAAGTTCAGTGTCCAGCACTTATCTTACTAAAATATTGATTGGAGTGGGAATAGTAAATTAATTCAGTTCAGTGTCCAGCACATACTCTAATTAAATATAGGTTGGAGTGAGAATAGTAAATTAATTAAGTTCAGTGTCCAGCACTTATTTTAATTTAATATAGACTGGAGTGGGAATAGTAAATTAATTTAGTTCAGTGTCCAGCACCTACCCTAATTTAATATAGGTTGGAGTGAGAATAGTAAATTAATTAAGTTCAGTGTCCAGCACTTATCTTAATTAAATATAGAGTGGAGTGGGAATAGTAAATTAATTACGTTCATTGTCCAGCACCTACTGTAATTTAATATAGTTGGGAGTGAGAATAGTAAATTAATTAAGTTCAGTGTCCAGCACTTATCTTACTAAAATATTGATTGGAGTGGGAATAGTAAATTAATTCAGTTCAGTGTCCAGCACATACTCTAATTAAATATAGGTTGGAGTGAGAATAGTAAATTAATTAAGTTCAGTGTCCAGCACTTATTTTAATTTAATATAGACTGGAGTGGGAATAGTAAATTAATTTAGTTCAGTGTCCAGCACCTACCCTAATTTAATATAGGTTGGAGTGAGAATAGTAAATTAATTAAGTTCAGTGTCCAGCACTTATCTTAATTAAATATAGAGTGGAGTGGGAATAGTAAATTAATTACGTTCATTGTCCAGCACCTACTGTAATTTAATATAGTTGGGAGTGAGAATAGTAAATTAATTAAGTTCAGTGTCCAGCACTTATTTTACTAAAATATAGATTGGAGTGGGAATAGTAATTTATTTCAGTTCAGTGTCCAGCACATACTCTAATTAAATATAGGTTGGAGTGAGAATAGTAAATTAATTAAGTTCAGTGTCCAGCACTTATTTTAATTTAATATAGACTGGAGTGGGAATAGTAAATTAATTTAGTTCAGTGTCCAGCACATACTGCCAACTCAGTCAATTGTGGTGTACCAGAAACTCACCTCAGAACCCAGAACCCAGTCTCTGGCTAGTATTAGTGTCCCATTCGTTATCCGAGATTAGGCTCAGAAATCACAATGAAAAGACAACACAGAACTAGCGACTCAGTATCCTCTCAGGAATGGTGGGAATCCGAAATACCTGTCCGTATATTATTCTCACATCAGTCCACAAGAAGAATCAACAGAGACACGGGGAAAATAAAAAGAGTTTATTTTTATAGACCACGTGTCCTAAAATGCAGTAGGTTGGCTAATACAAGCAGACAAATGATTAAAATCAAAACCATCAGCTTCGTTACAATACCATAGAATATAAAAGGGGTGATCATATTATAATGACAGTGGATAATATCACCTTCCCTTTACTAAGAAGCTAATATTATTATTATGCTAATAGAAGGTCTCTTAGGCTTCAATAGGGGACCCCATACCTCAAAGATCAGCTTAGTGAAATCACATCACAGGAGCATCAGGAGTCTTCTCGCAGGAAGGCTCGTTTTCGGTCTGAATATTAAACATGATGTGTGCATTATTAAAAGCACCAACTTTCAGGTATTCGCAGCTGCCTATGTGTTATGGCTAAATAGTGGGTCGATCAACCTGGAGTGGAAAACATGCTTTGTCTAACGACCCAGACTGTTTTGACACGCCATGTACAGACCAAGGTCCATGCGCAGAGCTCGGGATGGTAATAACAGATTGCTTCCGTGTGAGGCAAAGCTCGAGTCAGCAGTTTGTTTAAGCAATAACATGTAAACGCAGTGTCGTGCGCAAAAGCGGCAAGATGGATTTCTAACATCTAACGCGGTTATGCTAACTTCACAATGTATGTACGTATTAAGGGAGTCCTCACTACATGCCCCCTTGATGGAAGCACTATACAGTAGGCAAGAAAAAAGAGAATGCAAAGTTCAGTTTCGACAGAGCAGAACAAGGTGTATTCAATTAATAAACAATTTATAGTTCAGGCAAAAGTAGAAAACATGAAAATCGAAAAGGGGAGAAAAAAACCACAAACATGTGATGGGAAAAATTAAAAATTGTTTATGTGGATAGCAGTCCAAAGGCACGGGAGAAAAAACATAGAGGACCACAGTTTACTCAATCCATGAACGTATATGCAGCATACGTGGCCACTGCTTCCAACAAGAAATCGTTTGCAGAGTCATGAAAAGTTTCAGCCATCCAATTAATCAAAGAAAAGGAACATACATGTTCTTCAATGAGCGGAGCCTCTAGCACAATCAGAGGGCAACCCAATTGTTCCTCCAGATAGCTCATATTCAAGAAATTATAGGCTGCTCTTGCGATGTCCCAATTACCCAGGATACCATGCGCCGCACCACAGGCCATAATCCGAACACCAGAACAGGCAAACTCGTGAGACACTAAGGGCCTCATCAGTCGATCATAATCCGGCACCGGAGACACCATGTTGGTTAAGCACAAATCCAAAGGCCATTCAAAGGGACAATCTAGGCAGTGAAAGACTGGCTGTACGCAGGTGAAGTAGGAATACCGGAAGGATAATCCATACGCCAGGCTCAAAGTCGCCAATGGTAGCATACCATAATATTCAAGCATCCTGTCACGGAGAAGATGCAGACGGGACAGGTTGTCGTGTGGCACAGAAAGAGCAGCCATTTCGCAGTATGAAAAGTAAAAGCAGCACTCCTGCCACAAGCGCCAGAATCAGCGGGACACCTCCAAAGATGCTCGAGAAAATAGAGTGAAAAAATGCCGCAATCACACCACAAATAGTTTGGAAAGAGGTCACGAGGCCCGAGCCCACAAGCTTAAAAAAATGAGCTAGGCCAGTCGTGGACGAGGAATTGAAAATTGTTTGGATCAAAGCACCAAAATGTAGGGGGAGGTCAGTATTCAAAAGCGCCTGTACCTCAGTACGCGTATTTGCAACGTGAAGGACAAATGTTTCACCGGAGGAAGTCAATGGCACCTCCTTTTTGGACAATAGCGCCTTTATTCTGCTCATTTTGTTGAACTCTGCTTTCAAGGTTGGAATCTAAGGCCAGATGGAAACATCCAGCAGCCCATGCGGGGGTGGAAATAGAACATTATTGCAGCACATAAGTCTCTGCGATACAGTCACTATGTAAGGGATTCCCACTAACATCCCGCAGCAAGCTTCATTGTTCAGAATTAAATAACTACCGTTTGCAAGCAGCTTGAAAGATGGCGTAATCACTGGCACTGGGATACCTTTCATGACGCAGGCCAAATTTGGAGTTTGTACATTGTATGCACTGTGTAATTGAATGTGTCTATATACTACAGAATGATCAGGTGTCGTTGTACATTCTTCAACGGTCAGAGAAACTTCAGTACCGTCCCTTGTACATCTATACATAAAAGGGAGGGACCAAACATCATGTATGAAAGCGGTGCCCAGCTGTTCATATCTACCCAGAGCATAGTTTTTTATACAGGACGTAAACTTGAAAAGCGCGAATGGGAGAGTGATCAACCAATGTAATAATCACACGCCTGTATCCAATTCCGCTACAGAGAAAGGTAATGGTTCAAATTTTTCAATATGTAACAATGAATATGTAGCATCTTTCATGGACATTAATTGCTGTTTTTCAGTAAGGTTAAAGGGAAGCAATAAAGATGTTGTATTAAAATAGTCCCATAGTTTTACGTTTGTAATGTCCATGTTATTGGTTGTTTTCTGTATGTTGCCTTTCTATTGGATGGTTAGATTTTTTTTTTGTTAATTGGTTTCCTTTTATAGAAAATGCTAAGTAAGAGTATATTTAGTTTTAAAGGAGGAGAGTTTTAAATCATTATATATAAAAAGATTGTTTATAATGTGTAGTGAATGTTTTTTAAATGTGTTCGAAATGCCAATATGATAATTATTTCAGTGTTTTTTTATTATGTTGTTAAATATTGAGATCGCTATAAATGTTATGTTTATGTTTAAGTAGAATCTCATTTGAAAAATGTATGTTTTGGGAAAATATTGTCTTTATGTTGTTTAAAATATTGGTTTTATTAGTGTTAGAATAGTCGATATTTTTTATAAAAACGATATTCTTGATGTCTATATTTTGGTTATCGATATTTGTGACATGTGTCATATTTATTTAGTCATGTCGATATTTAGTATTGCGATATTAATGTGTGCGATATTTGTGTGATCGATATAATTGTATTACGATATTGTAGTGTCGATATTAGTGTAGTTTTTTAAATAAGTATACAATGTCGATATTTTTGATGTCGATATATTTGATGCGATATTTGTGTAGTTCGATAATGTGTCTGTCGATAATATGTCAGAGATCCCCTATACAAATGCTAGAGACAATACCTCATGGTAGGGACAACAGCAATGAGGCAGCTAACATTTTGCCATCTTCCTCTTCTGATACTGCAGCCTAAGTAACCCTGCAAAACGCAATTGGTCTAGACAGTTCCACTGAGACTGAAATAGAGTATCCCTCAGGACCAGCTCCCCCATAGGTGGTTTTATTTCACACTATCCTAAGAAAGGCAGCCAACGTGCTAAAATTGCCTCTGTCAGCGGTGGAGTCCAGGGCTAACACCTTGAAGAAGTTATGGAACCAACTGCAACTTAGTCTAAGCCCTGCTTCCCAAAATCAAGGCACTCTTGCATCTGGTAAAGGCGGCATTGGACAGGCCCACTTAGGTCCTGGCTGTGAATCACCTGAGCACCCAGAGACTGGTCCTGTCTTTCTGTATACTCCTCTCCAGAAATCTTAGTGGTGCAAGCACACTAAACAGAGCCCTGATGCTTGCCAAACAGCAGCACTCAAATGGGAATCCAAAGAACTAGAGGCAGTTGGAAAGAAAGTGTCAGTCTAGCCCTCCGTTCCCTCAGTGCTGCCTTCCTGCTGGGGGTATACACCCATGTCTTTCGGAACATGACTGTAATAGTGGTACCGAGATTACCAGCTTATCTCTAGGACAGTTTTACAGAAGTAGTCAAAGACGAATGGGATGTCTCCGTCATAAGGGTGGGCCTTGATACAGAGGACTCAGTGGCCATCCCCATAAACTCCTCAGTGAGCTCAAAGACATGCATGGCTTGGATCAACTGGGTTTTCAAGTGCAACCAGCACTAATGTATATGCCCTTTGATAGGATGTGTCTCTTTGTGGACAAGGCTGACGTCACCGTGGAGGTGGGGAGGGATTCCATTTCATAGGAGCCGTACAGAACGCAACATATTTGCAAGCCTTCCCTCACCCTTGGAGGATTGAGGATATGATTCTGATGTTTTGGCAGGGAGCTGGAGTCCCAATCCTGAAGGTTGTTCATCTGCTGGCTCTCTGCATCCTCCTGGCCACACCTCACACTGGCACATGGGCTCTTCCCAGTGGTGCCAACACCAGAGAGATCAGTAGGATACCATCACAGTTTCTAATGGTGCGGCAATGGATCTGTGCTGCTGGTCAGTCGAGGAGCACTGGTCTTCCTAAGTTCTTTTACTCCTCCAGTAGTGGCCATGGTAGTGACAGACTGTCTTTGCTGTGTCGAGCACAACTCCGGTGGATCTTTTTGCCAGGTGACAGCGCACTCATTGCCTACATTTCAATATCTGTTGCAGGAAACGTTGGGAGATGCATTTTACTAGAGTTGAAATTTCCACTTCACTACATGTTTCCTCCCATACCCTTCATTCCTCTTATTCAGTGGAAGATTTGCCAGTACTGGCCCCAAGCCATTCTTATTGACCCGGACTGGCTGAGAAGGATGTGTTATGCAGACCTCCCTGCACCCCTGAGCTGTCTCCCTCTCAGGCTGGACATTCTCTCCAAGTCAGAGGGGGAGGTTCTGCATCCCAACCTTCAGAGTCTCCACCTTCATGCCTGGAGACTGAATGGAGACATTCAAGCTCATTTCAGCTGGGGTTGATGTTATTTTGTAAGCTCGCAGTAAAAAACTGGATTTTTGGTTGGCTAGGGCAAACGCCTAAGCCAGGCAGAAACCACCACTCTAGTCAGGGCAAGGGAGTTACACACTGAAGAAAATCCCTGCTCACCCCCTTGGTAGCTTGGCACAAGCAGTCAGGCTTATCCTAGAGACAATGTGTAAAGCGTTTGCACAACACACTCACACAGCAGCGACACAATAGGCGCACCACAAAAGAAACTCTACACAAGGTTATATATACAAAATAGCCTTTGTATTACTCATAAAACACATTAGAACACAATCACATATGTAGACTGTACCACCTGGCACTAGGTGCTCCTTTACAGGGGATTATATACATGACAGGGCCAATCAGGCCACTGTCAGAACCCTTAGAACATACAAGTTGGGAAAATAAAAACAACCAGTACCTACTGGCAATAGTACCCTCAGCATAAGCACATTATGTCTAAATATCCTTAGTCTTGCATCATAGTAATTACTAGCAGTGTGCACACTTTAATCATCACAGCATAGTATGGCACATGTACCACAAGCAAGGCAATAGGGTAACTACCTCTACATCACATAAGTCATCATCTCAGGGGAGGCGATCAGAGTGAGACAAATACCTGCATCATAGATGCTGTGGCTACTATGCAACTCTTGTGTACCTACTCATTATCCTGCCAAGCAATGCCCCCAAACGTGAGTGACAGTTTGCCCACGACATGAGGACTCAGTCAGGGGGAGCAATCCATGCCCTCGTTACCCCTCTACTATCAAAACAATGTCTACACCTAGACCGTGACCCGCTGAAGTGGCTCCACTATTTGGCCGTGCCCTGCCCAAACTCACCAGGGCCTCTCTTCCAGCCGACACACCACGTGCTCGTCGGCTTCCTGCTCCTGCGGGGGGTGGGCGAAGGCCTCCTCTGTCTTCAACAATCACTCCTAGGGCCCGCGGGGGCTGCAGCATGGAGACGTTGCTGGCTGCCAGGCTCCCCTGTCCTCTGTAGTTGGCCTTTACGGGGGAGGCAGGGCTGCAACGCCTCCAACCGCTAGCGGTCCTCTGGCAGCACGTGAGTCTCTCCTCAGCCACACGGGAGCCCCGCCCTCAAACAGGCCGACTTTGCCTGACTACCTCTTTCTTGCGTGGAGTGCGATCTGGCATTGCCCTGCCCACAGTCGGGCTTCTTCCGACTGGGCCTGACTTCCGTTTTTGGCGGCGCGCTGCATCGCCTGCCACACGTAAAAGAAGGGCACTTTCTCCTGGGCACCAAGAATGTGGGGTAGGCTCCCACCCTCCTTCTGGCCTCAGCTCCCCTCTCTCTTGGCAGACACAGACCTGGCACGAACAGCACTGCACGAGCTAGCTCTAAGGCTTCCTCCTTCTTTCCAGAGTTCCGCCCACAACCAGGCAACAGCCGCCTGGTTTCCTGGTCCCAGCTCTCGTCACGGCAAAGTTGGAGCCCCGGTCTTGGGCTCAGGAAATCAATAAAAAGCGCAGATCACATGTTTGTCTTGGAGATTATGAAAAGGTCCAGCACTCTGCCTGCACTCAGCCTCAGGGCTCTTCACCAGGGGAACACCCCGTCAGCATCCAGAGCGCTGCCCCACAGGTTGGGCTTAGAGTCCCTTCTCAGTTCAGTTAGCCCAGGCATGCCAGCACATCGGGGCTCAACAGGGCATCAGCTCCACCCCCACAAGTAGGGAGCCCCAGATGGTGGTTCCTCCTGGCAGTCCAGCAGCCTGCCGGCCCCCAGTTCCAAGTCAGCACCAACAACACCACTCATGGGGTCACAGCCCCAATATTTCCACCAGTAACGCTCTTTGTTCTGCCCTGGCACAGGGCTTGGGGACCCAGTTTACACCAGTTCTGGGGGGGGGGCACTCAAACATTTGTTTACAGGGCATAAACACCCTCATTGTAAGTGTAGGGCTCTGGCCACAGACACACCACAGGGGGGCGGAGCCAGCATTGTGTAGTGCAGGCACAGTCCTATTCAGGACAGGAGATACTCCTCCCACTACTCCAAATGCAGATCAGGCTATTCAGCCTAGCGCTGACTCACCCTGCCCCTCTGGAGCCACTGCACTTTCCCAGCCCCTGTCACTCCAGAGCCAGGCATGCAATACACATCAGGTAGGCACAAAGACACATAGCACACAGAAATGCCCACTTCTAAAAGTGGCATTTCTGAGGAGGAGCCTAGCGCGCATCCAAGATGGTCGCGTGAGCACAGGGCTCCCCGGACCCTCTCTGCTCCTCGGAATCTATCCTGAGAATATCCTGACGTGGCTTATGGAATCTGGGAGATAAAGACCAGCTGAGCATATATCTCTTTTCAAAACTCAAATCGGACCTGGGAATCCTGAGTTGTCGCCGTCGGAACTTTTGGGACCCACCCGACGGAGGTGACCGGGGTGAAGGTGACCCGAGGGGCCGGGCTGCAATTGAACAACAGCGGCTTCAGCGCGGTGCCAGTTGCCGATCCACCACTTTCGGTTTCGGTTTTGCACTTCAGGAGACCGGCAGGGGGGTGCGCTCGGGGTGGCGAGGTGCTTCCTGGGCCTCTGAATGAGGTTTTCTTTCACCTGCTACTAGAGTGCCTACCGCCTCGGACCCCCTCTACCGACATTTTGTGGTCTTCTTGTTGGTGCCCTTACACCTCTTGATTGGGTGTCCCCTTGAGTGACCGTGTTCACATGGGGGGCAAAGGGGGTCCCGAGGGCCGCAAGACCAAGGCTTCCCTCCGCGGGGAAGCAGTCCAGAGCAATAACATGGACCGATACACCCAGGGCAGGGGGCCCTCTGGCGCTGCTGGCCCCCCCTCGGATACTGCGGAGGGAGGCGCGACCGTCTCTACGGAACTATCCCTGCAGGACATTATGGGCGCCATTGAGGGCATTAGGGAAACCATCGCGACGCAATATGAGGCCCTGGCCCGTAAGATTGACACTGTCGCGATTGATGTCACCCTGATCCGGGCCGACCTCTCCAAAACTAACGAGAGGGTCCAGGCTCTCGACACACGGACCTCCACCCTCGGTGCGGAGGTGTCGGATCTGCGGGCCGCGCTTGGAGACATCAGGGTGGTCAACGATCATATGGCCCGGCGGCTTGAGGACTTCGAGGGACGGGCCCGACGCAACAACATCCGCGTCATAGGTGTACCGGAGTCCTCTGACGGCCGCCCGGTTGACCTCGTGGTCGAGGAACTTATCCTGAAACAGTTGTCCCCGGCTGGCCTAAGTAAGTTCTTTGCCGTGGAGCGGGCCCATCGAGTTCCGGGCGGTCGGCCACGGCCGGGGGCCCCCCCGAGGCCTATCGTGGCCAAACTGTTCTACTACAGGGACCGCGACGCTATTCTGCAGGCCTCACGGACCCACGGCCCGGTTCGTCATGAGAACTCGACCATCAATTTTTATCCGGACTTCACGCAACTGGTCCAGAAACAACGGATGGGATTCCAAGGGGTGAAGCGTCGTCTCCGCGAGCTGGGCCTAAAGTATTCGATGCTCTACCCTGCAAAACTCCGAGTGGAACATGGGGATCGGACAGCCTTTTTTGACTCTCCCGTGGCTGCAAGTGACTGGCTGGACTCTCTGCCGGACGGAGGTGGCCGTCCCGGACCCTCTGCGGGCACCGCGGGTGACGGGTCCCCTTTAGAATGACTTTTGGTCCTTGATTTTGCCGTTTTGCACTGTACAGTCGGGTCTTATTTCACTTGCATATTGTGTTTAACCAGGACCAGTGAGGGGGGCGGGCGGGGACGGGTCCCTTACCTCCTCTGGGGTCTTTTCGTAGAATGGGGTTAGAGGGGCGACAGGCACACTGCAAGTTGGGGGGGTTTTTTGGCCCGCAGGGGTGCAGGGTGGGGGGAGTTGGTCCTGGGGTGGGGTTGGGGGGGAGGTGGGGTTGTTTTGCTGTGTGTTTTTTGTTTACAGGGCGAGGTACTGATTTTTGTCCACATTTGGGAACTGTGCTGCAGGCTGGGGGACCCTTGATCTATTGGGGGGGATGGGGGGAGACGGGTTGAGGCTTATGTCATGGAACGTCAATGGGTTGGGGGACCGTATCAAGCGGGGTATAGTACTGCAATATTTGCGTCGTTTGACTCCTGATGTGGTGTTTCTCCAGGAGACGCATCTGGTTGGTAATGTTTGTCAGGCAATGAACAGGGGGGGATACCGCCTCGTGGCCCATTCTGGCTTCACAACTGGTTCCAGGGGGGTGGGCATTCTCCTGCGAACCTCACTTCCGGTGGAGATCACTAAGATAGTTTCGGATGACAGAGGGCGCTATGTGTGCTTGATTGGGAGGTGGGAGGGGCAGCCCCTTGCCCTGGTTTCAGTTTACGTCCCCCCGGGCCTCCAGAACTCCACCTTCACTGACTTGGGTCGAATGCTGCTTGACCTTCCGGACAGCCTCATGCTCATGGGCGGGGACTTTAATTCTGTGGTTTCGGGTGAACTGGATCGTCACCCACCAAGGACCCTCCCCGCTGCCCAGGCATGGCTGGGTGGGATGCTGGATACCTTCGGCCTGGTGGATAGTTGGAGATTAATGCATCCGACCCAATGTCAATTCACCTTTCACTCGGGGGCGCATGGGAGTCTCTCTAGGTTAGACTACTTCCTTATGCCCGCGGCGCAGACTGGTCGGATTCGTGAGGTCAGGCACCTGGCGCGGGGTATCTCCGACCATTCTCCGCTGTGGCTTCTTTTCGACACCGGGCCGCGGTCCGCAGGGCGGATCGCTCCCATTAACCCATGGTACCTGCGAGACCCTACGACTCGTGACAGCCTGGTCAAGGCTATGGACCAATACTTCCTGGATAACGAGGGGTCGGTGTCGTCTGCAATGTCCCTGTGGGAAGCCTTTAAAACCGTGATCCGCGGACACGCCCTTTCCCAGATAGTGGTGGCTAAGAGGGTCAAGAGTGAGGCAGTGGTAAGGCTGGAGACTGACATAGTGGGGCTGGAGTCGGCCTTGGAGGCGAATGTCACTCCGGACGGGCTCCATGCCCTCAGCCTGAAACAGTTTGAGTATAGGTCCCTGGTCACTGACGCAGCCAAAACTATGTATAGGGAGCAGCAGGGTCGACTGTACGATGCCGGGGACAAGGCGGGAAAGTTGATCGCGTGGCTGGACAGGAAGGAGAGAGTGAATCGTGTGGTCCCGGAGTTGCGTGCTGCGGATGGTGTGTGTGTGACGGAGCCTGACGAGATTGTGGAATGTTTTGCCGACCACCTCCGGGCTGTGTACTCCCCAGTGACTGACAGGGATGAGGACGACTCTCGCCTTCTTTTGAGGGATATCGCCTTGCCCGGCCTGTCCGTTGAAGACCGTGAGCGGCTGGACGCCCCCTTGTCGGCGGATGAAATAGCGACCGCGATCCGCTCCCTTCGCTCGGGCAAGGCTATGGGTCCCAACGGTCTGCCCATTGAGCTATATAAATTGCGCCCTGACAAGCTTGCGCCCTTCCTCAGTCGCATGTTCCGTGAGTCTCTGGCGGCGGGTTCCCTCCCGGCCGACCAGCGTTTGGCCACGATAGTCGTTATCCCCAAGGAGGGCAAGCCGCGAGACCGCTGTACTTCTTACCGGCCTATTTCACTGCTAAATGCGGAGCCTAAGGTCCTGGCGAAAGTCCTTGCCAATCGTCTGTTGAGCGTCGTGTGCGATCTTATTCATCCGGACCAATGCGGATTCATCCCGCATCGTAACACCGCTCTTAACTTGCGGCGTCTTCACGGCGCCCTTGCCAGGGCGGAGCTCCTCTCCGAACCGGCCGTGCTGGTTTCTTTGGATGCCACGATGGCTTTTGACACCATCGAGTGGCCATTCCTCTGGGCTGTCTTGGCTAAGTTTGGCTTTGGGGAAGGATTTATTGGCTGGGTGAAGCTTCTTTACACGGGACCCATGGCTCAGGTGGTGGTGAATGGGCGGGTCTCTCGGCCCTTTGCCCTCGGCAGGGGCACGAGGCAGGGATGCCCTTTGTCCCCTTTGCTCTTTGCTCTCGCCCTGGAGCCACTCGCGGCTTGGCTCCGCTGGGAGCCCTCGCTTAGAGGGATCCGGTGGGCCCCGGGCTTTGAGGATCGGGTTTCGCTGTATGCGGACGATATTCTCCTATATCTCACCTCACCGCGGCAGTCGCTCAACGTCCTCTTTGACGTTTTGACTTCCTTTGGGAATAATTCGGGCCTCACGATCAATTGGTCTAAATCCTGCGTCTATCCGATCTCCGGTGGTCCTCCTCTCCTGCCGCCTCGGCTTCCGATCCAGGTATCTCTGAGCGGCTTTAAGTACCTGGGGATATACGTTTCGCTGGACCCGGTGGCTCGCTATGAGCAGAATCTCCTGCGTCCGCTTCGGCGATTGCGAGAGGACACGGCCCGGTGGTGCAGGCTGCCCCTGTCCCCGCTGGGTCGGGCCGCACTGTTCAAAATGATGTCCCTTCCCAGGTTCCTCTATGCACTCCAGAATTCCTTCGACGTCATCCCAGTGGCCTACTTTCGGGAGGTGGAGAGCCTGCAGAGGAGATTGGTGTGGGACGGGCGGGCGCGTATTGCTCTTGCTAAGCTTACTCTCCCCTGGTACGACGGGGGCATCGCGCTTCCCGACATTCGCAGGTATTATTGGGCCGCGCAGCTTTCGGCCATCAACCATGCCACGTATGCGCCTGGCCTGAATCCGGCGTATGAGATGGACAAGTTCCTGCTTCCCGGCGGGGACTATAACAGGGCGCTTTACTCCCGCTCGGCTGGCCGGACCCTTACGGGTCCTACTAAGATTGCGGTGCGGACCTGGAGGGCTGCCACTGCGGCCACGGGCTGGAGTGAGCGACTGACATGTGCTACTCCTTTGTTTGCCTCCGATCGCCTGGGGAGCCTCTGGACTACGAAGGGGTTTGACCAGTGGGATACGATTGGTATCAGCAAAGTGGGAGACCTGTGGCATAAGGGCGCGGTTAAGACTTTCGCGGCTCTTCAGGCCGAATATGAGCTTACGGACAGGGAGTTCTTCCGCTATGCCCAAGTTCGACACGCCCTGCTTTCAGTCTTTGGAGAGGGGACCAAGATCCCGGTTTCTTCGCCCCTCGAGGACCGCATACTTGACGGACATGTCCCTGACAGTACTATTTCTTTAATTTATAAGAAACTGATTAATCATCGGGCTGACCTCTTGGTGCGCCTTCGGGAGGCTTGGACGGGGGATGGGGTGGAATTGGACGACGAGGACTGGCAGTCTGCACTGTCGTCCCCCAAGGAGGTCGCCATTCCGGCCCGTCTCCGGTTGGTACAGCTTAAGATTCTTCACCGGGTGTATGTGACGGGTCCTCGCTTAGTCTCGATGGGATACTCCGATGATGGGCTCTGTAAGCGGGGTTGTGGGCTCAGCGCCACCTTTCTCCATATCCTGTGGGAGTGCCGCGAGGTGGCGGACTACTGGCGCCGGGTACATACGGTTATGGGACAGGTCACTGGGGTTGTGCTGCTGCCGGAGGTGCGTCGCTGTGTCCTGAATGTGTGGGAGCCCAATGATTATAGCGCAGCTCAGACTCGGTGGGCGGCCCTGGGGAACATGATTGCCAAGAGAGATATAGCGCAGCTTTGGGGTGCCCAGCGGCCGCCCACCGTGTCAGTATGGAAGGAGAATATGGACTGGTGTATGTTCAGGGAGAAGACTGTGTATGTTGCCCGTGGTAAGCCGGGGGCATGGGGCAGAATCTGGGGGCAATGGAATGCATATCGCGGGGGTATCTGTACGCCCCCCCTGGTGGACACCGATATCGCCATGTCCCCCTGACCCTTGACGGTTCCGGGCACCTTTTGGAATGACTACATATGGACGTTCGTTTCCCTTGCCCCCCCCCCCCGTCCCCAGCCTCCCGGTACTCCTTCCTTTCGCGTGCTGCTTAATGGTCTGAACTGGAGTTCCCCGGAGGAAGCCTGACCTGCACTGTTTGTCTTTATGCCTCGCCTTTTGTTTTTCTTTTAGTTTTTTGTGTTTGTTGGACTTAAGTCTCCTGTTCCTTTAGAACTATCCGGAGTCACTACGGGGCCGAGCCCCGGGAACCGACTGCAGCTTTGACAAATGTATATTTTATTCTGTACTTAGCGGCCGGCCCTGGGGGTTGTAGGCCCGTGCATGTAATCGAATTATTGTTCAATAAAAACTTTAAAAAAAAAAAAAAAAAAAAATATATAAAAGTGGCATTTCTAAATTAGTGATAATAAATCTGCGCACACCATTATGCAGCATTTTTCACCACTATTCCAAACATACCAAGCTTGATCACGCTACTCCCCTCAGGTCAGGAATTACCACTGAAACATTTATCAGGGAATCCCCAATGCATTCCTATGAGAGGGCAGCCTCACAGTAGTGAGAAACCAAAATGGCTGTTTGTCACTACCAGGACATGCCACACAGTTAAGGCACATTTCCTACTTTTTACCTACATTGCACCCTGCCCATAGAGCTAGCTTGGATCTACCTTAGGGGTGACTGATATGTAGTAAAAGGGGAGTAACAGACGTGGCATCCACTTTATGTGCCACATCACAGCGGCAGTAAACTGCGTGTGCAGGCCCTGCAATGGCAGAGGCCTGAGCCAGGTTTGAAAGGCTACTTTGGTGGGTGGCACAATCAACGCTGCAAGACCACCGGTAGCATTTAATTTACTGGCCCCGGGTATATGAGATACCACATTACTGGGGACTGATAGGTCAATTAAATTAGCCAAACAGGTGTAGACCAATCTTACCACGTCTTACCATAGAGAGCACATGCACTTTACACTGGACAGCAGTGATAACGTGCCCAGAGTCCAAAAACCACCAACACCAGGTCAGAAAAAATATCAGGAGGAAGGCAAAAAGTTCAAGGATGACCCTGCAAAAAGGGCCAAGTCCAACACTCGCTATCCCGTCACTAAATCTTTCTACTCGGGTAAATGGAACACATTTTTCGCTTGGAGTGCTGAGCAAAATGTAGACCTACTGAATCAGGGCTTGTTCTAGGATTTTGGGGGCCCTCTAATTTGCATATGTGACATATTCAGGGCTTTGTTGAGACTTCTCTTGGGCCACAAATCCTCTTCTCAGCCATCTACAAGCACCTCTATTTCAGCCCATTTCGGGTTGAAGGTGTGTGAATTGCTTGGGGGCTGAGAGTTAAACCTGTGTGGCGCTAAAGTACTGGACATTGGGAGTCCTGCAGTGTCACTGAATGGGCAGCCGGACAGGAGACCTAATTGCAGGACAAACCTGCAAAATAAGTTTCCATGCAACTGGGACACCATCCCTAAGAGGCCCAGGGAGGGCCCCCTCCCCCTCATGGGTTATTTGCAAAGAGACGCCTTTCTTTCGATTGAATTGGCAGGAGTACAAGAGGGCTGGTGGTATGTTAAACTGATGCGGTCCCCATGCTGGTTGGCTGAGTGCGAGGCCCTGGGCAGCCGTCCACACTGGCCATGCCTAGCACTGGCCCTGTACTCAATGAACATCTGTATGAGGTCCTCTGTTTCACTCTATCTTAGCCCAGCAAGGCTGTGCAGTGGCACTGTTAAGTTATACATTGGCACCTTGTCTGCATTTTTCTGACTGCCATCAACTGCCTTTGTGATCCCCAATGGTACTTAAACGTAGTCTTTGACAGGTGCTCCTTTAGACTTCACAGTTGCCAGTTGCACCTGTTGACGTTTAAAACAGTTTTTCTAGTGGCCATTTCCTTGGCGAGCCATATTAGTGAGTTGCAAGTACTGAGCATTTTACGTGCTTCTCCCAGACAAATTGGGGGCATATCAGCAACAACCGGCGATAATTAGCGCTAAGCGCACTTAGCGCTAGGATAATTATCGCCGGCTAGCGTGGATTTTTATCGCTGAGATAGCGTGCTATTAGCAACGCTTATCTCAAAAGCGATAAAAATCCTAGCGCTAACTGCCAAACGTGAGATTATCGCTGGAAACCCAGCGATAATCTCACAAAGTTTGGCGTTAGCTTGATGATAGGGCCTCACATACTTAGCCATGATATCCACCTTCCATAGGATATCATGGCTAAGTCAGTCCTGAAGCAGGCGTAAGGAAAGTAGCGATAACAGGGGTTATCGCTACTTTTCTTGCCGCTATGCTTCATAGCGTGGGGCTTGATGATAGGAGAAATGTCGCTTCTCCAGTCATGTCACGTCAGGAACACCCACTTTGCATCTCATTAGAGATGCAAAGCTGGGCGTTAAGAATCTGGGCGCTAATGCAAGGTTTCACGCGACAGCGTGACCTTGCTAATTAGGCGATAAAAGTATCGCCGCTTTTTGCCCGAAAACGGACGCAAAGGCGGCGATAATTTTATATCGCCTCGTTGCTGATATGCCCCTTGGTCCTCAGAACTAAAGCAGCTTTCCTACTGAATGCGATGCCTGATTTCCCCCAAGGACAGTCTATTACCCTTCCTACCTTTTACCTCCACCTCATCCACAAAGGAAGAGGAAAGATTACACTGGACCCCAGGAGAGTGGTCGGTTTTTATATTGACCTGACTGCATAAAAGAGATCAGGTCTAATAACCAACTATTTGAACGGGGTATGAAGGTATCAAGAAAGGCAAGGCAGTTCAGAAGAGCACTCTGTTCTGCTGGATGATACTCTGCAAAAAAATGTGGGGACATATTTACAAGCCCCTTGCGCCGCGGTGCATCAGTTTTTGTGACACATTTGGGCACATTTTTCTGCCCCATATTTACCAGGACACGAAAAACCTCCCTGCATGGCTTTTCCTGTCCTTGTAAATATAGACCCTTTACACGCAGCACTTTGCGGGAAAGGGGCGTTCCATGGGTGTTGCTGTGGGTGTTCCCATGCAACACTCATGGCTTATGCCGCATTCCCAGATTTACGAGAAGTCGTATACCTGAATATGGGGAGGCTTAAGGAGGCGCATCGAGGAGAAATGTTTTCATTTCCACTCTTTTTTAATCATTCTGTGCGACTGCATCCTGCAGCACACATAAGAAGAGTAAATTGCCTCTTGTGATTGTATTTACAAGCCCCTTGCGCACCCGTGCACCATGGTGCAAGGGTGCCTGCGTTGGTGCATGGCAGCTAATTGTGCGCCAGGGCAGGCGAGAGCACAGGGATGCGTCATATTGTAGATATCATGCATCCACTTGCTTCTAAAGTAGCGCTGAGCGATGTAGCCAAATAGCTTTTGGCACCACGCTGCCTTACTATGTTGTAGATAAGGCCCGTGGTATGTCTTTGCCCAAACAAAAGTGTCACTTCCGGCGCAAGATGGAGTCTGTGCTAAATACCGGTGCAAGTGAGCTATAGAAAAGTTTCCAGATCCAGTCTGGCTCTTTAGGATATTCAGCAGGTGAGAAATCTGCAGGTAGATAGATCATACACCAGAAAGATTGTTATTGAAGGGAAGTAACTTTTTCAAATGTGCATGATTGCACAATGATAGATAGAAAATAGAAAGAATATATATATTTTTTGCAAATGCTTTTATTATATTTTTCAATATGTACATTACAAACATAACATTGCAGCAGAAGTACAAATATTCTACACAATCGCGTTTGTGTCCATGTGTTGTGAATAGTTTCTAAGGAGGTGAGGCTCAGTGCCATCTCTCTATCCCAGGGTGGGAAACATAACGGGGTAGTGCCCACCCCTCTACCCCTCCCAACTCCGCCACGTCATGTGGTGATGTGTTGTCAATGGAAAGGAGAGGAGATACACAGTCACCACAACCATGCTTGCCACTGTGTTTTTTCATATGTATTATCAGAAGAACCGTTTTGGCCCATCGATCGGGTGCCACCCAATACCTTCTGTGAGCTGGGTGACTGCCTCCGGTCATGTTCCCCATCAGTGCTGGCACCTCCCTCCTCACCTCTATCATCTGAGTCTCCCCTTCGTCCTGCCCCCTGGTGCTGGTCCCTAATGTGTCTAACATGCTCGACCACCGCACAAGGTGCCTTTCCACATATTCATCTGTGCGGACTCTTCGAAGACTGCACTCCTCAGCCACTGCCCATTCTAGCATATCCGATCTCTATTTTGCTATTGTCGGGGTCTTGGGGCTGGCCGAGTGTATGGCTGGCCGCCGGCAGGCCAGCAGTAGGCCCAGCTGAGCAAATTTATGTCATCATTTTCCCCTTCTTAGGCAGGGCATTAGTCCTAACAAACAATGTCTGCTCGTGAGTTCCACTACCACCCCTGTCACTCTATGCAGTTCCTTACTCACTGCCCTCCAGCAGGAGGTAAGTTGTGCGCACTTCCCGCAGGGTATCTCCGCATCTGCTACATCCCAGTGACCACGCCAGGTAAACCCTATGTAGTCAGGCTGAGGTTAGGTTGGCATGATGGAGAAAATGCAAAAAAATGGATGGAGAATAGAAACAATATTAAATTCAGCCTTTGTATATGCAAATTGGGAGTGACGAAAGGATTCATTAGGAAAAGACATAGGAATCTAACTTCACAGAATGTCTGCTAATCCACAATAGTGGGGCAAACTTCCTTCAGTTTCTCCTGATCCCAATCTGTCACTGTTCTAAACATACTCCAGTGTGTAAAGAATGCATGTTTACAAATCATTCATCCCAGAATCACACAGTCATTTTACCTTTACATTTAACCTTTTTCCAATGTAACGAAATGCCACTTTTTTCCAACTTCATAAGCTGAACGTTATCACTTGACTCTCGCCATCTTTCTGTTTTTATCACATGACTCTCACCAACTTTCTATTTTTATCACATGACTCTCGCCATCTTTCTATTTTTATCACATGATTCTCACCATCTTTCTATTTTTATCACTTGACTCTCGCCATCTTTCAATTTTTATCACATGACCCTCGCCATCTTTCTATTTTTATCACTTGACTCTCGCCATCTTTCTATTCTGGTTACTCTCCCACAGTTCAAGTGGAAAAGAGGCACATGTTACTTCATTACCTGATGGGGTTGCATTGGCAAGTGTTCCACATAAAATATTAAAGTTACATGTGCCTCTTTTCCACATAAAATGGACAGAGATGGGGAAAGATGGTGACCGCCAATACCCTCATTTCACCTGCCCCCCCTGTTCCGCTTGCCTGTGCACGTCATCTGCTCGTGCGGTCTTTTCGCTTTCGGCATGAGCAGATAATTGTTCTGCTTCTTACTTATGAAAAATTGAATCTCTTAATAAAAATGTGGTTATCTGGCAACTGAGGAAGCCCCACCCCAATGCGTATAGTCTCAGGATTCTAGGGCAGATTTGCCGTTTTTTAGGTCTCGCCTGAGCTATCGCGTAAGCGATGCTCTGCGAGACATTAGTAGGTGGGTTTAGAAAGTGCTACCCACATTTTTGTGCTGGCAACAAGCTACAGTGCACGATGGCGTGCACGCGCACAGCTGCTACCCGCATTCCCCCCTCCCTTCTTGCCCAGCCATCTGCCTTTCCTGCGCCAGCCTTCAGCACCATACCCCGCTGCTGTGCACGCATCCCTAGCGTGCGTCATCGTGATCACGATCACTTTCGCTTTTAGAGTGATCACGATCGCGATGACGGATTGTCAGTGTGTAAGTGCTTTCACTTTAGCCGGGGCGGGCGATCGCGCGCGCCCCACCCCTCCCCTGCTGCGTCTCCATTATTTGGAAACATATGTGCTTTCACTTTAGCCGTGGCGGGCGCTCGCGCGCGCACCACTTTTGAATCCGGGCTTTTTGTCTCTGGGGGAGGGAAAACACTCTATGTGCAAAGTCAGATACACACTTTTTTCTGCTCAGAGGAATATTTATCTTCCAATAAAATAAGCAGAATACAAAAAGCTGTAACCAAGTCAAACTGTACAATTTGTATCAAGTTTTCCTCTTAAAGTAATGCCTTCTGCCTTAACGCTACACGCACCACCCCTCCCCCGCGGCGTCTCCGTTAATTGGAAACATATGTGCTTTCACTTTAGCCTCAGCGGCGATGTTATCTCCGTGCACATTCTGTCTGATTACTATGACTCGGTCATTCTCTCCTACTTCGCAGTGAACTTTCTGCTTCTGTGTGTTGCCTCTGCTCCATCACTCTATTATCTCATGTAGTTTCTGTCTGAGCTCCTTGTGTCTGCCTCTCGGTGCCCTTTATGTGTGTCGCTTTGATTTATGGAGTCTCTCTGTACCCCTTTTGTCTCGCAATGCTGCTTCTCTCGTTTTAAGTAATTTTATTTGTTCTGTGCCCCTTCTGTCATTCTGTTCACTCTCCGCTTTTTACGTCAGTCTTCATGTGGGGACGTTCGGCAATTGTCGCGATTTACACTGACCTTCAATCGCTTTCTTCATGCTCCCATTTGTGTGTCTTCTGTCATATTTGAGTGCAAAAATGCTAGAGGGAGGTGGCTCACCCGGGAAACTGAATGCCGGATGACAAATGGCAAGTTATCGATAGAGGTTAGATAATTATCACCTGTGCCGGATTTTTAGGTAATACCATGCATGTTTTTGTGCTTACCGCCCCAAACTCTGCAACTCCTGGTAAATTCAGCCACTTTTTCTTCTGTTAAATTCAGGAGGAGACTTAATGAAGTGTGCAAACTTTATTGCAACTAGAAATGTACCTTTTTCTCCTCTTAGACCATCATATACAGAAGAGGCTTTTCAGCATTGTGCCTAATAAATTATTGGCACATTTTTATTTGAAGAGTGATTACTACTCTGCTTCCCAGGGGTCTCCATCTTCAATCAGAGTTCCTGAATTCACTTTCAAAGACAATGTGGCACAAACGGACCATTAAATATAGTTTGGAACCAGTGGAGACATTTACCTGAGTGATGTTTTCCCTCATCCTGTGGAAGAACCACTCTACAGTCACTTTAGTTCTAAATGCATTAAAGCATCTCTAACAAGCATTGGCATAGCCAATAGATCTTGCCTTTGGGACCTTATAAGTGTTTAGCCATGCAACAGTTGCTGTTGTTGCACCAAGGATATTGTGATGCATAACTAAATACTTATAAGGTCCCAAAAGCGAGACCTATTGGCTATGCCAATGCTTGTTATGCAATGCAGAGCAGCAAGCAAAGTTGGCTGAAAGGGAGACAGCAGAAATGTGCCGTATCAACGAAGATATGCAGCATTTCTGCTGTCTCCTAGTGCTGGAGCACTGTGGTCGGCCTCCCGCCAACACCTGCATCCTTGCACCATGGTGCCTGCCTTAGATGCAGGATTGTTTTTGTGCTGGAAGGGACATCTTCCTGCTCAAAATCAAAATCCTTAGCGGCGTTTTCCTATTTCTATGTGTGCGGCAAATTGCTAAAGTGATGGAACCCCAATGCAAGATCTTAGTAAATCTTCCCCAGCGTATGTGACTGGCACTGAGGGCAGGGGGCATGCCCTCTGTGCATGTGACCATTGTTCTTTTCCTTGGTGTGCACGGAAGGAGGGAGGCTCGGGCCCCACTACCTGACCCCAGCTCTTAAATCCATACTCGTCATGATCTTAATGCCATGGTTTGGACTTTGTAGTGCTAGACCAGCCATTTTCCCGTAATCTATCAATGTTTTTCATCGTAAAGTTAAGGACAGAATATAGTGCCCAGTAGGGACAATCTTTAATGTCAGCTAACAACTACTGCCGGGTCTCGGGCCGGAGGAACCCGCCCGGCTTAAAGCCCTGGTTCCGCTGATCCTTTCATGCCTTATGGCTTCTTTGATTTCCTGCTGGTGCCTGCCGTGGGAATGGCCGAGGGTCCTTGTCATGTGAAGCTGCTGTGCTGGAGCTGCTGTGGGGATGTGTGACGTTGACAGCCTGGAGCTTCCTTATCCCTTCTTCTCCCTGGTCCTGTTTACAAAGAGCATACTGAATACTTTATAGGTCCTTTGAAAAACTCACATTATGAGCTTTTGAGGAAATGTGTATTTATCCTGTTTTCTTTTTGATTTCCCTTTGCTTCTAGAATTTAGGGCCACGCTTTGTACACACTACAAGTGAACTAAAAATATAAAAACATACCCATAGGTTCAATTTTGAAGTAGTTTTCTTTAAAATTGTGTTTAATAGCACAGCTGTGAAATTCCTCATGGACCCATGACAAGGCAAAACTAAGTGCTCCTGTGTTCCTCCACAGGGACATCTTAAGGATTTTGGGGGCCATGGACAAAATGTATTTTGGGTGGCCCTGTTTGAGACAGCTTTGGATATATGAACCGTTTTCATCTCTCATGCCTTCTTAGGCCAGGTCACTGACAGTGCACAGGCACACTGGTCCAAATTCTAAATGTGTTCACGTCTAATGTTCAGGGATAGTGAGATAGTGACGTGTCCTTTCAATATTGTAACACAGCAGCAGCTCACTAATATTACTGCTAATAATCCCTTTGACACCCTCCCATTTCTCATATGTCAGGTCCTGTTTTGATCTAAAATAAACTTTTTTATGGATGTTGCATGAAACATAAACACAACATTTCACTGCAAAATGTCTATAATAGACTCTCGCACATCACCCATTTTCAAAATAAAGTAAAGGAAAATGTTATTTAAAACAAACTGTTTAAGAATGATTCAAGGTCATCAGGGCAAGACTGCCTGCAGCGCAGAGCTGGTTGTGTCAGGGCCCCCTAAAAGGCTGGGGCCCTGGGGCCCACTCTGCCCATGCCTTAAAACGTATCTGTTCCTCCACGTGGGGTTCATATATCCTGTTCGAGACTGCCAGGCTTTCCCTGGAGGCCCTGTACTGGAAAAATAATGTTAGAATGTCCTCCGCTCCACTGGGAGGGCGGATGGCCTGACGTCCAAGACAGACCGGTGCCAGTTGGCCCGTTGGTCAAATGTTTAAACCAGTGGAGCAAGCGCTGGTTCTGCTACTGGAAAAAAGGCTGTTCCCCTACGCGAAGTAAAGCGGGGCAACAACGCATCTGCTGGACGCGGTACTCTGTGGAGTACCAGATCTGCCAGACTCTAAGCGAGGCCCTATGTTATTTCCAATGACCCCACCCCCCTTATTTAGCCAGTATCTAATCTTTGTGCTTCATTCACATTGCATTTGTTTAGCAGAGGCTTCAGCCTATTTGGTTATCTTAATGTGACTGCTCTTCACATACATTTTTGCATACTTATTACTAATACAAGCATGTACGTTTTTGCTCGAATTTCCTTTACAGGTTTGTGCTGAAATTTTTATTTCAGAGTTCAGGTTTGCTCCAGCCTTGGTGCTCTGTTTGTGCCATGTACCTGTTTTATACCCTTTTGTTCTGTGTCTGTTTGCTCTGTTTTGTGTTTTCGTTTTGCCTTTGTTTTGTGCCTTTTTGCTTCTTTTTTGCCCTGTTTTGTGCCTCTTTGCTCCGTTTTGTACCTCATTGTTCTGTTTATGTGCCTTTGCTATCCTCATTTTAGTCCTGTTGTCCCGCTGTACTGCTTCCCAAATCCCGTGACCCCTCAGCCCCACCTTCCAGCTCCCGAACTCCTCCCCCTCCCAGGATATACTTAATGGGAGCCGCACAGATGCGCACCCAGTGGACAATGCATGTCTGAGGAAAGCTTGTCGGAACCTGGACCGCGCCTAGCGCCAGGAACTCTGATCCTACTCCCACCCTCGGTTACGACCCTCCCCACTCTCAACCCTGACTGCCGCTCGCTGCACTGCTGCCAATCTGCACCACATAACGCTCCATGAGCCTTTTCCATGGCTGCTTACAAATACTCATGCATATTTCCACACTCGCCTCTCCTCACCGACAGCACTCCAGGCTCTCATGCATGCTTCTCAACAGTCGCTCATGCACACCAAACATGCCACAGATATTTAGGACGTGCTGCACAGCCACATCCCAGACCTGCTGTTTCTCACGGAAACTTGGCTGAACTCTGTAGCAGTGCCTGACATCATGATGACCATCCTCTCAGGTTAGAAGGTCGCCAACCAAGACAGACTGTACAAACGCGGAGGTGGAGTCACCACCATTCACAAGAACGACTACATCTGCACCATCTCCACAGACACACCTACCACCAACATGAAACACATGTCGTTCAACCTGCATATCACCACCAACTTCCCCCTGAGAGCCACTCTCATCTACAGACTAGGACCTCCACCAACTTCTCCAGCATTATCGCAGACTTTATCGCGTCACTCTTCCTCGACGCAAGCAACTCCATCCTCCTCGGTGACCTGAATTTACCCCTGGAAGACCTCATTGATGCCAATTCGAGAATACTCCTCGAAGACTTTGGAAACCTGGGCCACATCCAATGATTCAAAGGACCTGCCAATGTCTCTCGGCATCTCCTTTACTCCATTGTCACCTCATTTGACAACGTCCAGGTTGAAGAAAAGACACCTGTCACCTTGACTAAAAGCACCTATGTCAAATTCAGCATTTCTGTCCCCCTCCAGTGCAAATCCACCTCCTCCAGATTACTGGAACAATGTTCTGGACAAAGACTGGCCCACTGTTCTCAACACCTATTGACCCAAACACAGCAGCAACTTACAACAAAGCCATCAAGAATTGGATCATCTCCTGCACTGACATCCTTGCACCCCTCAAGCACAACGGCACAACAAGATCCAGACCCCAAGTTAGCTGGTACACAGAGGAACTCATGCTGATGAAGCTCCACGACAAACAACTGGTGCATAGGTGGAGACTGAGCAAAGACAACAAAAATAGGGGTATGTCCAACTGCTTTGAAATTATACCACCAAATGATCCAGACTTCTAAGCGCACCATCCTGGTAGACTGAGTCAATGCTAGGAAATCTTCGCCATTACTTCACCTCTGGCCACCTCCAGCTCAAACACCCTCTCTCAGGACCTATGCAGTCACCTCACCTCATTCTTCACCAACAAAATTGACACCATCAACAGCAACTTCAACCCACATCTGGACCTGAATGACCTCACTAATCAACTCCCAACCTCATCTTCAACCTAATGGCCCACCATCACCCCATATGAAACTGCCTCCACTATGAAGACCCAACAATCAGTGGCCACATCGGACTTGTGTCTCCACCATGCCTACTCCAAGGGCCTTTTTACCCATCAGCGCCATCCTCGCACATCCATCTCCCCAGCAGCCTTCCCAGCCGTGAAAGAATCTCATGTCCCTCAATAGCAGTACCCTCAAAATGCACACCATTTGGAAGCACTGACCCTGCTTTTAAAAGTTCAGAGTTTAGGAGTGTTCAAATGAGGGGAAGGTAATTAGCAAGGATACTGCAGGGAGGGAGACCTGGAACAATGGAGTTCTTGCGGTTAGGTGATGTCCTCAATGTCTCCTGACAACTTGTTCTTACGTTCATTAACCCAATTACATTTAGTTTTAGTGTCTTGCTTGTGAAAGGAAAATATTAACATCACAATTTTTTCTTTTGAAATGTCTTTTTGTTTTCCTTTAAAGTTCAAACAATAGTCTCTAATACCAAAAACAAATTATCTACTACTCAGAAGTTAAACCTTTCAAAACATCAGCATGATCTATGAATTCTTCAAATTCTTTTAAGTTTATTCAAATCCCTCCAAGCAATGCACAGTATGCTTTTCAGAATCTTACAATAGCTCTCTCTCTTATTTTACAATGCAAGTCTGTGATGATCAATTCAAAAACTAAAATTGAATATCTTGCCGCAATATGAAGCTGAACTCTGTTTTTCTTTCCGGAAGAAGCTTGCCGTGATTGATTCCCACCTAACTCTTCTCTCTTTTCTAAGGTCTAAATTTAGAAGGACTTCTTGGAAATCTCGCTGGATCTCGCCAGCGTTGGTTTTAAAATTTTGCACAGGAACTGGGCTACTACCTGCAAGGAGATACAACTTCATTATGGTCCAAAACAATATTTCTTGTTGCTCATCTTCAAGTGAACATCCGTGAAGATTTTACCCAACACAATGGCAATAAAACCTTTAATGCAGTAGAGCAAACAAGTTAGTAATACTGTCATTATTCAATAAGCAAGTGTCTTATGGTGGTTCATGGAAATTTTAATTTTGCATTGTTTACGAATTAAACCTTTCTGTTCATAGCTAGAGCCCATCTATGTGAGCAATGAGGTCTATTACAAGGTGTTTGTGTAGGTTGAAAATGAGCGCGACCATAGTCCAGACTGTCTGCTCAGATAATTGTGTTCACGAAGAGCTTTTGCAGAACCGCTGACATTACACCCTCTCTCAAGGCCGAAGTGACCACCAGGGCCCCCTGATAATGGTGCTGAGGATAGAACCAATCAAGCAAAATGAGTGCATGGTTTGCAGTCACAGGATCCCAGGAATCCTCCTCTGGGCCACAGCCATTCCAAGAGATTAGGTACCAAATCCTTACATTGCACCGTTCCATGCCCCTTATGGCTTACACTTCATGCTCAGGGTGATCTTGCACCAGGATTGGTGGTGGGCAAGAGCGTAGATTGGATGGCGCTTGTTGCAAAAGTGATGTATGAAAGGATGGAGGAATTTCCATGGATGAATTTTCATGCTTGGGGGTAGTTTCAATGTGAAGGTGATAGGATTGATACAAGTTGTCTCTTCAAAAGGATCTATGAACTCGGTTGAGAACTTAGTACGATGTTTGAATTTAGGTTTTTTTGGTGGACAATCACACCTTGTAACCAGGTTGATACAACAGACCCAACATTTGCTTTTGATCTGCGAAATGCTTATATGCTGATTTTGCCCGAATCACATTAAGGGTCTGATTTAGATATTGGGGGAAAGGGTACTCTGTCGCAATACCAACAGAGCACCCTTTCAGCCAATCAGAAGGTATACCTGATTAACAGATGGGTGGACATTCAGTATGTAGACGGTGGAGGCTGCTCAGTCTGCACCACCAGCATACCTCTCCGACGGCCTACAAAGGAAGTGCCGTTAGAGGTTTGACCATGTGTTCACTCATCCTATTTAGAGTGGACGAATACATAGTCAAGTAAAACCTTAGCAATTACCTTTTCAATGAGGACAATTCCATGCTGAGGGGGCACTGCCCTTTTTAATTTTTAGAAACAAAATCCCACTTTGGAGTTTTGTTTTTGAAAAGAAAATGAAAGTGTGCCGTTGGGTGCCATCATATTGTCAGAGCAGCTAGGCACACTTTCATTGCATTTGCAGGAACCACCGTGACAGCAGTTTCTGTAAATGCAAGAGATGTCCGCCGGCCGACAGACATCTCCAAATGTGGCAGGCAGAGTACCCTCGCCATGATGGAGTACACGACGATACTATCATCGTCCATCCACATTCAAATATAGCCCTAAGACTTAGTTGGCGGGTTCTGTCATCAATGTCCTGCAGCCGATTTGCTACTGAGGGAGCAGTATCATTGGTGCGTGGACTGAAGAGTGATAACATAACGTGTATTTGTAAAGCGTACTTTCACCCATAGGCCTCTTGGCACTGAATAACAGATGTTTAGTGTTACCCAACTCAATGGTACTCATTTTATCAACCTTAGCAGTATGAAAGGCTGAGTGGACCTGCCGGGATTTGAACCTGTGACCATGAGGTGGAACACAGACCCCTACAGTGGATGCATGTTCAGCTTCCCAGAGCAATTCTGTCCATTAGATTGCAGAAGTGAGCAAGTAACACCACCCTGGAGTGGCAGATTAGAGGTTTGTTTACCCTGTCATCGAGCCATAACCCCACCCCAGAACAGGCAATAGTATCTTTCTCCCCTTCTGGGTGGCAGATAGTAGGTTTGTCCCAATTGAGGATGTTCCACTAAATCTGCCCCTCGGGGTGGTAGGCAGCCCACTAGACACCAGGGATTTTGCATTTGCAGCCAAAGAAAGGGGATCAGGCGTTGCACTCTGGCATTGTCCATACACCACCTCAAAATAGACAAACCAGTCTTTCTTTCCCTCAGGGGCAGACAGGATTGGCCACCAATTTACCCCAGTAGGCACGGAAGGCACACTAAACACCGGGGAATTCAAAGCAGTACCAAACTAAACAAAAGTAGGGTGCGGCCTACCCTGAAATCGAGTCATATTCCCACCCCAGAAAAGGCAAAAGTGTTTTTCTGTCTCCCCAGGGAAGATAGGAGGTTTGTTCTAATTGAGGAAGTTGTCCCACATTTGCCCCCCCCCCCCCCAGGGGTGATAGGTAGCCCACTAGACACCAGGGATTTTGCAATTGGGGCAAAAGCAAGCAAATGCATTGCCACATCCCCACCCCAAAATGGGCAATCCCATCTTTCTGGCCTCCTCCCCCAGGCAGACAGGGTGTTGCCCACAATTTCCCCCTAAGGGACAGTAAGCCACTGTCTGGAAGAAATATATTTTTTATAATAAACTAATGAGGTGGGCTAGGCCCATCCTTATCATCAGACCCTACCCTCACCCCTAAAGCCTCAACAGTCTTTCTGCTCCCCGTGAACTAAAATATCCCATGCCAATAGTAAATAAGAGGGCATTTGATTATTTTGGCTATTATTTTTACATATGGGCCAAGACAGTAGGGCTAAATGCCTATATTTTACCACTTGTTATGATGAATGGCTGCCCTTTTTGGACTTGGATATGCCACCACCTGGGGAATCTTACTAGACCCAGAGATTTCTGTAGACTAGACACCCCAGTGAGTCCATTGTGGTGTGCTTTGTGTGGATCCTACAACATTTTCTTACCCACAATGCCCTGAAAACTCAAACTGCCTACAATTACACATTTGCTTGCATTTTTGTGAAATAAACTTCTGGAATCCACAGGGATTCTGAACATTTCTACCACCCAGCCTTGCCCCACTTGTCCCGATAAAAATGCTATCCTGCTTGTGTGGCTTGGCCTAGTGCCCCTGACAAGAATGGACCAAACAAGGGTCAATTGTGGTCCTTGCAGGGGACTCCCATTGACCGTGGTTTGATCCATTCCTGTCGCAGGCACTAGGCACAGCCTCGCAAGTGGGGCAGCGTTCATATTGGGACTAGTTGGGTATCTCTATAGGTGGTTGGAACTTTGTGTATTCCTGCAGATTCCAGTAGTTTCCACCACAGAAATGTAAGCAAAATGTGTAATTTTAGTCAAAGTGTGAGGTGTGCAAGGACTTCTGAGTAAAAAAACCTGGTGAGAGACATACAAGTCTCCCTACACTGAATTTCCCCGGGTGTCTAGTATTAAAAAATGTGCAGGTGTGCTAGGATTCCCTAGGTGTCTGCTGAGCTAGGGCTCAAAATCCACATATACCCACTTTGCAAAAAAGTCTGTTTTCTGCGGAAAAATTTGATGTGTCCGTCTTGCTTTTCGAGGCCTTTCCTGTTGCGGGCAATAGGTCTACCCCCACAAGTGAGGTACCTTTTGTATCGGGAGACTCGTGAAATGCAACCTGCAAATTCCAGAAGTTTCCATCATAGAAATGTGAGGGAAATGTGTGTGTTTTTTGTCAAAGTTTATTTTTTGCAAAGGCTTCCGGGTAAGAAAACCTGGTAAGAGCCACAAGGCACCTCCAAGTATCCAGTTTTCAAAATTCTGCAGGTGTGCTAGGTTTCCCTAGGTGCCGGCTAAACTAGCACCCAGAATCCACAGCAATCCACTTTGCAAAAAAAGGGTCAATTGTCAGTGAAAAATGTGATGTGTCCCTGTTGTATTGTGGGCCCTTTCCTGTTCCAGGCACGAGGCCTACTCACACAAGTGAGGTATCATTTTTATTGGGAGACATGTGGCAACATAGAATAGTAGGACACTTGTTATTACCAACTGGGTTTCTCTGCATGACTTCCAAAAATAAGCCAGTGTGTAAGAAAAAAAGTTCTTTTGAAAAATGCCCTCAATCATATGCTAGTATGGGTACCCACAAATTCGGAGATGTGCAAATAACAACTGCTTCTAAACTCCGTACCTGGAGTACATTTCAGAAATACACAGGTTTCCTTCATATCCATTTTTCAATCTTTATATTTTACCATGTGAATTACTGTACTCTGTACAAGATGATAAACCATTGTAATGTGCAGCTCAGTTGCGGGCTCTAGGTACCTCAGGGACAACATACATCCCTATATATCCCCCGAAGCCAGAAGGGTCTAAAGGATGTAATGATATATTAGTTTTTGTAAATCGGTCATCATGACGGAAAGTTACAGATGAAAACATTGTAACAAATTGCTGGTTGTTGCTACCTGTTGCCCAGCAACTTACCTACCTCTTTGAAAAATGTCGAAACTGTAGTAATTATTCTTGATAGCTGGGAAAATGGTGGGTTTGGCACAGCAAACCTTTTGTTGATGCCATTTTAGGACAAAACACAGTACTTTTTTGTAGAGCACTTTTTTCTATTTTCCCCCCAAACCCCTATATTTTAGCTATATTCTCAATGCCCTCTAGCAAAATCCACAAACCCTGAGTACCGAGAGGACAGAGGGCACATCTTCGATAACTACACTCACTGAGTGTCCTGAGATAACGACCTTGCTCCATAATTACTGAACAGCTCACCCACCTGCACTGAGAAGAACAGAAATATAACTCAGCACAATGGGCAGGACGGATCCCAAATGGTCTAAGCTGTCATTAGAGGCCCGAAAGATGCCAAGACATAAGGGAGCAGAGCAATTGCCTGCAGATCAGAACGCTGAAGACTCACGACAGGAGGAAGATGACTTAAAAGCACTCCTTATTACTATGAAACATAGCCTCACCTCCATTGAATCTAAAATGGACACCATGTGCAACCGAATCGATTTCCTGGCCCAAAAATTGGAAAAACATGACGCACGCATTGGAGGGACAGAGCAACGAATCTCAGATCTACAGGACGCAGCGACCTCCAAAGATAAGCAACTGTCACAAATGGACAAGTTGTTAAAAGTTATAGCGCCCAAAAACGAGGACCTCGAAGTGCGCTCACGGCGCAACAACATTCTTGTTTTAGGAATACCCGAGAGTGCCAACACTGGGGAAATGGAAGAGTACATTGAAAAGCTATTGGGTGGTCTGTTTGGCATGGAGGCATTCTCTGCCCAATTGATGGTGGAGAGGGCGTATCGCTCCCTGGGCCCTAGAGTACCCCCAAGGGCACCGCCCAGACCAATCATCGCCAAACTTCTTAACTATAGAGACCGTGACACGGCCCTGAGGATGGCGAGAACAAAATAACAACTGACATATGATGGATACACCGTCTCTCTATACCCAGATTTTACAGTTGCCGTTCAAGAAGCCGTACAAGAAGCCAGAAAGAAATTTGCATTAGTCAAGAGGAAACTGACGAAGGCAGACATAGACTACACAGTGCTGTACCCTGCACGCCTCCGGATAACGCACCAGGGGAAACAGAATTTCTACACCAACCCACAATAGGTGGAGGACTATCTGCGAAAGCTGAAGAAGCAGAAATCAAACCAAGAGACTGATGATCCAGAGGCCCGATCGTCTTCGCAGCTGTCTGACAATGAATGATGAGTTGAGGGAGAGGAGGGCCATGAGTAAACTGCAACCGACGTCGATAAATAAGAACTCTATATATAAGCTGAACTGGTTAACAATGGTAGAATTTTCACATAGAACCTCATAGCAATAGCAAATGGCAATTTCGTATATAATCCAGGAAACTAGTGAGAATGTTTATCCAATCCCAGGCAACCTGCTCCTGTACTCTCCTGGACTGCAGGGGAGGGAGTAGCAGGTAGAAGTGCCCTCTGAAACTACCCCACAGGGTGAGCCCCCTGGCTCTATTAGCGTTTTTTTGTTTCCCTGATCTTTCCCCAGAGCACTTTCCCTCAGAACCCAAAGGGATACGCTACCTTGACCCTCACCACTTGCGAGTCTCCCTCCTTCCCTCCCCTATAGGAGATAGAGACGCAATTCCTCCTTTCTCAACCCCCCCGCCATTCCCCTCCCCTTCCTTCTTCCCGTCCATCCCCTCTTCCCCTCCTTCCCTCTATCCCTGGTCTGCACTGACCGGTAGTGTAGTTTATTGTGGATGTAGCTGTCAATGAAACGTTTAAGTGTTGCTGATTCTGAAAGTAGGGGTGGGATTGGTACTCACAACAAGTTTGGGTTGTCAATGTGGGTGGGGGGGAGGGAAATGTTTGTACTTAATTG
Organism: Triturus cristatus; assembly: GCF_964204655.1. NCBI lineage: Eukaryota > Metazoa > Chordata > Amphibia > Caudata > Salamandridae > Triturus > Triturus cristatus. The sequence goes on from NC_140590.1 coordinate 266,058,583, forward strand.
TAATGCAGTATGACATGATACACACCCCAGAGTCACCATGTAGTATGCAGCTCATAAAGCAGACGCCCTGCACGATTTTCATGGAGCCGATTGGCGTGTGAGACGAGGCGACTTAAAACAAACTCATTTGCTGGCAAGAATGTAACACGATAACCAGGCCAAATGACCTATTCTGATAAGACCCCTGTGATACGCCTGCTGACTTGGAACATTAGGGGATTGGGAGACCCCCGAAAACGCAGGCAAATACTAGCATATTTAGATAGACATTCAATACAGATTGCGATGCTCCAGTAAACTCATCTCGACCCCAAGAGACCACAGAGGTTTGCTGATAGATGGGTAGGCTATAGCTGCTTTGCATCCTACACCACCTACTCGCGAGGCACAGCAATCCTAGTTAAAAAGAATACCCCGTACATACCCGCGGGCATAATTTCAGATCAGGAGTCCTAACGTTAGGGCTCCTAACGTTAGGACTCCTAAATGCCTTCTGTGAGTACCGCAAGTCTCAAAGTTAGGATTTTTCTCAGTTTAGGAGTAGTAAAGTTAGGACTCTTAACTTTAGGACTCCTAAACTGAGAAAAATCCTAACTTTAAGACTTTCTGTATTCACATGAGGCATTTAGGAGTTCTAAAGTTAGGACTCCTAACTTCTGTGAATACCGAAATGAGTAAGTGCCTTCTGTGGATACCAACATGAGTAAGTGCCTTCTGTGAATACCAAAATGGTAATAAGTTTAGGATTTTGTCTTAAGTTAGTTCTGTGAATCGGGCCCTTAGTGCACAGGCACATTATGTAACATATTGGTTCAACACTCCTCCCTTGATGCCGCACATGGCGGCAGAACAGTATTATATGCAACCAACGCCACTGTCAAGGTTTACAGGCACACAAACTAGGACGAGTGTAGTGGGCTCCTCTACTGTGGAGCGAACTGTGACTGCATTGCACAAAATTGCAAAAAGATTCGATATACAGAAGCTCTACTCGCGGTTACTGCCAGTGGCCCAACACCCAGCCCTAGCGGTAATCCAGGAATTATAATGCTGCCTGCTCGTTACGAGAATCGGTGTTGAGACTTGGGAAGATCTCTACATAGATGGCACGTTTCGCACTGAAGAGCAATTTTTTATAAATGGAGAGCCTTGTGCGATGGACTTATTCATGTACGTTAGACTGAGACAGAGCGTGAGGGCTGCAACTCCTGCCTACCCTGATGAACCCCCTACGAAGTGTCCATTGCACTGCCTTCTCCAGAACACAAACCCTGCTCATGCAATATCTTTAATATATCATAACACGCAGAAGGAGCCTCGAACTCCCACGGAGAATGCCAGAGGGAATTGGGAGCAGGAGCTGGGGGAACCCCTCGTTGAGGAGAAGTGGAGATAGTGCTGCCAGCAGACAGACAAAGTATCAGCCATTAGTCGACTGCTAGTCAACATTGTACATTTCTCCAGAGACTATATTAAACCCCTGTTAAACTTTTCAAATATAAATTACGGGATAGTGATACCTGCGATAGATGTGGGCAGGAACAGGCGGGCTTCCTGCATCTTGCTTGGGAGTGTGCAGAGATTCAACATTTCTGGGGACTTGTCTTCGAGGCAATAGGGCATATGATTTTGATACCATTGACACCAACATCTATAGTGGCTCTCTTGGGGTACACCACAGACATATACTCAGAATATCGTAAATATGTAGCGCTGGGACTACTGCTGGCTAAATGGAGGGTGGCATGTAGGTGGGGCAGAGGACAAACACCGAAATTTAAGGAATGGATCAGAGATCTTCTCCTTTGGTAAGAACAGACGCTAACATAGGCAGAATTACTACCTGCAGCCTCTAGGCCAAGGGACATTTGGGACCCCTTATGCACTTACATGCTTGAACATCCGGAGAAGACGGACGCACAGGCAACCCCCTCTGCTTCCATAGAGCTGCAATGCAGGCCCTGACACCTCACGACACATAACAGAGATCCCAAAATATATATGATTTCCTCCCTTGAACACAGCACGGCTTTCTAAACCTATAGCTGGGAACTGGGATAAGAGACAATGGAAGCTAGAGCAATTATATATGTATGCTAGCCTGTTATCTCCTCTTGTACTCTTCAGCTAAGAGCTTACAAGAGTGTAACTGTACAGAAACTGACAGGAGATGATGTGAGGCCTAGACTGAATGGAAAACAATGGGACACCAAGAAATGTGATTACATTGCTTGATTATTGTATGCTGCATTCGAAAATGTTAATAAATAAATAAATAAAAAATAGCCTTTTGTCATCAATGTCCCATATATCAAGTAAATTGTTTAGTATGCCAGGTACCTGTCTGTTAATAGTTGTCTCCAGTATGCCAATGCCAGTATTTTGCCAGAGCCAAAAGTGCACTTGCAAGCATCACACCACATACTAATTTTTGATCACTAACTCAAACTCATTGTCCCCTGTCACTGGCACTCATGTATTCTCACTCTCTTGCACTCAGTTTTCCATTTACTGACACATTTTCATTCATTCTTAAACTGATTAACTCACACCTACTCATTCACACTGATTTGCTGTTAGACCTGTCAGCCTTAGTATGGTCTTCTCCCAAACACTCCTGTTTTTGCTGATTTTGTTTTGTTGCTCACTTTAGTAATGCTCATTAGTGCTAAAGTGCTTGTGATCTCTCTCTAAAAATTGTAACATTGGTTTACACCCAATTGGCACATTTAATTTACATTTAAGCAAGCACCCAATAAAGTGGGACCTAATGTACTAAGGGCCTGTATATTAAATGCTACTAGTGGGCCTGCAGCTTTCATTGTGCCTCCCACTTAAGTAGACCTGTTAAACATGTTTCAATCTCAGGCCTGCTATTGCAGCCTGTGTATGCAGTTTTAAACTGCCATTTTGACTAGGCAAAGTAAAGCTGTTTGCCAGGCCTAAACCTTTCTGCAGTGTATTTAAAAAGTTGAACAGGTACTTATAACTTTTGCATGTCTTGGCAGTGAAAAACTCTGAAATTTATTTTTCATTACCGCTAGACCTGCCTCTCCATAGGATCATTATGGGTTGCCTTATTACCCTTAATAAGTGAAAACGTTTGATTGGGAGAAGGTAGGAAAGTTGAGTTTAGTCTCTAAACAATTGTGATTTAAAACCCTCTTCAATTATGAATTTGGATTTTAAGTCACAATTTTGAGAATTACTTTTAGAAAGTTGGTGTTTTCTTGTCCCAACTATTTGGTGCCTGCAGCCTGTTTCCTGTGTCTCATGACTAGACGCAGCTGGCGTTGGTCTTTGTGTATTACTCCCAGTGAGAGAAAGTGGTAGTAATTGTGGGCAGAAAGGGCCATCTCTGACTTGATAGGGGGGCAGAGCTGTCACCTACAACACTTGCACATCATGAAGACTCTGCCTCAGCACACTCACAAAGGGTTTCTCCCTAGTCTTTTGTGTCCCTAGAGAAGCTGGGGCCATGGTAGGGAGGCAGGAAATTCCAGTCCTCCCCCTACAAAGTGGGCACCAGATATAAATAGTGGATCCTCAGACCCAACTATTCAGTACTCTTCTGGACCTATAGAAGACCCAGAAGAAGGACTGTTGTGCTGCTTTACTGCAAGAAGTACTGGCCTGATGCCCTGCTACTCTGCTGCCTAGTATGAGCAGGAGGGGTCTTGAGCAGGAGTGACACAGCGCAATGCAACTCCTTGCAGTCTAGCATGGGAACTGCCACTGCATGATGTATCTCTGACACAGGGCCTCGCATCGCTACCTGGAACTGCCACTGTGTGATGCAACATTCTACAACAAGGATTTAAGGTGCAATTATCAACTGAACTAATTTAGCCCCTGTATAAGGCCTGCACTCCATTGCATTTGACCTGAACTTGTGACTTTGTTCCACTCTGATGCAACCAGCGCTTTGTGCTTTTAGACACTATTTTTACCTAAATCTCTAAAATTGCATATCTCTGGTTCAACTGATTGGATTCCTGTCATTTCATTGTCAAATAATTTATTACATTTTAGTCTATTTTTCTAAATTGGGGTGGGATTTTTCTTGTGTTGTATTTTTACATCATGACTATTTGTGTGCTGCATAAATACTCTACACATTGCCTCCAAGTTAAGCCTGACTGATTTTATGCCAAGCTACCAGAGGGTTAAGCGCAAGTTAATATTGTCAAGGTTTGCAAGTGACAGCGCCTACCTCGCCACACTTCAGGGTAGAGGAACCCCAGTTCCCATGAAGACCAGCGCTCTGGGGCTCATGGGATAAATTAAGTCAATGCACGCAAGACGGCGTGCGTATTGCTGGACACCGGAGCTTTTGGTTGCCAGCATCGGAGAATCAGGTTACTGGAAGGAGAATTTCCTTCCCTCGTGGATGGAGAAGGTATCCGTCAGAGACAGCGTTCTGCCTCACTTATCCTGAGTACTGTTGCGGACTCACCCCTTGTCTCCGTTTGGAGTGCGGGAAGCCGTGTTCACTTTGTCCGCCTTCAGTGCACCAAGGCTGGTGTGTCGGAGTGCGGGAAACGGGAAAAAAGCATTTCCCACTTTCAGGCTCAGATCATTGGGGCCAGATATTTGGCAGTTGGAAAACACTTAGTTTGGCCCAGGAGAAAAAGAAATCGTGTACTTTCAGGTAGACAGTGCCCGGATTTAACCCCCATCATTTTGATTATGTTTCTTGACTATTTTGCTTATGAATAACGTACTGTATGAATTAGCATCAATGGTGTACGCTAAGATTCTATTTTCTCATACTTGGATGAAAGAAAAAACAATCACTAACTATCTTGCTCTTGATAGTATTAAGGAAGAAAAGGGTTCTTATGTACTGTTCATTACTCCTCTTCCTTTGACTTTCTTTATTTTCATTTTTATTGGAGGTATGTTTGAATGAGGGTAGAGACCATTGTCCCCTCTTAAGAACTGGGTATATCTGTGTATGTTGTCTGGCCACAGAAAAAAATTGATTCTTTACCTTGTTTTAGCAGGCACAAGCAGGAGACAAAAGACTGGAAGCTTATTTTTAGCATTGAAGCTTGGTGGAACTGGCAACTGTTGTTGTTCCAGGTATGCCTGTGTTTCAGATGCCTGAGATTCATGGGCTGTTCTAACCAGTGTTTTCTTGTTTTCTCCAGGTTCTTTTCCCTGCTGCTCCTTTACCCCATCCCTTTCCCTCACCTGATCACCCTAATGCTCTGTATATACTAACATCGGAGTATGGGGATGTCGGGAGGTGGAACACCGAGCATCATTTCAATTCCAAGGTGTTTCACCTTCAGGATCCAACAAACATGGGGTTTTCTTGTGTTTCACCCTGACAAGGTTGCTGCTTGAGTAGGTTTTTACCACACCAACAGTAACCCAATTTCCTACACTTGCGCTCACTCTTATTCTTACTCCATGATTCTTACCCTGACTCACTCATACTCACTTACAGACATTTAGTTTAATTTATTATCACCTCTATAACTATCACTCACATACAGAAATGCTTATGCATAACACTCTCACACACTCTCACCCACAAGCATGCACACAAATACAAGTTTATTTGTTATTGTGCAGGTAATGAAAACCATTGTAAACAGTTAAAGCATATAAACCACATAACTTAATACAGTACCAAGCATTGCCGTAGCCTGACTCACAATACAGCTGAAGTGTCAGTACATCATTATATTAAGATTCCATACACTTGTGGCAAATATAGCTCAGATTTTTAGGTCTCGCCTCGCGTTGCAGCGCATATGCGCTGCCATCACTTTGCGAGGCATGCAGTATGTACTGTAGTGTGGAGGCTTCGTGGAAGCTCCACCCACTCTGTGCCCATTTGCTTTTGTCTTAAATGCTGCCTTCCGATTGGTTTGAAGCTTGTTAGTCCCTCCTCATTCATCATTTGTATCCTTCCACGGCTATAGGCCCCTTTACTCCTAACACTGTTTTCTTCCCTGTCTCCCCACCCCACCACCCCCTTCCTCAGTCTGTGACTTCTCACCCTCCCCCACCCTCCCCACTCCCGTTCGTGTTTTCTTGCCTGCCTGCACTTCAGTTTTCATCTTCATTATTGCCACCTTGAAATATGCGAGTTCAAGGTGCGTGCTGTACAAAAACTTCTTGTGTTTAATGAACTAGATTTTAATGTTACTCTAAATATAATAAGACTCTAGGCAACATTCAGGGTATGCATGTCAACTGACGCCTCTTAGTTCACAAATGGCATTGTTGTCAGGCGGGAGGAGCGGCAGTGTTTTAACTGAAGCTTAAAGCGAGCACTTTTAATAACTTCCTCTCAATTCAGTGCTATAATCTTGTGTACTGAGGTGACGCGCTAAAGATATGCACTTTTTTGAATCTGAAGAGACATTATCGCACATTTACATCATGTTTACTGTATGATTAACATGCCGATCATTTTCACGGCTCGCCCACTGGCTCGTATACCCTTGGCTCGTCTCAGGCTGGCTCTACCTGCTAATTAATATATTGGCTTGCGCACCTCTAACAAAGAGAGATGAATGGATACATGATAGTGAGCCCGGTAGATGGTAGAGAAATAGACTGGTGCAGACAAACAGACAAAGTCAGTCTCCATTGCCTCATGTCAGAATCATCACTTTCAATAACCTGAAAATCTGCTGGCAACTCCCGCATGCCCCAACCTCATCCCCCTCACCTATTCTTAGCAGAAGCGGCAGATTCTGAGCTGTGCCCTGCTGGTGCAGAGGAGCACAGCAGAGTCTGTAGAAGTGCTGGGATCCCTAGCCTCTCTGTGCGGGCGCCTAAGCCTTCCGGGTGCCTTCACACTCAGGATAAATGAATACATTTTGTTCTGTGCTTTAGTCGCCCCTCTGTGAGCACTGTCTGGTAGATGGAGCTCTGTGTTAATAAACACATTCAGAGAGGTGGTTGTGTACAAACAAACAACACCCACAATACCGTATGTTTTGAACGTGTAGTTAAATACCTGCTCATCGAGTACCTCATTAGCTGATCATTCCATGGCACCACCAAAATTACATTTGGACACATTTGCTCAACTGTAAAACACTCCCTTCTATAGGTCATTTAACAACTCGGGGCTTTGGGGTTAGGTAACCTACTTTGGATGCTGTGTAAAAGAGTAAATGAAACTAAGCAACCAGTACTGTCTAAAACACTGTGAAAACTGACACGCATTCTGGCATTTTGTTTAGTTAATGTCAATTTGCTCATAGATGCGAGTAAAAGTACTCTTAACATCTTAATGAAATCTGCACACTTTTAACTAATAGCACCGGGCGACCTTTGACAACTAGGCAATGAATACATTTTCATGTACCCCCGAAGGCCCCCGTGCCCCCGCCCCCTTGGCAAACTTCATTGCCTCCCAGTGTTTGGGGGATAACCAAGACGCAGGAGAGTGAGTCCGTCTAGAAAATGAAAGAGAAACTGGGATTCGGTCCCATGCTCCGATCCCGATCGTGTTGGTTAGTCTGTAAGCACTACTTTTATTAATGAGTTTTGCATTAGTAAAGCACCACGGTGTGCATGTGTGGGGACACTTCACTCATGAGGTACTTGCTAAGCAATTGTTGACACAATCCACACTTTGCGTCTTTTTCAATATATTTATTACGAAGTACAGGACCTTTCCAAGGGATTTTGCACACTACATACATTCACTCCAAAAATAAAATGTGTAGGTAAAAACATTGCCATTTACAATGTCAATAGCTCTAACTCACAAATGCGAGACCTATTTGCATTGCAAATGCTTGTTAAAGAATGGAAAGACAGAAAGCAAAGACCCGGGTCTATTTAATTTGACTCAGTTAAAATTGCACCCTTTCCCACCGCATGCACGGTACCTCTCCAAGACACACACCCTAACACACCCATACACCACGGGAGTGACGGGACACATCCCCCTCCCAGGCCCCGTAGAGAATCTTGCTGCCCTGTGGACGATCCCTCGAGCACTACGCTCGGAGTGGTACCCTGACCCACAGAGGAGCACGAAGCCTCCACCACCTATGACATCTACCCCTCCACCCACAGAGTCCAACCCCACGGACACAGGAGGTACATGGTGCGGTGCAAAATGTACAGGACCATCCCACACCCTTACCCCACGCATATCGACGCCCCCCCATTTATAGGCAAACAAAGATTTCTGTTAATACAATGCACCAATGCACCTAATAGTCATTTGTGGCTCTCCTACATTGATGTATATTGGTCATGTTATATTGATGACTGACGGCTGAAACCTACTACCATGTATTTACGGGGTATATCAGCAACAGCCGGCGATAATTATCGTTAAGCGCGCTTAGCGCAAGGGTAATTATCGCCGGTTATCGTTGGATTATATCGCCATGATAGCGTGCTATTAGCAACGCTTATCTCTGATGCGATATATAATCCAGCGTTAGTTGCAAAAAGTGCGATTATCGCTGGAAATCCAGCGATAATCACACAGCGACTCGTGATACCTTGCTGATAGGGCTGGGTGGTCTCAGCCCTATAATCCACCAACCATAGGCTAAAATGGTTTATTTAGGTTACAAGCAGGCGTAATGTCTGTTAGCGACATTTCCCACGTTATTTTGGTGAGAAAAGCCCACTTTGCATGTCATTAGAGATGCAAAGCTGGGAGTTAGGGAAACGGGCGCAGAGGCATAGAAACACGCGCTAGCGTGTTCTTGCTGATAGTGCAATAAAATTATCGCCGCTTTTTGCCTGAAAACGGAGGCTAAAGCGGTGATAATTTTATCGCTTCCCTTGATGATATGTCCCTACGTTCTGCATGTATATCCTGTGATATTTTAATTTAAAAAATGACAACACAAAAAAAATGTGCACCCTTTCAAAAATGCGTTCTAGCAGTTTGTAATAATTGTGTTTTGCGGTTAATCCTCCACCTCGCTGGATAGATATTCCATGCGTAAGTGACCCGGGCAGGGGTGTAATCATGCTTGTGTTGGGAGGTCTTGGTAAAACGCCGTAAAATCCTATTAAAGTGCATTTCGGCTAAGTAGAGTGCATTCTGAGCCCGGTCTTCGAGGCTTGCTCAGGGCTTGCAATGGTGAAGTCTTGCCCCTAAATGTGCAATATATTGAGTAAATTGAGAGATAGGATATGCAAAGTCTGAGAAATCATGGGGCAGATTTACAATAACTGGCGCATCCCTGCATATCAGCAGGGATGCGCCAATTATTGTGCGTCACGGCTCCGCCACCATGGTTGTGCCACATTTACAATGCGGTGCACCATGGAAACCGGTCCTAGGATGCTTGTTTCCAGTCCAGGGCGGACCTGGCTTGGCAGTTCGGGCTGGACTGTTCCCATGAGGCACAGGGGTCAAGACTGATTTGCATATGGTTGGGTTCAAACTGGAATGGCATGATGAGCAAAAAAACGATGGATTTAGGCCCAAATCTCTGTACGGGGGTGAATGTATGACATTGTTCTGCATTCTGTCCATTAACTGTTGTTTTTGCATTTGTCACCCCGAGTGGGACGGATATGACCAGATGTGGGTCCCATGCTCTCCATGCCCTTGGAATCAAGCTATCCTGGCTGATGAGGGGTGAAATCCCGAAACCGGTCCTAGGATGCTTGTTTCTAGTCCGGGGAGGACCTGAATTGGCAGTTCGGGCTGGACTGTTTCCAAGAGGCACAGGGTCAATACTGATTTGCATATGGCTGGGTTCAAACTGGAATGGCATGGTGAGCAAAAAAACGATGGATTTAGGCTCAGATCTCTGTACTGGGGTGAATGTATGACATTTTTCTGCATTCTGTTCATCAACTGTTGTTTTTGCATTTGTCACCCCGAGTGGGACGGGTATGCCCAGACGTGGGTCCCGTGCTCTCCATGCCCCTGGAATCAAGTTATCCTGGCTGATGAGGGGTGAAACCCCGAAACCGGACCTAGGATGCTTGATTCCAGTCCAGGCAGGACCTGGCTTGGCAGTTCAGGTTGGACTGTTTCCATGAGGCACAGGGTCAAGACTGATTTGCATATCGCTGGGTTCAAACTGGAATGGCATGGTGAGTAAAAAAAGTATAGATTTAGGCCCAGCTCTGTACTGGGGTGAATGTATGACATTGTTCTGCATTCTGTCCATCAACTGTTGTTTTTGCATTTGTCACCCCAAGTGGGACGGGTATGCCCAGACGTGGGTCCCGTGCTCTCCATGCCCCTGGAATCAAGCTATCCTGGCTGATGAGGGGTGAAACCCCGAGAGGTCCTAGGATGCTTGTTTCCAGTCCAGGATGCACCTGGCTTGGCAGTTCGGGCTGGACTGTTCCCATGAGGCACAGGGTCAAGACTGATTTGCATATGGCTGGGTTCAAATAGGAATGGCATGGTGAGCAAAAAAACTATGGATTCAGACCCAGATCTCTGTACTGGGGTGAATGTATGACATTGTTCTGCATTCTGTCCCTCAACTGTTATTTAATCAAACATTCTCTGCCAACTATGGCTGGATTTGCTGGTGAATTGTACTCTCTGTCTGATGGTCAGACATTGGTGGGTATGAACAAAAAAAAGATAGACGAAAGCTGCTGCGTGTGCTGTTTCTACTAATTAGCACTAATGGCGTTAGGGGAAAGCATGAATTTACAAATCACTCGTCTTTAAGTGTGGACCCGGAAGAGTGCTGGTCCAAAGAGCACGTGCACTTCAGGCCTAGGACTAGGTGTGTGTATGCGGGTGCAAGGAACATATGTACATCAGGCCTATGAGGATATGTGCTGGTCAAAAGAGCATGCAGACAAAAGAGCGTGTTCTGGTCCAAGGAGCATGTGTGCAGCAGGCTTGGGAATGTGGGAACTGGTCCAAGGAACGTGCGTGCCAGGCCAAGGAGCATAAGTGCACAATGCCTAGATGAATGTCCGCTGTTCCAAGGAGACTATATACTTCATGCTTAGTAGCGTTTATGCTGGTCTAAAGAGCATGCATGTGCCAAGCAGGGAGCTGGTCTGAGGAGACTGTGCACTGCAGGCCTAGCCCTGTTGTACTGTAGCTTTGTGTGCAGTCCTAGGTAGAGCAGATGCTGTAGTTTGCGTGCAATTACATGTGGAATGTGTGCTGTACTGTAGCAGTGCGTGTAGTTACAGCCAGACAAGTACTGTACTGTAGCTATGCGTGCAGTTGCAGGCAGAACGTGTGCTGTATTGTAGCCCTGCATGCATTTACAAGTAGAGCATGTACTGTAGCCTTGTATGTAGTTATACTAGAGCTTGTGCTGTAGTACTTATGTGTACAGTTGCTGGTGCAATACATACTGTAGCTGTGTGTACAGTCGCAGGCAGACTACGTGCTGCACTGACAGGTATGCAGACCGGTGCGGTACTGTAGCTGTGCGTGCAGATACAGGTGGAACACGTGCTGTACTATACTCTTTGTGTAATTATAGGTAGAGCATGTACTGAAGTTCTGCGTGTAGTTACGGCTTGAACACTTGTATGTAGTTTTGGTCACAGGTTGAACACATTTGTATGCGGTTTAGGTTTGCAAGCAATTACATGTTGAATATGTTTACGTGGTTACACGTAGACACTTGCATATTGTAGCCCTGCATGTGCTAGCTAGTGCTGTGTAGAATGCGCTCTGTGCTGTAGCTTTCCAGACATTTACCCCCTCCCCCCATACAATTATATGGTGAACTTGTGTGGTATGTGTGCTGTTTCTCTGCACGTAGTCACAGGTTGGATGTGTGCTGTACTGTGCTCTGCATGTCTTTACACTTTGAACTTGTGTAGCACTGGCAAGTGTGCTACACTAGCTTGGCACCCATCTCCAGGTTGAGCAAGTGCTGTGGCGCAGCTCTGTAATTGGGTACAGGTTAAACTTGCTGTGCTTGTGATTAAACTTTAAATCTTGCGTGGCACGTGTGCTGCACTGGCTCTGTATAGGTGGAACGTATGCACCGCAGCTGGTTTTAAGCTGTGTTTTATTTGTGCAAGTAATACTGAATGTGTACAATGGCCATGTGTACACTGTTATGAGCCTGGTTTGCTCTGTGTGAGTGAAGATCTATAAAAGTACCACAGGATACCGCCACGTGCTGCTAAGGGATACCAGAGCGCGCGACAGTGCAGCACGAGCATGCCGCAGCATAGGAGCATAGGAGGATACAGTAGGATTCATTCATGCCACAAACACTTAGGTGCGTTCTTCGTAGAGTAGCTTTTTACTGGTCAGTTACTAAGAAATGGCGAGTGACCGGTGATGTTAGGCTGACGGTCTTCAAATATTTATCCAGAGCTGAGAGTGAGAAGATACAAGCAGGGACTGGATGAGGTTTATAAGATTAGAGCTCCTATGGAAATAAGCTATAACTTGTTATAGTGATGGTTGTTCTGGGAGGATAGTACCCTGCAAACATATTGTAACGCGTAAGAGGCAGAGCGAGTATCACACCTGGCATCATACATCTGAGCCCCACACCATCATGGGCATTGTCTCTTGGTTGTCACCTCTTTCTCAAATTTCCTTGAAAATGCACCATCTGCCCACTCTTTTTTCAAATTTTTCTGGGGGGGGGGGGAGATGGTTCGGGATCGCTCGCTACGCTCGGTCGCTGCGGTGCAGTACGGTAATTGTTTTACGCCTCACCACTTTCAAATGTCACCAGCCACCACTGGCTAGATTTCACCACCGATCCAGAGGACATGACCTTGCTTGCTTCAGGGCCGTAACAGCCTTGCTACGCCACTGTTCACGTGGGTCAGGAAGGCCTTGCACACTGCCTAATAATCTCACCACTTCGATCACAGTCGCGTGCCTGCCCGGGTAGACGGGAGCTTAACAGGAATGTAAACTAATGTTATGATAACCCTTCCCATGGACAAATGAACAGCAGTGGCATGCTGTGACACTCGTTACAATAAAAGACCCAGTACAAGCTCCCACCGTAAGGTAATTAGGAGTCTAAGAAAAGGAAATGGCATCACAAATCAAAAAATATTTTTCCTTCACAACAAAAGTAAATGAGAATGCTCTTACAATTACAGCATGTACTTTGGTAGTGTTTTTTTTTGTATTCATTCTATCGTGCGGCCATTTTTGAGTTTCAGCACTGTGGGAGAAATAATTCCATTGAAAAATGAGCGAGAGAATTGTTGCATCCGGACAACGGATAAACAACCTATGATGTCTCATTGTACTTGGTGCACGTGTTTTTCGTGTACTCGAGTGTATGTGGCAGCATTACACCACCAGCTGGGGCTTACATATGCCTTGTAGGCCAGTGGTTTGAATCCCAGCATTGGCATCACTGCCTTTCATCCTTCTGAGACTGATAGAACAAGCATTGTTAAGTTGACAGATGGGAACTTTTATTTCCATTGCTGAAAAATGGCAAAACACACATTTTTGGGAGCAAGCGCTTCATAAAAACATAGGTTATTATGTAATTGTTTGATGAAAAAATAAAGGTTTGAATAGAAGTGAAAGGGCCAATGGGTGTACACTAAAACAAAAGAACGAACAGGTCACAAACTTACTGCAACATATCGGTTCAGGTGTTTTTGTACAGTAAAAACGTATCACAATGCCAGACAAATTCCTAATGCAGGGAATCATGCCATGGGCACTGAGAATTTGTTAAGGATCTAGTTTAGCATTATTAACTGTTCGTTCAAAAAGAAACATAATTAGTGTCACAGGCTGTGACAGTATTAGGGCTTTATCTGATACTGATCACAAGCCTTGGTAAAGTCAATGGGTTTGAATTGTTTTAGGTCAGGGGTCTCCAACCTTTTCTGTAACAAGAGCTACTTAAGTTCAAAGAAAATCATCCTGAACTACTAATATTGGCTTATGCAGCGTCAATAAGGGCTGCATTTTCTTAAATCCTAGTGAAGCAGAAACTGTAAATAAAAGAGAACTTAGAAGCGCTCTTTATTCGTTATATAGCACCGTAAGAACTGTGTCGGAATCAAATAAACCTACTGTTCCCAGTTACATGGCCTACGAACGGCACTGCTACCCCCTACCAAACTACCTCACCTTACCTATGAGTCGGTGGGAAAGGAGCCTCTTATTCCGCCTGAGGGCTGGGACAGTTAACTTTGCTTTGTGTTTCCCATCGGGTTATCATCCGAAACTCGATTCACTACCCTGCCCATGTGACGGGGTGAGTGGCCAATCAATTCAACACTTTTGTTTTTTGCAAATATTACATGAAATATATCAAGTGGCTTCTTTTCCCATTTTTTAATAAGAGCAGGCCTATTAGTTTGGCTTCTGCTTATTCATGTATGCTTGCCTTGGCTGATGAAGACCTGGTTTTTGGTCTAAGCACATTTTTGAGAATTACCACCAGGGCGCGTAAGACAATGTCTAATCACTGAGTTTTATTCACGTACGGACAGTTCTTAGCCATCGATTGGATTGGTTTTATATATTAGTGATTTATTTATTATTGAGGACTCTTGTTTTATTCTGTCATCCGAATTTTATGATATTGTGTTTATACAACTGTAATTCTAACTATTATGTATTGTTACTTTTTTCCCTGTCATTTTTAACCATTGTCGTACTTTTATGGATACTATGTTTATCCGAATAAAGTTTTGTGAACTGAAGTAATATTGGCGATGTAGTAGTGGCCACCCCAAACAAGACTGTTGGCAGTGATCACATTAGTTCATTAGGCAGGGTTACCAGTAGAACTCCCCTCTTCCTGGGTAATATACAACAGTCCTCGCTGCTCCTCCGACACCAAAGTAAGAATGGGAGTAATACATCTCTCCAATAAAGCAGTACCTTTAAATACATTTTGAAAATTCAAACATTTTCGTCCAAATAGCTTATGAGTTCTGAAAATACACACATTTTCATCTCAAATGTATGCTTTTTAATTTTGGCCATACAAATAATAATTCAACCAAGCTGCAGTTTGTATTGTAGGCGGCTGGGCTGGACTTAGGAGAACTACTCACACGGAGCTGGAGAGCTACTGGTGGCTCACGAGTTACTCGTTGGAGACGCCTGTTTTAGGTGCATGCCTCCTACCAAGTGATGTGTTCGGATGCAAGAACAAGTCTCCCAGAGAGGCACTGAAATACCAGACTGCGCGCGCTGAGTGAAGCCCAGTCTTTTAGTCTACAGGTTTTAGTCCACAACTCTGTGAAAGGAAGCATAGTTTGGCTCCACCCCTTTTAGAGCCAAATCCTCTTCCATCCCAACTTTTATATCCCACTTAAAGCTCTAGGAATAATGTGGATTTTGGTGCTTAGTGCACCAAAATGTGACTGTCCCAATATATACCCCGAGGCCTTTTACTCTGTTCAATTCTGACAGGTTTGAATTGCTGAAATCTGATGTGCAGGCTTTATTGCACCCAGGAACTACCACGTGCAATAAATAAACTGCAATGACATGGATTTCGGTGTTGAAAAACACTCAGCCACTTGCAATGAGAACCTCAGTAGGGTCATGCACAGCAAGTATGCAGCTGTCCATTATAAAGATTTAGAGCTTTATTTATGAAGGCCATGCAACACTTTTGCGCTGCTGTTGCTTCACTTTTCGTGAAGCAGCGGCGGCGTAAACAATATGCCACTTTGCATCATATTTACACTGTGACGCATCTAGGCAGATGTGTCACCTTGTAAATCCCTTTGCCACGTTGTACGTGCGTCAGGTATAATGTATGCAGAGTGGGTGTTCCCACGTAAAAAAGGGTAATAGAATTGTTGCAGTGAAATCAATGAGATTTCACTGCGACACTTCTAAGATGCCACTGCGTCAAAACCTTACGCCTGCCTCGTGGTAGGCGTGATGGTACTAGGGGCCTGATTCACAGAACTAACTTAAGACAAAATCCTAAACTTACTACTATTTTGGTATTCACAGAAGGCACTTACTCATTTTGGTATTCACAGAAGGCACTTACTCATTTCGGTATTCACAGAAGTTAGGACTTCTAAATGCCTTCTGTGAATACCGAAAGTCTTATAGTTAGGATTTTTCTCAGTTTAGGAGTAGTAAAGTTAGA
Source organism: Triturus cristatus (assembly GCF_964204655.1). Taxonomy (NCBI): domain Eukaryota; kingdom Metazoa; phylum Chordata; class Amphibia; order Caudata; family Salamandridae; genus Triturus; species Triturus cristatus. Next base: position 266,074,599 of record NC_140590.1, read on the forward strand.
CTCCTAACTTTAGGACCTCTAAATGCCTTCTGTGAATACCGAAAGTCTTAAAGTTAGGATTTTTCTCAGTTTAGGAGTATTCAAGTTAGGAGTCCTAACTTTACTACTCCTAAACTGAGAAAAGTCCTAACTTAGGACTACTAACTTCTGTGAATACCGAAGTGAGTAAGTGCCTTCTGTGAATACCAAAATGGTAGTAAGTTTAGGATTGTGTCTTAAGTTAGTTTTGTGAATCGGGCCCGTAGTGCCATAGACACAGGCCTACCCCATGCATTGCTGGAGTTGCGTCATGCTTGCTGCACAACTCCAGCAGTCCGTGACTTTTGCGCCAACAGATACGTCAGGATTCCTGACGCATCGGTCATTCCTTGTGACATGGAGCACCATACATTAAATACGGCGCATCTATCGTGTCGCAAGGAGGGCGCAGTGAAAACTGTTGCATCGTTGTTTTATCACAGCGGTGCGACAATTTTGATAAATGAGGCCCTCAGTCTGTCCATGTTTGTGTCGCAGCAGACACATGCATGCAATATAGCTCCCTTGAATGAATAAAGCGCCTTTCTAGGTTTCCTTGATGCGTGGTAAGTAATTTGAACTTTGTAAATGTTAAATTGTGCAGATACCACACAAATCCAAATGTATTTTTCTAAACGCACATTCATTGATCTCCACTGCTGTATACTTAGGTGAACACTTTACGAATATCATCACATGCATAGTTGCATACATTGATGTAAACTTGCATTCCTTGGCGGTGCAATTCTACGTTTGTAGATTTAAATGTTCTTTATTAGTTCAAATATGCATTTGGTTAAATGAATCGATGCTTTTTAATCCGAATGTACATCCGTTGGAGCAATGGAATATTAGATAAGAGTCCCATAAATAAGCCTCAAACATGGTTGAAGGGTTTTTCTCAAATGTTGAAGACAGTTTTCAATATGTATTTAGGTATATACATAGATAAAGTAGATCATGGACTAAGTAGGTTATATGTGCATATCAAGTCTGGAGAAGTTGATGTAAACAGTTTTGAGAAATTTGGGTTTTATTATGGTTTATGAAAAAGCCCATCTTATAACAATGCTAAAAGTGCCAACTTACAGGTTCCAACAAGTTGCATTTTCTGGTTGTATGACACTATACTGAGGTCACTAATATCTGTTTGCAATAATATTGCGTCTACTACATCGTCCTAACCCTTACGTCACAGGGTATGTAACTACTATTTAACTTCACATCAACGTAAGTATTTTTAATCCTGTCAAGTAGTGGATGCGATATTATTATCATGTCATATATATATAGCATGTGATATAGTGGGAGTAAGCCCGTATCCTCCCTTCCCTTGCATCATGCAATATATATCTAGCATGTGATATAGTGGGGTAAGCCCGTACCCTCCCTTCCCTTGTATCATGCAATATATATCTAGCATGTGATATAGTCGGGGTAAGCCCGTATCCTCCCTTCCCTTGTATCATGCAATATATATCTAGCATGTGATATAGTGGGGGTAAGCCCGTATCCTCCCTTCCCTTGTATCATGCAAGATATATCTAGCATGTGATATAGTGGGGGTAAGCCCATATCCTCCCTTCCCTTGTATCATGCAATATATATCTAGCATGTGATATAGTGGGGGTAAGCCAGTTTCCTCCCTTCCCTTGTATCATGCAAGATATATCTAGCATGTGATATAGTGGGGGTAAGCCCGTATCCTCCCTTCCCTTGTATAATGCAATATATATCTAGCATGTGATATCGTGGGGGAAGCCCGTATCCTCCCTTCCCTTGGATCATGCAATATATATCTAGCATGTGATATAATGGGGGAAAGCCCGTATCCTCCCTTCCCTTGTATAATGCAATATATATCTAGCATGTGATATAGTGGGGGTAAGCCCGTATCCTCCCTTCCCTTGGATCATGCAATATATATCTAGCATGTGATATAGTGGGGTAAGCCCGTATCCTCCCTTCCCTTGGATCATGCAATATATATCTAGCATGTGATATAGTGGGGGTAAGCCCGTATCCTCCCTTCCCTTGTATCATGCAATATATATCTAGCATGTGATATAGTGGGGGTAAGCCCATATCCTCCCTTCCATTGTATCATGCAATATATATCTAGCATGTGATATAGTGGGGGAAAGCCCGTATCCTCCCTTCCCTTGTATCATGCAATATATATTTAGCATGTGATATAGTGGGGGTAAGCCCGTATCCTCCCTTCCCTTCTGCCAGAAGTCCCAGGGAAGGAGGATTCTGCAGCAGCTGGTATGTTTGCCGCCATCACAGTGCTGACACTAAGGGAGAGCTGGGATCTTGATTGCTCCAGGATATTCAGCCGGCGGGAGCAGTAAGGTGGTACGGTGAATCTTAAGGGATGAAGTTGTCGAATCCAGTGTAGAGTCTCAGGGACATTATATTCAACCACAGAGCAAAGCCGTTGTGGGTGTCACTGAACTTCAGATCACGGCTTCAGTTAGATTTTTTCTTATTACACGTCTTCCGAAATGACTTTTTAGTGGTGATTGAAAATCTAAAATACAAAGGGGCATATGTACTAGAAACTGGCGGAGCGCGGTGTTACACCAAAACTGGCAGTGTATAACTGAGAGCTGTGCCTGCACCTTGAGTGCACCCCAAGGAGGAGCAGCGATGTAATTGCGCGCAGAGATCGCGCTGACTATAACGCACTAACGGCTTCACTGTTACGCAACAACTGCTCAGAAGTACCTGTACTCGGCTCAGGGTGACTGGCCACGATGGGGCGCAATGACCCTAAGCAGCGACAGCTCAATTTTGAGGCGGGGGAAAACACCCAGACGGGAGGACACTGAAGGCACTACTGAACCTGAAACACAACAGGTAGAGGGCAAAGCCGCAGTCATGGCTGAACTAAAGGCCGGATTCCGAGCTATCGACGCTCGTTTAGATATCGTCACCCCTTGCCTGGATGATATACATGGGTGACTCGAGGCCCAGAACACCCGCATTGGTGATTCTGAACAGTAAATTTACACTCTAGAGGAAACGCAGCCTGATGTTCATAAGCGACTGGAGAGGACCAAAAACCTGCTCAAAATGCTAGCCCCCAAAGCAGAAGATTTGGAAGCGCGCTCGCGTCGCAACAATTTATGGATTGCGGGTGTGGCTGAATCCACAAACACCGTCCCTATGGCTACATTTGTACAGAACACGTTGGCGGACATCTTTGGAAGAAGCGCCTTCTCCGGCACGTTCACTGTGGAGAGGGCGGAATGCACTCTAGGGGCGCGTCCGGCTCCGGGAGCGACTCCAAGATTGATAGTAGCCAGGATTTTCAATTACCAGGACCGTGATGCGGTATTGCGCCTGGCCCGGGAGCGTGGTTCGCTTACTCATCAGAGGGCAGACATATCGATCTTCCCAGACTTTACACCAATGGTGCAAGAAGCATGACGTAAATACGCAGATATCAAGCGCACCTTGCAAAAGGCGAATATCAAGTATGCAATGTTACACCCGGCTCGCCTTCGTATCCAGATGGGAAGTAAAACGCATGTTTTTGAAACCCCGACAGTGCAGCGAAATTCTGGAAACAACATCAAAGCAAAATAAGCTACAGAAGCACAGAGAAAACAAGGAACCCGATTCCTAATGAACAACATCTGACCACCGGCTTTCTGGATTGTCATGGTTGCCCTCTTGGCCCACGAACCACAACATGCTCTACGTGCGAAGTTCACGGCTGAGGCGATGGAACATTGAGTGAATAGTACATGAGTTATGAAAATATGCTGACTATATGCACAACAGCCAGCTTTATCAGTCACTAACTTGACATTCACATGGCGGAACTGAATTTAATTTTCTTGTTGTCCTTTCATTGACGTCTCCTCAGGAGTGTTGCCTTCCCCCTTAGGAAGTTTTCCTACTACTTTTCCTCTTTCCCCCTTCGCCCCCCCCTGTTTTTCTTTCTATATAATCTTTAATGGGATTCACCGGGTGCGTTTTTATGTGCATCCGATGTGAGAGGGGGGTGATGGGTGAAATGTTTTTGAATATTAGGGGCATATTATCAAGAAACGGCGTTAAAATTATCGCCGCTTTAGCGGCAGAAAACTGCCACTAAAGCGGCGATAATGGGCTTGATAATATGCCCTTGAGAATTCCAATAGAAGCCCATGTTCTGGTATCAACATGGGCTTCTATTGGAATTCTCTGCGGCATATTATCAAACCCATTATCGCCGCTTTAGCGGCAGTTTTCTGCCGCTAAAGCGGTGATAATTTTAACGCCGTGCTTGATAATATCCCCCTTAGTTTGGTTCATTCTAGGTACAGAGATCTTTGCTTCAAAGATCTTATAGATATTATGTACTTACAAGCTGGCATGTATCGAAATACTTTGGGACATGACTTCCATGAATACGCGCAACACTTGTTTGCATTTCAAGTGTTTATCTTGGAATGTTAGAGGGCTCTCAAACCTCAGAAAAGGTGGTCAAGTCTTAGCATATATGTCCAAACATGCTATTCAATTGGCCTTTCTACAAGAGACACACTACGCACCACACCCAGCACATGGTGTTGCATCATCATGGGGTGGTAAGGTAACCGCTTTTTTGCCGGTTATAGCTCTTACTCCCGCGTAGTGTGCATTCTTATCCACCTTTCACTTCCTTTCATAACCAAAGAAGTGGTGACAGACGAGGGGAGCAGGTTTGTGCTGGTGGTGGGCACGCTGGGTGGAGAACCACTTAACATATATGCACCAAACATATATACGACAGATTTCTTCCCCAAGATAGCAATGCACATCACACGACTAAACGTTGACAACATATTCATGGAGGGGAAACTTTCACCTCACTTTAGATCCTATAATGGATACAACTGGTCCTGGACAGGTCACGAAGCCACATGCAGTACAGGGCCTCAACTCATTACTGGACTCTGCATTGTTGACGGATTCCTGGCGTGCTAGATGCCCAGCTGGCTGAAGCTACTCTTTCTATTCGACCCGCAAGGGTCCTGGTCCCAAATAGATCACTGGTATCTCACACCTCGATTCCTGTTAGCAGTCCAGGCAATCGATTATTTACCCTGCACACTCTCTGATCATTCCCCGGACATTCTCATGATGGAATTGTCCACAATACCACAGCCCCATAGACTGTGGAGGTTCCCTGCGGCGGCCCTGCTTGACTCGGTTTTTCACGTCGATCGCTATATGACCGGGCAACATTGCTGACCGAGTTCACTGAACTCGCGACCTGTGAAGTAAACTATTTGGGCAAACACGCAAGAGGTCAGAAATACGGTGAAGGGGAGCGACTGGGTAGAACACTCGCTCAATTACAGCATCCTCGTTATCAGTCGACATAAGTTACACACCTAGATATGGACAGTGGCGACAAGTTGACACAGGGGAGCGAAATAACTGCTGCTTTTCTCTCTTATTACACCCATTTATACATAACACGTAGCCCCCCCATAGAACATGCTCTAACGGAGTATCTGCAGGAAGGGGCTATGGTGTGTATAGAGAAAGGGCAACAGGAGTTTCTGACCGCCCCAATAGATGAAGATGAAATTAAACAAGTAATTAGGGACCTGGCTAGTACCGAGCCCCTGGGTCCGATGGCCTAACGGGAGAATTTTACAAAGCCTATCAGGAGGAACTGGTCTCCCAATTGCTGGCGGTGTACAAACAGGCCTTGCAGGAAGGGTCTCTCTCCCCCACAATGCGGGAAGCCATAGTCACTCTTTTGGTTAAGCCCGGTAAAACACCTCGCATCTGCACGTCCTATAGACCATTGTCCCTACTTAATCACAATGACAAAATATTGGCCACAATTTTAGCCACCCGTTTATCATTATTAGTCAACACAATTATATGTCCCTTTCAAGTAAGCTTTGTCCCTGGCCGATCTACTACAGTCAACCTGCGTACCATATTTGCAGTTAGGAATCAATTGGAACCTACTCTAGCAGCTACAGCGGTCCTACTTGATGCTGAAAAAGCATTTGACTCTTTGGAGTGGCCCTTCTCACATGCCGTATTACAAAAGCTGGGAGTTCCAGTTGGGTTTCTTAATTTAATCCGACTGTTATATGCCGCCCCAGTTGCTCGTTTGAGACTGAATGGAGAGAAAACCTCACAGTTCCCCCTGACACGGGGCACCAGACAGGGATGCCCCCTGTCGCCTTTATTATTTATTATAGCTATGGAGCACTTAGCGAGGCATATCTAGGAAAGACATCTCCATCGGGGATTGCAACTTCACACTGGTCCCCTTGATGCAGCATTCTATGCTGATGACGTGATGCTATTTGTGAGGGAGCCGGCCACTAACCTGTCCCCACTGTTGCGGGAGGTGGTCCGCTTCGGAGTATACTCTGGGCTGGTTATCAACTGGCCCAAATCGGAAATGTTTCCATTGACCCCGGCCACTGTCAGGGTACATGTTGAATTCCCGCTTAAATGGTGCACTGACCCCCCCAAAATATCTTGGTGTCTTACTGCACTGTAGTGCACCGGAGGTGATTCGCCTTAATTATGGACTGGCAATTGACACCCTAACTAGGCAGATAGAGTGGTGGATTAGACTCCCTCTGACTATGGCAGGTAAAATCACCATCATGAAAATGGTGGTACTTCCGTGTTTTTTTATATCTATTTATAAATATACCCATTGCACTCACCACAAATATTTTTGATACGCTGCAGACTTTACTTATTAGACTTGTGTGGGCTGGCCAACTGCCACACATTAGCTGGAGTACCTTAGTCATGCCATTTGAACGAGGGGGTTTTGGGGTCCCTGATTTCTATTTATATTATCTGGTCACCCCAAAACATTTTACATATTACTGGTATCATCCTGATGCCCATCTTCAATATTTAAAACCAGAGGGATCCCAGGTATATCCTAATCTGTTATCGGTCTTATTACCGCAAGGCCTGCCCCGATGCCACACTGAAATTCAGACATTACCCACTGCGTGTTGGGCATGGTCAAAACTACGGCGATATCTACAGGCAGAGTTCCTGTACTCTACGCATATACCACTAGCTGATAACCCCTGGCTACCCCCCACAGCAGAAGCCCTTACTAAGCGTGCACTAACTAAACATGGATTGCGTGTAGTGGGAGATTTCTTTAAGGAGTCGCCGCTGTGCCCCATGGGAGAACTCATCCCCCATGGAGATGCACCATATATGGACAGGTTTCATATACACAGGGTCCGCTGCTCCCTGGCAGAGGCAATTCTAGACGCAATGACGAAATCAGCAGATTTTCCCTTACTCACAATAGTCATTACTGCACTGGACGGGACACATTTGGTATCACGTCTATACCATTTACCTCAGACTCTCTGCCCCGCAGTTGGCATAAAAGCGCATGCAGCTTGGGAAAAAGATTTAGGTTTATCACTAACCAACAAACTTATGGGATCATTGCTGCGAGCAAACATGTTATGTCTCAAACAACCACCGCCATGAACTCTTACATTTTAAATATTTACACAGGGCGTACATCACGCCATATCTTTTAACCAAGATGGATCCTAACACTGCACATGCATGCGCCAAGTGTGCCTCTGCTAACGCTGACTTCTCCCATCTTGTTTGGAGTTGCAGACCTGTCTTGATATACTGGGGGGAGATTTTCAGACACTTGTCATTAATGATCAATCACGAGCTACACCCTACACCTTTAATGGCGTTACTGGGATATGTTCAACCCCTGAAGAAAAGCATAAGGCGGTTCACCGCAACTGCCTTTTTGATCGCAAAGCGTCAGGTCTCTTTGCAATGGGGCGGAGCGCGGGCCCTGACAGTGAAGGCCTGGCTCCGAGACCTGGTCTATTGCGACACCGTAAGTGAAGTGTACGCTGCATCCGCCAACCTCGCACCCGCGAGACATTTGGCAGCCATTAAAAAGTTACTTGCAGACAAATCCCCTGGAAAATGACTGAAGCTTTGACAGCACTAGCAGAACACATGACTTGACCTGTGCATTAACAGGGGAGTAGCGCTACGAGAGGTCGCGCAATAAACAGTCCACGTTGATGGTTAAGCGTAAAAGGCCATTTATTAGGACCAGGCTGCACAACATATCAATAAACCATAACATCAATAATCAACAAACAAACCCCCCAACATCAAATTCTTCATCCATTCTCTCCCTTCACCCACTCCGAAATCACCTCTCATTCCATTCCATACCCCGTTCCATTCTTCATCCATTTCCACACTTCTCTTCTAGCATCCTCCCCTGTATCACCAGGCATTACACTCATGCCTCCATCCCCCTCATCATTCACTCTTCCCCCGCCGGAGAAGGGGTGCGCCCGCCAGAGACTCCTCCACCCCTCCCAAGTACCGCCACCCGTGCAACCTGTCCTAAACTGGCACCGCTGCACCTACCCATCTCCCGAAGCCTAATAAACCGTAGGGTGGGTGGGTGGCCTCACAAAACTAAACCCTCCCGACAGTGCCAAGAATGCATTCTTATACCCACCCCCAAACCCCACCCCCTGACCCCCAGCCTGGCCTCGTCTTGCGCGAAAGACCCCAGGGGAAGACTAGTCTGCGACTCTGCTTTCCCCGGGGCCCAACATCGCTCAATAAACAGTCCTCCCCTGTATCACCAGGCATTACACTCATGCCGAAATCCTAGGGTCTACGGACTACCTCTAAGTATTATTTAAACCTATGTGGTAGTAAACCTAACTTTTAGGGAGCTAGTGAGCGCAATATGCATAAGGGCAGATCCCTTTAAGGACGAGATCCCTCACTCACCATTGGTGACATGCTTCATCATAGGGACTCTCCTCCCAAGGGAAAAACCTAGTTCCCTTGGGGGCTACAACCCCCTCTCTGAGAGGGAGGAGCTCAGGGATGTTTTATTTTTGATGTTCAGGACTAACTAAGTCCACATATGATGAGCCAGGAAGTGTGAGCAAGGGTGCAGCGCAAGAAATGAAATTAGTGAGTGTGTGGAAAATAGTGATAGACTAAAACTGGCTAGGAGGCACCAAAGCCAACTTTAATCAAAAGGTGCCTACTGTCAGGATTAAAAAGCAGTACACCTGCAGTATGGATTTAGAACTGCTATGGTGTGGGTTTTAGGTGGTCAACATGTTTCAGCCCACGAAGACCAAAGGTGGATCGGGCTTTCGTCAGGACCTTTCAGGAAAACGCTACTGCAAAGTGAAAAAAGTGAATAAACTATACCAAAAAGGATATCGGGCCAATGCAATGTCATCAGCCTGTATTTAGACCTGCATGCACCTAAAATGAGAAGGAGATGCCACATGTCAGGAGAAAGTAAAATGTGTCATAATAGTATGAAAAATTTACTGAAAAACAGGATCTGCATATACATAAACAAAAGAAAGAGATACCTTACCCGCGAAGGCTGGGTACAGGATCTCACCTCTCGCCTGGCAACCGCTCAGGAAGGCAGCACCGCTCTACAAGAAAACAGTTTTTTTTTGATAATGTGTGGTGCAATAAGAGTCATCAGAAATCTCAGAAAATTATCGTATGATAGTCAGATGCTTAACATATCGATCATAAGAAAATAACCATAAGCATGGGGAGCCATGAATAGAGAAAACAGAAGCGGGGTGAAACCATTTAAACACACACTACACATGTTAATGGGATTTAAGTAGGGGCTCCAAAAATACTGAAAAGCCAGCCTACTGCCCATCAATCTCACTAAGAAGTGGTGGAGCTAACCACAACCTGTGTGAATAGTGATAGACAAACTGGAGCGTCTAGCACTCAACATTCAAATCCCAAAAGTCCAGCAAAATTGGTTCAAACTGCCATGCTGACAGGCATCAAAGAAATGCTCACAAACACTCACCTATCCGTCGGTACCGCTAGACCAGGAGAGCCTGCTGCTGGAGGTAAATGTTCGTCTCCGGCCGTGCTCTTAAATAGCCATTATCGTAACCGCCTAATCGCGCTCAGGTGGGGATAGTAGTGTGTCAAGTCGCGCATGCCCAGTGCAGAATATGTGGAATTCCAATACAGCGCATGCGCGGAATCAGAACACCGCTACTTCAAGATGACGGTAACAGTGTTCTCTTGCGCAGGCTCAGAGAATGTCATGATAGATCGTATAGACGGAATGGCAGTGCTGTATATAGGTGTTGCTCTTATAACAAAGGGGTCGTGTTATGACCTTGTATGCACACGCGTGTCATCAATGTTACGGAAAGAATACCCTGTAATGGTGGGAAAACACGAGTCGAACTCCGAGTCTAAAAGGAGATCGACATCGCGGACGCTTGGGGGTGAAAACTGGTAACGGAAGGCAATAATCATACCTAAGAAACGCGCATAGTGTGCCTCTGGATTTATACACGCATAAGCGCTATGTACAGAATTGGACTTGTAAAATCATAAACTGGGATGTAAACCCATATATTGGGTATAAGGGCGCTCCGTGTAAGAAGTGTAGGAGTAATCATGTACCCTCAGGGAAGGTAAGAATGTTGAAATGAACCCGTGTCTAAGACTACGTGTATTAAACAGACCCGCAATAAGTAATGCGGCAGAAAACACAGTAAGTCAACACAGTGGGTACATATAGCCACTGAACCACAGAGGCAGAGATAACAGGGATATTCACCTAAAGGTGCACTGCGGTCCACAGCTAAATTCAAGCTTAAAGGCCAAATGACCAAAGGCACTACAAACAGGAGGTAATGCCAAAGGAGGCCGGAGGCCTCACACGGAGGAAGTGGCACCTATACCTGAAACAAAACAGCAATAAGTGGTGTTATAGTGACACCCAAGGAATGTCATCATTAAGACCGGACTTATCAGTGTCCAATTTGTAAACCCATCGTTGTTCTTTCTTGAACAGAAAAGAAGAGATGTCTGTCAAGTGAGTGGGAATAAAAGGGCGTTCTAGCACAGTCCATTTCAAATCTTGGGGACTGTGTCCGGCCGTCACAAAGTGTTGAGTCAATTTTGTGGAAGTTTTCTTGCAGCGAATGGTGCTCTTGTGTTCCAGTATGCGTGTCTTCACTTTACGTGTCGTCATGCCAACATACCGGAGTGAGCAGGGGCACGTGATGAGGTAAATTAGATTATTGCTATTGCAATTTGTATGGCTAGCCAGAATCCAAGGTTTCAGAGTCCCAATGTCAATTTCGGTGGTATGTACAGTGTGTGCACATGCAGCACAGTTGCCACAAGGGAAGTGCCCACGTACTCTCGGTAAATCCCACAATGTGTCTTGATGGTGTTTCTTATTCTCAAGTGGGCGGGTATGTACAAGCCTATCCCTGATGTTGGTACTACGTCTAAAAGTAAACAGAGGACGTGGTAACGGAGTCGTCCCGATATTGAGTATCTTCCAGTTTGCCAAGATGCTTTTCTTGATCTGATTCGAAAAACAACAAAATGTATTGACACAAGTCAGTCTGTTAGTAGTTTCTTTAGGACTGCTCAGTTCAAGTAATGCAGCCCTATTGTTGTTCGCTGCACGTTTCAGAGACTGTTTTACCAACTTTTTGGGGTATTGTATGGTCACCAGCTGATTTGACAGTACTCTAGCATGTTCGTAGTACTTGTCCGTCGTAGAACAGTTCCTCCTAATTTGCAAAAACTGCCCAAAGGGCAAATTTTGGCGCAAGGCTTTAGGATGGAAACTGTCATATAGCAACAGTGAGTTTCTTGCCATTGGTTTTTTATACAATTCGGTGCGGAGACCGCCGTCAGCCGGAAAGATCAAAACATCAAGAAAGGGCAAACTCACTTTGCTAAACTCACAGGTGAACTTCAGAAAGGCATTACGGGTGTTTAACCAGGCTCTGAAGTCATTGATAGAGGATAACGACCCAGTCCATATGACAAAAACATCATCGATGTACCGTCTCCAACAACGTATATGATGTCTATATGGGTTGAGAGGGCACAAAATGTGTTCCTGTTCAAAACTATGGACATAGAGGTTTGCTAAGCTCGGAGCGAACACACTGCCCATAGAGGTCCCGGACACTTGTAAGAAAAGCTGTTCTTCAAATCTGAAGAAATTCTCCTTCATGGCGATACGGGCACAATTCAGGATAAAGGACACAGGAGTGATGGAGTCAGGAGCATGTTCCATGAGCAAATCCTCAATCTTAGCAAGAGTCTCATCTTGAGGAATGCAGGTATAAAGCGATTCCACGTCAAAAGAGACAAGGAAGTCGCTATCCATGTCAAAGTCAATTGTTTCAATAAGATTGAGAACATCTTTAGTGTCTTTAAGGTAAGTTGGCATGTCCAGAACAAGTGGATGTAAAAAATGATCCACAAAAGTAGACAGCAGTTCTAACAGAGACCCCAAACCCGAGATGATGGGACGTCCCAGCGGTGGTCTCTGTGCTTTATGCACCTTTGGTAGAGCATAAAAGTATGGAATAACAGGATGGCTTTGTATAAGAAAACCTGACTCCTGCTCGGTAATCCAACCATTTGTTACCGCCTCCTCTACCATGGATTTGATCTCTTGTTCCAGTCTAGCGGTAGGGTCTTCTCGTAGGGGTTTGTAAAACTGAGTGTTACCCAACTGTCTCAGGCATTCAGCGCGGTACACAGAGGAGTCCATTAACACTATGGCCCCGCCCTTATCCGCTGGTTTGATAGTAATTGTCTCATCTGTAGCTAGGGACTGCATAGCCTGCCGCTCTCTCTTATTCAGGTTTTGAAACTGTCTGACCCCCTTGGTGCGTAATTTGGAGACTTGGCTGATTACAGCTTGCTCAAAAGTGAGGACCTGTGGTGGAACCTGATTAGGCAAAGGATTAAACGTTGATTTGTTCCTAAGGCCAGTATTGGTTTCGACCTCATCCGTATGTTCCAGGTGTTTATCTCGTAAAAAGAAATGAAGACGGATCTTGCGAAAAAACTGCGCAAGTTCTTGTCTAATCTGAAAGAAATCGCCATGAAAGGTAGGGACAAAACCTAAACCTTTGTTGAGGAGAGCCTGTTCATCCTCATTGATGGTTCGACCGCTAAGATTGATTACTACGTCGTTTCGTGGCTCGGACCTGCTTGTGCCTCTGTCATGCTCCTGGTAGACCGTGCTGGTGGATTGTCTGCCCAGTGAACATGAGATCTCTGGTTCCGGCGTTTTCCTCTTGACCTGTTTCGGCCAAAGTCTAAAAAAGACTGGTTAGGATATAGCTGAGGTTGCGGTTGAAACGGAAACATAGGGCCTTGTGAAGGCACAGGGGGGAAACCGTAGGGTCCCGGTGTCCACCATTGAGGTTGTAATGGCAAAGGCAGTGGGCCACCCCGTTGGTTCCTCCATTGGCCCCTGTTGGTACGGGCAGGCCCTTTCCTTTGAGAAGGGCCCTGATTAGGGGCATCGGAGTCACTTGACCATTCGTCGCTCCCAGAGGTGGAGTAGTTGGACCCATATCTCCTGCCTTGTCTGTTGAACTGGCAACCGCTCAGGAAGGTTGCCAGGCGGTTGCCAGGCGAGAGGTGAGATCGTGTACCCAGCCTTCGCGGGTAAGGTATCTCTTTCTTTTGTTTATGTATATGCAGATCCTGTTTTTCAGTAAATTTTTCATACTATTATGACACATTTTACTTTCTCCTGACATGTGGCATCTCCTTCTCATTTTAGGTGCATGCAGGTCTAAATACAGGCTGATGACATTGCATTGGCCCGATATCCTTTTTGGTATAGTTTATTCACTTTTTTCACTTTGCAGTAGCGTTTTCCTGAAAGGTCCTGACGAAAGCCCGATCCACCTTTGGTCTTCGTGGGCTGAAACATGTTGACCACCTAAAACCCACACCATAGCAGTTCTAAATCCATACTGCAGGTGTACTGCTTTTTAATCCTGACAGTAGGCACCTTTTGATTAAAGTTGGCTTTGGTGCCTCCTAGCCAGTTTAGTCTATCACTATTTTCCACACACTCACTAATTTCATTTCTTGCGCTGCACCCTTGCTCACACTTCCTGGCTCATCATATGTGGACTTAGTTAGTCCTGAACATCAAAAATAAAACATCCCTGAGCTCCTCCCTCTCAGAGAGGGGGTTGTAGCCCCCAAGGGAACTAGGTTTTTCCCTTGGGAGGAGAGTCCCTATGATGAAGCATGTCACCAATGGTGAGTGTCATCAGCCTGTATTTAGACCTGCATGCACCTAAAATGAGAAGGAGATGCCACATGTCAGGAGAAAGTAAAATGTGTCATAATAGTATGAAAAATTTACTGAAAAACAGGATCTGCATATACATAAAGAAAAGAAAGAGATACCTTACCCGCGAAGGCTGGGTACAGGATCTCACCTCTCGCCTGGCAACCGCTCAGGAAGGTTGCCAGGCGGTTGCCAGGCGAGAGGTGAGATCCTGTACCCAGCCTTCGCGGGTAAGGTATCTCTTTCTTTTGTTTATGTATATGCAGATCCTGTTTTTCAGTAAATTTTTCATACTATTATGACACATTTTACTTTCTCCTGACATGTGGCATCTCCTTCTCATTTTAGGTGCATGCAGGTCTAAATACAGGCTGATGACATTGCATTGGCCCGATATCCTTTTTGGTATAGTTTATTCACTTTTTTCACTTTGCAGTAGCGTTTTCCTGAAAGGTCCTGACGAAAGCCTGATCCACCTTTGGTCTTCGTGGGCTGAAACATGTTGACCACCTAAAACCCACACCATAGCAGTTCTAAATCCATACTGCAGGTGTACTGCTTTTTAACCCTGACAGTAGGCACCTTTTGATTAAAGTTGGTTTGGTGCCTCCTAGCCAGTTTTAGTCTATCACTATTTTTGCGTGTATAAATCCAGAGGCACACTATGCGCGTTTCTTAGGTATGATTATTGCCTTCCGTTACCAGTTTTCACCCCCCCAAGCGTCCGCGATGTCGATCTCCTTTTAGACTCGGAGTTCGACTCGTGTTTTCCCACCATTACAGGGTATTCTTTCCGTAACATTGATGACACGCGTGTGCATACAAGGTCGTAACACGACCCCTTTGTTATAAGAGCAACACCTATATACAGCACTGCCATTCCGTCTATACGATCTATCATGACACTCTCTGAGCCTGCGCAAGAGACCACTGTTACCGTCATCTTGAAGTAGCGGTGTTCTGATTCCGCGCATGCGCTGTATTGGAATTCCACATATTCTGCACTGGGCATGCGCGACTTGACACACTACTATCCCCACCTGAGCGCGATTAGGCGGTTACGATAATGGCTATTTAAGAGCACGGCTGGAGACGAACATTTACCTCCGGCAGCAGGCTCTCCTGGTCTAGCGGTACCGACGGATAGGTGAGTGTTTGTGAGCATTTCTTTGATGCCTGTCAGCATGGCAGTTTGAACCAATTTTGCTGGATTTTGCTGACTTTTGGGATTTAAATGTTGAGTGCTAGATGCTCCAGTTTGTCTATCACTATTCACACAGGTTGTGGTTAGCTCCACCACTTCTTAGTGAGATTGATTGGCAGTAGGCTGGCTTTTCAGTATTTTTGGAGCCCCTACTTAAATCCCATTAACATGGGTAGTGTGTGTTTAAATGGTTTCACCCCGCTTCTGTTTTCTCTATTCATGGCTCCCCATGCTTATGGTTATTTTCTTATGATCGATATGTTAAGCATCTGACTATCATACGATCATTTTCTGAGATTTCTGATGACTCTTATTGCACCACACATTATCAAAAAAAAAAACGTTTTCTTGTAGAGCGGTGCTGCCTTCCTGAGCGGTTGCCAGGCGAGAGGTGAGATCCTGTACCCAGCCTTCGCGGGTAAGGTATCTCTTTCTTTTGTTTATGTATATGCAGATCCTGTTTTTCAGTAAATTTTTCATACTATTATGACACATTTTACTTTCTCCTGACATGTGGCATCTCCTTCTCATTTTAGGTGCATGCAGGTCTAAATACAGGCTGATGACATTGCATTGGCCCGATATCCTTTTTGGTATAGTTTATTCACTTTTTTCACTTTGCAGTAGCGTTTTCCTGAAAGGTCCTGACGAAAGCCCGATCCACCTTTGGTCTTCGTGGGCTGAAACATGTTGACCACCTAAAACCCACACCATAGCAATTCTAAATCCATACTGCAGGTGTACTGCTTTTTAATCCTGACAGTAGGCACCTTTTGATTAAAGTTGGCTTTGGTGCCTCCTAGCCAGTTTTAGTCTATCACTATTTTCCACACACTCACTAATTTCATTTCTTGCGCTGCACCCTTGCTCACACTTCCTGGCTCATCATATGTGGACTTAGTTAGTCCTGAACATCAAAAATAAAACATCCCTGAGCTCCTCCCTCTCAGAGAGGGGGTTGTAGCCCCCAAGGGAACTAGGTTTTTCCCTTGGGAGGAGAGTCCCTATGATGAAGCATGTCACCAATGGTGAGTGAGGGATCTCGTCCTTAAAGGGATCTGCCCTTATGCATATTGCGCTCACTAGCTCCCTAAAAGTTAGGTTTACTACCACATAGGTTTAAATAATACTTAGAGGTAGTCCGTAGACCCTAGGATTTCTGCGTTTTGTCAATAGTTGTTTGGGGAAATAATCCTTTAGTGGTCTCTAAAACTTTCCCTAGGACTCCCTACTTCAAACTGTGTTTATTGATTACACTCATGCCTCCATCCCCCCCATCATTCACTCTTCCCCCCCGCCGAGGAATGGGTGCACCCGCCAGAGACACCCCCACCCGACCCCTCCTAAGTACCGCCAACCAGGGAACCCCCTTTAGGGCGGTTACCTGCCCCCCCGGGACATACTGTGCATCTTTCGCCTAACCACTCACTCCACCCTCTTGCACCAGATAGCCTCGTTCCACACCTTGCTCCCACATCTCTCATCTCCATCATATAATACGCATTTCCCATTCGCGAAAGATGCACACTGTCATCCCTGAACCGTAGCGGTTCTTCCAGTCGCAGTCCTGTATGAGCGATCACTTTAATGTCTTTCTCCTCACAAAAAAACCCTCATGGCTCCATTCAGCTTTCTTCGAGCTTTTTCAACTGCCCCATGTTTAAGAGCCCCTTTCCAGGTTCTCCGGGGAACAAATTCTGTCCATGCACTGCAGGTCCCTGCCATTCTTTGCTTCATGACCTCCAAGTCTCTTTGCATCAGCTGTATGAGTGCCAAACCCGACAGCCGAATCAAATAATTCTCCCCCAAGTGCAATATTAACAAGTCCGGACAACCTTTCTGGGAGACCATCTTCGCGAGCCAGGGCAATAGAGCCCCCCATCGCATACCCCCTTTTCCCCACCAATGCACCTCATGGTGGCTTCCTCAGTGTCCCAGGTTACGGCCGTACACCTGTTGCTCTGCATACTTGGAGGCCCAATGCACGAATGAATGACCAACAATCCATGTGACTGTCTTGGCCCCCGGGCCACCCACGCCACCTACGGTGAGAAAAAAGCATTAGTATCACAGCCCCGAACCCTCATTTACGCACATAGCGCTCGCAGCACCTAGATTTCCAACGTCCAATCTGCCGAATCCTACCCCAGAACCAACCCAGACGCGCTGCCGCCACAGCCTCCCCGATACGGAAAGAGTGAGTCCCAAACCCAGCTGATTCAGACCTAGACACCTCAAACCCATGCGCAACACTGCCAAAAGTTGTGCCGCAGTCACCCTCGCCCCAGACGCATGACAGAAAATCTCCCCCTTTGGATCCCGTGCCGCCTTCAGGAACCTCCGCCATTCACCCACCGGACACGCCCCCACGCAACCACTCTCATTCAGCCACACCCATTTCCCACACCCCAACTGATCCGTTTTGAACTGCCCCAACCAATTCCCCAGGTGACCCGCATCCAACCGCACCTCCTCATAACACCTGCCACCTGTCCCTCTCGTCCCCAACAGCTCGGACACCCTGAAAGCGCCAAGAAACATCCACACCATGCAAAGGCGATAAACCGCCACCTCAAAACCGTCATAACAACAGAAAGACAACTCCTCAACTAGCCGAACCAACAATCCAAACGTAATAGCTTCTCGCAAAACCCCTTGTCTCTCACCCCTTCCCTTCTCCCTACCCCAACCCCTGAGTACTCTGGTAATGATCACCTCCTTCGTTGGATGAAACCGAAAAACAAACCGCAATAAAAGGACAAACCCGCCAGCTTCCCAGCTATCGTCGCAGAAGACAAACCTTTGTAAATGCAATGTAAAACAAGATGTAACACTCCCTGTTCCACAGTTGAGCGGTCTCCCGTCGACGTCTCCCCACACCAGCCCATAAAGGAGGCAAACTCTGCCCAGGCCAGTCTGTAAGTCCGTCTGGTGGTAGCAGCTATAGATTGTTCAGCCAGGCCTATCACCCTCACTTCCCCCAGGCCCAGATGCCATCCTGCAGCTCGGTCTTGTACTGATCCGCTCCAGTTGCCAGTTGCCGGAACCGTCGCCACTGCGAATGAGACAAAGCATCCGCAATGTCCTTATTCGCCCCTGGGATATGCCTTGGTCGAAACACCACATTCAATCTCAGGCATTGCAGCATAAAGCTCCTCAGGAATCGCAGCACTCTCAAATCCTTTACGCGCTGCCGATTGACCAACTCGACCACAGACATGTTATCAACATGGAACAGAACTGACTGATTCTTCAAATCAGGGTCCCACACCTCCAGCACAACCAGCAGGGAAAAAACTCAAGAAACGCAATGCTCCTCCCTTGCTTCATCCAATGAGCCGGCCAAGCTTCCGTGCACCACCTGCCATCCCAGAAGACCCCAAAACCCGCTGCCCCTGCCGCATCAGAGTAAATTTGCACTTGCCAAACCATTTTGACCTCATCAAAGTCCAGCGACACCCCATTGAAATCAGTCAAGAAAGTCAGCCAAGTCCTCAGATCGGCCCAGACCCCATGGAGATCCGAACCCTGTGGTGCAGTAAGACCGCGCCCGACATGGCCATGCCAAGCCGCCTACAGAACGTCCGTCCTGCCCGCACCACCCTGCATGCAAAGTTCAGGAAACCCAACAGTTGCTGAACAGCTCTCCTAGCAATCCTCTTCTCCCCAATCACCCACAACAAACAAGCCGTCATTTCTGTCACCTTCGCGTCAGGGAGTCGAGCTACCCAATGAATGGAGTCCAGTTCGATTCCCAAAAAGGTCAGGCTACAGCTGGGCCCAGCCGTTTTCACAGGAGCCAGCAGAACTCCAAAATGCTGTGACATCTCCTGAAACTGTGACAGGGCCCTGCCACAATCACCAGAATGCCCCTTTCCCACAAAGAGAAAATCATCTAGGTAGTGAGACACTTCCTGATGTCCTCTGATCTGGGTAAAGGCCCACTGCAGGAATGTGCTGGACATTTCAAACAGCGCACAGGAAATCGCACACCCCATGGGCAGTACTTTGTCCACATAGATGGCCCCTGAGAACTGCATGCCCAGTAGAGAGAAATCCGCAGGGTGTATAGGCAGCAGATGGAAAGCTGATTTCACATCACACTTAGCCAGTTCTGCCCCCGGCCCACACACCCGCACAAGGCAAATCGCATCATCCAGACGCATGACAGAAAATCTCCCCCTTTGGATCCCGTGCCGCCTTCAGGAACCTCCGCCATTCACCCACCGGACACGCCCCCACGCAACCACTCTCATTCAGCCACACCCATTTCCCACACCCCAACTGATCCGTTTTGGACTGCCCCAACCAATTCCCCAGGTGACCCGCATCCAACCGCACCTCCTCATAACACCTGCCACCTGTCCCTCTCGTCCCCAACAGCTCGGACACCCTGAAAGCGCCAAGAAACATCCACACCATGCAAAGGCGATAAACCGCCACCTCAAAACCGTCATAACAACAGAAGGACAACTCCTCAACTAGCCGAACCAACAATCCAAACGTAATAGCTTCTCGCAAAACCCCTTGTCTCTCACCCCTTCCCTTCTCCCTACCCCAACCCCTGAGTACTCTGGTAATGATCACCTCCTTCGTTGGATGAAACCGAAAAACAAACCGCAATAAAAGGACAAACCCGCCAGCTTCCCAGCTATCGTCGCAGAAGACAAACCTTTGTAAATGCAATGTAAAACAAGCTGTAACACTCCCTGTTCCACAGTTGAGCGGTCTCCCGTCGACGTCTCCCCACACCAGCCCATAAAGGAGGCAAACTCTGCCCAGGCCAGTCTGTAAGTCCGTCTGGTGGTAGCAGCTATAGATTGTTCAGCCAGGCCTATCACCCTCACTTCCCCCAGGCCCAGATGCCATCCGGCAGCTCGGTCTTGTACTGATCCGCTCCAGTTGCCAGTTGCCGGAACCGTCGCCACTGCGAATGAGACAAAGCATCCGCAATGTCCTTATTCGCCCCTGGGATATGCCTTGGTCGAAACACCACATTCAATCTCAGGCATTGCAGCATAAAGCTCCTCAGGAATCGCAGCACTCTCAAATCCTTTACGCGCTGCTGATTGACCAACTCGACCACAGACATGTTATCAACATGGAAGAGAACTGACTGATTCTTCAAATCAGGGTCCCACACCTCCAGCACAACCAGCAGGGGAAAAAACTCAAGAAACGCAATGCTCCTCCCTTGCTTCATCCAATGAGCCGGCCAAGCTTCCGTGCACCACCTGCCATCCCAGAAGACCCCAAAACCCGCTGCCCCTGCCGCATCAGAGTAAATTTTCACTTGCCAAACCATTTTGACCTCATCAAAGTCCAGCGACACCCCATTGAAATCAGTCAAGAAAGTCAGCCAAGTCCTCAGATCGGCCCAGACCCCATGGAGATCCGAACCCTGTGGTGCAGTAAGACCGCGCCCGACATGGCCATGCCAAGCCGCCTACAGAACGTCCGTCCTGCCCGCACCACCCTGCATGCAAAGTTCAGGAAACCCAACAGTTGCTGAACAGCTCTCATAGCAATCCTCTTCTCCCCAATCACCCACAACAAACAAGCCGTCATTTCTGTCACCTTCGCGTCAGGGAGTCGAGCTACCCAATGAATGGAGTCCAGTTCGATTCCCAAAAAGGTCAGGCTACAGCTGGGCCCAGCCGTTTTCACAGGAGCCAGCAGAACTCCAAAATGCTGTGACATCTCCTGAAACTGTGACAGGGCCCTGCCACAATCACCAGAATGCCCCTTTCCCACAAAGAGAAAATCATCTAGGTAGTGAGACACTTCCCGATGTCCTCTGATCTGGGTAAAGGCCCACTGCAGGAATGTGCTGGACATTTCAAACAGCGCACAGGAAATCGCACACCCCATGGGAAGTACTTTGTCCACATAGATGGCCCCTGAGAACTGCATGCCCAGTAGAGAGAAATCCGCAGGGTGTATAGGCAGCAGATGGAAAGCTGATTTCACATCACACTTAGCCAGTTCTGCCCCCGGCCCACACACCCGCACAAGGCAAATCGCATCATCCACCGAGGCTTAGAGCACCCTCGAGTCTGCTTCAGCGATGAAATCATTCACAAACTGCCCTTCTGGCCACTAGAGGTGATGAATCATTCAAAACTCCTCCTGCTCCTTCTTAGGCACCACTCCCAGTGGGGAGATGATCAAGTCGTCCACCGGCCAGTCAACAAACGGGCCCACAAACCTGCCTTCCTCTACCTCCTTCTTCAGTTTAGCTGCCACCACCTCCGGAAAGCCCAAATGCATTTTGGGGGTTTTGCCCGAAATTCCTCATCGTAACTCAGCCAGGCAAAACCCCCAAAATGCATTTGGGCTTTCCGAATGATATCCATGTACTTGAGCAGTGCTATGGCCCTGTCTAGATGCTTTTCACAATACATACTCGCGTAAATGAGAAAAGCCGACATCTAGTTTTCCGTGTTCACCGGGACCCTGGGCCGTCTCGTCAGTTCCCATTCCTCCTCTTTAGAGCCCTCCTTCGCTTGTATCTCCCTGTGCAACAACTTAAACACATCAACATATTCGTGGGTCCAAATTCTCTTCCTAGTCTTGTCCGACAAATGTGACCCCAGAGGCATCGCCAAACCCATATATGGCAGTTTTTTGGGGTGCTTGTCCTCACCTTTACTTCCCTTATCGTCCGACCCGTCCGTCGTGTCCGTCTGTACTTCTGCTACAGCCACTGTCTTACCCGCCCAAGCGTCCTTGGTACCCCCATCTGCCCCACCCTGCAGCGCCCCCACGGGATTCCTCAGAGACCCGTCCCCAACACCCACCGACCTGCAAGCCTTTTTCCGTCCCCCTTTAGGACCCCCGTCCCACGCTGCCCACCAAGCCCCCTCACCTTGTAATGGCGTCTGCGTCACACCCGTCTTGCCTGTGGTGCTGCTGACCTTGGAAGTCTCCGCCGTTGCTTTGGATTTAGTAGATTTCGCGACCTGCAAAACACCAATCCTGCTGTTGCTCTTCACCCCCACTGTCCTGTCTTCATCATCCCTCACCTCCCCGTCTTCCAACTCATCACTTTCTGAGTCATAATCCAACTCCACCAGAGGCTCCACGTCAACAGGCGTCCATAGCACCTCTCTCACATCTCTCTTTACGCCCCGGCACTGTTGGGCCTCAAAGCCGTCCTGGCTGTTCCTAACCTAGGCTGGAACACCCCAACCTCCCCGGCCCAGGACCACTGACCCCTGGCACCCCTGTCCCTTTCCTCCTGCTCTGCCCATCTCTCCTCCTCCGAGGTGGACGTGGGCGGCCCCACTGCCACCTCGTCCCACACCGCCCTGCCCCGGGCAGCATTCATCGCTGCCCACTGCGCCTTTGTTTTCTGGATTAGGAAGCGCTGTTCCCTGACTCTATCCTCCAACGGCATGGCCTCCCACCGTAGGAGGAGGGGGGGCAACACCCCCGGTTCCCTACACCCCGCATCGGACCCACTCCCCCCACCCCACCGTACTTCTGCCTGGGTGCCCCCACCGGCACGTGATCCCTTTGCACCCTGGGGGCACTCCCCGTGGGGGCAGGCGTGTTCCCCCGGGAGTTGGTAGTTAAATCAATGGGGATGTCCTCCCCTGGCTCTGGGTCGCCCACCACAGCAGCAGGGCCAACTGGTAGCTCCTGCAGAGGCTCCCTGTCCCCAACAATCCCAGCCCCTGCCCCAGGGCCCCCTCCCCGCCCCACTGGCACTGTCCTCACGCCCAGCAATAGAACGGGGCTGCCCCCTCCCCTCCCCACCCCAACCGAGGACTCACTCTGCCCAGGTGGGCCTGCCGGTATCAAGCTCACCACCGCAGGGTCAGGTGCCACTATCTCCCCGAGTCCTAAGTGCGGAGGCAGGCTCTTACGCCGCCCTCTGAGCACCGCCGCCTCCTTCTTTGTCCCGCCCCACCCCCTCCCAGTCCCACACTTCCCGGTAAGTGGTGGCTCGTCCATGCAAGCCACCACCGCTGCTGACACACCCGCTGAGGCCGTCCGCTGGGCTCGCCATAGCACTACCCTCCTCTAAGACGCTGGACCGGAGGAGATCCTCCCGCCCGGCTCGGCCCAACAATTGCAGGTCGTCCCTCACCTGCTACGGCGTCACCGCTGCCATAGCGCGTCATCCACTCGGCCTTGGACCCGACCTTCAAAGCCACTGGCCAGTGGCTCTGCGAACTGCCGTAACGCTCCTGCACCAAGACCTAACTAGGCCCTAAAACTGATCCCTCACAAAACTAAACCCTCCCGACAGTGCCAAGAATGCAGGAAGAGGAAGTCATCTTCCTCCCCTGCATTCTTATACCCACCCCCAAACCCCACCCCCTGACCCCCGGCCTGGCCTCCGGTCTTGTCTCGCGCAAAAGACTCCGGGGGAAGACTAGTCTGTGACTCTGCTTCCCCCGGGGCCCAACAATATGCTCCTTATATTTTCTTTTCCCTTATTTATTTTTGGTGTGACTGTCCCGGACGATGAAGGAAATGGCAGTAATTTCTAATAATGTAGGGAGGCCCTTTCTCAGCTCCTAGGAAGTGGAGAGTCGATGGCAGATCACATCCAATTGGCCGCACACTGCTCGTCTTACCAGCAAGTTGCCCCAAGGAACTATGGTAGGACTAGCAGTGTGCGGCCAATCGGATTTTTGTTTATATTCAGGCTCCCTTGAGCCGGTGGGGCTGTCGAGCCCATGGCTACGCACCTGCGTGCCTTGAGTGGTACTTTACCTGAGAATATTCTTTGGCAGCCTACGCAGCAACCCTACACACATACCTACTCCCTGCTGACGAGAGGCAACTACCTCGAAACACGTGTCCAGGGATGGCTAACGCGACACTCATTTTCATTTTAAACTTTTAGCATAGGCGTACCCGCCGATGCTACTTCATGGACCACAATTCTTTGGGGTAACACGCTGGTAGGACTAGCAGTGTGCGGCCAATCGGATTTTAGTCGATGGCAGATGTCTGACCCGGGTAGCACGTAGCCAGTCTGTGTGCGTGGTGGTTTATGGCCCAAACATTGTCCAATTGAAAGTATAACTCGTTCAGTGGCGGCTCGCCGAGGGAGTGCTGCGGGGCGGGGGAGGGGCAAGGTGGGGGGTAGCAAACACCGGCATAGGGCTTAACGGAGTTAAGTAAATATATAAATAAATAAATTAAACAATTTACTTTGTGCGCGCTGCAACGCCAACTCGGCGATACAGCGCGCACAATGTAAATTGTTTTATTTATTTATTTACTTACATCTGTTACACCGTATGCCGGAGTTTACTACCCCCGCCCTGCCCCTCCCCCACCCCACCACCCTGCAGCACTCCCATGGCGAGCCGCCACTGACTTGTGCGCAAGCAAAGAGGAGACACTGGCGAAATTACTGAATTGTAAAAAGGAAGCGAATGCCCTTATCATGAGAGCACCACTCTGTACCCTGTGCTATTGTTGGGTTACATTAATTGTTATTACTGTTTAAGTATGACAGATTTGAAAGCGTATATTTTTATGGATGTTTACATATATGAGTGTCCATTACAAATCTCAGTAAAGAAAATGAAAAAAAAAAGTATGGTACCATATCACAGGCACATTCACAGCTCGTGCAACACACGCTCCCTGTAGCCAAAATCCTCCTGCCTGTGTAATCCCCGGGGATGGCAATGGCTAATGTGGAAATTTAGCTCGCAAACTGAACATTATCTGCGCCATCTTGCCCCTCCCCAGCACCACGCGCAGCGAATGCACAGCCGCCATTTTAGGCACCCCACTCTCTCCCCGCTCACTCTCGACCGCCAGCGCTTTCCCCTGGCGCTGCAAGCATCCCCCCGCGCGCCGGCCACCCCCGCTCTCTCATACAGGCCATAAACCCTCTCCTTCTGCGCGACCCTGCTACGGAACCACTTCCAACCGACAACCCATACATGGTCATGCCTCTCCTTTGATAACCCCCTTCCTCTGCGCCCCATTGTCTGAACTGGTCCCAGGCCATCACCTAGCCCTGCGGATGCAGTTTACTGCCCCTACTGTAAGGGATTACAGTAGATCAAAGCCCCTACCCCCTGAGACCCGGCCAGTTGCACACACCCCCGGGAATTAGCGGAATTCCCTGCTGCGCGATAGCCATCTCCCACTGCGGGTAGGGTGGGAACTTCTACTATATCTATGTGTGGGATCGGATCTGAGCCGGGGCTTCAGGGGATGTTCTTTCAGGCATCAAGGGAATCTCAAGAATGTACTATATGTAATAAAGCAATAAACCAGTGTATAAGAGACCAGGTCTCAGAGATGCAGTTAGAGCACCTCGTGACGATACCTTGCTGTCTGATCTGATGTGTTCTGCTCCGACGGAATAAAACCTTGTTTCCTGCCTTCCAGTCTCCGGCGCCTGCCTCTTTCATTGGTAAATTATCGAGTGGTATGAGAGGCGATTACCGCCGGGCAATACTTGAAAGGTTATCGACTGAAACTGCCGCTACCATTTAACAATTGGCGTCCCAAACGTGGGGCCCATCAGCGACACGTGGATCCAGTGGGAGAGGTCCCGACGACAGAGTGAACGACTGCAACGATCGGGAGAGCTCCTGCCCAATAGACCCTCGTCTGGCAGCCGATCATCCGAACTTCACTGGTTCCGAGCAGACCTCTCTCGAGTGATCTACGGTCCTGACTGGGAACCATCAGGAGTGCCGCGGCAAATACGGAGAATAGAGGACGATCGGGCGCTGGAGGCGGAAGACGAGAAACTGTCCACGCGGTCCGGGTAAGGTCGTGAAATACGACAAAAGTGCGAAATAATTGATTGATTGTTTGAATACTAGTATTGCTCATTGATTGTTCTTTTTGAGATATTCGCTGTCTACAAACGGGGAGGAGTAGGAATACTCTCTCTCTCTCCCTTTGCAGATAGTGAAGGGTAGGTAACGCAGACTTTTGTCCCCGTTGAAACCCGTCGTGCCTATCTTTATCTCCCCATTGATTGATTGTCCGAACATTGATTGTTTTGAAGAATAGTACTTTTTGAGATATTCTCTGTTTGCAAATAACGTAGAATAGGAATATTCTGTCTAGTCTTTGCAAATAGTGAAGGGTAGGTAACGCAGACTTTTGTCCCCGTTGAAACCCGTCGTGCCTATCTTTATCTCCCCATTGATTGATTGATTGATTGTCCGAACACTAGTTGTTCGATATTGGTTCTTTGGAGGTATTCTCTGCTTACAAATAACGAGGAATAGAGATATTCTGTCTAGTCTTTGCAAGCAGTGAAAAGATAGGTAGTGCTGACTTTTGTCCCCGTTGAAACCCGTCATGCCTATCTTCTCCCCACTGATTGGTAGTTGGTTCTGCCCGGACCGCTTATTAGAGGTGAACCACCCGGCTCCACTGGAAGGCACCCCTAATAAGGACATGTTCACTAAATACGGACTAGTCGCCGTGGCTTATAGCAAGCTGTGGCATAAATATACCAAGAAGGACCCCGAAAGTCAGTGGCCACTGATGGGATCCTTCGACGACCATAAGATAGAAGCGCTAGAAATAGCTCTGCGTAGCAATAAGACGACGCCTACTATGCTTGACAGTATCGGCATGTGGCGCAAAGAAGCAACGCAACGGAAAAAGAGGGAAGAAGTAAAAGCAGAAAAGGAATTACGAAAGGCAGCTCACCTTGCCGCTAAAAAGTTAGAAGAAGACATAAAAAAGAGAAGGGAAACTAAACTAAGACAGGAGCCCGAAACCTCAGGCCAGTACGCTGTTAGGACCCCTTCTTTGCTCTACCCTGAGTTGTCCTCCAAGCAGCGAACGAATGACGAATTACTGTTAGGTCCCCCGATCATTTACATGCCCCCTCCGTATGCACCCTCCCAATCAATAGTACAACACCCACAACCCCCGAACACGAGCGAAAGCAGTACAAGGGCCTCGGCCCTCACGGCCTCCGCGCCGGCTGAGCCTCTTGTGCCGAACCCAACGTCGACTACAACGCTAGACGACCATGAGATAGGAAAGAAAGAGTCCACCAGAATGAATCGATTAGCTAAGGATGAACGAACAGGAATCGACAAGATAGTAAAGGCACTGGTAGGATCCTTTTTGACCTTACAAAAACTAAAATAACGCTAGGAGTTAGCCCTTTGTGGGACATATGAAACCAAGGGAAGGAGTCAAGCTCACGGTCGAGACGACCACGAGGTAGCCCGACTCCATTACTCTCGCTACCTAAACATGTCTGCCCTACTGCCCACCCCGCCCAATAAGCATGACAAAATCCCGCACAAACGGAAGCCTGCTGACACCCACCATCGACGTCACCGAACTAGGGCTAGCTCGCGCACAATTGGGCTATGTTATTTTTCCGATTGCACAGTCACCTCCTGGTGCTCGTCATCTGACTACAAATATGTACAAACACTCCAACGAAGTAATGTAGTTATAACATTTTAATAACTTATAGGATATAACAAACACACCAACAGGGTAAACAGGTTAAAACACGTTTTAAAACAACTATTTACATGACGGTCTGCTGCAACCTCCATCCCAAAGCCTTAACGTCCACGTGACACCGTCCTCGCCTCTCCTTCCTCGAAATTGCAACATTGGCCTGTTTTGGGCGGTCCCTCTTAGTTGACTTTGGGCTATAAAAACCATGCAAAAATCCATTGACATCAGTGGCGAGCGATTGTGCGAATAGGCCGGAGGCTATACGAAGCGCCGAAGTTCTGGCAACACCAAGGCGGAGCCCGCCACGCTGTGCGGACCTTCCCGTTTTCTTTCTTCTTTCTTCAATTATGGCTGCTGCCCTGGCGGGGGGAGGCGACGCGGACGGACCTCCCCCACCTCCCCAGGTGGAGGCTTGCCAGGCACCCCAACCGCCTTTGACTCGCCGGCCAGCTAAGCTGCACCCAACCGTCTTTCACTCACCGGCCAGCTAAGCTGCACCCAGCCATCTTTTTCATCGGCCTGCTGAATTTCACCCTGGCACGCTGTGCGGGTCTTCCCAGTCACTGCTTCCTTCAATAACGGAGGGTGCCCTGGCGGGGGGAGGCGACGCGGACGGACCTCCCCCACCTCCCCAGGTGGAGGCTCGCCAGCAGATGAGGGCACCCCAAACCACACCTTTCACACGTCGGCCAGCTGAGTTGCGCCCTGCCACTTCATTCGCCGTTCGGCTGAGCCGGCACCCCTGCACGCGGCCGCCAGGCAACCACCCAAGCACCGGGTTCACCAGGACTGCCGCTAGCGCCCGACGTGAGGAGTGGGCCCCCGCAGCAAGGTAATCGGGGACCCACCCCGGTGGTGATACCATCCAAACTGCTGTCGTCACTGCTACTGGAATCACCCCGGTGGCAGCACCACCCGAACTGCTGCTGTTACTGCTGCTGGCTCCTCTCCGGTGACTGTACCGAAGAGCTGCTGCTACTGCTGCCCTTGAACTCCGGCGGTCGACCCCTCCGGTTCCAGGCCTGGCCCACCGTGAGACAATTCTGGACTCGAAAGCTTGTTTGCTAGGGCATGGGCCCCACCCTTGACAGAACGCTCCCCTCAGCCTTGCAGAATTGGTTGGAGTCATTTGACGTTCGACTCCTGCGGACTTCCGGTAAGGACAAAACCACCACCATTGCTCTTTTTGCCCCCGGGCGGCAGCCACCTTGCCTCCGCTTGATACAGTGAGACAGTAAAGCGTCGGCGGAAGAACCCGCCTGCTGCCCCGCCCTAAGAACAAACCGTGGCATTGCTACAAGGTTGCAGTGACGCAAAGTTGACGCTAACGAAAGTTCTCGAACTACCGAAAGGGATTCTGGTTCAACTGCTAATTCATGGAAAGACTTAGACTGTGCACTGGCCCGACCCCGCCCTAAGATGGCGCTGATGTAGGAGTAGCCTACAACTCCTTGTGGCGTTCCAGTCACGTGACATTCGTGTTAAAAAGAGATATATATACATGTATGCGATGCTTTCACACATGGCGGTGGGGGAGAGGGGGGAACCGATTTTTATGTTAATCCAGTGTTGCTCATGTTGCTCGACGCCTCTCACACCGTGGCCGGTCTGTGGCGGCTGTAGGCCCGTATTTCCATACTGACATTGTTTTAAATAAAGGGCTTCTTAAAAAGGAATTACGAACTCAGTGTCATGACTAATCATCTAGGTTGTTGAAGGTTTTTCTTTTGAATAAATGATTGTTACTCCTAAGCGAAAGCATACAGATAATACAGACACAATTTGCCTAAAAATCTTTTTGTTTAACGGAATTTGTACCCATCACGCCTGCCCTTTTTCCAAGAATTGTCAAATCAATAATGAACTATAACTTAAGGTATATGTCGCATGCAAGGTATGGTATCCTGCACCATAATACACGACCAATTGAGAAATACATGCACGACCAGGGAACGCGAATTTAGGAGATGAATGAACTAGAGCATCTTTGCCTCAAACTAAAGAATAATGGGTCCGTGGTATTACCCAACCCTGCGGCTAGCCTGGTACATGGTAGGTAGAACCTTTTCGTGTCTGCGCGCGCTGGGGTATTTTGAATACTGCACCTCCCCTCCCCTCTTATTTCCCCTCTATAGGTCACGACGAAGTTCCGACTGAAGAGTGGAGTGGACATGGACCGCACCAAGTTCAACATCAGGGAAAACATAGACAAACGTTGTGAGATAGTGTGTAAAATTACAGACCACCATTGAGAACATGAAAAACTGTATGATATGATTGTGCGTGTGTACTACGATTATACGATATGAATGTGTATGCATTTCATGTTCGGATCACTTGAAGAGAGCGTCATTGTATGATTGAAGTGTGCGTCCACCGATCAAAGGGAGGAGAATAAAGGGTCAGACAACCCATAAGATGAACTACAAAATACTGAAGGTACGCAGCATGCATAGGAATAGAGGACAGGAAAGGAGAGGTCCCCGTGCTCGACGCAGCCCTGAGTCTCCGTCTTGACGCATGTACTGTCACACCCTATCCGGCATTTGTGTGTACGTGATCACCGAATTTATGTCTTTTCCCCGCTTGTGTTTTCTTACATGGAACAGACCCATGCTACTCCATGTTGTGTGTGCACCAAGTGACCTATTATCTTACCCATCTCTCTCTCTCTCGTTTTGTGTCGTATGTACGCCAGAATAGCCTACTTGATGCACACGTGTCTCTCTCTCTCTCTCTCTCTCTCTCTCTCTCTCTCTCTCTCTCTCTCTCTCTCTCTCTCTCTCTCTCTCTCTCTCTCTCTCTCTCTCTCTCTCTCTCTCTCTCTCTCTCCCCCTCCCTCGCAAAAGGCTCTTTCTTGCCCTCTTTCTTCTTGAATAAATTAACGACATACACCTCTTTGGTAAGTGTATAATTGGCCTGAACACAGTGGTGTTCGAACAAATTGATAGAAACAAAAACGACCATACTTTACCACGTTACTACCTCTCCTTTTTACAAACATTAAGCCTAATCGGCTGAGAAGGAAAGGACAGGTAAGACGACTGATGTCTCCCAATCTGACCCACAACACGGGGACTATATGTCAGTGGTTTTTGTTCTTAAAGGACACCATCTCCACCACCCAGAATTACCCCTGACCAATTGGCCCGGAATAAAATGTCTAAAGCACCCTGTTCTCCCAAAGATAACTCCAGCCCTATACTAGCCGTCTCAGAGTATCCCGAACAAAACAGCTGATGGCCCCTGTTTTAAACTGATAAAGGGTCACCTACTGTATGAAAAGGATACTCGTGAACGCATGACCATAGCACCTCGCACTTACGGGTATTACCAAACCTTGCATTATAGGGCGCAGAAACTGACACCTAGAAGGCCAGACGATGGACAGGGACACCCACAGAACCCTGCACCACAGCAGTAATTAATAGATTAGTAACACGCACATTAACATCAGAGTTAATAGACACCAATCATATAGTAACAGATAAGAGCATTTCCGCAACTACTCAGTGGTTGGGAGAGAGAATGAAGTATGTAAATGTCTTCCCTGCCAAGATCTCTAAGACTTTCGTTTCTTAATAACCTATTCAAGGATAACCTGCAGCCATCGGAAGAGAGGGGTCGGATGTGACGCACAGTCTGGCTGCGGATCATAAAACATCTATGACATCGACCAAGGGGGAAGCGACGAAGCAACAAGAGTGTGAGACGAGGCACCATTATCAGAACGATGAGCGCGAAGGGCTACATCGAGGCCCCTGCTCACTGACCAGCGTGCCTGAAGTCTTAACCCGTCGGGCCCGATTGATGGGCCCAGTGCTGAAAAGATTCTGCTCTCCTTGGTCCGCATTTTTGATCTGATCCCATGCCACCCCATTCTCTCTTCCTCTTTCATTTGGACTATGACTTTGACCTACTACCGAGGAACAAAAGGCCGGCACCCTGTCTCAAAAGTACCTGTGGTGAACTGTGTTAAGGAACAGGACTGTGATCAAAGAACAGTGAGTGGTCACACCCTGCCACGTGAAGAAATCGGATTTGAGCTGGACCTTAGTTCCACCGCCGGTGCTCAACAGTGCCAACGAAAGAAGAACAACAATGAGAGCTTACCAGTGATAGCTCTTTATAAACAAGGACACTGGAAAGAAGAACCCATGTCAAAGTTGAAAATCCTCTCCCAACCACCTTATTATATTAACTATCTTCTTATCAAGTTTTCATGATGTTGCATCAATCACTTCCGACTGTACACTGAGAAGTTAAGAAAATGTAACTTTGTATAGTAACATTCATACAACACCAGCCATGTACACAACTATACTGCAACTTTGAATGTACTTCCTCCTCGCCTGCTTCATCAAACTGTGTGAGACAATGTACAAATGTGTCAGATTACTCCTGCCTACCCTAAAGACTCTGTATCTTTAAATGTGTGACGAACATTGACGATACTGTAACTGAAAGGCTAACAAAGGCGAATATTGGCCGGACAAGCTGGCGAGATATGTTAAAAGGGAGGACTGTGGAAATTTAGCTCGCAAACTGAACATTATCTGCGCCATCTTGCCCCTCCCCAGCACCACGCGCAGCGAATGCACAGCCGCCATTTTAGGCACCCCACTCTCTCCCCGCTCACTCTCGACCGCCAGCGCTTTCCCCTGGCGCTGCAAGCATCCCCCCGCGCGCCGGCCACCCCCGCTCTCTCATACAGGCCATAAACCCTCTCCTTCTGCGCGACCCTGCTACGGAACCACTTCCAACCGACAACCCATACATGGTCATGCCTCTCCTTTGATAACCCCCTTCCTCTGTGCCCCATTGTCTGAACTGGTCCCAGGCCATCACCTAGCCCTGCGGATGCAGTTTACTGCCCCTACTGTAAGGGATTACAGTAGATCAAAGCCCCTACCCCCTGAGACCCGGCCAGTTGCACACACCCCCGGGAATTAGCGGAATTCCCTGCTGCGCGATAGCCATCTCCCACTGCGGGTAGGGTGGGAACTTCTACTATATCTATGTGTGGGATCGGATCTGAGCCGGGGCTTCAGGGGATGTTCTTTCAGGCATCAAGGGAATCTCAAGAATGTACTATATGTAATAAAGCAATAAACCAGTGTATAAGAGACCAGGTCTCAGAGATGCAGTTAGAGCACCTCGTGACGATACCTTGCTGTCTGATCTGATGTGTTCTGCTCCGACGGAATAAAACCTTGTTTCCTGCCTTCCAGTCTCCGGCGCCTGCCTCTTTCATTGGTAAATTATCGAGTGGTATGAGAGGCGATTACCGCCGGGCAATACTTGAAAGGTTATCGACTGAAACTGCCGCTACCATTTAACACTAATGGGCAATGAGCAGAGATGCTCTTAGCATGTTGATGGTCTGCCCCCCTTCTCTGCGCTTTGTCTCCTTGTTTGCAGTACCGATTAATCAATGGGCCCAGGGCATGGACAAAGGACCCTACGACTCATTGTCCATGCCCCATTAGAAATGCTACTTTTGGTTCTTCAATATGTAAAAATTGGATGGATATTACGTTTATGTCAGTCACGTACTCCTCTGCTTTGTATCAACAGTACTCCTGATTTGGTCTGTATCCGAGGTGCTTCTGTAGCTCTGATCTGTTTTTGCAGTTCTTTTGCTACTCACGTCTGTATTTACAGTCCTACTGCTGCTCTCGTCTGTATTTTCATTGCTCCTGCTTTTCTGTATTTGTAGTGCTTCTGCTGCTCTGGTCTGTATTTGCAGTGCACCTGCTGCTCTGGTCTGTATGTGCAGTGCTTCTGCCGCTTTGGTCTGTATTTTCAGTCCTGCGGCTTTGGTCTGTATGTGCAGTGCTCCTTCTGCTCTGTATTTGTAGTGCTTCTGCTGCGCTGGTCTGTATTTACTGTGCTTCTGCTGCTTTGGTCTATATTTGCAGTGCTCCTTCTGCTCTGTATTTGTAGTGCATCTACTGCTCTGGTCTGTATTTACTGTGCTTCTGTTACTTTGGTCTATATTTGTAGTGCTCCTGCTATTCTGTATTTGCAGTGCTCCTGATGCTCGGGTCTGTATTTGCAGTGCTCCTGCTGTTCTGTATATGCAGTGCTCCTGCTACTCTGGTCTGTATTTGCAGTGCTTCTGCCACTTTGGTCTGTATTTTCAGTCCTGCTGCTTTGGTCTGTATTTGCAGTGCTCTTTCTGCTCTGTATTTGTAGTACTTCTGCTGCTCTGGTGTGTATTTACTGGGCTTCTGCTACTTTGATCTATATTTGCAGTGCTCCTTCTGCTCTGTATTTGTAGTGCTTCTGATGCTCTGGTCTGTATTTACTTGGCTTCTGCTACTGTGGTCTATATTTGCAGTGCTCCTGATGCTCGGGTCTGTATTTGCAGTGCTCCTGCTGTTCTGTATATGCAGTGCTCCTGCTACTCTGGTCTGTATGTGCAGTGCTTCTGCCACTTTGGTCTGTATTTTCAGTCCTGCTGCTTTGGTCTGTATTTGCAGTGCTCTTTCTGCTCTGTATTTGTAGTACTTCTGCTGCTCTGGTGTGTATTTACTGTGCTTCTGCTGCTTTGGTCTGTATTTGCAGTGCTCCTTCTGCTCTGTATTTGTAGTGCTTCTGCTGCTCTGGTCTGTATTTACTGGGCTTCTGCTACTTTGGTCTATATTTGTAGTGCTTCTGCTGTTCTGTATTTGCAGTGCACCTGCTGCTCTGGTCTGTATTTGCAGTGCTTCTGCCGCTTTGGTCTGTATTTTCAGTGCTGCTGCTTTGGTCTGTATTTGCAGTGCTCCTCCTGCTCTGTATTTGTAGTGCTTCAGCTGCTTTGGTCTGTATTTACTGTGCTTCTACTGCTTTGGTCTATATTTACAGTGCTCCTACTGCTCTGTATTTGCAGTGCTTCTGCTGTTCTTGTCTGTATTTGCAGTGCGCCTGCTGCTCTGGTCTGTATTTGTAGTGCTCCTGCTGCTCTGGTCTACATTTGCAGTGCTTCTGATGCACTGTCCAGTACAATGGGAAGGTGCCCAGATTCCTAAGGTCATGCAGAGAGAGTCGGCAAAGACTAAAAGGAAAAAGCAAAAAGGTTTGAGGTAAAAGCCCTAAGAAGAGCCATGTCCAACATGGCCCCCTCCTAACAGAAAGCCAGGGCAGTTGAATCCTTCCCTTGATAAACTGCCTGGCTCAGGGCGATAGAGCCTGGACGATGGCCCACCACTGCAGTGGTGCCCACCCTGCTCTAAGCCCCACAATCCCATTAGGACCCCTTTTGCCCCTCTCTCGGGCCCACCTCTGAGAGTGTCCCCCTCCTTCCCGGGGGTGTTACTTCCGTCCCAATCCCCGGGCCACCTTAGTTCACTGGAACCGCACCCAACCCAGCACCCAGCTGCCCAAGGACCTTTGTTCTTGGTGACTCTGGGAAGGGGGGGCAAAGGGCCCAGCGGTCTGACACCTTTCTCCCAATACCCTCTGGACCAGGTAAGAGATGGCCTCCTGTAAATGGCCCTCCAGCTCTGAGTCCGTACTCGAGAACTGGACAGGGATCAGGGTTAAGTTATTTTTTCCCCTGCCCCCTTTCTTGAAAACCTGTACCCCCCATTTGGGATGTGCACTTCCCGGGTCCTGGATTGGGGGGCTGCCGATTTTGGCTCCCCATCCGCCTGCGACAGGGAACCACCCTGAGTGGATTTCTTCCTTCTGGCATAGGCCAGTTTCCCCACCTGGTGCTCTCTTTGGGTGGGTTTATGGCTTCCGAGCTGTGGCCTGCCTCCGACTCCTCTCTCACATTGAGAAGGAACATGAGGCTTCCTGGGGGTTAGCCCGTTGCCGACTCCCCTATCCCTTTCAGTAGGAACATGAGGCTTCCTGGGATTATGCCAGCCCAGATTCCCCTCCCACCGTAAGAAGGAAAATGGGAACCATACACCACCCAGCTCCATTGGGAACTGCCTACACTAACATGCATGTGTACCACGCGTGGGGGGGAACTCAGGACTATCCCTCCAGGTCTTTCTAGCGTAAAATAAGAGATCCCTCCTCTCCAGAGCTGGCTGCTTGGGTCCTCTCCCAAACTTCTTACCACACCCTTTTGTGTCAGCAGGGACAGGGTGTCTCTCCCCACCTTAAGTGCGAACCGACTTAAGTTACCCCCCATATATCCTCAGGGACCCCATGCGCTTTTAGAGTTGCCTCGTAGGTTACCAGCCATTTCCTGATGTCCCCCCAACAATAGGAATTTTGGTATTATCTTTTTGGAGGTGCAGCCTCTACTTCCACTATCAGGACCTGCAGCTGCGCTCCACCATTGCTACAATTAAAGAAAATGTGTAGGGTTCGAATATCAAATTCTTTGAGGCTCAGCTCATGGGCCATCTTTACCTCCTCCATGGCTAGCCTCTTCTCAGTAAGGGCTTGCTTGGTTTCCAATTTGGCAAGGACCTGCTCTTTTACTAATTTAGCAAGGGCTAGGGCCTGCTCCTTGTCCTGTCTGGCAAGTTCTAATTTTAGCATCCTTTCCTCCCTTCTGATCTACAGCTCTTCAGAGGACATGCCTCAGGAAGTAGTGTATCCTCCAGGGGCATGTCCTGCTACCTGGGGCCAAGGAAATACCCAATCCCGCAAGACCGGGGCTCCCCCCGTTCCCAGTTAGTCCATTTGGAATCCCCTGGGCCAGTTCCAATCCATCCCTACACTCAGGATCTCTCACACCATTCACTAACCCTGCAGTGTGGGCCTCTGCCCATGCTCGCATGGCTTTCTGAAGATCCAGTTTTGTGACGCTTCCCCGTTCAAGCACCCCCTTCTCCTGGCAGAACTCTTCAAGCTGCGTCCCTTTATACCCGTCAAGATCAGCCAGCTCAAACAAGTCCCCCTTAGGTAGTACCCCAGGCATTGGAGCAAACTAGAGAGAGCAGAAATAGAGATCTATAGGGAATGACAGTTACTGACCCCGAGGCCAATCCGTCAGGCCACTGTAGGAAAAAAAGAACTCTCTTGCCTTCGTTTAGTTGTGGCGGCCCAATCATTCACTACGCGCTGCTGTGCAAATGCGGGTCCTATCCCACCGCTTGACCGCCAAATGTTGAAACCAGCACTTTCTGGTTGGCTGAAGGGATGCCCCTAGCCAGGCAGAACCTACTGCTCCTGTCAAGGGCAGGTGATTACGCACAGTGTATAACCTGTGCTCACCCTTGGATAGCTTGGCACTGAGCAGCCAGGCTTTCCTCAGAGGCAATGTGCGCATCACAATATTTGCTAGAGTGTCACAAAAGAGACTTCACACAGGATGTATGTAAATAATGTTTATATTCAACACAAATAGTCAATCATTATAACATGATCATCATATACTTTTGGGCATAAAACACATTTGGAAATATTACTAGCAGTACTAGGCCCACTCGTATCGTTATGATATCAATAGTATGCACAGTGTGAGCAATTCCTAATATAACTCCCCCAATTGAGAGAGCACCCTAATGGGGTGCGACACGCTGTCCACCCCAGGTCCACTCAAGCAATCCTGATAATACAATCCCATACGGTTGTAGGGTACACCCCGGGTCACAATGATATCAAAGCTATGTATAAACACGAAAATAGAACAATTTTTAGCAGCACCACGGCCGAAGCCACACAGGTAAACCCGATGTAAACAATATTGTACTTTTGGCATTAAATCAACGTATACAATAGCACCGCTGGTCAGTGTCGTGAATCACAGGCGGTCTGCAGACTATCACTCTTACTCACACACACTCATTCTGCACCTCTACAAGGTGCGATAGGTATCAGCTAGTCCGTATGAAAAGCTTTTGCACACATATGATCTCGGCACTCTTATGCGGTACTACGGTTACCCAGCAGGTCAATGGATAACATCCTGCAGGCTCCGTGGCCCCAGCCTCCCTCCACCCTCTAGTTCACCCCGATTGTCCTTTACCCCCGGATGGAAGATAACCAGCCCCACTTCCCGGATACTAGGCAGCACACGGCCAACGTCACACTTAGTCTGGGTCCTCAGAAAGCAGATGGGAATATGTAGCAAGTTTTAATTCGGAGGTAGATGTAAACAAGGGGAGTTTAGCAGCCACTCGTGAAGTTCACAGACAGGTCTCAAAACACAATGGAGTCACGCAGTCTCTTGACCTGCTTCTGAATGTCTTGGAAGTGTTACTTCAACCCAGTTGTATCTCTGTCTCGCTACTACCTGGTCCGCCATGATGAGGGTCAAAAAGAGAACAGCTGATGAATGGGGAGTAACAGAGCCTCTTGATGGGAGGAAGCACCCTATCCAGTAGACGTTGATCCGGGTCGTGCCTAGGCAATCCGGGCAAAGCGTCTGGTGTGCGTTGGTATGAGTTGCATGAGGCACTTCAGGTTTCAAACACAAAGAGTTGCAAATTCTGTGCCTCCCTGGAAATGAGGCACAATGACCGGTGCACATTAGGATGGGTTGCACCAGGCAATTCC
The DNA here is from genome assembly GCF_964204655.1 of Triturus cristatus. Taxonomy (NCBI): domain Eukaryota; kingdom Metazoa; phylum Chordata; class Amphibia; order Caudata; family Salamandridae; genus Triturus; species Triturus cristatus. The sequence continues at coordinate 266,112,854 of NC_140590.1, forward strand.
AGTCACAAAAAATGAAGAGTTACAAATTCAATACCTCCCTGGAGAGGAGATACAATGTCGAGTGCAAGATGATACATGTTGCACCAGACCATTCCGGTCACACACACAGGCACAAGTTCTGCAGAGCCAGATGAGATCGAATGAGACACTTCTATGGGTACACCCCCACCTCTGAGGGTCGCACCCTATGAATCGGACACCGCACAGAGTAAGCATGCAGTTGGAGTGCCGCACAAGAGAGATGTGGTACGATTGATGAAACGGGTCACATGGGGTCCCGCAACTGGGGAATCTGCTCACCACCAACTACATACTTTATGAGTGTCAGGGTCCCTGCAGTACAGAAACCACATGGCTTTGATGCGGGCAAGATTTTTGAGGCTCCACACTAGAGCCCCAAGATTTCAGGGGCTCCACACAAGACAATGTGGTCTCCAGACACAAGTCTTAATTCCACGCTTACACTGTGCTACCAGTTGGGATTCAGTAGCCGATGTGGGCACTGAAGAGGGTGGCACTCTCTAGATATCACAGGTAGATGCTGTAGATCCGCTGTGGGAGATTCTTGATGTCTCTGAGACCTCTGGGAGAACAGGAGGCCTGCCAACGGGCCCTTGGATAGCACAGTTCAGGATGCCACACTTCAGCAGGTCTTCGGCCTAGACCAGCCACTATTTCGAAAGGGCACATGGTCCCCTTCATGGGCAGTAATCCTCGATGTGCACAACAGAGTCCTCTGGTAATGTGCACCATGCAGTCTGGGTTTTTCCAGTCCCATGTCCCCACAAGCATACCTCACCTCTTGCTGAAGGATGGCACCAGTAGGTATATGTCATGTGTTTTTAAAGTTAAGAGTGGTTTAAGGGGTTTCCCTTTAAACTGCAGATGTCTCCCCTAAATTGTAGGCCTGTCTGCCATGGGAACATGAAATGCAGTTCTTTCTCTTTAGTGGGATCATGATCTGGCCCTTAGAGGCTAAGTGTCAAAACCTCTCATTCCAATCTATCCCATTCAGCCCTCAAATGGTCTTCCATTCTCGTGGGATGCCCATGGTTTATGGCTGTTGTTTGAGAAATGCACAGATGTGCTCCCCAACCCCTGGTGTCCACTGGAGCCAGGCACCATGGTACACAAGAATCTTAGAGCATAGAAATGTCCATATTCTATAAGTGGCATTTCTAAGCAAGTTATGCCAAAATCCCCTTTACCATTGGAAGGAATTTGCCATGGTGAACCCATTGATAGGAAACATCTGAAATCCACTATTGCAGCCCAAAGTGATGTCAACCCCTTCCCCATGCTAACCTGGTCAGAGCAATCCTCATAAGTGCGGTGTGCACATGCAGTGGCCTGCCATAGTAGGTAGTTCATGAGTTTAATCACAATACCTGCCAGTGCACACACAGCGGTCGGCGATGGCCGACCAAGACATGATCTTATCCAGGCCCTAAGCACCTTAGGTGAGAGTGCATGCTCACCACTCTGCCTGGGTCAGCTAGACTTGGGTTGACGCTCTTGCGGGTGAGTTTGCCCACATCTGGCTTGCGACTGTGGGCCAGGCTCCTTGCCACTTGCACCATGGGTGCAAGCACTCGGACACAGGCCTGCCACAGCAGGCCTGACCTGGGTGTCAGAACACTGGGGGATGCAGGTATGCATTCACCGGTCCGCGATGTCATATCAGTAACTTATTCACAATGCCATAGGTGCTAGGGCGCAGCCTCCATCCTGCCACAACAGGCTGGACACGTTTTCAAAACAGCATTAGGGCCGATGTACGCACTCTGGCCTGGAATGGAAGGCTGGGTGTAGAGTTAAAAAAAAAACAGGTACAAGTGTGCACTCCCTGACCTGCATTGCAGACCGGCCCATGTTTCTGAACACCATGTCAGCGACTCTTCATAGCCTGTGTAGAAAGGCGCATGCACTTCTCCACTGCCTTGACAGTGAAGATGTGCTCAGGGCCCTGTTGCCACACAAGAGAGTCGGCTACACCCCAGGAATATCCCATGGGCTGGGCAGGGGAAGCCCTACATGGGGGGTTCCTCACGACCTGTGCAGGGAACATCCACATGTACCCGCCTGGCTTTAAGCTTACCCGTCAGCCTACCCGTCATGGCTTCCCGGGGGGGGGGGCTAATGGTATGGGATGACCCACTCAGGGTTGGCTGAGGCATAAGTGATGCCAATCAAGCGAGGGGTGCAATGGTGCCCCCCTGGCCTGCAATGACAGGTGCAATACAGAATTGACAGGCTATCTGGTGGGTGGCATGTGCAATGCTACGTCCCACTAATAGCCAGTGCTGTACCAGCCCGTGAATTTGCACAGAGGTCTGACACCTTCCCTCTTCAGTACAGTAGGAAGGTCTCCAGATTCCTAAGGCCATGCAGAGAGAGACAGCAAAGACTAAGAGGAAAAGGCGAACGTTTTGGGGTAAATTCCCCAAAGAAAGACCATGTCCAACAGGGTTCCTCCAGTGCAACTCTTTATACGGTGGGTCCCTCCAGCTCAACTCTTTATACGGTGGGTCCCTCAAGTTCAACTCTTTATATGTTAGGCCCTCTAGTTGTTCTCTTTATATGTTGGGTCCCTCCAGTTCATTTCTTTATATGTTGGGTCCCTCCAGCTCAGCTCTTTATACGGTGGGTCCCTCAAGTTCAACTCTTTATAAGTTAGGCCCCCTAGTTGATCTCTTTATATGTTGGGTCCCTCCAGTTCATCTGTTCATATGTGGGGTCCCTCCAGCTCACCTCTTTATCCTGTGAGTCCCTCCAGCTCAGCTCTTTATACGGTGGGTCCCTCAAGTTGAACTTGTTATATGTTGGGTCCCTCAAGTGCAACTCTTTACACGTTGGCTCCGTCCAGCTCAACTCTTTATACGTTGGGTCACTCAAGTTCAACTCTTTATACGTTAGGACCCTCTAGTTCATCTCTTTATATGTTGGTTCCCTCCAGCTGAACTCTTTATACGGTGGGCCCCTCCAGCTCAACTCTTTATACTTTAGGTCCCTCTAGTTCATCTCTTTATTTGTTGCGTCCCTCCAGTTCATCTCTTTATATGTTGGGTCCCTCCAGCTCAACTCTTTATACGGTGGGACCCTCAAGTTCAACTCTTTATATGTTGGGTCCCTCCAGATCAACTCTGTAAACGATGTGCCCCTCAAGTTCAACTCTTTATTCATTGGGTCCCTCCAGGGCAATTCTTTACACGTTCGGTCCCTTCAGTGCAACTCTTTACACGTTGGGTCCCTCCACTGCAACTCTTTACACGTTCGGTCCCTTCATGGGACTATTTTACATTGGGTCCCTCCAGTGCAACTCTTTACACGTTGGGTCCCTCCAGTGCAACTCTTTACACGTTCGGTCCCTTCATGTTTTGTTTTTTTACATTGGGTCCCTCCAGTGCAATTCTTTATACGTTGGGTCCCTCCAGTGCAACTCTTTATACGTTGGGTTCTTCTAGTTCAACTCTTTATGCACTGGGTCCCTCCAGTGCAACTCTTTATACGTTGGGTCTCTCGAGTGCAACTCTTTATACGTTGGTTCCATCCAGTGCAGTTCTTTATACGTTGGGTTCTTCTAGTTCAACTCTTTATGCACTGGGTCCCTCCAGTGCAACTCTTTATACGTTGGGTCCCTCCAGTGCAATTCTTTATACGTTGGGTCCCTCCAGTTCAACTCTTAATGCAATGGCTTCTTCCAGTGCAACTCTTTATACATTGGGTTCCTCCAGTGCAACTCTTTATACCTTGGGTCCCTGCAGTGCAATTCTTTACACGTTGGGTTCCTCCAGTGCAACTCTTTACACATTCAGTCCCTTCATGGGACTATTTTACATTGCGTCCCTCCAGTGCAACTCTTTACACGTTGAGTCCCTCCAGTGCAACTCTTTACACGTTCGGTCCCTTCATGGGACTCTTTTTACATTGGGTCCCTCCAGTGCAATTCCTTATACGTTGGGTCCCTCCAGTGCAACTCTTTATACGTTGGGTTCTTCTAGTTCAACTCTTTATGCACTGGGTCCCTCCAGTGCAACTCTTTATACATTGGTTCCCTCCAGTGCAGTTCTTTATACATTGCGTTCTTCTAGTTCAACTCTTTATGCACTGGGTCCCTCCAGTGCAACTCTTTATACGTTGGGTCCCTCCAGGGCAACTCTTTATACGTTGGGTCCCTCCAGTGCAACTCTTTATACGTTGGGTCCCTCCAGTTCAACTCTTTATGCACTGGCTTCCTCCAGTGCAACTCTTTATACGTTGGGTTCCTCCAGTGCAACTCCTTATGTTTTGGATCCTTACAGTTCATCTCTTTACACATCCTGTCCCTCCAGTTCATCTCTTCATGTGCTCAGGCCCTCCAGTTCAACTATTTTTACGTTTGAGTCTCCCTATTGAACTGTTTATACTTTGCGTCCCTCCAGTGCAACTCTTTATACGTTGGATCCCTCCAGTTCATCTCTTTGCACATTCGATCCCTCCAGTTCATCTCTTTGCACATTCGGTCCCTCCAGTTCATCTCTGTACACGTTCGGTCCCTCCAGTTCATCTCTTTGCACGTTCGATCCCTCCAGTTCATCTCTGTACACGTTTGGTCCCTCCAGTGCAACTCTTTATACGTTGGATCCCTCCATTTCAACTCTTTACACGTTGGATCCCTCCAGTTCAACTCTTTTTACATTGGGTCCCCTATTGAACTGTTTATACTTTGGGTCCCTCCAGCTCCGCTCTTCATACTTTGGGTTCCACCAGTTTGACTCTTAATACGTTGAGTCTCTCCAGTACAACTCTTTATGCACTGGGTCCCCCAATGCACTCCTCAGCATATTAGCAAATAATCTGCTCTTACCCCAGCTTTTAAAAAAGTAAATGTAAATATGAAGGTGCTAGAATTCTCAAGCCTCTCTGAATTGCAATCATGTGTTCACATTTACTTTTAGACTAAGAGCAGCAGTTTAGAAATATTGCGAGCTCCCCTCGGTACCTTTCAAACCAAGTTCATGCAAAATCTTACGTCACTCCCTCCCAGTGCAGGGGACTCGGGCTTCGCAATGATTACCCGACGTGGCTCCTCTCGCCAGTCCACCCAGGGCCGGATCATAAAATCTCGAAGAGGGAAGAGTGCACCTGGGAATGTTACTGGGTCCATTCCGCCCTTTGGCGAGTGTGTGTTGCTTCTATAATGGGACCCAATGTGTGGACTTAGTGCTGAGGGGGTGAAACTTGCTACAATCAGTGACGAGTGCCTGCCTTTCCCGATGGGAGCCATGACTGGTACTAAACCTGAGCAGCAGCAGCCTGTCCACAGCAGGCATCCTGACAGAGAGCAGGGCTGCTAGGGAGCAGGCATCCTGACAGCGAGCGGGGCTGCTAGGGAGCAGGCATCCTGACAGCGAGTGGGGCTGCTAGAGAGCAGGCATCCTGACAGAGAGCGGGGCTGCTAGGGAGCATCTCAACAGAGAGCAGGGCTGCTAGTGAGCAGGTATCCTGACAGTGAGCAGGGCTGCTAAGGAGCAGGCATAGAGCAGGACTGCTAGGAGCAGGCATCCTGACAGACAGCAGGGCTGCTAGGGAGGAGGCATCCCGACAGAGAGCAGGGCTGCTAGGGAGCAGGCATCCTGACAGAGAGCAGGGCTGCTAGGGAGCAGGCATCCCGGCAGAGAGCAGGCTGCTAGGGAGCAGGCATCCTGACAGAGAGCAGGGCTGCTAGGGAGCAGGCATAGAGCAGGGCTGCAAGGGAGCAGGTATCCTGACAAAGAGCTGGGCTGCTAGGGAGCAGGCATAGAGCAGGGCTGCTAGGGACAGGCATCCTGACAGAGAACAGGTCTGCTAGTGAACAGGCATCCTGACAGAGAGCGGGGCTGCTAGGGAGCATCCCAACAGAGAGCAGGGCTGCCAGAGAACAGGCATCCTGACAGAGAGCAGGGCTGCTAGGGAGCAGGCATAGAGCAGGGCTGCTCGGAGCAGGTATCCTGACAGAGAGCAGGGCTGCTAGGGAGCAGGCATCCCGCCAGAGAGCAGGGCTGCTAGGGAGCAGGCATCCTGACAGAGAGCAGGGCTTCTATGGAGCAGGCATAGAGCAGGGCTGCAAGGGAGCAGGCATCCTGACAGAGAGCAGGGCTGCTAGGGAACAGGCATCCTGACAGAGAGCGGGGCTGCTAGGGAGCATCCCAACAGAGAGCAGGGCTGCTATAGAGCAGGCATCCTGACAGACAGCAGGGCTGCTAGGGAGCAGGCATAGAGCAGGGCTGCCTGGAGCAGGCATCCTGACAGAGAGCAGGGCTGCTAGGAAGGAGGCATCCCGACAGAGAGCAGGGCTGCTAGGGAGCAGGCATCCTGACAGAGAGCAGGGCTGCTAGGAAGCAGGCATCCTGACAGAGAGCAGGGCTGCTAGGGAGCAGGCATCACGGCAGAGAGCAGGCTGATAGGGAGCAGACATCCTGACAGAGAGCAGGGCTGCTAGGGAGCAGGCATAGAGCAGGGCAGCTGGCAGGGCAGCTAGGGAGCAGGCATCCTGACAGAGAGCAGGGCTGCTAGGGAGCAGGCATCCCTACAGAGAGCAGGGCTGCTTGGCATCCCGACAGATAGCAGGGCTGCTAGGGAGCAGGCATCCTGACAGAGAGCAGGGCTGCTAGGGAGCAGGCATCCTAACAGAGAGCAGGGCTGCTAGGGCGCAGGCATCCTGACAAGAGAGCAGGGCTGCTAGGGAGCAGGCATCCCGACAGAGAGCAGGGCTGCTAGGCATCCCGACAGATAGCAGGGCTGCTAGGGAGCAGGCATCCTGACAGAGAGCAGGGCTGCTAGGGAGCAGGCATCCTGACAAGAGTGCAGGCGTGCTAGGGAGCAGGCATCCTGACAAGAAAGCAGGCCTGCTAGGGAGCAGGCATCCTGACAGAGAGCAGGGCTGCTAGGGAGCAGGCATCCTGACAGAGAGCAGGGCTGCTAGGGAACAGGCATCCTGATAGAGAGCGGGGCTGCTAGGGAGCATCTCAACAGAGAGCAGGGCTGCTAGTGAGCAGGCATCCTGACAGAGAGCAGGGCTGCTAAGGAGCAGGCATAGAGCAGGGCTGCTATGAGCAGGCATCGTGACAGAGAGCAGGGCTGCTAGGGAGGAGGCATCACGACAAAGAGCAGGCCTGCTAGGGAGCAGGCATCCTGACAGAGAGCAGGCCTGCTAGGGAGCAGGCATGCTGACAGAGAGCAGGGCTGCTAGGGAGCGGGCAAGAGAGCTGGTCTGCTAGGGAGCAGGCATCCTGACAGAGATCAGGGCTGCTAGGGAGAAGGCATCCCGACAGAGAGCAGGGCTGCTAGGGGGCAGGTATTCTGACAAGAGAGCAGGCCTGCTAGGGCGCAGGCATCCTGACAAGAAAGCAGGCCTGCTGGGAGCAGGCATCCTGACAAGAAAGCAGGCCTGCTAGGGAGAAGGCATCCTGACAGAGAGCAGGGCTGCTAGGGAGCGGGCACACAGCAGGGCTGCTAGGGAGCAGGCATCCTGACAGAGAGCAGGGCTGCTAGGGAGCAGGCATCCCAACAGAGAGCAGTGCTGCTAGGGAGCAGGAATCCTGACAAGAGAGCTGGGCTGCCAGGAGCAGGCATCCTTAAGAGAGCAGGGCTGCTAGGGAGTAGGCATTCTGACAGAGAGCAGGGCTGCTAGGGAGAAGGTATCCTGACAGAGAGCAGGGCTGCTAGGGAGCAGGCATCCCGGCAGAGAGCAGGGCTTCTAGGGATCAGGCATCCTGACAAGAGAGCTGGGCTGCTAGGGAGCAGGCATCCTGACAGAGAGCAGACCTGCTAGGGAGCAGGCATCCTGACAAGAAAGCAGGCCTGCTAGGGAGCAGGCACCCTGACAGAGAGCAGGGCTGCTATGGAGCAGGCATAGAGCAGGGCTGCTAGGGAGCAGGCATCCTGTCAGAGAGCAGGGCTGCTAGGGAGCAGGCAGCCCAACAGAGAGCAGGCCTGCTAGGGAGCAGGCATCCTGACAGAGAGCAAGGATGCTAGGGAGCAGGCATAGAGCAGGGCTTCTAGGGAGCAGGCATCCTGATAGAGAGCAGGGCTACTAGGGAGCAGGTATCCCAACCGAGAGCAGGGCTGCTAGGGAGCAGGCATTCCGACAGAGAGCAGGCCTGCTAGGGATCAGGCGTAGGTGGTGGGGTTTGTTCACTGTCATAACATGATCGGGCTTCCGTGAAGCAAGAATGATGATCTGTGAGCAGATCAATACTTGCTGAGGCTACAGCATCCTGCAGCGCAAGCCCTGATACGAGTGCACCAGAGAGGTTCTAGAGGTCCGAGGGCAAGAAGAGTGAGCCTGGGTCCTTCTTTGTATTCATATGGACCTTGGCATGGCGATTCAGTCCGCTAGCATCCTTCTGTATATTTGTGTGGACGTAGGCAGGGCGTGCCAATCTGCTATGGCCCTTGTTATGGACCAGCACATAGCAAGTCAATCATCTTTGGTCCTTCTGTATATTTGTATGGACATGGGCCTGGGGAGTCAATTTGCCAGGGTCCTTCTGTATTATTGTTTGGAGCAGGTTATGATGAGTCAGACCTTGTCCTGGCTATGGAAGAGCATGAATCCTAGTATGTGGATTGGCTTTCGTTCTAGCAGAGTAAGAGGATGGTGAGTGGGCCTAGGCCCTCTAGATCCCATAAGAATGGACCTGGGCATAGCGGTGGGGTTTGGAAAAGTAAGAATACAAGGAGTATATCTGGATCCTGGAAATCTCAGGGCATGAAAAATGGGCCTGAGTCATGGATCCTATCTCGGCCATTGAGAATTGAGGACCTGAGTCCTTTGTGGCCATGGCATTCTGAGCACAGGGCCAGCAAAGGTCTCAGCAGGGCAAGCTTCAATCATACACACAACCGTTGTATCCAGGGTAGCAGCAAGTTACCCCCGCACAAATGTACAGCAAAAGAAGCAATTCAAACTTCTCTCACGTACACTAGTTACACAGAGTGCAATCTTTCCTTACACACAAAGAACAGCCATAAAATGGCAGCAGCGCAAACTTTGTACACCAATGAAGTACATAGTGTACTGCAAGGTGTACTAACAAGCATTGAAAATGCAATAGATCTCACCTTTTATTAAGTTAAAGCCATTTGCTTTGCTATACAATACCATTAGCAAAGCAAATGGCTTTAACTTAATCAAAGGCGAAACCTATTGTATTTTCAATGCTTGTTGTACTTGTTTCGGTTTTTTACATCATACTCATTAGCTTACAAATTGCAGAAAAAGTGCTGTTAGCTAAATGCCAGGACTGACAGAGGGTGCCACACAACACATTAGAGTCACTTGCCAGCTATGTGCCAGTACAAAACGTTTGCTATCAAATGGATGACTTTGGGTTCCTATGTACACAATCAGGCGCTTCACAAGAACTAAATATACTGCCAAAAAAATGGATGCAATTCTGTGTGAAATGTGTTCTGTGCAAAAAAACTTACTCTCTAAGTCAAGACAATAATTCATGTTTGCCAGGTTCAGATATGTTAGCGTAAGTGCAGCAAAATTTTACTTTTTAAAGCATTACGTCTTTGTTTTTGTTTTTTTAGGGGCATATCATCAACAACTGGCGATAATTATCACTAAGCGCACTTAGAGCTAGGATAATTATCACTGGCTATCGCTTGTTTTTATCACGGAGATAGCGCGCTATCAGCGATGCTTATCTCCAGAGCGATAAAAATAACCGAGTTAGCTGCCAAATGTGCAAATTTCGCTGGGATTCCAGCGATAATCGCTCAACGTTTGGCGCTACGTTGTTGATAGGGCATGGCATACTTAACCATGATATCCACCTTCCATTGGATATCATGGCTGTGTCAAACTAAAAGCAGGCGTATGGTAAGTAGTGATAACCGCGGTTAGCGCTACTTTTCTTATCGCTATGCTTGTTAGCGTGCCCATTGATAATTGGAGAAATGTCGGTTAGCGACATTTCGCCAGTTATTTTGGGAAGGAACGTCCACTTTGCATCCCATTAGAGATGCAAAGGGGGACATAGGGATAAAGAGTGCTAACATGCGATTATGCATGTTAGCACCCTCTTGTTAATAGGGCGAAAACATTATCTCCGCTTTTCTGGCTTGATGATATGCCCCAGAGTTTTTAAAAGGCTGACGTTCCACTATGGTAATCCCCCTGATCGCCACTATAAAATTACAGTACCTACAGATAAAGTATTGGATTGCTTTCTTGCAAGGGACTAGCACTAGTAATGCGTGACACTGTTGTGCCAATTTTGTTCCAATTGGGAATCAACATCTATTGATCTAGGATTGTATCACCAGGCTTCGGAGCCCGAGATTCCGAGTTGCAAACTGTGATCTGGCCACTCATTTCGTAAACCTCTGCGTCGGTTACCATACGAGTTAAAAGTGGAGCCTTGAAAGAAACAGACCAAACGCCACATGCACATGTAAGTGAATTATTAGTATTAACTCCTCACACAAGCACTGTACAATCAGGATCACTATACTGAGGAGCCCAGTACAATTTAAAGCATTGATATCAAAAGTACAATAACATCCAGTTAGTATAAAAGCACGACAGAACTTGCCTCATGTTCTCCACATTTCTGCCTCCGCTCTTTGTCAGGCAGAAAGGCACTGCCAGAGCCGACAACACCAAGCAGAGTACAGTGTAACACACTATTTTGAAGTGAAACTTGAGGGTGCTGTTCATCTCCATAAGTATGAAGGGGATCACCAGCAGCAGGCAGACCCATAGCAGCCACGACAGATCCATGCTGGGCAGAGGTTGGATGGAGGGGCAACACTAGGTGAAACTGACAGGCAAGGACACTACAGTAGGAAGGAGAGAAGGGAGTGACAGGAAGAAGGAGTGGCGTCAAATCTAAATTAGGGCGGCGGGACACGCCCTGTTCCAGAAAACAAGACACACAACAGAATAGGTAGGGTCTACCGGGGCGGACAGGAAAGCACGTGAGCGGTGTTTAGAGTGGGTGGAATTTACGAGGCACAGGATCTGAGTTAAACCGTTGTGAGTCTGATAGTCGCAGGGGAAAGAGGCCAATAAAAGGAAGGGGCATGGTTATGAGAAATAGAAGCAGTAGGAGGAGCATAAGAGAAAGGGCGGCAGCAGGCGAATAGCGGTCCTGAAATGCACTCGAATTACTATTTCCGAGTCTGGACGATACGTTAATGTTTCAACAGAGAAAAGTGTCTATCACGAGCTAAGATTCCTGTAAGGGGAATGAGTGCGACCGTTCAAAGAGGGAGTCAGACTCGCCCCTGTGGAATGAGCCTAAGACGTGTTGGAAGGGGGCATTGGCCATATCAACACACTAATACAACCTGGGTCAGTAATAGAGCCGAAGAATTACACAAATGCGTCTAAGTGAACCCCATTCTCAGCATGACAACTCTATGAGAGAGCACTCCCTTCAACAGGACCCATCAATCACTTAAGGTGGTTAATTGTTTTTATCATCTGGGTCTGTATACTCCATCCAGCAGGACCAGTTCATGAAACAGTGACCCGGTCACTAGCATAGAAGGAGCACCAAAGGAGGATTGTCACCTGATCTCTCACGAATATTGTCTTGGATGAGGTACTACCCATAGAACGAGGTATTTTTCTTCATCTTCTCCCTGTTTTTTTTTTGACACACCACTTTCCTAATCTATCGTTTGACAGCTCAAGATGTCTGAGAGACAAGGTCTGTCGTTTGATGACGCAGTAGCGTTAGACATTTTACAGACACCTAGTATTATAGATTTACCACCTAATACTGCTATTACCAAAGATGAGGACTGGAATAGAGTGCTTTTCCTCAAGCGTACGCATGCACGCACTCAGGTCCATGGAGCTATCATGACCGAGTATTTGCGATCTGATTGTGCTCCCACAGGCTTAATAGTAACCAATGCCCCGAGGTTATTCCTGGATGACAAGGGTTTTCTAAAAGACTGGTCCTTGGTGGCTTGGCGCTGTACGCGCGACTGGCTCATTTTGATCATAACAACAGCTAAGAGGATTGCAGATAACATCCTAGTTGAGATCCAACTCCTTGAGTCCCAGATCAAATCAGTTTTAGTCACCTCTAGTTTTAATAAACAGTCTAAGGAGACAGATAAGACTACTAAGGAGTTTAGGGATACTATATTGGCAAGTAAAATAGCCAAATTTAAGAAGGATCTGACTAAGTTCTCTATGACCAAGATCTATCCCTACACTAGTGACTCCTATACCCCTCCGGTGTTCAATCAACATGGAAGGAAACCTGGCTCTAATTATTCGACCTCAGGGAGTGAGAATGATTCCTCAGACTCGGATAATGGTGGTAGTTTTCCATCTAGAGGCCGTAACTGGAACAAGCGAGGTCAGAGAAGAGGTAATTTTTATGGGGGTCCACAACAACCACAATGGTGGCCACCAGGTCCCTTTAATTATCCACAACCTTTCTTCCCTCATCCTGGCTTTCAGGCCCCTTTCCATCATGAAAACTTCCAACAACAGCCTTTTTTAGGGCAAGGCCAACGCCGTTCCAGAGGACGGAGGAGATCAACACAACCCAATGTGCACTGGAGCCCACCGTCATCCCGTACACGGAGCAACCTGAAGGATCCTCCGGTGGCAGGCCCGAGCAACATGACAGCTTGATCGTGAATCTCAGTAACCGTACTCTCAGCGAAAATGAGATCTCAGTCCTCGAAAAAGGTCTAGGGTATGTTCCCACACACAAGGGTGACCCCTTTCGTACCAGACAAGAACTTGCGGGTTTTTTTAGGAAGGTCAGATTACGGGCTTTCTTTAAGGATAAACCACTTGATGAAACTCAAGAGGATGTCTCTAACACTGGTTTACGCCCTAAATCGACCTTTACTCCACCAGTCCATATGGTCCCGCCAGAAGTACTAACTTTTGAAAGGGCGGTCCTTAGGGATGCTGAAGAAATCTTTCAGAGTGAACATCGCTACTTCTCTAATTTATCTAATGGTGAACGTTCTGCCATCCGGTCGCTAGCAGAGGATAAATCTATCATCATAAAGCCTGCTGACAAAGGGGGAGCGACGGTCATCATGGATGCGCAGTCGTACCAAACAGAGTGCAGGAGACAACTAAGCAATACGAATTTTTATCATCGTATCAAGTTAGATCCTACCAAGAGACTACTGGCTACTATCAAAAATCTTACAGATGAGGCTCTTGAAGCAGGTTGGATTACTGCTCATGAGGCACAGTTCCTTAACACAGCATATCCCGTGATCCCGTACTTCTATGTATTACCCAAAATACATAAGGGGGTTTTTCCTCCTCCTGGAAGACCCATAATTTCGGGAATAGGGTCTGTTTTGGAACCCCTCTCTACGTTTGTAGATTTCTTTTTGAAACCTTTGGTGAGAACTATGCCCTCCTTTGTTGAGGATACAAAAGATTTGCTTCGTATCCTGGATGGGATGCCATTTGATGTTAATCAGGACATTTTAGTGAGTTTTGACGTCGAGTCATTATACATGTGCATCCCGCAGGATGAGACTCTATCTACTGTCAAAATGCTCCTGGAAGGTGCGTCACTGCAGAGTCCTACACCAGTGGACTTTATTATGACATGTGCAACCATAGCCATGAAAGAGAATTTCTTCAAATTTGAAGAGGATCTCTTTTTACAGATCTCAGGGACGTCTATGGGGAGCATTTTCGCACCATCTCTAGCGAATCTGTACGTCCACCAGATCGAACAGACTGAGATCCTCTCTGTGACTAATCCGTTTCTAGGTCACATCATGACCTGGAAACGGTATATTGATGACATTTTTGTCATCTGGAGGGGATCCTTTGAGACTATCAAGGAATTCCATACCTGGTTGAACAACCAGAACAGGTTTCTTAAATTTACCTGCGAGTTTTCAAAGGAGAGCATCTCTTTCCTGGACTTACGGATTGGACCGAAGAATGGCAACCTTAGTACTGAACTTTACAGGAAGCCAATGGCACGGAACTCCCTTTTGCATTTTAAGAGCTATCATCCTAAAGCTCTTAGGGAGAACCTCCCATTCGGACAATTCCTTCGTATTCGTCGGAATTGTTCTGAGGTGACCAAATATCATGAACATGCTACCCTCCTATCCACACAATTGCAGGAGAGACAGTATCCCAAGAAAATTATAAAGAAATCCATGAAGAGAGCCAGAAACAACCACAGAGAAGCTCTGCTCGAGAAGAGGATACAGAATCCTTTGGAAGAGAACAAAAGGATTACCTGTGTCAACACCTTCTGTAACTATTCCAATGCACTTAAGAAGAGTATCCTTAAGAACTGGAGGTTTCTTAAAATAGAGGGTAGTTCCTTACCCCCTCCCCTTTTTGCCTTTAAAAGGAGCTCTAATCTGAAAGATCGATTAGTGCATACACGCCCGAGGATGTTGAGAAACCCAGATACGAGCACACTTTGGGGGTTACCACCTGTTGTAGGTCATTTTCCATGCGGAAACTGTGCAGTATGCCCCCAGACTCAACACACCACTGAGGTAGAGATAGGGACGAATAGACCTTGGTCCCTCAAAACCCACACAAACTGTAACAGTGAACGAGTGATTTACTTGATAAAATGCCCCTGCAATAAAAACTATGTGGGTATGACATCACGAAAGGTTAAAGTGAGGATATCGGAACATAAGAGCACTATCCGATGTAAAAAGAGTGCTACCAAACTCACCAATCACTTCGTCTCAGTGGGACACAAAGAGACCGAGCTTCAGTGGGTGGTTCTAGAACAACCACACATTCCAGCACATATCACTGACATTCAGAAATTCCTTCTAGTGAGGGAGCAGAGATGGGTGCACAGACTTCATTCAGACACTGTGGGACTGAATGATGAAATCCCTTGGCTGTTGTTATAAGATCTAATAAAAATAGACCCTCACCTTTTCATAGAGAGTGTTTGGCATGGGCACACAATTTATGGAGGGTACTACGACGAGAAATTGGTTACTAGAACAGTTACCTTTCCATAATGGAGATGAGCTATTCCTATGGATGGCCCTCATGGATGCACATACATTGTAGACCTTCCCGGACAGAGAGTTTCCTCTTCAAATTCAATTTGAGTTGTAATACCTTGTGGTACGATCATTGAGGTTTCTAATATTTTCATACTCGTGAGCAACATCATGGTTCTAATATGGGAAGAGCTTTGCTAAGTGGTTTTATAAATAAGATTGCTATAGTAGAGATCTGGCAGATGAGGTACCAACGCGCTGCTGATTTGAGTGAATGAGCAAGCGCCCTCTCAGCCACGCACGCTCTTGACCCATTCACAGACTACCTCTGTGCTGCACGTGCGCGTTAGTTGTTCTAACATATGCGCATTTTGTTATGTCCCATATCTTTGTGTCTGACATTATGGCTGTTGATGCATCTTTACGGCCAGTGAACTACATCATGCTTATATTGTACGTTTGTTCGCGAGTTAGGAGTGCGATGGGGCATATTGTGCTGATCGTGTTCGTACTCGTGACTGACGTAGGAGGATTAGTGGGTGTCCTGTCCTCCACGCATGCTCTGTGCCAGTCCACGAACATCGCAGTCTCCGCACATGCGTGGTAGTTATTCACACGCATGCGCGTTAGTCAACTAGTGGTCTTTTGCCGCACATGCGCGATATGCCTTTACAGGCAGCGCCTCGGGCAGCTCAATCGGCCCGCCTCACCTGCAGGCATTCATACTAAGACAGGCTATATAGACTTCGACAGTGCGTCCGTCGGTACCTCCGGTCTTACCTCAATGACCGCCCTGGGGTACCGACGGATAGGTGAGTGCTCATTTGGTTATTTTAGTCTACTAGGTGGTTACTAGACTTCATTATGTCTGTTCTATAAACACTACTGCATTAATTTGAGTGCCTGGGTTCATGGGACCTTAGGGAGTTCTAAGTGATGACTTTTTTTCCCCTGCTTTCTATATCAGGACATTCAGTACATCTCACCTTATATTATGACAAGGTCTTTCCTTTTTTCCTTTTTTTCTTTTTCTTTCTGAATTTGAATGCCTGGGTTCATGGGACCTGAGGCATTTTCAATGGTTACTTTGTCCCTTTCACTTGGTATACCAGTACATTTGGTACACGTGACCTTATATCTTATTTTGACAATCTCTACTAGAGTCATGTAACAAATGTTAGGAGTGTGTGCTTTCTCTATTTTTCACATCTACTGGTATGGTGTAATTACCACCCTAGATGACAGTGAACATTTCAATGTGTCTGCAGTTGAGGCACATTTTTAATGATTCCTTTTATAATGGTTTTCATGTACCATACATGTCTTTGCATTCTGGGATTGGATGAAGTCATTCTCAGGTTTTTAAACTATGCTTTTGAAGAGGAGGGCTTTTTCAGGTATTACCTGTTTTTTCTTTCTCCTACTATTTCTTTTCTTTTAGAGCGGGGCCCCTTTCCCTGAGTTGAGACCAGGTTGAGGTGAGGGCTGTACCCACTATTTATGGGTAAGTGCAATTCAAAACGAACAGTACTGAATGCCATACAGCATTAGTGAATGCTTGTTTTTGGTCATAGAATTTGTTTGACCTGTAGCCGAGCTTGTTTTACACATTGGGTCTTTGTTTCTTTTCTAAATTTTTCCACAGGTATCCGGTTTTGATTGCTGAAAAAACTTGACCGGTGCGGTAGGAATTTTTATCTGCACCCCACTTTTGTATAATTTACACACACGTTTTTCTCACTGAAAACCACAGCAGTAATTTAGGTCCTGATGAAAGCCCAGATACTATCGATCGATTAAGGGCAGAAACATGTTGACCGTACTTGCTTTGGACAATAGCATAATGTCAATTTAATTTATGCAATATTGCCATCTTGCTTTTTAAATATGACAGGGGTTCTCTACTATTAAAGAACTTTTGGGCACCCTTAGCGATTTTTAACTCACACTTATGATTTTACTGCTGACTTTTAGGATTTCTCACCTCGTTCTATGGGTAGTACCTCATCCAAGACAATATTCGTGAGAGATCAGGTGACAATCCTCCTTTGGTGCTCCTTCTATGCTAGTGACCGGGTCACTGTTTCATGAACTGGTCCTGCTGGATGGAGTATACAGACCCAGATGATAAAAACAATTAACCACCTTAAGTGATTGATGGGTCCTGTTGAAGGGAGTGCTCTCTCATAGAGTTGTCATGCTGAGAATGGGGTTCACTTAGACGCATTTGTGTAATTCTTCGGCTCTATTACTGACCCAGGTTGTATTAGTGTGTTGATATTTGTTGCTAGGGGAAACACAACCTGCTGGTCTACTGTTTTGTTGAAACTTTCCCTTAGACCTCCCCCACGTTGTTATGTGCTGTTTTGGCATTGGCCATATGCCATACCAACACAAAAGCTTTAATATTAACGCGGGTCACGTGTTAGGGCCGTCCTGTCCATTGCAGGTACAGAGCGGCTGGGCACCAGGAGACATGGCGTCCTCTGGAGGGTGGGCACTGCGCTGGGCCGCGGAGAAGAGGCTCTGCTCTACCCATCAGCAGCATGCAATTCAGAGTCAGGAAGTGTTGCTGGGGGGTGACGGGGCAGGGGTGCCAGGCAGCGCTACCAAACGGTTAATCTAGTGATGGGCGGCGGGTATGGAGGCGCTGCCTGCGGAGCCGGGATAGGGCCCAATGTTCACAGTCACGCAGGACCCGCACCACCAAATACCTGTATGTTTTGTAGGCCCGTCCCCGAGTGCACCTACGCGGTCCGCGAGACCAGAGACAGACACGCGACAAGAGGGAAACAAACACGTGCATGCTGTCTGCTTTGGACAGATGGTGAGAGCAGCCATCTTTGTCCATGTAGGCGCGTGCATCAAAGCCCTCGGCAGAATTGATTCCAAAAGGTACTCGCAATATACGCTGCTTTCGCTAGGCGAGACCTAAAAAAAGAAGCAGCAGTGCAAAGGAATCTCTCACACACACAGAGCAGTTAAGGCACGGAAAGCGGCAGTGCAAGCTTCCATCGCACACACAGAACAGCACAGGCAGTAGTAGTGCAGAGGTCTTTCATATACAGATGAACAAGTTTCTCTTTCACACAAAGATTGGGCACAGAACCTGCGGTAGCGGTGCAGGGGTCTTTCATATACAGAAGTGCAAGCTTCTCTTCCTCACAAACAGCAGCCAAGGCACCTGCAGTAGCAGAGAAGGACCTTTCAAATGCAGTAGCGGTGCAGCGGTCTTTCATATGCATAAGTGCAAGCTTCTCTTCCTCACAAACAGCGAGCAGGGCACCTGCAGTAACGGTCCAGACGTCTTTCATATACAGAAGTGCAAGCTTCTCATCCTCACAAAGTAAGGGCACAGCTCATGCAATAGCAGTGCAGGGATGTTTCACATACGGAAGTGCAAAATTCTCTTCCACACAAACAGCGGGTAGGGCACCTTCAGTAGCGTTGCAGAGGTCTTTCATACGCAGAAGTGCAAGCTTCTCTTCCACACAAGCAGTGGGCACAGCACTTGCAGTCGCAGTGCACATATCTTCAAAACACAGCATCTGTGGCACATGGAACAAGGATGCAATCATCCTTAACACACAGCAGGTACAGCCCAAGCATCTGTGCAAGCTTCCCTCACACACAGAACAGGTACTGCACAGACAGTCTGCAGTACAAGCTTCTCTAACACCTAGGGTACTTATGGTGCAAGGACCCAGGATAAGTGCAACATAAGCAGCAGTGCGAAGTCTCTTAATGAGCAGAACAGGCACAGCAAAGCCAGCAGTTGTGCAAGCTTCTATCCCATCGCAGCAGCAGTGCAAGACAAGCAGGGACGTAGCTTGGTGAGTGAGATTCGGGGGGGAGGTGAATCTCAAATTTCCCAACTAAAAAAGCGGTGCGCCACAGCATGAATGTGTGAGTTGACCAAGGCTTGGGATTGACTGTTCACATAAAGGTGCTGATTTAGAGTTTGGTGGACAGGTACTCTGTTGCAACACTGATGGAGTACCCTGCCAACCAAACTCAAGGTCTGCCTGCCAAATTTTGCATTGGGTGGACCACAAATTATACCCCAATGGAGTAAAATTTACCATTGTAAAACTTCCTTCGACAGCCCGACGGAGTAGGTGGTATTGGCAGCAAGCCATCTGATTGTCTGCCCTGTTTAGACTGGAAGAAAGAAAGATGTTCCCAACATTATGGGAGAAAACAGGTTTGGGGGACATTATTGTTATTTTTTTTAAACAAAGTCCACTCTGAGAATTAGTTTTTGAAAAATAAAGAACTATGGAAAAGTTTGACAGCAAGCCGTCATGTTTGATGGAGCCATCCGTTAAACTTTGCTACAGTGACAGGAATCGCCATGATGGAATTCCTGCCTATGTATAGGGATGCCCGCCAGGCTGACAGACACCGCTTAATTTGGTGGATGGAGTGAATGAAGTAATGTCCTCTACCAACTTGTCTGCTTTTACTCTATCTGCTAAATCCTAAATCAGCCCCTCAATCTGGAGTGGCACAGTCGGCAACAAACGATGGGTTGAAACGCTACCCTGAGGAACTGCCAGTGGTTGGACTATTTGTCAACTTCGTCCCATCTCCTTTTGGGTGTTTGATTGCCAGTAGTGTGCCTGGAAGCCTGAGACTGGTTCAGCTTTCTAAGCCTACTACTGCCAATGTTAGAGAATTAGAAAAAGTAGTACATTTGCACTCATTCAAGGAGTACTTCTGTGGGTGCAGATTTGCTACTTTTTTGGTAAATAGGTCACAAAGTACATATTTACAAAGACGTGGTGCAACACAGTGCAGCAAGCAAAGTTGCTGCTCTGCATTGAGTCCCCTGAAGAGAGCAAAACTCTTCAAAGAAAAGGCGCAGTTCTGCTCTCTCCATGCGCTTGGGTACCTTGGGCTGTCCAGCAATAACGCAGGCACCTATGCGCCAAAATGCAAGGGTAGCTATAAATCTGGATTTGTGACAAAATCAATGGATGGTGCACGGGAACGCCCATGCACCACCCATGGAACGCCTACTTAATGCAAAGTAACACAAGGCAGCTTATTGCACAGTGTTACTTCTTTTTACAAAGACAGGCAAATCGACATTTGCGTGGCTTTGAAAATACTAAAAAGTATTTTGCATTTGGTCTGCATCAAAAAAGTGATGCAACCCTGGTGCAAAATCTTTGTAAATCTGTGCCTAAAAGTATTGAAGTTCCTGCTCCAAAAATGAACAAGTTAAAACCTCTTAGCGAAATCAGGATGACAGGGAAAAACGGATATAGACACAACAGACTCGACTCAGGGCCCCCAGACCCAACTACTAACCCAAAAATGTATTTATTTGGGGAATGTTACACCCCAAACAACCACCTGAAGCTACGACCCTGGCAGACATACCTTGCAAAGGAATAATCTGGACCCTCCAGCCCAGGACAGGGTAGGCGAGACAGTCATTATTAGAGTGCAAGAGGCCCTTCGCACCCATTACCCCGATGTCATAGTACTGCACTGTGGATAGCTTCATCCCAGCAGGAGTGCAGCCCAGATTGATGAAGCACTCACCAACATTTGTTGAGTAGCCTCAAAAACATGCCACTGAAGCTCCTATTAGTAAGTGGCTGGTACATACAGTGGAAATAACTGGCAGTAATACCATTATCAGAACCTGGCTCTAGCTATTTAAGGTTGCTAAAGTGCCTATAACTGGTGGAATCACTGATGTTTACTGCATAAGTATTTGGAAGCAAAATGTTGCCAGAAAAATATTTGGAACTTACCTGGAGGTAACATGGAAAGACCACAAACCACGAAGTATTAATGTTTCACCTCCATCTAATTTCCTCAGATGTTTGCAATGGTGGACAGTGGAAAAAACATTCCTCTAACTCAGGTTACCAGATATTTTTACCTCTCTCCTCCATCACCGGTATTTTTGCAGTGATCCCTTGAGCCTGGCTGTGTTACAGATATAAAAAGGACTCCGGCTAAGTTGGGACTTAGGAGGCATGCTTGTTCTCTCATCACACACACTCATTTTACCTGCCTCCTCTGTTGACTTTCCTCCTCTTCCTCACCTTTTCTTGTGCCTCTGTCCACTGTCACATGCTGTTCAAACATCCCCTCCTACTTCGCAGTACGTTTACACTTCCTTTCCCTTCTGGCCCAAAGCACTTTTCCATCAGGTCCAATTAAATTATTTTTGGCGTCCAATTTAAAGTGACTTTTTGCCAACCAATATTAGGCAAAATTGCCCCCCTTGCTGGTGGCACTCTCATGGACGCCAATTCATCACAATGCCAGGGGTAGCAAAGTGACATCATATACCCTTTGACCTTAATGATGTCACAAGAAGTAACAGCATATGACCTTTGACCCTGCATCTTCCCAAGAAGTGATGTCACATAAACTTAATCCTGAAGACATCACAATTATTAACATTGCTGAAGTTACATAATTGCATAATTAATATTACATATTCTTCGAGGGGAGAACAAATGATGGAGGTCTCTCTTCCTTGAGCACATTTTGAAAAACAATTGTCTTTACTAGTGCATTTTAATG
Organism: Triturus cristatus; assembly: GCF_964204655.1. Taxonomy (NCBI): domain Eukaryota; kingdom Metazoa; phylum Chordata; class Amphibia; order Caudata; family Salamandridae; genus Triturus; species Triturus cristatus. Next base: position 266,134,382 of record NC_140590.1, read on the forward strand.
CACAATTTTCATATAAATTTGTTAAAAAGCCATAGGCTCTAAAAAACACACTCACTAAATATTCAGGTCCTTTTATGGAGTGCCAAGCTACAGAAATCTGACAGTCCCCATGAGTTCACCCAATTATGTTTTTTAAATGTCCAATGGGTGCCCCATTATGTCATAAATTGCATCCATTGCTAGGACCATCATTTGGCCTTGGTGGCCCCTTTTGCCCAAACGTTACATACAATATGCCAGTGTCAGCATTTTCCTAATACTGCTTCTCTTGTACTATGGAGGTCCCTTATGTCAAAGGTTATGTCTAATATGTCATGGACTACATTTTGTCATGGATGGCCCCATGACCTTGCCACAGTGCCACAGTTGTCTTCCCATATGCAAATAGTTTGATCCAATGTGCCATCACAAACAATTTGCCAATGGTGCCAACTATAACAAGAATTTCCTCAAGGAGTCCAGCGCTGGCATTATTTCATGGGTCCTCCATGCCAAACTTTACCAACAGAGTGCCAGCAGTAACTTTTTGCTGAGGGTATCCCTTATGCAAGTATTGCCTCCAACATTCCAGTGCCAGCATTTTGTCCAGGGTGCTTCTTTAAGCTAAGAAGCATGCCAAATCTAACAGTGGATCTGCAAGCATAAGAACACATGCTCACTTACTTTCACTTATTCACACTTATTCTATCATTAGGACTGACTTGCACTCATTCATTTTCACCTACTCTTGTGCACTCACTCTCAACCTGAATCACCCATTTGCACTCTCTCACTCACTCGTACTATGACTCACTTATACTTGCTCACTCATTTTGACACACACACACACATCCACGATCCCATATACAAACAAACATGCTCACACATATACACGCTTTCGCACCTAAACTCACTCTCACCCACAATAAGCGCACACAACATACATTAAAATCATTATATTTTTCTTATCTAAGATGCCAGTGAAGGTCTAGATCTTGCTGCCCCACTTTTTGTAACACTAACAGTGAATAATAACTATTATTCACTATTAATGTAATAAAAATTAGCAGAAAACTAGGTTAGACTCTAATAATGCGAGACATCCCTGTGTTCCGGGCACGTATTTTGCCACCTCTGATGCCAGGCGTCGAAAGGCAGTCCCAGGGTTATCAAAGGGAAATTTGCAACCTCTAAATGCCGTCCATGGGCATTCTGGGCAGCCACCTACAATTGCCTCAATGCAGAAACAGTCCTGCTTGTTCCTCTAATTTAAAAAGGGGTTTGGGAGCTTTCCTTTAAACTGGTTCTACTATGGGTGTAGATCGACATGTGCTTCTTGTATAAAATTATGTTTTTTACCTTATTTTTCTACACACACATAGGAGAAACCTCTAGCCTCTCTGTTTTCTTAGACAAATATACCTGACATTTTTCCTAAATTGTGTTTCAAGTAATTAAATACTAATAATTTGTTTTATAGGACTCTCTTTTATGTATCATACTTACTTTATCCTAGTGGCTCCAATGTCATGGGTGCCACATTCCTCCAGTCCTTCTCCGCCAATACCAACGCATTCTACGTTCACCTTCGCCTCTCAAAGCGATGTTAGCAAGACCACACGGGTGGAGTTGTATAAAGCCAGCCTGCTAAGTAAGACAAAAGCCTTTCTGCATGCTTACCATTGAATAAAGACCACATGCAGTTGACTGAGACCACAATATAAAGAAGCTCCCTCGTGACCTATCTTGCAATATCAAATCTATTGGTTAGTCTTAGCATGAGCTAACACAGGTGTGTCTGAACAACAACAAAGTGTCAAGAAGAAACATGATAAATCTATTGAGATATATTTTACTTTTTTAGTTTATTTCTATATCAAAAAAGTCTTTACTTTTTCCTTTTTTCTTTTTTGTAGGAGTATAAAATGTTTTTATAAACACTTACATACAATTGAACAATATATTTACAAAAAATGTTAAATACAAAACATATTTAAATTAATACCCCTGAATGCAGATTCATGATAAAGAAAGAAAAAATCTTCCATGCATACTACACTACACCTATACAACCACATACATACCCGTACACCATTCAACAAATTGCATGTATCTGGAAAGTGAGAGACAACAGATAACATGGTCTCTGTGACCAATAACATTATCTGCGAACAGCAGGGTCTAAATAGCATTGGTCGACGCGTGTTTCGGTGGCTAAGAGAATGGTGACACCACCTTCATCAAGACCTTAGCCAGATAACAAGGAAACACAAAAACACCCAGGGGGTACTAATTTATGCACAGAGAAAATATGTGGGGCAGTGCGAAGGGCCACTAATTGTCAATGACGGTTATTTCCATATTAGTGCTGGATATGCCCATTCCTGAATTGTCTCGTGTGGGCAGCACTTAAATGAGTATATTTTTGATAATATATGACCGCACGGTGAAGAAGACCTACTGGACAGCGATCAAGTATTATTGAACCGAATAATTGTATCCGGGACGCATTGGGCCAGATACACTCGTATGTATTCCTTTTTTGTTATGACCGGTACCGGTTGGAACCCACGCTGTCGATCAACTGACGACCCTGCGGACACAAATCCTGAATAATCCAAGCCTCACTCTGAAGTTCTGTCAGGTTTCCTCTGGACAGAACATACACAACCACAGACCAGTTTCAGGCTATTTAGGTCTTGTCAGTGAGGCATAGCTTGAGTCTTATGGCACAGTAATCATGGATCCCACATCTGAGCATACCCGCAGCACTTAGGGCATTGCACTGAAAAGGAAAAGGTGATTGGTGGAATGTTTGCAAAAAGTCTCAGCCACGGATTGCCAGTGGAAGAATGTCAGGAATGACCTTTAACTGGATCATCTGGTCAGAAACTGGTTTCGGATGAGCAGACACAAAGCTTTGCCACTGTCCAGACATAACACCTGCACCAAGGGAGAAACAAATTACCTTCATTTTACAAAATATTAATGACATGACATGACATGCACAATGATTGATCTTTAACAAGTAACAACTCAATACAGAGAAATATCAACAACACCTAGAAGAAATTGGTTAGGCCAGCAGATCTTAAGCTGGAATCCATGGACTTGAAGTTGTCTGCAGACCCTGTTCAGTGAGTCCACAACACTTTAGAAAATTAAATAATAGTAGCTGGGTGATAAAAGCAAAATGTAAAATTGAGCATTTTAGTTTGCTCTGCAGATGTAAAGGAATTTTAAAATGAATGCTAAAAATAAAGTTGGTATCCTTGGTTTGATTTGTGGGAGTAGAGCAAGTGTAGCAAATAAAGCTAGAATGGACGATCGGTGGCCTTATTTGAAGCACTGGTAATCGTTGACAAAAAGACAGCATGCATTAGGAGCAAAATAATCTAGCATACCACTTTGTCTTTTCTAAATAAAACCACATATTAAAAAGCTTCAACCCTCCCGCTTAATTTAAAGTTTCGATGTTTGTGTATTTTTTTGTCAATTAAATATAATATTTCATAATTTGTGCATTGGTTTGATGTTTACTTGCTTCTGTATTTTTGTATATTGTTTTGAGGGCAAAATTATAGAAACTGTTTATGCCTGGTCCTTGGCTTCCAGTAGTGATTCAGTGGGGGAGGAAGGGGGTCCACTGAATTCAAAAGGTGAAGAACCACTGTGTTAGGGGTTAGGCAACAAGAAAGTATATAGAGTGCTATGATAGACTCCCAAGTGTAAAGGCACTTCCTTCCTCAACTTTTGCTCTTAGGTGGTAAAGGTAATGAATAGAGATGGTGTGAAGTCCTGTGTGATTGATAATAGTGGAGCTGAAGGGATTGGGCTCCTGCAGCAAGCATTAGAAAAGGTGGGCTAGGAGGGTCGCTGTGTGTCTGCTGCTACATAGATCACACAGCCGCTCATTCTCAGCCCTTGTGTTCGCTAAAGACAAGAGTTTTAGGCAGTGCTTAGATTGAGCTGGTGGTTTCCGGTGCTCAGCATCAGCACTTAATTGCTAACACTGACACTTATGACAGTCTGCCACATGGTGGCGCTGTTTGTTTTATTTAGAGATGTGCAAAACAATAGTTAATTATTAATTCAATATACGTTAAAAATAAATAATGCGTGCCACCCAAGCCCTTCTTTTAGCTTTGGGGGCCTGGAATAAGGTGAAGTTTTACACTTGTAAGAGTGCGATGGTTAGTAGGTGTGTTTGCACTATCAGGTTTTTGTCTTGATGGCCTAAACCGTTGGGAAAGATGTGCACTACGTTTATTCTTATTAGGCCCTCTAAGGGGGGATTTAATATTGTTTTGACAGCTGTAATTTTGTACATATTTGTAATTTTATTTCGGCATCCCTAATGGTTGCCCTGTGGGAACGCTTATGCTCCACACAGCAGGTGTGGTTTGTTTATGGTGACAAGCCAATGATAAAGGCTTTAGGTCTAAAAGGTTATTTCAGATGCCATTATTATGGAAAGTTGTTTTGAAGATAATAGGCGTAATCTATTTTTTATGAAATACATATATTAATATATGGCAATAGGCCATCAAGAGGGAATTGTTATAGTATTGTGTTAAAGCCTGCTGAAATGTATATTCTTGCATTAAATATACGAGATTACCTTTGTATGCAAGGATTTAGGATTATTACATCCTATGGCAAACCCTAGGCGTAGACAATTTCCAATGTAATATTTGCTGCACGAATCCCCTTGGAAAATGTAAAAGGCCTGATAGTCTATCAGGATTCTGCAATCAAAATAATGAATGAAAAATACATATATACATATAAGAGCTTTGGGGGAGCAGTCTTCTTCACTTGTCTGCTGTTGGTCTCTGTGAGTGTCATTTACACCCTTCTTCAATCCATGACCGCGTACAGCATCGGACAGTGGGTCAGCCCACTTCAACCATTGGCTCTCTTGCCCTGTGAGTGACTGCATTTGTCTGATCAGATATGCCTGAAAATGGATGCGCTGCTGTGCCAGGGCTGGTGGGCCAATTCTTAAGATTTCCATTTTCTCCTTTCACAGGTCCCCTTTAATTTCGTTCCTTCTCTTTTTATTTTCATTATTAGATTATACTACAGCTCCGCAGACGGTGTTAACAGACCACTTGCTTCCTGATAATTTAATCTGCAGAGCGCGTATCCAATTTAGCCACTGCCTCTAAACCAGGACACCATCATTTCTTTTGTTTGATCTGTTTATTAGAGATTTGTGGTAATGAACATGTACAGAAGAAAGTACAACATCGTATAAAGCACCATACAAGGCTAGTAGAGAGAAAAATCAAGCCTGAATCACAAAAGAGCTGTACGCTAACATCAGTACATTTGTCAATCGTACATGATTGAAATCGGCATATAGCAATTCCCATTAGTCAAATAACCTCTACCCACCAATCAGAAAATGGCATCGACAACTTATTGTACAATAAAGAAATTGGTGTTTGAGCAAGTCTTGTCAATCACAAGTATATAACCCTTATGGCTTCACTCCACCACACCACAATCTGTGCAGATAGCCAAACAATTTTTAGAAAATAACAAAATACAAACACCTAACATGGGAAAAAACTGCCAGAAAGGGGGCGGGAAAGGAAATAGGGGCCGCAAAGAGGTGTGGGAAAAGACACAGACCCCCGTGAATCCAAAGGGGAGAGCCCATCAGTTAACTCATAGATGCACATCTAAATCGTTAGGAGAGAGGACCATCCAGTGCGGAGCCGGAGTGGCCCCGGTCGTGCAGCAAGTCAAAGCACATGCCACAAACCTACCCAGGTATCACACTCTATGTATGCGATGTGGGAACATCTGTTTGGTCATCCAGCAGCAACAGATAAACCAGGAGACCATCATGGAGTGGTATTGTTCATAGCGTATCATTGTTTTACTGTTCCAAGCGTGTCAACATGATGGTTCCTAAATGTGGTGGCTATGAGGGAACTTTTACAAAATTGTACACCCACTGCCATGTTTAATCCTATTTGTTAATGTAAGCATATGCCTGCCATGTTGTGGCATCAGCATGTCAGCTAATTCTATTCTTTTACTGTATCTTGCACTTGCTGTTAAATTTGAGTTTTATTGTGAATGTGTGTGTGGGTGAATGCAAGAATGAGTTGGTGGATGAATAAATGGATGCATTAGGTGCAAATGAGTGATCGAATGTATAACTTACTGAACCTAAGCTCATCAATGACTGAAAGGCACTTTAGGTTATAAGCCTGGCCTGTTGGCACTGCCAATACAAGGCCGCAAGTGTTTGTTCATTACCTCCGGGTATATCGATGAATCTTTTTGTTTCTTTTCCGACTCCCCCATCGCCCTACTTCTCCATCATATTCTTATTATTATGGTCTCTCTCCTCCAATTTGACTCAGAGGATCAGGATGGGAGACACAATTGCTTTCGGCCTGGGTGCTATTTGAGCAGAGGCTGGCCCTGTTGATTGGTCCTCATCAAAGGGTGGGTGGTGGGGTGTGTGGGTGGGCAGAGAATGGTGTTTCTTCTGGGTTACCTAGAACTGAGTGGAGCCACAGTACTGAGCAGTGTACTGGCAGCAGGGGCTCTGGACTGAGGCAGATTCTGTACTGAAGGGAGTGAAATGGTTCCCATGTCCTTTTACTAGCCTGGCGACAGGATGTATGGCTGTATGACTGTATGTGGATGTATGTGGATGTATGACTGAACAACTACTACCTAAACCACAAATTCCCTAACCAGGAAGGCTAAACAACGAGCAATCCCAAACAACTACATTTTTAACAACGAGTTCCTGAACCACGAAAATTACCATATTGCTCTTTACACATTTATACTAGTATGTTTTTTTCAATCTGCTTTTTTGTAACACTTCCCACAGATCTAACTTTACTTTAGAGGTACCCACCATGCTATTAAACTATATAAAACGTTTTTTAATCTTACCTGTCTGCAATTGCTGCCTCTTCTCTTCTCCACCGGAAAGCACTACTGTCCGGAAAACAGAGGGAAACGATCTTGCGCATACAGCAGCAGATTCGACAGAAATGGTATGCATGCCTTCCCCAAAGTATCAATAGAAAGTATTACAGCCATTTTAGGATCATCACAACTTTATTATTGTGAGCTGACAGGGCTCTTGGGGAACATAATGTTTAGACATTAAGAAAGATGCATTTACTGCGGAAATATTTTTAGGAGCAAACAGATATGTAGGCAAAAGGATGGACATACATATGAAAGAGCTCATTTGGAGTGAAAACACATTTAAACTGAAGTATACTTTCTTTTGAGAAAAAGGAATACATTGTGTGAAAGAATGAATCTCATTTGAGGGAGAAGTAATGGCACGCTTGAGTTGGAAGACAAATGCTTGAGTAAGATGCAATGTTCAAGGGAGCACAAGTCTCATTTCTGTGAAAGAGGCTTTTTAATAGAAAGCACACCAGTTTTAAAGAGCGGGAGCAGTATATGTGAGGCTTCCAGAGATCGATAGATAAATATACACCACGATCAGTATAGATTTTTGTGGACTGACAGCAGGAACGAGGAGGGAATTATAGCATTAAAAGCAGTGGAATTCCCTCCCTTATACCGTGAGTAAGACAATTACTTCCCGCCTGTGAAGCGGGCCAGATGCTGAGCTGAAGATCAAACAACAAAGCGTAATTTCATTCAACTGCATGTAATGAATCTGCAGCGGCTTCTTATCTAATAGTTTTACCTCCCTAGAGGCGGAGAAGTCTGAGCCGTGGTTTAGGAGTGTCGTGGTTCAGGAATTCGTTGAAATGAAGAGTCGTGGTTCAGGACTTCGTTGTTCTGGTTTCCTCGTTGTTCTGACATCGTTGTTCAGGTAAGTCGTGATTTAGACTTCGTTGTTTAGGATGTTTCCCGTGGGAGGTATGTCTCAGGCAAACCAGTGAAGAGTTTAGGAGCACCAGACTAGCGCCTGGACCAGACAATCAACTGGATACCCGATTGGGTGATTAGCCGCACTTTATAAATCCTGATTGATTGACTGATTGATTGATTGAGACTCTCCTTTTGGAAATCTGACCTCCTTTCAGCCACGTTTTGTTTACAGAAATGCACACAAGATCCTCGAACAGAGCCTCAGAGATCTTCTTATGCTGATCATGAGCGTCAGTGTGACTCGCCGGTCACTCGGTAGAGGAGTCAACTGAGATCAAAGGGCACTGCACTCACCTAGGAAAAACCCCGCCCCTGAAGTGGAGTGTCAGTGTGATGTCAGAGTCACCAGCTAAGTGAAATTCATCGGGGCTTAAACAATATTCCCTCTGCCTTTCTACATGTGAAAGGATGAAGCTACGCAATTCCACACGGCTAAATTAATGGGACAACCTGACCAACAGGTCAGACTTGGCTGAAAGATCCCTTGTGGCCGGGTAGGTGACAGACGCTCCACGGTGTCGGGTGATGGAGCATCTCTCGTCAGTCAGTGAGCCCGCTGGAGTCTGAGGGAATGCTGGTGAGCATGAATTCCCTCCTGGGCAGTGACCAGTGAGGCTCTGAACATTGGTAGGTCACAGGTCTTTTACTCCTTGCTACACACTTCCAGTGAATGCAGAGCATATGGCTCTCTGGCATTGCCTGGTGTGTGGAACCAGGTCCTATATTTGCTGGAAGCCCCTCTTCCTCTGCCCTACATGTAGAAATGGGAGCAAGAGCCTGCCCTAGGTGCAAACATGGAAGCAAGGGCCTGCAAAAGGTGCTGAAATGGGAGGATGGGTCTGGCGTAGGTGCGGAAATGGGAGGAAGAGCCTGCCCTAGATGCTGAAACAGGAGAATGGGTCTGCCCTAGGAGCTGAAATGGGAGCAAGAGCCTGCCCTAGGTGCTAAAATGGGAGAATGGGTCTGCCATAGGTGCTGAAATGGGAGAATAGGTCTGCCATAGGTGCTGAAATGGACTAATGGGCTTACTCTCAGTGCTGAAAATGGGGAAGAGCATACCTAGGGATTGAAGTGGGAGAGAGGGTCTGCCGTAGGTGCTGAAATGGGTGAATAAATGAAATGGGAGAATGGGTCTGCCGTTGGTGCTGAAATAGGAGAATGGGTCTGCCGTTGGTGCTGAGAGGGAGAATGGGTCTGCTGTAGGTGCTGAAATGGGAGCAAGAGCCTGCCCTCAGTGCAAACATGGGAGCAAGAGCCTGCCCTCGGTGCAAACATGGGAGCAAGAGCCTGCCCTAGGTGCTAAAATGGGAGAATGGGTCTGCCATAGGTGCTGAAATGGGAGAATAGGTCTGCCATAGGCGCTGAAATGGACTTATGGGCTTACTCTCAGTGCTGAAAATGGGGAAGAGCATACCTAGGGATTGAAGTGGGAGAGAGGGTCTGCCGTAGGTGCTGAAATGGGTGAATAAATGAAATGGGAGTATGGGTCTGCCGTTGGTGCTGAAATAGGAGAATGGGTCTGCCGTTGGTGCTGAAAGGGAGAATGGGTCTGCTGTAGGTGCTGAAATGGGAGCAAGAGCCTGCCCTCAGTGCAAACATGGGACCAAGAGCCTGCCCTCGGTGCAAACATGGGAGCAAGAGCCTGCCCTAGGTGCTAAAAGGGGAGAATGGGTCTGCCATAGGTGCTGAAATGGGAGAATAGGTCTGCCATAGGCGCTGAAATTGACTTATGGGCTTACTCTCAGTGCTGAAAATGGGGAAGAGCATACCTAGGGATTGAAGTGGGAGAGAGGGTCTGCCGTAGGTGCTGAAATGGGTGAATAAATGAAATGGGAAAATGGGTCTGCCATAGGTGCTGAAATGGGAGAATATATCTGCCATAGGTGCTGAAATGGACTCATGGGCCTACCCTCAGTGCTGAAAAGGGAGTAGAGCATACCTAGGGGTTGAAGTGGGAGAATGGGTCTACCATAAATGCTGAGATGTATGTACATTGTGTATATATAGCACAAACCTATCCAGAAGGCAGCAGAGCACAGTACAGGGTCAATGTGTGATTGGAGGGATATGTGGAGTAAATGTGGACTGATACTACATCATGAAGTAGTGGTCTTTAAAGAGAGGTGTGAAATGGGAGCCTGGGCCTAACATACACTGGTTGCTGAAACAGAAGTAGCTCTGGACTGACAGAACCATGGGACATATAATCAAGGACGAAGTAAAAAATTATCGCCGGTTTAGCGGCAGAAAACTGCTACTAAAGCTGCGATAATGGGCTTGATAATATGCCGCAGAGAATTCCAATAGAAGTCCATGTTCTGGTGTGAACATGGGCTTCTATTGGAATTCTCCAGGGCATATTATCAAGCCCATTATCGCCGCTTTAGCAGCAGTTTTCTGCCGCTAAACCGGCGATAATTGTAATGCCCTCCTTGATAATATGCCCCCATGACCTGTGTATGCTAGGAGCTCCGGCCCCTCCAGCCTCTCAGTGGCTTTTCCCCAGTCCATTCCATGGCAGGATGGGGCGGGTCTGAGGGAACTGCAGCCGCCCAAGTCTCTTCAGCCTCCCAGTGGCCTCAGTGAAATAAACCTGCAAAGACCAAAGAAACAGGAAAGACTCGGTTCTGCCGGGTGCTTCATAGCAGGAGATGCTGGGGGAAGGTGCAGGACCCGTGGAACTTGTGGTAGGGCATGGTAATCCCACAAGTGACGATAAAACCCACCTTTTCGCCAGGGTCCGATTGGTATGGCGGGCAATGGGCCAATATCTGAATGGGAGCTGCAGGCTGCTTTTTTTTCACAGCATGGTGGCCCATTTGGGCTGTGTCTGTGCTGTTCAGATGTTGCCAGCGGGCCAGGGGGGGGCGAGCGGCCTTTCCGGAGGCAGATGGGCCTCTATTACCTCCCTTTTACCAACGGGCGGAAGTTTCATTCCCAGTCCCTCGCTGGGCCGGCCCATTAATGTAAACAGATTGAGCAGGTGGCCTGACCAGAAGTGGCCTCCCTTATATTCACGTTTGGTTCACCACTGTACACTAATCTGTGCAGAAATAGTCCTGGTAACATTTGAATTTAATTTTATTTCAGTGAAGATAAGAAAACATGCCTCTTCAAGACAACACCCTCCCCCCCCCCCCCCTTCTTTTCACAATACTCAAAACACTGAAGCAATTTGTTGAGAAAAGGTGCAATCCGCAGATGTCGACCAGGTGTTTTTAGGGTGCCCGGGCCATTTTTTTTTATCCCAATCTACCCTGCTTATAACCACCTATTATTTTCTCTTAGGTAGCTCTCCTTACAGATACATATGAATAAAATGTGATAAATACGAAAGCTAGGCGTCGTAGTCGTAGCACCCCCCGTTCAGCCTCTCATGGGCTTCCTCCTGACACCAGGCACCCCACACCCCAACAAGATCAGAGCCTGTACTCGCGCTGCCGCCCTCTAACGCTGCATTTCCAGCTCCGCCCACTACGTCCACGTAAACGAATACAAAAAACCGCTAGACGGGATGTTAAAGTGTGTGGCTTTCAAAATCCAAACCCTAAATCTAATCCTGTGGGCCGAAGGGAGCCGCGCGGGCCCGCTGAGCGTGCAGATCCGGAGCAGGGGAGGCGGCTCCAATCGTTAAAACATGTAACCTCGAGCGACGCGAGTTTAACTCTTCCCTGCCCGGTTTACTGTTCAGTCTCTGACACAGAAGCAGCTCTGAATGTGGAAGCAATGTGCACCGAGATATCTTTCATAATTAAGGTCCCTGCCCTGCTGCGTCCAACAGCATTGCAGCAAGCACACTGATGCTGTCCTTACAATAGCGCTGACTATAGCTCCTCGAGTGAAGCCAAGGTGAGCTTGAACTCATGAACCGCTTTTGTAGTCTGAGGGTCCCACTTACAGGTCAGAGTCAAGCGATGCAGCCAGTCGCTGCGACCACTACTCAAAGGCACAGATCAACGAAGGTGATAACGTGTGGTCAGCAGTGCCGGGTGAAGGTTCTGCAATGTGAGCAATATCTGTTTCTCAACCTCTTTACCCAGCATTCAGCAGGCAGCAATGCAGGACTGTCAAGTCAGACATTCATTAATCAAAAGATGGCAGGACCTGCTGCCTCCGGCTCGGCAAAGACATCCTCCGGCACTATAGTGATCAGCCGCGCTGCACGTTGGCTTCCCCGTAGAGTATGCAGGAAACGCTGCTGCTCTACGAGTACCTCTGAGTTTCTCAATGGCCTACGTCTGCTCCAAGGATACTCACAGATGACATTCTTAGTGTCTCCCTTATTGGCTCCTACGATGCTGACAGCAACAGATGGCCACCTTGGTGGCCTATTCGTTGGATAAATCATACTCCACAATTGTCTCCTTCACCTCCTCCATTACCTCATTGGCCCCTTCACTTGCTTCTTTGATGGATGTATCCTGCTCTACAATGGTCGCCTTACTCTCCGCCAGTACCCGCTCAGTAGAAACCCAGTGGTGTCATCTTCCTTCTCAGGGAGGGTTTCTCGATGGTCTCCTCAGTGGCATTCTCCTACTCTACAAAGATGGTTTCCTTGACATCCTTTATTGCATCCTCATTGGCCTGCTCAGTTGCCTCTTTGAAGGCATCTTCGACCAATGACTCCTGCTTTACAATGGTCCTCTCAGCTTCCTTCTTTACCCTCCTTATTGGTCTCTTCAGTGAGCTCCTTGAAGACCTAGTGGTGATCCCCACCTGTACGATAGTTTTGTAACGGTCTCCTCAATGGTGTCCTATTACTGTACAAAAACCTCCCCAATTCCCTTCTTGGTGACATCCTCCTAATCTAAAATGGCTCTTTGATTTTGTTATTGATGGCCTCCTCGATGACAATGCCTTTCTTGGTGACCTCTTCCATAGCATCTTTAATGGTCTCCTTGAGGAGTCCATGCTCCCTCTGATGGTATCCTACATGGCTTTCCCCGGCTCTGTGAAGGACACATTGATGTCCTGCTCCTGTCAGTCGGTGGTTGCCTCGATGACTACTGTTACAGCGGGCTCCTCCTGCTCAGTGACCACGTCCTTGAGGACTTGTTCTGATCTTCAATACCCATATTGCAGAGCTCGATAATGACCTCCACCTGCTCTACAATGATGTCTTCGATGGCTTCTTCTGGTCCATGATGTTATCCTGGGTGTTCCCTTCCTAAACATCAGTGGCTTTATCAAAGTCATCTTCAGTAGCCCTCCTTTGCCTTCATGATGATGTCCTCATTGGTCTACCCCTGTTCCTAGATAGTGGTCTCAATGTCATCATGCTGTTCTATGATGACACCATCAGTGGTCTCTTCCATGATGGCGTTCTCCATTGCCTTTTCCAGTTCTATCATTTCATCCTCAATACCCATCAACTCTATTATGGCGACCTCAGAGTCCTTCCGCTTTCTAAGATAGTGACCTCGATACCCTTATCTTGGTCTACAACGGTATCATCAGTGTTAACGCTGATCTATGATGACTTCAACAATGCCCTTCTTCTCAGTGATAACATAATTAATGGCCTCTTCCTGGTGAGCTATAGCTGTAAATTAGGGTTAGACAGTGAAAGATTCAACATGCAAATGTACCTGAGACTTTATTGTGATTTGGACCAGCCCTCCATTTTGGGTCTGTAAAACACCCTCTCCACAGAGGAAATGGAGGCCAGGCAAGATGGGGTTGGGCAGACATTTTTGGCCATGCTCATTTGTAGGGGGGTGACCCGGCCTCTACTGAGGAGTTCACTCTATAGTCAGCATATTCAGTGTTACCTGGCAGACCCTCTAGAACATAATCACACCTCTCCTCCCACGCTGTACTCCACTGTAACATCATGCTACAATAGTGCAGGGACTCTTGAAAGGGGTTACTCCAAAGAAGGATTACTCAGGGAGTGGGTGAGCTTTCCAGGAGGAATAACTTAATCAGCAAGCAAGGGAAGTTTCTCTTGTTCTCTTCACAGGCTCTTTCCTGGAGAGGTAAGGATGTTATCTACACTCCCCATCTGTACCAGGCCATCGCTGTCTTGGATCCCGCGTGTGCTCTTTAAATCCTGCTTAGCTTTGTACTCCCATGTATGCTTATATGATTTCATATTCACTAATGATGGCTCCTGTGCTAGTATTGAATTTAGAAATCTAGACTATTTTTTCCCAGGAAACATTAGTCTGATTTCATTGTCTGTTGTTTTGTTTATGGTTTGCGACTGAGTTTAAGGGGAACTCTTTTGGGGGTTGGGTGTCGGACAACGTCAGGGGATTGTTCCACCATGCAGACAGTGGAGAAGTGTGGCTCACTGGTTAGAGGAGGCAGACCTGGAAGCAGAGGTCAGCCCGGGACCAGGGTTCAATTCCTGGCTTGGCTGGGTCTTGAGTCCATAAATGTCCATGGACTCGATAATTCTCGCTCCAGTGCATTCTCGATTCATGGGTTCACACTCTGCGACTCTGGGCAATAGCTTGCTTAATCTCCACATGGGCCCCTCGCGGCGGGATGCCTGGCTTTCACCTTGCGGATGCCCGCCGGGTTATCTCACAGGGGAATACCAGGACGGGTTCCCTAAGCAAGCGCTTAGAGACCGCTTGGTGATTTGCGCTATATAAATTCCCTTACATTTACATTTACATCCGTTGCTCAGGGGAGTCCACGGCACACCTTCCTCAGTGTCCTCCTCCTCCATCTGTTGTGTGGTTGAATTCATCTGCTCTGCCATAACTCTGTTGGAGGCTTCCTCGTGGTCCTGTCCTGCTCTATTGTGGCATCTCAAGGGTTTCTTCAGTTGCTTTATCTTGCTCTGTGAAGGTCTCCTGCTGGACTCTGGAGTCCTCTTGTTCGCCAGTGGCAAACTCGATTGTCTCCTAGCCTGTGATAGGCCGCCGTGTGACTTCTTCCGGTAGTACGTGGCATCCAATAGGCCTCCTCGAGCTCTGTCACTACCTCCGAGTTGCCTTCTAGATGCTTGCTCTTAACTGCCTCGATTGCTTAATCCTGCTCTCTCCCATTGATGGGCTATTTGAAGTCGTTCTGACCTCTTGACCCTCCGGGACTTCCGGCAGCCTCAAGGCATGCACTTTGTAAATATTCGCTGCCTCTGTGTAGTATACAGCTCCCCACACAAAGATATATTGAGTTACTGCTCACATAAAAAGCACAGAATAGCACCTGCTGTATGCAGCAAAACAAATGCAACTTTACATTTCTGTTGTTGTGTTAACACTGGAGAACTCCCTTCTGGTCAGAATGCCCTCTTCCCCTCATTTTGAGCCGTAGCTAATTTGTGATTTGGCGGGAGAGCGGGCGCGCGCGTTCATGTGTGACGCAGCAGTAGCGGTGCGCAGAGAGCGCGAGGGCCGAGAGGAATCATTAGGAGATAAATCGATAGGGAGAGCAGGCCATTGATCCCCGCTGATTGCCATTGAGCGGGGATTGCGCGATGGCAGGCAGTTCTGAGCCGGGCCCTGCGGACAGCGCCTCTGACAGGTATATGGGAAGCTCTTTGTGCCGATACAGGCCTCGAATTAATTGTTATCTGATTTCTGCCTGATATTTAATGGATGAGAGGCTGCACGGCGCGCAGGGCTCTGCCTCCCCCCAGTAAGAAGAAAATCTGTGCTGCAGAAAGAGGCGTACCCAAGAGCCCTCAGGAACCACGGGAGTCTGCCCGGAGCCCCCAGCCTCCTCCACAGAAAGCCTCGTCGAAGTCAAGTCGGAGGCTTCAGTCGCTTCAACCTGGGGCCACAGTCGGGCGTCAAACTGGCCCACAGTTATCTGGTCCTGTGAAGATGCCTCAGGGCTATGGCCTAGGCCTGAGACATCTTCCCAGGGGGACATAGGAGACCGTCCGGAGCATGCAGCTACTTGCTCAGGGGACCTCAGTAATCTGGAACCATATAGGGCCCCAGCAGTCCGGCAGAGCCTTCAGGCATCTACTGAGGGGCCCCAGGAGTCCGGCTAGATACAGGCCCACAGTAGTCAGGTATGCACCTCAGCCTCTTCCAAAGAGGTCCACAGGAGGCTGGTCCCAGCCTTCATCCCCTTCCTGAAAGGGTCTCCTCGTCTGGTTATTGAACATTGGAGCGCCAGGTACAAAGGCTGCGTGGTGATGATTCCACCTCAAACCTTTTTGATCCACCACCAGACCCTCCTTGCCTCTTCATCTCTCGCTTGTAGATTATCTTTTATACTTGCTTTCTCCCTTTGTCTATGTTTTTCTATCTTTCTCTTCTCTTCTTTCCCCTTTTGTGTTTTTTTCTCTCTTCTGCTCTGGAATACAGTCTGACGAGTCAGTCTGAAATAAGTGTTGGGCCCCACTGGGCCCCACCTGAAACCATTGGCTCTAGCTAAGCACCACATATAGGGCCACAGGAGTCCGGTTCTAGCTTCCAGCCACCTTAAAAAAGGTACACATTTGTGCGGTCCCAGCCTTCGGCCACCTTCTAAGTGGGCCTCAGGAGTCCGGCTCCATACAGGGCCATAGGGGTCTTGCCCGAGCCTCAGGAGGGACCCTTCAGCACAAGCCCTTTCAGCCATCTACTCAGTTGTGAGCTCAGGAGAACGAGCCCCCAGCCACCTCCAAAGGAGAGAACTCAGCAGAGTGAACCCTTTCAGGCTGAAGGGGAGAGCTCAAGATCTCAGGAGCCTGATCCCTCAGCCATCTCCTCAGGAGAGAGCTCAGGAGCCTGATCCCTCAGCCATCACCGCAGGAGAGAGCTCAGGAGCCTGATCCCTCAGCCACAGCTGCAGGTGAGATCTCAGGAGCCTGATCTCTCAGCCACCGCTGCAGGGGAGATCTCAGGAGCCTGATCCTTCAGCCGCCTCCTCAGGAGAGAGCTCAGGAGCCTGATCCCTCAGCCATCACCGCAGGGGAGATCTCAGGAGCCTGATCCTTCAGCCGCCGCTGCAGGGGAGATCTCAGGAGCCTGATCTCTCAGCCACCGCTGCAGGGGAGATCTCAGGAGCCTGATCCTTCAGCCGCCGCTGCAGGGGAGATCTCAGGAGCCTGATCTCTCAGCCACCGCTGCAGGGGAGATCTCAGGAGCCTGATCTCTCAGCCACCGCTGCAGGGGAGATCTCAGGAGCCTGATCCTTCAGCCACCGCTGCAGGGGAGATCTCAGGAGCCTGATCTCTCAGCCACCGCTGCAGGGGAGATCTCAGGAGCCTGATCCCTCAGCCACCGCTGCAGGAGATAGCTCAGGAGTCTGAATCCTCAGCCACTGCAGCAGGAGAGAGCTCAGGAGCCTGATCCCTCAGCCACCGCCATAGGATAGAGCTCAGGAGCCTGATTCTCAGCCATAGCCGCTGGATAGAGCTCGGGAGATCTTTACCAGAGCGGATGGGCAGGGCATATCACGTCTAACCGTCGCTGTTGGAGGGAAGAGTCATGCCATGTCAGGCTTTACCTTACCTTCTCCATCAGAGGGAAGAGTCAGGACATGTCAGGCATTACCTTCTCCATCAGAGGGAAGAGTCAGGACATGTCAGGCCTTCTCCATCAGAGGAAAGAGTCATGCCATGTCAGGCCTTAACTTCTCCATCGAAGGGAAGAGTCAGGACACGTCAGGCCTAGCCCTCCCATCAGAAGCAAGAGTGAGACATGTCAGGCCTTACCTTCTCCATCAGAGGGAAGAGTCAGGACATGTCAGGCCTTACCTTCTCTATCAGAGAGAAGAGTCAGGACACGTCAGGCCTAGCCCTCCCATCAGAAGCAAGAGTGAGGATATGTCGGGCCTAGCACTCCCAGTCAAGCCACGGCCTACAACACCTATGAAGGCCTTGTTTCACATGCAGTGGAAGAGTCGGGACGGGTCAGGCCTGGACCACCCGATCAGAGGCAGAGACAGGAGCTGCTCCCCTGGCCCGGCGCTAGAGGGCGCAGCTGGAGCCGTGAGGTCAGTGACAGTCGCTGCTGCTAGAGCTTAGAGATGGAGTTCAACGCAAGGGTGAGGGGCCGTCCCTGCTGATGGACAGCCATCGCTGGACGCCTGAGAGGAGGGGCTCCTGTAGATCAGATGTAGAGGGCAGGGACAGATGTCTGGGGGTGAGGCTGAAGTGCTCCCTATTCTACACAGCTGGAAGGGCAGATGCTGTTGGTGTCACTGCCTAGCGTGGATGTTTGTGGCAGTGACGGGATGTGCGAGGGTCCATGTGTGTCAATGAGTGGTCTGCACCAGACAGTGTATTCTCTCTGCTCTGTATATTGCCTTAGGTCTCTAGCTTTGCTGCCGAATATTTGTGGTTTCTGAGACTTTCCTCCCCATGCTATTTGTATACATTATCATGGAGAAACCTGGGGTTCCTAGACTACTTCCTCCACTCCTCTCACCTTACCTCCTGCCCTCTCCATACACCAGTATTATTAACCCTCCACATCATACACTCCTCCCTCGCATCACCCTACGGCACTCTCAGTTTCAGCATCCTCAAACTCCCACATCACCCTTCAGGTCTCTTCTTCTTCCAGGCTCATCAAGCCCCTCACATTACAACCCCAACCCTCTCCGCCCTTCAGCTCCCTCCACTGACTTCGCCCTACAGCCCTCTCCACCCTTCAGCTTCCTCAACGCACTTCACCCTACAGCCCTCTCCACCCTTCAGCTTCCTCAACTCACTTCATCCTACAGCTCTTTCCACCCTTCAGCTTCCTCAACTCACTTCACCCTACATCTCTCTCTACCTTTCACCATCTTAACATTCTCGCATCACCCGCATGCCCACACGGCTGTCCTCACACAACACCAACCTAGTCCATGAACTCCTCACACAGACCTCCAGCTCTCTATTGTATACACACCTCTAATATCACTACATTGTTTTATTTCACTCAAACATTGTTGATTTGATTTTGATATTTATAAAGCGCAACAATCACCCGAGGGCATCAAGGCGCTAGAGATAAACCGCAGATAACACTTCGCCCAGAAGAAGAATAGAGGGACTTCAGCTCACCGTTTGCCTGAGAATAGCCAGGTCTTAAGGGCTTTTCTGAACGGGAGCCTGTCTGTGTTCCATGCACTCCTCTAACATCGCTGCATCCCCACGACATTCTCTCCTCTAAGAGTACTTCTTCCTTTATTTCATGCACTCCTCTAACAGCACTACATTCTTCCATTCTATCTACACCTTAACTATTAAATACACCCCCCCCCATCAGCACTGCATTCCTCCTCCTCTGTTCCATGCAGCACTCTGACAGTGATGGATTCCTCTATCTCATTCTTTCTTCTGACAGCTCTATGTCATTCCATGTACTCCTTTAACAGGATGGCATTGCACTATTCCATAGATTCCATACACCCCTCTAATAGCACTGTGCTCCTCCTCTATTCAATACACCCCTCTAATAGCACTGCACTCTTCCACTATTCCATACATCCCTCTAATAGCACTGCCTTCCTCCTCTATTCCATACACGCCTCTAATAGCACTGCATTCCTCCTCTATTCAGTACACCCCTCTAATAGCACTGCACTCCTCCACGATTCCATACATCCCTCTAATAGCACTGCACTCCTCCACTATTCCATACATCCCTCTAATAGCACTGCCATCCTCCTCTATTCCATACACCGCTCTAATAGCACTGCCATCCTTCTCTATTCCCCACACTCCTCTAATAGCTCCTCTATTCCACACACCCCTCTAATAGCACTGCATTCCTCCTCTATTCCATACACTTCTCTAATAGCACTGCACTTCTCCTCTATTCAATACACCCCTCTAATAGCACTGTGCTCCTCCTCTATTCAATACACCCCTCGAATAGCACTGCACTCTTCCACTATTCCATACATCCCTCTAATAGCACTGCCTTCCTCCTCTATTCCATACACGCCTCTAATAGCACTGCCTTCCTCCTCTATTCCACACACCCCTCTAATAGCACTGCATTCCTCCTCTATTCCATACAGTTCTCTAATAGCACTGCACTTCTCCTCTATTCCATACATCCCTCTAATAGCACTGCACTCCTCCACTATACCATACATACCTCTGATAGCACTGCCTCCCTCCTCTATTCCACACACCCCTTTAATAGCACTGCATTCCTCCTCTATTCCACACATCCCTCTAATAGGACTGTACCCCTCCTCTATTCCATACACCCCTCTAATAGCACTGCCTTACTCCTCTATTCCACACATCCCTCTAATAGGACTGCACTCCTCCTCTATTCCATCCACCCCTCTAATAGCACCGCACTCCTCCACTATTCCATACATCCCTCTAATAGCACTGCATTCCTCCTCTATTCCACACACCCCTATCATAGCACTGCATTTGTCCTCTATTTAATGCACCCCTCTAATAGCACTGCACTCCTCCACTATTCCATACACCCCTCTAATAGCACTGCACTCCTCCACTATTCCATACGCCCCTCTAATAGCACTGCTTTTCTTCTCTATTCCATACACCCCTCTAATAGAACTGCACTCCTCCACTATTCCACTCTTCCCTCTAATAGCACTGCCTTCCTCCTCTATTCCACACATCCCTCTGATAGGACTGTACTCCTCCTCTATTCCATACACCCCTCTAATAGCACTGCCTTCCTCCTCTATTCCACACATCCCTCTGATAGCACTGCCTTCCTCCTCTATTCCATACACCCCTCTAATAGAACTGCACTCCTCCACTATTCCACTCTTCCCTCTAATAGCACTGCCATCATCCTCTATTCCACACATCCCTCTGATAGGACTGTACTCCTCCTCTATTCCATACACCCCTCTAATAGCACTGCATTCCTCCTCTATTCCATACACCCCTCTAATAGCACTGCACTCCTCCTCTATTCCATACACCCCTCTAATAGCACTGCATTCCTCCTCTATGCCATACACCCCTCTAATAGCACTGCATTCCTCCTCTATTCCACACACCCCTCTAAAAGCACTGCACTCCTCCCCTATTCCATACACCCCTCTAATAGCACTGCATTCCTCCTCTATTCCACACACCCCTCTAAAAGCACTGCACTCCTCCCCTATTCCATACACCCCTCTAATAGCACTGCCTTCCTCCTCTATTCCACTCATCCCTCTAATAGGACTGCACTTCTCCTCTATTCCATACACCCCTCTAATAGCACCGCACTCCTCCACTACTCCATACATCCCTCTAATAGCGCTGCATTCCTCCTCTATTCCACACACCCGTATAATAGCACTGCATTTGTCCTCTATTCAATGCACCCCTCTAATAGCACTGCACTCCTCCACTATTCCATACGCCCCTCTAATAGCACTGCTTTCCTTCTCTATTCTATACATCCCTATAATAGCACTGCATTTCTCCTCTATTCCATACACCCCTCCAATAGCACTGCCTTCCTCCTCTATTCCACACACTCCTCTAATAGCACCGACTCCTCCACTATCCCATACATCTATCTAATAGCACTGCAATCTTCCACCATCCCATACATCTATCTAATAGCACTGCAATCTTCCACCATCCCATGCATCTCTCTAATAGCAGTGCACCCCTCCACTATTCCATACATCCCTATAACAGCACTGCATTCCTCCTTTATTCAATATATGCCCTCCAATAGGGCTGGATTAATCCTTTGTTCCATACACCGCTGTAATAGCACTGCATTCCTCCTTTATTCCGCACACTCCCATTAACAACACTGCATTCCTGCTCTATTGTATACATCCTTGTAATAGCACTGCACTCCTCCTCCATTCCATACATTCCCTCTATTAGCACTGCAAGCATTCTCTATTCACTACATCCCTCTAATATCACTGCTTTCCTCCTCTATTCCATACACCCCTCTAATAGCACTGCATTGCTCCTCTATTCCATACATCCCTAACAGCACTGCATTGCTCCTCTATCCCATACATCCCTAACAGCACTGCATTGCTCCTCTATCCCATACATCCCTAACAGCACTGCATTGCTCCTCTATTCCATAAACTCCCTCTAAAGCACTGCATTCCTCCACGACGCAGCCTTGTAACAACACTGAATTCTACTGTTTCATAAACTCCTGTAATGTTGCTGCATACACATATTACATACACTCCTATATTCACACTGCATTCCTCCTCTGTTCCATTCAGTCCCCTTACAGCCATGGTATTTCACTGGGTCCTCTAACAGCTCTACATTCTTCTGTTCCATCCTAAAAGTGGGCGAGCTGGAGAGTTCATGGGAGGAGCCGAGCCAGAGCCGAGCCAGGGGTCAGGCTTGGCTCTAAAAGCCAGAGAACTAATCGAGCCTGAAAAGAAAATCATCAGCAGCAATCACAACATAGCATGAAATGGAGAGCAACTAGAAGAAAGGTGGAGGAGGGCGGTGTCTACTTACCTTGCTGGTGTGTGATGCCGCAGTGTTCACCTCCCTCTAGAGACATTGCCGCAGAGCTCAGTGCACCTTTATACCAGTCCTTGTACCCCCCCAAACACCAACCACCATCGCCTCCTTCCCATTTCAGGTGCACCATTGGGAGGGTTGTTAAATACATAATTCCACCACCTGTGGATGTGCTGGTGATGGAGCAATGGGAGGGCATGTTACACCCATTTTCAGTTTCCTGCTGTTCCAAGTGCTCTGAAAAAGCCAGCATTTCTTTTGTCTGTGAATAACTTTAGGGATAATCCAATTGCCGTGATGGGGCTAAGACCTGAGAGGGTCCCATTCGAGGGGGAAATTGAAAATTCAAAGGTCCCTTGCATTGATACTGGTTTCCACAGTTTGCATCTTTCCAAAAGTTAAAATACTGGCCATTCGTTGATGTGGTATTGTAATTGTATTTATATAGCACTCACTACCCCATACAAGGTGTTGAAGCGCTTTTTGGCGAGTAGCACGCTACTCCGTAACTCAAAGGACTAGTGGTGGCTTAGTAGAGGGAAATATAGGTTGTTCATTTGAGCGGTGGACATGCAAGTCTTTTAGTGCTTCAATGCCTCATATGATCTCCCTAACAACCCTTTCTAGACTCCTCTATCCCTTCTTTATCATATTCAATCACACTAACAGACTCGCATGTCCACCGCTCAAATTAACAATTTATAATACAGCTATTCCGGAGCTCAAAGAATTAGTGGTGGCTTAGTATAGGGAAATATAAGTTGTTAATTTGAGCGGTGGACATGTGAGTCTGTTATTTTCCTTGAATATGATAAAGGAGAGATAGAAGAGGGAAGAGTCTAGAAAGGATTATTAGGGAGATCATAGTAGTAAAATTAGGTTTAGGATGAGTCAAAGGAGGGATACAGGAGGGAAGAGTGTAGGAAGTGTTATTTTGGAGATCATAGTAGCAAGACGAGGTTGGGGGTGAGTCAAATGAGGGATACAGGACGGAAGAGTCTAGGAAGTGTTATTTTGAAGATCATAGTAGCAAGACGAGGTTTGGGGTGAGTCAAATGAGGGATACAGGACGGAAGAGTCTAGGAAGTATTATTTTGGAGATCATAGTAGCAAGACGAGGTTTGGGGTGAGTCAAATGAGGGATACAGGAGGGAAGAGTCTAGAAAGTGTTACTTTGGAGATCATAGTAACAAGACAAGGTTTGGGGTGAGTCAAAGGAGGGAGGAGTCTAGGAAGCGTTATTTTGGAGATCGGAGAATGAGGTTTGGGGTGATCCAAGTAGGGATAGGGGAGGGAAGAGTCAAGAAAGGATCTTAGGGAGATCTTAGTAGTAGAATGAAGTTTGGGATGAGTCAGAGTGGAGGTAGAGGATTTATTGAGAGAGATATAGGATGAGACGTAGAGTAGTGCATTGGATGACCTTGAAATGTTTTTTTCTTTCTACAGTAGGAGTGAAGTAATAAATGTATAGATACATAACTACACAGAAAGGGTATACATGTATAAAGAAAATAATAAAGAGATATAAAATTGTGTTGTATAAAGCTCCATGTGTGTATGGATAGATTGTTATACATTCAGAATTTCAGGAGTTGCTGTACATAAAGCTAATTTATTTGTGTATTTGTATAATTTGTTTAAATGTATTTTATTTTTATGTTTTCCTCAGTATTTCGATAGTGAAGCTTTTATAGATACAAACGTTAGGATCATGTTTACATATTGTGATAGATAGGTAAATAAAATAAACAGAGACCCATAACCATCCAATCAAATAACTTACATGAAGACTATACAGTGACCTATATGCATGTTAAGCATAAAATAATGTATAAATATATATTTTAAATTTTTATCTTTTTAACATTAGCAATATATACATTTGTGAAGCAGACCTAATGAATTTCTAGGTGTAGTTTTAACCATAAGTAACACATTTGTTTGTATAAAGAAATGCACACATATAATCAAATTATACATGTTTACATGCACAGGCATATGCTGAACATATGTGTTGGAGTGTGGTGGGCATGTAGGAAAGAGCCAACTCTTGAGTAGTCTTCTCAAGATAAAATAGTTATCAGTGGCTGTTATGTTTAGGAGGTAATGTATCCCAAAGTTTGGCTGCTTGAACAGAGAAAGATGTACCACCCATGTTTTTAGGTCTCGCCTGCGTGGACTGCGCACATGGGCAGTCTCGCTAGCGAGATTTAATGATTTGGGGTATTTTCTGTAACGGGCATTAAGCCGCGCCCCTCTTTTCCATTGGCCGGCGTCACCGTTTATGCTAAACGGTGGCCAGCCATTGGAAAAGAGGTGTTGGTGACGTTTTTGTTCGGTTTTCTGAGCTGTCCCATTTGGACGGGCTCGTCTGCCTTCCTTCTTCCGTGAAAGCTTTCTTATCTTGATGGGGCATGTGTTTCAAAACACATGGCCCCATAAAGACAAGAAAGCTTTCACGACGGACGAAAGTGAAAGCGGACCGTGCTTGTTTTTCATCATGGCACCTAGCATGGTGCCTGGTCTCATCATTTTATTTCACCATGGCGCCCGCTTCATGGGACGCCATGCACAAAAGTGAAACATGAACGAGCGCCGTGCTTTATATTTTAGCGCCGCCCCTGCTTTCATCGTTATTCTTTTAATTTTATAATTATGCCGCCCGTAGCTTCTGGTTCCGACCATCACTCCTTGTTTCCCACCAGCCTCCACATCCTGTGCACTCGCTCAGCACTGGCTGCTCCGCTGTTTCAGGCCAGGGGAAGAGGAGTTTGCCTCAAATCTAATAGCCTCGCTGCACACGCAAGGGAGCCCCAGTCCTCTGTCAGCGTAAGGCCACATGATGCAGTCCCCTTCCAGGCCAAGCCGCCCACACATCCGGAAGTACTGGAGTACAGTGGTTTTGCTAGCCGTTGATCTGCTTCCGTTTTAGACTGGTGCTGTGGCCCCGAAAGCAGCAACGGAAGCAGTAGGCTTGGGCAAAGCTGCTCTCTACTGCCCCCACCATCGATGGGCTGAGCAGTCGCCCGACAGCAGCAACGGAAGCAGGAGGATCGGTGGAGCTGCTCTCTGTGGACCATGCAATTCACGGGCAGAGCAGTCACCCGAGGCGCTTCGTCACAAGCAGGTGAGGGACCCATGGGTTAAAGGAGCGAATCCAAGTGTCAGGCGGGGGATAAAGTAAACACAGCCCCGCCCCCTCCTTGTCATGTTATTGTCTTCCCGTAGCTCGTGACCCCCCTCCTTTTTTTGGCCCGGTAAAGTGTCGGGAGGTGGAGGGATGTGTGACCTGTCAATCCTGTTGGCAATAATTTACTCTCGGTTCTTTAGGACGAACCAACTTGCTTCCATACAATGCATGATTCATCCTTGATTGCAGCGAAACCTTTGGTCGCGGTTAAATACAGTCCAAGGTTCTAATATTATTCAGTTTGCTCCATTGGAGCCAAGGAAAAATGTAACAAGAAATTAAAACAAAAATAAAAGGCATTGTCATTTGCAATGTCAATAGCTCAAACTTGCATAAATGCGAGGCCTATTGCATTGCAAATGCTTGTTTTTTCTTGCATGCTGGGGTTTTGAGACAATATGCCAATCTTGAGCGGAGGATGCTTTGTTGTATGTATTTGGTGATTTTATTCCGGTCCTGTTCAATGTATTGCTTTGTAGGTGATACAAAGCAGCTTGAAGGTGGTACTTCTGGCAGCCGGTAACTAATGTAAGTCCCTCAAGACAGGGGTGATGTGGGATTGTGGCTTTGCGTGGTAGCAGAGTTCTGAATTTGTTGTAGTTTTTTTTCATAGCTGATAAAGATGTTTTGTGGTAGAGGCCATTGGCATAATCTAGTTTAGACAGTATAAGAGTGATTGTAACTGGTATCTTGTGTGGAAATCCTAGGTGGGGTAAGATTGCTAGCAGAGTTTGTATAGCAATGAAGCTTGATATTGCTAATTGACACATGTGAGTATTTCAGTTTTGGAAGCATTCAATTTGAGGTGACTCTATGTCATCCACTGATGAACGGCTCTGAGACAACTGAAGATTTTTGAGTTTCCAGTGTCTTTGGGGCTTTTCAGTTTAAGAAGTATTTGTGTGTCATCTGCATAGTTATAGCATGTGAGCTGAAATTTATTGATCATGGCTGGCACTGACTTCATGTAGATGTTAAAAAGCATGAGGTAGATGATAGAGCCTTGGGGACCCCTGCTTTTGTGAAGAATGGTTTGGATGAGAATGGGGAAGTATGGATGACATTTGTCTTGTTTTTGAAGGTAGGATGTGATCCAGTTGGGAGCAGTCCCCTCTATGCTGGCTTTGTAGAGTCTTTGGATTAGAGTGGCATGGTGAACTGTGTCGAAGGCAGCTGAAAAGTCTAAAGTCCAAGAGAAGTAGTGCAGCTACCCTGTTCGGCTCTACTGTGCTTTTAAGGTCACCCCAGATGGTGATGAAGATAGATTATGTGCCTCTTCCTGGACAGAATCCTGTTTGGAAGTCAGAAAGTATGAAGCTATCTTCAATAAATTGTGACATCTGGGGGAATGCTGGTCTTTCTATCGGTTTGCCCAGGAACGTCCCATTTGTAATCGGCCTGTAGGTGTTTGGGTTATGTGGGTTCGGGTTTGTTTTCTTTAATAATGGGCATATTTATGCCTTTTGTAAGTCTTCTGGAAAGATATCTGTAGTTAAAGAATTATTGATGATTTTTCTTACTGGTGTGGCAGCAGAAGTAGTTAAAAGAATGTTCTTGAGTGGTGGACAGTGGTCAGAAGAGCATCCAGCTGGCCTGCCTGCTTTGACCAGATCCATAAATTCACCGTGTGATTGCTGTTTGAAGAAATGCAGAGGCTGGGTTAGCCTGCCCTTGCAGGGGATTTTTGGAAATAGGATAAGGGATACGAGTCTGCAAAAACCCAACGGCTATACTGGATGAGAACTTAATATAAAGTCATCTGTATTCATTTGTAACATGATCTTTCTGTTTTTGTGTACTTGTCAGTCAGGATATTTTCTATTTAAAGTATGTACTGATGGGGGGGAATAACACCATTCTTTGCTGCTCCGTCCCACCCTTAAACTCCCTCTGTTTTCTCTGTTTCCTCTAGCGCAAACTAGATTCAAAGGTATAGGAGTGCTTTAGATGAGCACCAGTTACATTCACAACCTCACAACTATATTTTTAGGCAGTGCTTAATTTGTAAAAAATTAAGTCTTGGTGCTCACATTTTTATAGGAGGCCACGCCCACTACCCAAGCTCCACCCACGTCCTCAACTGGCTCCACCCCCTTACTCTAGTGGTTATATATGAAAGGGGGGTGGAAGAAGAGAGAGCAGAATGGTAGTTGATGTTGTGATTGTTTGCTTGGGGGAGTTCATAAATTAAGGGTGGGAGCATAGGTTGTTGAGAGTATTAGTGAGGAGGGGATTGTTTTTATTGTATTTCTGAAAGCTAGCCGCATGCCTCTCCTAATAAATCGATACCAAAGGGGATGATGGACGGAGCGTTTGAGCAAATCAAACACTCACCTCCAGTCAACTGATCTGGGTTTAATCCATCATCATTCTTTAGCTCACTCCACCACCCCAGTTCAGACATGGCCATATGCAAATCAGTCTGACCCTGTGCCTCATGGGAACAGTCCAGCCCGAACTGCCAAGCCATGTCTTCCCTGGACCGGAATCAAGCATCCTGGGACCGGTTTCTGGCTATCAGCCGTCATCAGCCAGGATAGCTTGACTCCAGTGGCGTAGTGAGCACGGGTCCCACGTCTGGGAATACCCATCCCACTTAGGGCGAAAAGCGTTACAACAAACAAATGATGGACGGAATGCTGACAATGCAGACATTCTCCCCCAGTCAAGAGATCTGGGTTAAATCCATCGTTCTTTTGCCCACTACGCCACCCCAGTTTAGACATGGCCATATGCAAATCAGTCTGACCCTGTGCCTCATGGGAACAGTCCAGCCCGAACTGCCAAGCCATGTCTTCCCTGGACCGCAAACAAGCATCCTGGGACCAGTTTCTGGCTAATCAGCCTTCATCAGGCAGGCCTTTGGTATCACTTTGTTCGCCCTAAATTGGCAGGGTATGCCCAGACGTGGGTCCCTTGCTCACTTTGCCACTGGATTCAAGCTAGCCTGGCTGATGACGGCTGATTAGGCAGAAACCGGTCCCAGGATGCTTGTTTACAGTCCAGGGAAGACATGGCTTGGCAGTTCGGTTTCCTGGTTTTCATTGTTGATTTATAAATGAATCATGCTTGCTGTTCCCATGCTTTTGCGGGATTATCTTCTTTTGAGTCAAATAAATTGGTCATATAATTTCCGCACCGCAGCTAGTTTCATGGGATCGGATTAGGTGAGTGTGCTACATACTCTTTAAAAGTAAAACAGCAAAAATAATAAAATTCAAGGTGCACGTGCAAGGGTAAAATCAGGCGAGCTCGGCAACCTGGAAAAAGCCATTCACGCAGGTAATGGATCTAGGTGTTGACAAGGAACATATCGGCAAGCAGGTTGTTGGGAATATATTAGACAACTTTATAGGGGTGTTGTAGTTTATTTATGTATTTAATCACAGGCCTTTGTGAAGTGCTGCACACTTCATTTCTGCTTCTTCAGCACACATAGAGTGTTCAACCAGTAGTTAACATCGGGGTTTAAGTGCATACCCGAGGTACACTACATTAACTCGGCACGTGCTGTGCTCATCCTTAAAGTGAATTGTTCTATACATGCAGCGAAGGAATGGGCTGTGTCACGGTGCACAAATAAAACAGGAAATGCAGCGTGAACATCCATCAAAATAAGTCGATTATGAAGCAGTCAGTCCTGGAATATAGCACAGTATGACACTTACTCAGCCAGCTGCAAGAACTCCCGGGACCGTCCGATCTGAGCAGCGCTGTGGCCGCAGTCCAGGACTCCGACTGCATTCTTGACTGCACCAGAAGTGAGGGGACTGCAGAGCAGGGTGTGAGGGCAGCCGGCCAGGCTGCAAACACCACCACAGCGGCCGCGCACCTCCAAATCAAATACAATTCAAAGTGTGCCATGCCCAGGCCCTAATTCCGTGCGCATGTCTGCTGAATGTTGATTGAGCAAATTAAATCACGAGACCCAGTCTCGACGTCATGTGACGTCAGTGACTGACTGCGCAGTGAGTGAAGAAATATTGTAGCTAGCCCTGCCTGTGCCAGCAGTGAGCACTCGTGAGGCGAACAATACTGTCTGCACCAGGTGAATGTGGTGAAAATATTTAGTTTGTCATAGAAGTGCAGACGCTTGGTGTAGACCCGGCCCTGACAGATAAGTGCTGGTGCTAAGCACCGGAAAGCACCGGCACAAATTAAGCACAGTTTTTAGGTGCATGGAGATTAAGTGATTTGCCTAGAATATCAGGATATTGAGCCAAGGTCAAAATTCGAACCTGGTTCCCCAGTTCCAGAGTCAGCAGCTCTGACCATAACATTGCATTCCCTCCCTCTCCTTGTTGGTGTATTTAGAGTTTAAAAACAATGCTGGTTTTCACAGCCTGTGAAAAGCAACAATATGTGAGCTGAGCCAGACCAGGCACCTGGCTAGAACATTCAAGCGCTCACTCACCTCCATATACAGCCGCAAAGCCAGTGTGTCATGAGCCCTAGTGCAAGCAAGGAAATGCCCTCCTTCCCCCAGCTGCTGTCTGAATTATAAAATACAGCAATATTCCAATTTCAGTGGGCCCCGGAGCCACTGCACTTGCTGCACCAATGGAAGCTATGTCCCCTATCCATACACTTCTCTAACAAACCTATATTTTTCTAGGGCATTCCTCTATCCCATATGCTGCTCTATATTCTCAGTAACATTACCGCATTCCTCTGCTTCATGTGCACTTCTGACACCACGCAATCCTGTGTTACATACATTTCTCAAATCACTATATTCCTCCATTTCTTGCATTCATGTAACATCAGTGCATGCACCTGTTCCACGCGCCCTCACAGCTGTCAGGTCCCCTTCTCTAATCGCCACATCCACATGCTCTCTGATATTACTGCATTGTCGCCCTGGACTGCACGCCCCATCCCTCTCTTTCAATTCCGTCACTTCCTGCTCGGAGATCAGCTGCACTGGTTCGCGCCTTATTCAGAAGGCGCTCAAGTGACTTTCCAAGCAGTTCTAAACCGCAGCTACTCTCCAGAGAATAGGCAGCCCTGGCCGCGCCGCAGGAAACGGCCCTGTGCACTGTGGCTTCTGCAGGGACGAGCTTCTAAAGAACCACAGCAAGCCCTGCAATATACACCTCCATGAGGCGGACAAACCTACCCCTCCTGCCGCAGCAGGTCCAAGCTCCAGTTTCCAACACCCTCCCCTTGCTTAAAACAAAGAAATTGCACAAATACCTTGAATATTATACAGACTGAACAACAGCATATGCACCAAATATGATACTATTTCAATGTATATAAATGCATTAAATGTCCTCTTCCGAAGGTACCTCAAACCTACCTGAAATTAAGCCCTTTCTAAAAAATATTTCCTACAACCCTGTCTTAATCTGCTGTCCTCTCCCCTGCTTTCTCCTGCCTCAAATCCCTCGTTTCCCTCTCGAGTAGTTAAGTTGTTAAATGGCCTACTTCTGTTTTCAACAACTGTACTTATTACATATTATTTCCTTATTGACACGTAACTGATGGCTTTGCTTATCACTCAGACTGTTAGTCTTCAGCTAATACATTTTCTAATTTCCTGACTATATCTTTGCATATCACCCTAATGAACTTGGGCCATGTTCACACTATATAAAATTGCGTAAATAAATACATTAATAATTAAATGCCTCTTAATCTAGCTCCTCTTTTTATCCCCACGTGTCTTTAAAACTCACTCCATCTCCCACTCGACAATGCAACTCCGCTATTCTGTCCATATTTCAACATGTCCCTTCCTTAATATGTATATATTCATCACCTGATCAAACAAAATGGACAAGTTTCATGCCTCAAAGCAGACTTTTTCGCTGAGATTGTTGAAAACAACGTGAAAGGAAGGAGAGCACAACTGCTGTATAAGAAACCCCTCACCCACCTACCTAGTAGGTGGCATGCTTCATCATCGGGGCCCAACTGGATTGTCTAGCACAATCCAGTTGTGCTACAACGCCTGAGATACAGCGGAGCAGGGTTATGAGCAGTGAGTGAAGTGCTATATGTGAAGTGATTAAGAGTTAAAAAAGTCTCTGGGAAATGCCCTATGAAAAAACTTTAATTAAAAGGGTCCCAGGACTAATGTAAAAAAAGGTAGGGGGGATATAAAAAAGGAATGTTATTTTCCTTGTATCCCTAGAAACTAAGGTCAACTAGTTTCAGCCTTCAACATAGTTCTAGAGGCTTTCGTCAGGACCAGCCAAAATTGAAGAAAAAATAATTTTGGTGAATGGCCGTAAAAATAATATATAGGCCAAGTGTAAGTATCAGCACACACCCTAAAGTGTGCTGTGAGTGTTGTGATGAGGTACTCACAGTAACTCCGTTTTTGGTTACTTGAGTGGAGAGGTAGTTAATCCTCTGGATTTAGAACGCCGTGTGGTTCTCCGCTTGCAGTTTGAAAGGGAGACCAGGTCCGAAATACCTAGGGCGGCGATCGGTTCCGCTTGTTCTGAACAAGCGGAACCGATCGCCGCCCTAGGTATTTCGGACCTGGTCTCCCTTTCAAACTGCAAGCGGAGAACCACACGGCGTTCTAAATCCAGAGGATTAACTACCTCTCCACTCAAGTAACCAAAAACGGAGTTACTGTGAGTACCTCATCACAACACTCACAGCACACTTTAGGGTGTGTGCTGATACTTACACTTGGCCTATATATTATTTTTACGGCCATTCACCAAAATTATTTTTTCTTCAATTTTGGCTGGTCCTGACGAAAGCCTCTAGAACTATGTTGAAGGCTGAAACTAGTTGACCTTAGTTTCTAGGGATACAAGGAAAATAACATTCCTTTTTTATATCCCCCCTACCTTTTTTTACATTAGTCCTGGGACCCTTTTAATTAAAGTTTTTTCATAGGGCATTTCCCAGAGACTTTTTTAACTCTTAATCACTTCACATATAGCACTTCACTCACTGCTCATAACCCTGCTCCGCTGTATCTCAGGCGTTGTAGCACAACTGGATTGTGCTAGACAATCCAGTTGGGCCCCGATGATGAAGCATGCCACCTACTAGGTAGGTGGGTGAGGGGTTTCTTATACAGCAGTTGTGCTCTCCTTCCTTTCACGTTGTTTTCAACAATCTCAGCGAAAAAGTCTGCTTTGAGGCATGAAACTTGTCCATTTTGTTTGATCATATTGTTCTGGGGAAGAGGACAAGTTTTTCTTTTCTTTTCCTCGCTCTCTTGTTGTTCTTATTTATATTCATCACCTACCTTTGTCTTGAGTTTACATAGGCCCTGGGCACAAGCACTTCCATTTTACATGTTCGCGTTTAAAATGTACATATTTTTAGACAAAGACTTTTAACACTCATTTGTTTGAGTGGCATCATGAGATAGTGTACTCAGAAATGGTTTTGATTACAGTTACATCTCTCTGTAGGCATATTATCTGGCCTTAGAACATTCTGTACAAGGACTTAGTACACTGCACAAAATGTCGCTGGTGTTGTCCTTTCGATGACAGCTCTGGCTGGATAGAATCACCAATGACAACAGGATCAGCACTAAGGCACGGAACAAATGGGTCCAGTTTATTATATAAAGTGCACTACACCTCTGTTTAGACAGAGGAGCATCTCGATGGATTGTCAAAGGTCGCCCCATGCCTGAATCCTAGCCCATCTGAATTCCAACACTATCCTGAAGAGGACGGCTGCCTGTTCTACACCAAGGCTGCCTGCTGAATGACACACTCCTGCAGATAAATGTCCAGTTAGACCACTCTAAGGTAGTCTGTCAGACCTGTACACCCCATGCATTATAGGATAGGCAGCGTTAGGTAGGAGTGCAATTATATGTATTCATACAATCCAGTGCAAATGCACAATGGTTGAATTGTTCATTCTGTTCACCATTCTTGTAATGCTGGTAACATTGTTTTGCTCCATTCTATTAACCATTACAGCACATGTATTCCACACAAGAGTACAATTACTGCAATACATTTTTGAAATACCAGTTTGTGTACTTCTTGTGCCTCCCGTTGGGCATGCCTGAGCTACTAACGAAAGGGTAAGATCTGTTTCTATGATTTCCTTGGGGAATTAGGGTTGTGATGGTCTGAGGTTGCAGGCACCATCCGGTGCTCTGTCAGTTTAGGGGCCCAGACGGCACACTGTGAGCTAGCCAGGAGTTAGGTCAACATATTCTGATGGTATGAGTGGACTAAGTCATACATAGTTTTGAAGCTTATGTTGCCTAAACGCACAGTCTAACTGAGAAATTAGGAACCGTACAACACCATAACCACTTCCCTTTTGTTCCACTCATTTGCATAAACCAGAACAAGTAAACCTAGGATCTTTCTTTTAAGCTTCTAGTCTGAAAAATATTCAACTTCTGTTAGACCTGTCAGCCTTAGGGTGGCCTTCCCCCAAACATTTTGCTTTGGACCTCCACGTTTTTGCTGTATTGTTTGTTGGGCTTAGGACTCTGAGCACAGCTAACCAGTGCTAAACTGCATTTGCTTCTTCCCTAAACATTTTTGTGATTGGTGTATAACTTATTGACATATTTAATTTACTTGTAAGTTCCTTGTAAAGTGGTACATCATGCGCCCAGGGACTGTATGTTAAATGCTACTAGTGGGCTTGCAGCATTGATTGTGCCACCCACAGAAGTAGCCTTTCAAACCTGTCTCAGGCCTGCCATTACAGGACCTGAGTGCGCAGTTTACAGCCACTCCGACTTGACGTTTAAACCTACGTGCCAAGTCTTAAACTCTCCTTTTATTACATATGAGTCAACCTTAAGGTAGCCCTAAGAGCAGGATGCTATGTAAGTAAAAGGTAGGATTCCAGGTAACGTTTGGCCTAGGAACAGGCCAAATCCTGACATATGCAAAGATAGTAGCGACGGCTAGACAACTATGGCGCTCATTCTCAGAGGCACCGACATAAA
Organism: Triturus cristatus; assembly: GCF_964204655.1. Taxonomy (NCBI): domain Eukaryota; kingdom Metazoa; phylum Chordata; class Amphibia; order Caudata; family Salamandridae; genus Triturus; species Triturus cristatus. The sequence continues at coordinate 266,168,684 of NC_140590.1, forward strand.
CTCACATTCTTGTTACATTGCTGGCGATGGCGAGTGGTCATAAACTAATCACACACTTATATAGTGCATTGCACTCAGACAAGCGATTGCAGCCCCTCCCGATAGAACATTTGTGGCAGTGTAATACCGAGGATCCAGTAACTCAGCGGGATTGGCTCAAAATACACACAATAGTTTAAAAAGTGGAGGTGTGCGCCCATTTTAGGCTAATACAATACAATTTTATATATATGACCTATCTACCCCCCAAATGCCTACACGATATATACCCCTCCAGGGACCCAACATGCCCATGATACCCCACAGAGGTTGCAGACCTTTAACTTATGATTTGGCACTGCCCATTGGTGCAGGGCTTTTGGTCTGAGGTTTTGGTCAGTTACAGGGGGCCACAGGCTGTAAGATTCATCAGACAGTACGTGTGTGTGTGCTGGGCATTCTCCCAGAGAACCCAAAAAGGAAGCTTAGTAGACGTTACGCTATTCTAGGCCTCCTTATGGCAAAAAGGGGAATTGCAATCCACTGGATAAGTCCTCTGGATTCCAGCAAGGGAAGCTTGGGAGGCGGATGTGGTGGAGTGTGCGGGAGCAGAGGAGTTACATCTGAGAGGGATGAGAAGGGACCCCAAAGCATAGGAGATCCTTGCAGCGTGGCCTGAAATGAGCATTGCAAATTCCTTAATAATCTTTTAAGCTCTAATTCCTAATCAGAGAGGAGTAGTTTTTTGATGTTTCATATGTTTGGAATAGTATTTATAAATCCTACTTACTGGTGAGGTTGAATTTAACTTTACTATTTTAGAAATGCCACTTTTAGAAAGTGGACATTTCTCTGCACTTCCCTATGTGCCTGACAGAATGTCTTCAATACAATTCTGGGCTGGGCTGGGTGACAGCTACATTTGTGCATCCCCCCGAGACAGCCACAACACAGGACACTCAACTGCAACTGCATTCATCTGCATACTGATGGGTTATCCTGAGCAGGAGGGTGGAGAGGAGGTAATACATCACTGGAATATGTAGTGTCCTGTCTCCACACATAGGGCTGATTTACCCCCATAGCTAGACTGGTAGACAGGACTGGGCTGAAAAAGGACCCATGCACTTCTGAGAGTTCTTTTGAAGTCATCCCCACATCAAAGGCAATTTTGGGTATAAGTACTGGGTCTCTGACCCCATCTAATAAGACACTGCGTGGGACTTATAACAAGACACTGCTGGCGCTACATCTTCACATTGCCAGAAGGGCTGCTTTGCTGCCAGGAGGGACTGCCAGTTTGTTAACTGCTTTGCTGTGTTGGCCTGCTGCTTGCTGAGTGCTGCCCTGCAGAAGGGACTGCCACTCTGCAATCTGCCTTGTGTACTGGCCTGCGGCCTGCTACCTCGGTGCTGTGCTTACTACACATGTCCTCCAAGGGCTCGTTGGCTTGCCCTGGTTCCCTGAAGTCTTAGGGCCAGAATAGACTTCAAACTCCATTGTTGGTAGAGGGAGCTCTACAACTGTCGAGCAGTCCTCTCTGACCTGCATTTGTATTAAAATAGACTAGCACGCTTCCCCCTGTGCCGAGGACTCAGCTCTTCAGTCTTTAACAACCAACTGAACTCTTACTGATCACCACTGCGCTCACAGCAGCTGCAGCGTGTAAGAAAGTGCCCTCTTTTTGCATGGTTGTCCCCACGTTTTGCTAAACTGCTGATGTGCTTTGACTCAGTGTGCCCTGGGTTCCTGCCAAACAGGTACCCAGGGCCTATGTTCTTTCCCTAAAACTGTATTGAATACAAAACCCAATTCGCATTCTTTAGCCACAGGTCAGTACCTTGTAAATGGCACCAGAGGTACCAAGGGCACTGTGGCCAGGGAAGGCCTCTAAGGGCTGCAGCACTTATTATGCCACCCTTAGAAGCCCTGTACCTTTGCACACACACACACACTCAGCCTTTGCAGGCTGCGTGTTCTGGTGCAAAACAAAACGAAGAGTCAACATGGCACACATCCCTGTGTGCCATGCCTACAACCCCCTGCCCTGGCATAGGTCAGCCACCCCTCTAGCTGGGTGCACTATACCAGTGGTGAGGGTACAGGTGCATGAGCCCTGTACCCCTACAGTGTCTAAGCCAATTCTTACAAATAATCAATGGGGAGGGAAGAAGAAGCTGTGGTCCATTCGGCTTCCTTATGTTAAATGCAAAGAATCAGAGGAGAGTGGACCACTTGTCCTGTGTAGCCAGGGTCTTTTCTTTTTTGATTCCTTCATAAAAGAACCCTCATAACTATACACAGGTGCGACAGCGGCATGAGCTGGGTTACCGCTTATGTGTAATAGTACAGCATCATCATCAGGTCTTTTTTTTTTAATGTATGCTGACCTCCACCCGGAGGAAGACCAACTGGTTAAACAGTAGCGTCCAGACATAAACATGAGGGAGGGTGTGCGAAGATTCGTATCAAGCTTCCCAGAATAAAATCATAACTGAAACAATGATTTAGAGATTTTAATTCACTTGATGATAATGCTGTACTATTACACATAAGCGGTAACCCAGCTCATGCCGCTGTCGCACCTGTGTATAGTTATGAGCGTTCTTTTATGAAGGAATCAAAAAAGAAAAGACCCTGGCTACACAGGACAAGTGGTCCACTCTCCTCTGATTCTTTGCATTTAACATAAGGAAGCCGAATGGACCACAGCTTCTTCTTCCCTCCCCATTGATTATTTGTAATTAAGCAGCGTGCAGCTGTGGGAAACCCTGAAACCAGAGTGACCACCTGAATTGCGGTTGAGTCCCTGGTATTCTTTTAACCACGAACAGTGGTTTTGACATTGAGAAGTGGGCACTTTTTGAAATTTTGAAATTATGGCGGATAACCAGGGCTTGAGTTATTCTGAAGACGAGGTTAATGCAATTCTCAGCGAGTCATCTCTATTGCAAGATAAAGACCTAGCACAAACACTGACGCAGACCAATGAATGGGAAAACCTGACTGAGACGAAGAAAGACCAGGTACGGACTGCCATACATGGCATTATCATGAAGGAGTACCTCCGTGCGAACGCAGCCCCTAAGGGACTATGGATACAGAATGCCCCACGTATTTTCCTGAAAGACATGATCTTCAGGAAAGACTGGTCCTCCATCTCATAGAAGTGCACCAGAGATTATCTGGTGCTCATAATAAAAACAGCCACAAGATTGGTAGAAGCGCTCACAATTAAAATCCAAATGAGCGAAGCTAAACTAAAAACGACAGTCCAGATCTCACTGTATAAAAAAAGACTGGAGGAGATAAACAGGGAAATGAACGAGACTAAAGAATACATCACTCAAAATAAAATACAGAAATTAAGCAAGGATCTCAAGAAATTCTCAATTGAGAAGATGCACCCCTATGCCAGGGAAGACTACATCATACCAGATCAAAATGATGACGACTCCGCAGGAGAAACATCCAGCAACAACTCTGACTGGAGCAGTGATGATGGCACCTATCCTAGACGAGGAAGAGGACAATACAGACGGAACCAACGACGACGAGGAAACAACTGGTCCATACCACACTTCTATGACCAACCACAACAACTATTCCAACCATCTATACCTAATTACCAAGGGTGGATGAACCCGTACCTACCAGGACCACACATGATGGGTCCCATGATGAATACCCAACGACCTCCTTTTTTAGGGAGAGGCCAGTTCGCCCAATGAGGTAGAAGGAAAGGAGTAACCTGGAGCGAACAGGAGAGGCAAGTACATACCCGCAGTATGTCCAAAGACCAACCAGGCCCCAGCAACGCGAGTCATTGGTGATAAACCTGACCGATACCACTCTCACGGAAGATCAAGAAGGGATACTAAACAAAGGACTGGGCTTCGTCCCTACACCTCCTCTAGACATCTTCAAAGTGAAATGCGAACTATCGGAATTTTGTAGAAAAATCAAACTAAAGGCTTTCTTTAGGAATAAAGAGAACGAGATCCCGACAAGTGACACCAACCTGAGACCAAAATCGACCTTCTGTCCACCAAATCATCTGGTTCCCGTAGAAGTTTTAGCCTTTGAACAAGCCATTCTCAAAGAAGTGGACAATATCAAACCCTCGTCCAACAAACCATTCATCAACATCACAAGACGCGAGAAACAAGCGATGGAAGAATTAAGCAGAAATGAGAATATAATTGTCAAACCAGCCGACAAAGGAGGTGGCATTGTCCTCCTCAATAAACAAGGATACGACACACAATGTCTGGACCTACTGTCTGACCAAAAAGTCTATGAGAAAATTACCAGTGACCCCACCAAAAGACTGCAAAGAATCATAAACTCAATGATAGAAGAAGCACAGACTAATCAGTGGATATCCAAACATTAGGCAGACTTTCTCAGAACCAAGTCTCCCAAAGTACCATATTTCTACTCTTTACCAAAGACCAATAAAAACAGAGTCCCACCACCAGGAAGACCTTTCGTCTCAGGGATAGGCTCAGTACTAGAACCGTTATCACAGTTTGCAGACCAATTTCTCAAACCCTTGGTACAACGAACACCTACATATCTGAAGGACACTCGAGACCTCTTGAACCAACTGAACAATCAGGTCTACAATGAGAATACCATGTACCTAGTAGGACTGGATGTAGAGAGTCTTTACACCAGCCTCCCACAACAGAAGACATTAAACACCTTAGAAAACATCTTATTTTCAGAACCCTGGGCTTATTCTACACCTAGACACTTCGTGTTAGAATGCTGCAAATTAGCCTTGACGGATAACTATTTTGAGTATAATGGCACTCTCTACAGACAACGCCACGGTACATCTATGGGGAGCACTTTTGCTCCTAGTGTGGCAGGTCTGTATGTTAGTGACTTTGAAGAACAGTACATACAGAATCCCATCAATCCGTACCTTACACGAGTAAAATTCTGGAAACGCTACATAGATGACGTCATCATGATTTGGGAAGATACTGCAGAAATCCTACTAGAATTTCTAGAATGGATCAATTCCAGAGACGAATGCCTGAAATTTACCTGTACATCTGACAGGCGAAAACTTGATTTCCTTGACGTCACTGTTTACTCAGAGAACAATATGCTTCAGACAAAGACGTACCATAAACCCACAGCAAAGAACTGCTTACTATCCTATCAAAGTTTCCATCCACGCCCTCTCAGAGACAATTTGCCTTTCAGCCAATTTCTAAGACTGAAGAGAAATTGGAGCAATCTAAAAGTTTACAAAACGCAAGCCAAAGAACTGGGAGACAAACTTGCCAAAAGAGATTATCCAATAAAAATAATCAGAAAATGCCAAAAAAGAGTGCGCAACCAGCCAAGAGAAAATCTTCTACAAGTGTTCACACGGGAAGAACCAGAAGACCTTCTGACCTGTGTCACCACTTATAACACGATAACCAACACAGTGAAGAAAATTGTTAACAGGAATTGGAGAATCCTAACTTCGGATACACTACAATGGCCGAAACCCAGATTTGCTAATAAAAGAACGAGAAATATCAAAGATTTTCTAGTACACACAAGACCAACTCCATATACCACTAGAGAGACAATCACAGCAGCATGGAATCTTGAACCAATCACAGGACACTACCCCTGCGGCACATGCTCAGTATGCAATTTAACGAAAGTCACTAAAACCATTCAACTTCTTCCCAACTTAACTTGGACGTTACGTCATCACACAAATTGCAATACTACGCATGTAATTTACATGATCACCTGCCCCTGCAACCTCAGGTACATTGGGATGACCTGCCGCAAGATAAAACAAAGGATCACTGAACATAAAAGCAACGTGAACTGTAAAAAACTGACTACCAAAATGAGCAGACATTACATAGAGAACAATCACGACATTAGCGATCTTAAATGGGTTGTTTTGGAAAGTTTACGATCTATAAACAGCAATGCGGAACGCACCTTGTTCGAAAAAGAACAACGCTGGATTTACCGTCTGGGCACAGACAAACAAGGCCTGAATGATAATATCCCCTGGCACACCCTGGCATAATGTAACTTCTTGAATGTGACGGCCTTAGAAAAAGGATCGAGGTCCTGATACCTAACATAAATACTTCTGACACTTGTGATCGACCATCTAAAGCAAGAATTATTTGTCTTTTACTAAGTACTTATTAATATTTTTTTACAAGTACGAGATGAAATCACCATGGGCACTTTTTTCCTAGCTTTCTATACGTTCCGTCTTATCTATGCCAACCATTGTGGATGCCAACTATCGCCGCGTAATGTAGACACGAAGCAAGTCTTTTCTCTGTCTCTACAACCTTTCCGTTTCTTAACGGCAATATTGAACGGGTCCTTTCTATTGGAGGTACCACGGACAGAGACAGAACAAGTCGACGAACGTGACGGAACCGGTAAGCACCGATGGCCGCCGCGAGTGGAACGACGAGCTACACAAAGTAAGACGCCTCTAATCCTCTTTACTTGTTCCTCTCTACAACTCTAGGAATACAGTTCCTCATGTGACTCCGGGCACCTCCGGAGAACACAACATATTTTTCCTTGAGGTAATATTGTACTAAAAGTTATTTTGTGTTTGGCCTACTTCGCTAGCATGCGTTATAGTTATCAGTAGAGGCGATATTTGGATTTCTCACAAAACTGTTCCTTATCGTATTACCTCCTTCACTGCACCTTTTGTAGAGATTTGAAAAGGGCCACTACGAGATGTAATCACGATCTCAACGAGTGCACAATAAACGTACACAACTAACACCGTAACGCCGAAAACAAATGCAACCAAAACTGCTCCACTTTCTACTAACCACCCAAGATAATGTTCACAACCAAGCCTCAACCAGTGACAGTTTGTTGACTTTAACATCTACATCTATCACGCGACAAGGTGAATTACCTGTACAATGAGTTCCCTCACTTCACTTAACCGCCCCGTTTTTCGCTATTGTTCTGCCCAGATATATATATTCTTTCTGATAAATTCACCTTAATTTTAACCTCACTTCTCTTAGAGACGACAGTAGCTCCACCAATGATTTCATGAGACAGAATTTCATGATTATCTATCACATCTAGAATACTCGAACACTACTGTTTTTTCCATCCCAATTAGGTACAGATACAACGGATCTGACCACATTAACAAGATCAGTGGAGAATCTTCACTATATAAGGAACCAAAATGCGCCTTCCTTCAGATCGGTCCTGATGAAAGCCTTTAGATTACCACAGAAGGCTGAAACATGTTGACCCCTACAATTTGATAAGTACGGTAGACCAGTAACTCGGTCTTTTCCCGCACACGAACATTTTTATCTTTCTCTTATCAAGCTTCCCAGAATAAAATCATAACTGAAACAATGATTTTGAGATTTTAATTCACTTGATACGAATCTTCGCACACCCTCCCTCATGTTTATGTCTGGACGCTACTGTTTAACCAGTTGGTCTTCATCCGGGTGGAGGTCAGCATACATTTAAAAAAAAGACCTGATGATGATGCTGTACTATTACACATAAGCGGTAACCCAGCTCATGCCGCTGTCGCACCTGCGTATAGTTATGAGGGTTCTTTTATGAAGGAATCAAAAAAGAAAAGACCCTGGCTACACAGGACAAGTGGTCCACTCTCCTCTGATTCTTTGTAAGCCAATTCTTAGACATTGTAAGTGCAGTAATGCCATTAAGAGTATATGGTATTGGAAGTTTGTCATTACGAACTCCACAGAACCATACAGGCTTTACTGAAAATTGAGAAATTTGGTATCAAACATCCCAGCACATTAAACCCACACTGATGCCAGTGTGGGATTTAATGAAAAATGCACACAGATGGAATTTTAGAGATGCTCCCTGAAAAAACGACCTAAGTGTAGTGTCCAGACTGAGTGGCTGCTCACCAGCTGCCACCACCAGACATGTGTCTGGACCCCTGGGTCGAGAGCCTGCTGCTCTCGGGGGTATGAAACAATGGACATCCTGAGACAAGGTGCCAAGCCTCATCCCCCAGAATGGGCAGGGTCCACGAAGGGGAAGCTTCAAAGGCTTGCCGCCTTTGCGAGCTTCCCGAGGCCTTTTGCTGCTTCCAGCAACTGGCCCCCACCGTTTCTGATCCCCACTTTGGGTGGAAGGATAGGCAGGAAAACCAAGTGAGGAAGGGAGGTGTGTCCACCTTTGCCAACCCCACCCCGTAGGTGGGGGAGGCGATGTGAAGCACAACATTCAGTCCCTCCCATCTTGCAGATGGGGGGACGCAGCCAACCGGAGTGAGGCATATGCCCCCTTCCCACTGGAGAGTGGCATAATAGGGGGTGTACCCACCCCAAGGAAGGGACCCATTGGTCCCAACCATTACCTACCTGTACCGCCCCTAAATCTAGTATTTAGTAGCGGTGAAGGAATGGGATCAATTCCTGGAGGATCTCACTACCTCTGAGCCCTTAACCAAATACCAGTATGCTAGAGTGAGACACTCCTTGAGGGAACTCTTGGGAAATGAGATGTTGGAACCTCTAGACATATCAGCACTAACTGATGTGATACGGGCGGACTCCACAAGCAAGCTAGTTACAAAAATATACACCCATACACAGGAAGCATGCAGGCCCAAAATGATAAAAGCAAGATTGGAATGGCAGAGAGACTTAGACAAGACACTAGACGATGGGTGCTGGAAATACTGCTGTGCAGCAACGCATAAGGTGTCACTAAATGGCAGGCATAGGTTAATCCATCTCAAGTACATTAATAGAGTGTATTACACCCCAGAGAGAATGTTCAGGTATGGATTATGAGATACTAAAGAATGCAAGACATGCCGGGCAGAAACTGCGGACATTTGCATGTGTCATGGCTTTGCCCAGAGGATGCTGGGTTCTGGTAAGGGGTGTTTCAGGAACTGGGTAGCATTACAGGTACAGTGTTAGAACTGAATCCCATGCTAGCACTGTTAAGGTATGATAAAGAGATAGCCGCCCAAGACAGGAACCTGGTATCGATTAGCCTACTTTTGGCCAAGCGCAGAGTGGCTATGTGTTGGGCAAGGGGCCCAGCTGCTAAAATAAAGGAATGGTACACAGACATGGTATATTGTAGTACCCAGATAGATACCTATAGTGAATTGTTGCTGCCCCAAAGCCGCCCTAAAAGCTATTGGAACCCTCTACAAAGATATTTAATTAGTAAGGAAACGGGCAAGACCAAGGGTGAGCAAATAACATCAGGATAACGTTCCAGCTACCATAAGTGGCATACAGTCTTGCAGAGCTGGCGGTTGGCGCACAAAAGGTGGAGGGAAGATTCACTATATACACCTGGACACCAGGAGCACAACCTCGAACAAAGTACAACAGGGAAAGAGAAGCGATATGCCCGGGAGCGGGAGGATGGCTACGTCGCCTAGGAAGCAAACGCTATGGTTAGCTTAATGTGTGACATTAATATATGGTTATAACATAGCCTTGTAAATGTATTTCTGTTTTTTCAGCTACATGGTTAATGTATACTACTGATGTGCCATGCTGTAAAGTGTCTTTTTTACTGGATATACTTGCCCTGATTAATAAATACAATTTAAAAAAATAAAAATTAAAAAATCTAGTATTTAGGGGCACCCGTGAACCTTGCCTCCTCAGACAAGAGCTGACTAAGAAGAAAAGAAGAAGAAGGACTGAAGAAGCCGTGCTAAAGCTAAGAAGAGGGGGATGCCCACTGACTTGGCCACAGCCCTACTGGCATGTCCCCACTTCGAACCTACAGAAGCGAAATCCCAGTGTGTCCTGCAGCCAGCAACCACAAGAACCCTGAGGCCCTGCCCTGCCTTCCACAAGAAAGACTTGGTCCCCTGTGAGCATCGGATTTGCTTACTCACAGACTCTGGCTCCGACCAAATCGGCGAGTCTGCATCACTCTGCACCTGATGCCCACGGCCCGTGTTTGAGTGGCCCAACACCACGAGGAGGTATTCCCAGGGATCCTGACCTGAAATCTGGTGATCTCTGACCTGCCTCAACAAAGCCTGCAGCCTCTTTCTGGAGGATCCCAGAGACTGCAACCGGAGCTGGTAAAGAAAACCTGACACCTAAAGACACCCCTGCACCCAAAGCCCACTTGGTGGTGTCCCAGCATCCCCAGGCATCCCAACTTACCTCTCCAACCGGTGGTCACCTCCAGAAGATCTTCATCCCCGTGCCTGCAGTCTTTGTTGAAACCAGAGAATCCTCATTGAAATCAACAGGGAACCCAACACCAAACCAGCACCCTGCACCCAGCCGCCCCTGCGTCACTGCGGGTGTACCTTGGGTGCTAAATCGGATCCCCCTTTGCCCTGAGTGTAACCCAGGGAGCTTTGCTATCACAACCTTGTAGCCTACTCGTGAGCAGCCACCAACCAGAGGCCCCCTAGCCTCCATTGGATAACATTTGGCCTCAGCACTCTGCACCTGGCCGCCCTAGTGCCGCTGAGGGTGTTTTGAGAGTGCATAACTGATAACTTCATTTCTCTCCATATGAAGCCATTGACTGTTTTTCCTTGAAAAATGTTTCAAGTGTGGAGCTGGTTTTGTATTGAACTTTGAAAAACTACAGAGAACTAAAAATTGCTTACTTACCTTTTCTCTAGGAAGTGTCCCAGTGTGATATCTAGGTGTATCACACTGAGAAGAAAAAGTAATCTAGAAAGTAATCTGCAAAGTAATTTAAAGTAATCTAACAGTAATTTCCACTGTCCTGAAAACATTTACAAACCTGTAACAAAGTAATTTTCATTCAGCTTGCTCGTATTGTTGAACCTGCCTTGAAAAGTACAATATACACTTACCTATGCCAGGCTTGCTTGGTTCTAGGAAATAAATACAACTAAATAATATTTTTATACAAATCAAATTGGTCTGAGTGCAGTCTTTGAGTGTGTGACATAATTTGCTGATTGAGTGTGTAGAACAAATGCTTAGCACTACCCTTGGATAAAGCCTTACTGCTCGCCCACACTACCACAAATAGGGCCTTATGTAGGTGGGCTGGCATTTACCACTTCATAAATACCGAATCATACCGATTCGGTATTTATGAAGTGGTAAATGCTATGTAGGTAATTGGTCGGTAAATATTACCGATTCGGAAAAATTCGGTAATTACCGAATCGGTATTTACCGATTCGGTAATGAGGCATACCTTCCCATTGATTGGAAGGTATGCCTCATTACCGAATCGGTAAATACCGATTCGGTAATGGGGGAGCACATGCAAGGGTGGCAGGCTGTCACATTGACACCCTGTTGCACCCCTGATTCGGCCATGTGTGCACATGTGGCACACATACATGCCCTGAGGGCATGTGTGTCTGCCACATTGCACACATCTACGGGCAAAATATTGCATTTACACACATATTCGTCATTTACCACCAACTATTAGTTGGTGGTAAATAACGAATCCCCACACACACCACACAGTCCCCCTACATCTCATTTCTGTATCCGGAATTTACCGAATCGGTAAAATTACCGAATCGGTAATTTTACCGATTCGGTAAATTCCGAATACAGAAATTCTCCCCCTACATCTCAAAAGCCAAAATACCGGTCGGTAACGCTATAATTACCGAAAATCGGCCATTACCGACCGGTATTTGGCTACCTACATGAGGCCCATAGAGAGTAAGGTGCTATCTACTTTTATCTCTGCCTACCTTTGGGGTTCCACTGGACTCCGTGCACACTATACCTCATTTTGGTATAGTATATACAGAGCCAGCTTCCCACACAGGGCCTTCAGTAAGGCTCATCACAACACATTGCCCTGGTGACGAGGGGCATGTCCTGAAGTGTGAGGCTCATTAGCCTTCAGCAGCCGCACTGTGCTTCCTGCGTCAGCCTCCACCAGGGATCCTGATCAGCTAATGACCCAGGCGCTGGTCCCGAGACCTGCCGACAACTCCTGTAGTCTGACTCCTGGATTGATCTGGGTGCTACGAGCTTACATTCTCCAACAACGCTCCAAGGTACTTTGCTAAACCCACACTTGCTCACGGGCGGCTTCCCCGGCACTGGAACACGGCCCGAGTGGCCCACTGACCCCCTTCCAATGCATTTGGGCTTTGGGAACTTACTTGCATTTGATACCGGGCAGCAACCTCCATGGAGGGCCCCCTTTCCGCCTTTGATTGTTTCTCTTCGGTCCAGCATGATCGCACATGAACAGTAAAATACAGGGACCGCCCTGAGCATTGTATTTTTCTCTTGTTAATGTTAATTGTGATTTATAAAGTGCTTAATACCGGCATGTCTCTAAGCGCTATGAGAAGGAAGCTACAGCGCCCCCAGGTGATGGAATTAAGCCCAGGCTTCAATGAAGAGGAGGGTCTTCAAATTCTTCCTAAACAGTAGGAGGGCCTTCACAGATCGGAGATGGGATGGGAGCCTATTCCATAGTGGTGGGATGCAGACGTAAAAGGCCCGCCCTCCTTTTTCTGTGAGGTTAAACCGTGGGCAGGATAGTTGGATCCCCGCGGAGGATCTTAAAGAGCGGCTTGGGACATATTTCACAAGGCTCTCTTTGATGTAATTTGGGGCTTGTCCATGTTGAGCCTTATGGGCAATACAAAGTCCCTTGAATTTGGTCCTTTGCTTGAAAGGAAGCTAATGAAGTTTTTGCAGTAGGTGACAATGTGCATATCTTGAAAAGCATATATCGTATTTATATAATTTTGACCTCGTTTTGCTAATAATACAGAAAGCGATTTTTATAAGCCTGCATGGAATCTTTTTGTGGTGTATCCATTGTGTTACAGTATGTGTGTGTTGCACAAATACTTTAAATTGCCTCTTTAGATAGACCTGCTTGCTATGAGTCAAGCTACCCGAGGGTGAGCATGGGTTATCTGATTTGTGTATCTAGCATACCCTGACTAGAGTGGCGTATACCTTGGCCAACCCTTCACACTGTTCTCTCATCATGTACTATTTTGTTCAGCTCTAGGTTCTCTATCATTGACGCCTACTCTTTCCTTCCTTTCTAACCACTTTAGACATATGTTCGACTGTATCTTCCAACTCTTCATCACTTCACCTCATTCTGCAGGCGCACACCATCTCTTCTAACATCTATCCTGGTACTCTCCACCTCCAAAATTGTCCTCGGTACTTTACCCATCCTTTGGAGCATACGATTATACTTTGTTTTAGACAAATCCCTTCCCTTCACACCAAACTCCTGCATTTATTCCTTCATTTCCTAGCAAACTAACTGTGCCTCATTATCTATTATTAAAATGTTTGGTCCTGTCTTTACTAAAATTTTGCATGGCAAATTGTGGAAACCTCCACAAGAGTATGAGGGCAGTCAGGGTTTACTTGGCTTAGATTGTAACAGAGTTCATGGGGGAGTGACAGTACTTGAGTATTCCTTGGCTTAGATGCCTTCCTGCATTACACTCCAACATGATGGTTGCTCACTGACATACGCCTCTCCGATAAGGAGAGATGGCGCAGGAAGAGCTATCCGAATGGTGTTTTCGCGCGTACCGGCGGGAAGGAGGAATATCTTCTTTGTGGGATCTTCCTCAGGATAAATGCTTAAGCCCACCACCCAAAAAAGCGAAGAGCTGGGTCGTAAAGTGATCTTGCTGATGTGAAAGCCGCCAAAAATGGTTGCGATTCTTTTTTAGTGCCAGCCACTTTTTCTTGTTGAGGTAAACAAGCCACTGAACATTGTTACAAAATATCATAGTGTTCAGCCTTCACAGGTCCCATTTCTTCTGCTGAACTCACCTGAAAAGATGTTAAACCTCCAGGACACAACAGGTGCCTCTTTGGCAACTCTGTCTTTCAAGTTGCTTCCACAGTCTCTGGTTGCCTTCTGAAATGTATGTTCTCAGAGCTTAATTTGAACCAGTGGTTGCCGGTGGGTCCCACCTGCGCTTGTTTTTGGGGACCGGCAATTCTTTTTTCTCTTCAAACATTTCTCGAGAGCAAGAGAGGGAAAAACACAGAGAGGACAGACTTAGGAAGAGAAAGACGTAGCAACCTTCCAAAAGACAACCCGTAAGAGTGAGGAAAATGGGCAAGGAGTGTATGGTGGTGGTTTAAAGAGTCCTGGGATGGAACCAAGGCTACTTAGCCTTGGTATTTGTGCATGCTGACATTTAAAAGTGCTGGCCGCAGGCTTTTGAGCAGAGGTTTGGGCACTGGCACTCATTCTTTTACAAATTAAGCACTGAATGTTCCCATACTGGGCAAGAGCAATTAAAAGTGCCCAAAAAACGTATAGACTCTTGGAGCAAGCAACCTCACTCTGAAGCACCCTCCAAGAGAACCAGGTTCACAAGACTTCATCACATAACTTGGACTACAGTGGGCCAGCTTCAGTTCTTTTACCTCTAGTGCCCCTCCTCAGGTCTCCCCTGGTTTTACTTAAGGCAGTTCTCCCTGGCCGGATGCAGAACATCCAAGTTACTGCCCCTGAACCTGTCCAGGGAGGTGCCAGTCTTCGACCCCTACCTATCACGCAGCTCAGATATCGTTCTCGGTTCAATTGCATTGGGAGTCGTGACACTGGCTGATGACAAATCCCGCCACAATGACTGGGGGTTTTTGCCACTACCTATAACAAATATGCAGACAGGGCTTGTGTATTCCAAAGCACCAGTGCTGTGACCAGCTTTAGGCAATTCCTAAAGATTACATATTGCTCGCAGACTACTCAAGCCACAGCCTTTGGCCACTACAGTGTTCAGGAAGGTGGAGTCGACCTGGAAGCTCCTTGCCAGGGAGACCGAAAACAAAGGCATAATAAAAGATGGAAAGCCTTCCTCACTCAGCTACCACTCAACCTCCTGGGGCACAAAGGAGCAGGAAGTGGGAAAGAACTTCGGTCTCCTGTCCCTTACACCAGAGTCCGGTCTTTTTTAACGCACGTTGCTGTGGGGGAGGCGTAAAATTCACTTTGCTGCCTTTCAACCCCCGTCTTAGGGGTTGTTCACATACAGGAGATCCCACACGGATTTCATGGGTTGTGATAGTCACATACAGCATGCAGGTTCCACACTCACATGCACAGTGTAAACAACACACGAGCCATTCTTGTCCCACACAGGTGGCATGGAGGGGCCACTAGCAGTGGACCTTTTCAGTGCCTACCAGCGATACAAATGACACAAAGCAACATGAATGACAACATTCAACTTTTGTACGCCAAAGGTTTTTTGCTCCAAACATTTCTATGCGCTACACAAAGAGTACATCGAAGGCGGTCTAGAGTGTTTTTTAGAGAGAAGAGACACGCTGCATACCTTGTTGACAGCTAAGACTGTCTTTATCAACGGAGGTGTGAACACACTGTTCGTCGTGATGGGCAAACACACGCTGTTGTCTTGCTCCAGGTCTCAGCTTTATTGGCTTCAGGCGAAATGTAGCGTCTGTGAAGTGCGAAGTGTGCTGGAAAAAGGTGAGGCTGTCTCTGGCAGAATCTTGAGCGATAATCTGAGCGAAGGACCTCTCCTGTCAAGTGGTCAAATGGTATTCCTTATATACTAAGGCCCTCATTTATGAGGCCCAAGCGGCACTTTTGCGCCGCCGGAATGTCACTTTATTGACGTTCCGGTGGCGCAATGTTCCACAGCATATTTATAAGGCCACGTAAGCCACTTTACGTGGCTATTCATGGCCTGAAAAATATGTGCCCCTTTGAAGCAGAAGACTGCATGAAAGGGGTGTTCCTGTGGGTGTTCCTACGCAACCCCCTTCGAACCTGACATATTCCCAGATTTACAAGAAATCGTAAACCTGGGAATGCGTCAGAACCTAACGCCACTCCAGGGGTGGTGTTAGGAACGCACAACGAGGAAAAATGTTTTAATTTCTCCTCGTGCATTCCTTTTTCTGTGTGTGCTGCAGAAACATAGAAAAAAGAAATTGCAGCGCAGGCACACTTGCACAAGGGTGCAAGGGTGCCCCTTGTATACGATATTTGTAAAATATGTCGGGTATATTGTGTGTAATAGGCTCTGGATTTCTAAAGCAGTTCTGGCTGTCTGCAGATTATAAACATTAACCACTGAAGTCAAAGGGACTTCTTTTTGTAACAGAACAGACAATAGCTTGTTTAAATCATCAAAACGCATAGATTTCATACTTATGCTGGGCCAAGGGATTTTTCTGTGCGGAAATGGATGCAATGGTAGAAACAGATAAATAAAAAACAACTCAACCCTGGCACCAAAGTGCTACACATTCAGTTCAATGATATAGTGTCACACAGAAGGGAGTGTCCAAGGGGAATGTCTACAATTTGCTGTACTGTTATACAAAGGGTTATCTGCATTTTAATTTAAACAGATGTGGGAACAAGGACATTTTAATAAATGGAATAATTGGGAGGTGTGCATGGTTTCCTACCTGCCAATAGATTTATATTTTTGACAGTTGTGAAAATGAAAAGATGCAATAGGCAAGGAAATAATACTGTCTATTAGCCAGGTAATAGGTGGAGTGTCACTAACTCTAAATGGTGCATCTTCAACTTGTTCTATGCTTAATAGGTGTATGTAGGTTCTTTTTTGTCAATTGTTTCTTGCATGAGCTTGGAACTATATGGTTCAAACTGGGGTGTTCCATTGAAAAGGCTATCAAGGCACGAAATATGATCTAAGTGTGCGCAGTGCCCAATTTAGCTGATAGTTGCTCTTAACTGAGCCTGTCTGTGTTGTAATAAATTCAGGCTTCCTTTCAGGCAGTCTAAGGCTGAGGACAGAATGTGATTTAATGAGTACAATTTTTTAGACAGCGCATTCCTTTGTTCTATTTGCCTAATTCTTTCTGCAGCTTCTTTCTCTGAATATTTATTTAAATCTTTGTAAATAGCACATATTCCTGTGGCGAGGAATCTTTTATTTCTTTTAGAACTCGTTCCCAGAAGAAAGTCAGGAAAAGACATGTTTTCTTCAACGAAGTAAAAATATTCTTTCCCCACGGAAAGACTCTAGCCATCATTGCTGTAGCTTACCTACACATATGTGGTATCTACTACAGGTGCTTGTGTATTGTACTGTGAGTCAGGACAATTGTAGGTCCAGGAGCGTTGGAAAGGAAACACTGCATACAGGTGTTAGAATCATATGGCTAAATCCTCAATAGGGAATTGAGTTGAATCATATGTTCCATTTTGTATCATATAATTTTAATCAATTTCAGACATACTTTTTTTTAATTGCCACTTGTCGAACATGGTCAGATTGATTTTTGGACTAATAGGCTTTTTAATTTTTTTTTTGTTATATAAGGTCTGTTTTTATTTTCTATGAACAAAGTCGGACAGAAGTCTAAAATGACACAGCGTTAAGCCTACAATCCCTTTAGGGCCGGCCGCATTTCACCCAAGACTCCCCGAGAATCTGCAGAGGCATGAAGAGACAATCATAAACACAGCATGTCGCCTACAACCCTTGCTGGGCCGGCCGCGTGACATTGTATATAGAGCAATATTAGGGTGGTGTGCGAAGTCTTGGGACCTTTTTAGTACAACAACAAGAACAAAGAAAACACGGGCCTAAGACCCATCTAAAGTGGATAGTGATGAAGGAATAGAAAAAGATCAGAAAAGAGGGAAAGAAGAGAGGGAAGGGAAGTAGGCAAAAATAAAAGCAACTAGGCAGACGGGCGGGTATACGCGCATAAAAGTGCATGGTGTTGAGAGCACATATTTTGAGGCCTGTCACAGGGGACGTCTTTCAGGTCTGGCATAGTTACGCAAGCAGTCTATTGGGGTCCGACGGAAGTATGGCATCTTCAAACATTCATAGCGCTCTGAGCTTGGAAGGCAGATAACGCGCATGTTCTACATTGCAGAGATATTGGACTAAGGGTCGCCAAACCGCAGTGTATCGTGTGTCGCGCGATTGCAGCTGTAAGAAGCTCCATGGTTATGACATGCCATAAGCGCGTGAACCATGCAGTGATTGGGGGAGGTTCCGTTTTTTCCCAGTACAGCTCTATAAGTTGTTTAGCCGCCCCTAGCATATGTAGGGCTATAGTCCAGTCGCTGCGGGTAAGTGCCTTTAAGTTGGCTGGTTTAAGGCCCAAAAGGATCGTGGTTGCAGACTCAGGCAGGGGGAAGCCCAATACTTCCTTAATATGACTAAGGACTTCCTTCCAGAGCAAGGTTAAGAGCCCCAGAAGCATTCAAACATCTCCAGCACAATGGGGACACGGCGGGGAACATTTTGTGCAATCGGATAGGCGTATAATACCATTGCGTCATAATTTTATAGGCATTCTCCCTATGAGGAATGCTGCGATAGACCCCAGGGATATCCCGCCAAAGGCGACTCCACTGTGACGGCGTGATTTCAGTGGTTGACACTGCTTGCCATTGACGCTGATGCAAGTGTGCATTTAGTATTGGGGGATGCTGTTAGATCTGGTATGTCCGAGAAATAAGGCCTTTCGACTCATCGAAGGATCGGACAAGTCGCTCAAAGGGGGTGAATGGCCGAACAGCGGCCTGTTGTATCTCAAGTGAGGACACCCAATGCCGCAACTGGGCACATTGTAGTCTTGCGCTCAGCGGAAGGCAAAAGTCCTCCCTGTCTTAAGCATTCCTCCCCTATACAGGTCTCCGATCACTCTGCAAACCCCCTGTAGCCAGTTGGCGAACGTATGCGAATGGAGGGCCGGAGGGAATAGTGGGTCACCAGCAATAGGGGTATGAGGAGAAGGGAAGGTTGTTAACCCCTTACACACTGCTATTTTATCCCATATATCTAGAACCGTTTTTATAGGTACCGCAATATAGGCACTGCGTGAGCGCGCCGTACGATGGTGCCACGCAAGGTCGAAGACGAAGCGGTGATGCGATGCCCAATAATAATTCAAAAGATTAGGGCATGCTAGCCCCCCTCTGTCTCGCGTTGACATGAGGGTCTTCTGAGAGAATCATGGCCTACGTCCGCCCCAGATAAAGTGGGTGAGGTCCCGCTGCAGACTCTGTATTTGGTGTTGCGGGATAGGGGTGGGAAGACATTGAAATAAATATAAGATTTTAGGGTTTACTGACATTTTCACGGCGTTAAGCCTGCCCAACCAGGAGAGAGTTAAGGATTTCCAACCCCGCAGATCCTCCAAGATGGTTCTCTTGCATTCCCGTCAATTAACCTGGGTCCACAAGCCCAAGGAGGGGGTCAATTGGAGCCCCAAGTACCTGATGGATTCCGTGGCCCATTGATAAGGGGCAAGCGTTTTCAACACTGGTATCTCTTCCTTCGGGATCGTAAGATTCAAAGCCCAGGATTTGCAGTGGTTAATTTTAAGGCCGGAAGCCTGCTCAAAGGACTGTAGCAGATTGTGAAGTGCCGGAAGGGAGGTGTGTGGACGCGAGAGGGTGAGAATAAGATCATCCGCGAAGAACGCCACCTTGTTCTGCCTGCCTCCAAGAGAAATGTCATGTATGTCCGCATTCTGTCGGATCATTTCTGCTAAGGGCTCTACCACCAGGGCAAACAACAGGGGCGACAAGAGGCACCCCAGCCGAGTACCCCTGTGTATGGAGAACGGTTCTGTAAGTTGTCCATTAACCCGAACCCGAGCTTGCGGGGATAGATATGGGGCCATGATCATGGATATCATGTTCCGGCCTAGTCCAATCTTTTGCAGCACTGCGCGAAGAAAGCCCCGATCTACCCGATTGAACGCCTTCTCCGCCTCAAGCGAGAGAAGGCAGGCTGGTATATTCCAGTGCTGTGCTTTCCCCACCAGGTGTGCGATTCTACGCACATTGTCCGCCCCCTGCCTATTACGAATGAAGCCCACTTGATCTGGCTCCACTAGGCCAGGCATGGGGGGGTCTAAGCATCTGGCGAGCATTTTGGTGTAAATTTTGAGGTCTGTGTTCAGCAAAGCAATGGGACGATACGAGGCACACATCGCGAGATCCTTTCCCGGCTTGGGTATGAGAGCTATTTCAGCCATACCCATGGAGGGCGTCGGCTCTTCCAAGTCCGAGAAGGAATTGTAGAGACGCAAGAGATGCGGCTGGAGTTGTGGGAGGAACATACGGGGCAGGCCACCTTGTCCTGGTGTCTTCCCTAGACGAAGATCCTTCAGCGCTGCCATCAATTCCTCTGCCGTAAGGGGATCTTCCAATTGTTTTGCATGGTGTGGGTGAATTGGAGTCCAGGGGCATTGGTTCAAAATATCATCAATATGATCTGCGGAAGGTGGGTCCGCCGCATAAAGGGCAGCGTAATAAGTCCTAAAGGCCTCACATTTAGCTCGTTCCGTGATGGCCCAGCCTCCATCCAATGTTCGGATATTTGCTATACGAGCCTTCGCTGTGCGTGTCCTCAAGCGCTTCGCCAACAATCTACCCACCTTGTTCCCCCTCAAAATATCTTTGTTTTAAGGCTAGCAGGGATCGTTCAGCTTTGTTGGTGCGCAGGGTAGCGGAGCTGGCCCCGAAGGTTCGCAAGCCGCCTCCTACCTGCGAGCGAGGAATGACCCTGGTCTTGCTTCTCCAGCGTCTTAATGTCCTTGGCAAGGCTCTCCTCCAGACGGCGGGCTTCCCGCGCCTGTGCGATCGACAAAGAGGTGATGTGGCCACGAATCGTAGCCTTAAAGGCATCCCACACCACAGAAAAAGGGGTCTCAGGGATGGCATTGGTCACGAAATAAGAGGCAATAGCGGTCCGTATGCTCTCCACAGCAGTCGGGTCACGTAAGACATGCAGCGGCAAGCGCCACTGCGGAAGGCGGGCAGAGCAAGCGGCCGAATCCTGTAGGAGAAGCTCCACGAGGGCATGCTCAGATAGCGATATATCAGACATAGATGCCCCCAACGCGTCCTTCATGATGTCGTGCGAAATAAAAAGATAATCTATACGCGAGTACGAACGGTGAACATGGGAGTAGTACAAGTAGTCCCGCACCTCCGGAGAGTAATATCGCCATACGTCTAGCAAGCCAAGGTCTGCTATCTGTTTCCGGAGTGCCAAGGACATAGCCCCCATCCCGTTGGAGGATGCTTCTCTACGGTCCATCGCAGAGTCCCACACCAGGTTAAAGTCTCCCCCCAAAATTAGAGAGGAATTGCCACGTGGCACATGTTCCCGTAGAAGTGTGCGGAGATAGGAGTCCTGCATCTGGTTCAGTGCGTAGACATTGCACAATGTGAGTGAGCGTCTCCCCACTCTCACCCCCGCCCTGATGAAGCGTCCATCTGGACTGCGAAAGACTTTGAGGTCGCCCTGCCTGATACCAGATCTGCATAGAATAGCCACTCCAGCCGTTTTAGAAGTTGCTGTGGCCCAGAATTGGAGGGGGTAACTTGGGTGCACCATGCGGGGGGTATCGACCCGCAGTAGGTGGGTCTCTTGCAAAAATAGAATGTCTGGATTATGTTGCCGTATGTAAGGCCACACCTGCTGCCGCTTATTGGGAGAGTTCAGCTCCTTGACATTAAGGGTGAGTACCGTTAAGGGACCGAGAAGAGCCATGGATATAACGGTTCCCAAGTGAGTCGATCATGCCACCTCATCAAGGGTATCAGGGAGATGTAAAGGAGATACTGGAGAGTGCAGTCCATTGCCACAAGCGCGCATCGCAGCCTTGGGGTCGCCCGACCACCATACCTAGTGAGCAGGAAAGAGGGAGAGAGAAGGCGCAGACAAGTGGGAAAACTGTGAATATAAAGATGTACAACCAACTCCGGCCAACCGGGCCACATTGTCCTGTTCCAGTTGCGGGCTGGCCTACACCCTAAGGTTCGGATAAGCCCAGAGACGTCACTCTCTCAGGAACAGAGGGGGGTGTGTCGTCCGCTGCTCTCTAGGTCTTTCAGGCAGATTGCTCTGGCATTAGCTACATTGCGGAAGAGGAGCTGGGGGATAAATGAGCCATGAATCAGGGAGGTGGAGAGTCCGGGCCTGACTCAGGTTTGTCCCCTTCCAAGGACCGTATGTGCTCTATAATGTCCTGTTTGGCCTGCAAGGTCGCTTGTTCAGTGAAGGGCGGTGAGCGTCTGCGCCGGTGCACGGTCGACCAGGTCGGCTTGGCAGGCACCTGCGTAGAAGGCGAAGGGGGGGTGGGGCTGGTAGGCCGCGAGGAAGAAAGTCGGAGCAGTTGAGCCGCATCACTGTAGGATCTAATCACCCTGCGCTTGGACTCCCACACAAAAATAAGAGCAAATGGGTGGCCCCACTGATAGGGGATGTTCATACTCCGCAATTTGTCCGTCACGGCGGCGGCGCAGGGTAGTGGGTGCCAGTTCCTGGAAAATCTGGATTTTGTGCCCCTCGTATGTAAGATCTGGCTTGGCTCGCGCTGACCGAAGTATAGCTTCTTTTTCAGTAAAAAAGTGGACCCTGGTTAAAATATCCGGAAGGAGGCCCGACCTGCCCGTGGGCCCGGAGACGCAATGAGCGCGATCCAAAGCCGGCGGGGAGGCGTCATCATCTCCCCACACCTCGTGTAGTAACCGCGCCACATAGGTCATAATGTCTGTCCCTTCCGCTCCAAGAGGAACCCCCCGAATGCGGAGGTTATTCCGGCGGCTTCTATTTTCCAGGTCCTCCTGCTTTAGTTGTAATTCTATGTGTTGGTCTTCCAGGACGGCTAAGCGCTGCCAAAGCTGCTCCTGGTCTTCTGTACGGGCATCAACCGTCTTCTCCAGTCCATCTACTCACTCACCCAACTCCGTGACTTCTCTCTGGAGTTCCTGAACACAGGAGTGCTCTTCGGTCTGCAGGGAGCCAATCTCGGCCTTCAATTCTGACATAAAGGAAGCCATAAAAGCCTGTGTCACCGGCGGTGAGTCCCCCCTGCCTGTGGGGCCCCCTCAGCAGGTGCGGACGCGCCCACCTTGCCCCACATCGCCGCTACCGAATTGTCCTTGGGTGTCGGCCCTGGAGCGTCTTTGCCTCTGTTAGTGCGTGTCATTCTTAGGCTGTAGGCCGTCAGTCGGCTTCTAAACTGTGAGGGTATGAGGAGACCACCCACAGCGCCTGCAAATCACGGGTCTCAATGGGAGCACCACTCCCCACCACAGGGCCCCTCAGAGGCAACCGGCCCCACCGCAGGCCCAAGCGAACCAGGCAGCTCAGGGTACGAGATCCCAACACTCAGGTTGTCGCGACAGGGCCACAGCTCCCATCCGCACGCATGTTCAGCGCCCCCTGGCTATCCTGCAGCACCTCCTCACCGATCACATCAGCCCCACTGTAGGGTGCAGTCAGGCCCCCCAGACGCAGTACAATGCCTCAGCCGCGTCTCACGATAAGCACCCAGGGGGGGCCTACGGGCGCGCAAGGTCCGTCACCTCATCACAGAATTGGCGCTATGTGTGTGGTGCGGCAGCTCCTCTTGTGGCCCACCAACAAGACGGGAGGGGCCCAAGGTTTTACAAACAGCGCGGGCAAGGCCACAGTGATCAAGTTAGCATCAGTATCTAAACGGCCTGGCGTCGCACTGTAGAGATAGTCAGTAGGAGGTCAGCGGGAAGACTGGTAAGCAGCAGGGCTCCCCGAGAGCCGCCCGTCTCAACCTAGTCCGCAGCGTGCCAGTCCTGCTCCAGGCCAGGCGCAAAAGGAGAGGACCCCACAGGGCTATGAGGTGCAGGTTGCCAGAAGGGGGGTACACAGGAGCGCACCAGCAGAGAGGGACCCCACCTTCCACACCCCCTCTCGCGCCACGAGGTTGTGCTATTGATGACCAGCAGCAGATCACTCAGGAAAGGCACCCTCTCTGCATCAGCCCACCTCCAGCAGACTCCCGGGTCTACTCCCCGGCCCGCGCCAGCTCCAGAGGGACCGGGGAGGCTCAAGGCACTGGGCCCGGTGGTGTAAAGGACTGTAGTGCTGCACCAGGCAATGTGAGTGCTCACCCCCGGGACCCTCACAAGGCCCGCATCATTACTTCAAGGCTGCACTCCCCACTGGGCCCCAGTTACTCACAGTCTTCACCGGCAAGATGCGGGCAAAATGGCGGCCGCCACCGGAGCCGGTCCCTAAAGGCCCGAAACACACCTGGGCTGGTACAATCGTCGCCGTCTCCCTCCAGCCAGGCTCAAGCGCCGCCGCCTCTCTCCAGTCTGCCCGGTGGCCCCGCCGGACCTGAGACAACAATCAGCCGGGCGCTAAGCTGGCAGACGCGCCCCCGGCCTAGCAGACAAAATGGCGGCTCAGGCTCCTCCACAGAGGCACCGACTGTGCACCCGCTCCGGGCTGGCTCACCCTCCAGACCACCAAAGGCGTCTCCGCTGCCTCGCCGTCACCCTTCAAGTCGCAGAGCAGCAGGAGGTCCCGGAGCGATCAGAGGCAGCTATTATCGCAGCCCACGGAACCTTCACTCTGGACGCCGCAAAATGGCGGGCACTCCGATCGCCGAGCAGGTCCCCGGAGCCTCACCGCTGGCATCGCCGCTCCCGCAGGGTCTTCTGCTTCGTCGAAGGTGCGCCCAGCTGTCCGCCGCCAGGACACCCCCAGAGTCGGTATTAATGGGCCCCCACCTCCGCCAGAATAGCCTTAGTAATCAGCGGCCCGCCGGAGCACTCCGAACGCGCGTCTTACCACATAGCCAGCAAGACCACGCCCCTTAATAGGCTTTTTTTAAGACATTTATTGTTCCAAATCCCAAACAAGCATGTAATAATGTGCCTAGTAATTCAAATAAGGATCTTCATTATTCAAAGTAGCATACGCCTGTAAAGCAGACATCATTCTTTTAACAGTCTCAATGTCCCAATCATCTGAAATAGAACCGAGTATTTTAACATTCATTTTAACTTTTATCACAGATGACAATTACAATGTCTCAGTGAGCCCCATCATTTGGTATGAAGCCTTTTTCCCATGTTTGCAGCACAACGACCTCTTGAGGGTCTGTGGGACGAGGAGTATGGCTGTAGTTCACAAACCACAGGTGAGGCAATTGTTCTTGCTTGGACAAAGTGTTCATTTAGTAGTAGTAGAATGACAAGTAACGTTGACTACCACATGATGAAGAGAAAAGGTCCCAAAATGATCCAAGCATAGGACCACGGAGGAATCAAATACTTGGCACAAAACTATTTACAAGCATGAAATAGTTTCTGTTGATGAGTAACCGTAGAAAGGGTTGAAAAGTCTCCTGTGAAATATTCAGAGTCATTTTCAATACTTTTGGTTTCTCGAGGCTCTCGAAAGGGTACCAAGTCAAATGACATAGTGTCAGGTGGAAAACATGGAATTACGTTGGACAATAGCCACTGTCAGATTGGCAGCATCAGCTGTGTTTGTTGCGATCAATGTTCTGCTTAAAGTGTTAAGCTCAGATATCCCCGGCTGGGAACTTGAGCTGGAAATGTTAGTACTTTGTTCAGGGTCAGGGTATTCAGAGTTGGTAGAGGCAAGGAAGCACTGCTCTTACTCCTTCTTGGTATCTGCGGCGGTCAGCTGTAGAGGACTGGTCACATAATGCCTTTTAACATAGTTAATAGGCACCTCTCTGTTTTCCTTCAACCAGGCTTAGGAGGCAGAATACCAATGCCGCTGCCTTTTACCCAAGAACAGTGATGGAGGGTTTGTAAGATGGTTGAAAAGCTTGCTTGTTGTGGATTTTCTCCTGAGCTAGGTCCCCAACCTTGGGAGTCCACCCGTCCTCCTGTATTTTTTTCTGCCTGTTGTTGGTGATTTTATGACTCTGGGCACTTCATCACTGCTGATCAGTGCTAAAGTGCATGTGCTCTCTATGGTAAACTTATTAAGATAGGTCTACACCTGTTTTGGCATATTTAATTTACCTATCAGTCCCTTGTGCAGTGGTATCCCATATACCCAGGGCCAGTAAACTAAATGCTACTGGTGGGCTTGCAGCAGCTACTTGCGCCACCCACCGAAGTAGCCTTTCAAACCTGTCTCAGGCAGATGCCTAAAGTAGGCCCTAGCTAGCCCTTTGGGTAGGGTGCGGTGTACGTAAAAGGTAGGACAGGTGCCTTAACAGGGTGGCATTTCCTGGTAGTGACAAACAGACTATTTGGTTTCTCACTGCTGTGAGGCTGGCCTCTCATAAAGATGCATTGGGGATTTCCTGATATGTGCTTCAGTGGTAATTCCTGACATGAGAGGGGTAGCGCGACCATGCTTGGTATGTTTGGAATAGTAGTGATAAATCCTGCTTATTGGTGAAAGCAATTTATTATTACTATTTTAGAAATGCCACTTTTAGAAGTGTGCTATATGTCTTTGTGACTATCTGGATGTGTATTGACCGTCTGGTTCTGACTGACAGGGGAGAGGGGATGTGCATTCACTCCAGCTAGTCCTTGGGATGGTTGAGGTGTGTCCTGCGCTGCCTGGGCGACTCAGCGCTAGGCTGAATAGACTGTGGCTGAATTTAGAATAGTGGGAGGGGTTTTCCCTGGCACCTAAATAGGCCTGGTCTGCATTTGGAGTGGTGGGAGGAGTAGCACCTGCCCCTGAATAGGGCTGTGCCTGCCTTCCACAATGATGGCTCCGCCCCCCTGTGGTGTGTCTGGGGCCAAGGCTTACACTAAGAATAGAGGGTGTTGTGCACTGATAATTGTATTGTTCCGTGCCCGCAGAACAAAGAAATTTGGGCTATAAGTACTGGGGCTGTGACCCCATGTTTGGTGAATTGGTGGAGATAAGACACTGCGTGGGACTTGTGGCCAGCTGCTGCTGGCTCTGCAGACTGCACCTGGCCAGGGGGGACTGACATGCTGTCAGGAGGAACCTCTGTGTTCTGGCCTGCTGCATCCACCCTGGCTGGGTGCCCCGGGGTGACCTAGCAGGGCTAGGTGGCCTGCCCTGTAGGGGGGAGAAATTAGCACAGGATAAGCGCTTTATTTTTGCCAAAAAGCACATAGTTAGCGCTGTATTACCTTGAGGGGAGAAAAGGGAAGCAGCCTGGTTTTCCTTGAAAGCTGAGTGCTGTACTTGGCAGTGCTCCTCGCCACGAGAGCAGGTGGGGCTGCAGGACGAGGGCATACATAGCGGGTTGCAGCGGGAGGGAGAGCATGAACGTCCAGCCTCCAGTGGGTGCTCACGCCGAGAAGACGTGAAGAGCTGGAATCGTTGCGGCGTCTCCCACGGCGGCCCAGGCTTGGAGCGGTTGCCTAGCAACCTGCCTGAGAGGAAGGCGGCCCGCGCAGTACCCGGGAGCGCAAGGGCCCCACCGTAAGACACAGTGACTGCTGGGCCTTAGGAGAAGCGGACACCTTGCCCGAGCGGAGACACGCCTTTGCTCCCGAGGCCCAGCCCAAGAGGGACAACGAGCAGTGGGGCCTCCAGGAGGAGTGGCGCCTGAAGCGGCAAGGGCCTTTCTATGTGACCCCGCATGGGGCATAGGCAGCCCGGGAAATTCCTGACTCAGCCGGAGTACAGGGGAAGTTTCCCGACCACAGGCCGCTACCATGGGGAGGACCCTACGAGGTCCCCTCACCGGCTAAGGCCATGTGTTGTGCCCTGGCCACGTTGGAAGCTAAGTTGAAGGTTGTAGGCGGGCAAGTGGCCCAGTAGCCTACGGGAAGAATACCAGGACACCAGGTACCATCATAGGAGCACAGAGGCCGCTCTTATTGTTGTTCTGCACTCATGATGAGGCGATGCTGGTCTTTCCTAGATGCTATCCCTTGATGTGAGTAGGTTTTGGATGTTACATTACCAGGATTTGGCACCACGGGTACAGTGATATGATGGTAGTGTGTACACTAGCAATTTGTGTCTGTTGGGCCCTGATGTAATGTTGTCTCGTACAGGGAGATTCATGGCCATAGGGAGTTCCTAATGTGTGCAGACTGCTAGTATCTACTAGGGTCCCTGTAAACCTCAGTAGTGAATACAGAACTGTTATCTGAATAAAATGAATGAAGAAGAAAAACCCCCATGGACACTGGCACTGCATATCTTTTACTACTGCTGATGCACTTTCATTTGTCTGTGGCCAAACCCCTAGGAATGAAGAACATGAATCAATCGCTACCAATATGTACTTATATCTGTTAGCTGAATGAAGGGGACCCAGCTGCCCAAATAAATCAGCTGGAAGGGGATATTTGAAATCATGAAGGGAGTTGGCAAAGGTTTATTGACAGTGGAGGGTGTAATCTGTTGAAAAATTTCACCCTGCCTAACTAGTCCCTATGTAGACTGTTTATATAAACTAACCACCAGTATCGCTGCTGTAGCATGGCTATGGTTGCATTAATTCCTGCATGTGCAGAGGGCAACCCTCATGGGCTTCTTTGATTCTTGGCAGATTATTAGTTAGTATTCTGTCTCCCACTTCTGGTATCATAAGTTCAGGAATGGTATCTGAATTAACGGTGTAGGAGAATTTGGGAGGAAAGGCTGTAGGAAGTTTCCCACCTTGCTTGGTTGCATGTATGCCTGTTAAATATCTGTGTTGATCTTCGTTTGAGGTCTACTTAGGACTGCTACTCTGCCGGTCTGAATTGCAGCCTTTGCTGCTAGCTCAGATGCACAGTTCACCTTGGCATGAATGCCATCAGGCTGATGGCCCATAGTGTGCCTCACATGGCCTAATGGAATCTTATCTTTTAAGACAGTTATCTTTCCCAAAAGCTGTCTATTTTTATAGGTTTTCCCTTTGAATCCTTGAACCCATTCAACCGCCGATGCCACAAATCAAAATTTGTAACCATGTACATAAAAGGATAAGTCGGACACAATAAGTGTGGAAATTGACGGGTCAGCCCTTTGTAAAGCATGTAGCAGGGAATGTAATTCTGCATGTCATGCAGTACTATCACCTAGAATTTTACTGCGGGTTTGCTGTGAGAAGAATTCTTTATCTTTCACTTTATCTTGTACAGCCCTGCAGGCTGTGGAATATCTGTATTTTGTTGCTACAGCAGGCTGGGCAGTGCCATCTGTATAAAAGATGCTCTGGTAAGACTGAATGGGTAAAGTGGCAAAATCCTGTTCATATTGGAGAAAAGCTTGTGTACGAAAACTTTACATCCACTGCACTTAACCCCTTCGGCGCTGTGCGAATTCTCCCGCTGTGCTGGAGAATTAATGAGTGGGCGTGTTTCGGACGTCCTCCACACATGCCCACCGTGACGTCGGACGGCCGGGGGCCGTCCTGAGCACCGAAGAGGTTAAGGAAGGTGGTGCCCACTGTACCCATCTCAGGTATAGGATACGAGCATTAGGTATGCTTGCCTTTGTGGCCAGCTCTAGTACTTTTCCCTGCACCAAAGGGCGCTCCTTTAAGATAACTGTTTGCACGGCCATCAGGATTTTTCTAATAGAGGCGAAACTTGTTCACCCAGCGAAAACAAGTGAGACTTGTAATAACTGGGAGAGTTTGTCCTTCATTGTAAGTTACATAGGTATAACCATAGTGACTGGATATAACTAATAACTAGGTTGGTTTTGTTATTCCTAGTTTGTAAATATTTAGGGGCAGATCTATGTCGGAGATGCGCCACTTTTACGCCGCCGTTGCGTCACTTTTGTGACGCAGCGGCGGTGTAAACCCTGCGCCACGTTGCGCCATATTTACATCGTGACGCATCTATGGAGATGCGTCACAATGTAAAGCCCTGCGCCACGTAAAACCTGCATCAGGTTTCACGTGGGCGTGTCGACATAGGGGGGGGGGCGTTCCGTCGCAGGAACGCCCCTGAAAAGTGACTCAGTCAAATCTATAAGATTTGACTGAGTCACTTTCCCAACGCTGATGCGCCAAAACCCTGCGCCTGCTTGAAGCAGGCGTAAGGCTTGACGCACCATGTTAGGGATAGGGTTGGTTGGAACAGTGCTGGAGTTGCGTCGCGCTTGCGACACAACTGAAGCACTGCGCCAACCTTACGCCATTGGATGCGTCACGCATCTGTTTATTCCTGCGCCATGATGCGCCGCATTATAAATGCGGCGCATCATGTGTGGCGCAAGGGTAAACTTGCGTGACGCATCATTCCTGGCGCATCCTTGCTGATTTGCAGGGATGCGCCAGGCAACATAAATCTGCCCCTAAGTCTCAAGTCTGTCTGCTTGTAGGGCACGCAAGATATCACTGTGCACGTTCAGTCATTGTTTGGATGACAACATGAGAGAAATCAGATCATACACGGGCTTCACTCTCTCAGCGTAGTGAGGCAAATAAGGTAATCCAAAGTTTAGAAATTCCAGCAGGGATTGCAACATTTTCAGTGTGTCTGGAGGTTGCAAGGTAGCAGACTTCTGATGACTCAACGTCAGGTAGCCAATCTTACTTTTTAAAATTTAATCTTGTAACCATGTGATGTTAATATGGTCACTACTCTGTGTCTACCTTGGTCAGGTGTAGATTCAAGTTATCATCTGTTAAATATATAACAGCGATGTATCACAATACCTCAGGATCTGGTTTTAAGATATCCATGATACGCGCTAAAATGGAGACCGCAATATTTCTATAGCCCATGGGCAAGCATCGGAATGAAAACTGCACTCCGTCAAAACTAAAAGTGGTTTGATACTGACTCTCAGGCGCTATGTTCTGACTAAAGAAACTGTTGGAAAAGCCCAGAGCCGTTTTATATTTTTTCTGCACCAGGTTAGTCGTAAAGCGTTACGTACAGCATATGTTCACATGTGCAAATTCAAATTCTTGTAGTCTAAAACTATTCTATAGGAACCGTCTGGTTTGGAGACGGGTAAAAAAAGGCACGTGCTCATTGGTGAAAGGCAAGGCGCTATTATGCCCTGGTAATGCAATTTGTCTAGTATTGCTTTTATACCATGTTTTTACCTGGTTTTGAAGGATATTGAGCTTGTGGTTGTAGTTCACTGCATAAGGTAATTATGACATGCAGACTAGAGTGTCTGTCCCACCACACTTGGTTTCTACATAAGTCTAGATCTTGTCTTACTGCCCATTCACTGGCATAAATTTCCCTGGCATCCCCTGGTACTATAGGAGAGAAGGCTACCCTAATAACTTTCTCTCCCCAAGACCGGTGACCCGTCTTCTTCTGCTAGGATGATGGCATCATTATCAGATTATTGTGAGCAAAAGACTGTTTTTATAATATGTGGTATATCCCCTTCAATTTTTTTTTAAGTTGTAGACTCTGTCAAGAGGTTTTAAATGTTGATCTGGAGTCTTGATTTGTGTAAAGTCAACAGTTGGATTCGCATCCAGGAACCTCTGAAGTGTCCAATGTACTATTGTGACTTCTGCAGCGCTGTCTAGGAGCACTATTACCCAAATCCTGTTTTGCAGGAGGACTTGTAGTTGTATCTGCATGTTTCTTACAAAGACCTGCTACTTTCTTCTTTTATACAGGGGTTTTAGAGTCCAATCCTTTCTCTTCCCTCTTTACGCTGACGTCAGTCTCGCTTCCTACTCACTTTTCCTACTGTACTCCTCTTTTCATCTGTACTCAGATTGGCTCCCCCTTTCTGTTCTTTTACCTCCAGCGTACTGTAAGGAACGTGACGAGCGGCTATCAGAATACTGATACCAGTCAGGTTTTTAAATGTTTTCCTTGTTTCAAGTTATAACCATCCCTGCCGGATTCGAAAGAAGCGGCTGATCCAGTTCGCCTTTTATGTTTGTCTTTCTGTTTTCTCTTTCTCTTAACCAGAACCCTCTGTGTCATTTTTAGGTTTTAAATGTAGCTTAATGGGTCGAACCCTCTACCTACACGTAGGCCATCTCTGCGGCTCTGCCCAGTCATGCCATGTCTGCGGATCAGCCCTAGGCAGGCCTTCTCTGCAGCTCTGCCCTAGGCAGGCCTACTCTGCGGCTCTGCCCGAGGCAGCCCAAGTCTTTTGCTCTGGTCTAGGCCACCCATCTCTGTGACTCTTCTCTAGGCAGGCTTCCTCTGTGACTCTTCTCTAGGCAGGCCACCTCTGCAACTCTTCTCTAGGCAGGCTTCCTCTGCGACTCTTCTCTAGGTAGGCCATCTCTGTGGCACAACCCAGGCAGGCCATGCCTGTGGCTCTGCCCTAGACAGGCCATCTCTGCGGATCTGCCATCTCTGCGGCTCTGCCCTAGGCAGGCCATTTCTGCAGATCTGTCCTAAGCAGGCTCTCTCTGCGGCTCTGCCCTAGAGAGGCCATTTCTGCAGCTCTTCCCAAGGCTGGGCTTCTTGCAGCACTGCCTTAGGCAGGCCATCTCTGCGGATCTGCCTTAGGCAGGCCATCTCTGCGGATCTGCCTTTGGCAGGCCATCTCTGCGGATCTGCCTTAGGCAGGCCATCTCTACGGCTCTGCCCTAGGCAGGCCATCTCTGCGGATATGTCCTAGGCAGGCTCTCTCTGCGGCTCTGCCCTAGGCAGGCCATTTCTGCAGCTCTTCCCAAGGCTGGGCTTCTTGCAGCACTGCCTTAGGCAGGCCATCTCTGCGGATCTGCCTTAGGCAGGCCATCTCTGCGGATCTGCCTTTGGCAGGCCATCTCTGCGGATCTGCCTTAGGCAGGCCATCTCTACGGCTCTGCCCTAGGCAGGCCATCTCTGCGGATATGTCCTAGGCAGGCTCTCTCTGCGGCTCTGCCCTAGGCAGGCCATTTCTGCAGCTCTGCCCAAGGCTGGGCTTCTTGCAGCACTGCTCTAGGCAGGCCATCTCTGCAACACTGCTCTAAGCAGGTTATCTTCAAATTGTTCTCTGGACGGGCTCGCTAATGCTCTTCTCTATACAGGGCAACTCTCTCTGCTCTAGGCCCACAATCCATGAGAATCTGCTTTGTGCAGAGCATCTCTAATCTCTGTTCTAGATAAAGCTCTGAGGTCCTCCTCTCAGCAACGAGTTTCTGACCTCTACTGCTCTACCTGTGCTGTAGCCAGGGAATTTCTTATCTACCCTCTAGGCAGGGAGACTCTGATCACTGTCTCAGGAAGGGGGTCTCGGATATCTGCCCTGTGCCTGGGACTTTCCCCTCTGTAGAACTCTCTGAGCCTCTGCTCTAGGCAGAAAGTCAGTAGAGGTCTCCTAGCACACCTCTGCCCCTGGCAGGGGATATCTCACCTCTGCTCTAGGCAGGGGATAACTCACCTCTGCTCCTGGCAGGGGATATCTCACCTTTGCTCTAGGCAGGGGATAACTTACCTCTGCTCCTGGCAGAGGACATCTCAACTCTGCTTCTGGCAGGGGACTTCTCAACTCTGCTCCTGGCAGGGGACAACTCAAGCTCTGCTGTTGGCAGGGGACATCTCACCTCTTCTCCTGGCTTGGGACATCTCACCTCTACTCCTGGCAGGGGACATCTCACCTCTGCTCCTGGCAGGGGATATCTCACCTCTGCTCTAGGCAGGGGATAACTCAACTCTGCTCCTGGCAGGTAACATCTCGCCTCTGCTCCTGGCAGGGGATATCTCACCTCTGCTCCTGGCAGGAGACATCTCAAGCTCCTTCCTGGCATGGGACATCTCACCTCTTCTACTGGCAGGGGACATCTCACCTCAGCTCCTAGCAGGAGATGTCTCACCTTTGCTCCTGGCAGGGAATATCTCACCTCTGCTCTACACTTGGGATAACTCAACTCTGCTCCTGGCAGGGGATATCTCACCTCTGCTCCTGGCAGGGGATATCTCACCTCTGCTCCTGGCAGGGGACATCTCACCTCTGCTTCTGTAGGGGATATCTCACCTCTGCTCCTAGAAAGGGATATCTCAAGCTCTGCTCATAGCAGGGGATATCTTACCTCTGCTCCTGACAGGGGATGTCTCACCTCTGCTCTAGGCAGGGGGTAACTCACCTCTGCTCCTGGCAGGTAATATCACACCTCTGCTCCTGGCAGGGAACGTCTCACCTCTGCTCCTGGCAGGGAACGTCTCACCTCTGCTCCTGGCAGGGGACATCTCACCTCTGCTCCTGGCAGGGGATATCTCACCTCCGCTCCTGGTAGGGGATAACTCATCTCTGCTCCTGGCAGGGGATATATCAAGCTCTTCTCCTGACAGGGGATATCTCACCTCTTCTGTAGGCACGGGGATATCTCACCTCTGCTCCTGGGCAGGGGACATCTCACCTCTGCTCCTGTACGGGATATCTCACCTCTGCTCCTGGCAGGGGATATCTGAAGCTCTGCTCATAGCAGGGGATATCTCAAGATCTGCTCATGGCAAGGGATATCTCACCTCTGTTCCTGGCAGGGGATATCTCACCTCTGCTCCTGGCAAGGGATATCTCACCTCTGCTCCTGGCAAGGGATATCTCACCTCTGCTCGAGGCATCGGACAACTCGCCTCTGCTCCTGGCAATGGATATCTCAGGCTCTGCTCATAGCGGAGGATATCTCACCTCTGCTCCTGGCAGGGAATATCTCACCTCTGCTCTAGGTAGGGCATAACTCACTTCTGCTCCTTTCAGGGAATATCACACCTCTGCTCCTGGCAGGGAACATCTCTCCTCTGCTTCTGGCAGGGTACGTCTCACCTCTGCTTCTGGCAGGGAAAGAATCACCTCTGTTCCTGGCAGGGGATATCTCACATCTGCTCTAGGCATAGAATAACTGACACCTTCTCTAGGCAAGGGACATCTCGAGCCCTGCTCTAGGCGGGGCTCTCTGGAAGGGTGCCATAAGCAGGGTATCCCTGTTTGTGGCAGAGACATCTCTGGATCTGCTACAAGCAAAGCATCTATTATTCTCAAGAGTATTGTGTTTTACTAGGGGGTGTACAGATCTCTGTGCTCTAGGAAAGGAGCCTGCACAATGTAATCTAAGCAGAGTGCTTAAAGGGCCCCCTGCTCTTTGGAGGGAATTTGCAGCAATGCACCAAACGCAGAGTCTGCAGGTCTGTGCTGCATGAAGCGAGCTCCCATGTGCGGCATCTGCAGCCCAGTGCAGTAGGAATGTACTCCGAGCACGGCGTCTGCTCCTCTGTGCTTTAAGAAGGGAGTCTGTAGGGATGTACTCCAAGCACGGTGTCTGCTGCTCTGTGCTCTAAGAAGGGAGTCTGTAGGAATGTACTTCAAGCACGGTGTCTGCTGCTGTGTGCTCTAAGAAGGGAGTCTGTAGGAATGTACTCCAAGCACGGTGTCTGCTGTTCAGTGCTCAAAGAAGGGAGTCTGTAGGAATGTACTCCGAGCATGGCGTCTGCTCCTCTGTGCTTTAAGAAGGGAGTCTGTAGGGATATACTCCAAGCACGGTGTCTGCTGCTCTGTACTCTAAGAAGGGAGTGTGTAGGGATGTATTCAAAGCACGGTGTCTGCTGCTCTGTGCACTAAGAAGGGAGTCTGTAGGAATGTACTCGAAGCACGGTGCCTGCTGCTCTGTGCTCTAAGAAGGGAGTCTGTAGGAATGTACTCCAAGCACGGTGTCTGCTGTTCAGTGCTCAAAGAAGGGAGTCTGTAGGAATGTACTCCGAGCACGGCGTCTGCTCCTCTGTGCTTTAAGAAGGGAGTCTGTAGGGATCTACTCCAAGCACGGTGTCTGCTGCTCTGTACTCTAAGAAGGGAGTCTGTAGGGATGTACTCCAAGCACGGTGTCTGTTACTCAGTGATCTAAGAAGGGAGTCTGTAGGAATGTACTCCAAGCACGGTGTGTGCTGCTCAGTGCTCTAAGAGGGGAGACTGTAGGAATGTACTCCAAGCAGTGTGTCTTCTCCACTGTACTTTAAGAAGGGAGTCGGTAGGAATGTACTCCAAGCACGGCGTCTGCTGCTCTGTCCTCCAAGAAAGGAGTCTGTAGGAATCTACTCCAAGCACGGTGTCTGCTGCTCTGTGCTCTAAGAAGGGAGTCTGTAGGAATGTACTCCAAGCACGGTGTCTGCTCCACTGTACTCTCAGAAGGAAGTCTGTAGGAATGTACTCCAAGCACAGCGTCTGCTGCTCTGTGCTCTAAGAAACAAGTCTGTAGAGATGTACTTCAAGCACGGTGTCTGCTGCTCACTGTTATCAGAAGGGTCTGTAGAGATGTACTCCAAGCACAGTGTCTGCTCCACCGTACTCTAAGAAGGGAGTCTGTAGGAATGTACTCCAAGCATTGCGTCTGCTGCTCAGTGCTCTAAGAAGGGAGTCTGTAGGAATGTACTGCAAGCACGGTGTCTGCTGATCTGCATTGTAAGAAGGGAGTCTGTAGCAATGCACTCCAAGCACTGTGTCTGCTGCTCAGTGCTCTAAGAAGGGAGTCTGTACGAATGCACTCCAAGCACGGAGTCTGCTGCTCTGTGCTCTAAGAAGGGAGTCTGTAGCAATGCACTCCAAGCACGGTGTCTGCTGCTCTGTACTCTAAGAAGGGAGTCTGTAGAGATGTACTCCAAGCACGGTGTCTGCTGCTCTGTGCTCTAAGAAGGGAGTCTGTAGGAATGCACTCCAAGCACGGTGTCTGCTGCTCTGTGCTCTAAGAAGGGAGTCTGTAGGAATGTACTCCAAGCACGGTGTCTGCTCCACTGTACTCTCAGAAGGAAGTCTGTAGGAATGTACTCCAAGCACAGCGTCTGCTGCTCTGTGCTCTAAGAAACAAGTCTGTAGAGATGTACTTCAAGCACGGTGTCTGCTGCTCACTGTTATCAGAAGGGTCTGTAGAGATGTACTCCAAGCACTGTGTCTGCTCCACCGTACTCTAAGAAGGGAGTCTGTAGGAATGTACTCCAAGCATTGCGTCTGCTGCTCAGTGCTCTAAGAAGGGAGTCTGTAGGAATGTACTGCAAGCACGGTGTCTGCTGATCTGCACTGTAGGAAGGGAGTCTGTAGCAATGCACTCCAAGCACTGTGTCTGCTGCTCAGTGCTCTAAGAAGGGTTTCTGTACGAATGCACTCCAAGCACGGAGTCTGCTGCTCTGTGCACTAAGAAGGGAGTCTGTAGCAATGCACTCCAAGCACGGTGTCTGCTGCTCTGTACTCTAAGAAGGGAGTCTGTAGAGATGTACTCCAAGCACGGTGTCTGCTGCTCTGTGCTCTAAGAAGGGAGTCTGTAGGAATGCACTCCAAGCACGGTGTCTGCTGCTCTGTGCTCTAAGAAGGGAGTCTGTAGGAATGTACTCCAAGCACGGTGTTTGCTGCTCTGTGCTCTAAGAAGGGAGTCTGTAGGACTGTACTCCAAGCATGGTGTCTGCTACTCTGTGCTCTAAGAAGGGAGTCTGTAGGAATGTACTTCAAGCACGGTCTCTGCTGCTCAGTGCTCTAAGAAGGGCCACCAATGTTAGATTTGGGGGTCTCCAGTTGGCAGAGGTAGGTACCTTTGACCAAATAGGGGCCCTTGCGTCTAGCCAGGGTAAGGTGGTACACTCCTAAAATAACACCTGCTCATCCCCTTGGTAGCTTGGCATGAGCAGACAGGCTTATCTCAGAGGCAGTGTGTAAAGCATTTGTGAACACATACAGTAATACAGTGACAACACTACAGATGGACACCACACAGGTTGTATTATAAAAAATAAGTATCTTTATATAGACTTAACACAAGACCACAAACCACGAAAATCCACAATACTGTACTTTAGAAGTCGTAGAAATAGCTTAGTTCTCTTTAGATAGTAAATGCAACACTTTACGTTCAATGTACCTTTGGATGCGTAACGCTATACAAGCAAAAGAGTTGCAGGGAAGGTGATGCGTCGGTTCCTTACACGCAAAAACGGTGATGCGTCGGTTCCTTGCTTCGGAGGAGGTGATGCGTCGGTTCCCTACTGCCGCATAGGGGATGGTGATGCGTCGGTTACTTACTGGAGAGGAGGTGATGTGTCAGTTCTTCACCGCGTGGGGAGGTGACACATTGGTTTCTTACTGCACTTCTGTGGCGATGCGACTAGCAACGCCGCGATGCCATGACAACCCGGTGCAATGAACAAAAATGGCGTCTTCTTGATGTTGCGACAACGAAGGGGTGATGTGTGCACGCCCAACGGCCGTGCAGCAACTCGGTGTGTCTTCTTGAGTCGCGACAGGCCTTGCGACACGCTTCTCTGGTGATGCGACGGCATCACTCTTCTCCAGTGATGCGGGGCGCTTCGGCGATGCGATGGCGACAGCGGCGGCACGCTTCCTCAGCAATGCGACGACAGCCGCTGCGGCAGCGACACCCTTCTCTGGTGATGCGACGGCGTCTGATTCGATGGCGACACTCTTCTCCGCTGATACGAAGCGCATCGGCGATGCGATGGCGGCAGCGGCGACAGACTTCCTCAGCAATGCAATGACAACTGCTGCGGCGGCGACACGCTTCTTCATCTTGAGTCGCGCTTCCAGCTCCCAGCGACACGCAGTCTCTCAGAAGGCCCAGCTCAACAGCAGGCACGTCAGATTCCCAGCAAGGGAACGCATTGGAGCTGGTTGGTGAAGTCTTGTATCCCTGAGACTTCAGGCAGGAGGCAAGCTCTAGTTAAAGCCCTTGGAGATCTTCTGACAAGTTGATAAAGTAGCACAAAGTCCTTTCTCCTTTCTTTGGCCATCAGGTAACCACTGCAGGCTAATCCTCAAACAGCACACAGCATAGGGATAGTCTCCTCCTGCAGTCTCTCTCTCTGGTTCCTCTCCTCAGCAAGCGTTCTTCTTGTTTCCCACAAGTGATCTAAAGTCTTGGGGTCTGGACCCCAGTATTTATACTCATATTCTCTTTGTTCTCTGAAGGCAGAGAGGCCTGTGCCTAGTCCAAACCAGTTCTGGTCAGTCTTGGAGCACTTGTTTATAGGACTCCTTCTTTCCTTTGACAATGTGGGCCAGGGCCATCAGACGCACCACAGGAGGTCGAGCCAGCATTCTGAAAGACAGGCACAGCCCTTTTCAGTCCCAGGTGCAATTCCTCCCACCACTCTACATGCAGATGGGTCTATTCAGCCCTGTGCTGACTCACCCTGTCTCCTGGAATCCCCCAGCCCCTGTCACTCACAAACCAGACATGGAATACACAACCTAGCAGAGGCAGGCTTGGACAGTTAGGCAAGAAAATACCTACTTTCTAAAAGTGGTATTTTCAAACACAGAATGTTAAAACCAACTTCACTAAAAGATGTATTTTATCATTCTGAGTTCAGGCATACTAAACTCAAATGTCTACCATGTTCCCTGGTTCAGTTAGGATTATAGGATGTTATAATCAAACTGCCCATTCTGGCCTATGGGAAATAGGTAGCCTTGCAATAGTGAAAAACGAAAATGGCTGTAATTCACTATTAGGACATGCCACACATATCAGGGCATGTCCTACCTTTTACTTACAATGCACCCTGCCCTTGGGCCTACCTTAGGAGTGTCTGATATGAAGAGAAGGGAAGGTTTAGGGACTGGAAAGTGGGTGCACTTGGCCAGTCAACATGACAGTACCAGACTGCACATAGGCTCTGCAATGGCAGGCCTGAGACACAATTTACAGGCGCTTTGATGGGTGGCACAACCAGTGCTGCAAGCCCGCCAGCAGCATTTGATTTACAAGCCCTGGGCACACGCAGTGCACTGTACTAGGGTCTGACAAGTAAACCAAATAAGCCAATCATGGAGTCACTAATCTATACATCAATTTACAATAGGGAGCACTTGCACTGTGGCACTGATCAGCAGTGGCACAGTGCCCAAAGCATCTAAAACCAGCAAAAACATATGAGGCAACAGCAAAAAATGGAAGGGAGACCCACACCAATGGTGCCAGGTCTAACACGTGTCACCTCCAGCTGAAATGTGGGGGGAACTACCCTACCTCCTGGGAGTTCTCATCACTAAGGTGGAAAAATCTGGACAGACCATCAGCATTGGCGTGTTCTGTACCAGGGCAATGTTCCACCGTGAAGTCCATCCCCTGTAGGGAGATGGACCACCTCACCAGCTTTGGATTCTCACCCCTCATCTGCATGAACCATCTGAGGGGCCTGTGGTCTGTCTGAACCCGGAAGTGAGTCCCAAACAGGTGTGGTCTCAACTTCTTCAGTGCCCAGACCACAGCAAATGATTCACGCTCCATCGCACTCCACCTCTGTTCCCGTAGAAGTAAACTCCTACTGATGAAGGCTACGGGTTGATCTAGGCCCTCCTCATTCATCTGTGACAAAACAGCCCCCACACCATGCTCTGAACCATCTGTTTGAACGATAAACACTTTTGAGAAGTTGGGTGCCAGGAGCACGGGCACCGTGCACATGGCAGTCTTCAGGGCACCAAAAGCTTTCTGACAGGTGTCAGTCCAAATCACTCTCTTGGGATGCTTCCTGGAAGTCAGCTCTGTCAAGGAGGCAACGATGCTGCCATACCCATTGACAAACCTCCTTTAATACCCAGTGAGTACTAAAAAGGCTCTCACCTCTGTCTGGGTGTTGGGGGGTTCCCAAGCCAGGATGGTCTCAATCTAGGGCTGTAGGGGCGCCACCTGGCCGCTCCCAACTTGGTGTCCCAAGTACACCACGGAACCCTGCCCGATCTAGCACTTACTCGCCTTGATTGTGAGGCCCGTCTCTGCAGTGCCATCAATACTTCCCAAAGGTGGAGCAGATGTTCTTCCCAACTGGTGCTGAACACTGCAATATCATCCAGGATGGCGGCACTGAACTCTTCCAGTCCAGCCAACACCTGGTAGACCAACCTCTGAAAGGTGGCAGGGGCATTCTTCATCCTAAAGGGCATAACCCGGAACTGGTAGTGCCCATCTGGTGTGGAGAATGCTGACCTTTCTCTTGCCCCATCAGTCAAGGTGATCTGCCAGTACCCAGACGTTAAGTCAAACGTGTTGAGGGACCGTGCAGCCCCTAACCGATCGATGAGCTCATCAGCTTTGGGGATGGGGTGCGTGTCTGTCCTGGTGACTGAATTGAGTCCTCGGTAGTCCACACAGAAACGCAGTTCTGGCGTGACACCCGGTGCGGCAGCCTTTGGGACCAAGACCTCTGGACTGGCCCAAGGACTGTTAGAGGACTCAATCACCCCCAACGCAATCATCTTGGAGACCTCCTCCTTGATGCAAGCTCTCACCCTGTCAGTTTCCCTGTAAGTTTTGTGCTTAACAGGAGGACTGTCTCCAGTGTCCACATCATGGATGCACCAATGAGTGACACTGGGAATCAGGGAGAACAGATCAGAAAACTGTCCCAGCAACTGGTGACAGCCATTCTGTTGCTCCGGATTCAGGGTGGAAGAGATGTTTACACCATCCACTGACCCATCTTGCTATGTCGCCGATAGGAGGTCAGGAAGAGGCTCAGTC
This sequence comes from Triturus cristatus, assembly GCF_964204655.1. Taxonomy (NCBI): domain Eukaryota; kingdom Metazoa; phylum Chordata; class Amphibia; order Caudata; family Salamandridae; genus Triturus; species Triturus cristatus. The sequence goes on from NC_140590.1 coordinate 266,209,756, forward strand.
TCCTTCTCCATTCCAGCATCTGTCGCTAAGAGCATGCCCACTTCGGACCTCTCTAAGTGGGGCTTCAGGTGGTTGACATGTAGCAAGGGGTTCCTGAGAGACCGCAAGTCCACCAAGTAGGTGACAGGACTCTTGCGCTCCACCACCTCAAAGGGTCCGGTCCACTTATCCGGGAGCGCGCAGGGCTCCACTGGGGCCATGACCCACACTTTCTGATCAGGCTGAAGCTCAACCAGAGTGGCATTCTTGTCGTACCACTGATTCATCTCCTCCTGGCTGGCTTCCAGATTTGCCTCAGCGAGTTGTCTGAATCGCCTAGTCTGGTTCCTGAAGGCTAGCATATAACTATATACATCCTGGGGAGGTTTCCTGGGAGATTGCTCCCAGCCTTCCTCGACCAGACTCAGAGGTCCTCTCACTGGGTGGCCATACAGAAGTTCAAAGGGGCTGAACCCTAGGGACTTCTGTGGCACCTCGCGGTAAGCAAAGAGAAAGCATGGTAAGAGGACGTCCCACTTATGTCTCATGGGTTCCTCAAGACCCATAATCATGCCTTTGAGGGTCCGGTTGAACCTTTCAACCAGCCCATTACCTTGGTGGTAGTAAGGAGTGGTGAGCTTGCACGTTACACCGCACTCCTGCCACAGGGACTTCATATACTTGGAAATGAAGTTTGTACCTCGGTCAGACACCACCTCTCTGGGGAACCCCACACGGGAGAAAATCCCCATCTGTGCACGTCCCACCACGGGGGCCGTCACTGTCCTGATCGGGATGGCTTCCGGGTACTGGGTGGCATGGTCCACCAAGACCAGAATGAACCTGTTGCCCATGGCTGTCTTGGGGTCCAATGGCCCCACAATGTCAATACCCACCCGTTCAAAGGGGGTACTGACCACAGGGAATGGCTGGAGAGGAGACTTTTGCTTCCTCCCACTCTTTCCACTTGCCTGGCAAGTCTGACAGGTCCTGCAATGAGTATCTGAACTCTTGCGCATTTGGGGCCAATAAACGTGGGTGACAAGCCTTTCAAAAGTCTTGTCCTGCCCCAAATGTCCTGCTAACGGCACATCATGAGCTAGCCCCAGTACGAACGCTCTGAAGCACACGGGCTGACCCAGGCTCAGCAACCTTAGGCTCACTATACAGGAGACAATTCTCCCAGTAGATCCAATGTGACCGGGACTGATCACCTGCTGCCTGGTTTGCCGCCTGTTGCCACAAACCCAAAAGAGAAGGGCACTTGTTCTGCTCCTCACAGAACTCTTCCCTGGAGGGTCCTCCTTCCTGCTGCCAATGGATCAGCTCAGGCAGGTCCCCCAGTTCAGCTACCTGTTCCCCTGTAGGTTCCAGGGCATCCCCCTCAGGGTCTGCCTCCTCCTGGACCGTGGGAACTGTGGGGGCGGGTTCTCCACGCCCCCGGCCTCTTCTCTTTAAGGCAGGTTTCTGGGCCACTTTTTCAGGCTCCAGGTTCTCTTGAACACCCTTACTGGCTGCCATAGACCGAGTGGTCATGCATGCCCACTCAGGCAGACCCAACATCTCTAAATGAGCACTTCGCTCCACCTTAGCCCAAGGGGAGCTCTCCAAATCATTACCCAACAGACAATCAAAAGGCATGGCTGGCCTCACAGCTACTTGAAGAGTCTCTGAGACCCCCCCCTGAAAGGGAACCTGAGCTACCTTGCAGTGGCACTCTGTGTTGTCAGTGGCAACAACTGGGTATAATGTGTGGGGGACAACCTGCTCCTCAGACACCAGCCGACAACTGACAGCTGTCACACTGGCTCCAGTGTCTCTCAGAGCCTCCACCCTTTGGCCATTGATGGTCACCAACTGCCTGTACTTCTTAGTGTTATCAGGCAGCTGGGTCCTGGGGACCACCTCACAGTCTCCTAAAGAGACTAGGGATATCTCTGCGGGACCCCACCCAACTTGGGCACCCATCTCCTCCCCCAGGGCTACACTAGCCAACTGCCGGGGCGCTGCACCAGTGGGTTCTGTCTTCCCAAACTGGGGACATGTAGGATCCCATGAACCGTGCCCCGCTCGCCCACACTTAGAACAGGTCAGGGGCCCTCTATGAACAGGTTTACCTGCCGGGCCCCTTGCTTCTTTTCAGGGGGAGGCTGGGTACCTTTCCCTCGGTTCCCTTGGGAATTACTTTGAGGCCCTTTCTGGAACTCCCTCTGTTTACCCTTGTCTCCCCCACTCTTCTGCTGGGGACCCTGCCCACCCTTGGCGGAGTCTCCCACGTGACCCTTGTGGACCCGGGTGCTCACCCAGCGGTCGGCCTCCTCAGCAAGCTTCCTAGTCAGCCTACTATCAATCAGATGCTGGTGTAGCTCTGGAAAACAATTACTTGACAAGTGCTCCCATGCAATTAAATTAAAGAGCGCCTCAAAATCATTCACCTTGCTACCCTTCACCCAACCATCCAATGCTCTGCAAAAAAAAGTGACATATTCTACCCAGGTACTGACCTCTAACTTTTTGCAACTCCTGAACCTCTGCCTATACAGTTCAAGGGTCAACCCATACCTGGACATCAATGCATCTTTCATGTGGCTATAAGAATTGTGGACTTCAGAGGGCAAATCCAACAAGGTATCCTCCCCCTCACTAAGGAACCGCTCCCATAACCCCGATCCCCAATCCTTCTCAGGGACCCGGTGGGAGGACATGGCTACCTCACAGGCCTTAAACCATTGCCCAATGTCATCATTTTTATAAAACACTTTCACCACATCCTTAGGGATATATACACTCTTGCTTCTACAGGCACGGACGGTGTGCTGCCACCAGAGGGAGTAATCTCTAAGCTCCTCGCTTTCAACTCCTAACTCCCTCAAGCTTCTCTCATGCTCCATTTGCATCCTCTTTTCCTCTAGGGCCAATTTCTTATTCTCTAACTGCCCATTCAACTTGAGCTTGGTCAGCTCCATCTCATGCATCCTACTCTTCTCCCTGTCTTCCAGCTCCTCTGGGGACAGGCCCTTGGCAGAAACACTGCTACCTGTTGGGGAAGGTGCTCTCCTTCCCCCTGGACCCAATGGTCCTTCCAGCTGCTCAACTGCATCTTCAGCCCCCTCCACATGCTCAGGGGTGCTCCTTGCTTCCACCCAGGCCCTCAGCGCCTTCTGGAACTCATCCTTCTTGGAGAGACCGGTCATAGCAACTTTAAATCTCCTGCAGAAGTGCTTTAGCTGTTTCACATTGTAGCTTTCTAGTTTCTCCACTTCAAAATCATAATCCACAGATGAGATGGATGCTGCTTTACTCATGGTGATTAAACTTGGCAGTTCTTGGCAAAAATAGGAAATCCCAGGAAACAAAACCTACCAAAATGTATATGGTTGCGTTTGGTCTGCACTCAGTAGTGTCCACCAATCACTGTATATGAGTCACAAATGCAAATCCAGAATCCTCACCGCTGGCCACCAATGTTAGATTTGGTGGTCTCTTGTTGGCAGAGGTAGGTACCTTTGACCAAATAGGGGCCCTTGCGTCTAGCCAGGGTAAGGGGGTACACTCCTAAAATAACCCCTGCTCACCCCCTTGGTAGCTTGGCACGAGCAGACAGGCTTATCTCACAGGCAGTGTGTAAAGCATTGTGAACACATACAGTAATACAGTGACAACACTACAGATGGACACCACACAGGTTGTATTATAAAAAATAAGTATCTTTATGTAGACTTAACACAAGACCACAAATGACAAAAATCCACAATACTGTACTTTAAAAATGGTAGAAATAGCTTATTTCTCTTTAGATGGTAAATGCGACACTTTACGTTCAATGTACCTTTGGATGCGTAACGCTATACAAACAAAAGAGTTGCAGGGAAGGTGATGCGTCGTTTTCTTACACGCAAGAACGGTGATGCGTCGGTTCCTTGCTTCGGGGGAGGTGATGCGTCGGTTCCATACAGCTGTGTAGGGGACGGTGATGCGTCGGTTCCTTACCGGAGAGGAGGTGATGCGTCAGTTCGTCACCGCGTGGGGAGGTGACGTGTCAGTTTCTTACTGCGCTTCTGTGGCGATGCGACTAGCAACGCCGCGATGCGATGACGACCCGGTGCAATGAACAAAAATGGCATCTTCTTGATGTTGCGACAACTACGGGGTGATGTGTGCACGCCCGACAGCCATGCGACGACTCAGTGAATCTTCTTGAGCCGCGACAGGCCCTGCAACACGCTTCTCTGGTGATGCGACGGCGTCTGCTGCGGCAGCAACACTCTTCTCCATTGATGCGGGGCCTTCAACAATGCGATGGCGACAGTGGCGGCACGCTTCCTCAGCGATGCGAGACGACAGCTGCTGCGGCAGCAACACACTTCTCCGGTGATGCGACGTCGTTTGCTGTGACGGCGACACAATCTTCTCCAGTGATGCGAGGCGCTTCGGCGATGCGATGGCGACAGCGGCAGCGGCGGCACGCTTCCTCAGCAATGCGACGACAACTGCTGTGGCGGCGACACGCTTCTTCGTCTTGAGTCGCACTTCCAGCTCCCAGCGACACGCAGTCTCTCAGAAGTCCCAGCTCAACAGCAGGCACTTCAGATTCCCAGCAAGGGAACGCAGGGGAAGTGGTTGGTGAAATCTTGTATCCCTGAGACTTCAGGCAGGAGGCAAGCTCTAGTTCAAGCCCTTGGAGATCTTACAAGTTGATGAAAGTAGCACAAAGTCCTTTCTCCTTTCTTTGGCAATCAGGTAACCAATCCAGGCCAATCTTCAAACAGCACACAGCATAGGGATAGTCTCTTCCTGCAGTCTCTCTCTGGTTCCTCTCCTCAACAAAGGTTCTTCTTGTTTCCCAGAAGTGATCTAAAGTCTTGGGGTCTGGGCCCCAGTATTTATACTCATATTCTCTTTGTTCTCTGAAGGCAGAGAGGCCTGGGCCTAGTCCAAACCAGTTCTGGTCAGTTTTGGAGCATTTGTTTACAGGACTCCTTCTTTCCTTTCACAGTGTGGGCCAGGGCCATCAGACGCACCACAGGAGGTGGAGCCAGCATTGTGGAAGGCAGGCACAGCCCTATTCACTCCCAGGTGCAACTCCTCCCACCACTTTACATGCAGATGGGTCTATTCAGCCCTGTGCTGACTCACCCTGTCTCCTGGAATCCCCTAGCCCCTGTCACTCACAAACCAGACATGGAATACACAACCTAGCAGAGGCAGGCTTGGACAGTTAGGCAAGAAAATACCTACTTTCTAAAAGTGGTATTTTCAAACACAGAATGTTAAAACCAACTTCACTAAAAGATGTATTTTATCATTCTGAGTTCAGGCATACTAAACTCAAATTTCTACCATGTTCCCTGGTTCAGTTAGGATTATAGGATGTTATAATCAAACTGCCCATTCTGGCCTATGGGGAATAGGTAGCCTTGCAATAGTGAAAAACAAAAATGGCTGTAATTCACTATTAGGACATGCCACACACATCAGGGCATGTCCTACCTTTTACTTACAATGCACCCGGCCCTTGGGCTCCCTTGAGCCGGTGGAGTCGACGGACTCATGGTTACGCACCTGCGCGCTAAGAGAGGTACTAGACCTGATTATGTTTTTAGCAGCTTACACAGCAACCCCACTCTCATTTTCCTACTCCCTGCTGACGAGAGGCAACTACCTCGAAACACGTGTCCAGGGATGGCACACGCCACGCATACTTGCACGCACTCTTGAGCATAGGTGTATCCGCCGACGCTGACCTTCAGGGACCATTTTCATTGGGGGAACACGACTGGTAGGTGTAGCAGTGTGCGACCAATCTGATGTAACTTTATATTCAGGCTCCCTTGAGCCGGTGGAGTCGACGGACTCATGGTTACGCACCTGCGCGCTAAGAGAGGTACTAGACCTGATTATGTTTTTAGCAGCTTACACAGCAACCCCACTCTCATTTTCCTACTCCCTGCTGACGAGAGGCAACTACCTCGAAACACGTGTCCAGGGATGGCACACGCCACGCATACTTGCACGCACTCTTGAGCATAGGTGTATCCGCCGACGCTGACCTTCAGGGACCATTTTCATTGGGGGAACACGACTGGTAGGTGTAGCAGTGTGCGACCAATCTGATGTAACTTTATATTCAGGCTCCCTTGAGCCGGTGGAGTCGACGGACTCATGGTTACGCACCTGCGCGCTAAGAGAGGTACTAGACCTGATTATGTTTTTAGCAGCTTACACAGCAACCCCACTCTCATTTTCCTACTCCCTGCTGACGAGAGGCAACTACCTCGAAACACGTGTCCAGGGATGGCACACGCCACGCATACTTGCACGCACTCTTGAGCATAGGTGTATCCGCCGACGCTGACCTTCAGGGACCATTTTCATTGGGGGAACACGACTGGTAGGTGTAGCAGTGTGCGACCAATCTGATGTAACTTTATATTCAGGCTCCCTTGAGCCGGTGGAGTCGACGGACTCATGGTTACGCACCTGCGCGCTAAGAGAGGTACTAGACCTGATTATGTTTTTAGCAGCTTACACAGCAACCCCACTCTCATTTTCCTACTCCCTGCTGACGAGAGGCAACTACCTCGAAACACGTGTCCAGGGATGGCACACGCCACGCATACTTGCACGCACTCTTGAGCATAGGTGTATCCGCCGACGCTGACCTTCAGGGACCATTTTCATTGGGGGAACACGACTGGTAGGTGTAGCAGTGTGCGACCAATCTGATGTAACTTTATATTCAGGCTCCCTTGAGCCGGTGGAATCGACGGACTCATGGTTACGCACCTGCGCGCTAAGAGAGGTACTAGACCTGATTATGTTTTTAGCAGCTTACACAGCAACCCCACTCTCATTTTCCTACTCCCTGCTGACGAGAGGCAACTACCTCGAAACACGTGTCCAGGGATGGCACACGCCACGCATACTTGCACGCACTCTTGAGCATAGGTGTATCCGCAGACGCTGACCTTCAGGGACCATTTTCATTGGGGGAACACGACTGGTAGGTGTAGCAGTGTGCGACCAATCTGATGTAACTTTATATTCAGGCTCCCTTGAGCCGGTGGAGTCGACGGACTCATGGTTACGCACCTGCGCGCTAAGAGAGGTACTAGACCTGATTATGTTTTTAGCAGCTTACACAGCAACCCCACTCTCATTTTCCTACTCCCTGCTGACGAGAGGCAACTACCTCGAAACACGTGTCCAGGGATGGCACACGCCACGCATACTTGCACGCACTCTTGAGCATAGGTGTATCCGCCGACGCTGACCTTCAGGGACCATTTTCATTGGGGGAACACGACTGGTAGGTGTAGCAGTGTGCGACCAATCTGATGTAACTTTATATTCAGGCTCCCTTGAGCCGGTGGAGTCGACGGACTCATGGTTACGCACCTGCGCGCTAAGAGAGGTACTAGACCTGATTATGTTTTTAGCAGCTTACACAGCAACCCCACTCTCATTTTCCTACTCCCTGCTGACGAGAGGCAACTACCTCGAAACACGTGTCCAGGGATGGCACACGCCACGCATACTTGCACGCACTCTTGAGCATAGGTGTATCCGCCGACGCTGACCTTCAGGGACCATTTTCATTGGGGGAACACGACTGGTAGGTGTAGCAGTGTGCGACCAATCTGATGTAACTTTATATTCAGGCTCCCTTGAGCCGGTGGAGTCGACGGACTCATGGTTACGCACCTGCGCGCTAAGAGAGGTACTAGACCTGATTATGTTTTTAGCAGCTTACACAGCAACCCCACTCTCATTTTCCTACTCCCTGCTGACGAGAGGCAACTACCTCGAAACACGTGTCCAGGGATGGCACACGCCACGCATACTTGCACGCACTCTTGAGCATAGGTGTATCCGCCGACGCTGACCTTCAGGGACCATTTTCATTGGGGGAACACGACTGGTAGGTGTAGCAGTGTGCGACCAATCTGATGTAACTTTATATTCAGGCTCCCTTGAGCCGGTGGAGTCGACGGACTCATGGTTACGCACCTGCGCGCTAAGAGAGGTACTAGACCTGATTATGTTTTTAGCAGCTTACACAGAAACCCCACTCTCATTTTCCTACTCCCTGCTGACGAGAGGCAACTACCTCGAAACACGTGTCCAGGGATGGCACACGCCACGCATACTTGCACGCACTCTTGAGCATAGGTGTATCCGCCGACGCTGACCTTCAGGGACCATTTTCATTGGGGGAACACGACTGGTAGGTGTAGCAGTGTGCGACCAATCTGATGTAACTTTATATTCAGGCTCCCTTGAGCCGGTGGTCGACGGACTCATGGTTACGCACCTGCGCGCTAAGAGAGGTACTAGACCTGATTATGTTTTTAGCAGCTTACACAGCAACCCCACTCTCATTTTCCTACTCCCTGCTGACGAGAGGCAACTACCTCGAAACACGTGTCCAGGGATGGCACACGCCACGCATACTTGCACGCACTCTTGAGCATAGGTGTATCCGCCGACGCTGACCTTCAGGGACCATTTTCATTGGGGGAACACGACTGGTAGGTGTAGCAGTGTGCGACCAATCTGATGTAACTTTATATTCAGGCTCCCTTGAGCCGGTGGAGTCGACGGACTCATGGTTACGCACCTGCGCGCTAAGAGAGGTACTAGACCTGATTATGTTTTTAGCAGCTTACACAGCAACCCCACTCTCATTTTCCTACTCCCTGCTGACGAGAGGCAACTACCTCGAAACACGTGTCCAGGGATGGCACACGCCACGCATACTTGCACGCACTCTTGAGCATAGGTGTATCCGCCGACGCTGACCTTCAGGGACCATTTTCATTGGGGGAACACGACTGGTAGGTGTAGCAGTGTGCGACCAATCTGATGTAACTTTATATTCAGGCTCCCTTGAGCCGGTGGAGTCGACGGACTCATGGTTACGCACCTGCGCGCTAAGAGAGGTACTAGACCTGATTATGTTTTTAGCAGCTTACTCAGCAACCCCACTCTCATTTTCCTACTCCCTGCTGACGAGAGGCAACTACCTCGAAACACGTGTCCAGGGATGGCACACGCCACGCATACTTGCACGCACTCTTGAGCATAGGTGTATCCGCCGACGCTGACCTTCAGGGACCATTTTCATTGGGGGAACACGACTGGTAGGTGTAGCAGTGTGCGACCAATCTGATGTAACTTTATATTCAGGCTCCCTTGAGCCGGTGGAGTCGACGGACTCATGGTTACGCACCTGCGCGCTAAGAGAGGTACTAGACCTGATTATGTTTTTAGCAGCTTACACAGCAACCCCACTCTCATTTTCCTACTCCCTGCTGACGAGAGGCAACTACCTCGAAACACGTGTCCAGGGATGGCACACGCCACGCATACTTGCACGCACTCTTGAGCATAGGTGTATCCGCCGACGCTGACCTTCAGGGACCATTTTCATTGGGGGAACACGACTGGTAGGTGTAGCAGTGTGCGACCAATCTGATGTAACTTTATATTCAGGCTCCCTTGAGCCGGTGGAGTCGACGGACTCATGGTTACGCACCTGCGCGCTAAGAGAGGTACTAGACCTGATTATGTTTTTAGCAGCTTACACAGCAACCCCACTCTCATTTTCCTACTCCCTGCTGACGAGAGGCAACTACCTCGAAACACGTGTCCAGGGATGGCACACGCCACGCATACTTGCACGCACTCTTGAGCATAGGTGTATCCGCCGACGCTGACCTTCAGGGACCATTTTCATTGGGGGAACACGACTGGTAGGTGTAGCAGTGTGCGACCAATCTGATGTAACTTTATATTCAGGCTCCCTTGAGCCGGTGGAGTCGACGGACTCATGGTTACGCACCTGCGCGCTAAGAGAGGTACTAGACCTGATTATGTTTTTAGCAGCTTACGCAGCAACCCCACTCTCATTTTCCTACTCCCTGCTGACGAGAGGCAACTACCTCGAAACACGTGTCCAGGGATGGCACACGCCACGCATACTTGCACGCACTCTTGAGCATAGGTGTATCCGCCGACGCTGACCTTCAGGGACCATTTTCATTGGGGGAACACGACTGGTAGGTGTAGCAGTGTGCGACCAATCTGATGTAACCATAGGGGTGTCTGATATGAAGAGAAGGGAAGGTTTAGGGACTGGCAAGTGGGTGCACTTGGCCATTCAACATGGCAGTACCAGACTAGACATAGGCTCTGCAATGGCAGGCCTGAGACACACTTTGGAGGCTGCTTTGGTGGGTGGCACAATCAGTGCTGCAAGCCCACCAGCAGCATATGATTTACAAGCCCTGTGCACACGCAGTGCACTGTACTAGGGTCTGACAAGTAAACCAAAAAAGCCAATCATGGAGTCACTAATCCATACATCAATTTACAATAGGGAGCACCTGCACTGCGGCACTAATCAGCAGTGGCACAGTGCCCAAAGCATCTAAAACCAGCAAAAACATATGAGGCAACAGCAAGAAATGGAAGGCAGACCCACGCCAATGGTGCCAGGTCTAACAGGAGTCTGTAGGAATGTACTCCAAGCATGGTGTCTGCTACTCAGTGCTCTAAGAAGGGAGTCTGTAGGAATGTACTCCAAGCCCGGTGTCTGCTCCACTGTACTCTAAGAAGGGAGTCTGTAGGAATGTACTCGAAGCACTGTGTCTGCTGCTCAGTGCTCTCAGAAGGGAGTCTGTAGGAATGTACTGCAAGCATGGTGTCTGCTGCTCTGGTCTCTAAGAAGGGAGTCTGTAGCAATGCACTCCAAGCACGGTGTCTGGTGCTCTGTACTCTAAGAAGGTAGTCTGTAGAGATGTACTCCAAGCACGGTGTCTGCTGCTCTGTACTCTAAGAAGGGAGTCCGTAGGAATGTACTCCAAGCATTGTGTTTGCTGCCCTGTGCTCTAACAAGGGAGTCTGTAGGAATGTACTCCGAGCACGGTGTCTGTTGCTCTGTGCTCTAAGAAGGGAGTCTGTAGGAATGTACTCCGAGCACGGTGTCTGCTGCTCTATGCTCTAAGAAGGGAGTCTGTAGGAATATACTCTGAGCACAGCGTCTGCTGCTCTGTGCTCTACGAAGGGAGTCTGTAGGACTGTACTCCAAGCATGGTGTCTGCTGCTCTGTGCTCTAAGAAAGGGAGTCTGTAGGAATGCACTCCATGCATGGTGTCATTTGCTCAGTGCTCTAAGAAGTGAGTCTGTAGGAATCTATTCCAATCACGGTGTCTGCTGCTCAGTGCTCTAAGAAGGGAGTCTGTAAGAATGTACTCCAAGCAGGGTGTCTGCTCCACTGTACTCTAAGAAGGGAGTCTGTAGGAATGTACTCCAAGCACGGCGTCTGCTGCTCTGTCCTCCAAGAAAGGAGTCTGTAGGAATGTACTTCAAGCACGGTGTCTGCTGCTCTGTGCTCTAAGAAGGGAGTCTGTAAGAATGTACTCCGAGCACGGTGTCTGCTCCACTCTACTCTAAGAAGGGAGTCTGTAGGAATGTACTCCAAGCATGGTGTCTGCTGCTCTGTGCTCTAAGAAGGGAGTCTGTAGCAATGCACTCCAAGCACTGTGTCTGCTGCTCAGTGCTCAAAGAAGAGAGTCTGTAGGAATGTACTGCAAGCACGGTGTCAGCTGCTCTGTACTCTATGAAGGGAGTCTGTAGGAATGTACTCCAAGCACTGTGTCTACTGCTCAGTGCTCTAAGAAGGGAGTCTGTAGCAATGCACTCCAAGCACTGTGTCTGCTGCTCAGTGCTCTAAGAAGGGAGTCTGTAGAGATTTATTGCAAGCATGGTGTCTGCTGCTCTGTATTCTAAGAAGGGAGTCTGTAGAGATGTACTCCAAGCACTGTGTCTGCTGCCCTGTGCTCTAACAAGGGAGTTGGTAGGAATGTACTCCAAGCACGGTGCCTGCTGCTCTGTGCTCTAATTAGGGAGACTGTAGGAATGTACTCCGAGCACGGTGTCTGCTGCTCTGTGCTCTAAGAAGGGAGTCTGTAGGACTGTACTCCATGCACGGTGTCTGCTGCTATGTGCTCTAAGAAAGGGAGTCTGTAGAGATGTACTCCAAGCACGGTGTCTGCTGCTTTGTACTCTAAGAACGGAGTCTGTAGAATGTACTCCAAGCACTGTGTCTGCTGCCCTGTGCTCTAACAAGGGAGTTGGTAGGAATGTACTCCAAGCACGGTGTCTGCTGCTCTGTGCTCTAATTAGGGAGACTGTAGGAATGTACTCCGAGCACGGTGTCTGCTGCTCTGTGCTCTAAGAAGGGAGTCTGTAGGACTGTACTCCAAGCACGGTGTCTGCTGCTATGTGCTCTAAGAAAGGGAGTCTGTAGGAATGCACTCCATGCACGGTGTCATCTGCTCAGTGCTCTAAGAAGGGACTCTGTAGGAATGTTCTCCAATCACGGTGTCTGCTGCTCAGTGCTCTAAGAAGGGAGCCTGTAGGAATGTACTCCAAGCACGGTGTCTGTTACTCAGTGCTCTAAGAAGGGAGTCTGTAGGAATGTACTCCAAGCAGGGTGTCTGCTCCAGTGTTCTCTAAGAAGGGAGTCTGCAGGAAAGTACTCCAAGCACGGTGTCTGCTGCTCTGTGCTCTAAGATGGATATCTGTAGGAATGTACTCCAAGCACGGTGTCTGCTCCACTGTACTCTAAGAAGGGAGTCTGTAGGAATGTACTCCAAGCACGGTGTCTGCTGCTCTGTGCTCTAAGAAGCAAGTCTGTAGAGATGTACTCCAAGCACGGTGTCTGCTGCTCAGTGCTGTCAGAGGGGTCTGTAGAGATGTACTCCAAGCATGGTGTCTGCTCCACTGTACTCTAAGAAGGGAGTCTGTAGGAATGTACTCCAATCACTGTTTCTGCTTTTCAGTGCTCTAAGAAGTGAGTCTGTAGGAATGTCATGCAAGCACGGTGTCTGCTGCTCTGTACTTAGGCTTTCCTGTTTTCAGTTTCTATTTTTGGTAAATTCTGGTGGTGTTTTTTCAGTGTTTTCCAGTGATTTCCATACCTTAAAAAAACAGTGCTTTTCAGTGGTTACTCATTTTCGCGCCAAAAAAATCAACTGAAACAGTGTTTTACCGGTGTTTATGTGACGCTTCGCTCTTATTATTGCTTTTTCCATTTTCTTCAGAAATTGTATACTGCTCTACATTTCAGAAGTTAATTCAGTCATGAAATACTTTCCATTGTCCTTTGATTCTGCAGCACAGATTTAACAAGCATTTGCAATGCAATAGGTCTCTCATTTATGCGAGTTTAAGCTATTTAACCCCTTCAGTGCCCATGACGAGCTGGACTCGTCATGGGCCGCGGTGGCGCTGTGCCCATGACGAGTCCAGCTCGTCATAGACCCCGCCCGCTAATGCAACGGCCGGCACAGGGCGGGGAAAGGGGCGGGCACTGAAGGGGTTAAGCTATTGGCATTGTAAATGACAAAGCCTTTTATTTATGTTTTAAAAACGAAAACAAAAATAAAAGGCATTGTTATTTGCAATGTCAACAGCTCAAACTCGCGTAAATGCGAGACCTATTGCATTGCAAATGCTTGTTTTAAATGAAAGCGTGAATTGGTCACTCAGTGTTTGTCAATAAATATACATAGAGAATTTTTTTTAATGCTAAGATGAAATTGCAGTGTGGCCGAAGGGGCATATTCAAGTCAAAAAAATGGGGTTAAGAAAAAGACTTCCTCTAGCAAAACAAAATAATAAGTATTTGGGGCTTTGTTATTGCACTTGATTTTTTTTGCGTAGGCGAGACCTAACAAGACTTCAGTGCACTGATATAATCTGATGTACTAAAGTGAAACAGTTCTGAAATACACTTTAATTTTGAAGAGACCATTTTACACTTTTGCTGCAAGATGGCTGTAAAAATGTGGATGTTCCTAAAGTTGAACGGTGCTAATTCCTTTCTTAAACTTCAAATAACCTCCAAAAAATGCTTACCTATCTAATCAACATCTTTTTAATGTTAGAGCTGAATCTAATAAAAAGCAGCCCAGCGCAGCTGTAGACCAGGGTCCCGCATGTAAAAGGTAGGAGGGCCACATGCAGTCCTCGGGCCCTGCTTTGAGTATCACTAGCCTAGGATCACACAATGTGGTCAACTGGGGGGAAGCAGGCATGGACCCCAGGTTTTATGGTTCCACATTGGGCAATTCAATTCAGCAATTAGATTTACATGCTTTGCTTCCCCTACACCCACCTTACAGCCCCACTGTCCCAGCCTACCCCCCTGCAGGCATCAGTGCGGCCCTCTGGTACACCAGAGAGCAAAGCTGTGTGCCCTCCGAAAAGATATGGGTTGAGGAGCAATGTAACGTTTGCATTTTGTGACTGCCGGAAAGAGTGGAAAACTTTGCTGGAAAGAAGGATTTAGCTCATGTGTTTTTCCTGTAAGTGATTCACTATCAAAAGTTGGGCTTTGCGAAGACTTTTCCCCCGGAATAACAGTTTTACAAAATTATTCCGGAACTTTAAACTCGTAACCGTTGCAAGTTTCCCCAGTGTGCGAATAGCACAGAATTTTTCAACATGAAAGCCGAAGGTTGAAATACTGGTGTAGTGTGTGCATGGTGCACAGATCTGTAAACTGCAGACTAAACAGGATACATGTTGGCCTAGTGTGCACGGTGTGGAGAGCGATGGAACCTGCGAGCCACAGGTTGAAATACTGTCCCAGGGTGCCATGTTGCACAAATCTGTGTAACCCTCACACCAAAGGGTGAAATGCTGGCCTAGTGTGTATGGTGCACAGATCTGTAATCCTCACACCATTCTAGCCCAGTGTGCATGTTGGAGATCAGTTCGATCCGCAGGCCAAAGACTGGGCTGCTTGCCTGGTGAGCATGTTGAATAGACACCCCCCCCCCCACCCACCCATGGGACAGACGTTTGAAATGGCGACCAGGCTCGATAAAATGCAACCCAAGGGACAACCACAAAGTTGAGTTGAGGTCGGAGTAATTTAAGGCCAATAAGAGATAGTTGTGTGCTCGTAAAATGATCTTCTAGTCTTATCTAAAATCAGTGTGCGCCTCACCCAGCCACCCCCACCCCCTCTAACCAATCCTACAGGGCTCCGATGGGGACTTAAACTGAATAATAGCCTGCTTAGATGGGTGATTATGCAGTCGAGCGCCCACTGAGCTCTACAATAGACCTAACAAATGTGCCCCCCCCCTCATAAAAACCTGCTCTGTGGAAGCACATACTCGCTTCAGTAGAAAAGGGGGCCCTCCCAGCCAGCAGGCGTCCTCATCCTATTGGCTACTGCCAAAACACAAGACAACTGAAGGTGTCATCACCTGTCAGGAGTTTCAGCCAAGGCCTGCGGACTGGCCCCCCAAAACCAGGGAGATCTTGAAAGGAAGAGTGTAGTGAAGAGCGAGAGCAGCACCCAGACCCCCTCCTCCCCACTAGCACCGAGCGCTATCCAAGGGCCACTAGCCCCAAAACTGAAGACAGTGCTTGGAATCCCACACGGTAGTTCAGGCCTGGTCAGACCGCAGGGTGTGCAAAAGAAATACAGCTGCTCGCCCATTTAGTCAGCCACCCATCCATGGCACGTGGGTCCGGTACTGCGGCTGAGTTGCCAAGGTGGTCAAAGCTAGATTGGGGGATGGGGGAGGGTGAACAGTAAAGAGGCGTCCTCGGACAGCACCCCTTCATACCCTAAGCCACGGCTTCGAGGAGCATTAATTTAGCCACCACTTTACCCCGATTGCAAGGTACATGCACTTGAAAGCATCTCCTACGTCATCATACGTATTTATTGTGGATATATAGCTCAGTGGGTGGTTGCTTTTTTCGCAGAGAACCCTTTTGGGATAGCAGTTCATGAGGCAATCTGTAAAAGAGGTAATTGGTGGGGGCACCAAAAACATTATCGCGACAGGCATTACCAGCGCTAAAGCCGGCCTTGCTTGTAGCTGGGAGCGTTATCTGCGCTATCAGCACGTAATCTGCTGGTGAAAGTTCTAACTAAGCAGTGGCTTTTGGCTTTTGCAAGCAGGCGTGAAGATCACAAGAATTAATTTCACAGCACACACTTTCTAAGTCACCTTCAGGCGAAAAAAACATGAGAACCCTCGGTGTACTGGTGCTGCAACTACTGCAGAGGTCTGTGGGCGATTTGAAAGTCCAATGTTTCACTCAACATATCATCTTTTTAAAAGTGAATTCGTTTGTCACAGAAGCGCAACTAGAGCCAGATTTCGGGGGGGGGGGGGCTGAGCAAAAATTTCGGGGGGGGCTGAGCAAAAATTTCGGGGGTGGGCTGAACTTTAAGCAATAGGCAGAGTGGAGCTGCAGGGGCTCTTAGAAGGGGTGAAACAACAGCGAGGCCTCATTAACATGCAAATGGTCTTTTAAAGACCTGTGAAGTGCTCGGGTGCGGCTGCTTTTTTGCCCGGGAAGGTGTCTCGTCCCGGGCTGCCACACACGAGGGGGAGGGGGGGGGGGGGCTGAAGCCCTGTGAGTCCAATGGGTGTTGCGCGCCTGGTTTGTCATAACACGTTTTCTGAGCGCCGAGAAACAAGGCACTTGGTAGAGTGTGCTATATAAATGTTGTTGCTTTGACCAAGGTATAATACGCGCTTTTATGCAACTTCAAAGTGAGGGACACCCCATGAAATGCGTGGCAAATGTTTGCCACCACCCACTCATTATGGGTCTCTATAGCTTAACTTGACAATAAGTTTCATTTCAAACGCCTCCAACAATATCTAGGCACTGCTCTTATTATTTCCCCACTGAATAACGCGCTTTTATATTGCACTTCATACAGTGTCTATTCAACTTAAATAATAGTTGTAAGCAATGAATAATGTTTTTACGTAGCCCTTCGTGGCATTTGTAAGAGGTAACACTAACAGATGCTATCCCGCTTAATGATTACAACGCACCAATCTGAGACGAACGAAAGCCTGCGTTGCCCTTGGCTGGAGTACAACCTGTGACTGGCAGATGAGACCACCGTCTAACTCACTGAGCCATCCTGCCGCTACTATAACAGAGCGAGCACTGTGCAGAGACGGAATGGCAAAACACAAGCGAGAGAGAGAGCGCGCGTCAGGAGAGAGAGGTTATAAAGCTGCAGGCGAGGAAAAAGCTGAGCCAGAGGAGACGAGTGAGAGACCAGATATGACTAGCCCGCGAGTGGTGCAAGAAACGTAAGCATGCCGCCTCTTTCCCCGGTGCCCACCCCCGTCGCCCACTCCTTTGTTAACAACATCAAAGCCTTGTTAAGTAAATGGTCTTTTTAAAGACCTGTGAAGTACTCGGGTGCGGCCGGCCACAGTAAGGCAGCAGAGCACAACAGCTTCTCTCCCCCCATGTGAGCCAGGCAGGGGGCCTGGTGTTGCCCTTGGGCCATTCACACCATAGCTCCCCGTGTGCCTGACCGGCCCAGATGCACTGTTTTCCCCTGACACCTCGGCGCCAGGCACCACAGTTTATAATGCTTTGGCTCCATCAAGTGGCCAAGTGGTGTAACAGCAACGAAAATCAGTGACACTCGGTTTAAACCGAGTCCGCTGATTTTCGTCCGGTAGTGTACTGTCGGTCAGATTCGGTTAAAACCGAATTCCGGACAGCCTATCTGTACTCTAAGAAGGGAGTCTGTAGCAATGCACTCCAAGCACTGTGTCTTCTGCTCTGTGCTCTAAGAAGCCAGTCTGTAGCAATGCACTCCAAGCACGGTGTCTGCTGCTCTGTACTCTAAGAAGGGAGTCTGTAGAGATTTACTCCAAGCACGGTGTCTGCTGCTCTGTACTCTAAGAAGGGAGTCTGTAGGAATGTACTCCAAGCACTGTGTCTGCCGCTCTGTGCTTTAAAAAGGGGGTCTGTAGGAATGTACTCCAAGCACGGTATCTGCTGATCTGTGATCTAAGAAGGGAGTCTGAAGAAATGTACTCCAAGCACGGTGTCTGCTGCTCTGTGATCTAAGAAGGGAGTCTGTAGGAATGTACTCTAAGCACGCAGGGCTGGACTGGGACGCAAAACGGGCCCTGGCAAAGTGTTCGGCCGGCTCCCCAGGGGGGTTGGGTGTGCCGCCGAGCTCTTTGCCAGGGCCGGTTTTCGGCCGATTTTGTTACAGGGCCGATTTTGAAGCCATGCTGCAAAAACGGCCCTGTAACAAAAACGGCCCCCAGGGGCCCAAAACTAGCCCCCACCCATGCGGCCCACCGGGGAATTGCCCAGTGCCCGCTACGGCCAGTCCGGCCCTGCAAGCACGGTGTCTGCTCCTCTGTGATCTAAGAAGGGAGTCTGTAGGAATGTACTCCAAGCACGGTGTCTGCTGCTCATTGCTCTAAGAAGGGAGTCTGTAGGAATGTACTCCAAGCAGGGTGACATCTGCTCAGTGCTCTAAGAAGAGAGTCTGTAGGAATGGACTCCAAGCACGGTGTCATCTGCTCAGTGCTCTAAGACGGGAGTCTGTAGGAATGGACTCCAAGCACGGTGTCATCTGCTCAGTGCTCTAAGAAGGGAGTCTGTAGGAATGTACTTCAAGCACGGTGTCAGCTTCTCAGTGCTCTAAGAAGGGAGTCTGTAGGAATACACTCTGAGCACAGTGTCTGCTGCTCTGTGCTCTACGAAGGGAGTCTGTAGGACTGTACTCCAAGCATGGTGTCTGCTGCTCTGTGCTCTAAGAAAGGGAGTCTGTAGGAATGCACTCCATGCATGGTGTCTGCTGCTCAGTGCTCTAAGAAGGGAGTCTGTAGGAATGTACTTCAAGCACGGTGTCTGCTGCTCAGTGCTCTAAGAAGGGAGTCTGTAGGAATATACTCCAAGCACGGTGTCAGCTTCTCAGTGCTCTAAGAAGGGAGTCTGTAGGACTGTACTCCAAGCACGGTGTCTGCTGCTCTGTGCTCTAAGAAGGGAGTCTTACTCCAAGCAGGGAGTCTGTAGACCAGAGCTCTAAAAAGGGAGTCTGCAGCTCTGTGTGAAGTCCATTCACTGCATAGCCTCTTCTCTAATGCCGAAGGGCCTGCCTCCCACTCCTTTTCACTTGACGTTCCTGGAGAGGCGCAGGAGGATGAGAGCACAGGCCTGTCCGTCACGATGCCACCTGATCCACCCAAATATGCTACATGTCAGACACTTCTATTCATGGCTCCCACGGAACAGCACGCTAATCGTCCGCAAAGTAACTTCAGTGCCTCGGGAGGGGCAGGAAGTGCTACATTCATGCAATTACAATCATCCTAAATGTAGCCCACCCTTCGTGTATAGGCTGTTTGCGTAGCCGTAGGGGTTCGCGCGCCCCTTCCCCCAGTAATGGCGGCTCGTGTTTCCAGTCCTGCTCCCATCCCAGGCCTGCCCTCTTTCTGTTCCTGATGCTGAACGAGGCCGATTCGCAGGGAGGGTCTGCCTGAAAATAGAGCAATCTGTGGAAGGGAAAGTCAATTAATCTTGGGAGGAAACGACAGCGTGCCTCGTTCCCTGTCCTCTGGGGAGGGTGTGCTCCTCTTACAGCCTTTATCCGCTCTGCTCCCCCCCTCCCCCACTCTTCTAGGATGCTAAAATCGGCATCCTAGGTCCAGGCAGGGACAAACTGTGCCCCTGCGTGGACTCCGGTCAGTGCGCAGTGATCTGTGCGGCCGGGGCCGCCCTGGGAGGGGGGGGGGGGCGGACAGAAGGACAGAGCTGCCCCAACCACCCCCTCACCAATTATCAATAAATGCTGCCCAGGTCATCCCTCAAAACGGATGGAGCTGCTGCTGACCCAGCACCCAGCCAATGCGGAGGCAGATAGAGAAGGGAGGGGCCGCCCATCTTGTGACTGGTCCCTGTTAGGGAAGCTTGTTTTCAGGGGCGTACATTCAGAGGGGTTGCTTGGGGTATTACACACCCTAATAAATGTATTTTCTGCAAAATAGTTGGGCACAGGTGCTTTCAATCCGGTATGGCGAGGTGTCTGTCGGATTTCAACAGGAATTTTTACTTAAACACAGACAAAAACGCACACACACTTTCCCTCTCTGTTTTTAAAGGCTTCAACAATGTTTGTTATTTTACAAAATATTGTGTTTTCTCTCACTTAGGGGCATATCTACAAGGCGGCGATATCAAATTATCACCGCTTTTGCGGCTGTTTTCGGCCGAAAAGCGGCGATAAGTTTATCGCTATATTAGCAAGGTCACGCTATCGCGTGAAACCTTGCCTTAGCGCCTGAATTCCTAACGCCCATCTTTGCATCTCTAATGAGATGCAAAGTGGGCGTTCCTTCCCAGAATAACGGGAGAAATGTCGCTAAGCGACATATCTCTTATTATCAAGCCTCACGCAAAGCAGCATAGCGACAAGAAAAGTAGCGATAACCTCTGTTATCGCTACTTTCCTTACGCCTGCTTTGAAACTGACTTAGCCATGATATCCTATAGAAGGTGGATATAGTGGCTAAGTATGTGAGGCCCTATCAGCAAGCTATCGCCAAACTCCGTGGGATTATCGCTGGGTTTCCAGCGATAATCTCACGTTTGGCAGTTAGCGCTAGGATTTTTATCGCTTTTGAGATAAGCGTTGCTAATAGCACGCTATCTCAGCGATAAAAATCCACGCTAGCCGGCGATAATTATCCTAGCGCTAAGTGCGCTTAGCGATAATTATCGCCGGTTGTTGCTGATATGCCCCAAAGTACCCATACCAATCTGCATTCATCTCCCTTTCCACTGCCCCTTTAGCCCCTCTTATGCGCCCTGCTTGTCGTGTGATGTATTTGAACATTATATGCCAGTGTAGTTGGAAAATCTAAAGCTTGCCCCCCCACCCATCTTACTGATCAAGCTACGCCCCTGTTGACAGGGTAGGTATGGTAGGTGGGCAAGATAAGGAATTGGAGGTGCTATGGGTGCCCCAGGAGGCAGGGAGGGAATAGCCCTGGGGTGTGTGCAAGAAGATGTAGGGTGTTAGGGGCACCCCGTTGCTGAGATCCAAAGAGGGCATCGCAGTGGTAGTTTTAGAGATTTCGCCACCCAAGTCTAAAGTGAAGAAGCCCAAAATAGAGGGGCCCTTGGACATGGGAGCAGGGGCGGTGGTTAGGGTGACCAACCGTCCGTAAATTTCACGGACAATCCATAATTTCAGCCGTCTGTCCGTTGTCCGTGAAGGATTCTTTAACGGATGCCATTTGTCCGTAATTTTAACCGGGCAAACCTCAGTTCTGCAAACATGCAGTCTATAATGTAATAAAATAAAGAAATGGCACAATCGCACCCACACTGATTAACAAAGTATGGAGGACAATCAGTTAAATCAGTTCTCTTGGAGTATCTCCTTTAATTACTGTACATCACAGTGGGGGATGGCAAACATTTTGGAAAGAGAGCCTGTCTTCTTGTTGTCTTGTTTAGGAGGGGGTGAGGAGCCCTACCCCACCCTGGAGAGGCCAAGATGATACTTGAATACTGCATGCCCACCCTTGTGCCCACCCTGGTGGATCCTGTTCCCCCTCTTGTGATGGCTCCCCCCCCCCCAGTGATGGCTCCTGTCCCCCCATGTGGTGGCTCCTGTCCCCCCTCCCCCCGCCTGTGATGGCTCCTGTCCCCCCTGTGGTGGATCCTGTCTCTGCCCTGGGGGACTTCTGCCCCAGTCCTGAAATGGCTCCTGCAGCGAGGGTGAAGTTCTTGATGGGCCTCTTCTCAAAAAGGCTCAGCTCAAAATTAATATGAAAAGGTGAGCGAGTGAGTAAGTGAAGGGATGGGTGGATAGCTGGATGAATTAGTGAAGGGGTGAATGAAAGATTGAATAGATGGAGAATGAGAGAGGATGGATGGGTGGATTGATGAGTGAGTGGAAGGATGGATGAAAGAAAAGGTAAATAGGTGGATGTATGGGTGGAAGGGTAGCTGGATGGGTAAAAGGGTGGATGGATGAGTGAAAGGATGGATGAGTGAAAGGATGGATGGGTGAAAAGGTGGATGATGAGTGAGTGGGTGGATGGATGAGTGAAATGATGGATAAATTGATAAGTGCAAGGGTGAATGGATGGACGGGTGAGTGAAAGGGTGAATGTAAGGATGGATGAGTGAGTGAAAGGGAGGGTAGATGATAGGGTCAATGGATGGATTCATGAGTGGATGGGTAGATGGATGGGTGGGTGGATGGATGGAAGGAAGGATGGCTAAGTGAAAGGGTCGATGGAGAGAGAAAGGGAGGATGGATGGATGACTGAAAGGGTGGATGGGTGGGTGGAAGGATGAGTGACTGGGTAGATGGATGAGTAAGTGAAAGAATGGCTGGATGGGTGAAAGGGTAAATGGCTGGATGGATGAGTGAATGGATGGATGGGTAGAAGAGTGGATGGATGAGTGTACAGATGGATAGGGTGAAAGGGTGAATGGATGATGGATGGATGAGTGAAAGGATGGATGAAGGGATGGATGAGTGAAATGATAGATGGAAGTATACATGATATATAGGTTTGCAAAGGGTTGAATATGTGGGCTTACTTATATAGTATTGCACAACCTCCTTTGATGTGTCTGTAAAACTTACCTATTGTCCTGAAGTTTTGTCCTGAATTTTGACCTCCTGTCCTGAATTTGTGTCCTGAATTTTGACCCTTTGTCCTGAATTTTTACACTCACCGTCCTGAATTTGCACCAATGCCAGTTGGTCACCCTAGCGGTGGGAATAGGTGTGGGCCACCCTTCATTGGCTGATAGGCTACGGCAGGCGGGATGAGGTACGGAGGGCAGCGGAGTGAGGGCCCTGGCGATGGTGGTGACTTGAGTTGTGAGTTTCATTGAGGGATGCAGGAAGATGCAGGAAAATGGCGGTGCAGAGCAGGACCTGAAGGGGCAGGCGCCCGAGCTGCAGAGGTAAGTTCAATGAGTGCAGTGTATGGAACTCTGGGAAAGGTGGCGCCGTTCCAAACCACAAAGTCGGACCTGACTGATGCACTCAATTCAATTCAAAGAACTTTATTCGGTTATAAGAAAAATAACCATAAAAGCACAGTTAAAATATCACACCAAATTTCCACAGATTTTAACAATAGATGGATAAAAATCAGTAAATGCAGATAAAAAACTTAATTAAAACATCACAATTGATTTACGACATCTAAAAACATTTTTTTAAAACACAGTTACAGAGGCAATAATATAAACATTATCCAAATACCGCAAAGCCAAGAATGCTGGTCGACATTGTCTCAGACCTAGTCTTTTTAGAACAGGAATAATCCATGTTTTCCTAGGCTTCGAGTAAAATGTGCAGGAAAACATTATATGAATAGATGACTGGGCTGATATATCATCACATGGGCAATTACAGAGTGTTCTGGACCAATCATTTACCTCCGGGAAACTCAAAGATCGATGTAGAATATCTAATCTAAAACGTGTCAACAGGGGGGAGGAGCCTAGCGCGCAACCAAGATGGCCGCGTAGGTGCGAGGCTCCCGAGGACCTCCGTGACCTCCTACATAAATCCTGAAAATATCCTGTCCTAGATGAGGGGACTGTGTTGGTGAGCCCGAGCTGAGGTGTCACCCGTTTTCCGTTTCCAAATTGGACCTCGGACACCGGCGGGAGCACCGATTGAGGTTTGCGGCCTTCTCCACGCCGACCCCCCGGATTGGAGTGGCGGGGCGATCCGGAGACAAAGTGATCAACAGCGGCGGGCAGGGCTGGGCGACCCGCGTACCCCGCACTTTCACTTTCGCTTTTGCACCCTCCTTGCTGCTCGGGCGAGGTTGGGCTGCGGGGCAGTGTGCGGTGGTGTGGCCTCGTTGGGGTGCCCTGCTGGCCCGCCGGCTGTGATCCGTCCTGCGGATTTGTGGTGGCCCCCCCCTGGAGCCCGTGAACTGGTTTGTCGGCCTTTTCCGAGGTGATTGGCACGACTTGGGGACTGAAACCATGTCCACAAAGCACGATGGCGACCGGGCAAAGGTGAAATCGACCCGCCGTGGCGCGGCCCATCAGTCCAACAGCATGGACCGCTACACCCTCCAGAAGGGATCTCCCGAGGTGCCACATCGGTCCCCTGAGGGCCCGACTGATGCTCCTACGCTGCCCGCGGATCTGACCCTGCGAGATGTTATGGGCGCTATCGCCGAGATGAAGGCCTCGGTGGACCAGCGCTTTGACACACTGGCGCAAAAGATTGACTCGGTGCACGTGGATGTTGGCCTGGTGAGGGCCGATTTATCCAAGACCAATGACCGGGTCGATTCTTTGGCCCACACCACTTCGGGCCTTACGGCGGACGTGGCGGCCCTCCAAAAGGAGGTGCGCCGGCTCGGCCAGGCGAGCGCCCTGATGGATCGTCGACTGGAGGATTCCGAGGGTCGGGCCCGGAGGAACAATGTCCGCATTGTCGGGGTGCCGGAGGGACGTGAGGAGGCGGCGGCGGACCTGTTTGTGGAGGATCTGATTCTCACCCATCTCCAGCCCCGGGGGCTGAGTAAATTCTTTGCGGTGGAACGTGCCCACAGGGTTCCCGGAGGAAGACCTAAGGCCGGAGCCCCTCCGCGGCCTCTCATTGCCCGGATTTTCAACTTTCGGGACAGAGACGCTATCCTTCAGACTTCTAGGCAACAAGGACCGGTCAGACTTGACAATATGGATGTGAACTTCTATCCTGATTTCACCCCAGCGGTCCAGAAGCAGAGACTGAGCTTTCTCGGAGTCAAACGTCGTCTACGGGACCTGAACCTCAAGTATGCGATGCTTTTTCCAGCTAAGTTGCGGGTGGAGGTGGATGGCCGCACGCACTTTTTTGATCGTCCCGAGGCAGCCGGGGACTGGTTGGACTCCTTGCCCGGGGATCGGGGCCGGGGGGGTGGGGGGGGCGCGGTTGGAGGGGAGGGCTCGCCGGATCAGGACTGAGGGATTAATAGTAGGCCTTGCTCTGGACAACATTGTCGTCATTTTTGACTGTTCGTTAAGTCTCCCTCCTGTGGAGGTGGTACGGGGTCTCTTGGGGGCTCTCCCTCCTCCTCTGGGGGACTAGTTAGTTCAATCATTCATGGGGCGACAGGCACACTGCACTTTGGGGGGGCTATTTGGGCTCATGCAGGGGTGCAGGGAGGGGGGAGTTCTGTTGGGATGGGTGGGTTGGGGTGGGGTGTTGTTTGTTTTTACCGCAAGGCAAACCCTTTATTGTATTTGTGTTTTTAAGGTGCTCTCGGGGGGACGAATGATGGCTTCTGTATGTGATGGGGGGTAGGGACCTGACTTTATTGTCCTGGAACGTTAACGGACTGGGGGATAGGATTAAGCGAGGTGTGGTCCTGCAGTATTTGAAACGACTTTCGCCAGATGTGGTCTTTCTGCAGGAGACACACCTGATTGGTAATTCCTTTTGTGCCATGAATCGGCGTGGCTATCGTTTGGTGGCCCACTCGGGCTTCACGTCGGGCTCACGGGGGGTGGGCATCATGGTGAAGAACTCGCTCCCGTTGGAAATAGACGAGGTGCGCCATGATGAGAGGGGACGCTACACTGTCTTAGTGGGGAGAATGGAGGGTAAAGTAGTTGTCTTTGTATCAGTGTACGTCCCACCGGGGTTACAGTCCACGACTTTTGCAGACCTAGGGCGCCTCCTCCTTGACCTTCCGGGGGGGCTTCTGGTGGTTGGGGGGGACTTCAATGCGGTGGTTTCTGGGACCGTGGATCGTCACCCCCCTAGGGACCTCCCCCGGGCGCAGGCGTGGCTGTCCGGCTTCTTAGATACACTGGGATTGGTGGACTGCTGGCGCTTAAAACATCCCACGCAGCTGCAGTACACTTTCCACTCGGGTGCCCATGGTAGCCTCTCACGGCTTGATTATGTCCTTGTCCCTGCGGCCTATGTTGGGAGGGTAGGAGAGGTGCGCCATTTGGCGCGGGGTATTTCAGATCACTCCCCGCTCCTGTTGCACGTTGATGTCTTCCCGAGGGGGGAGGGCAGAGTAGCTCCAATCAATGCCTGGTACCTGCGCGACCCCACCATTCGCGCTGATTTGATTAAATCTTTGCAGCGGTATTTCGATGAGAATGTGGGGTCCGTCCCTTCGGCTATCTCCCTGTGGGAAGCTTTCAAAACAGTTCTTAGAGGGGAGGCCCTCTCCTTTATTTCCCATGCCCGGAGGCGCGAGCAGGAGGAGGTGACCCGGGTGGAGGCCGAAATCGCTGAATTGGAGGGTGATCTAGAGGGTGGGGTGACGGATGCTGCACTACATGTCCTACAACTTAAGCAGGCGGCCTACAGGGCCCTCGTCACGGAGGCGGCCAGGGGCCTCTATAGAGAGCAACAGGGGCGACTGTATGATGTGGGTGATAAGGCTGGTAAACTGCTTGCATGGTTGGATAAAAAGGAGAGAGCGAGTCGTGTGGTCCCGCTGATTGAGAGGATGGATGGTGTGCGTGTCACCGAGCCAGAAGACATCGTCTCTTGTTTCGCGGATTATTTTCGCGAGGTGTATTCCCCGGTTTCTCCCTGCTCGGAGGATGATTCCCATGCCCTGCTTAGGGATATCGCGTTGCCTTCCCTTTCGGTGGAGGATAGGGTGTCGTTAGATGCCACTCCTACCGCCGACGAAATTGCCCTCGCCATACGCTCGGTCGCATCCGGCAAGGCCATGGGCCCGAACGGCATCCCTATCGAGTTGTATAAGCTGCGACCGGATGTACTGGCACCCCACCTCCGTGCGATGTTCCTGGCGGCCCACTCGCTGGGCTCCCTCCCGCCGGACCAACGTCTGGCTACAATCGTGGTGATCCACAAGGAGGGGAGACCTCGAGACCGGGTTACATCCTACCGGCCTATCTCGCTCTTGAATGCGGAGCCCAAAATCCTCGCTAAGGTGCTAGCCAACCGGCTGGTCGGCGTGGTGGGCGACCTGGTCCACCAAGACCAGTCCGGCTTTATTCCCCATCGCAACACGGCCCTTAATCTGCGGCGCTTGCACGGGGTGCTCGCGCGTGTCCCGTTTGTGCGGGAGCCGGCCATATTGGCGTCCTTAGACGCCACCATGGCGTTTGACACGCTCGAGTGGCCATACATCTGGGCCATGCTGGCGAAGTTTGGATTTGGCCCGGGGTTCATCAGCTGGGTCAAATTGTTGTATTCGGGCCCATTGGCGCAGGTGGTGGTGAATGGAAGAGTATCGGTCCCATTCGAGCTGGGACGGGGCACACGACAGGGCTGTCCCTTGTCGCCGCTCCTGTTCGCGCTGGCCTTGGAACCCCTGGCGGAGTGGCTGCGGTGGCACCCTTCCATCCGTGGTCTCCGTTGGACCCCCGAATATGAGGACCGCGTGTCCCTATACGCTGACGATATCCTTTTGTACCTAGCCTCCCCGCGTAAATCATTGATTGTCCTGGTTGATGTTTTGCGCTCGTTCGGCCGCAATTCAGGCCTTGTCATCAACTGGGCTAAATCATGTGTGTATGTGCTTTCCGGGGAGGCTGTCCGATCCAGATTGCCTCACGGGGGTTTCGGTACCTGGGGGTTTACATTACTCTGGACCCGGAGGCCCGCTACGAGCGGAATTTGCTTCCCCCCCTCCAGCGCTTGAAGGAGGACGTCGCGCGCTGGCGGCGCCTGCCGCTTTCGCCGCTCGGCCGGGCGGCATTGTTTAAGATGATGTCGTTGCCACGCTTCCTGTACGCTCTCCAGAATACTATGGATTTAGTCCCGGCGCGCTACTTCCGTGAGGTGGAGAGTCTACAGCGCCGCCTGTTCTGGGACGGGAGGCCACGTATTGCCCTGGCGAAGTTGACGCTCCCATGGTACGACGGGGGGATTGCCCTCCCGGATATTAAACGGTATTACTGGGCCTCCCAGCTGGCTGCAATTAATCATGGCCTTTACGGGCCCGCCTTAAACCCGGCATTTGAAATGGACAAGATGCTCCTGCCTGGTGGCGATTATAATCGAGCGCTCTACTCTGGCGCGCCCGGCCCCCGCCTGACGGGACCTACGCGTGTCATGGTACGAGTATGGCATGCGGCTAACGCAGCTATGGGGTGGAAGGACCGTTTGACCCGGGCATCACCGTTGTACGCGTCTGAGAGATTGGGCTCCCTGTGGACCTCGAAGGGCTTCGAGAAGTGGGACACGATCGGCATCAGTAAAGTGGGGGACCTCTGGACGAGAGGGGGATTTAAAGCATTCGAGACGCTGCAGACGGAGTTTCAGCTGCAGGGCAGTGAATACTTTCGGTACTTGCAGGTCCGTCACGCGCTGGGCTCAGTCTTCCCAGACGTCGCCTCCATCCCGGAGTCTTCCCCCCTGGAGGATAGAGTGCTGGATGGCCACGTTCCGGACAGCACGATCTCCCTTATTTACAAAAAATTGATTAATGACCGCTCGGGCCTGCTGACCGGCCTCCGCGAGGCTTGCGTTGCCGACGGGCTGGAGTTGGACGACGAAGACTGGATCTCCGCGGTGGCCTCTCCGAAGGAGGTGGCCATACCGGCTCGCCTTCGCTTCGTCCAGCTTAAGATACTCCACCGGGTTTACATGACGGGGCCAAGGCTTCTGCGTATGGGCTATGCTGAGGATGGGTTGTGTAAGCGTGGGTGTGGTGCTTTGGCGACTTTTTTGCATATTCTGTGGGAATGCCCGAAGGTGGAGCGATTCTGGCGTGGTGTGCATGAGGTCCTGCGAGTGGTTACGCATGTCGCGCTGCTGCCTGAAGCGAGGAGATGCCTGCTGAATGTGTGGGAACCAACTGACTACTCGGTTCCGCAGACGCGATGGGTGACTCTGGGATCTATGATAGCTAAGCGTGACATTGCTCAACTGTGGGGATCCCAGAGGCCCCCGGCGGTGTCGGCCTGGAAAGAACACATGGATTGGTGCATGTTCCGAGAAAAGGTGGTGTATGTGGCGAGGGGTAAGCCACATGGGTGGAGGTATGGGGCCCCTGGAACGCCTACCGCGGGGGTATCTGCGCGCCACCATTGCTGCCTGCGGCCTCACCAGCCCCGTCCCCTTAGTTGACTCCTTTCCTAGCCCCGAGCACGGAATTCCCCCAGTCCTCGATCTGTTCCCCTTCCCCTCTTTAGACTCCTGTGGATGGCTGGGGTCCCCCATTCGGGGAGCACGTGCTGTTACTGTCGATTGCAGGTTGCCTTGCGGGTGTGGTTTTTGTGTTGTTTGTTTAAAATGAAACCGTATTGTGGGGTCAGAGTGATGTGGCCCACGACGCTGATACCTCCTGATTTTGCTCCTCTGCAACGCCAAGTGTTTTTTGTATGTATGTCATATGCTCCTGTCATTCTAGCGGCCGGCCGGAAGGTTGTAGGCCCATACCTGTATATTCTTGAGATTGCAATAAACGGTTTAAAAAAAAAATAAAATAAAAAAAAAAAAAAAAAAACGTGTCAACAGAAACCTGTCATAATCCCTAGTAGTTAACAAAATATACGGTTGTACATTTGTCGAGGTCAGAGTAAGATGGTGTGCTACCACAGAAGACTTGGCCATTTCATTTGATACTCTAACTTCACTCATGTATAACAGGCAGATATTTTTGAGGTCCTTCCTTGATACCCTACACAAAGTAGATGGGTCGTTATAATATTCAACATGGCCTATTTGAATCAAAAAAGTTTTAACATATTTCAACCATCTTATGTGTTTTGCCCCATCAATGCCCAATGCGTTCTTTAAAACTTGGCGATTAAAAGCAGATTCTTCTGTCGTCCATACCCTATGCCACAAAAGAACAGGCTGTATCTTAATCACGTCCCCGATATATGGCAGGCCCAATTCAGTGTGGCAAATAAATGTTGACGTACTCTCAGGTACTGCTAGAAGATACCTGAGGAAGATGTTTTCTGCCAATTGTAGTAAATTAACATTGGCATATCCCCAGATACCAGCCCCATAAGTGGCAATTGCCACACATGAAGCTCTATAAATACGTAGCAGTTCCCCCGGAGAGCGTCTACCCAATTTCCTACTGAAATTGGTTAGGGCCATCAATGATTTGCTAAATAACAACCTTCTTTCTTTAATGGTCCTACGCCAAGAACCTGACTGGTCGAATAGAATCCCCAAGTAAGAGAAGGTTTTTGTACACTCTATTTCCCTAGTGTTGATATAAACAGAATTTTTCTTTTTAATAGCCCCAGTCCCACACTTCATAGAGAATGTTTTTGAGCAGTCACTGAGCAGTGTGATGTCAGCATGGGGCAAGCAAGAGAAGGAATAGATAACCCACGCACTTGACCCACTCCAATTAGTACACATCCTACATATACATTTATGAATAAACTCACACCAGCCATGTGTTTGCATTATTTGTGGGCATACTTGGCCACGGTTTTATTACATGCATGAACTCAATGTTACATTATTGACCTCGTAACTCACAGTGGTCAGTCATAATTCAAGATGACAAGGCCATAACACATTATTACAGCATCATGACTCATTCTGAGTCTCACAAATAATTTTGAAAGGATCATAAATCATAATTACGGGACACGTCATAAATCAGGTTGACAGGTCATAAATCTTCTCTGCCATACATAAATTATTTCAGCAGGATCATATTACCTTTCTGTGTGACAGGTCATAAATCATCAATGGATGACATGTCCTAAATCATCTCTGCCATTTATCAATCAAATCCTTGTCATTAGCTTGTCTTAATTCTGCCACCTTTTGTTGCTGAGGCCATCCGCCATGCTGCTTTTTGGGGTTATAAGGTTTGCTGGTCGTTTGTTGATTTTTTCTCTGATCGTGGGGGGGGGAGGAGGGGGGGGACGCTTATTGCTGTTTCAACTCGCTACCTTATCTGTCCATTTTGTGCCCTGCCAACCGTTGTGTCTGAGCCACGGGTGCCATGCTCCACTTACTCCCCCGTCGGCTTACTTACCATGCCGTAAGGCTTCCCAAGGTAAGTGGCATGCCTCCTTTACCAACCAATATACCCTTTTACTGCGCTGCCTTTGAGGCTCACGTCCCCATGTGGCTCGCCCTTCTGCCTTTGGGGGATTGCTCTTTCTTACTCCTTTTCGGTGCAGCCCACCCCAGGCTCTCACCAGTGCCCCATGGTTTCCCGGCAGTCAGGCTTCCCAAGGATCACTGTTACGACAATACATTCCCTTCTAACGGTCTCCCGCCTGCCCTTATGCTTTAAAGAGACCATTTAAAGGTGTTGTTTCCGCCACGCTGCTGGTGGTTTCCAGACCGTTGGCCTTTTCTTGTGTCACCGTATTCAAATTTTCAGCCCAGATTGACTTAGTCTTCAGCCATCCGTCCCTGGTGCGCTAATTGTCAACTGGACCATGGTCTTAGTTGCTCTCACTCCTCCTGGATCTTTGGGGCCAGGGTACATTGTCCTGGCCTTGAGAAAGACTGCTGTCTTATGTCTGGTGCCTTATACTTGCTTAGCAGCATAGCCCTATGTGTCTGGCTAAGCTGCCTAACCCTGGGCCTGAGGCCCCTTGTAACTAAGGCTTATCAAAATGGAGGTGTATACCACCCCTTCCTGATGCACCAAGGCATCAGGAAGTGATGGTCACTCTGTGTCATACTCCAGACTATAGGGAGGAGGTATCCATCGGTAGTTGTCCTCATCAAGCGAGTGGTGACCCTTACACTCCGCTTTCTTAATTGCCTTTCACAAGCTGAGCCAATGGAACTAGCTGTGTTCATGTATTTCCTCTCAGTCACTTCTATAAACCTAGTTTGCCTCGCTCCTAAGCCTTTTAAAACCCCAGCGACCCAGTAGTCTCTACACTAGGGAGTTCCATCCCCCTTTCAACTCGTTTTACCCCTACAAGGCCTTAAGGTAGACTATCATTGAAGCCGCCCTCTAGTAGTACCATTGCAGCAGATGGTGCAGACTCTAGTTTTATTCAGAACATTTCCCCACTGCCCAGGCTCACTAATATTAGTGGGTTGGAGTACTATGCGGAGCACTCTCAGGATTCAAAGTAACACACTGGTCGGAGGTGGTTTTACCAATTAGAATGTCTTTAAACCCCAGCAAACCTTTTAGCAACATGTGTATAATTAGAGACTGGGCAAAGACATAAAGTTCTAACCTAAACCTTGTAGTTTGCATGCAGGCCTTTGATACCTGCAGTCCTTATGGGAAGTACCAAAGAGAGGGTGATTGCTCCACTTGGTGGAGGCCCTTCTGTGGAGTGAGGGGGGCAGTGGAGGAGTCAGTAAAAAGTAGAGGAAGAAAGTTAGGGGGAAGCAAGCAGTGGAGAAGAAATGGCATTTGCATATGAAATGATGGGCAGAGTTACTTGGGCTCAAAAGAGGATAATTGGGGGAAGTAAAAGAATTGGGGGAAGCACATAGTATAAGTCCAGCCATGGAAGTGAGATTTGGGAAGGAAAAGAGACACAAGACAGAGGGTGTATAAAGGGGAGTGGACAGGGAAGAGATGGAAGTAAGAGGTTGTGGGTCTGAGGTGATGAGAAAGTGGGGAAGTAGGGTTGAAGGGTAAGTGAGTCCGAAGAAAGATTGGAAATGGGTGTGGGTGGCACGTGAGTCAGAAAGGGAAGATGAACAGGAAGGGGTAGGGGAGGCGAGTGACCAAATGGGAGCTTTTAAAAGGGAGAAAGACAGGACTGGTTGAAAAAATGAGCACAGTGATGCATACAGGTGAGTCTTCCGGACAGAAGGTGGGGTATGGTCCCATGTGGCTGACCTGGTGACATCAAGGGGCTGGTACAGCACACGGTAAGGACGGTCTAGAGCAGCCTCCTCATAAAGACAGCATCAAAACATGGATTGGAGCGAGATGATGCAAGGTTGCCAGGTCCCAGTGGTGTGGGTGGGAAAGTGTTGGATTATGGGAAGATGGAAGAGACCGTTCTGGATTATGATGAATGAGGTGAGGAGGTGGAAGAACAAGAGGTGTGGCACCGATTCAAGGGAAACTGAAGGACAAGCATGAAGAGTGGCATTACTGGTCTGAGGACTTGGAAGGCAGCGAGAGCCAGAGTCTAATCACGAAAAGGGCAAAGTTTGTGTTTTACGGGTACATACTTCAGAGAGTGGTTTTGAAGGACTGGTGGCCTTCAAGTGGATGGCAAGTTTCAGTGCGGGCCCCTATCTAAAGGCCAGGTAAGATGGGGGAAAAAATACTAATGTGGGGCAAGTAATAGCATGATCGATTGTCATGGGTAGCAAGAACAGTGACACAGATAAGGAAGTGGGTTTGCTAAAAGGAAAACTATGCATCAGACAAAGACAAGGCCTTGACAATAGAGAGGAGAACAAGGGTATTGAGAAAGTGGAGGAAGGGTTAGTAGGTGATGTAGTGGCTGGAACAGGAGATACATGGGACACAGGGAAGAAGAAGAGGCGCAGATTCCAATAAATATTGGAATGCTGCGCTATTTAAATATATTGATGTAATAAGAGAAGTGCAAGTAACCTTTGAGGGGCTATGCCCTGACGCAGGTGACACAGGACATTGAGGAAGTGGGGAGAGTTGGATATTGATTTAAGGCTACAAGGATGAAGACAAGTAGGCCAGCCTCTCAGTGTATGCGGTTTGCCATTAGTCTAGTCACCCTAGATAGGGCGAATAGGGTAGGGGCATTAGCAACGGATTGACTGCTTTAGGAAGGTTTTTCTGGGTGTCAGGTATTCAGGATGTTGTGGGGCTTGAGGTAGGCTATTTATGCTACTGGGTGGGTGGATCAGTTCAGAGTTCATGGGCCAAAAGACACAAGGCCTTGGGATATTATTATATGCGGGGTATGAGCAAAAGGAGGGACTTTTGCATTTTTTAACTGTTTCAGGGCAGTTATTCAGGAGTGAGTGTGAGAGGAGTTGGGTTTCATTCTGAAGCCTGTTTGACAAAGTGTGAGGGTTTGTTGGAGATGACTGCTATGCACACTCTTTCATTAAAGCGTCTTTTTCACTCATGCTTCATCGTGATGGAGCAGAGGAGTTTCTGGAGTGCGCCGTCTCGCAAGAAGAACCCCCGGTAGTTACAGACCTCGGCAGGCATTGGGGATTAGGAGTAGGTTTGGGACTCGGTGTGGGGGCTCGTTTTCTATCGGGGCACTTCCCCTCCCCCTTTCTGTGGAGGTAAACGTGGGCTTCTCTACACGCAAAGTCAGCCTCCGTCCTGTAAGGGTGACGGCAGGCCTCACTGCAGGAAATATCAGCTCACCTTCCCTACGTGGACGAACAGGTCCTCACGGCAGCAGATGTAACGTCCCCTTCCTTCCTGTGCGAGGGGACGAGGGCTCCCTCCCACCATCCTTCCCTTCCTTCCTTCCTCCCTCCCTCACCGCTCACCTCTCAGATTCCATGTTACTTACCACCCACCTGGTAGCAGCCCTTCGTTTATGGAGGAACTCACTGACTTCATCAGCGACCAATACTCGCAAAGTGACAATCAGATCTTCCTGGGTGACTTCAATGTCCACTGGGGCTCGCCTCAAGACACCTCTGCGAATTTGCTGGCCACCTTCCTCTCTGCAAACGATCTTATCATACACTGCACAGAAACAACACACTCTAAAGGCTCAATCCTGGACCTTGTTATTTCTAAAGCAGGCTTGCTGACTATCGCTACCCCTATTCATGTAGACTGGTCTGACCACCTCCTCTTCCCATTCTCTCTTCACCTATCACACTCTGTAACTCTCGGCCAACCTAAGAGGGCTACTTCCTGGTTCCGTGACACTAAAAATATTGACCTCGGTACCCTCTGTGATTCTGCTTTGCTATCACTTCCAAGGCTAGACCCGAACCTAGATGTTAACGAACTCACCTCCCAATGCCTCACAGTCCTTGCAGTTGAAATCAATAATGTCGCTCCTCTCCAAAGCAAAAAGAAAAGGCCTACTCCCTCAGCACCTTGGTTCAACAAATCCCTCTATGAAGAAAGGAAGTACCTAAGAGTCCTTGAGAAACAATGGAGACAAGCGCCCTCCACCGATAATTTGGCCACGCTTCGTTCAGCAAGATCCAAGTACCACAAGCACATCTTCCTTGGAAAAGCGTCGCACTTCAGATCCCTCCTCGACTCAGCCAAAAATAGACCCAAAAAACTATTCGACATCATCAAGAACCCAAACTGCTCTCCCCCAACCTCCAAGTTGGAGGATTCTACTAAGAAAGCAGCGGAATTCGCTATATTCTTTGTCAAAAAAGTGAAATCACTTGAAGATCAGGTCATCCATCCTACCCCTACAGAGGAGCGCAAATCCTTATCCATTTGGCAGAACTTTGACCCTATCTCTGAAGATGCCCTCCTCAAATGCATCCTCGAAACAAAGCCCTCCAATCATTCTCTTGACCCCATCCCTAGTGACATTGCCTTTGACTTCTATACCCTTTCTCTTTCCTATTGGACCACTCTGGTCAACCTCTCCCTCTGTCAAGGCTCCCTTCCTGTTTCCTTCAAAACTGGGCAGGTCACCCCTCTGCTTAAAAAACCCACCGCTGATGTGAACGACCTCAACAACTACCGCCCCATTACTAACCTACCTTTTCTTGCGAAAATCACAGAAAGATGTGTAGCGAAACAACTCTCTCGTCATATCAAGGACAATGATCTTCTTGACAATTTCCAGTCCGGCTTCATTCAAAACTGCAGCACTGAAACAGCCCTGCTGCCTGCAAGTGATTGATGACGCGCTGCGGATACTCGATTTGGGAGAGTCTTGTCTTCTAGTTCTCCTTGACCTTTCTGCAGCCTTTGACACTGTCAATCACAACACTCTCCTTAACACTCTTCAACAGAGAATGGGCATGGAGGGCACTGTGCTTAAATGGTTTGCCTCCTTCCTCTCTGATAGATCCCAAATGATCAAAATAGCGAACAGTCTTTCATCTCCTTTGGCGGTCGGTCAAGGTGTTCCTCAAGGCTCTATACTTGCACCCTCATTGTTCAATCTCTATTTAGAACCATTGGGAAATCTTCTTAGTAAATCCGGGATCCACTATCATCTGTATGCTGACGACACTCAAATCTACCGTAAGGTGGCCTCCACTCATGATCTCTCCATCCTAAGCTCTACTCTCGACTCCATTCAAAACTGGATGTTAACTCATCAGCTGATTCTGAATCCATCCAAAACTGAATTCCTCCTCCTCTCCTCCTCACTTTCTCCTCCCCCGGTTCAATCATGGATGGACCAGATGAATCTACTTAACAATAAACCCATCATTGTCGACAGCGCAAAATCCCTTGGTGTCATACTCGACAAAAAACTCAATCTACTCTCCCACATCGATTCCATTGCACAGTCTGCTCGATACCAACTGCGCCTTCTTTGGGGGATTCATCGCTTCTTCCCGGAGCAAGACCTTAAAACCCTGGTCCAATCGCTGGTTCTCTCCAGATTGGACTACTGCAATTCTCTTCTTACTGGCCTCCCAGCTCGTTTCATATATGGGGCCAAAAGAAGCGACCACATCACACCCATTTTATCCACCCTCCGTTGGCTTCCCATTGAGGCAAGATCTATCTACAAGACTGCCTGTATCACCCACAAAGCCTTGCACTCCTCCTCCCCTCGCTACCTGGTGAATAAACTGAAACTCTCTGGAGGCTCCAGACCATCACGTAATGCAGAAAATGTATTGTTTGAACCTCCCACTTTCAAGAAGGAAAGATCGATGGCCCAATCCTTTTCAGGCAACACAGTGAGAATCTGAAACTCACTTCCGCCTCAGCTCCGGACCACCACCTCTTCCCAGGCCTTCAAAACTGACCTCAAAGCTCTCCTCCTTCAAAGACACCTCCAAATTTAATCCACGCCCTCTATTATCTAAAGGAAGTCCTTCCATTATAGGAAATTCTGTTCTCCATGCCTATAGAAGTGCCTTCCCAGTGTGTTTCTGTGTTTTGAGTGTCTGCCATTTAGTGCAGTATTATACCTCTACTTGTACTTTGTACTCTTTTGTAACATACACACATGTCACCTTGCCTTTTGTAACGTATCGTTTGCTACCTCTTGTATTTTGTTTGCTTTTGATACATGCACAATTGCCACCATTGCCTCATGTAACCTAACGTTTGTTTTAGTGTTTTGAGTGTCTGCCATTTATTGCAGTATTTTACCTCTACTTGTACTTTGTATGCTTTTGTAACCTGCACACGTCACTTTTTCCTTTTGTAACGTATTGTTTGCTACCTCTTGTACTTTGTTTGTTCTTGATACTTGCACAATTGTCACTATTGCCTCATGTAACGTAACGTTTGCTTTTGTAACATGCTCACTTGTAATTTTCGCCTCATGTATCATTACTGTTCCTATTGTGAAGCGCACTGACACCTTCGGGTAAAGTCCGCGCTATATAATAACGCATAAAATAAATAATTAAATAAATAAGATGTCAGCCTTTCCTTCCTGTGAGGGTGAACGCCTGCCTCTCTGCAGGAGATGACCGCCTCTTCTTCCTGTGAGGGTGAACGTCTGCCTCGTTGCAGATGTCGGCCTCTCCTTCCTGTGAGGGTGAACAGTGGCCTCTGCAAGAGATGTCAACGTCACCTTCCTGTGAGGGTGAGCAGTGGCCTCCGCAGGAGATGACAGCCTCTCCTTCCTGTGAGGGTGAACGCTGGCCTCGTTGCAGGAGATGTCGGCCTCTCCTTCCTGTGAGGGTGAACAGTGGCCTCTGCAGGAGATGTCGTTGGTGAACGCTGGCCTCTCTGTAGATGACCGCCTCTCCTTCCTGTGACAGTGAACGCTGGCCTCTCTGTAGATGACCGCCTCTCGTTCCTGTGAGGGTGAACGCTGGCCTCTCTGTAGATGACCGCCTCTCCTTCCTGTGAGGGTGAACGCTGACCTCTGTGTAGATGACCGCCTCTCCAGGGTGAACGCTTGCCTCTCTGTAGATGTCAGCCGCTCCTTCCTGTGAGGGTGAACGCTGGCCTCTCTGTAGATGACCGCCTCTCCTTCCTGTGAGGGTGAACGCTGACCTCTCTGTAGATGACCGCCTCTCCAGGGTGAACGCTGGCCTCTCTGTAGATGACAGTCGCTCCTTCCTGTGAGGGTGAACGCTGGCCTCTCTGTAGATGACCGCCTCTCCTTCCTGTGAGGGTGAACGCTGGCCTCTCTGTAGATGACCGCCTCTCCTTCCTGTGAGGGTGAACGCTGGCCTCGTTGCAGGAGATGTCGGCCTCTCCTTCCTGTGAGGGTGAACAGTGGCCTCTGCAGGAGATGTCGTTGGTGAACGCTGGCCTCTCTGTAGATGACCGCCTCTCCTTCCTGTGACAGTGAACGCTGGCCTCTCTGTAGATGACTGCCTCTCGTTCCTGTGAGGGTGAACGCTGGCCTCTCTGTAGATGACCGCCTCTCCTTCCTGTGAGGGTGAACGCTGACCTCTGTGTAGATGACCGCTTCTCCAGGGTGAACGCTTGCCTCTCTGTAGATGTCAGCCGCTCCTTCCTGTGAGGGTGAACGCTGGCCTCTCTGTAGATGACCGCCTCTCCTTCCTGTGAGGGTGAACGCTGACCTCTCTGTAGATGACCGCCTCTCCAGGGTGAACGCTGGCCTCTCTGTAGATGTCAGTCGCTCCTTCCTGTGAGGGTGAACGCTGGCCTCTCTGTAGATGACCGCCTCTCCTTCCTGTGAGGGTGAACGCTGACCTCTCTGTAGATGACCGCCTCTCCTTCCTGTGAGGGTGAACGCTGACCTCTCTGTAGATGACCGCCTCTCCTTCCTGTGAGGGTGAACGCTGACCTCTCTGTAGATGACCGCCTCTCCAGGGTGAACGCTGGCCTCTCTGTAGATGACAGTCGCTCCTTCCTGTGAGGGTGAACGCTGGCCTCGTTGCAGGAGATGTCAGCCTCTCCTTCTTGTGAGGGTGAACCCGGGGCTCCTTGCAGCCGAGCCGGGATGCCCCCCCCCCATCCCCTTCCTCTGCAGTGCTGCTTCATTGGGATGCGGCTCACGGCCGCGGGAGCTGCTCTCTCAGCCTCGCGCGCCTCTGCCGTGAAGCCAGCACCAGCCACGAGCAGAGCCTCCGGCCCTGAGCCTTGGACAGGGCAGCGGGGCGGAGGCTGAGCCTTGGAAAGGGCAGCGGGGCAGAGCCTGGGAAAGGACAGCTCGATAGCAGCCGAATCTCGCTGGGCTTTCGGCTATCTGACATTTCCTGTTGGGTTTCAAACACTGGGCGCCTTTTAGGGCTGGGTTACTGTGTAGATAGGCTGCCTAGATCATTTTGGAAGGGAACCTGCCTTTAACTCAGCCTGTTATGGGCACTATATCCTGGCACACAGGAGTCTGTACTTCACATGGTATCATGTACTCACTATATTGTACATCTATCTATCTATCTATCTATCTATCTATCTATCTATCTATCTATCTATCTATCTATCTATCTATCTATCTATCTATCTATCTATCTATCTATCTATCTATCTACTACAATATATACGACTAAACATATATATGTGTGTGCGTGTGTGTGTATGTATATATATATATATATGGATTTTCTGCGCATTAGAAGAATTTGTAGTTCAGATGCGGATCTTACCAAATGTCAGGCAGAAGCTCTACAGAGATTCTCAGCCAGGGGTAACAAGCAGACTGAGCTCATACAGGCATTAAATAGCGCTAATAAACATAATAGAGAAACATTTCTTCAGGGTCAAAATGCCACCACCAATGCGACTACAACATCTTTCACCCAGATGACTGATATTCCAGAACCAGTTAGATTGATAACTGCTTATAGCTGCCAGGAGAGAGAAATCAGGTAGATCATCTATAAACATTGGCCAATATTGTTATCAGATCTAACATGATCCCAAATTGTGCCCAAACTTCCTACTCTCACATTCAGACGTGCACCCTCGATGAGGGATGCACTTGTTAAGAGCAGCCCGGAGGTAATTGTTTCCGACAACTGGTTGTCTCCCAGGTCAGGATTCTTCAAGTGCAACACGTGCAGAGTGTGTAAATTTGGTAAAAACACCACCAAATACATCACAGCATTCGATGATAGACCTATCAGAATCCAGGGTCATCTCACGTGCCGTACAGAGTTTGCAGTGTACATTTTGGAATGCAACTCAAGTACGTAGGGAGTACTAAACTCCAGGTGTTTAATCGCATCTTGCAACACCTTCGTGCTGTGGTCAATTCAGATCCAAATTATCCAGTTGCCAGGCACTTGAAACATGTTCACAATAACAACTTGAATGCCCTCCCTCAAATATTATGTGATTGGCTCTGTACCCAAGTTCTTACGTGGTGGCAATAGGGAGAAAGAGTTGCGCCAGCTGGAATCAAACTTCATTGTTCTATTAGACACTTGAATGCCAAACGGTCTCAACACGGGGGAAGACCTTCACAACTTTTTGTGACTCAACAGTGAATGTTTTAATAACTTGGTTCCACTGGCGCAGTCTCTCCTCAATGTTCTAGGATGTTATTTCATTCCGTCCCTGATTTCAAATGTACTGTCATCTTTATTGATGTATATACACAGATCGTATTTCTCGGTTTCTACCCTGGTTTTTACGCTGCTTAATTATTTATTCTGAGTTTTTACTTCAACGTTGTTGTGTTTGTTGGCTGAAATATACCATGCTGTCTTAGACGTAGACGCACTATGTCGAAATATTGCCATTTTGCATTCAACCAATATGTCCATCGTGCACTTGCACTTTATTATTCAGAGATTCAGAAAGTTGCCAAGACATTTGCCATATATTTTATGAAATGTATATTTTGCACACGTCTAGCTTATTTGCACTATTTTGCACTTGCACTTTAAGTATCTGCACTTTATGGGGGAGCTGGGATCAATTTTAAAGTTAATGACTTTGTCAGTTAGTGAAAGCCCAATCTATGCTCTAGGACTGAAGGAACGATTTTATATACAGGGGTTGACATGAGTGACCACTGTGGTTTTGATAAATAATGCATTCTGCGTTTTATTCATGTTTTACCCTATATATATAGTTTATAATATTGAGTTTTATACTCTTTTATCAGTCAAATATTTATTTGTGTTAATTCACTTTTAACCTGGATTTTATGTAGTTAGACATTATTTGGTTATGTTGGAGACACATGCATAGAAATTATCGTGCAGTTTCATGAATTGTAAAGTCTTTCTTTCATTGTGATGGCTCCAGGGGTGGTGATTTCCGAATGTGCACTCTATATAAATGTTTTGATTGCGTGTCATGTGATCAAGACCGCGGAAACACAGTCGAAACGCGTCAGGCTGGACACTAGTCCTTGTATTTCTGTGATACTGATTTAATTTATCACTATGCAATAAAGCACTGCTTTGGTAAACCAGAACACGCTGCAGTCCGTACCTGTCTGTCCTGCTGGCATATCAGGAGTGTGGATATATATATATATATATATATACTGTAGTTTGCGGTGAAGCTGTTATCATGTGACCTGTGGTCAAGCGGACTACCGCCTATGGGAGAGGCATGTACTGTTTAAATGCGGGGTGGAGCATTACCCTAAAACATGGCGGCATCTGAAGAAGGCTCTTTAGCCGAAATGCATTATGCCCGTTTTATTTGCTGGATTAAAGGTTTTTCAACGTTCCCCTGTGAGGTCTCTGCTTCTTCGTTTGGAGGAGGGTTTGTGCTATAATTTCGCGCTTACCAGTGGCGCGTGGGAGACTCCGTTCTATTTGAGGCCGGATCGATGCTGTTACCTGCTGCTGCAGTTCTTGCTTTATCCGAGGGATCGGAAGGATTCCGGCCCGTCCCGCAATGCAGACCGTGCCATGGGCTGCTGCCTTGTGCAGCTCGTGACTTCACGAGTAGTCAGGCTTACTGAAACCTTGACTCACGACCCGGCGTGATTGTGCATTGGGACTTGAGCGTTTGGGGAGCAGAGGAAACCTAACAGTTGATGTTTCTTTTGGGACTTTCAATCGGACATCCCGCATTTTCATATTGACATCAAGCCCACAGGAGCTAACATTTTGAAAAGCTCTCCCCTGGCAATACTTATCTGACCCAGCTTCCTTCTGGGAACTGTAGTTTGCGGTGAAGCTGTTATCATGTGACCTGTGGTCAAGCGGACTACCGCCTATGGGAGAGGCATGTACTGTTTAAATGCGGGGTGGAGCATTACCCTAAAACATGGCGGCATCTGAAGAAGGCTCTTTAGCCGAAATGCATTATGCCCGTTTTATTTGCTGGATTAAAGGTTTTTCAACGTTCCCCTGTGAGGTCTCTGCTTCTTCGTTTGGAGGAGGGTTTGTGCTATAATTTCACGCTTACCAGTGGCGCGTGGGAGACTCCGTTCTATTTGAGGCCGGATCGATGCTGGTACCTGCTGCTGCAGTTCTTGCTTTACCCGAGGGATCGGAAGGATTCCGGCCCGTCCCGCAATGCAGACCGTGCCATGGGCTGCTGCCTTGTGCAGCTCATGACTTCACGAGTAGTCAGGCTTACTGAAACCTTGACTCACGACCCGGCGTGATTGTGCATTGGGACTTGAGCGTTTGGGGAGCAGAGGAAACTTAACAGCTGATGTTTCTTTTGGGACTTTCAATCGGATATCCCGCATTTTCATATTGACATCAAGCCCACAGGAGCTAACATTTTGAAAAGCTCTCCCCTCGCAATACTTATCTGACCCAGCTTCCTTCTGGGAACTGTAGTTTGCGGTGAAGCTGTTATCATGTGACCTGTGGTCAAGCGGACTACCGCCTATGGGAGAGGCATGTACTGTTTAAATGCGGGGTGGAGCATTACCCTAAAACATGGCGGCATCTGAAGAAGGCTCTTTAGCCGAAATGCATTATGCCCGTTTTATTTGCTGGATTAAAGGTTTTTCAACGTTCCCCTGTGAGGTCTCTGCTTCTTCGTTTGGAGGAGGGTTTGTGCTATAATTTCACGCTTACCAGTGGCGCGTGGGAGACTCCGTTCTATTTGAGGCCGGATCGATGCTGGTACCTGCTGCTGCAGTTCTTGCTTTACCCGAGGGATCGGAAGGATTCCGGCCCGTCCCGCAATGCAGACCGTGCCATGGGCTGCTGCCTTGTGCAGCTCATGACTTCACGAGTAGTCAGGCTTACTGAAACCTTGACTCACCACCCGGCGTGATTGTGCATTGGGACTTGAGCGTTTGGGGAGCAGAGGAAACTTAACAGCTGATGTTTCTTTTGGGACTTTCAATCGGATATCCCGCATTTTCATATTGACATCAAGCCCACAGGAGCTAACATTTTGAAAAGCTCTCCCCTGGCAATACTTATCTGACCCAGCTTCCTTCTGGGAACTGTAGTTTGCGGTGAAGCTGTTATCATGTGACCTGTGGTCAAGCGGACTACCGCCTATGGGAGAGGCATGTACTGTTTAAATGCGGGGTGGAGCATTACCCTAAAACATGGCGGCATCTGAAGAAGGCTCTTTAGCCGAAATGCATTATGCCCGTTTTATTTGCTGGATTAAAGGTTTTTCAACGTTCCCCTGTGAGGTCTCTGCTTCTTCGTTTGGAGGAGGGTTTGTGCTATAATTTCGCGCTTACCAGTGGCGCGTGGGAGACTCCGTTCTATTTGAGGCCGGATCGATGCTGTTACCTGCTGCTGCAGTTCTTGCTTTATCCGAGGGATCGGAAGGATTCCGGCCCGTCCCGCAATGCAGACCGTGCCATGGGCTGCTGCCTTGTGCAGCTCGTGACTTCACGAGTAGTCAGGCTTACTGAAACCTTGACTCACGACCCGGCGTGATTGTGCATTGGGACTTGAGCGTTTGGGGAGCAGAGGAAACCTAACAGTTGATGTTTCTTTTGGGACTTTCAATCGGACATCCCGCATTTTCATATTGACATCAAGCCCACAGGAGCTAACATTTTGAAAAGCTCTCCCCTGGCAATACTTATCTGACCCAGCTTCCTTCTGGGAACTGTAGTTTGCGGTGAAGCTGTTATCATGTGACCTGTGCTCAAGCGGACTACCGCCTATGGGAGAGGCATGTACTGTTTAAATGCGGGGTGGAGCATTACCCTAAAACATGGCGGCATCTGAAGAAGGCTCTTTAGCCGAAATGCATTATGCCCGTTTTATTTGCTGGATTAAAGGTTTTTCAACGTTCCCCTGTGAGGTCTCTGCTTCTTCGTTTGGAGGAGGGTTTGTGCTATAATTTCACGCTTACCAGTGGCGCGTGGGAGACTCCGTTCTATTTGAGGCCGGATCGATGCT
The DNA here is from genome assembly GCF_964204655.1 of Triturus cristatus. NCBI lineage: Eukaryota > Metazoa > Chordata > Amphibia > Caudata > Salamandridae > Triturus > Triturus cristatus. The sequence continues at coordinate 266,253,791 of NC_140590.1, forward strand.
GGTACCTGCTGCTGCAGTTCTTGCTTTACCCGAGGGATCGGAAGGATTCCGGCCCGTCCCGCAATGCAGACCGTGCCATGGGCTGCTGCCTTGTGCAGCTCATGACTTCACGAGTAGTCAGGCTTACTGAAACCTTGACTCACGACCCGGCGTGATTGTGCATTGGGACTTGAGCGTTTGGGGAGCAGAGGAAACTTAACAGCTGATGTTTCTTTTGGGACTTTCAATCGGATATCCCGCATTTTCATATTGACATCAAGCCCACAGGAGCTAACATTTTGAAAAGCTCTCCCCTCGCAATACTTATCTGACCCAGCTTCCTTCTGGGAACTGTAGTTTGCGGTGAAGCTGTTATCATGTGACCTGTGGTCAAGCGGACTACCGCCTATGGGAGAGGCATGTACTGTTTAAATGCGGGGTGGAGCATTACCCTAAAACATGGCGGCATCTGAAGAAGGCTCTTTAGCCGAAATGCATTATGCCCATTTTATTTGCTGGATTAAAGGTTTTTCAACGTTCCCCTGTGAGGTCTCTGCTTCTTCGTTTGGAGGAGGGTTTGTGCTATAATTTCACGCTTACCAGTGGCGCGTGGGAGACTCCGTTCTATTTGAGGCCGGATCGATGCTGGTACCTGCTGCTGCAGTTCTTGCTTTACCCGAGGGATCGGAAGGATTCCGGCCCGTCCCGCAATGCAGACCGTGCCATGGGCTGCTGCCTTGTGCAGCTCATGACTTCACGAGTAGTCAGGCTTACTGAAACCTTGACTCACGACCCGGCGTGATTGTGCATTGGGACTTGAGCGTTTGGGGAGCAGAGGAAACTTAACAGCTGATGTTTCTTTTGGGACTTTCAATCGGATATCCCGCATTTTCATATTGACATCAAGCCCACAGGAGCTAACATTTTGAAAAGCTCTCCCCTGGCAATACTTATCTGACCCAGCTTCCTTCTGGGAACTGTAGTTTGCGGTGAAGCTGTTATCATGTGACCTGTGGTCAAGCGGACTACCGCCTATGGGAGAGGCATGTACTGTTTAAATGCGGGGTGGAGCATTACCCTAAAACATGGCGGCATCTGAAGAAGGCTCTTTAGCCGAAATGCATTATGCCCGTTTTATTTGCTGGATTAAAGGTTTTTCAACGTTCCCCTGTGAGGTCTCTGCTTCTTCGTTTGGAGGAGGGTTTGTGCTATAATTTCGCGCTTACCAGTGGCACGTGGGAAACTCCGTTCTATTTGAGGCCGGATTGATGCTGGTACCTGCTGCTGCTGTTCTTGCTTTATCCGAGGGATCGGAAGGATTCCGTCCCGTCCCGCAATGCAGACCGTGCCATGGGCTGCTGCCTTGTGCAGCTCGTGACTTCACGAGTAGTCAGGCTTACTGAAACCTTGACTCACGACCCGGCGTGATTGTGCATTGGGACTTGAGCGTTTGGGGAGCAGAGGAAACCTAACAGCTGATGTTTCTTTTGGGACTTTCAATCGGACATCCCGCATTTTCATATTGACATCAAGCCCACAGGAGCTAACATTTTGAAAAGCTCTCCCCTGGCAATTCTTATCTGACCCAGCTTCCTTCTGGGAACTGTAGTTTGCGGTGAAGCTGTTATCATGTGACCTGTGGTCAAGCGGACTACCGCCTATGGGAGAGGCATGTACTGTTTAAATGCGGGGTGGAGCATTACCCTAAAACATGGCGGCATCTGAAGAAGGGTCTTTAGCCGAAATGCATTATGCCCGTTTTATTTGCTGGATTAAAGGTTTTTCAACGTTCCCCTGTGAGGTCTCTGCTTCTTCGTTTGGAGGAGGGTTTGTGCTATAATTTCGCGCTTACCAGTGGCGCGTGGGAGACTCCGTTCTATTTGAGGCCGGATCGATGCTGTTACCTGCTGCTGCAGTTCTTGCTTTATCCGAGGGATCGGAAGGATTCCGGCCCGTCCCGCAATGCAGACCGTGCCATGGGCTGCTGCCTTGTGCAGCTCGTGACTTCACGAGTAGTCAGGCTTACTGAAACCTTGACTCACGACCCGGCGTGATTGTGCATTGGGACTTGAGCGTTTGGGGAGCAGAGGAAACCTAACAGTTGATGTTTCTTTTGGGACTTTCAATCGGACATCCCGCATTTTCATATTGACATCAAGCCCACAGGAGCTAACATTTTGAAAAGCTCTCCCCTGGCAATACTTATCTGACCCAGCTTCCTTCTGGGAACTGTAGTTTGCGGTGAAGCTGTTATCATGTGACCTGTGGTCAAGCGGACTACCGCCTATGGGAGAGGCATGTACTGTTTAAATGCGGGGTGGAGCATTACCCTAAAACATGGCGGCATCTGAAGAAGGCTCTTTAGCCGAAATGCATTATGCCCGTTTTATTTGCTGGATTAAAGGTTTTTCAACGTTCCCCTGTGAGGTCTCTGCTTCTTCGTTTGGAGGAGGGTTTGTGCTATAATTTCACGCTTACCAGTGGCGCGTGGGAGACTCCGTTCTATTTGAGGCCGGATCGATGCTGGTACCTGCTGCTGTAGTTCTTGCTTTACCCGAGGGATCGGAAGGATTCCGGCCCGTCTCGCAATGCAGACCGTGCCATGGGCTGCTGCCTTGTGCAGCTCATGACTTCACGAGTAGTCAGGCTTACTGAAACCTTGACTCACGACCCGGCGTGATTGTGCATTGGGACTTGAGCGTTTGGGGAGCAGAGGAAACTTAACAGCTGATGTTTCTTTTGGGACTTTCAATCGGATATCCCGCATTTTCATATTGACATCAAGCCCACAGGAGCTAACATTTTGAAAAGCTCTCCCCTCGCAATACTTATCTGACCCAGCTTCCTTCTGGGAACTGTAGTTTGCGGTGAAGCTGTTATCATGTGACCTGTGGTCAAGCGGACTACCGCCTATGGGAGAGGCATGTACTGTTTAAATGCGGGGTGGAGCATTACCCTAAAACATGGCGGCATCTGAAGAAGGCTCTTTAGCCGAAATGCATTATGCCCGTTTTATTTGCTGGATTAAAGGTTTTTCAACGTTCCCCTGTGAGGTCTCTGCTTCTTCGTTTGGAGGAGGGTTTGTGCTATAATTTCACGCTTACCAGTGGCGCGTGGGAGACTCCGTTCTATTTGAGGCCGGATCGATGCTGGTACCTGCTGCTGCAGTTCTTGCTTTACCCGAGGGATCGGAAGGATTCCGGCCCGTCCCGCAATGCAGACCGTGCCATGGGCTGCTGCCTTGTGCAGCTCATGACTTCACGAGTAGTCAGGCTTACTGAAACCTTGACTCACGACCCGGCGTGATTGTGCATTGGGACTTGAGCGTTTGGGGAGCAGAGGAAACTTAACAGCTGATGTTTCTTTTGGGACTTTCAATCGGATATCCCGCATTTTCATATTGACATCAAGCCCACAGGAGCTAACATTTTGAAAAGCTCTCCCCTGGCAATACCCATCTGACCCAGCTTCCTTCTGGGAACTGTAGTTTGCGGTGAAGCTGTTATCATGTGACCTGTGGTCAAGCGGACTACCGCCTATGGGAGAGGCATGTACTGTTTAAATGCGGGGTGGAGCATTACCCTAAAACATGGCGGCATCTGAAGAAGGCTCTTTAGCCGAAATGCATTATGCCCGTTTTATTTGCTGGATTAAAGGTTTTTCAACGTTCCCCTGTGAGGTCTCTGCTTCTTCGTTTGGAGGAGGGTTTGTGCTATAATTTCGCGCTTACCAGTGGCGCGTGGGAGACTCCGTTCTATTTGAGGCCGGATCGATGCTGTTACCTGCTGCTGCAGTTCTTGCTTTATCCGAGGGATCGGAAGGATTCCGGCCCGTCCCGCAATGCAGACCGTGCCATGGGCTGCTGCCTTGTGCAGCTCGTGACTTCACGAGTAGTCAGGCTTACTGAAACCTTGACTCACGACCCGGCGTGATTGTGCATTGGGACTTGAGCGTTTGGGGAGCAGAGGAAACCTAACAGTTGATGTTTCTTTTGGGACTTTCAATCGGACATCCCGCATTTTCATATTGACATCAAGCCCACAGGAGCTAACATTTTGAAAAGCTCTCCCCTGGCAATACTTATCTGACCCAGCTTCCTTCTGGGAACTGTAGTTTGCGGTGAAGCTGTTATCATGTGACCTGTGCTCAAGCGGACTACCGCCTATGGGAGAGGCATGTACTGTTTAAATGCGGGGTGGAGCATTACCCTAAAACATGGCGGCATCTGAAGAAGGCTCTTTAGCCGAAATGCATTATGCCCGTTTTATTTGCTGGATTAAAGGTTTTTCAACGTTCCCCTGTGAGGTCTCTGCTTCTTCGTTTGGAGGAGGGTTTGTGCTATAATTTCACGCTTACCAGTGGCGCGTGGGAGACTCCGTTCTATTTGAGGCCGGATCGATGCTGGTACCTGCTGCTGCAGTTCTTGCTTTACCCGAGGGATCGGAAGGATTCCGGCCCGTCCCGCAATGCAGACCGTGCCATGGGCTGCTGCCTTGTGCAGCTCATGACTTCACGAGTAGTCAGGCTTACTGAAACCTTGACTCACGACCCGGCGTGATTGTGCATTGGGACTTGAGCGTTTGGGGAGCAGAGGAAACCTAACAGTTGATGTTTCTTTTGGGACTTTCAATCGGACATCCCGCATTTTCTTATTGACATCAAGCCCACAGGAGCTAACATTTTGAAAAGCTCTCCCCTGGCAATACTTATCTGACCCAGCTTCCTTCTGGGAACTGTAGTTTGCGGTGAAGCTGTTATCATGTGACCTGTGGTCAAGCGGACTACCGCCTATGGGAGAGGCATGTACTGTTTAAATGCGGGGTGGAGCATTACCCTAAAACATGGCGGCATCTGAAGAAGGCTCTTTAGCCGAAATGCATTATGCCCGTTTTATTTGCTGGATTAAAGGTTTTTCAACGTTCCCCTGTGAGGTCTCTGCTTCTTCGTTTGGAGGAGGGTTTGTGCTATAATTTCGCGCTTACCAGTGGCGCGTGGGAAACTCCGTTCTATTTGAGGCCGGATCGATGCTGGTACCTGCTGCTGCAGTTCTTGCTTTATCCGAGGGATCGGAATGATTCCGTCCCGTCCCGCAATGCAGACCGTGCCATGGGCTGCTGCCTTGTGCAGCTCGTGACTTCACGAGTAGTCAGGCTTACTGAAACCTTGACTCACGACCCGGCGTGATTGTGCATTGGGACTTGAGCGTTTGGGGAGCAGAGGAAACCTAACAGCTGATGTTTCTTTTGGGACTTTCAATCGGACATCCCGCATTTTCATATTGACATCAAGCCCACAGGAGCTAACATTTTGAAAAGCTCTCCCCTGGCAATACTTATCTGACCCAGCTTCCTTCTGGGAACTGTAGTTTGCGGTGAAGCTGTTATCATGTGACCTGTGGTCAAGCGGACTGCCGCCTATGGGAGAGGCATGTACTGTTTAAATGCGGGGTGGAGCATTACCCTAAAACATGGCGGCATCTGAAGAAGGCTCTTTAGCCGAAATGCATTATGCCCGTTTTATTTGCTGGAATAAAGGTTTTTCAACGTTCCCCTGTGAGGTCTCTGCTTCTTCTTTTGGAGGAGGGTTTGTGCTATAATTTCGCGCTTACCAGTGGCGCGTGGGAGACTCCGTTCTATTTGAGGCCGGATCGATGCTGGTACCTGCTGCTGCAGTTCTTGCTTTATCCGAGGGATCGGTAGGATTCCGTCCCGTCCCGCAATGCAGACCGTGCCATGGGCTGCTGCTTTGTGCAGCTTGTGACTTCACGAGTAGTCAGGCTTACTGAAACCTTGACTCACGACCCGGCGTGATTGTGCATTGGGACTTGAGCGTTTGGGGAGCAGAGGAAACCTAACAGCTGATGTTTCTTTTGGGACTTTCAATCGGACATCCCGCATTTTCATATTGACATCAAGCCCACAGGAGCTAACATTTTGAAAAGCTCTCCCCTGGCAATACTTATCTGACCCAGCTTCCTTCTGGGAACTGTAGTTTGCGATGAAGCTGTTATCATGTGACCTGTGGTCAAGCGGACTACTGCCTATGGGAGAGGCATGTACTGTTTAAATGCGGGGTGGAGCATTACCCTAAAACATGGCGGCATCTGAAGAAGGCTCTTTAGCCGAAATGCATTATGCCCGTTTTATTTGCTGGATTAAAGGTTTTTCAACGTTCCCCTGTGAGGTCTCTGCTTCTTCGTTTGGAGGAGGGTTTGTGCTATAATTTCGCGCTTACCAGTGGCGCGTGGGAGACTCCGTTCTATTTGAGGCCGGATCGATGCTGTTACCTGCTGCTGCAGTTCTTGCTTTATCCGAGGGATCGGAAGGATTCCGGCCCGTCCCGCAATGCAGACCGTGCCATGGGCTGCTGCCTTGTGCAGCTCGTGACTTCACGAGTAGTCAGGCTTACTGAAACCTTGACTCACGACCCGGCGTGATTGTGCATTGGGACTTGAGCGTTTGGGGAGCAGAGGAAACCTAACAGTTGATGTTTCTTTTGGGACTTTCAATCGGACATCCCGCATTTTCATATTGACATCAAGCCCACAGGAGCTAACATTTTGAAAAGCTCTCCCCTGGCAATACTTATCTGACCCAGCTTCCTTCTGGGAACTGTAGTTTGCGGTGAAGCTGTTATCATGTGACCTGTGGTCAAGCGGACTACCGCCTATGGGAGAGGCATGTACTGTTTAAATGCGGGGTGGAGCATTACCCTAAAACATGGCGGCATCTGAAGAAGGCTCTTTAGCCGAAATGCATTATGCCCGTTTTATTTGCTGGATTAAAGGTTTTACAACGTTCCCCTGTGAGGTCTCTGCTTCTTCGTTTGGAGGAGGGTTTGTGCTATAATTTCACGCTTACCAGTGGCGCGTGGGAGACTCCGTTCTATTTGAGGCCGGATCGATGCTGGTACCCGCTGCTGCAGTTCTTGCTTTACCCGAGGGATCGTAAGGATTCCGGCCCGTCCCGCAATGCAGACCGTGCCATGGGCTGCTGCCTTGTGCAGCTCATGACTTCACGAGTAGTCAGGCTTACTGAAACCTTGACTCACGACCCGGCGTGATTGTGCATTGGGACTTGAGCGTTTGGGGAGCAGAGGAAACTTAACAGCTGATGTTTCTTTTGGGACTTTCAATCGGATATCCCGCATTTTCATATTGACATCAAGCCCACAGGAGCTAACATTTTGAAAAGCTCTCCCCTGGCAATACTTATCTGACCCAGCTTCCTTCTGGGAACTGTAGTTTGCGGTGAAGCTGTTATCATGTGACCTGTGGTCAAGCGGACTACCGCCTATGGGAGAGGCATGTACTGTTTAAATGCGGGGTGGAGCATTACCCTAAAACATGGCGGCATCTGAAGAAGGCTCTTTAGCCGAAATGCATTATGCCCGTTTTATTTGCTGGATTAAAGGTTTTTCAACGTTCCCCTGTGAGGTCTCTGCTTCTTCGTTTGGAGGAGGGTTTGTGCTATAATTTCGCGCTTACCAGTGGCGCGTGGGAAACTCCGTTCTATTTGAGGCCGGATCGATGCTGGTACCTGCTGCTGCAGTTCTTGCTTTATCCGAGGGATCGGAAGGATTCCGTCCCGTCCCGCAATGCAGACCGTGCCATGGGCTGCTGCCTTGTGCAGCTCGTGACTTCACGAGTAGTCAGGCTTACTGAAACCTTGACTCACGACCCGGCGTGATTGTGCATTGGGACTTGAGCGTTTGGGGAGCAGAGGAAACCTAACAGCTGATGTTTCTTTTGGGACTTTCAATCGGACATCCCGCATTTTCATATTGACATCAAGCCCACAGGAGCTAACATTTTGAAAAGCTCTCCCCTGGCAATACTTATCTGACCCAGCTTCCTTCTGGGAACTGTAGTTTGCGGTGAAGCTGTTATCATGTGACCTGTGGTCAAGCGGACTACCGCCTATGGGAGAGGCATGTACTGTTTAAATGCGGGGTGGAGCATTACCCTAAAACATGGCGGCATCTGAAGAAGGCTCTTTAGCCGAAATGCATTATGCCCGTTTTATTTGCTGGATTAAAGGTTTTTCAAAGTTCCCCTGTGAGGTCTCTGCTTCTTCTTTTGGAGGAGGGTTTGTGCTATAATTTCGCGCTTACCAGTGGCGCGTGGGAGACTCCGTTCTATTTGAGGCCGGATCGATGCTGGTACCTGCTGCTGCAGTTCTTGCTTTATCCGAGGGATCGGTAGGATTCCGTCCCGTCCCGCAATGCAGACCGTGCCATGGGCTGCTGCTTTGTGCAGCTTGTGACTTCACGAGTAGTCAGGCTTACTGAAACCTTGACTCACGACCCGGCGTGATTGTGCATTGGGACTTGAGCGTTTGGGGAGCAGAGGAAACCTAACAGCTGATGTTTCTTTTGGGACTTTCAATCGGACATCCCGCATTTTCATATTGACATCAAGCCCACAGGAGCTAACATTTTGAAAAGCTCTCCCCTGGCAATACTTATCTGACCCAGCTTCCTTCTGGGAACTGTAGTTTGCGGTGAAGCTGTTATCATGTGACCTGTGGTCAAGCGGACTACCGCCTATGGGAGAGGCATGTACTGTTTAAATGCGGGGTGGAGCATTACCCTAAAACATGGCGGCATCTGAAGAAGGCTCTTTAGCCGAAATGCATTATGCCCGTTTTATTTGCTGGATTAAAGGTTTTTCAACGTTCCCCTGTGAGGTCTCTGCTTCTTCGTTTGGAGGAGGGTTTGTGCTATAATTTCGCGCTTACCAGTGGCGCGTGGGAGACTCCGTTCTATTTGAGGCCGGATCGATGCTGGTACCTGCTGCTGCAGTTCTTGCTTTATCCGAGGGATCGGTAGGATTCCGTCCCGTCCCGCAATGCAGACCGTGCCATGGGCTGCTGCCTTGTGCAGCTCGTGACTTCACGAGTAGTCAGGCTTACTGAAACCTTGACTCACGACCCGGCGTGATTGTGCATTGGGACTTGAGCGTTTGGGGAGCAGAGGAAACCTAACAGTTGATGTTTCTTTTGGGACTTTCAATCGGACATCCCTTATTTTCATATTGACATCAAGCCCACAGGAGCTAACATTTTGAAAAGCTCTCCCCTGGCAATACTTATCTGACCCAGCTTCCTTCTGGGAACTGTAGTTTGCGATGAAGCTGTTATCATGTGACCTGTGGTCAAGCGGACTACTGCCTATGGGAGAGGCATGTACTGTTTAAATGCGGGGTGGAGCATTACCCTAAAACATGGCGGCATCTGAAGAAGGCTCTTTAGCCGAAATGCATTATGCCCGTTTTATTTGCTGGATTAAAGGTTTTTCAACGTTCCCCTGTGAGGTCTCTGCTTCTTCGTTTGGAGGAGGGTTTGTGCTATAATTTCGCGCTTACCAGTGGCGCGTGGGAGACTCCGTTCTATTTGAGGCCGGATCGATGCTGTTACCTGCTGCTGCAGTTCTTGCTTTATCCGAGGGATCGGAAGGATTCCGGCCCGTCCCGCAATGCAGACCGTGCCATGGGCTGCTGCCTTGTGCAGCTCGTGACTTCACGAGTAGTCAGGCTTACTGAAACCTTGACTCACGACCCGGCGTGATTGTGCATTGGGACTTGAGCGTTTGGGGAGCAGAGGAAACCTAACAGTTGATGTTTCTTTTGGGACTTTCAATCGGACATCCCGCATTTTCATATTGACATCAAGCCCACAGGAGCTAACATTTTGAAAAGCTCTCCCCTGGCAATACTTATCTGACCCAGCTTCCTTCTGGGAACTGTAGTTTGCGGTGAAGCTGTTATCATGTGACCTGTGGTCAAGCGGACTACCGCCTATGGGAGAGGCATGTACTGTTTAAATGCGGGGTGGAGCATTACCCTAAAACATGGCGGCATCTGAAGAAGGCTCTTTAGCCGAAATGCATTATGCCCGTTTTATTTGCTGGATTAAAGGTTTTACAACGTTCCCCTGTGAGGTCTCTGCTTCTTCGTTTGGAGGAGGGTTTGTGCTATAATTTCACGCTTACCAGTGGCGCGTGGGAGACTCCGTTCTATTTGAGGCCGGATCGATGCTGGTACCCGCTGCTGCAGTTCTTGCTTTACCCGAGGGATCGTAAGGATTCCGGCCCGTCCCGCAATGCAGACCGTGCCATGGGCTGCTGCCTTGTGCAGCTCATGACTTCACGAGTAGTCAGGCTTACTGAAACCTTGACTCACGACCCGGCGTGATTGTGCATTGGGACTTGAGCGTTTGGGGAGCAGAGGAAACTTAACAGCTGATGTTTCTTTTGGGACTTTCAATCGGATATCCCGCATTTTCATATTGACATCAAGCCCACAGGAGCTAACATTTTGAAAAGCTCTCCCCTGGCAATACTTATCTGACCCAGCTTCCTTCTGGGAACTGTAGTTTGCGGTGAAGCTGTTATCATGTGACCTGTGGTCAAGCGGACTACCGCCTATGGGAGAGGCATGTACTGTTTAAATGCGGGGTGGAGCATTACCCTAAAACATGGCGGCATCTGAAGAAGGCTCTTTAGCCGAAATGCATTATGCCCGTTTTATTTGCTGGATTAAAGGTTTTTCAACGTTCCCCTGTGAGGTCTCTGCTTCTTCGTTTGGAGGAGGGTTTGTGCTATAATTTCGCGCTTACCAGTGGCGCGTGGGAAACTCCGTTCTATTTGAGGCCGGATCGATGCTGGTACCTGCTGCTGCAGTTCTTGCTTTATCCGAGGGATCGGAAGGATTCCGTCCCGTCCCGCAATGCAGACCGTGCCATGGGCTGCTGCCTTGTGCAGCTCGTGACTTCACGAGTAGTCAGGCTTACTGAAACCTTGACTCACGACCCGGCGTGATTGTGCATTGGGACTTGAGCGTTTGGGGAGCAGAGGAAACCTAACAGCTGATGTTTCTTTTGGGACTTTCAATCGGACAGCCCGCATTTTCATATTGACATCAAGCCCACAGGAGCTAACATTTTGAAAAGCTCTCCCCTGGCAATACTTATCTGACCCAGCTTCCTTCTGGGAACTGTAGTTTGCGGTGAAGCTGTTATCATGTGACCTGTGGTCAAGCGGACTACCGCCTATGGGAGAGGCATGTACTGTTTAAATGCGGGGTGGAGCATTACCCTAAAACATGGCGGCATCTGAAGAAGGCTCTTTAGCCGAAATGCATTATGCCCGTTTTATTTGCTGGATTAAAGGTTTTTCAAAGTTCCCCTGTGAGGTCTCTGCTTCTTCTTTTGGAGGAGGGTTTGTGCTATAATTTCGCGCTTACCAGTGGCGCGTGGGAGACTCCGTTCTATTTGAGGCCGGATCGATGCTGGTACCTGCTGCTGCAGTTCTTGCTTTATCCGAGGGATCGGTAGGATTCCGTCCCGTCCCGCAATGCAGACCGTGCCATGGGCTGCTGCTTTGTGCAGCTTGTGACTTCACGAGTAGTCAGGCTTACTGAAACCTTGACTCACGACCCGGCGTGATTGTGCATTGGGACTTGAGCGTTTGGGGAGCAGAGGAAACCTAACAGCTGATGTTTCTTTTGGGACTTTCAATCGGACATCCCGCATTTTCATATTGACATCAAGCCCACAGGAGCTAACATTTTGAAAAGCTCTCCCCTGGCAATACTTATCTGACCCAGCTTCCTTCTGGGAACTGTAGTTTGCGGTGAAGCTGTTATCATGTGACCTGTGGTCAAGCGGACTACCGCCTATGGGAGAGGCATGTACTGTTTAAATGCGGGGTGGAGCATTACCCTAAAACATGGCGGCATCTGAAGAAGGCTCTTTAGCCGAAATGCATTATGCCCGTTTTATTTGCTGGATTAAAGGTTTTTCAACGTTCCCCTGTGAGGTCTCTGCTTCTTCGTTTGGAGGAGGGTTTGTGCTATAATTTCGCGCTTACCAGTGGCGCGTGGGAGACTCCGTTCTATTTGAGGCCGGATCGATGCTGGTACCTGCTGCTGCAGTTCTTGCTTTATCCGAGGGATCGGTAGGATTCCGTCCCGTCCCGCAATGCAGACCGTGCCATGGGCTGCTGCCTTGTGCAGCTCGTGACTTCACGAGTAGTCAGGCTTACTGAAACCTTGACTCACGACCCGGCGTGATTGTGCATTGGGACTTGAGCGTTTGGGGAGCAGAGGAAACCTAACAGTTGATGTTTCTTTTGGGACTTTCAATCGGACATCCCGCATTTTCTTATTGACATCAAGCCCACAGGAGCTAACATTTTGAAAAGCTCTCCCCTGGCAATACTTATCTGACCCAGCTTCCTTCTGGGAACTGTAGTTTGCGGTGAAGCTGTTATCATGTGACCTGTGGTCAAGCGGACTACCGCCTATGGGAGAGGCATGTACTGTTTAAATGCGGGGTGGAGCATTACCCTAAAACATGGCGGCATCTGAAGAAGGCTCTTTAGCCGAAATGCATTATGCCCGTTTTATTTGCTGGATTAAAGGTTTTTCAACGTTCCCCTGTGAGGTCTCTGCTTCTTCGTTTGGAGGAGGGTTTGTGCTATAATTTCGCGCTTACCAGTGGCGCGTGGGAAACTCCGTTCTATTTGAGGCCGGATCGATGCTGGTACCTGCTGCTGCAGTTCTTGCTTTATCCGAGGGATCGGAAGGATTCCGTCCCGTCCCGCAATGCAGACCGTGCCATGGGCTGCTGCCTTGTGCAGCTCGTGACTTCACGAGTAGTCAGGCTTACTGAAACCTTGACTCACGACCCGGCGTGATTGTGCATAGGGACTTGAGCGTTTGGGGAGCAGAGGAAACCTAACAGCTGATGTTTCTTTTGGGACTTTCAATCGGACATCCCGCATTTTCATATTGACATCAAGCCCACAGGAGCTAACATTTTGAAAAGCTCTCCCCTGGCAATACTTATCTGACCCAGCTTCCTTCTGGGAACTGTAGTTTGCGGTGAAGCTGTTATCATGTGACCTGTGGTCAAGCGGACTACCGCCTATGGGAGAGGCATGTACTGTTTAAATGCGGGGTGGAGCATTACCCTAAAACATGGCGGCATCTGAAGAAGGCTCTTTAGCCGAAATGCATTATGCCCGTTTTATTTGCTGGATTAAAGGTTTTTCAACGTTCCCCTGTGAGGTCTCTGCTTCTTCGTTTGGAGGAGGGTTTGTGCTATAATTTCGCGCTTACCTGTGGCGCGTGGGAGACTCCGTTCTATTTGAGGCCGGATCGATGCTGGTACCTGCTGCTGCAGTTCTTGCTTTATCCGAGGGATCGGTAGGATTCCGTCCCGTCCCGCAATGCAGACCGTGCCATGGGCTGCTGCCTTGTGCAGCTTGTGACTTCACGAGTAGTCAGGCTTACTGAAACCTTGACTCACGACCCGGCGTGATTGTGCATTGGGACTTGAGCGTTTGGGGAGCAGAGGAAACCTAACAGCTGATGTTTCTTTTGGGACTTTCAATCGGACATCCCGCATTTTCATATTGACATCAAGCCCACAGGAGCTAACATTTTGAAAAGCTCTCCCCTGGCAATACTTATCTGACCCAGCTTCCTTCTGGGAACTGTAGTTTGCGGTGAAGCTGTTATCATGTGACCTGTGGTCAAGCGGACTACCGCCTATGGGAGAGGCATGTACTGTTTAAATGCGGGGTGGAGCATTACCCTAAAACATGGCGGCATCTGAAGAAGGCTCTTTAGCCGAAATGCATTATGCCCGTTTTATTTGCTGGATTAAAGGTTTTTCAACGTTCCCCTGTGAGGTCTCTGCTTCTTCGTTTGGAGGAGGGTTTGTGCTATAATTTCGCGCTTACCAGTGGCGCGTGGGAGACTCCGTTCTATTTGAGGCCGGATCGATGCTGGTACCTGCTGCTGCAGTTCTTGCTTTATCCGAGGGATCGGTAGGATTCCGTCCCGTCCCGCAATGCAGACCGTGCCATGGGCTGCTGCCTTGTGCAGCTCGTGACTTCACGAGTAGTCAGGCTTACTGAAACCTTGACTCACGACCCGGCGTGATTGTGCATTGGGACTTGAGCGTTTGGGGAGCAGAGGAAACCTAACAGTTGATGTTTCTTTTGGGACTTTCAATCGGACATCCCGCATTTTCTTATTGACATCAAGCCCACAGGAGCTAACATTTTGAAAAGCTCTCCCCTGGCAATACTTATCTGACCCAGCTTCCTTCTGGGAACTGTAGTTTGCGGTGAAGCTGTTATCATGTGACCTGTGGTCAAGCGGACTACCGCCTATGGGAGAGGCATGTACTGTTTAAATGCGGGGTGCAGCATTACCCTAAAACATGGCGGCATCTGAAGAAGGCTCTTTAGCCGAAATGCATTATGCCCGTTTTATTTGCTGGATTAAAGGTTTTTCAACGTTCCCCTGTGAGGTCTCTGCTTCTTCGTTTGGAGGAGGGTTTGTGCTATAATTTTGCGATTACCAGTGGCGCGTGGGAGACTCCGTTCTATTTGAGGCCGGATCGATGCTGGTACCTGCTGCTGCAGTTCTTGCTTTATCCGAGGGATCGGAAGGATTCCGTCCCGTCCCGCAATGCAGACCGTGCCATGGGCTGCTGCCTTGTGCAGCTCGTGACTTCACGAGTAGTCAGGCTTACTGAAACCTTGACTCACGACCCGGCGTGATTGTGCATTGGGACTTGAGCGTTTGGGGAGCAGAGGAAACCTAACAGCTGATGTTTCTTTTGGGACTTTCAATCGGACATCCCGCATTTTCATATTGACATCAAGCCCACAGGAGCTAACATTTTGAAAAGCTCTCCCCTGGCAATACTTATCTGACCCAGCTTCCTTCTGGGAACTGTAGTTTGCGGTGAAGCTGTTATCATGTGACCTGTGGTCAAGCGGACTACCGCCTATGGGAGAGGCATGTACTGTTTAAATGCGGGGTGGAGCATTACCCTAAAACATGGCGGCATCTGAAGAAGGCTCTTTAGCCGAAATGCATTATGCCCGTTTTATTTGCTGGATTAAAGGTTTTTCAACGTTCCCCTGTGAGGTCTCTGCTTCTTCGTTTGGAGGAGGGTTTGTGCTATAATTTCACGCTTACCAGTGGCGCGTGGGAGACTCCGTTCTATTTGAGGCCGGATCGATGCTGGTACCTGCTGCTGCAGTTCTTGCTTTACCCGAGGGATCGGAAGGATTCCGGCCCGTCCCGCAATGCAGACCGTGCCATGGGCTGCTGCCTTGTGCAGCTCATGACTTCACGAGTAGTCAGGCTTACTGAAACCTTGACTCACGACCCGGCGTGATTGTGCATTGGGACTTGAGCGTTTGGGGAGCAGAGGTCTCTGCTTCTTCGTTTGGAGGAGGGTTTGTGCTATATATATATATATATATATAATATATATATATAATATATTCCTCAACCGCAATTCCAATCTGGGAATCACTTTACCAAAAGAGCGCACTCTGGAGCAATAGATCTTTTCAATTGTTTTATTCTTCGTGTCGGATCGACATTGAAGAAGGCAGTAACGCCGAAACGCGTATGTCAATCGGACACGAAGAATAAAACAATTGAAAAGATCTATTGCTCCAGAGTGCGCTCTTTTGGTAAAGTGATTCCCAGATCGGGGAATTGAGGTTGAGGAATTGTTTACGCAAGCCACTGTGCGGTGAGCAGCACTCATGGCATGAGTAGCGACGGCTGGCGGATTGGAGTGTGGCGATATATATATATATATATATATATATTCTCTTTCCCAAATGTCCAAGCATGCCTGGACGCACTCACTGCTGCTGAACGCCTAAGCTTTATTGAATATGCCAGCCAACGAAGTCACACCTGTAATTAAAATCCTGTTGCCGACGCGTTTCGAGGTAAGTAATCCTCTTCTTCCTGGGCCGCTTCTTAATAAAGTCACATGGATATCCAACATGCTTTTAAATATTTTCCCACCCTAAGTGGGTGTTGCTGAGTGCACAGGGGCATGATGGATATTGTTGTTTTTTACCCACCGTGGGCTCCAAAGACTTCTTTTGCAGCAAGTGTGTTACCCTAAGTAGGGCTCAGGATAGACCGCTGGTTAGTTATGGCTCAACAGCTGTGCCTCACCATTGTGGAATCGTTCCCAACGAGGCCTCTCATGTTTCGAGATGGTGCAATCCAGCGCGGCCGGTCCGCCGCGTTTCCATTTTCTTCCCCAAATGCCCAAGCATGCCTGGACGCACTCACTGCTGCTGAACGCCGAAGCTTTATTGAATATGTCAGCCAACGAAGTCATACCTGTAATTAAAATCCTGTTGCCGACGCGTTTCGAGGTAAGTAATCCTCTTCTTCCTGGGCCGCTGCTTAATAAAGTCACATGGATATCCAACATGCTTTTAAATATTGTCCCGCCCTAAGTGGGTGTTGCTGAGTGCACAGGGGCATGCTGGATATTGTTGTATTTTACCCACAGTGGGCTCCAAAGACTTCTTTTGCAGCAAGTGTGTTACCCTAAGTAGGGCTCAGGATAGACCGCTGGTTAGTTATGGCTCAACAGCTGTGCCTCACCGTTGTGGAATCGTTCCCAACGAGGCCTCTCATGTTTCGAGATGGTGCAATCCAGCGCAGCAGGGCCGCCGCGTTTCCATTTTCTTCCCCAAATGCCCAAGCATGCCTGGACGCACTCACTGCTGCTGAACGCCGAAGCTTTATTGAATATGCCAGCCAACGAAGTCACACCTGTAATTAAAATCCTGTTGCCGAGGCGTTTCGAGGTAAGTAATCCTCTTCTTCCTGGGCGGCTGCTTAATAAAGTCACATGGATATCCAACATGCTTTTAAATATTGTCCCGCCCTAAGTGGATGTTGCTGAGTGCACAGGGGCATGCTGGATATTGTTGTTTTTTACCCACAGTGGGCTCCAAAGACTTCTTTTGCAGCAAGTGTGTTACCCTAAGTAGGGCTCAGGATAGACCGCTGGTTAGTTATGGCTCAACAGCTGTGCCTCACCGTTGTGGAATCGTTCCCAACGAGGCCTCTCATGTTTCGAGATGGTGCAATCCAGCGCGGCAGGGCTGCCGCATTTCCATTTTCTTTCCCAAATGCCCAAGCATGCCTGGGCGCACTCACTGCTGCTGAACGCCGAAGCTTTATTGAATATGCCAGCCAACGAAGTCACACCTGTAATTAAAATCCTGTTGCCGACGCGTTTCGAGGTAAGTAATCCTCTTCTTCCTGGGCGGCTGCTTAATAAAGTCACATGGATATCCAACATGCTTTTAAATATTGTCCCGCCCTAAGTGGGTGTTGCTGAGTGCACAGGTGCATGCTGGATATTGTTGTTTTTTACCCACAGTGGGCTCCAAAGACTTCTTTTGCAGCAAGTGTGTTACCCTAAGTAGGGCTCAGGATAGACCGCTGGTTAGTTATGGCTCAACAGCTGTGCCTCACCGTTGTGGAATCGTTCCCAACGAGGCCTCTCATGTTTCGAGATGGTGCAATCCAGCACGGCAGGGCCGCCGCGTTTCCATTTTCTTCCCCAAATGCCCAAGCATGCCTGGACGCACTCACTGCTGCTGAACGCCGAAGCTTTATTGAATATGCCAGCCAACGAAGTCACACCTGTAATTAAAATCCTGTTGCCAACGCGTTTTGAGGTAAGTTATCCTCTTCTTCCTGGGCGGCTGCTTAATAAAGTCACATGGATATCCAACATGCTTTTAAATATTGTCCCGCCCTAAGTGGGTGTTGCTGAGTGCGCAGGGGCATGCTGGATATTGTTGTTTTTTACCCACAGTGGGCTCCAAAGACTTCTTTTGCAGCAAGTGTGTTACCCTAAGTAGGGCTCAGGATAGACCGCTGGTTAGTTATGGCTCAACAGCTGTGCCTCACCGTTGTGGAATCGTTCCCAACGAGGCCTCTCATGTTTCGAGATGGTGCAATCCAGCGCAGCAGGGCCGCCGCGTTTCCATTTTCTTCCCCAAATGCCCAAGCATGCCTGGACGCACTCACTGCTGCTGAACGCCGAAGCTTTATTGAATATGCCAACCAACGAAGTCACACCTGTAATTAAAATCCTGTTGCCGAGGCGTTTCGAGGTAAGTAATCCTCTTCTTCCTGGGCGGCTGCTTAATAAAGTCACATGGATATCCAACATGCTTTTAAATATTGTCCCGCCCTAAGTGGGTGTTGCTGAGTGCACATGGGCATGCTGGATATTGTTGTTTTTTACCCACAGTGGGCTCCAAAGACTTCTTTTGCAGCAAGTGTGTTACCCTAAGTAGGGCTCAGGATAGACCGCTTGTTAGTTATGGCTCAACAGCTGTGCCTCACCGTTGTGGAATCGTTCCCAACGAGGCCTCTCATGTTTCGAGATGGTGCAATCCAGCGCGGCAGGGCTGCCGCGTTTCCATTTTCTTTCCCAAATGCCCAAGCATGCCTGGGCGCACTCACTGCTGCTGAACGCCGAAGCTTTATTGAATATGCCAGCCAACGAAGTCACACCTGTAATTAAAATCCTGTTGCCGACGCGTTTCGAGGTAAGTAATCCTCTTCTTCCTGGGCGGCTGCTTAATAAAGTCACATGGATATCCAACATGCTTTTAAATATTGTCCCGCCCTAAGTGGGTGTTGCTGAGTGCACAGGTGCATGCTGGATATTGTTGTTTTTTACCCACAGTGGGCTCCAAAGACTTCTTTTGCAGCAAGTGTGTTACCCTAAGTAGGGCTCAGGATAGACCGCTGGTTAGTTATGGCTCAACAGCTGTGCCTCACCGTTGTGGAATCGTTCCCAACGAGGCCTCTCATGTTTCGAGATGGTGCAATCCAGCACAGCAGGGCCGCCGCGTTTCCATTTTCTTCCCCAAATGCCCAAGCATGCCTGGACGCACTCACTGCTGCTGAACGCCGAAGCTTTATTGAATATGCCAGCCAACGAAGTCACACCTGTAATTAAAATCCTGTTGCCAACGCGTTTTGAGGTAAGTAATCCTCTTCTTCCTGGGCGGCTGCTTAATAAAGTCACATGGATATCCAACATGCTTTTAAATATTGTCCCGCCCTAAGTGGGTGTTGCTGAGTGCGCAGGGGCATGCTGGATATTGTTGTTTTTTACCCACAGTGGGCTCCAAAGACTTCTTTTGCAGCAAGTGTGTTACCCTAAGTAGGGCTCAGGATAGACCACTGGTTAGTTATGGCTCAACAGCTGTGCCTCACCGTTGTGGAATCGTTCCCAACGAGGCCTCTCATGTTTCGAGATGGTGCAATCCAGCGCGGCAGGGCCGCCGCGTTTCCATTTTCTTCCCCAAATGCCCAAGCATGCCTGGACGCACTCACTGCTGCTGAACGCCGAAGCTTTATTGAATATGCCAGACAACGAAAGTCACACCTGTAATTAAAATCCTGTTGCCGACGCGTTTCGAGGTAAGTAATCCTCTTCTTCCTGGGCGGCTGCTTAATAAAGTCACATGGATATCCAACATGCTTTTAAATATTGTCCCGCCCTAAGTGGGTGTTGCTGAGTGCACAGGGGCATGCTGGATGTTGTTGTTTTTTACCCACAGAGGGCTCCAAAGACTTCTTTTGCAGCAAGTGTGTTACCCTAAGTAGGGCTCAGGATAGACCGCTGGTTAGTTATGGCTCAACAGCTGTGCCTCACCGTTGTGGAATCGTTCCCAACGAGGCCTCTCATGTTTCGAGATGGTGCAATCCAGCGTGGCAGGGCTGCCGCATTTCCATTTTCTTCCCCAAATGCCCAAGCATGCCTGGACGCACTCACTGCTGCTGAACGCCGAAGCTTTATTGAATATGCCAGCCAACGAAGTCACACCTGTAATTAAAATCCTGTTGCCGACACGTTTCGAGGTAAGTAATCCTCTTCTTCCTGGGCGGCTGCCTAATAAAGTCACATGGATATCCAACATGCTTTTAAATATTGTCCCGCCCTAAGTGGGTGTTGCTGAGTGCGCAGGGGCATGCTGGATATTGTTGTTTTTTACCCACAGTGGGCTCCAAAGACTTCTTTTGCAGCAAGTGTGTTACCCTAAGTAGGGCTCAGGATAGACCACTGGTTAGTTATGGCTCAACAGCTGTGCCTCACCGTTGTGGAATCGTTCCCAACGAGGCCTCTCATGTTTCGAGATGGTGCAATCAAGCGCGGCAGGGCCGCCGCGTTTCCATTTTCTTCCCCAAATGCCCAAGCATGCCTGGACGCACTCACTGCTGCTGAACGCCGAAGCTTTATAGAATATGCCAGCCAACGAAGTCACACCTGTAATTAAAATCCTGTTGCCGACGCGTTTCGAGGTAAGTAATCCTCTTCTTCCTGGGCGGCTGCTTAATAAAGTCACATGGATATCCAACATGCTTTTAAATATTGTCCCACCCTAAGTGGGTGTTGCTGAGTGCACAGGGGCATGCTGGATATTGTTGTTTTTTACCCACAGTGGGCTCCAAAGACTTCTTTTGCAGCAAGTATGTTACCCTAAGTAGGGCTCAGGATAGACCGCTGGTTAGTTATGGCTCAACAGCTGTGCCTCACCGTTGTGGAATCGTTCCCAACGAGGCCTCTCATGTTTCGAGATGGTGCAATCCAGCGCGGCAGGGCCGCCGTGTTTCCATTTTCTTCCCCAAATGCCCAAGCATGCCTGAACGCACTCACTGCTGCTGAACGCCGAAGCTTTATTGAATATGCCAGCCAACGAAGTCACACCTGTAATTAAAATCCTGTTGCCAACGCGTTTCGAGGTAAGTAATCCTCTTCTTCCTGGGCCGCTTCTTAATAAAGTCACATGGATATCCAACATGCTTTTAAATATTGTCCCACCCTAAGTGGGTGTTGCTGAGTGCACAGGGGCATGCTGGATATTGTTGTTTTTTACCCACCGTGGGCTCCAAAGACTTCTTTTGCAGCAAGTGTGTTACCCTAAGTAGGGCTCAGGATAGACCGCTGGTTAGTTATGGCTCAACAGCTGTGCCTCACCATTGTGGAATCGTTCCCAACGAGGCCTCTCATGTTTCGAGATGGTGCAATCCAGCGCGGCAGGTCCGCCGCGTTTCCATTTTCTTCCCCAAATGCCCAAGCATGCCTGGACGCACTCACTGCTGCTGAACGCCGAAGCTTTATTGAATATGTCAGCCAACGAAGTCATACCTGTAATTAAAATCCTGTTGCCGACGCGTTTCGAGGTAAGTAATCCTCTTCTTCCTGGGCCGCTGCTTAATAAAGTCACATGGATATCCAACATGCTTTTAAATATTGTCCCGCCCTAAGTGGGTGTTGCTGAGTGCACAGGGGCATGCTGGATATTGTTGTATTTTACCCACAGTGGGCTCCAAAGACTTCTTTTGCAGCAAGTGTGTTACCCTAAGTAGGGCTCAGGATAGACCGCTGGTTAGTTATGGCTCAACAGCTGTGCCTCACCGTTGTGGAATCGTTCCCAACGAGGCCTCTCATGTTTCGAGATGGTGCAATCCAGCGCGGCAGGGCTGCCGCGTTTCCATTTTCTTCCCCAAATGCCCAAGCATGCCTGGACGCACTCACTGCTGCTGAACGCCGAAGCTTTATTGAATATGCCAGCCAACGAAGTCACACCTGTAATTAAAATCCTGTTGCCAACGCGTTTTGAGGTAAGTAATCCTCTTCTTCCTGGGCGGCTGCTTAATAAAGTCACATGGATATCCAACATGCTTTTAAATATTGTCCCGCCCTAAGTGAGTGTTGCTGAGTGCACAGGGGCATGCTGGATATTGTTGTTTTTTACCCACAGTGGGCTCCAAAGACTTCTTTTGCAGCAAGTGTGTTACCCTAAGTAGGGCTCAGGATAGACCGCTGGTTAGTTATGGCTCAACAGCTGTGCCTCACCGTTGTGGAATCGTTCCCAACGAGGCCTCTCATGTTTCGAGATGGTGCAATCCAGCGCGGCAGGGCTGCCGCGTTTCCATTTTCTTCCCCAAATGCCCAAGCATGCCTGGACGCACTCACTGCTGCTGAACGCCGAAGCTTTATTGAATATGCCAGCCAACGAAGTCACACCTGTAATTAAAATCCTGTTGCCGACGCGTTTCGAGGTAAGTAATCCTCTGCTTCCTGGGCGGCTGCTTAATAAAGTCACATGGATATCCAACATGCTTTTAAATATTGTCCCGCCCTAAGTGGGTGTTGCTGAGTGCACAGGGGCATGCTGGATATTGTTGTTTTTTACCCACCGTGGGCTCCAAAGACTTCTTTTGCAGCAAGTGTGTTACCCTAAGTAGGGCTCAGGATAGACCGCTGGTTATTTATGGCTCAACAGCTGTGCCTCACCGTTGTGGAATCGTTCCCAACGAGGCCTCTCATGTTTTGAGATGGTGCAATCCAGCGCGGCAGGGCCGCGTTTCCATTTTCTTCCCCAAATGCCCAATTATGCCTGGATGCACTCACTGCTGCTGAACGCCGAAGCTTTATTGAATATGCCAGCCAACGAAGTCACACCTGTAATTAAAATCCTGTTGCCGACGCGTTTCGAGGTAAGTAATCCTCTGCTTCCTGGGCGGCTGCTTAATAAAGTCACATGGATATCCAACATGCTTTTAAATATTGTCCCGCCCTAAGTGGGTGTTGCTGAGTGCACAGGGGCATGCTGGATATTGTTGTTTTTTACCCACAGTGGGCTCCAAAGACTTCTTTTGCAGCAAGTGTGTTACCCTAAGTAGGGCTCAGGATAGACCGCTGATTAGTTATGGCTCAACAGCTGTGCCTCACCGTTGTGGAATCGTTCCCAACGAGGCCTCTCATGTTTCGAGATGGTGCAATCCAGCGCGGCAGGGCTGCCGCGTTTCCATTTTCTTCCCCAAATGCCCAAGCATGCCTGGGCGCACTCACTGCTGCTGAACGCCGAAGCTTTATTGAATATGCCAGCCAACGAAGTCACACCTGTAATTAAAATCCTGTTGCCGACGCGTTTCGAGGTAAGTAATCCTCTTCTTCCTGGGCGGCTGCTTAATAAAGTCACATGGATATCCAACATGCTTTTAAATATTGTCCCGCCCTAAGTGGGTGTTGCTGAGTGCACAGGTGCATGCTGGATATTGTTGTTTTTTACCCACAGTGGGCTCCAAAGACTTCTTTTGCAGCAAGTGTGTTACCCTAAGTAGGGCTCAGGATAGACCGCTGGTTAGTTATGGCTCAACAGCTGTGCCTCACCGTTGTGGAATCGTTCCCAACGAGGCCTCTCATGTTTCGAGATGGTGCAATCCAGCGCGGCAGGGCCGCCGCGTTTCCATTTTCTTCCCCAAATGCCCAAGCATGCCTGGACGCACTCACTGCTGCTGAACGCCGAAGCTTTATTGAATATGCCAGCCAACGAAGTCACACCTGTAATTAAAATCCTGTTGCCAACGCGTTTTGAGGTAAGTAATCCTCTTCTTCCTGGGCGGCTGCTTAATAAAGTCACATGGATATCCAACATGCTTTTAAATATTGTCCCGCCCTAAGTGGGTGTTGCTGAGTGCGCAGGGGCATGCTGGATATTGTTGTTTTTTACCCACAGTGGGCTCCAAAGACTTCTTTTGCAGCAAGTGTGTTACCCTAAGTAGGGCTCAGGATAGACCGCTGGTTAGTTATGGCTCAACAGCTGTGCCTCACCGTTGTGGAATCGTTCCCAACAAGGCCTCTCATGTTTCGAGATGGTGCAATCCAGCGCGGCAGGGCTGCCGCGTTTCCATTTTCTTCCCCAAATGCCCAAGCATGCCTGGACGCACTCACTGCTGCTGAACGCCGAAGCTTTATTGAATATTCCAGCCAACGAAGTCACACCTGTAATTAAAATCCTTTTGCCGACGCGTTTCAAAGTAAGTAATCCTCTTCTTCCTGAGCGGCTGCTTAATAAAGTCACATGGATATCCAACATGCTTTTAAATATTGTCCCGCCCTAAGTGGGTGTTGCTGAGTGCACAGGTGCATGCTGGATATTGTTGTTTTTTACCCACAGTGGGCTCCAAAGACTTCTTTTGCAGCAAGTGTGTTACCCTAAGTAGGGCTCAGGATAGACCGCTGGTTAGTTATGGCTCAACAGCTGTGCCTCACCATTGTGGAATCGTTCCCAACGAGGCCTCTCATGTTTCGAGATGGTGCAATCCAGCGCGGCAGGGCTGCCGCGTTTCCATTTTCTTCCCCAAATGCCCAAGCATGCCTGGGCGCACTCACTGCTGCTGAACGCCGAAGCTTTATTGAATATGCCAGCCAACGAAGTCACACCTGTAATTAAAATCCTGTTGCCGACGCGTTTCGAGGTAAGTAATCCTCTTCTTCCTGGGCGGCTGCTTAATAAAGTCACATGGATATCCAACATGCTTTTAAATATTGTCCCGCCCTAAGTGGGTGTTGCTGAGTGCGCAGGGGCATGCTGGATATTGTTGTTTTTTACCCACAGTGGGCTCCAAAGACTTCTTTTGCAGCAAGTGTGTTACCCTAAGTAGGGCTCAGGATAGACCACTGGTTAGTTATGGCTCAACAGCTGTGCCTCACCGTTGTGGAATCGTTCCCAACGAGGCCTCTCATGTTGCGAGATGGTGCAATCCAGCGCGGCAGGGCCGCCGCGTTTCCATTTTCTTCCCCAAATGCCCAAGCATGCCTGGACGCACTCACTGCTGCTGAACGCCGAAGCTTTATTGGATATGCCAGCCAACGAAGTCACACCTGTAATTAAAATCCTGTTGCCGACGGGTTTCGAGGTAAGTAATCCTCTTCTTCCTGGGCGGCTGCTTAATAAAGTCACATGGATATCCAACATGCTTTTAAATATTGTCCCGCCCTAAGTGGGTGTTGCTGAGTGCACAGGGGCATGCTGGATATTGTTGTTTTTTACCCACAGTGGGCTCCAAAGACTTCTTTTGCAGCAAGTGTGTTACCCTAAGTAGGGCTCAGGATAGACCGCTGGTTAGTTATGGCTCAACAGCTGTGCCTCACCGTTGTGGAATCGTTCCCAACGAGGCCTCTCATGTTTCGAGATGGTGCAATCCAGCGCGGCAGGGCCGCCGCGTTTCCATTTTCTTCCCCAAATGCCCAAGCATGCCTGGACGCACTCACTGCTGCTGAACGCCGAAGCTTTATTGAATATGCCAGCCAAAGAAGTCACACCTGTAATTAAAATCCTGTTGCCGACGCGTTTCGAGGTAAGTAATCCTCTTCTTCCTGGGCCGCTTCTTAATAAAGTCACATGGATATCCAACATGCTTTTAAATATTGTCCCACCCTAAGTGGGTGTTGCTGAGTGCACAGGGGCATGCTGGATATTGTTGTTTTTTACCCACCGTGGGCTCCAAAGACTTCTTTTGCAGCAAGTGTGTTACCCTAAGTAGGGCTCAGGATAGACCGCTGGTTAGTTATGGCTCAACAGCTGTGCCTCACCATTGTGGAATCGTTCCCAACGAGGCCTCTCATGTTTCGAGATGGTGCAATCCAGCGCGGCAGGTCCGCCGCGTTTCCATTTTCTTCCCCAAATGCCCAAGCATGCCTGGACGCACTCACTGCTGCTGAACGCCGAAGCTTTATTGAATATGTCAGCCAACGAAGTCATACCTGTAATTAAAATCCTGTTGCCGACGCGTTTCGAGGTAAGTAATCCTCTTCTTCCTGGGCCGCTGCTTAATAAAGTCACATGGATATCCAACATGCTTTTAAATATTGTCCCGCCCTAAGTGGGTGTTGCTGAGTGCACAGGGGCATGCTGGATATTGTTGTATTTTACCCACAGTGGGCTCCAAAGACTTCTTTTGCAGCAAGTGTGTTACCCTAAGTAGGGCTCAGGATAGACCCCTGGTTAGTTATGGCTCAACAGCTGTGCCTCACCGTTGTGGAATCGTTCCCAACGAGGCCTCTCATGTTTCGAGATGGTGCAATCCAGCGCAGCAGGGCCGCCGCGTTTCCATTTTCTTCCCCAAATGCCCAAGCATGCCTGGACGCACTCACTGCTGCTGAACGCCGAAGCTTTATTGAATATGCCAGCCAACGAAGTCACACCTGTAATTAAAATCCTGTTGCCGACGCGTTTCGAGGTAAGTAATCCTCTTCTTCCTGGGCGGCTGCTTAATAAAGTCACATGGATATCCAACATGCTTTTAAATATTGTCCCGCCCTAAGTGGGTGTTGCTGAGTGCACATGGGCATGCTGGATATTGTTGTTTTTTACCCACAGTGGGCTCCAAAGACTTCTTTTGCAGCAAGTGTGTTACCCTAAGTAGGGCTCAGGATAGACCGCTGGTTAGTTATGGCTCAACAGCTGTGCCTCACCGTTGTGGAATCGTTCCCAACGAGGCCTCTCATGTTTTGAGATGGTGCAATCCAGCGCGGCAGGGCCGCCGCGTTTCCATTTTCTTCCCCAAATGCCCAAGCATGCCTGGATGCACTCACTGCTGCTGAACGCCGAAGCTTTATTGAATATGCCAGCCAACAAAGCAACACCTGTAATTAAAATCCTGTTGCCGACGCGTTTCGAGGTAAGTAATCCTCTGCTTCCTGGGCGGCTGCTTAATAAAGTCACATAGATATCCAACATGCTTTTAAATATTGTCCCGCCCTAAGTGGGTGTTGCTGAGTGCACAGGGGCATGCTGGATATTGTTGTTTTTTACCCACAGTGGGCTCCAAAGACTTCTTTTGCAGCAAGTGTGTTACCCTAAGTAGGGCTCAGGATAGACCGCTGGTTAGTTATGGCTCAACAGCTGTGCCTCACCGTTGTGGAATCGTTCCCAACGAGGCCTCTCATGTTTCGAGATGGTGCAATCCAGCGCGGCAGGGCTGCCGCGTTTCCATTTTCTTCCCCAATTGCCCAAGCATGCCTGGGCGCACTCACTGCTGCTGAACGCCGAAGCTTTATTGAATATGCCAGCCAACGAAGTCACACCTGTAATTAAAATCCTGTTGCCGACGCGTTTCGAGGTAAGTAATCCTCTTCTTTCTGGACGGCTGCTTAATAAAGTCACATGGATATCCAACATGCTTTTAAATATTGTCCCGCCCTAAGTGGGTGTTGCTGAGTGCACAGGTGCATGCTGGATATTGTTGTTTTTTACCCACAGTGGGCTCCAAAGACTTCTTTTGCAGCAAGTGTGTTACCCTAAGTAGGGCTCAGGATAGACCGCTGGTTAGTTATGGCTCAACAGCTGTGCCTCACCGTTGTGGAATCGTTCCCAACGAGGCCTCTCATATTGCGAGATGGTGCAATCCAGCGCGGCAGGGCCGCCGCGTTTCCATTTTCTTCCCCAAATGCCCAAGCATGCCTGGACGCACTCACTGCTGCTGAACGCCGAAGCTTTATTGAATATGCCAGCCAACGAAGTCACACCTGTAATTAAAATCCTGTTGCCGACGGGTTTCGAGGTAAGTAATCCTCTTCTTCCTGGGCGGCTGCTTAATAAAGTCACATGGATATCCAACATGCTTTTAAATATTGTCCCGCCCTAAGTGGGTGTTGCTGAGTGCACAGGGGCATGCTGGATATTGTTGTTTTTTACCCACCGTGGGCTCCAAAGACTTCTTTTGCAGCAAGTGTGTTACCCTAAGTAGGGCTCAGGATAGACCGCTGGTTAGTTATGGCTCAACAGCTGTGCCTCACCATTGTGGAATCGTTCCCAACAAGGCCTCTCATGTTTCGAGATGGTGCAATCCAGCGCGGCAGGGCTGCCGCGTTTCCATTTTCTTCCCCAAATGCCCAAGCATGCCTGGACGCACTCACTGCTGCTGAACGCCGAAGCTTTATTGAATATTCCAGCCAACGAAGTCACACCTGTAATTAAAATCCTTTTGCCGACGCATTTCAAAGTAAGTAATCCTCTTCTTCCTGAGCGGCTGCCTTATAAAGTCACATGGATATCCAACATGCTTTTAAATATTGTCCCGCCCTAAGTGGGTGTTGCTGAGTGCACAGGTGCATGCTGGATATTGTTGTTTTTTAACCACAGTGGGCTCCAAAGACTTCTTTTGCAGCAAGTGTGTTACCCTAAGTAGGGCTCAGGATAGACCGCTGGTTAGTTATGGCTCAACAGCTGTGCCTCACCATTGTGGAATCGTTCCCAACGAGGCCTCTCATGTTTCGAGATGGTGCAATCCAGCGCGGCAGGGCCGCCGCGTTTCCATTTTCTTCCCCAAATGCCCAAGCATGCCTGGACGCACTCACTGCTGCTGAACGCCGAAGCTTTATTGAATGTGCCAGCCAACGAAGTCACACCTGTAATTAAAATCCTGTTGCCGACACGTTTCGAGGTAAGTAATCCTCTTCTTCCTGGGCGGCTGCCTAATAAAGTCACATGGATATCCAACATGCTTTTAAATATTGTCCCGCCCTAAGTGGGTGTTGCTGAGTGCACAGGGGCATGCTGGATATTGTTGTTTTTTACCCACAGTGGGCTCCAAAGACTTCTTTTGCAGCAAGTGTGTTACCCTAAGTAGGGCTCAGGATAGACAGCTGGTTAGTTATGGCTCAACAGCTGTGCCTCACCGTTGTGGAATCGTTCCCAATGAGGCCTCTCATGTTTCGAGATGGTGCAATCCAGCGCGGCAGGGCCGCCGCGTTTCCATTTTCTTCCCCAAATGCCCAAGCATGCCTGGATGCACTCACTGCTGCTGAACGCCGAAGCTTTATTGAATATGCCAGCCAACGAAGTCACACCTGTAATTAAAATCCTTTTGCCAACGCGTTTCGAGGTAAGTAATCCTCTTCTTCCTGGGCGGCTGCTTAATAAAGTCACATGGATATCCAACATGCTTTTAAATATTGTCCCGCCCTAAGTGGGTGTTGCTGAGTGCGCAGGGGCTTGCTGGATATTGTTGTTTTTTACCCACAGTGGGCTCCAAAGACTTCTTTTGCAGCAAGTGTGTTACCCTAAGTAGGGCTCAGGATAGACCACTGGTTAGTTATGGCTCAACAGCTGTGCCTCACCGTTGTGGAATCGTTCCCAACGAGGCCTCTCATGTTGCGAGATGGTGCAATCCAGCGCGGCAGGGCCGCCGCGTTTCCATTTTCTTCCCCAAATGCCCAAGCATGCCTGGACGCACTCACTGCTGCTGAACGCCGAAGCTTTATTGAATATGCCAGCCAACGAAGTCACACCTGTAAGTAAAATCCTGTTGCCGACGGGTTTCGAGGTAAGTAATCCTCTTCTTCCTGGGCGGCTGCTTAATAAAGTCACATGGATATCCAACATGCTTTTAAATATTGTCCCGCCCTAAGTGGGTGTTGCTGAGTGCACAGGGGCATGCTGGATATTGTTGTTTTTTACCCACAGTGGGCTCCAAAGACTTCTTTTGCAGCAAGTGTGTTACCCTAAGTAGGGCTCAGGATAGACCGCTGGTTAGTTATGGCTCAACAGCTGTGCCTCACCGTTGTGGAATCGTTCCCAACGAGGCCTCTCATGTTTCGAGATGGTGCAATCCAGCGCGGCAGGGCCGCCGCGTTTCCATTTTCTTCCCCAAATGCCCAAGCATGCCTGGACGCACTCACTGCTGCTGAACGCCGAAGCTTTATTGAATATGCCAGCCAAAGAAGTCACACCTGTAATTAAAATCCTGTTGCTGACACGTTTCGAGGTAAGTAATCCTCTTCTTCCTGGGCGGCTGCTTAATAAAGTCACATGGATATCCAACATGCTTTTAAATATTGTCCCACCCTAAGTGGGTGTTGCTGAGTGCACAGGGGCATGCTGGATATTGTTGTTTTTTACCCACCGTGGGCTCCAAAGACTTCTTTTGCAGCAAGTGTGTTACCCTAAGTAGGGCTCAGGATAGACCGCTGGTTAGTTATGGCTCAACAGCTGTGCCTCACCATTGTGGAATCGTTCCCAACGAGGCCTCTCATGTTTCGAGATGGTGCAATCCAGCGCGGCAGGTCCGCCGCGTTTCCATTTTCTTCCCCAAATGCCCAAGCATGCCTGGACGCACTCACTGCTGCTGAACGCCGAAGCTTTATTGAATATGTCAGCCAACGAAGTCATACCTGTAATTAAAATCCTGTTGCCGACGCGTTTCGAGGTAAGTAATCCTCTTCTTCCTGGGCCGCTGCTTAATAAAGTCACATGGATATCCAACATGCTTTTAAATATTGTCCCGCCCTAAGTGGGTGTTGCTGAGTGCACAGGGGCATGCTGGATATTGTTGTATTTTACCCACAGTGGGTTCCAAAGACTTCTTTTGCAGCAAGTGTGTTACCCTAAGTAGGGCTCAGGATAGACCGCTGGTTAGTTATGGCTCAACAGCTGTGCCTCACCGTTGTGGAATCGTTCCCAACGAGGCCTCTCATGTTTCGAGATGGTGCAATCCAGCGCAGCAGGGCCGCCGCGTTTCCATTTTCTTCCCCAAATGCCCAAGCATGCCTGGACGCACTCACTGCTGCTGAACGCCGAAGCTTTATTGAATATGCCAGCCAACGAAGTCACACCTGTAATTAAAATCCTGTTGCCGACGCGTTTCGAGGTAAGTAATCCTCTTCTTCCTGGGCGGCTGCTTAATAAAGTCACATGGATATCCAACATGCTTTTAAATATTGTCCCGCCCTAAGTGGGTGTTGCTGAGTGCACATGGGCATGCTGGATATTGTTGTTTTTTACCCACAGTGGGCTCCAAAGACTTCTTTTGCAGCAAGTGTGTTACCCTAAGTAGGGCTCAGGATAGACCGCTGGTTAGTTATGGCTCAACAGCTGTGCCTCACCGTTGTGGAATCGTTCCCAACGAGGCCTCTCATGTTTTGAGATGGTGCAATCCAGCGCGGCAGGGCCGCCGCGTTTCCATTTTCTTCCCCAAATGCCCAAGCATGCCTGGATGCACTCACTGCTGCTGAACGCCGAAGCTTTATTGAATATGCCAGCCAACGAAGTCACACCTGTAATTAAAATCCTGTTGCCGACGCGTTTCGAGGTAAGTAATCCTCTGCTTCCTGGGCGGCTGCTTAATAAAGTCACATAGATATCCAACATGCTTTTAAATATTGTCCCGCCCTAAGTGGGTGTTGCTGAGTGCACAGGGGCATGCTGGATATTGTTGTTTTTTACCCACAGTGGGCTCCAAAGACTTCTTTTGCAGCAAGTGTGTTACCCTAAGTAGGGCTCAGGATAGACCGCTGGTTAGTTATGGCTCAACAGCTGTGCCTCACCGTTGTGGAATCGTTCCCAACGAGGCCTCTCATGTTTCGAGATGGTGCAATCCAGCGCGGCAGGGCTGCCGCGTTTCCATTTTCTTCCCCAATTGCCCAAGCATGCCTGGGCGCACTCACTGCTGCTGAACGCCGAAGCTTTATTGAATATGCCAGCCAACGAAGTCACACCTGTAATTAAAATCCTGTTGCCGACGCGTTTCGAGGTAGGTAATCCTCTTCTTTCTGGACGGCTGCTTAATAAAGTCACATGGATATCCAACATGCTTTTAAATATTGTCCCGCCCTAAGTGGGTGTTGCTGAGTGCACAGGTGCATGCTGGATATTGTTGTTTTTTACCCACAGTGGGCTCCAAAGACTTCTTTTGCAGCAAGTGTGTTACCCTAAGTAGGGCTCAGGATAGACCGCTGGTTAGTTATGGCTCAACAGCTGTGCCTCACCGTTGTGGAATCGTTCCCAACGAGGCCTCTCATATTGCGAGATGGTGCAATCCAGCGCGGCAGGGCCGCCGCGTTTCCATTTTCTTCCCCAAATGCCCAAGCATGCCTGGACGCACTCACTGCTGCTGAACGCCGAAGCTTTATTGAATATGCCAGCCAACGAAGTCACACCTGTAATTAAAATCCTGTTGCCGACGGGTTTCGAGGTAAGTAATCCTCTTCTTCCTGGGCGGCTGCTTAATAAAGTCACATGGATATCCAACATGCTTTTAAATATTGTCCCGCCCTAAGTGGGTGTTGCTGAGTGCACAGGGGCATGCTGGATATTGTTGTTTTTTACCCACCGTGGGCTCCAAAGACTTCTTTTGCAGCAAGTGTGTTACCCTAAGTAGGGCTCAGGATAGACCGCTGGTTAGTTATGGCTCAACAGCTGTGCCTCACCATTGTGGAATCGTTCCCAACAAGGCCTCTCATGTTTCGAGATGGTGCAATCCAGCGCGGCAGGGCTGCCGCGTTTCCATTTTCTTCCCCAAATGCCCAAGCATGCCTGGACGCACTCACTGCTGCTGAACGCCGAAGCTTTATTGAATATTCCAGCCAACGAAGTCACACCTGTAATTAAAATCCTTTTGCCGACGCGTTTCAAAGTAAGTAATCCTCTTCTTCCTGAGCGGCTGCCTTATAAAGTCACATGGATATCCAACATGCTTTTAAATATTGTCCCGCCCTAAGTGGGTGTTGCTGAGTGCACAGGTGCATGCTGGATATTGTTGTTTTTTACCCACAGTGGGCTCCAAAGACTTCTTTTGCAGCAAGTGTGTTACCCTAAGTAGGGCTCAGGATAGACCGCTGGTTAGTTATGGCTCAACAGCTGTGCCTCACCATTGTGGAATCGTTCCCAACGAGGCCTCTCATGTTTCGAGATGGTGCAATCCAGCGCGGCAGGGCCGCCGCGTTTCCATTTTCTTCCCCAAATGCCCAAGCATGCCTGGACGCACTCACTGCTGCTGAACGCCGAAGCTTTATTGAATGTGCCAGCCAACGAAGTCACACCTGTAATTAAAATCCTGTTGCCGACACGTTTCGAGGTAAGTAATCCTCTTCTTCCTGGGCGGCTGCCTAATAAAGTCACATGGATATCCAACATGCTTTTAAATATTGTCCCGCCCTAAGTGGGTGTTGCTGAGTGCACAGGGGCATGCTGGATATTGTTGTTTTTTACCCACAGTGGGCTCCAAAGACTTCTTTTGCAGCAAGTGTGTTACCCTAAGTAGGGCTCAGGATAGACAGCTGGTTAGTTATGGCTCAACAGCTGTGCCTCACCGTTGTGGAATCGTTCCCAATGAGGCCTCTCATGTTTCGAGATGGTGCAATCCAGCGCGGCAGGGCCGCCGCGTTTCCATTTTCTTCCCCAAATGCCCAAGCATGCCTGGATGCACTCACTGCTGCTGAACGCCGAAGCTTTATTGAATATGCCAGCCAACGAAGTCACACCTGTAATTAAAATCCTTTTGCCAACGCGTTTCGAGGTAAGTAATCCTCTTCTTCCTGGGCGGCTGCTTAATAAAGTCACATGGATATCCAACATGCTTTTAAATATTGTCCCGCCCTAAGTGGGTGTTGCTGAGTGCGCAGGGGCTTGCTGGATATTGTTGTTTTTTACCCACAGTGGGCTCCAAAGACTTCTTTTGCAGCAAGTGTGTTACCCTAAGTAGGGCTCAGGATAGACCACTGGTTAGTTATGGCTCAACAGCTGTGCCTCACCGTTGTGGAATCGTTCCCAACGAGGCCTCTCATGTTGCGAGATGGTGCAATCCAGCGCGGCAGGGCCGCCGCGTTTCCATTTTCTTCCCCAAATGCCCAAGCATGCCTGGACGCACTCACTGCTGCTGAACGCCGAAGCTTTATTGAATATGCCAGCCAACGAAGTCACACCTGTAATTAAAATCCTGTTGCCGACGGGTTTCGAGGTAAGTAATCCTCTTCTTCCTGGGCGGCTGCTTAATAAAGTCACATGGATATCCAACATGCTTTTAAATATTGTCCCGCCCTAAGTGGGTGTTGCTGAGTGCACAGGGGCATGCTGGATATTGTTGTTTTTTACCCACAGTGGGCTCCAAAGACTTCTTTTGCAGCAAGTGTGTTACCCTAAGTAGGGCTCAGGATAGACCGCTGGTTAGTTATGGCTCAACAGCTGTGCCTCACCGTTGTGGAATCGTTCCCAACGAGGCCTCTCATGTTTCGAGATGGTGCAATCCAGCGCGGCAGGGCCGCCGCGTTTCCATTTTCTTCCCCAAATGCCCAAGCATGCCTGGACGCACTCACTGCTGCTGAACGCCGAAGCTTTATTGAATATGCCAGCCAAAGAAGTCACACCTGTAATTAAAATCCTGTTGCCGACACGTTTCGAGGTAAGTAATCCTCTTCTTCCTGGGCCGCTTCTTAATAAAGTCACATGGATATCCAACATGCTTTTAAATATTGTCCCACCCTAAGTGGGTGTTGCTGAGTGCACAGGGGCATGCTGGATATTGTTGTTTTTTACCCACCGTGGGCTCCAAAGACTTCTTTTGCAGCAAGTGTGTTACCCTAAGTAGGGCTCAGGATAGACCGCTGGTTAGTTATGGCTCAACAGCTGTGCCTCACCATTGTGGAATCGTTCCCAACGAGGCCTCTCATGTTTCGAGATGGTGCAATCCAGCGCGGCAGGTCCGCCGCGTTTCCATTTTCTTCCCCAAATGCCCAAGCATGCCTGGACGCACTCACTGCTGCTGAACGCCGAAGCTTTATTGAATATGTCAGCCAACGAAGTCATACCTGTAATTAAAATCCTGTTGCCGACGCGTTTCGAGGTAAGTAATCCTCTTCTTCCTGGGCCGCTGCTTAATAAAGTCACATGGATATCCAACATGCTTTTAAATATTGTCCCGCCCTAAGTGGGTGTTGCTGAGTGCACAGGGGCATGCTGGATATTGTTGTATTTTACCCACAGTGGGCTCCAAAGACTTCTTTTGCAGCAAGTGTGTTACCCTAAGTAGGGCTCAGGATAGACCGCTGGTTAGTTATGGCTCAACAGCTGTGCCTCACCGTTGTGGAATCGTTCCCAACGAGGCCTCTCATGTTTCGAGATGGTGCAATCCAGCGCAGCAGGGCCGCCGCGTTTCCATTTTCTTCCCCAAATGCCCAAGCATGCCTGGACGCACTCACTGCTGCTGAACGCCGAAGCTTTATTGAATATGCCAGCCAACGAAGTCACACCTGTAATTAAAATCCTGTTGCCGACGCGTTTCGAGGTAAGTAATCCTCTTCTTCCTGGGCGGCTGCTTAATAAAGTCACATGGATATCCAACATGCTTTTAAATATTGTCCCGCCCTAAGTGGGTGTTGCTGAGTGCACATGGGCATGCTGGATATTGTTGTTTTTTACCCACAGTGGGCTCCAAAGACTTCTTTTGCAGCAAGTGTGTTACCCTAAGTAGGGCTCAGGATAGACCGCTGGTTAGTTATGGCTCAACAGCTGTGCCTCACCGTTGTGGAATCGTTCCCAACGAGGCCTCTCATGTTTTGAGATGGTGCAATCCAGCGCGGCAGGGCCGCCGCGTTTCCATTTTCTTCCCCAAGTGCCCAAGCATGCCTGGATGCACTCACTGCTGCTGAACGCCGAAGCTTTATTGAATATGCCAGCCAACGAAGTCACACCTGTAATTCAAATCCTGTTGCCGACGCGTTTCGAGGTAAGTAATCCTCTGCTTCCTGGGCGGCTGCTTAATAAAGTCACATAGATATCCAACATGCTTTTAAATATTGTCCCGCCCTAAGTGGGTGTTGCTGAGTGCACAGGGGCATGCTGGATATTGTTGTTTTTTACCCACAGTGGGCTCCAAAGACTTCTTTTGCAGCAAGTGTGTTACCCTAAGTAGGGCTCAGGATAGACCGCTGGTTAGTTATGGCTCAACAGCTGTGCCTCACCGTTGTGGAATCGTTCCCAACGAGGCCTCTCATGTTTCGAGATGGTGCAATCCAGCGCGGCAGGGCTGCCGCGTTTCCATTTTCTTCCCCAATTGCCCAAGCATGCCTGGGCGCACTCACTGCTGCTGAACGCCGAAGCTTTATTGAATATGCCAGCCAACGAAGTCACACCTGTAATTAAAATCCTGTTGCCGACGCGTTTCGAGGTAAGTAATCCTCTTCTTCCTGGACGGCTGCTTAATAAAGTCACATGGATATCCAACATGCTTTTAAATATTGTCCCGCCCTAAGTGGGTGTTGCTGAGTGCACAGGTGCATGCTGGATATTGTTGTTTTTTACCCACAGTGGGCTCCAAAGACTTCTTTTGCAGCAAGTGTGTTACCCTAAGTAGGGCTCAGGATAGACCGCTGGTTAGTTATGGCTCAACAGCTGTGCCTCACCGTTGTGGAATCGTTCCCAACGAGGCCTCTCATATTGCGAGATGGTGCAATCCAGCGCGGCAGGGCCGCCGCGTTTCCATTTTCTTCCCCAAATGCCCAAGCATGCCTGGACGCACTCACTGCTGCTGAACGCCGAAGCTTTATTGAATATGCCAGCCAACGAAGTCACACCTGTAATTAAAATCCTGTTGCCGACGGGTTTCGAGGTAAGTAATCCTCTTCTTCCTGGGCGGCTGCTTAATAAAGTCACATGGATATCCAACATGCTTTTAAATATTGTCCCGCCCTAAGTGGGTGTTGCTGAGTGCACAGGGGCATGCTGGATATTGTTGTTTTTTACCCACAGTGGGCTCCAAAGACTTCTTTTGCAGCAAGTGTGTTACCCTAAGTAGGGCTCAGGATAGACCGCTGGTTAGTTATGGCTCAACAGCTGTGCCTCACCGTTGTGGAATCGTTCCCAACGAGGCCTCTCATGTTTCGAGATGGTGCAATCCAGCGCGGCAGGGCCGCCGCGTTTCCATTTTCTTCCCCAAATGCCCAAACATGCCTGGACGCACTCACTGCTGCTGAACGCCGAAGCTTTATTGAATATGCCAGCCAAAGAAGTCACACCTGTAATTAAAATCCTGTTGCCGACGCGTTTCGAGGTAAGTAATCCTCTTCTTCCTGGGCCGCTTCTTAATAAAGTCACATGGATATCCAACATGCTTTTAAATATTGTCCCACCCTAAGTGGGTGTTGCTGAGTGCACAGGGGCATGCTGGATATTGTTGTTTTTTACCCACCGTGGGCTCCAAAGACTTCTTTTGCAGCAAGTGTGTTACCCTAAGTAGGGCTCAGGATAGACCGCTGGTTAGTTATGGCTCAACAGCTGTGCTTCACCATTGTGGAATCGTTCCCAACGAGGCCTCTCATGTTTCGAGATGGTGCAATCCAGCGCGGCAGGTCCGCCGCGTTTCCATTTTCTTCCCCAAATGCCCAAGCATGCCTGGACGCACTCACTGCTGCTGAACGCCGAAGCTTTATTGAATATGTCAGCCAACGAAGTCATACCTGTAATTAAAATCCTGTTGCCGACGCGTTTCGAGGTAAGTAATCCTCTTCTTCCTGGGCCGCTGCTTAATAAAGTCACATGGATATCCAACATGCTTTTAAATATTGTCCCGCCCTAAGTGGGTGTTGCTGAGTGCACAGGGGCATGCTGGATATTGTTGTATTTTACCCACAGTGGGCTCCAAAGACTTCTTTTGCAGCAAGTGTGTTACCCTAAGTAGGGCTCAGGATAGACCGCTGGTTAGTTATGGCTCAACAGCTGTGCCTCACCGTTGTGGAATCGTTCCCAACGAGGCCTCTCATGTTTCGAGATGGTGCAATCCAGCGCAGCAGGGCCGCCGCGTTTCCATTTTCTTCCCCAAATGCCCAAGCATGCCTGGACGCACTCACTGCTGCTGAACGCCGAAGCTTTATTGAATATGCCAGCCAACGAAGTCACACCTGTAATTAAAATCCTGTTGCCGACGCGTTTCGAGGTAAGTAATCCTCTTCTTCCTGGGCGGCTGCTTAATAAAGTCACATGGATATCCAACATGCTTTTAAATATTGTCCCGCCCTAAGTGGGTGTTGCTGAGTGCACATGGGCATGCTGGATATTGTTGTTTTTTACCCACAGTGGGCTCCAAAGACTTCTTTTGCAGCAAGTGTGTTACCCTAAGTAGGGCTCAGGATAGACCGCTGGTTAGTTATGGCTCAACAGCTGTGCCTCACCGTTGTGGAATCGTTCCCAACGAGGCCTCTCATGTTTTGAGATGGTGCAATCCAGCGCGGCAGGGCCGCCGCGTTTCCATTTTCTTCCCCAAATGCCCAAGCATGCCTGGATGCACTCACTGCTGCTGAACGCCGAAGCTTTATTGAATATGCCAGCCAACGAAGTCACACCTGTAATTAAAATCCTGTTGCCGACGCGTTTCGAGGTAAGTAATCCTCTGCTTCCTGGGCGGCTGCTTAATAAAGTCACATAGATATCCAACATGCTTTTAAATATTGTCCCGCCCTAAGTGGGTGTTGCTGAGTGCACAGGGGCATGCTGGATATTGTTGTTTTTTACCCACAGTGGGCTCCAAAGACTTCTTTTGCAGCAAGTGTGTTACCCTAAGTAGGGCTCAGGATAGACCGCTGGTTAGTTATGGCTCAACAGCTGTGCCTCACCGTTGTGGAATCGTTCCCAACGAGGCCTCTCATGTTTCGAGATGGTGCAATCCAGCGCGGCAGGGCTGCCGCGTTTCCATTTTCTTCCCCAATTGCCCAAGCATGCCTGGGCGCACTCACTGCTGCTGAACGCCGAAGCTTTATTGAATATGCCAGCCAACGAAGTCACACCTGTAATTAAAATCCTGTTGCCGACGCGTTTCGAGGTAAGTAATCCTCTTCTTTCTGGACGGCTGCTTAATAAAGTCACATGGATATCCAACATGCTTTTAAATATTGTCCCGCCCTAAGTGGGTGTTGCTGAGTGCACAGGTGCATGCTGGATATTGTTGTTTTTTACCCACAGTGGGCTCCAAAGACTTCTTTTGCAGCAAGTGTGTTACCCTAAGTAGGGCTCAGGATAGACCGCTGGTTAGTTATGGCTCAACAGCTGTGCCTCACCGTTGTGGAATCGTTCCCAACGAGGCCTCTCATATTGCGAGATGGTGCAATCCAGCGCGGCAGGGCCGCCGCGTTTCCATTTTCTTCCCCAAATGCCCAAGCATGCCTGGACGCACTCACTGCTGCTGAACGCCGAAGCTTTATTGAATATGCCAGCCAACGAAGTCACACCTGTAATTAAAATCCTGTTGCCGACGGGTTTCGAGGTAAGTAATCCTCTTCTTCCTGGGCGGCTGCTTAATAAAGTCACATGGATATCCAACATGCTTTTAAATATTGTCCCGCCCTAAGTGGGTGTTGCTGAGTGCACAGGGGCATGCTGGATATTGTTGTTTTTTACCCACCGTGGGCTCCAAAGACTTCTTTTGCAGCAAGTGTGTTACCCTAAGTAGGGCTCAGGATAGACCGCTGGTTAGTTATGGCTCAACAGCTGTGCCTCACCATTGTGGAATCGTTCCCAACAAGGCCTCTCATGTTTCGAGATGGTGCAATCCAGCGCGGCAGGGCTGCCGCGTTTCCATTTTCTTCCCCAAATGCCCAAGCATGCCTGGACGCACTCACTGCTGCTGAACGCCGAAGCTTTATTGAATATTCCAGCCAACGAAGTCACACCTGTAATTAAAATCCTTTTGCCGACGCGTTTCAAAGTAAATAATCCTCTTCTTCCTGAGCGGCTGCCTTATAAAGTCACATGGATATCCAACATGCTTTTAAATATTGTCCCGCCCTAAGTGGGTGTTGCTGAGTGCACAGGTGCATGCTGGATATTGTTGTTTTTTAACCACAGTGGGCTCCAAAGACTTCTTTTGCAGCAAGTGTGTTACCCTAAGTAGGGCTCAGGATAGACCGCTGGTTAGTTATGGCTCAACAGCTGTGCCTCACCATTGTGGAATCGTTCCCAACGAGGCCTCTCATGTTTCGAGATGGTGCAATCCAGCGCGGCAGGGCCGCCGCGTTTCCATTTTCTTCCCCAAATGCCCAAGCATGCCTGGACGCACTCACTGCTGCTGAACGCCGAAGCTTTATTGAATGTGCCAGCCAACGAAGTCACACCTGTAATTAAAATCCTGTTGCCGACACGTTTCGAGGTAAGTAATCCTCTTCTTCCTGGGCGGCTGCCTAATAAAGTCACATGGATATCCAACATGCTTTTAAATATTGTCCCGCCCTAAGTGGGTGTTGCTGAGTGCACAGGGGCATGCTGGATATTGTTGTTTTTTACCCACAGTGGGCTCCAAAGACTTCTTTTGCAGCAAGTGTGTTACCCTAAGTAGGGCTCAGGATAGACAGCTGGTTAGTTATGGCTCAACAGCTGTGCCTCACCGTTGTGGAATCGTTCCCAATGAGGCCTCTCATGTTTCGAGATGGTGCAATCCAGCGCGGCAGGGCCGCCGCGTTTCCATTTTCTTCCCCAAATGCCCAAGCATGCCTGGATGCACTCACTGCTGCTGAACGCCGAAGCTTTATTGAATATGCCAGCCAACGAAGTCACACCTGTAATTAAAATCCTTTTGCCAACGCGTTTCGAGGTAAGTAATCCTCTTCTTCCTGGGCGGCTGCTTAATAAAGTCACATGGATATCCAACATGCTTTTAAATATTGTCCCGCCCTAAGTGGGTGTTGCTGAGTGCGCAGGGGCTTGCTGGATATTGTTGTTTTTTACCCACAGTGGGCTCCAAAGACTTCTTTTGCAGCAAGTGTGTTACCCTAAGTAGGGCTCAGGATAGACCACTGGTTAGTTATGGCTCAACAGCTGTGCCTCACCGTTGTGGAATCGTTCCCAACGAGGCCTCTCATGTTGCGAGATGGTGCAATCCAGCGCGGCAGGGCCGCCGCGTTTCCATTTTCTTCCCCAAATGCCCAAGCATGCCTGGACGCACTCACTGCTGCTGAACGCCGAAGCTTTATTGAATATGCCAGCCAACGAAGTCACACCTGTAAGTAAAATCCTGTTGCCGACGGGTTTCGAGGTAAGTAATCCTCTTCTTCCTGGGCGGCTGCTTAATAAAGTCACATGGATATCCAACATGCTTTTAAATATTGTCCCGCCCTAAGTGGGTGTTGCTGAGTGCACAGGGGCATGCTGGATATTGTTGTTTTTTACCCACAGTGGGCTCCAAAGACTTCTTTTGCAGCAAGTGTGTTACCCTAAGTAGGGCTCAGGATAGACCGCTGGTTAGTTATGGCTCAACAGCTGTGCCTCACCGTTGTGGAATCGTTCCCAACGAGGCCTCTCATGTTTCGAGATGGTGCAATCCAGCGCGGCAGGGCCGCCGCGTTTCCATTTTCTTCCCCAAATGCCCAAGCATGCCTGGACGCACTCACTGCTGCTGAACGCCGAAGCTTTATTGAATATGCCAGCCAAAGAAGTCACACCTGTAATTAAAATCCTGTTGCCGACACGTTTCGAGGTAAGTAATCCTCTTCTTCCTGGGCGGCTGCTTAATAAAGTCACATGGATATCCAACATGCTTTTAAATATTGTCCCACCCTAAGTGGGTGTTGCTGAGTGCACAGGGGCATGCTGGATATTGTTGTTTTTTACCCACCGTGGGCTCCAAAGACTTCTTTTGCAGCAAGTGTGTTACCCTAAGTAGGGCTCAGGATAGACCGCTGGTTAGTTATGGCTCAACAGCTGTGCCTCACCATTGTGGAATCGTTCCCAACGAGGCCTCTCATGTTTCGAGATGGTGCAATCCAGCGCGGCAGGTCCGCCGCGTTTCCATTTTCTTCCCCAAATGCCCAAGCATGCCTGGACGCACTCACTGCTGCTGAACGCCGAAGCTTTATTGAATATGTCAGCCAACGAAGTCATACCTGTAATTAAAATCCTGTTGCCGACGCGTTTCGAGGTAAGTAATCCTCTTCTTCCTGGGCCGCTGCTTAATAAAGTCACATGGATATCCAACATGCTTTTAAATATTGTCCCGCCCTAAGTGGGTGTTGCTGAGTGCACAGGGGCATGCTGGATATTGTTGTATTTTACCCACAGTGGGCTCCAAAGACTTCTTTTGCAGCAAGTGTGTTACCCTAAGTAGGGCTCAGGATAGACCGCTGGTTAGTTATGGCTCAACAGCTGTGCCTCACCGTTGTGGAATCGTTCCCAACGAGGCCTCTCATGTTTCGAGATGGTGCAATCCAGCGCAGCAGGGCCGCCGCGTTTCCATTTTCTTCCCCAAATGCCCAAGCATGCCTGGACGCACTCACTGCTGCTGAACGCCGAAGCTTTATTGAATATGCCAGCCAACGAAGTCACACCTGTAATTAAAATCCTGTTGCCGACGCGTTTCGAGGTAAGTAATCC
The DNA here is from genome assembly GCF_964204655.1 of Triturus cristatus. Lineage (NCBI taxonomy): Eukaryota > Metazoa > Chordata > Amphibia > Caudata > Salamandridae > Triturus > Triturus cristatus. The sequence continues at coordinate 266,295,569 of NC_140590.1, forward strand.
TCTTCTTCCTGGGCGGCTGCTTAATAAAGTCACATGGATATCCAACATGCTTTTAAATATTGTCCCGCCCTAAGTGGGTGTTGCTGAGTGCACATGGGCATGCTGGATATTGTTGTTTTTTACCCACAGTGGGCTCCAAAGACTTCTTTTGCAGCAAGTGTGTTACCCTAAGTAGGGCTCAGGATAGACCGCTGGTTAGTTATGGCTCAACAGCTGTGCCTCACCGTTGTGGAATCGTTCCCAACGAGGCCTCTCATGTTTTGAGATGGTGCAATCCAGCGCGGCAGGGCCGCCGCGTTTCCATTTTCTTCCCCAAATGCCCAAGCATGCCTGGATGCACTCACTGCTGCTGAACGCCGAAGCTTTATTGAATATGCCAGCCAACGAAGTCACACCTGTAATTAAAATCCTGTTGCCGACGCGTTTCGAGGTAAGTAATCCTCTGCTTCCTGGGCGGCTGCTTAATAAAGTCACATAGATATCCAACATGCTTTTAAATATTGTCCCGCCCTAAGTGGGTGTTGCTGAGTGCACAGGGGCATGCTGGATATTGTTGTTTTTTACCCACAGTGGGCTCCAAAGACTTCTTTTGCAGCAAGTGTGTTACCCTAAGTAGGGCTCAGGATAGACCGCTGGTTAGTTATGGCTCAACAGCTGTGCCTCACCGTTGTGGAATCGTTCCCAACGAGGCCTCTCATGTTTCGAGATGGTGCAATCCAGCGCGGCAGGGCTGCCGCGTTTCCATTTTCTTCCCCAATTGCCCAAGCATGCCTGGGCGCACTCACTGCTGCTGAACGCCGAAGCTTTATTGAATATGCCAGCCAACGAAGTCACACCTGTAATTAAAATCCTGTTGCCGACGCGTTTCGAGGTAAGTAATCCTCTTCTTTCTGGACGGCTGCTTAATAAAGTCACATGGATATCCAACATGCTTTTAAATATTGTCCCGCCCTAAGTGGGTGTTGCTGAGTGCACAGGTGCATGCTGGATATTGTTGTTTTTTACCCACAGTGGGCTCCAAAGACTTCTTTTGCAGCAAGTGTGTTACCCTAAGTAGGGCTCAGGATAGACCGCTGGTTAGTTATGGCTCAACAGCTGTGCCTCACCGTTGTGGAATCGTTCCCAACGAGGCCTCTCATATTGCGAGATGGTGCAATCCAGCGCGGCAGGGCCGCCGCGTTTCCATTTTCTTCCCCAAATGCCCAAGCATGCCTGGACGCACTCACTGCTGCTGAACGCCGAAGCTTTATTGAATATGCCAGCCAACGAAGTCACACCTGTAATTAAAATCCTGTTGCCGACGGGTTTCGAGGTAAGTAATCCTCTTCTTCCTGGGCGGCTGCTTAATAAAGTCACATGGATATCCAACATGCTTTTAAATATTGTCCCGCCCTAAGTGGGTGTTGCTGAGTGCACAGGGGCATGCTGGATATTGTTGTTTTTTACCCACCGTGGGCTCCAAAGACTTCTTTTGCAGCAAGTGTGTTACCCTAAGTAGGGCTCAGGATAGACCGCTGGTTAGTTATGGCTCAACAGCTGTGCCTCACCATTGTGGAATCGTTCCCAACAAGGCCTCTCATGTTTCGAGATGGTGCAATCCAGCGCGGCAGGGCTGCCGCGTTTCCATTTTCTTCCCCAAATGCCCAAGCATGCCTGGACGCACTCACTGCTGCTGAACGCCGAAGCTTTATTGAATATTCCAGCCAACGAAGTCACACCTGTAATTAAAATCCTTTTGCCGACGCCTTTCAAAGTAAGTAATCCTCTTCTTCCTGAGCGGCTGCCTTATAAAGTCACATGGATATCCAACATGCTTTTAAATATTGTCCCGCCCTAAGTGGGTGTTGCTGAGTGCACAGGTGCATGCTGGATATTGTTGTTTTTTACCCACAGTGGGCTCCAAAGACTTCTTTTGCAGCAAGTGTGTTACCCTAAGTAGGGCTCAGGATAGACCGCTGGTTAGTTATGGCTCAACAGCTGTGCCTCACCATTGTGGAATCGTTCCCAACGAGGCCTCTCATGTTTCGAGATGGTGCAATCCAGCGCGGCAGGGCCGCCGCGTTTCCATTTTCTTCCCCAAATGCCCAAGCATGCCTGGACGCACTCACTGCTGCTGAACGCCGAAGCTTTATTGAATGTGCCAGCCAACGAAGTCACACCTGTAATTAAAATCCTGTTGCCGACACGTTTCGAGGTAAGTAATCCTCTTCTTCCTGGGCGGCTGCCTAATAAAGTCACATGGATATCCAACATGCTTTTAAATATTGTCCCGCCCTAAGTGGGTGTTGCTGAGTGCACAGGGGCATGCTGGATATTGTTGTTTTTTACCCACAGTGGGCTCCAAAGACTTCTTTTGCAGCAAGTGTGTTACCCTAAGTAGGGCTCAGGATAGACAGCTGGTTAGTTATGGCTCAACAGCTGTGCCTCACCGTTGTGGAATCGTTCCCAATGAGGCCTCTCATGTTTCGAGATGGTGCAATCCAGCGCGGCAGGGCCGCCGCGTTTCCATTTTCTTCCCCAAATGCCCAAGCATGCCTGGATGCACTCACTGCTGCTGAACGCCGAAGCTTTATTGAATATGCCAGCCAACGAAGTCACACCTGTAATTAAAATCCTTTTGCCAACGCGTTTCGAGGTAAGTAATCCTCTTCTTCCTGGGCGGCTGCTTAATAAAGTCACATGGATATCCAACATGCTTTTAAATATTGTCCCGCCCTAAGTGGGTGTTGCTGAGTGCGCAGGGGCTTGCTGGATATTGTTGTTTTTTACCCACAGTGGGCTCCAAAGACTTCTTTTGCAGCAAGTGTGTTACCCTAAGTAGGGCTCAGGATAGACCACTGGTTAGTTATGGCTCAACAGCTGTGCCTCACCGTTGTGGAATCGTTCCCAACGAGGCCTCTCATGTTGCGAGATGGTGCAATCCAGCGCGGCAGGGCCGCCGCGTTTCCATTTTCTTCCCCAAATGCCCAAGCATGCCTGGACGCACTCACTGCTGCTGAACGCCGAAGCTTTATTGAATATGCCAGCCAACGAAGTCACACCTGTAATTAAAATCCTGTTGCCGACGGGTTTCGAGGTAAGTAATCCTCTTCTTCCTGGGCGGCTGCTTAATAAAGTCACATGGATATCCAACATGCTTTTAAATATTGTCCCGCCCTAAGTGGGTGTTGCTGAGTGCACAGGGGCATGCTGGATATTGTTGTTTTTTACCCACAGTGGGCTCCAAAGACTTCTTTTGCAGCAAGTGTGTTACCCTAAGTAGGGCTCAGGATAGACCGCTGGTTAGTTATGGCTCAACAGCTGTGCCTCACCGTTGTGGAATCGTTCCCAACGAGGCCTCTCATGTTTCGAGATGGTGCAATCCAGCGCGGCAGGGCCGCCGCGTTTCCATTTTCTTCCCCAAATGCCCAAGCATGCCTGGACGCACTCACTGCTGCTGAACGCCGAAGCTTTATTGAATATGCCAGCCAAAGAAGTCACACCTGTAATTAAAATCCTGTTGCCGACACGTTTCGAGGTAAGTAATCCTCTTCTTCCTGGGCCGCTTCTTAATAAAGTCACATGGATATCCAACATGCTTTTAAATATTGTCCCACCCTAAGTGGGTGTTGCTGAGTGCACAGGGGCATGCTGGATATTGTTGTTTTTTACCCACCGTGGGCTCCAAAGACTTCTTTTGCAGCAAGTGTGTTACCCTAAGTAGGGCTCAGGATAGACCGCTGGTTAGTTATGGCTCAACAGCTGTGCCTCACCATTGTGGAATCGTTCCCAACGAGGCCTCTCATGTTTCGAGATGGTGCAATCCAGCGCGGCAGGTCCGCCGCGTTTCCATTTTCTTCCCCAAATGCCCAAGCATGCCTGGACGCACTCACTGCTGCTGAACGCCGAAGCTTTATTGAATATGTCAGCCAACGAAGTCATACCTGTAATTAAAATCCTGTTGCCGACGCGTTTCGAGGTAAGTAATCCTCTTCTTCCTGGGCCGCTGCTTAATAAAGTCACATGGATATCCAACATGCTTTTAAATATTGTCCCGCCCTAAGTGGGTGTTGCTGAGTGCACAGGGGCATGCTGGATATTGTTGTATTTTACCCACAGTGGGCTCCAAAGACTTCTTTTGCAGCAAGTGTGTTACCCTAAGTAGGGCTCAGGATAGACCGCTGGTTAGTTATGGCTCAACAGCTGTGCCTCACCGTTGTGGAATCGTTCCCAACGAGGCCTCTCATGTTTCGAGATGGTGCAATCCAGCGCAGCAGGGCCGCCGCGTTTCCATTTTCTTCCCCAAATGCCCAAGCATGCCTGGACGCACTCACTGCTGCTGAACGCCGAAGCTTTATTGAATATGCCAGCCAACGAAGTCACACCTGTAATTAAAATCCTGTTGCCGACGCGTTTCGAGGTAAGTAATCCTCTTCTTCCTGGGCGGCTGCTTAATAAGGTCACATGGATATCCAACATGCTTTTAAATATTGTCCCGCCCTAAGTGGGTGTTGCTGAGTGCACATGGGCATGCTGGATATTGTTGTTTTTTACCCACAGTGGGCTCCAAAGACTTCTTTTGCAGCAAGTGTGTTACCCTAAGTAGGGCTCAGGATAGACCGCTGGTTAGTTATGGCTCAACAGCTGTGCCTCACCGTTGTGGAATCGTTCCCAACGAGGCCTCTCATGTTTTGAGATGGTGCAATCCAGCGCGGCAGGGCCGCCGCGTTTCCATTTTCTTCCCCAAGTGCCCAAGCATGCCTGGATGCACTCACTGCTGCTGAACGCCGAAGCTTTATTGAATATGCCAGCCAACGAAGTCACACCTGTAATTAAAATCCTGTTGCCGACGCGTTTCGAGGTAAGTAATCCTCTGCTTCCTGGGCGGCTGCTTAATAAAGTCACATAGATATCCAACATGCTTTTAAATATTGTCCCGCCCTAAGTGGGTGTTGCTGAGTGCACAGGGGCATGCTGGATATTGTTGTTTTTTACCCACAGTGGGCTCCAAAGACTTCTTTTGCAGCAAGTGTGTTACCCTAAGTTGGGCTCAGGATAGACCGCTGGTTAGTTATGGCTCAACAGCTGTGCCTCACCGTTGTGGAATCGTTCCCAACGAGGCCTCTCATGTTTCGAGATGGTGCAATCCAGCGCGGCAGGGCTGCCGCGTTTCCATTTTCTTCCCCAATTGCCCAAGCATGCCTGGGCGCACTCACTGCTGCTGAACGCCGAAGCTTTATTGAATATGCCAGCCAACGAAGTCACACCTGTAATTAAAATCCTGTTGCCGACGCGTTTCGAGGTAAGTAATCCTCTTCTTCCTGGACGGCTGCTTAATAAAGTCACATGGATATCCAACATGCTTTTAAATATTGTCCCGCCCTAAGTGGGTGTTGCTGAGTGCACAGGTGCATGCTGGATATTGTTGTTTTTTACCCACAGTGGGCTCCAAAGACTTCTTTTGCAGCAAGTGTGTTACCCTAAGTAGGGCTCAGGATAGACCGCTGGTTAGTTATGGCTCAACAGCTGTGCCTCACCGTTGTGGAATCGTTCCCAACGAGGCCTCTCATATTGCGAGATGGTGCAATCCAGCGCGGCAGGGCCGCCGCGTTTCCATTTTCTTCCCCAAATGCCCAAGCATGCCTGGACGCACTCACTGCTGCTGAACGCCGAAGCTTTATTGAATATGCCAGCCAACGAAGTCACACCTGTAATTAAAATCCTGTTGCCGACGGGTTTCGAGGTAAGTAATCCTCTTCTTCCTGGGCGGCTGCTTAATAAAGTCACATGGATATCCAACATGCTTTTAAATATTGTCCCGCCCTAAGTGGGTGTTGCTGAGTGCACAGGGGCATGCTGGATATTGTTGTTTTTTACCCACAGTGGGCTCCAAAGACTTCTTTTGCAGCAAGTGTGTTACCCTAAGTAGGGCTCAGGATAGACCGCTGGTTAGTTATGGCTCAACAGCTGTGCCTCACCGTTGTGGAATCGTTCCCAACGAGGCCTCTCATGTTTCGAGATGGTGCAATCCAGCGCGGCAGGGCCGCCGCGTTTCCATTTTCTTCCCCAAATGCCCAAACATGCCTGGACGCACTCACTGCTGCTGAACGCCGAAGCTTTATTGAATATGTCAGCCAACGAAGTCATACCTGTAATTAAAATCCTGTTGCCGACGCGTTTCGAGGTAAGTAATCCTCTTCTTCCTGGGCCGCTGCTTAATAAAGTCACATGGATATCCAACATGCTTTTAAATATTGTCCCGCCCTAAGTGGGTGTTGCTGAGTGCACAGGGGCATGCTGGATATTGTTGTATTTTACCCACAGTGGGCTCCAAAGACTTCTTTTGCAGCAAGTGTGTTACCCTAAGTAGGGCTCAGGATAGACCGCTGGTTAGTTATGGCTCAACAGCTGTGCCTCACCGTTGTGGAATCGTTCCCAACGAGGCCTCTCATATTGCGAGATGGTGCAATCCAGCGCGGCAGGGCCGCCGCGTTTCCATTTTCTTCCCCAAATGCCCAAGCATGCCTGGACGCACTCACTGCTGCTGAACGCCGAAGCTTTATTGAATATGCCAGCCAACGAAGTCACACCTGTAATTAAAATCCTGTTGCCGACGGGTTTCGAGGTAAGTAATCCTCTTCTTCCTGGGCGGCTGCTTAATAAAGTCACATGGATATCCAACATGCTTTTAAATATTGTCCCGCCCTAAGTGGGTGTTGCTGAGTGCACAGGGGCATGCTGGATATTGTTGTTTTTTACCCACAGTGGGCTCCAAAGACTTCTTTTGCAGCAAGTGTGTTACCCTAAGTAGGGCTCAGGATAGACCGCTGGTTAGTTATGGCTCAACAGCTGTGCCTCACCGTTGTGGAATCGTTCCCAACGAGGCCTCTCATGTTTCGAGATGGTGCAATCCAGCGCGGCAGGGCCGCCGCGTTTCCATTTTCTTCCCCAAATGCCCAAACATGCCTGGACGCACTCACTGCTGCTGAACGCCGAAGCTTTATTGAATATGCCAGCCAAAGAAGTCACACCTGTAATTAAAATCCTGTTGCCGACGCGTTTCGAGGTAAGTAATCCTCTTCTTCCTGGGCCGCTTCTTAATAAAGTCACATGGATATCCAACATGCTTTTAAATATTGTCCCACCCTAAGTGGGTGTTGCTGAGTGCACAGGGGCATGCTGGATATTGTTGTTTTTTACCCACCGTGGGCTCCAAAGACTTCTTTTGCAGCAAGTGTGTTACCCTAAGTAGGGCTCAGGATAGACCGCTGGTTAGTTATGGCTCAACAGCTGTGCTTCACCATTGTGGAATCGTTCCCAACGAGGCCTCTCATGTTTCGAGATGGTGCAATCCAGCGCGGCAGGTCCGCCGCGTTTCCATTTTCTTCCCCAAATGCCCAAGCATGCCTGGACGCACTCACTGCTGCTGAACGCCGAAGCTTTATTGAATATGTCAGCCAACGAAGTCATACCTGTAATTAAAATCCTGTTGCCGACGCGTTTCGAGGTAAGTAATCCTCTTCTTCCTGGGCCGCTGCTTAATAAAGTCACATGGATATCCAACATGCTTTTAAATATTGTCCCGCCCTAAGTGGGTGTTGCTGAGTGCACAGGGGCATGCTGGATATTGTTGTATTTTACCCACAGTGGGCTCCAAAGACTTCTTTTGCAGCAAGTGTGTTACCCTAAGTAGGGCTCAGGATAGACCGCTGGTTAGTTATGGCTCAACAGCTGTGCCTCACCGTTGTGGAATCGTTCCCAACGAGGCCTCTCATGTTTCGAGATGGTGCAATCCAGCGCAGCAGGGCCGCCGCGTTTCCATTTTCTTCCCCAAATGCCCAAGCATGCCTGGACGCACTCACTGCTGCTGAACGCCGAAGCTTTATTGAATATGCCAGCCAACGAAGTCACACCTGTAATTAAAATCCTGTTGCCGACGCGTTTCGAGGTAAGTAATCCTCTTCTTCCTGGGCGGCTGCTTAATAAAGTCACATGGATATCCAACATGCTTTTAAATATTGTCCCGCCCTAAGTGGGTGTTGCTGAGTGCACATGGGCATGCTGGATATTGTTGTTTTTTACCCACAGTGGGCTCCAAAGACTTCTTTTGCAGCAAGTGTGTTACCCTAAGTAGGGCTCAGGATAGACCGCTGGTTAGTTATGGCTCAACAGCTGTGCCTCACCGTTGTGGAATCGTTCCCAACGAGGCCTCTCATATTGCGAGATGGTGCAATCCAGCGCGGCAGGGCCGCCGCGTTTCCATTTTCTTCCCCAAATGCCCAAGCATGCCTGGACGCACTCACTGCTGCTGAACGCCGAAGCTTTATTGAATATGCCAGCCAACGAAGTCACACCTGTAATTAAAATCCTGTTGCCGACGGGTTTCGAGGTAAGTAATCCTCTTCTTCCTGGGCGGCTGCTTAATAAAGTCACATGGATATCCAACATGCTTTTAAATATTGTCCCGCCCTAAGTGGGTGTTGCTGAGTGCACAGGTGCATGCTGGATATTGTTGTTTTTTACCCACAGTGGGCTCCAAAGACTTCTTTTGCAGCAAGTGTGTTACCCTAAGTAGGGCTCAGGATAGACCGCTGGTTAGTTATGGCTCAACAGCTGTGCCTCACCGTTGTGGAATCGTTCCCAACGAGGCCTCTCATATTGCGAGATGGTGCAATCCAGCGCGGCAGGGCCGCCGCGTTTCCATTTTCTTCCCCAAATGCCCAAGCATGCCTGGACGCACTCACTGCTGCTGAACGCCGAAGCTTTATTGAATATGCCAGCCAACGAAGTCACACCTGTAATTAAAATCCTGTTGCCGACGGGTTTCGAGGTAAGTAATCCTCTTCTTCCTGGGCGGCTGCTTAATAAAGTCACATGGATATCCAACATGCTTTTAAATATTGTCCCGCCCTAAGTGGGTGTTGCTGAGTGCACAGGGGCATGCTGGATATTGTTGTTTTTTACCCACCGTGGGCTCCAAAGACTTCTTTTGCAGCAAGTGTGTTACCCTAAGTAGGGCTCAGGATAGACCGCTGGTTAGTTATGGCTCAACAGCTGTGCCTCACCATTGTGGAATCGTTCCCAACAAGGCCTCTCATGTTTCGAGATGGTGCAATCCAGCGCGGCAGGGCTGCCGCGTTTCCATTTTCTTCCCCAAATGCCCAAGCATGCCTGGACGCACTCACTGCTGCTGAACGCCGAAGCTTTATTGAATATTCCAGCCAACGAAGTCACACCTGTAATTAAAATCCTTTTGCCGACGCGTTTCAAAGTAAATAATCCTCTTCTTCCTGAGCGGCTGCCTTATAAAGTCACATGGATATCCAACATGCTTTTAAATATTGTCCCGCCCTAAGTGGGTGTTGCTGAGTGCACAGGTGCATGCTGGATATTGTTGTTTTTTAACCACAGTGGGCTCCAAAGACTTCTTTTGCAGCAAGTGTGTTACCCTAAGTAGGGCTCAGGATAGACCGCTGGTTAGTTATGGCTCAACAGCTGTGCCTCACCATTGTGGAATCGTTCCCAACGAGGCCTCTCATGTTTCGAGATGGTGCAATCCAGCGCGGCAGGGCCGCCGCGTTTCCATTTTCTTCCCCAAATGCCCAAGCATGCCTGGACGCACTCACTGCTGCTGAACGCCGAAGCTTTATTGAATGTGCCAGCCAACGAAGTCACACCTGTAATTAAAATCCTGTTGCCGACACGTTTCGAGGTAAGTAATCCTCTTCTTCCTGGGCGGCTGCCTAATAAAGTCACATGGATATCCAACATGCTTTTAAATATTGTCCCGCCCTAAGTGGGTGTTGCTGAGTGCACAGGGGCATGCTGGATATTGTTGTTTTTTACCCACAGTGGGCTCCAAAGACTTCTTTTGCAGCAAGTGTGTTACCCTAAGTAGGGCTCAGGATAGACAGCTGGTTAGTTATGGCTCAACAGCTGTGCCTCACCGTTGTGGAATCGTTCCCAATGAGGCCTCTCATGTTTCGAGATGGTGCAATCCAGCGCGGCAGGGCCGCCGCGTTTCCATTTTCTTCCCCAAATGCCCAAGCATGCCTGGATGCACTCACTGCTGCTGAACGCCGAAGCTTTATTGAATATGCCAGCCAACGAAGTCACACCTGTAATTAAAATCCTTTTGCCAACGCGTTTCGAGGTAAGTAATCCTCTTCTTCCTGGGCGGCTGCTTAATAAAGTCACATGGATATCCAACATGCTTTTAAATATTGTCCCGCCCTAAGTGGGTGTTGCTGAGTGCGCAGGGGCTTGCTGGATATTGTTGTTTTTTACCCACAGTGGGCTCCAAAGACTTCTTTTGCAGCAAGTGTGTTACCCTAAGTAGGGCTCAGGATAGACCACTGGTTAGTTATGGCTCAACAGCTGTGCCTCACCGTTGTGGAATCGTTCCCAACGAGGCCTCTCATGTTGCGAGATGGTGCAATCCAGCGCGGCAGGGCCGCCGCGTTTCCATTTTCTTCCCCAAATGCCCAAGCATGCCTGGACGCACTCACTGCTGCTGAACGCCGAAGCTTTATTGAATATGCCAGCCAACGAAGTCACACCTGTAAGTAAAATCCTGTTGCCGACGGGTTTCGAGGTAAGTAATCCTCTTCTTCCTGGGCGGCTGCTTAATAAAGTCACATGGATATCCAACATGCTTTTAAATATTGTCCCGCCCTAAGTGGGTGTTGCTGAGTGCACAGGGGCATGCTGGATATTGTTGTTTTTTACCCACAGTGGGCTCCAAAGACTTCTTTTGCAGCAAGTGTGTTACCCTAAGTAGGGCTCAGGATAGACCGCTGGTTAGTTATGGCTCAACAGCTGTGCCTCACCGTTGTGGAATCGTTCCCAACGAGGCCTCTCATGTTTCGAGATGGTGCAATCCAGCGCGGCAGGGCCGCCGCGTTTCCATTTTCTTCCCCAAATGCCCAAGCATGCCTGGACGCACTCACTGCTGCTGAACGCCGAAGCTTTATTGAATATGCCAGCCAAAGAAGTCACACCTGTAATTAAAATCCTGTTGCCGACACGTTTCGAGGTAAGTAATCCTCTTCTTCCTGGGCGGCTGCTTAATAAAGTCACATGGATATCCAACATGCTTTTAAATATTGTCCCACCCTAAGTGGGTGTTGCTGAGTGCACAGGGGCATGCTGGATATTGTTGTTTTTTACCCACCGTGGGCTCCAAAGACTTCTTTTGCAGCAAGTGTGTTACCCTAAGTAGGGCTCAGGATAGACCGCTGGTTAGTTATGGCTCAACAGCTGTGCCTCACCATTGTGGAATCGTTCCCAACGAGGCCTCTCATGTTTCGAGATGGTGCAATCCAGCGCGGCAGGTCCGCCGCGTTTCCATTTTCTTCCCCAAATGCCCAAGCATGCCTGGACGCACTCACTGCTGCTGAACGCCGAAGCTTTATTGAATATGTCAGCCAACGAAGTCATACCTGTAATTAAAATCCTGTTGCCGACGCGTTTCGAGGTAAGTAATCCTCTTCTTCCTGGGCCGCTGCTTAATAAAGTCACATGGATATCCAACATGCTTTTAAATATTGTCCCGCCCTAAGTGGGTGTTGCTGAGTGCACAGGGGCATGCTGGATATTGTTGTATTTTACCCACAGTGGGCTCCAAAGACTTCTTTTGCAGCAAGTGTGTTACCCTAAGTAGGGCTCAGGATAGACCGCTGGTTAGTTATGGCTCAACAGCTGTGCCTCACCGTTGTGGAATCGTTCCCAACGAGGCCTCTCATGTTTCGAGATGGTGCAATCCAGCGCAGCAGGGCCGCCGCGTTTCCATTTTCTTCCCCAAATGCCCAAGCATGCCTGGACGCACTCACTGCTGCTGAACGCCGAAGCTTTATTGAATATGCCAGCCAACGAAGTCACACCTGTAATTAAAATCCTGTTGCCGACGCGTTTCGAGGTAAGTAATCCTCTTCTTCCTGGGCGGCTGCTTAATAAAGTCACATGGATATCCAACATGCTTTTAAATATTGTCCCGCCCTAAGTGGGTGTTGCTGAGTGCACATGGGCATGCTGGATATTGTTGTTTTTTACCCACAGTGGGCTCCAAAGACTTCTTTTGCAGCAAGTGTGTTACCCTAAGTAGGGCTCAGGATAGACCGCTGGTTAGTTATGGCTCAACAGCTGTGCCTCACCGTTGTGGAATCGTTCCCAACGAGGCCTCTCATGTTTTGAGATGGTGCAATCCAGCGCGGCAGGGCCGCCGCGTTTCCATTTTCTTCCCCAAATGCCCAAGCATGCCTGGATGCACTCACTGCTGCTGAACGCCGAAGCTTTATTGAATATGCCAGCCAACGAAGTCACACCTGTAATTAAAATCCTGTTGCCGACGCGTTTCGAGGTAAGTAATCCTCTGCTTCCTGGGCGGCTGCTTAATAAAGTCACATAGATATCCAACATGCTTTTAAATATTGTCCCGCCCTAAGTGGGTGTTGCTGAGTGCACAGGGGCATGCTGGATATTGTTGTTTTTTACCCACAGTGGGCTCCAAAGACTTCTTTTGCAGCAAGTGTGTTACCCTAAGTAGGGCTCAGGATAGACCGCTGGTTAGTTATGGCTCAACAGCTGTGCCTCACCGTTGTGGAATCGTTCCCAACGAGGCCTCTCATGTTTCGAGATGGTGCAATCCAGCGCGGCAGGGCTGCCGCGTTTCCATTTTCTTCCCCAATTGCCCAAGCATGCCTGGGCGCACTCACTGCTGCTGAACGCCGAAGCTTTATTGAATATGCCAGCCAACGAAGTCACACCTGTAATTAAAATCCTGTTGCCGACGCGTTTCGAGGTAAGTAATCCTCTTCTTTCTGGACGGCTGCTTAATAAAGTCACATGGATATCCAACATGCTTTTAAATATTGTCCCGCCCTAAGTGGGTGTTGCTGAGTGCACAGGTGCATGCTGGATATTGTTGTTTTTTACCCACAGTGGGCTCCAAAGACTTCTTTTGCAGCAAGTGTGTTACCCTAAGTAGGGCTCAGGATAGACCGCTGGTTAGTTATGGCTCAACAGCTGTGCCTCACCGTTGTGGAATCGTTCCCAACGAGGCCTCTCATATTGCGAGATGGTGCAATCCAGCGCGGCAGGGCCGCCGCGTTTCCATTTTCTTCCCCAAATGCCCAAGCATGCCTGGACGCACTCACTGCTGCTGAACGCCGAAGCTTTATTGAATATGCCAGCCAACGAAGTCACACCTGTAATTAAAATCCTGTTGCCGACGGGTTTCGAGGTAAGTAATCCTCTTCTTCCTGGGCGGCTGCTTAATAAAGTCACATGGATATCCAACATGCTTTTAAATATTGTCCCGCCCTAAGTGGGTGTTGCTGAGTGCACAGGGGCATGCTGGATATTGTTGTTTTTTACCCACCGTGGGCTCCAAAGACTTCTTTTGCAGCAAGTGTGTTACCCTAAGTAGGGCTCAGGATAGACCGCTGGTTAGTTATGGCTCAACAGCTGTGCCTCACCATTGTGGAATCGTTCCCAACAAGGCCTCTCATGTTTCGAGATGGTGCAATCCAGCGCGGCAGGGCTGCCGCGTTTCCATTTTCTTCCCCAAATGCCCAAGCATGCCTGGACGCACTCACTGCTGCTGAACGCCGAAGCTTTATTGAATATTCCAGCCAACGAAGTCACACCTGTAATTAAAATCCTTTTGCCGACGCCTTTCAAAGTAAGTAATCCTCTTCTTCCTGAGCGGCTGCCTTATAAAGTCACATGGATATCCAACATGCTTTTAAATATTGTCCCGCCCTAAGTGGGTGTTGCTGAGTGCACAGGTGCATGCTGGATATTGTTGTTTTTTACCCACAGTGGGCTCCAAAGACTTCTTTTGCAGCAAGTGTGTTACCCTAAGTAGGGCTCAGGATAGACCGCTGGTTAGTTATGGCTCAACAGCTGTGCCTCACCATTGTGGAATCGTTCCCAACGAGGCCTCTCATGTTTCGAGATGGTGCAATCCAGCGCGGCAGGGCCGCCGCGTTTCCATTTTCTTCCCCAAATGCCCAAGCATGCCTGGACGCACTCACTGCTGCTGAACGCCGAAGCTTTATTGAATGTGCCAGCCAACGAAGTCACACCTGTAATTAAAATCCTGTTGCCGACACGTTTCGAGGTAAGTAATCCTCTTCTTCCTGGGCGGCTGCCTAATAAAGTCACATGGATATCCAACATGCTTTTAAATATTGTCCCGCCCTAAGTGGGTGTTGCTGAGTGCACAGGGGCATGCTGGATATTGTTGTTTTTTACCCACAGTGGGCTCCAAAGACTTCTTTTGCAGCAAGTGTGTTACCCTAAGTAGGGCTCAGGATAGACAGCTGGTTAGTTATGGCTCAACAGCTGTGCCTCACCGTTGTGGAATCGTTCCCAATGAGGCCTCTCATGTTTCGAGATGGTGCAATCCAGCGCGGCAGGGCCGCCGCGTTTCCATTTTCTTCCCCAAATGCCCAAGCATGCCTGGATGCACTCACTGCTGCTGAACGCCGAAGCTTTATTGAATATGCCAGCCAACGAAGTCACACCTGTAATTAAAATCCTTTTGCCAACGCGTTTCGAGGTAAGTAATCCTCTTCTTCCTGGGCGGCTGCTTAATAAAGTCACATGGATATCCAACATGCTTTTAAATATTGTCCCGCCCTAAGTGGGTGTTGCTGAGTGCGCAGGGGCTTGCTGGATATTGTTGTTTTTTACCCACAGTGGGCTCCAAAGACTTCTTTTGCAGCAAGTGTGTTACCCTAAGTAGGGCTCAGGATAGACCACTGGTTAGTTATGGCTCAACAGCTGTGCCTCACCGTTGTGGAATCGTTCCCAACGAGGCCTCTCATGTTGCGAGATGGTGCAATCCAGCGCGGCAGGGCCGCCGCGTTTCCATTTTCTTCCCCAAATGCCCAAGCATGCCTGGACGCACTCACTGCTGCTGAACGCCGAAGCTTTATTGAATATGCCAGCCAACGAAGTCACACCTGTAATTAAAATCCTGTTGCCGACGGGTTTCGAGGTAAGTAATCCTCTTCTTCCTGGGCGGCTGCTTAATAAAGTCACATGGATATCCAACATGCTTTTAAATATTGTCCCGCCCTAAGTGGGTGTTGCTGAGTGCACAGGGGCATGCTGGATATTGTTGTTTTTTACCCACAGTGGGCTCCAAAGACTTCTTTTGCAGCAAGTGTGTTACCCTAAGTAGGGCTCAGGATAGACCGCTGGTTAGTTATGGCTCAACAGCTGTGCCTCACCGTTGTGGAATCGTTCCCAACGAGGCCTCTCATGTTTCGAGATGGTGCAATCCAGCGCGGCAGGGCCGCCGCGTTTCCATTTTCTTCCCCAAATGCCCAAGCATGCCTGGACGCACTCACTGCTGCTGAACGCCGAAGCTTTATTGAATATGCCAGCCAAAGAAGTCACACCTGTAATTAAAATCCTGTTGCCGACACGTTTCGAGGTAAGTAATCCTCTTCTTCCTGGGCCGCTTCTTAATAAAGTCACATGGATATCCAACATGCTTTTAAATATTGTCCCACCCTAAGTGGGTGTTGCTGAGTGCACAGGGGCATGCTGGATATTGTTGTTTTTTACCCACCGTGGGCTCCAAAGACTTCTTTTGCAGCAAGTGTGTTACCCTAAGTAGGGCTCAGGATAGACCGCTGGTTAGTTATGGCTCAACAGCTGTGCCTCACCATTGTGGAATCGTTCCCAACGAGGCCTCTCATGTTTCGAGATGGTGCAATCCAGCGCGGCAGGTCCGCCGCGTTTCCATTTTCTTCCCCAAATGCCCAAGCATACCTGGACGCACTCACTGCTGCTGAACGCCGAAGCTTTATTGAATATGTCAGCCAACGAAGTCATACCTGTAATTAAAATCCTGTTGCCGACGCGTTTCGAGGTAAGTAATCCTCTTCTTCCTGGGCCGCTGCTTAATAAAGTCACATGGATATCCAACATGCTTTTAAATATTGTCCCGCCCTAAGTGGGTGTTGCTGAGTGCACAGGGGCATGCTGGATATTGTTGTATTTTACCCACAGTGGGCTCCAAAGACTTCTTTTGCAGCAAGTGTGTTACCCTAAGTAGGGCTCAGGATAGACCGCTGGTTAGTTATGGCTCAACAGCTGTGCCTCACCGTTGTGGAATCGTTCCCAACGAGGCCTCTCATGTTTCGAGATGGTGCAATCCAGCGCAGCAGGGCCGCCGCGTTTCCATTTTCTTCCCCAAATGCCCAAGCATGCCTGGACGCACTCACTGCTGCTGAACGCCGAAGCTTTATTGAATATGCCAGCCAACGAAGTCACACCTGTAATTAAAATCCTGTTGCCGACGCGTTTCGAGGTAAGTAATCCTCTTCTTCCTGGGCGGCTGCTTAATAAAGTCACATGGATATCCAACATGCTTTTAAATATTGTCCCGCCCTAAGTGGGTGTTGCTGAGTGCACATGGGCATGCTGGATATTGTTGTTTTTTACCCACAGTGGGCTCCAAAGACTTCTTTTGCAGCAAGTGTGTTACCCTAAGTAGGGCTCAGGATAGACCGCTGGTTAGTTATGGCTCAACAGCTGTGCCTCACCGTTGTGGAATCGTTCCCAACGAGGCCTCTCATGTTTTGAGATGGTGCAATCCAGCGCGGCAGGGCCGCCGCGTTTCCATTTTCTTCCCCAAGTGCCCAAGCATGCCTGGATGCACTCACTGCTGCTGAACGCCGAAGCTTTATTGAATATGCCAGCCAACGAAGTCACACCTGTAATTAAAATCCTGTTGCCGACGCGTTTCGAGGTAAGTAATCCTCTGCTTCCTGGGCGGCTGCTTAATAAAGTCACATAGATATCCAACATGCTTTTAAATATTGTCCCGCCCTAAGTGGGTGTTGCTGAGTGCACAGGGGCATGCTGGATATTGTTGTTTTTTACCCACAGTGGGCTCCAAAGACTTCTTTTGCAGCAAGTGTGTTACCCTAAGTTGGGCTCAGGATAGACCGCTGGTTAGTTATGGCTCAACAGCTGTGCCTCACCGTTGTGGAATCGTTCCCAACGAGGCCTCTCATGTTTCGAGATGGTGCAATCCAGCGCGGCAGGGCTGCCGCGTTTCCATTTTCTTCCCCAATTGCCCAAGCATGCCTGGGCGCACTCACTGCTGCTGAACGCCGAAGCTTTATTGAATATGCCAGCCAACGAAGTCACACCTGTAATTAAAATCCTGTTGCCGACGCGTTTCGAGGTAAGTAATCCTCTTCTTCCTGGACGGCTGCTTAATAAAGTCACATGGATATCCAACATGCTTTTAAATATTGTCCCGCCCTAAGTGGGTGTTGCTGAGTGCACAGGTGCATGCTGGATATTGTTGTTTTTTACCCACAGTGGGCTCCAAAGACTTCTTTTGCAGCAAGTGTGTTACCCTAAGTAGGGCTCAGGATAGACCGCTGGTTAGTTATGGCTCAACAGCTGTGCCTCACCGTTGTGGAATCGTTCCCAACGAGGCCTCTCATATTGCGAGATGGTGCAATCCAGCGCGGCAGGGCCGCCGCGTTTCCATTTTCTTCCCCAAATGCCCAAGCATGCCTGGACGCACTCACTGCTGCTGAACGCCGAAGCTTTATTGAATATGCCAGCCAACGAAGTCACACCTGTAATTAAAATCCTGTTGCCGACGGGTTTCGAGGTAAGTAATCCTCTTCTTCCTGGGCGGCTGCTTAATAAAGTCACATGGATATCCAACATGCTTTTAAATATTGTCCCGCCCTAAGTGGGTGTTGCTGAGTGCACAGGGGCATGCTGGATATTGTTGTTTTTTACCCACAGTGGGCTCCAAAGACTTCTTTTGCAGCAAGTGTGTTACCCTAAGTAGGGCTCAGGATAGACCGCTGGTTAGTTATGGCTCAACAGCTGTGCCTCACCGTTGTGGAATCGTTCCCAACGAGGCCTCTCATGTTTCGAGATGGTGCAATCCAGCGCGGCAGGGCCGCCGCGTTTCCATTTTCTTCCCCAAATGCCCAAACATGCCTGGACGCACTCACTGCTGCTGAACGCCGAAGCTTTATTGAATATGCCAGCCAAAGAAGTCACACCTGTAATTAAAATCCTGTTGCCGACGCGTTTCGAGGT
Organism: Triturus cristatus; assembly: GCF_964204655.1. Lineage (NCBI taxonomy): Eukaryota > Metazoa > Chordata > Amphibia > Caudata > Salamandridae > Triturus > Triturus cristatus. The sequence goes on from NC_140590.1 coordinate 266,313,641, forward strand.
AAGTAATCCTCTTCTTCCTGGGCCGCTTCTTAATAAAGTCACATGGATATCCAACATGCTTTTAAATATTGTCCCACCCTAAGTGGGTGTTGCTGAGTGCACAGGGGCATGCTGGATATTGTTGTTTTTTACCCACCGTGGGCTCCAAAGACTTCTTTTGCAGCAAGTGTGTTACCCTAAGTAGGGCTCAGGATAGACCGCTGGTTAGTTATGGCTCAACAGCTGTGCTTCACCATTGTGGAATCGTTCCCAACGAGGCCTCTCATGTTTCGAGATGGTGCAATCCAGCGCGGCAGGTCCGCCGCGTTTCCATTTTCTTCCCCAAATGCCCAAGCATGCCTGGACGCACTCACTGCTGCTGAACGCCGAAGCTTTATTGAATATGTCAGCCAACGAAGTCATACCTGTAATTAAAATCCTGTTGCCGACGCGTTTCGAGGTAAGTAATCCTCTTCTTCCTGGGCCGCTGCTTAATAAAGTCACATGGATATCCAACATGCTTTTAAATATTGTCCCGCCCTAAGTGGGTGTTGCTGAGTGCACAGGGGCATGCTGGATATTGTTGTATTTTACCCACAGTGGGCTCCAAAGACTTCTTTTGCAGCAAGTGTGTTACCCTAAGTAGGGCTCAGGATAGACCGCTGGTTAGTTATGGCTCAACAGCTGTGCCTCACCGTTGTGGAATCGTTCCCAACGAGGCCTCTCATGTTTCGAGATGGTGCAATCCAGCGCAGCAGGGCCGCCGCGTTTCCATTTTCTTCCCCAAATGCCCAAGCATGCCTGGACGCACTCACTGCTGCTGAACGCCGAAGCTTTATTGAATATGCCAGCCAACGAAGTCACACCTGTAATTAAAATCCTGTTGCCGACGCGTTTCGAGGTAAGTAATCCTCTTCTTCCTGGGCGGCTGCTTAATAAAGTCACATGGATATCCAACATGCTTTTAAATATTGTCCCGCCCTAAGTGGGTGTTGCTGAGTGCACATGGGCATGCTGGATATTGTTGTTTTTTACCCACAGTGGGCTCCAAAGACTTCTTTTGCAGCAAGTGTGTTACCCTAAGTAGGGCTCAGGATAGACCGCTGGTTAGTTATGGCTCAACAGCTGTGCCTCACCGTTGTGGAATCGTTCCCAACGAGGCCTCTCATGTTTTGAGATGGTGCAATCCAGCGCGGCAGGGCCGCCGCGTTTCCATTTTCTTCCCCAAATGCCCAATTATGCCTGGATGCACTCACTGCTGCTGAACGCCGAAGCTTTATTGAATATGCCAGCCAACGAAGTCACACCTGTAATTAAAATCCTGTTGCCGACGCGTTTCGAGGTAAGTAATCCTCTGCTTCCTGGGCGGCTGCTTAATAAAGTCACATGGATATCCAACATGCTTTTAAATATTGTCCCGCCCTAAGTGGGTGTTGCTGAGTGCACAGGGGCATGCTGGATATTGTTGTTTTTTACCCACAGTGGGCTCCAAAGACTTCTTTTGCAGCAAGTGTGTTACCCTAAGTAGGGCTCAGGATAGACCGCTGGTTAGTTATGGCTCAACAGCTGTGCCTCACCGTTGTGGAATCGTTCCCAACGAGGCCTCTCATGTTTCGAGATGGTGCAATCCAGCGCGGCAGGGCTGCCGCGTTTCCATTTTCTTCCCCAATTGCCCAAGCATGCCTGGGCGCACTCACTGCTGCTGAACGCCGAAGCTTTATTGAATATGCCAGCCAACGAAGTCACACCTGTAATTAAAATCCTGTTGCCGACGCGTTTCGAGGTAAGTAATCCTCTTCTTCCTGGACGGCTGCTTAATAAAGTCACATGGATATCCAACATGCTTTTAAATATTGTCCCGCCCTAAGTGGGTGTTGCTGAGTGCACAGGTGCATGCTGGATATTGTTGTTTTTTACCCACAGTGGGCTCCAAAGACTTCTTTTGCAGCAAGTGTGTTACCCTAAGTAGGGCTCAGGATAGACCGCTGGTTAGTTATGGCTCAACAGCTGTGCCTCACCGTTGTGGAATCGTTCCCAACGAGGCCTCTCATGTTTCGAGATGGTGCAATCCAGCGCGGCAGGGCCGCCGCGTTTCCATTTTCTTCCCCAAATGCCCAAGCATGCCTGGACGCACTCACTGCTGCTGAACGCCGAAGCTTTATTGAATGTGCTAGCCAACGAAGTCACACCTGTAATTAAAATCCTGTTGCCGACACGTTTCGAGGTAAGTAATCCTCTTCTTCCTGGGCGGCTGCCTAATAAAGTCACATGGATATCCAACATGCTTTTAAATATTGTCCCGCCCTAAGTGGGTGTTGCTGAGTGCACAGGGGCATGCTGGATATTGTTGTTTTTTACCCACAGTGGGCTCCAAAGACTTCTTTTGCAGCAAGTGTGTTACCCTAAGTAGGGCTCAGGATAGACCGCTGGTTAGTTATGGCTCAACAGCTGTGCCTCACCGTTGTGGAATCGTTCCCAACGAGGCCTCTCATGTTTCGAGATGGTGCAATCCAGTGCGGCAGGGCCGCCGCGTTTCCATTTTCTTCCCCAAATGCCCAAGCATGCCTGGATGCACTCACTGCTGCTGAACGCCGAAGCTTTATTGAATATGCCAGCCAACGAAGTCACACCTGTAATTAAAATCCTTTTGCCAACGCGTTTCGAGGTAAGTAATCCTCTTCTTCCTGGGCGGCTGCTTAATAAAGTCACATGGATATCCAACATGCTTTTAAATATTGTCCCGCCCTAAGTGGGTGTTGCTGAGTGCGCAGGGGCATGCTGGATATTGTTGTTTTTTACCCACAGTGGGCTCCAAAGACTTCTTTTGCAGCAAGTGTGTTACCCTAAGTAGGGCTCAGGATAGACCACTGGTTAGTTATGGCTCAACAGCTGTGCCTCACCGTTGTGGAATCGTTCCCAACGAGGCCTCTCATGTTTCGAGATGGTGCAATCCAGCGCGGCAGGGCCGCCGCGTTTCCATTTTCTTCCCCAAATGCCCAAGCATGCCTGGACGCACTCACTGCTGCTGAACGCCGAAGCTTTATTGAATATGCCAGCCAACGAAGTCACACCTGTAATTAAACTCCTGTTGCCGACGCGTTTCGAGGTAAGTAATCCTCTTCTTCCTGGGCGGCTGCTTAATAAAGTCAGATGGATATCCAACATGCTTTTAAATATTGTCCCGCCCTAAGTGGGTGTTGCTGAGTGCACAGGGGCATGCTGGATATTGTTGTTTTTTACCCACAGTGGGCTCCAAAGACTTCTTTTGCAGCAAGTGTGTTACCCTAAGTAGGGCTCAGGATAGACCGCTGGTTAGTTATGGCTCAACAGCTATGCCTCACCGTTGTGGAATCGTTCCCAACGAGGCCTCTCATGTTTCGAGATGGTGCAATCTAGCGCGGCAGTGCCGCCGCGTTTCCATTTTCTTCCTCATATGCCCAAGCATGCCTGGACGCACTCACTGCTGCTGAACGCCGAAGCTTTATTGAATATGCCAGCCAACGAAGTCACACCTGTAATTAAAATCCTGTTGCCGACGCGTTTCGAGGTAAGTAATCCTCTTCTTCCTGGGCGGCTGCTTAATAAAGTCACATGGATATCCAACATGCTTTTAAATATTGTCCCGCCCTAAGTGGGTGTTGCTGAGTGCACAGGGGCATGCTGGATATTGTTGTTTTTTACCCACAGTGGGCTCCAAAGACTTCTTTTGCAGCAAGTGTGTTACCCTAAGTAGGGCTCAGGATAGATCGCTGGTTAGTTATGGCTCAACGGCTGTGCCTCACCGTTGTGGAATCGTTCCCAACGAGGCCTCTCATGTTTCGAGATGGTGCAATCCAGCGCGGCAGGGCCGCCGCGTTTCCATTTTCTTCCCCAAATGCCCAAGCATGCCTGGACGCACTCACTGCTGCTGAACGCCGAAGCTTTATTGAATATGCCAGCCAACGAAGTCACACCTGTAATTAAAATCCTGTTGCCGACGCGTTTCGAGGTAAGTAATCCTCTTCTTCCTGGGCGGCTGCTTAATAAAGTCACATGGATATCCAACATGCTTTTAAATATTGTCCCGCTGTGAGAAGTTGGCCTGGTATATGCTGTTCACTAGTTAAAGTGACCACCTTGTACCATGCCAAGCAACCCTTATGGTGTGGTTGTAAGTCAACCTTTTCGGACTAGCTGCCCTAGTGGTAGCGTAGGCTAAGCAGTCTTTGAGGCTAAACTCGTTAAAGCGTGTTAAGCAGGCTGTTTTACCAAATGTAACCCCCCTTTATACCAATGAAAGGACACCACACAGATATATATTCAAAATATATATGTATTTATTTCTCAAAGTATCCCCTAGACTCTTTATGAGCACAGGAGCACAAATCGTTAAACAAGACAACGTTATAATATACAGAAGTTGCACTTTATATGGATGGGCCCTGGTGGCCACTCAAACCATATACTAAAATAGTGGTATAAGTACCACGAACAGGAAAGGGAAAAGGCCTAGGGCCTCTAGAATCGCTGGGCCTACAAGGAGCTAACTTCAGTTAGTGACCAGGAGGTCCACGGGTCGCGTGTGCAGTGAGGAAAGTTACACGCGTGCTCCTATAGGTTTTCAATGGGTGCGTAAAAGTTTAAAAGTTACTGCAGAAAGGGTCTTCTGGATGGACTACGATCTTAAGATTCAAAACACAGACACTAGAGATGTTTCTCTACACTTGGGCACCGGAGTGCCAGCTTTACCTCACCCACAGGAAGCGGGTGCATAGGTCTCGAAGTGCGTCGGGTTTCTTCTATCGATTCAATGGAGCCTGTCGACAAAGATGCTGCAGGCGGTCGGTCCAGAAGAGATGCGGTGGATCCAAGAGTGGATCGGAGTTGTAGAAGACCTGAAGCAGAGGGGACAGTGTTCACAGTCACTAACCAGTGACAGGCGTGGCACCAGGTAGGTACCAGGCGATGTCGGGTGCAAACAGGTGATGAGGTGTAGCTTGTCTCCGCAGCCACGTGGTCCCTGAAGGTCGACGACGTCCAGGAGTCAGTTCACGAGCTGTCCCACGCAGGCTCTCGCTGTCGGCGGTGTCGGCGACTCGAAAGAAGCCAACAAGCCTTGGCAAAGGCAGGAGTCGTGGAAATTCAAGAAAGCTGATTGCTCTGACCAGCAAGGTCAGAGGGGCTGCTCTTTTGGAGAGCAGCTAGGGCCAGTCTGGAGCAACCAGACCAGCATAGTTGATTTCAAGGTTCGTCGCCAAAATGGCCACTAGCCAACGGGCCAGGGACCGGGCAGGCGCGTCGAGATGCAAAGTGCAGAGGGGCCCCACGCAGATCGTGGAGATGCTGGAGGGCTCACCTTTGGTGCAGATGCTGCTCGGTGGTTGGGCTTCTCAGGACCCAAAGCACAACTTGGAGGGAGCCTCTGCTGTTGCGCTTGCAGCTTGTCGTCGGTCTTCCAAGATGGCTGGCTCCACGTGTCTCGGTGCCTCCACGGGTTCCTTCTTTTCAGGGACTGTGGATCGGGCGGTGAGAGGTCTGGAGGTCCAGGTCTTGTCGGGCTCTGGGCTTGGGCTCCGGCGGGAGGCGGGAGGCGGCGGCAAAGCAGACGTTGACTAGCTGGTTGGTGCTTGCGTTAGCAAGATGGTCACTCCCTGACCATAGGGGAGATTTCCTTCAGTCCTCTGTGCAGCAGAGCGTCGAAGTTCCCGTCTTCTTCTTTGTAGTAAGTTGATTCCAGGATGTCTGAGTCTCAGGACACAGCTCCTACCTTTAAGCGGATTCTAGGGGCCGGACTACCTGCTAGGTCCCTCCCTAAGGGTGGGACCAGGAAGGGGGGTGGTTACACCCCCAATCCTTTGTCCAGCTCGCCCCAGGTCCGGGGCTGGTGTGTCCCAGGACCGGTTTGAACTGGCATATGCACCGAGGCTCCTTGTGAGCCTCAGGCATGTCTGATTCCTTTCAAGCCCTACCTGACCAATACACAAAATCCTGTCTGGGGTGGTGCTCGCACCTCCCCTGGCAGGAAACCCTTTGTCCACGTCTCCCAAGCTGGAAGGACTCCCAGCAGCAGGAGGGCAGACTTGTGTCTGTGGTGGCAGCATCCATTTTGTGGAGCTGAGGCTATGTCTGATTCTACCCGGGTTTCAGGTACTGTACATGTCGTGTCCCTCTAGAAGGGTGGAATGCTAACCCCGTCGCCAGAATTGGCGAGGGGTTAGTATTCCAATTCGTATGACACCTTACTCAACATGTTTTGATAAAGCCAAACCAAAGATAGCATTTAACCGCGAGGTTCATAATGCACTTAAGAGTATATGGTATGACGATATCTGGAAACGGTAGAAGGAAGTTGTTCCGACCACTGCAGACAGGCTCAGCTCATGCCAGAGCACCATCTCACATGGAACCAAGCACTCTGCCTTCAGGATTGTCAAGGCCTGCCATAGGAGTGACTTATAGGTTACCAGGTGTCCCATTTAAGGTTAGGTATCGGTATACTACACCTAAGTAAGAGGTGGTTACACCAACTTACCCCAGCTGAGTGATCAGCCAGTTGTGTCAAATTTGTTAGGCCAGGCCAGGGGTGGCATAATACATGCTGCAGCCCCTGGTAGGCCTTAGATACACCAATGCCCTGGGTACCTAGTGTACACTGGTACAGGGGCTCACAGGGTGATCCAATTCCAATTGGTTATGCACCTAGGGTGCATAGTGTCAATTTAGTTAGAGAGAACAGCAGGCTGGGGGTCTGATTAGCAGGCCCACAGCCTCAATATGTCAAAAACCAGTGAAGCAAAAAGCAAAAATTTGGGGTGACCATAGGATAGCAGACCCTACTCTCCTACACCCGCCCTAAGTGGGTGTTGCAGAGTGCACAGGGGCATGCTGGATATTGTTGTTTTTTACCCACAGTGGGCTCCAAAGACTTCTTTTGCAGCAAGTGTGTTACCCTAAGTAGGGCTCAGGATAGACCGCTGGTTAGTTATGGCTCAACAGCTGTGCCTCACCGTTGTGGAATCATTCCCAACGAGGCCTCTCATGTTTCGAGATGGTGCAATCCAGCGCGGCAGTGCCGCTGCGTTTCCATTTTCTTCCTCAAATGCCCAAGCATGCCTGGACGCACTCACTGCTGCTGAAAGCCGAAGCTTTATTGAATATGCCAGCCAACGAAGTCACACCTGTAATTAAAATCCTGTTGCCGACGCGTTTCGAGGTAAGTAATCCTCTTCTTCCTGGGCCGCTGCTTATTTATTAAGCAGCCGCCCAGGAAGAAGAGGATTAACAACGTTTTCATCTGGCAGCATGCACTATGCTAACATTGTGGATACTACATTTACCATGATGCCGAGTGAACCAGGGGCGTGTATTTAAATGAGGCGCAGGTGCACTTTGAAATGTTTGCTGCTTCCTGAATTTGCCTTGGATTTTAAATGCCAGTGATCACGGGAAATGCTGCCCGAAACATGTTTGGTTTTTAAGGCAAAGCTGAATAAATATGCTTGTAAGGACAATGTTTACGAGCCTTCCTTCTGCCAGCAAGAGAGGAATTCATTGCCACAACGTGAGAGGCCCTCTAATGCAGAGTAACTTTTTTGTGGATTTATTACGGTCTGACTCAGATCGGGGAGGGCCCCACTGCAGAAGTGCAGGTCTCTGGCACTAATTATTTCCAGCGCTGTTGGGAACGTTGTGCTTCCAGTTGGTGGAAATCGAATTTTGCGAAGGTGAGCAACAATGAACTTACATGCTAACCTACTACAGGATTAACAGCGTTTTCATCTGGCAGCATGCACTATGCTAACATTATGGATACTACATCTACCATGATGCCGAGTGAACCAGGGGCGTGTATTTAAATGAGGCGCAGGTGCGCTTTGAAATGTTTGCTGCTTCCTGAATTTGCCTTGGATTTTAAATGCCAGTGATCAAGGGAAATGCTGCCCGAAACATGTTTGGTTTTTAAGGCAAAGCTGAATAAATATGCTTGTAAGGACAATGTTTACGAGCCTTCCTTCTGCCAGCAAGAGAGGAATTCATTGCCACAACGTGAGAGGCCCTCTAATGCAGAGTAACTTTTTTGTGGATTTATTACGGTCTGACTCAGATCGGGGAGGGCCCCACTGCAGAAGTGCAGGTCTCTGGCACTAATTATTTCCAGCGCTGTTGGGAACGTTGTGCTTCCAGTTGGTGGAAATCGAATTTTGGGAAGGTGAGCAACAATGAACTTACATGCTAACCTACTACAGGATTAACAGCGTTTTCATCTGGCAGCATGCACTATGCTAACATTGTGGATACTACATCTACCATGATGCCGAGTGAACCAGGGGCGTGTATTTAAATGAGGCGCAGGTGCGCTTTGAAATGTTTGCTGCTTCCTGAATTTGCCTTGGATTTTAAATGCCAGTGATCAAGGGAAATGCTGCCCGAAACATGTTTGGTTTTTAAGGCAAAGCTGAATAAATATGCTTGTAAGGACAATGTTTACAAGCCTTCCTTCTGCCAGCAAGAGAGGAATTCATTGCCACAACGTGAGAGGCCCTCTAATGCAGAGTAACTTTTTTGTGGATTTATTACGGTCTGACTCAGATCGGGGAGGGCCCCACTGCAGAAGTGCAGGTCTCTGGCACTAATTATTTCCAGCGCTGTTGGGAACGTTGTGCTTCCAGTTGGTGGAAATCGAATTTTGGGAAGGTGAGCAACAATGAACTTACATGCTAACCTACTACAGGATTAACAGCGTTTTCATCTGGCAGCATGCACTATGCTAACATTGTGGATACTACATCTACCATGATGCCGAGTGAACCAGGGGCGTGTATTTAAATGAGGCGCAGGTGCGCTTTGAAATGTTTGCTGCTTCCTTAATTTGCCTTGGATTTTAAATGCCTGTGATCAAGGGAAATGCTGCCCGAAACATGTTTGGTTTTTAAGGCAAAGCTGAATAAATATGCTTGTAAGGACAATGTTTACGAGCCTTCCTTCTGCCAGCAAGAGAGGAATTCATTGCCAGAACGTGAGAGGCCCTCTAATGCAGAGTAACTTTTTTGTGGATTTATTACGGTCTGACTCAGATCGGGGAGGGCCCCACTGCAGAAGTGCAGGTCTCTGGCACTAATTATTTCCAGCGCTGTTGGGAACGTTGTGCTTCCAGTTGGTGGAAATCGAATTTTGGGAAGGTGAGCAACAATGAACTTACATGCTAACCTACTACAGGATTAACAGCGTTTTCATCTGGCAGCATGCACTATGCTAACATTGTGGATACTACATCTACCATGATGCCGAGTGAACCAGGGGCGTGTATTTAAATGAGGCGCAGGTGCACTTTGAAATGTTTGCTGCTTCCTGAATTTGCCTTGGATTTTAAATGCCAGTGATCAAGGGAAATGCTGCCCGAAACATGTTTGGTTTTTAAGGCAAAGCTGAATAAATATGCTTGTAAGGACAATGTTTACGAGCCTTCCTTCTGCCAGCAAGAGAGGAATTAATTGCCACAACGTGAGAGGCCCTCTAATGCAAAGTAACTTTTTTGTGGATTTATTACGGTCTGACTCAGATCGGGGAGGGCCCCACTGCAGAAGTGCAGGTCTCTGGCACTAATTATTTCCAGCGCTGTTGGGAACGTTGTGCTTCCAGTTGGTGGAAATCGAATTTTGGGAAGGTGAGCAACAATGAACTTACATGCTAACCTACTACAGGATTAACAGCGTTTTCATCTGGCAGCATGCACTATGCTAACATTGTGGATACTACATCTACCATGATGCCGAGTGAACCAGGGGCGTGTATTTAAATGAGGCGCAGGTGCGCTTTGAAATGTTTGCTGCTTCCTGAATTTGCCTTGGATTTTAAATGCCATTGATCAAGGGAAATGCTGCCCGAAACATGTTTGGTTTTTAAGGCAAAGCTGAATAAATATGCTTGTAAGGACAATGTTTACGAGCCTTCCTTCTGCCAGCAAGAGAGGAATTCATTGCCACAACGTGAGAGGCCCTCTAATGCAGAGTAACTTTTTTGTGGATTTATTACGGTCTGACTCAGATCGGGGAGGGCCCCACTGCAGAAGTGCAGGTCTCTGGCACTAATTATTTCCAGCGCTGTTGGGAACGTTGTGCTTCCAGTTGGTGGAAATCGAATTTTGGGAAGGTGAGCAACAATGAACTTTCATGCTAACCTACTACAGGATTAACAGCGTTTTCATCTGGCAGCATGCACTATGCTAACATTGTGGATACTACATCTACCATGATGCCGAGTGAACCAGGGGCGTGTATTTAAATGAGGCGCAGGTGCGCTTTGAAATGTTTGCTGCTTCCTGAATTTGCCTTGGATTTTAAATGCCAGTGATCAAGGGAAATGCTGCCCGAAACATGTTTGGTTTTTAAGGCAAAGCTGAATAAGTATGCTTGTAAGGACAATGTTTACGAGCCTTCCTTCTGCCAGCAAGAGAGGAATTCATTGCCACAACGTGAGAGGCCCTCTAATGCAGAGTAACTTTTTTGTGGATATATATATATATATATATATATATATATATATATTACCTACTGGCGGTCGCCAGTAGGTAGTTATAGTTAGGACCCCTTTTCCATAGGAAATCCGCAACATTCTATTTTGAATAACTTTGGCGCCGGTCGACGAATCCTCGCGAATATTTCAAAATAGGTGGGGCGCTACGCTCCGCTCCTACCCTGAAAGTCTCGGGGGGATTCGTCAAGCGGGGGCTGAGATAAAAGGGGGGTCCCAAAACGCGTTTTTCCCATGCATTTTTCCATAGGACCTTTAGACAGGGCTACAGCCCGAACGGCTGAACAGAATTACTAGAAATTTGGCAGAGAGGTAGTCCCTAGGTCAAGGAAGTGCCTTTTGTAGGTTTGGTGTAAATCTGTTCAGTAGATTCTGAGAAAATAGCCTTTAAATCAATATATATATCTGAGCCAGCTTACGGTACGCGTACCGTAAGCTTACCGTACGCGTACGGTGGCGTGCGCGAGCGCGATTCTGATTGGCTGTTAGATCTTAGTAAACATTCGAATCGGCCGAAACCAGGAAGCGGCGGCCGCCATTTTGTGTGTTTCACTCAGAAAAAAAAAGAGTGAAAACAAGAAAAGGGGGCAAGGAGGAGAGTTACAGACCCCCTTACATTTGTGAGGGGGTCAAAGAAGGACTGTAAAGTACAAAGAAAACATTTATTGATTTTTAAAAAAATCACGGGGTACGCGTACGGTAAGCTTACGGTAAGCGTACGGAAGAAAAAATAAATTAAAAAAGAAATGAAATGCAGATATAAGAGTTTAGATATTAGGGAGCTCTAAAAAGAGCCGTTGTGTTTATGAAGTCATTTTTTAAGTGGTACCTACAAGTAAGTACCGATGCAGAGTCTAAGGTTCAAGAGGAAGACTCTGTTCCCTTCATCATTGAAGTGCACACCATCTCCTCTATAAATGTCTTGCATGTCATAACGCAAGTTGTTGTGGTAAATGGCACCCATACCATAGTCACGGAGGAAAGCAGAAACAGATTTGTTGACGTGCTTTCTTGCTTTGTCAATTTGCGGACAGAAATGATTGGACCAGTTCCATTTTTGCCTTTGGCATATGTTGGAAAACACAAAGGCAGTTTTAGGGAAAAGTGAAAACAGTTGTGCAAAGGTGTCCTTCATAAGCATTTCCAGACCTACCCCAGTCAAAGTGCCTAGGTCATTGCCACCACAGTGCACTATTATGAGGTCAGGGTGTTGGATTTGCATGAAGGATTTCACCAATGGCATCAATTGGTGCCACTTTAACCCTCTCTGACCAATCCATTTAATGTCTACATTTGGCAAAGCAAGGTCTCTCACCATACCTGTTTTCTCTGCAAACTTTTCACTCCAGAAGACATAGCTGTGCCCTACAATCCACACTGTGAACATCTTCAAAGGAGAACTGGATGCACTCAGGAGGTGTCTTTCAGTAGAATGGCAATATGAAAAGAAAGACAGTTTGGAAATGGAGGCATACATATTTTTTTCAAAACAAAAAGAACTGATTGGCTGTTTCATACCATTCTAGAATAAAAACTAGGCTGTATGTGTAAATTAATAGAAGCATGTTTTGTATTGGTACAAAAAAATGTGTTACCAAAGAACAGTACTATGGATTTGCTGTTAGGTTTGAAAAGTCAAGCACTCTTGCTCTGTGGAATTGAAACATTGTGTGGCGAACTTCTGACCTAACTCCACACAGCAGTGTTCCATGAGCTGTTGCTATGGTAGCAGGCAGAAGTCAAGTTGGGGGAAGGGTACTAGGCAGAAGTCAAGTTGGGGGCAGGGTACTTTTGGAAAAGGGTTGGTTTTCAACCAATAGAAATGTGTGATTACATTTGAAAAAAAGGGGGAAGCACTGAGATTTGAAACTTACATGTATATGTGTGGAAAAATAGAGGGAAGGTTTGCCATTATCTGGTTCTGCTGAGAGGAGAGAGGTGTAGAGAACAGAGATCCTGGCTCTGATAATCTGCTGTTTGAGTGCCACATTTCTTTCACAACTAACTAATTTTAAAGGTGAGTTTAGAGTTAGAGAGGGGATGTATATGGTAAATTAAGAAATGAATAATAGAATTGGAATTCCTTTTGTAGAAGTTGTGTTTATTATTTTCTGTTTTGGGAGAAATTTAAATGTGAGGAACATGTAAAATAATATAGACTATTTTTTCATGATAAATTAAGGTGTACTGGTAAAAATAAGGAATACTTTAAGGGTTTGAGGTTGCAGTCAGTAATGCAAATACATTCAGCATCACTAAGGCTGGTTGCCCTTGCTGGAGTGTAGGCAGTCACCGAGGATACAAAAATCAAAAAAGTGGATTCATAATGTGTCAGTCTGTAAAAGTGATTTTCACTTGCCAAAAAAAAAAGAGCAGTAAGTGTGCATTTAAATTGGAAAAGAAATTTCGTTTTGGGACTAATGTGAAAACATGACTCTGTGTGCAAATAGGAATTACAGGCAGAGATTTATTGCGTATTGCTCTGGTGATTTCACAGTTGCATTAGTAGGAAAAAGGGGGAGCGATTTTTTGGTGCAGAAGCAGACTCTTAGCACACACCCAGCGGCTTGCCATGTATAATCATGCACAGTATTTACAAGCGAGTGGGGTTTTCAGGTTTCAGTCTGTAATGCAAATACATTCAGCATCACTAAGGCTGGTTGCCCTTGCTGGAGTGTAGGCAGTCACCCAGGATACACATGGTGGTGGTCTGAAAAAGCAGTCTGGTCATGGGCTTTTTAAAAAAACTGAAAAGTGGTTTCATAATGTGTTAGTCTGTAAAAGTGATTTTAACTTGCGAAAAAAAAAGAGCAGTAAGTGTGCATTCAAATTGGCAAAGAAATTTCGTTTTGGGACTAATGTGAAAACATGACTCTGTGTGGAAATAGGAATTACAGGCAGAGATTTATTGCGTTTTGCTCTGGTGATTTCACAGTTGCATTAGTAGGAAAAAGGGGGAGCGATTTTTTTGGGGAAGAAGCAGACTCTTAGCACACACCCAGCTCCTTTCCATGTATAATCATGCACAGTATTTAGAAGCGAGTGGGGTTTTCAGGTTTCAGTCTGTAATGCAAATACATTCAGCATCACTAAGGCTGGTTGCCCTTGCTGGAGTGTAGGTAGTCACCGAGGATACACATGGTGGTGGTCTGAAAAAGCAGTCTGGACATGGGCTTTTTAAAAAAACTGAAAAGTGGTTTCATAATGTGTCAGTCTGTAAAAGTGATTTTCACTTGCCAAAAAAAAAGAGCAGTAAGTGTGCAATCAAATTGGCAAAGAAATTTCGTTTTGGGACTAATGTGAAAACATGACTCTGTGTGCAAATAGGAATTACAGGCAGAGATTTATTGCGTTTTGCTCTGGTGATTTCACAGTTGCATTAGTAGGAAAAAGGGGGAGCGATTTTTTGGTGCAGAAGCAGACTCTTAGCACACACCCAGCTGCTTGCCATGTATAATCATGCACAGTATTTACAAGCGAGTGGGGTTTTCAGGTTTCAGTCTGTAATGCAAATACATTCAGCATCACTAAGGCTGGTTGCCCTTGCTGGAGTGTAGGCAGTCACCCAGGATACACATGGTGGTGGTCTGAAAAAGCAGTCTGGTCATGGGCTTTTTAAAAAAACTGAAAAGTGGTTTCATAATGTGTCAGTCTGTAAAAGTGATTTTAACTTGCCAAAAAAAAAGAGCAGTAAGTGTGCATTCAAATTGGCAAAGAAATTTCGTTTTGGGACTAATGTGAAAACATGACTCTGTGTGGAAATAGGAATTACAGGCAGAGATTTATTGCGTTTTGCTCTGGTGATTTCACAGTTGCATTAGTAGGAAAAAGGGGGAGCGATTTTTTGGGGGAAGAAGCAGACTCTTAGCACACACCCAGCTCCTTTCCATGTATAATCATGCACAGTATTTAGAAGCGAGTGGGGTTTTCAGGTTTCAGTCTGTAATGCAAATACATTCAGCATCACTAAGGCTGGTTGCCCTTGCTGGAGTGTAGGTAGTCACCGAGGATACACATGGTGGTGGTCTGAAAAAGCAGTCTGGACATGGGCTTTTTAAAAAAACTGAAAAGTGGTTTCATAATGTGTCAGTCTGTAAAAGTGATTTTCACTTGCCAAAAAAAAAAGAGCAGTAAGTGTGCAATCAAATTGGCAAAGAAATTTCGTTTTGGGACTAATGTGAAAACATGACTCTGTGTGCAAATAGGAATTACAGGCAGAGATTTATTGCGTTTTGCTCTGGTGATTTCACAGTTGCATTAGTAGGAAAAAGGGGGAGCGATTTTTTGGGGGAAGAAGCAGACTCTTAGCACACACCCAGCTGCTTGCCATGTGGAATCATGCACAGTATTTACAAGCGAGTGGGGTTTTCAGGTTTCAGTCTGTAATGCAAATACATGCAGCATCACTAAGGCTGGTTGCCCTTGCTGGAGTGTAGGCAGTCACCCAGGATACACATGGTGGTGGTCTGAAAAAGCAGTCTGGTCATGAGCTTTTTAAAAAAACTGAAAAGTGGTTTCATAATGTGTCAGTCTGTAAAAGTGATTTTAACTTGCCAAAAAAAAAGAGCAGTAAGTGTGCATTCAAATTGGCAAAGAAATTACGTTTTGTGACTATTGTGAAAAGAAATGTAGTAATATATTTAAATAAAAAAAAGGATTTTTTTTTTAGTTTTTTTCAGGTATTGCTGAAGAGCAGTGGACAAAATTTAAGATGCCTACAAAATCCAGAGTTCAAAAAACGCACAAAAAAAACCTTTATTTGAAGACAACTAGAGGACCAAAGTTAGTAGAAGATGCTCATGTTGGGAAAAAGAAAAAATCTTCTGGTAAGCAGACAAAACAATTTCTAAAAAATATATTCAAAAGAATGAAAAATGTACAAAATGTCTGTACTCGAAAGGATGTTTTGAACAAAAAAGGAGAGGAAAAAATTGACAATTTAGTTAATGCAAATATACCTTCAGCAACTGAAAAGATTTATATAAATAGAAAAACTGCGTTTAAAGAGATACGTAGAAAAATGTTTCAGAGAAGAGTTATGTCCAATTTGATGAAGGATGTGAAGAAATATAAGAAAAAGACAAAGTTTTATAAAAGAAAAAAAGAAATAGAAGCCATTGCAGCAAAGGCATTAGAATTAAAAAGGAAACTATTCATTTTAATTTTGAATAGGATGCGTACATTAGACAAAATGGTTAATGTACTGAAATCACATAGCAAAAGGAAAAGAGTAGTGAACAGAACAAACTTTTGTAAAGTGTTTTTAGGAAAGTGGATGCATAGTTCAAGTAGTGAACCTTTTTTTAATGAAGAGAGCTATTTTCAAAGTAATAGTTTGCTGCATGCAGTTGACACCAGAGGTCGTTCTTACGAAGTAAAAAATGGTTGCATAATGGAGAAGGAGATAATGGTTCCAAGAGATGAGGTACAAGTAATGGCAGATGAGGCTATGGGGAGACGTCCTAAAGCCCCAGTGTACACTTGGAATTGTAGTAGTATTTGCACTGTGCGTCAGGAATCTATTGACAAATTTCGAGAGTTTCTAAGAGAATATAGTAAAAAAAGTATAAAACAGAAGATTAAGGTGCTTCAAAGTCTGGATCCATGCAGAGTGAGAGAGAATACTGGTTTGCAGGGTCATTCTCTGGCTTGTCTATCTAGAAAAGTGTGCAATAGTGTTTTCCATCATTTTAGGATGCTGGCTGTTCATCATACTGAAATGAGAAAGTTTGTGAGACGGTTGTATTTTGCCAAAAGTCCAGCAATAAAGTTAAATGAATTGAATAGGGCTCTGTTCCGAGGAACGGTATCAGATGTAGAGAAGGTTGTTGATGAAATTCAGTTTTGTTACTTTGGTCCTGAACAAAACAGTGCAGAGAAGGACACAGTAAATGAGGAAGAAGTGGAAGAGAATGTAGAACCCTCTGTAAGTAACACATTTAATGATCATATAACAAAATTTGCAAAAGTCTCTAATGAAAGACCAAATTTTACTTGTATTTGTTGCCGCAGAACTCATTATAGAAAACAAACTAGGAATGTTGATCTCTACAGAAAGAGTGAAAATGAAGATAATTATAAGTGGAAGGATTTTGCCACATACATATTTCTAGAAAATTGTTTTGATTTGGTTGAAGATCAGCGTATTTGTAAATACTGTTACAACAAGTTAGAGGAAAATAGAATGCCGACCAGAGCTGTACATAATAATTTAGAATTGGATGCTATTCCTGCTGAACTTTCTGAATTAAATACATATGAGTCTATACTCATTCAATGTGTTCATCCGTTCCAGACCATAGTACGTATGGAGCCCAAAACTGGTAAATTACCTCCTTCAGATTTACTGAGAGGTTTAAGGAAGAGTGGTGTATTTGCCCTTGGATTTGAAAAAAAATATGGAAACTATTGATGCGGATACTTTGGAAACTGAACCATTAGTTATTCTGGTTAATGGTGTACCTACAAAGAATAAGAAGATTTGGCAGGAGCTGGTAGATGTGCGGAAAGTACAAAGAGCAAATTTGTATTTGAAAAGGAATAACAAATGGTATGAATCAATTTATATAGAAGAAGAAGAAGAAGAAGAAGAAGAAGAAGATTTACAAGAAGACACAGAAACACCAACTGGACAAATTGAAAAAGTGGACAAGTCAAAGGAAGAAGAAATTTATGAACATTTTAGCATACATCCTCTTCATTCAAAAGAAGTTATGGGAGATAATATTGATCTCTTTCAGATGAAGAAAGCAAAAGGAACTCCCGTGAGTGTATGGGAGGAGAGTTTGGAAGCTCGATGTTTTCCCCAGCTGTTTCCTAAAGGAAAAGGAGGACGATACGATGAACGTCCAGAACAGATTCCAGCTTCTGAGTATCGGACTACAAGACTATATGCTGAAGATCCCAGATTTCGACAAAGTATTCCTTATTTGTTCCATCTTTTATTTGAAAGCGACTTGTCTGCACTGTCTTATGCAGTAAATCACATTTTAAAAAGTGGAGTACATTTACAAAATGTGTCTGCTAAGGATTTTATGGAGAAAGTGCAGCACCGAGATGATCATTTGGAAACACAACTGATCAATCTGATGGCTTGTCAGCGTGGGACAAATGAATATTGGTACCGACGCCATGGTGAACTAAAATGCATGTTACGCAATTTAGGAACACCAACATGGTTCGTTACCCTAAGCTGTGCGGAGTACGCTTGGGATGATTTACTGGATTTTCTACGAGAGGCAAATTCAAACATTAAAAACATCGAATACAAGACAGCAGGAGAACTGTGCTCATTGGATCCGGTTAATGTTTGCAGATATTTCAATCATAGATTTGAGGCTATGATGTCCTTCATCTGCAATAAAAAAAATCCACCTCTTGGAGAAGTAGTAGATTTCTTTTGGAGAAAAGAGTACCAGGCAAGAGGTGCTCCTCATATTCATATGCTGTTGTGGATCAAGGATGCCCCAAAGTTTGGAACAGATACTGATGAAGCAGTGTTATCTTTCATTGAAGAATATGCAACATGTGCTATACCAAAAAGCACAGAAGAGAAAAAGTTAAAGGAGCAAGTTTTACGTTTCCAAAGTCATCGGTGTGGAAAATACTGTCGACGGAAATACAAGAGCAAAGATAAATACTACACTAAATGTCGATTTGGATTTCCTAGACCTGTTCTTTCAAATGGAAGAGTCAACAGTTTTATGTCAGCTGTGAGACATACTATCACAAGAAAATCACCTAAGAATACCTACAACCTAAAAAGAAAAGAAGAATCAAAAAATATAAATGACTACAACCCAGTCATTTTATCCATGTGGAACGCTAACATGGATATACAGTATGTAGCTGACAATTCCATTGCTGTTGCTCGATATGTAACGTCTTACATTACGAAATCAGAAAAAACAGAATTGAAGGAAATGTGGGAAGAGATTTCTCACGAGAAGACTGTCAGTAAGAAGCTGTACAGTTTCAGTTTGAAGATGTTATCGCATCGAGAAATTGGATCCTACGAATGTTCAGATAGGTTATCTTCTGCAAGTCTCTACTCGAAGTCAAGAAGAATAATTTGGGCAACTTTAGGCCTTGCAGCAATGAGAAATCGGGTACTGAAATCTGTAGGAGAAATTGAATATTTGGCCGAGAATGACCCAGAAAGTACAGATATTTTGAAATCAAACATGTTGGACACATATTATCCCAAGAGAAGTCAACATCTGGAGAACATGTGTCTCTATGAAGTGCTGCAGAACTACATTTATTCACGGAAAGCCGCAGAAGACATCAACAATGGAAAATATAAAGTCGTTGGTGAGGAAGGATGTTTGGTGAAGCAAACAAAAGGAAGTTTGATAAATCACAGGAAGCTGAGTTGCGACACTACTGACAAGAAGGAATTTTACTACTTGGCTCTTTTACAGTTGTTTAAACCATGGCGTACAGAGGATGAACTACTGGGAGAATTTCAAAGCTATGAAGATTCTTTTAATGCTTGCAAAGACAGCATACAATGCAGTACATTCTCAAGTTATCTGCAAATGTTAAATGAAGAAATTGAACAGGAAACTACAATTGCAGCAGAAATAGCTAGAGACAGTTCTCAGGACAGCCAAAGTTCAGGAACACTCAGTCAAGATCCCCTAGGACAACCAATCGTTGAAAATGAAGCATCAATAGCCATGAATAAAGTGGAAACGGCTATGAATCAAGCTCAAGAAGAATTTATAGACTTAGAAAATTTGGAAAGACAACTGAATCAAGAGCAGCAACAAATTTATGAAGATATCAGAAACAAAATTGATCACGGATTTCTACATGAAAAAAAAGAGTGCTCATGCACATCATTTCATCCAATCAGGATGTATGTAAGCGGACAAGCTGGAACTGGAAAAAGTTTCCTTATAAAAGTCATCAGAAGCTACCTACAGCAAAAAACAGATTCTACTTTGTCTTGTGTGGTTACTGCTCCAACTGGGTTAGCAGCATATAACATAAAAGGAATCACTTTACATTGTTTGCTAATGTTACCAGTGGAGCATGAGAACAAAATACAATACAACAAGCTAACTGGAGAAGCATCCTTCGAAGTTTCAAGAGTATTGAAGAAGATGCAAGTTCTCATTATTGATGAGGTGAGCATGGTATCAAACTTAATGCTTGCCTTTGTGCATTTAAGAATGCAGCAAATTTTGAAGACGGACTATGACATGTTATTTGGTGGAAAACACGTCATAGTTTTTGGAGATCTTTTGCAACTTACTCCAGTTAAAGGACAACCAGTGTTTAATACTGTCACACATGAAGACACGAAGAAGTCATTGGGAAGCATCGGAAATACAAATATTTGGTCCTTCTTTGAGTACAAGGAACTTACTACTAATATGAGGCAAGCAAGCGATGAAGAATATGGAAGTATTCTGAAAGATATCAGAATTGGACTACTCACAGAAGTTGGCAAAAAAGCATTACAGAGTCGGCTGCTACATAATTTATTTCCAAAGGAAGAAATAGTCGCAGAGAAAATATACAAGAACATTGCAGAAAACAAAAGTGTCATCTGCTTAATGCCAACTCTACGTGAATGCTCAATATTTAATGAGGAGCTTTTGAAATTGGAAAAGGAAGAGATCAGGAAATTGGAAGCAGTGGACAAAATTGAGGATGGAAGAATTACTGTCACAGTAACAGGCAAACTGAAAAATAAATTGGACTCACTAGAGAAGAACATCTCCAAAACAGCTGGATTAGAAAAAAATCTATATGTTTGCATGAACTGTAGAGTATTTTTAAGAAGAAATTTGGATGTTGAAAAAGGTTTAGTTAATGGAGCTATGGGAAGAGTTGTGGGTTTTATTAATTATCAGAAAAAAGATGGAATTGAATGTTTAAAAATAAAATTTGATCAGATAGAAGAAGTTAAAGATATTTGTCGTTGTACAGTTCGTTTCATGCTTGTGAAAGACTTATATGTACGTAGGAAGCAGTTTCCGTTTTCTCTAGCATATGCTGTAACTATTCACAAGTCTCAAGGATTGACTGTAGATTGTGCATTTGTGAACATTGGTTCAACTGTGTTCAAAGAAGGTATGGCATATGTTGCTTTGTCACGAGTGAAAACATTATCAGGTTTATTCATGATAGACTTTGATGATTCAAAAGTTAGTGCTGATACAAACTGTGTAAAGGAGTATAATAGATTAAGAAGAAGCTATGCTCCTCATTTAGGTCAGTATCCTGTGTTGGAGAAACGTGTAGTTTCTCGTAAAAGAAAAAATGAGAATATCTGTAATGAAGATGTAGAGAAGAGGAAAAAAAAGAGGAGTGATGTAATTGCAAGCAAAAAGAAAAAGGAAAATGAAGAACAGGTTGTAGGATGTCATTTTGAAAATAGCTCTGGTGTCAACTGCTACGCAAATGTAGTGCTGAATGTTGCATTTTATCTGGAAAGTTTGCAAGAGCAGATAATAGTAAATCAGGGAAAAAGATTCTGTTCTGAGCTGAGTCTCCTTTTTCAAAAGCTGAGTAAAGATAAAACTCAAATAGAAAGTGCTACTGAAATTAGAAAACTTTTAGATATATGTTCAGGACGAACACAGTTTTCTCAAAATGAACAGCAAGATGCACACGAATTTTTGATGTATTTTCTTCAAGTACTGGAAGTAGAAGAAGTTGCAATTGATATTTTATTTGGTCTCTCTTATAAATGGGAACATAGTTGTGAAAACTGTTATAATATATGTGGCTCTAATGTTGATAATGAAAGGTTTATTTATTTGACATTGCCAGAGAGTAAAACAGTCACTTTTGCAAAATTAGTTAAAGATGCTAATCATAGCATGAAATGCAGTGAGTGTAAATCTGACATGTTTTCAACATTAATTTTAAAGGAATACGGACAGTATGTAATTTTAATGATGCAACGATGTAGAGCTGATGGTTCAAAATTGGATACTTTAATAAAGAAGTTTACAGGACAGCAATTATTAATTTCAGGAAAAACTTTTGTAACTGTTGCAATAATTTTCCATGATGGACCTACTGTTACTACTGGACATTACACAGTTTATCTTAAATGTGAAAAAGGCTGGACACTGTGTAATGATTCCCAATTGATTTTCAAACAACGTTTGCCTTTTGATTTAGCAAATTCCTATCTAATCTTCCTGAAACCTAAATTTTAGAGAGACTTGGCAAGATCTGGACAAAATAATTTTACCATTTTACTGGATTACCATTGGAATTTTCTAAAAAAAAGATTTTTTAAATTATCATTTGGCCTAATGGAAAGATAACCAATTGTAATGTGGACTTTTTTAATTTTTAATGAAACTTTCAAAAACCAATAATTTAGAGATAATCGGTAACATCTGCACAATTTAAATTTTGGAATGTTATTGGAGTGCCATTGGAAATTTTTTCAAAAATGATTTTAAAAATTACTATTTGGCCATGCGGAAAAGTAACCAATTCTATTGTGGACTTAATAAATTATTCAAA
Source organism: Triturus cristatus (assembly GCF_964204655.1). NCBI lineage: Eukaryota > Metazoa > Chordata > Amphibia > Caudata > Salamandridae > Triturus > Triturus cristatus. The sequence continues at coordinate 266,335,628 of NC_140590.1, forward strand.
AAATTTTCGTGAACCAAAATGTTACAGAGAATCGGTGAGATCTGGACAAATTAAACTTTAGAATTTTATTGGATTACCGTTGGAAATTTAATCCAAAAAAAAATTTAAAATTACTATTTGGCCTAAAGGAAATGGAATCAGATGTATTGTGGAGTTATTTGAGATATAATATTGTGATTATACTTCTGAAACAAACATATCAGACGGTATTTTAAAGAAATAAGTATTGGTATTAGATGATATTTTTTTAGAATATTATGCATTTCTATAATGTTAAGTTTAAGTAAAAAGAGATTCTGGGCTTTTTTAATACAATCTTTGAGATTGTTATTTTTTTTTGCCCGCTGTAAAATGATGAATGCAATTGCTTTCACAATTTATAGTGAAATGCAATATATTCTGAAAACAGCAAAAATAAGGCAAAAATATTTTTTGAAAAATATGTAAATATGTGTACTGTATTATAAAATGTTTTAAAAATATTAATACTTTTTTCTTTTTTTTCAGATTGATATAGAAAAATTTCCAAAACTAGAACCATTTTTAAAGCAATTTTTTTTTAAAACAAATGAATAAATATTTTTTTGAGTGGGTATGGTAAGTCAATAATAATAATTGTAATCTCTCAAGGACCTTGTAATGTGATAAAGTTTTTAAAAACTTATATAAAAAATAGATGAAAGGTAAGGTTGGCTCTTAAAAGAGCCGTTGTGTTCATGCAGGGACAGAGGAAAGAAAGATTGGGAATATTAGACGGTACGACAAGTGTGCTGATCTATTTTACTGTTCACTAGGGAAACACTGGTCTCCCTATAAGTAATTAGATCGTGACAATGGGCGCACCGTACTTCAACCCTCGCAAACCGAGGGTTAATTTCCAGAGGGCCAGCAAAAGGAGATGCTCCCCCCACAGATGAAGGGCTCACCTGACCTGCAGAAGAAGGAGTCAGCCCTGCAGATGATGGTCCAGGCTGAGCTGCTGTGGATGTGCTTGGTTGACTTTCTGAAGAGTTACTTCCAAAAAGTCGAGCATGTGTCCTTCTGTGTACATCCTTGAGGTGTCTCTTCATGGTATGATTCCCAAAGGAATACTTCCTGTCTGGATTACCTCTTGAAAGTACACGCTTACACAGCTTGCAAGTTACTAAGGGTGCATTTACCTTTTTCTGGCCTTCAGGAAAAGTAAAATAATCCCATACATAAGAAGTCTTTTGTTTCCTCGCTCTGTGCCTCAAGGTAGTGCTGCTGGTGCTAGCCTCACTCTCAGAAGAGCTCTGCTGGTCTGCCATCGTATCACAAAGACAACCCAGCTCCTTCTCCTAAGGGATCACAAGCAGAAATGAGAGGAATGGGTGTGGTGTAGGAGAGTTCTAGAACTGAAAGTAGTTTCAACCAATCAAAAGTTGTGTTTCATGATCACATGACCTACCGTACGCTTACGGTACGCTTACGGTACGCTTACGGCAAAAGTGCGCATGCGCGTAAAAAAGACACGCGCTTGCGCGCATGCGCATAACAGTCACTACCCGACACTTCCGCGTAACGTGCGCGTCTAGCGTACGCGCGTACGCGTCCCACGCGGAGTACGCGCGGCTACGCAAATTGCGTAACTATACGCAAACAGCGTAGATAAATTACGGGCGTTGCGTAAACCGTACGCTTACCGTAAGCTTACGGTACGCGTACTAAAAAAAAAAGAAAAAATGAACTGCAAAAAATTATAACATGTTTATTTTATGAAATATATTTAAAAAAACATATTAAAGAATTTTAATAATTTAACCATAGTCTTTATAAAAGGTAAGAACATTAAATTAAAAATATGTTTTAAAAAATAGAAGAAAAAAAAAATTAGCATTTAAAAAACCTTGCTAATTCAATGAAAAAACCATAGGTTTCACACACGTTATAGTTAGGAATTAGCATTTAAAAAACCTTAGAAATTCAATGAAAAAACCAAAGGTTTCACACACGTTATAGTTAGCTGGACATTTTACTCATAAAAAACCATTGAAATTCCCCCGTTATAGTTAGTTAAGCTAACTATAACTCGCGCGCCCGCAATGCACTGCTGATGACGTCACATATTACATCACTCATGACATGGTCAGTGACATCACTCATGACATCACTGATGACATCTCAAATGACATCACTGATGACATCACTGATGACATCATCCTTGTGATAGAGTGGCAGACCTCCTCTCACCCTAATATAACCTTTGATACACACATTCAAAAATAGAGACTACAATTTTCAAAACAAAGGACATACCAATACCAGTTACAACAACCTCTTCAGTAATTCTAAGATCCACATACACATCCACTCATTCACCAACAGTCCTATACAGTCACTCATACATGTACTCACTCATCATATGTACTCATACACCTATACATCCTGTTACACAATGCTACTCATCCGTAGAGTTACTCACACACATAGTCACTCATGCTAATAAAGAATCAAACATCCATTTACTTGCATATACAGTTATACACACACCACCACACTTACTTCTGCGGAAACTTGCACATACTTAGTCTTTTAAACAATCACTTATAGAAACACATACTTATTCACACAGGAACTCTTTCAATCTCTCACTCTCACATATACTCACTTATATACACCAATAGTCACATATACTAGTTTAAAACATATGTAGTTACTCATAAAGACACTGTAGAGACAGTCATTCACTCACTAACACACCCATACACACACTCATCCACCCATGCAGTCCTGCATACATACTATCTTCAACACATACAAACAGTGAGTCACTCATTCATGCACCTATGCACTACGTAATACCCCCCACCGAACCATACAGATACTCAGACTCATACTCAAAAAAACAACTAATAACCTATATAGACACCCATGTAGCTGCTCACCAACCCATGCAGCCACTTATACACAAACTGAGAGACTGATACAGATATATACATATTTAAACATTACTCACTAAGCCATGTATTCACTATGATACACCTAATCATTCAGTTACACAATCAATTTTTCAAAAACATATCATCCATTTAGACACTTATATACCCATTTATTCTTCCATCGACCTTGAGATATACATATATAAAACATATTTAATTTTGAGAAAAACACACATTCACGGGATGATGTCATCAGTGATGTCATCAGTGATGTCATTTGAGATGTCATCAGTGATGTCATGAGTGATGTCACTGACCATGTCATGAGTGATGTAATATGTGACGTCATCAGCAGTGCATTGCGGGCGCGCGAGTTATAGTTAGCTTAACTAACTATAACGGGGGAATTTCAATGGTTTTTTACGAGTAAAATGTCCAGCTAACTATAACGTGTGTGAAACCTTTGGTTTTTTCATTGAATTTCTAAGGTTTTTTAAATGCTAATTCCTAACTATAACGTGTGTGAAACCTATGGTTTTTTCATTGAATATATATATATATATATATATTACCTACTGGCGGTCGCCAGTAGGTAGTTATAGTTAGGACCGTGTTTCCATAGGAAATCTCAAAATTCTATTTTGAATAACTTTGGCGCCGGTTGACGAATCCTCGCAAAATTTTTAAAACAAATGGGGCGTTCCGCTCATCTCCTACCCTGAAAGCCTCGGGGTGATTCGTCAAGCGGGGGCTGAGAAAAAGGGGGGGTCCCAAAACACGTTTTCCCCATGGATTTTTCCATAGGGACTTTAGTCGCAGCTACAGCCCGAACGGCTGAACAGAATTATGTGAAATTTGGCAGAGAGGTAGCCATAAGGTCCATGAAGTGCCTTTTGCAGGTTTGGTGTAAATCTGTTCAGTATTTCCTGAGAAAATAGCATTATATATATCTATACGCGTGCAGCGTGCGCGCACTGAGCAAGCCCTGTGCGCGCACCCTGCCGTGCGTGAGCGCACATCTTATTGGTTGTTAGATGTCAGTAAACATTCGAATCGGTGGAAATCAGGAAGCGGCGGCCGCCATTTTGTCTCTCGCAGTCTGAGGCAGTAAAAAACAAAGGGGGAGAACGTGTAAAGGGGACAGAGTGGGGAGATATTGACCCACTAGGCATTGGCAGGGGGTCACAGTAGGACCTTGTAGGGCAAAAAAAAAGAATTATATTTTTTTTAAAAATATCGCCGAGTGCGCGCACCCGAAAAAAACTTTTAACAAAAAAAGAAAAAAAAATCAAAGTAAAGTGTTTAGATATTAGGTGGCTCTAAAAAGAGCCCTTGTGTTCATTGAGTGCTTTTTTTGGTAGTACCTACTAGTAAGTACCGATGCAGAGTCTTAAGTTCAAGAGGAAGACTCTGTTGCCTTCATCAGTGAAGTGTACACCATCTCCTCTATAAATGTCTTGCATAGTCTCTGAGTAAAGCAGAAATAGATTTGTTGACGTGCTTCCTTGCTTTGTCAATCTGTGGACAATGTTGGTTGGACCAGTTCCACTTTTGCCTTTGGCATATATTAGAATATACAAAGGCAGTTTGTGGAAAAAGTGACATCAATTGCACAAAGGTGTCCTTAACAAGCATTTCCAGACCTACCCCAGCTAAAGTGCCTAGGTCATTTCCACCACAGTGCACAATAATAAGGTTAGGCTGTGGGAGATGTAGAAAGGTTTTCACCAAAGGCATTAATTGGTGCCACTTTAACCCTCTCTGACCAATCCATTTAATGTCTACATTTGGCAAAGCAAGGTCTCTCATCATACCTCTTTTTACTGCATACTTTTCACTCCAGAAGACATAGCTGTGACCTACAATCCACACTGTGAACATCTTCCAAGGAGATCTGGATGCAGTCAGGATGTGTCTTTCAGCAGAATGGCAATATGAAAAGAAAGACAGTTGAAAAAAGGAGGCATACATATTTTTTTTTATCAAAAAGAACTGATTGGCTGATTCAAACTATTTTAAAGTTAAAACTAGGCTGTCTGTATACATTTTTAGAAGCATGTTTTGTATTGGTTATGAAAAATGTGTTGCAACTGAACATTACTTTGGATTTGCTGAGAGGTTTGACAGGTCAAGCACTCTTGCTCTTTGGATTTGAAACATTGTGTGCTGAACTTTTGACCTCTCTGCACACACCAGTGTTCCATGACCTGTTGCTATGGCAGCAGGCAGAAGTCATGTTGGGGGAAGGGTTCAGTTGGAAAAGGGTTGAAAATGACAACCAATAAAAAAGTGTGATTCCATTTGAAAAAATGTGGGAAGGAATGTGATTTGGAGTTAACATGTATATGTGTGAAAAAAGAGAGGGAAACTGTGCCATTAACTGGTTCTGCTGAGAGGAGAGAGGTGTTCAGCTCAGAGATTCTGGTCTGATAAACTGCTGTGTGACTGCCACATTTCTTTCACAACTAACTAATTTTAAAGGTGAGTTATGAGTTTGAGAGGGGGTGTTTGTGGTTAATTTAGATATAAAAAAAAGAATTGTGATTATTTGTTTAAAGTTGTGATTTACATTTTGTGTTTTGGGAGATATTTAACTGTCTTGAATATGTAAAATATTATGGAGTATGTTTTCACCATAAGTTAAGGTGTACTGGTAACAATGAGGAATAATATTTTGTGCCTACTATCAAACCATGAGTTTGTGTGCAGAGAGGAATTGTTGACAGAGATTTAATTTGTGTTGCTGTTGAAAAGTAAGACTTGCACCTGAAAGAAAAGGAAAGCTTCTTTTTAACTGTGATGGTTAGGATTTAGCAGAAATCACTTTGAAAGAAATGAGAGGCAAATGCCAACACATTTGAAATTAGCATGGTAGATTTTCGTTCTACATTAAAAGTTGGGAATTACATTTTATGTTGTGGAAGATATGTATCTGTCTTGAACATGTTAGATATTTTGGAGTATGTCTTCCCCAGAATCAAAGGTGTGCTGAAACTATGCACTGTTACATACATCCCAGCAGTCTTCATGCATTTCTCTTGCACCAGACAAAAAACAGTCTCTGTGTGCTGTTTCATATCGCACTGTGTAACGCAAACACATTCAACGTCACCAAGGCACATATTCCTTTGCTCTAGTGTAGTCACTCACCCAGATTGCACATGCTCATGGTATGAAGTAGCTGTTAGGACATGTGCTCTTTTCTGCCTCTGTGATCTACAAGGAAAATGTGTCAGGCTGTAACAGTAATTATCACTTGCTCTACCACAGTAGTAAATGTGCTTTGAAATTGCCAATCAAATTCTGTTTTCTGCTTAGAAGCACACCATGAGGCTGTGTGCGCACAGGAATTGTGGCCAGAGATGTAATTTGTGTTGCAGTTGTTCTGTAAAACATGCACTTGCAGGAAAGGGACAGCTTGTTTTCTTCAAATGTGGTGGTTAGCAGTCAGCAGAAATCACTAAATCGCAAATGAGAGGCAAAAGCTAAAACATTTGAAACCAACAGGGTATATTTTCCTTTCAAAATAGCAAAGGCACTGTTAGTTGCCATATGTTCAAAACTGAAAATAACCCTTAGCACACATGCACTGTTACATACATCCCAGCAGTCTTCATGCAGTTTTGGAAGTCTCTTTGCTCATCTGTCTTGCACCAGACAATACACAGTCTCCAGAAACACACTCTTGGCACACACGCAGCAGCTTCTCCAACACTCCCATGCGTAATACTCAGCTCTGTGTGATGTTTCAGATAGCAGTGTGTAACGCAAACACATAAAAACATCATCAAGGCCTCATTTTCTTTGCTCTAGTCTAATCACTCACCCTGTAACACATGGTCATGGTCTCAATGAGCTGTTAGGACATGTGCTGTTTTCTGCCTCTCTAAATGATAAGGAAAATGTGTCAGGCTGTAACAGTAATTTGGTACTATCCAGGAACACTGTTTTGTGCCTAAAAACACAGCATGAGTCTGTGTGCATACAGGAATTGTGGGCAGAGATTTAATTTGTGAAGTTGTTGTTCTGAAAGAATTGCAGTCCCAGGAAAGGGGCAGCCTATGTTATGTGCCTAAAATGACGGCATGAGTCTGTGTGCGCACAGGAATTGTGGGCAGAGATTTAATTTATGAAGTTGTTGTTCAGTAAGAATTGCAGTCCCAGGAAAGGGGCAGCCTGTGTTATGTGCCTAAAATGACGGCATGAGTCTGTGTGCGCACAGGAATTGTGGGCAGAGATTTAATTTGTGAAGTTGTTGTTCAGTAAGAATTGCAGTCCCAGGAAAGGGGCAGCCTGTTTTCTTTACTCAAATTATCCCTTAGCACACATGCACTGTTACATACATCCCTGCAGTCTTCATGCAGTTCTGGAAGTCTCCTTGCTCATCTCTCTTGCACCAGAGAATACACAGTCTCCAGAAACACACTCTTGGCACACACGCAGCAGCTTCTCCAACACTCCCATGCGTAGTACTCAGCTCTGTGTGATGTTTCAGATAGCAGTGTGTAATGCAAACACATAAAAACATCATCAAGGCCTCATTTTCTTTGCTCTAGTCTAATCACTCACCCAGGTTGCACATGCTCATGGTATGAAGTAGCTGTTAGGAAATGTGCTCTTTTCTGCCTCGCTAAATGATAAGGAAAATGTGTCAGGCTGTAACAGTAATTTGGTACTATCCAGGAACACTGTTTTGTGCCTAAAATCACAGCATGAGTCTGTGTGTATACAGGAATTGTGGGCAGAGATTTAATTTGTGAAGTTGTTGTTCTGAAAGAATTGCAGTCCCAGGAAAGGGGCAGCCTGTGTTATGTGCCTAAAATGACGGCTTGAGTCTGTGTGCGCACAGGAATTGTGGGCAGAGATTTAATTTGTGAAGTTGTTGTTCTGAAAGAATTGCAGTCCCAGGAAAGGGGCAGCCTGTTTTCTAAACTCAAATTATCCCTTAGCACACATGCACTGTTACATACATCCCTGCAGTCTTCATGCAGTTCTGGAAGTCTCCTTGCTCATCTCTCTTGCACCAGAGAATACACAGTCTCCAGAAACACACTCTTGGCACACATGCAGCAGCTTCTCCAACACTCCCATGCGTAGTACTCAGCTCTGTGTCATGTTTCAGATAGCAGTGTGTAACGCAAACACATAAAAACATCATCAAGGCCTCATTTTCTTTGCTCTAGTCTAATCACTCACCCAGGTTGCACATGCTCATGGTATGAAGTAGCTGTTAGGAAATGTGCTCTTTTCTGCCTCTCTAAATGATAAGGAAAATGTGTCAGGCTGTAACAGTAATTTGGTACTATCCAGGAACACTGTTTTGTGCCTAAAATCACAGCATGAGTCTGTGTGTATACAGGAATTGTGGGCAGAGATTTAATTTGTGAAGTTGTTGTTCTGAAAGAATTGCAGTCCCAGGAAAGGGGCAGCCTGTGTTATGTGCCTAAAATGACGGCATGAGTCTGTGTGCGCACAGGAATTGTGGGCAGAGATTTAATTTGTGAAGTTGTTGTTCTGAAAGAATTGCAGTCCCAGGAAAGGGGCAGCCTGTTTTCTAAACTCAAATTATCCCTTAGCACACATGCACTGTTACATACATCCCTGCAGTCTTCATGCAGTTCTGGAAGTCTCCTTGCTCATCTCTCTTGCACCAGAGAATACACAGTCTCCAGAAACACACTCTTGGCACACATGCAGCAGCTTCTCCAACACTCCCATGCGTAGTACTCAGCTCTGTGTGATGTTTCAGATAGCAGTGTGTAACGCAAACACATAAAAACATCATCAAGGCCTCATTTTCTTTGCTCTAGTCTAATCACTCACCCAGGTTGCACATGCTCATGGTATGAAGTAGCTGTTAGGAAATGTGCTCTTTTCTGTCTCTGTAAACTATAAGGAAAATGTGTCAGGCTGTAACAGCAATTATCACTTGCTCTACCACAGTAGTAAATGTGCATTTAAATTGCCAATCAAATATTGTTTTCTGCCTAGAATCACACCATGAGGCTGTGTGCGCACAGGAATTGTGGGCAGAGATTTAAAGTGTGTTGCAGTTGTTCTGAAAGACTTGCACTTGCAGGAAAGGGGCAGCTTGTTTTTTTCAACTGTGGTGGTTAGCACTCTGCACAAATCAGTAAATCACAAATGAGAGGCAAATGGTAAAACATTTGAAATTACTGAAAAGCTTAAAAAAATATTTTAATGAATTATAATTACAAAAAGGAATTTTTTTTAAGTTTCTTGCAGGTATTGCTGAGCAACAGTGAAAAAATAAAAAAATGCCTTTAAGGACAAGAAAGTGGAAAGAAAAGCAACAACAAGTATATCTGGACAAAACTGGGAAAAAAAAATAGGAGGAAAAGCTTGTGATGGAAAAAAGAAAAACTCTACTGGTAAGAAAACGAAAGTTTTCTTTATAAATATCTTCAAAAAAACTGAAAATGGCAAAAATAAATGTAAAACAAACAGTGTTTTATGTACAAAGCAACAACAGAGTCAACAGCAAAAAACAAAAGCTAATGTACAATCAGTAGTAAGTAAAACTGATTTAACACGAAAATTAGATTTTAAAAACATTCGTCGAAAAATGTTTCAGAGAAGAGTGATGTTAAATTTGCTAAAGGATGTGAAAAAATATAAGAAAAAAATCAAAATTTATTAAGAAAAAAAAATGTATTGAAAATATTGTAAGTAAGGCTTTGGAAATAAAAAGAAAACTTTTTATTCTAATTTTGAATAGGATGCGTAGATTAGATAAATTAGTCAATGCAATGAAGTCACAAAGCAAAAGGAAAAGAGAAGTGAAAAAAAGTAACTTTTGTAAAGTGTTCTTGGGAGAATGGAAGCACAGTTCAAGTACTGAACCATTTTTTAATGAAGAGAGTTATCTTCAAAGTAATAGTTTGTTGCATGCAGTTGACACCAATGGTAGAGCATATGAAGTTAAGGATGGTTGTGTGATGGAAAAAGAGAAAATGGTCCCAAGAAATGAGGAAGAAGTAATGGCTGCTGAGGCTATGGGGAGATGTCCAAAAGCCCCAGTGTACACTTGGAACTTTAGTAGTATTTGTACTGTGCGTCAGGAATCTATTGATAAATTACGTGACTTTCTAAGAGAATATAGTAAAAAGAGTGTAAAACAGAAGATGAAGGTGCTTCAAACACTAGATCCATGCAGAGTGAGAGAGAATACTGGTTTGCAAGGACATTCTCTGGCTTGTCTATCTAGAAAAGTGTGTAAAAGTGTTTTTCATCATTTTAGGATGCTGGCTGTTCATCATACTGAAATGAGAAAGTTTGTGAGAACATTGTTTTTTGCTAAAAGTCCAGCAGTAAAGTTAAATGAGTTAAATAATGCTCTGTTCCGTGGATCTGTATCAGATGTAGTGAAGGTTACCGATGAGATTCAGTTTTGTTACTTTGGTCCAGAACAAGAAAGTGCAGAAAAGGACACAGTTAATGAGGAAAATGAGGAACAGAATGTAGAACTCATTATTACTAAAAATTTTGAGGATGAAATGACAAAATTTACTATCATCTCTAATGAAAGACCAAATATTACTTGTATTTGTTGCCCCAGAAGCCATTATAAAATTCAAACAAGGAATGTTGATCTGTATAAAAAAAGTGAAAATGAAGATAATTATAAGTGGAAGGATTTTGCAACATATATATTTCTGGAAAATTGTTTTGAATTGGGTGAAGATCAGCGTATTTGTAAATACTGTTATAATAAGTTAGAAGAAAATAGAATGCCGACCAGAGCTGTACATAATAATTTAGAATTGGATGCTATTCCTGCCGAACTTTCTGATTTAAATACATATGAGTCTATACTCATTCAATGTGTTCATCCGTTCCAGACCATAGTACGTATGGAGCCCAAAACTGGTAAATTACCTCCTTCAGATTTACTGAGAGGTTTAAAAGGAAGAGTGGTGTATTTGCCATTGGATTTGAAAACAAATATGGAAACTATTGATGCAGATACTTTGGAAACTGAACCATTAGTTATTCTGGTTAATGGTGTACCTACAAAGAATAAGAAGATTTGGCAGGAGCTGGTAGATGTACGGAAAGTACAAAGAGCAAATTTATATTTGAAAAGTAATAATAAATGGTATGAATCAATTTATATAGATGAAGAAGAAGAAGATTTACAAGAAGACACAGAAACACCAACTGGACAAATTGAAAAAGTGGACAAGTCAAAAGAAGAAGAAATTTATGAACATTTTAGCATACATCCTCTTCATTCAAAAGAAGTTATGGGAGACACTATTGATCTGTTTCAGATGAAGAAAGCAAAAGGAACTCCCGTGAGTGTATGGGAGAAGAGCTTGGAAGCTCGATGTTTTCCTCAGCTGTTTCCTACAGGAAAAGGTGGACGATACGACGAACGCCCAGAACAGATTCCAGCTTCTGAGTATCGGACTACAAGACTATATGCTGAAGATTCAAGATTTTGTCAAAGTATTCCTTATTTGTTTCATCTTTTATTTGAAAGCGACTTGTCTGCATTATCTTATGCAGTAAATCACATTTTAAAAAGTGGAGTACCTCTACATAATGTGTCTGCTAAGGATTTTATGGAGAAAGTGCAGCACCGAGATGATCATTTGGAAACACAATTGATCAATCTGATGGCTTGTCAGCGTGGGACAAATGAATATTGGTACCGACGCCATGGAGAATTAAAATGCATGTTACGGAATTTAGGAACTCCTACATGGTTCGTAACCCTAAGCTGTGCCGAGTACGCTTGGGATGATTTATTGGATTTTCTACGAGAGGCAAATTCAAACATTAAAAACATTGAATACAAGACAGCAGGAGAACTGTGCTCATTGGATCCGGTTAATGTTTGCAGATATTTCAATCATAGATTTGAGGCCATGATGTTCTTCATCTGCAATAAAAAAAATCCACCTCTTGGAGAAGTAGTGGATTTCTTTTGGAGAAAAGAGTACCAAGCAAGAGGTGCTCCTCATATTCATATGCTGTTGTGGCTCAAGGATGCCCCAAAATTTGGAACAGATGCTGATGAAGCAGTGTTATCTTTCATTGAAGAATATGCAACACGTGCTATACCTAAAAGCACAGAAGAGAAAAAGTTAAAAGAGCAAGTTTTACGTTTCCAAAGTCATCGGTGTGGAAAATACTGTCGACGGAAGTACAAGACCAAAGATAAATTCTACACAAAGTGTCGATTTGGATTTCCTAGACCTGTTCTTTCAAAAGGAAGAGTCAACAGTTTTATGTCAGCTGTGCGACATACTATAACCAGAAAATCTCCCAAAAATACATACAACCTAAGAAGAAAAGAAGAGTCAAAATTTATAAATGACTACAACCCAGTCATTTTAACCATGTGGAATGCTAACATGGATATTCAGTATGTGGCAGACAATTCTATTGCTGTTTCTCGGTATGTCACATCTTACATCACTAAATCTGAGAAAACAGAATTGAAGGAAATGTGGGAAGAGATTTCTCACGAGAAGACTGTCAGTAAGAAGCTGTACAGTTTCAGTTTAAAGATGTTATCGCATCGAGAAATTGGATCCTACGAATGCTCAGATAGGTTATCATCTGCAAGTCTTTACTCGAAATCCAGAAGAATAATTTGGGTCAGTTTAGGCCTTGCAGGAATGCGAAATCGGGTACTGAAATCTGTTGGAGAAATTGAATATTTGGCCGAGAATGACCCAGAAAGTACAGATATTTTGAAAACAAACATGTTGGACACATATTACCCAAAAAGAAGTCATCATCTTGAGAACATGTGTCTCTATGAAGTGCTGCAGAACTACATTTTTTCACGGAAAGCCACAGAAGACATCAACAATGGAAAATATAAAGTCATTGGTGAGGAAGGATGTTTGGTGAAGCAAACAAAAGGAAGTTTGATAAATCACAGGAAGCTGAGTTGCGACACTACTGACAAAAAGGAATTTTACTACTTGGCTCTTTTACAGCTGTTTAAACCATGGCGTTCAGAGGACGAACTACTGGGAGAATTTCAAAGCTATGAAGATTCTTTTAATGCTAGCAAAGACAGCATAGAATGCAGTACTTTCACAACTTATGTCCAAATGTTAAATGAAGAAAATGAACAGGAAGCAAAAATTGCAGCTGAAGTAGCTAGAGACAGTTCTCAAGACAGCCAAAGTTCTGGAACACTTAGTCAAGATCCCCTAGGACAACCAATCGTAGAAAATGAAGCTGCAGTAGCCATGACTGAAGTAGAAACGGCTATGAATCAAGCACAGGAAGATTCAATAGACTTACTAAATCTGGAACAACAACTGAATGAAGAACAAAAACAAATTTATGAAGAAGTCACCCAAAAAATTGATCATGGATTACTACATGAAAAAAAACAGTGCTCATGCACATCATTTGAACCAATCAGGATGTATGTGAGTGGACAAGCTGGAACTGGTAAAAGTTTCTTAATAAAAGTCATCAGAAGCTACCTACAGCAAAAAACAGTTTCAAATTTGTCTTGTGTGGTAACTGCTCCAACTGGGTTAGCAGCCTATAACATAAAAGGAATTACCTTACATCGCTTGCTAATGTTACCAGTGGAGCATGAGAACAAAATAGAATACCACAAGCTAACTGGAGAAGCATGCTTCGAAGTTTCAAGAGTGTTGAAGAAGATGCAAGTTCTCATTATTGATGAGGTGAGCATGGTATCAAACTTAATGCTTGCCTTTGTGCATTTAAGAATGCAACAAATTCTTAAGAGAGACTATGACGTGTTATTTGGAGGTAAACACGTCATAGTTTTTGGAGATCTTTTACAGCTCACTCCAGTTAAAGGACAACCCGTGTTTAATACTGTCACACATGAAGACACGAAGAAGTCATTAGGAAGCATTGGCAATGCGAATATTTGGTCGTTCTTTGAGTACAAAGAACTCACTACCAAAATGAGACAAGCAAACGATGAAGATTATGCAAGTATTCTGAAAGATATCAGAATTGGACTACTCACAGAAGTTGGCAAAAAAGCATTACAGAGTAGGATGCTACATAATGTATTTCCAAATGAAGAAATAGTTGCAGAGAAAATATACAAGAATATTGCTGAAAAAAATACTGTAATCTGCTTAATGCCAACACTACGTGAGTGCTCAATATTCAATGAGGAACTTTTGAAATTGGAAAAGGAAGAGATTAAGAAAATGGAAGCAGAGGACAAAATTCAGCATGAAAGAATTACTATTACATTAACAGGCAAACTGAAAAAGAAATTGGATTCACTAGAGAAGAACATTTCCAAAACAGCTGGATTAGAAAAAAATCTATATGTTTGCATGAATTGTCGAGTGATTTTAAGGAGAAATTTGGATGTAGAAAAAGGTTTAGTGAATGGAGCTATGGGAAGAGTTGTGGGTTTTATTAATTACCAGAGAAAAGTTGGAATTGAATGTTTAAAAATAAAATTTGATCAGATAGAAGAAGTTAAAGACATTTGTCGTTGTTCAGTTCGTTTCATGCTTGTGAAAGACTTATATGTGCGTAGAAAGCAGTTTCCATTTTCTCTAGCATATGCTGTAACTATTCACAAGTCTCAAGGATTGACTGTAGATAGTGCTTTTGTAAACATTGGTTCTACTGTGTTCAAAGAAGGTATGGCATATGTTGCTCTGTCACGAGTAAAAACATTATCTGGTTTATTTATGATAGACTTTGATGACTCAAAAGTTAGTGCTGATACAAACTGTGTAAAGGAGTATAATAGATTAAGAAGAACCTATGCTCCTCATTTAGGTTAGTATCCTGTGATTGAAAAACATGTTGTTTCTCGGAAAAGGAGAATTGAAAATATCTGTAATGTGGATGAACAGAACAAAAAAAAAAAGGACAGTGATGTGATAGCAAGGAAAAAGAAAAAGGACAGTGTTGAAGAGGTTGTTGGTTGCCATTTTGAAAATAGATCTGGTGTCAACTGCTATGCAAATGTAGTGCTGAATGTTGTATTTTATCTTGAAAAGTTGCAAGAACAGATAATAGTAAATCATGGAAAAAGATTGTGTTCTCTGCTGAGTCTCCTTTATGAGAAGCTAAGTAATGATAAAACTAAAATAGAAAGTGCTTCTGATGTTAGAAATCTTTTAGATGTATGTTCTGGATCTACACAGTTTAAAGAAAATGTCCAGCAAGATGCACAGGAATTCTTAATATATATACTGAGCGTACTTGAAGATGAAGGAGTAGAAGTAGAAAACTTATTTGGTGTCTCTTACAAATGGGAACATTGCTGTGAAAACTGTATGAACACATGCAGTAGTAATGTTGATTCAGAAAGGTTCATATTTTTACCATTACCACAAAGTAAATCAGTGACTTTTAGTAAATTAGTTAAAGATGCCAATCACAACATGGAATGTTCTGAATGTAACTCTGACATGTTTTCCACGTTATTTTTTACAGAAATATGGTCAGTATGTAATTTTAATGATGCAACGTTGTAGAGCTGATGGTTCAAAATTGGATACTTTAATAAAGAAGTTTATAGGACAACAATTATCAATTTCTGGAAAAACTTTTGTTACAGTTGCAATAATTTTTCATGAAGGACCTACTGTAACTTCTGGACATTACACAGTTTATCTTAAATGTGAAAAAGGCTGGACACTGTGTAATGATTCCCAATTGATTTTCAAGCAACGTTTGCCTTATGATTTACCCAATTCTTACTTAATTTTTCTGAAACCTAAATTTTGAAAAGTAAAAACTGCATCTGAAGAAAGCATTTTTTATAATTTTAAAGGATTATAATTGAAGATATCACTTAAAAAGGATTTTGAAATTACTATTTGGCCTAAAGGAAAAGTAATAAAAACAATTGTGGACTCCTTTGACAGAAATTATTCTGGCATGTGTGCTTTTGCAACAAGGTTTAAAGACGGTTTATCTAGAAAAATTTTATTCATCTAGAAAAGTCTTTGTAATATATATGTAATATTTCTAACAAGGTATATTTTAGTGAGGATAGTTTTGGGGCTTTTTTTAAACAATCTTTCAGATTGTTTTTTTTTTGCCCGCTGTTAAATGATGAATACAATTGTTTTCACTATTTTAAGTGAAAATTAAAAAATTCTGAAAACAGCAAAAAAAGGGCAAAAAATTGCTTTGTTAAATATGTAAAAACATGTAATGTTTTTTAAAATGTATGATTGAATATTAATACTTTTTTTCTTTTTTTGCAGAACTAGAAAGAAAAATTAAAAAATGAAATTCTGTTCCCTTGCAAATTACTAAAAAAAAATTTTTTCAAAATAAGTTATTTTTTTAAAAAAATAAGTGACAAATATTTGTATTTCTCAATCCTCCCTTTTCATGCTTCCATTTCTTCACCTCTCTTTGTACATTAAATTTAAAAAAAAAAAAAAAAATTTTAAAAACATCTCCAAAAAAAAAAAAAAATAATAATAAATCCCCCCAAAATTTTTGGGGGTTTATTTTTTAAGTGGCTCTTAAAAGAGCCCTTGAGTTAATGTAGGGAAATAGGAAGAGAAAAACGAAAAAAAAGAAAAAACATCTATGGCCTACTGCACTCATGCGCATCAAATTTTCTCTGAATGAGATCAAGACTGGTCTCACCCACAGAAATAAGTCGACCGCAATCAGTGCAGCGTGTGGACAACCTCGCCAAACAAGGTGGTCCAACAAGAGGTGTAGAAAAAGGTGAAGGCACCATGGCAGTAGAAGTGCTAGCCTGAGCTGCCGAAGATGTGCTCGGCTGAGCTGCTGCAGATGTCGTCGGCTGAGCAGGTGGAGGGTTTGCTCCAGAAGCTCGACGAAAAGTCACTGGATGCATTTTGTCAACATGCCTTAACATAGTGTGAATGCTAAAAGAATACTTCTTGTTAGGATTCCCACGTGACAAGACTTTTTGACAAAGTACACAAGTAACTTTAGGTGCATTTACCTTTTTCTGGAAAAGTGAAAAACTGCCATATAAAGCTGTCTTTCTGCTTCCTGTTCCTCTGTCTCTCAAGAGTGTCCTGGTCACTGTCTGAAGATGGTTGCTGTTCAGCCATTGTCTCTCAACAACAGAATAGCTCCTTCTCCAAGGGAATCAGAACTAATAATGAGGGGAGTAGGTGTGGTTTGGGAAGAATCTGGAACTGAAAGTACTTCAAACCAATCAAAAGTGATGATTCTTGATCACATGACTTGCCATGAGGGGATTGGGTGTGGTGTTGAAACAATCAGAAACTGAAAGTAATGATAACCAATTAGAAGTGTTGTTTTATTAAGCATAGAACCCGAGGTGCGCGCACTGAGCAAGCTCCGAGCGCGCACCTTGTGATTACGCATGCGCGAACGCGTAGGAGCGCATGTGCATACGTCATATGCGCGTACGTAACGCGCATACGTTGCACACGCGTATACGCGAACGTAAACGCACGTAATTTAAGTGTATGCGGAAGTGAACCGCGTGGAGCGCGTACGACGCACGCACGCGTACGTACGCATACGTACGTACGCATGCGTACTGGGTGCGCGCTCCCAGCACGCACTAAAACGTATGTATGCGTACGTAAATAACGTACGACGGTATTCATAAAAAACTTACGAAAACGTACTAGGTGCGCGCTCTGAGCGCGCACCCAAAGAATTTATATAAAAAAAAAAAAGTGGAGAAAAATTAATTGCAAAAATTAAATAAACTGTTCAACTTTATCCTAATTGAAAGTAAAAAAAAAAGAGCCAAAACAAATAAAAGGATACAGATAATATATAAATGAATACATAGGATTTTTTTTTTTTTTTAAATATATAATTTAATAATTCAAAAATTAGCATTTAAAAAAACCATACAAATTCACTGAAAAAACCATAGGTTTCACATACGTTATAGTTAGGAATTAGCATTTAAAAAACCTTGCAAATTCACTTAAAAAACCATAGGTTTCACACACGTTATAGTTAGCTGGACATTTCTCTCGTAAAAAACCAATGAAATTTCCCCGTTATAGTTAGTACAGCTAACTATAACTTGCGCGACCGCAATCCACTGCTGATGACGTCACATATTACATCACTCATGACATGGTCAGTGACATCACTCATGACATCACTGATGACATCTCAAATGACATCACTGATGATGTCACTGTTGAAGACATCAATGTGATAAATTACCACATCTTCTCACACCCTTATAAAACCTTTGATATACCAACTGAAAATTACACAGTTCCATTCTCAAATCCATAAATAATGCAATACTAATAACTGCATACCCAAAAAATAACTTTTAGGTCTTCATTCACCTCCACACACTCACCTGTACAGTCACTCATAGTTACATTCAGTCCATAAAAAAGTATCATATGAATTTATACATACATCTAGATACACACACACACACACACTAACAATCATCCATAGAGGTACTCTCACACCTAGTCATTCATACAAATAATCACACTGCCATTTACTCATCTATGCAGTTATACACACTCAAGTTCACTCACTCACAAAAATAGTATCATATTCTTATGCTCAATTAGAATCATTGACACAAGCACACATTCATCCATACAGTCACTGTCACAATCACACACTCTCACATCTAGCCACTTATATACTCTTACACACATATATAATGCCTTTTACATATTTAGTTAGTCACAAATGTACCACTGAGATATACATTCAAACCATAACACAGCCATACATACACTCACTCAATCATACAGTCCTTCAGAGATGCACTTTTAATAACATCCAGTCATAGAATCACACACTCACTCATCTATGCACACTCACACACACTTTACCCACACAAACACGCAGGAATTCATGCAGATACTGAGACAAGCAATCAATAACCCATATAGACACTTATATAGCTATTCACAAAACCATGCCACCACTTATACACCAACACACAGACACATACAAAACATTTATACAGTTTATGCACTAGTCTGAAGTAAGATGCAGTTAAAGGACTCA
This sequence comes from Triturus cristatus, assembly GCF_964204655.1. NCBI lineage: Eukaryota > Metazoa > Chordata > Amphibia > Caudata > Salamandridae > Triturus > Triturus cristatus. The sequence goes on from NC_140590.1 coordinate 266,354,512, forward strand.
CTTGTCGAGTCAGTTACACAACACAGAAAATCATCCCTTTACACACTTGTACACCCACTCATTCTTTAACAGGGCTTTCCCTATATTTATAAAAATAATTGCAAATTAAACGTTCACTGGATGACATCATCAGTGACGTCATCAGTGATGTCATTTGAGATGTCATCAGTGATGTCATGAGTGATGTCACTGACCATGTCATGAGTGATGTAATATGTGACGTCATCAGCAGTGGATTGCGGTCGCGCAAGTTATAGTTAGCTGTACTAACTATAACGGGGGAATTTCGTTGGTTTTTGACGAGAGAAATGTCCAGCTAACTATAACGTGTGTGATACCTATGGTTTTTTAAGTGAATATATATATATATATATATATATATATATTTACCTTTACAATTTTGTGGTAGTTGGTAATCTGGCTACAATATTTTTGCAGGACCATATTTTGACATAGAATCTACCATCTTTAATGGCACAGTGTTTGCTTGCTTTGCATGCATTTTCAGGTTTCTCCTGCACAGTGCTTGCGCTGTGCTTGAGAAATCTATTGTTTTTAATATAAACTTAAAAGGGACTTACATCCCGCCTCCTCTCTTTCCTGGCTTCTCATTGGTTCCTGAGCGTCCCACTTACCTTTCCCCCATTTCTATTGACTGTAGCATATGTTCCTACATTTACCAATGCGTGTTCCTCATCTGCTTCTCTTATCCGTTTCCAGCCACCGAAATACTGTTAACATCCACTTTGGTGGAATTATATTTCGATAAAGTTTTGCCTTTTACTCTTGCAGCGTATCACAGGATGTTGCGCGATGCCGCGACTCGAACCGGGAACCCCAGCTCTTGAATCAGCAGCTCTGGTCGCTGTACCACATCCTCTTCACTCCTGTGTTATCTGTCAGGGAGCTATTTTTTTCTTCCGGACGATGATTGATGAAAACAGCTCTTTATTAATTCCGATGCATTACCAATGCTTGTTTTATCTGGCACTCACACAAGAGCTTTATATGGCACATACATAGAATTCTTCAGAGAAATATGTTCCCTGAGTACTTTGGTAGGCTTTAAGTATTAAAACATTTAATTGGTTCCATTTTAGAAAAAACATTTAAATTATTTTGTTCTTAGTTCATATATTTCACAAACAGTGCTATCATATACATCGTTGGACCCATTTATTTAAAAAGCTTTGGCAAACCCAGTAGGTCTCACATTGACTTTCAGCCTTTAAGCTTTGTTTTGTTTTACAAAATGTTATTGTTGGGAGTGCGGTATATAAAAAAAAAACATTAGCTAAAAGCAAAAATATTTTTTGGTCTTGAAAAACACACATTGCCATAGTAGTCCCTGAATTCAAAGGGAACTACTTAGTGTGTGAATGTGCTCCTTGTGAAAGAGCAGACTGCTGTCATTCAAAGTCAAGTTAGCCAATGACTGAAGTGGGCTAACCCTTGGCCCCAAGCTGTATGCTGTAGGGGGTGAAAGAAAAATGTGAATGACACAACTGACTGATGAATGAAGAATAGGGGTGGGCGACAATTTCCGTTCCGCTCCCGGAAATTGCGACAATTCGACATTTCCGCGTTCCGACCGAAACGCGGAAATGCCGAATTGTCGCAATTTCCGGGAGGGAACGGAAATTGTTGCCTGGCCAACCACAACAGGAAGCACTTACAGATATAAATAAAGCAGGGGCCCGAGTGGAAGCTCAAATTCAGTAACGCTTTATCAGCACAAAACATTAGGGAGCTAGGTCGAGGCTGGGCAGGTGTGCTTTTCCCCCAGGTCGTCGTCACTTACCCGATCCGTGATTCCGACTCGAGCGCAATCCCCGCGTAGTCTCCAGGAGGTTCAGTCTCCTCATCTGCTGCTCTGCTCGGTCTCTGGCCCATAAACAGAAGGCATGTGAACTGCATGGAAGCCCCGCCCCACACACCAGCGGTGGGCAACGTCTTCCGCCCTTTCCCCCACTGATGGACCTGGACAGCTGAGCTGACTCGAGGGACCCCAGGAACGTCGGCGCCGCAACGTTACAGACACACATGGTCACTGTAACGGCAGCGGCAGGCCGGAAGCACCAATTCCCGCGATCACGGAAATATCGCGTGATCGCGGAAATCGCGGGCATTCTCGCGAGAATTGGCGGAAGTGCCTTCCGCCAATTCCGCCCACCGCTAATGAAGAAGGCTTTTTGAAAGCCCCTATATAAATAGACACAGGGTCACTCACTATACTCACACTGTGCATTGTGAGGCAGGTGTGATTTTTGTTTGCCATAGCTAGTTTAAGTCTCTGTCTGACCTGGATTAGTAGAGTAGCATGGCTTAGGGACATGAGCAGATCTGAAGGCCACAAGCAGATCAGCAGGCACGGGCCCCTGAAGGGATGGGACCACCAACAGGGATCGAAGAGGAAAGAAGCAAGGCTGGGGCTGGGGCTAACAGCCTGGGCAGTTGACTCATTTTGGGCAGAGGTTAGACAGAGTTATATTTTTTTTGCAGAGTTTTATATAGCGTGAACTGGAACCGAATCGGGTATCAGAGCGCTTTACATAGCACCAGTTACGTTACATGAGGACACACATTCATTTTGGTTAGGTACAGGGAGATTAAGGGGCAGATTTACAAGCCCCGTGCGCCACTTTTGCGCCGCCGTTGCATCACTTTTGTGACGCAGCGGCGGCGTAAACTAGCGCCATGCTGCGAGGGATTTACAATGTGATGCATCTAGGGAGATGCATCACGTTGTAAAGCCCTGTGCCACATGAAAACCTGCGTCAGGTTTCATGTGGGCATTCCAGCGCAGGGTGGGCGTTCCGGCGCAGGAGCGCCTCGGAAAAGTGCCTGAGTGAAATCTACAAGATTTTACTCAGTCACTTTTCCGACCCCACTGCGTCAAAAACTTGCGCCTGCTTGAAGCAGGCGTAAAGTGTGACGCACCATGTGGAAAATAGGCCGGGTAGGCACAGTGCTGTAGCTGCGTCGCGCCCGCGCCACCCTTACGCCGGCAGATGCGACACGCAGGGATGCACCAAGAAACGTGCGACACGCATCTGCCTATTCTTGCGCCATGGCGCGCCACATTGTAAATGCAACGCATCCGTGGTGGCGCAACAATGACATTGTGTGTCGCACGTTTCTTGGCGCATCCCTGCTGATTTGCAGGGATGCGCCAGGAAACGTAAATCTGCCCCTTAGTAATTTGCCCGGAATCACAGAATGTTCAGCGTCATTGCCGAGACTCGAACCCAGTTCCCCAGATTTGAGGTCGACCGCCCTAGCCCTTAGGCAAACTCCTCTCCCCAAATTTACTGATGTTTTGTCACAGACCAAATAAAATGATGGAAATTCTATCCAAGATATTATCACTTGTTCATATGCTTTTCACCAAGAATTTTCAGCAAATATTCTGTATAAAAAGTGCTGTTGGTAGCACTTGGAAATTGTAGCACTGGACAATATCACTGTCTGAATCTGACTTTGTAAGTTCAAGGTAGGTGTTAAGTGGTCACTTAGTGAAGAGACCCCTCTGAGTATGTGCAACAGCACTAGAGGATCTCACACTGCTGGCCTGCTTCTGAGAGCAGGAGTCTCCTTTTATTATCTAAGTCACCTAATCCTGTTGTCAAGGTGTGTGGTGTGCGATGGTGTTGTGTGTAGTAGAGGTGCGCGAAATGTATGTAATTTGCTTTCGCAATTAGACAAACTTTCTGCATAATTATGTGAAATTCAAATCCATCCTTTTGTCCTATAATTTTAGCACCAAATGCATCCTTGTGTCAATGAGGATGCATCAAAAAAGAAATTACCGAGAAGACCAGCTACTAGCGTCCTGTTTTTCACTTGCGTTTCACGATAATCTTTTTATAGCAAACTACTCATAATTACGTTAAGTGGCATAATGGCAACATTTTCAGAATTTTGTATAACAAGCGTATCACGAAATCTCCGAAATTACACCTGCTTAATTTAGATTTCGCCCAGGCCTAGTGTGAACGCGGCATGAACTTTCCTTATCTGAGTCTGTGGCAGCGCTTCTTCTTGGTGACAATGGGGCAGATGGTCTTCGTGAATTCACTAAATAGAGGTGCGTAAAGTTACAAAGCTTGATACCTCGCAACTTCGCACATTTTTAGAGACGTTGCTAGATTTTCTCAGTGTGACGCTGACAAAGATTTTTTTCATAAAAAAGGAAAGGGGATATGTGCTGCAGTGGGAACTTTCCCGTTGCAATCTATGGCCTGGCACACTTGCCACTTACATGTTTAGGCCTCGGCTCTAGACGGCACGCATGTGCTGTCTTGAACCTAGACATGTTATATCTACTTCTGGGCATCTAGCCCCCCCATTTGGGAAGGACACACATCATGCCCTCTTCCATGTTCTACCCTCCCCAAGGGATCAGCCCAACTACTCCTGGACCTACGCAGCGGCCGTTTTAACGCATTGTTTCTGCACTGCTTTTCAAAAATTATTGAATTAAGAGTGCTTTTCACAAGGCTCCCAGTGCTCTTCAACAGCGGTATTAACGTCTTTCACGTCATGGGAGCTCAGGCGGTGAGGTATTTCAGAGTTCGGGCCTAGATGGTCAAATGCGGCCCCCGGGGAAGTAGGGTCGGCAGACTAGTCTTCCTCCAGGGTGTTTGCGCAAGCAGGAAGGACAAGGTGGCTGTTAGAGTCAGGGGGTGGGGTTAGGGATGGGGTTTAGGGTTAGGTTTTATAGGGGGCAGGGGAGGAGGTGCCATCTTCTTCCTGCCCTCAGTGCCATTGGGGAAGGGTCGATAATTTGTTGGAGGATAGCTAGGTACTAGGGATAGATTTCCAGGCCTAATCGGTCGATTGGTGCGAGTGGTACACAGCAGGTAGCCCTGTTTACGTGGTGGCCTTATTTAAAAACCCAAATCTCTCATACACCCCTCACACTGACCCCCTACCTGTCCACTCGACGAGGATTCTGTGGAGGCTGCTGCACACCGAGCGGTTGTGATGGCGGTGCCTGATACGGAAGCGGTCCGGGCTGCTTTACAGGTCCTGGGCCGCGCGGGGAGAGCGGATCTCCTGCGGCCCAGGGTGTTAAATCAGGCATGGGTCAGGATGACCCGTACCCCGAGGTCCGCGTCCGCAGGGGTCGTCGCTGCGGTGGTGGCATGCCAGGAAGAGCCACCACCAGTGAAGCGAGGTATGTCTGGGCATGGGCGGGGGCTTGGGCCCAGTGAGCCGGGGAGGCACGGGGGCAGCATAAGAGCCTGACCGCGTGCCTGCAGAATGATGCGGCCGCTCCTGGCATGACGTCGGGAGCGAAGGGGAGGGGCGGGGGAAGCCTTGCACAACACGGTGCGGCCAAGGCAGCCCAGACTGATATGCAAGGCCTAGTACTGGGGCACCAGAGGGGCGGCCTGGTGCGAGAGGTTACCAGGGCGGGCCCGCGGGACGACAGTGACGACGGGGGGGAGGAGGGGGAGGAGTGGGGGATCCTGTGGGCGAAGACTTTGCCTTGGTTTTAGCAGGCAGTGAGTCAGTGGAAGGGGATGGGGGGATCTGGGAAGATGGCCCAGTTGACCTCACGTGTGGTGGAGGGAGGGTGCAGGTGCCTCGGGGAGGGGGGATCGGGGGGCCCGTGGAGTCATGCCCCAGCCAGTGTCACAACGGGGTTCAGGCAACAGTGTGCCCGGGCCTTCACGGCCCCGGGGGCGGGCGGTGGGTGAACAGAGCCTCCCGCCACCTTTGCATGGTGGAGCGGCATGTCACTTGAAGAAAAAATTAGGGACCAGCGCCGCATAATTCAGGAGACAGAACAGAAGTGGCAGGTTCAGTGGGCAGCCAGGGAGGGGGGTGACGGCAGTGCCCCGGGGGTGGCAGGACCCCTGCCCCCCATTTTGAGGAGGAGGTAGGGATAGAGTTCAGCCAAGGGGCCCAGGGGCCGAAGGGCAAGTGGGTTTGGGTGGAGGAGGTGAGACCCCCCTTGGTAGGGTTAGGGACGGCCATGACGGCGCAGAGACCTGATGGCGCTGGGGCCTCCTCAGGTTGGAGCAGCCTGGGGGGAGGAGGGCGCAAGCCAGCGGTGGAGGCTGGTAGATGTGTGGGTGGGACGGCAGGGCGCAAGACGACTCAGAGATGCCGATCGGAAGCAGCAGGGGGGTCCGCGGCGGTCTGCCCTCCATCGAGGGATCGGGCATCTGAGGCACCGTAGAGTGGTGTGGTGTCTGGTGCGAAAGGGAAAGGTCTGAAGAGAGCAGTGCGTGAGATGTTGGAGGTGCCGGGTGAGGTTGAACCTGAGGAGCAATTGGATTATGATGAGGAGAGCGACGAGTTGGAGGAGGGGAAAGTGCGTGACAGTGTGGATTGGGGGAGGTCAGAGGTGGCAACTGGGAAGTTTGGTGTTTTTTAGGCACCACAAGCCAGCACCAGCGGAAGCAAGAAGGCGAACCAGAAGATGGTTGACGCCAGAGGCAAGGACCGGGAGGTGCCCACGAATTTGTCAGGTGAGGGTGCTTGGTGGGCTGCTTGGGATGATGGCCCCAAAGGGGGGGTGGAAGAAGGCCTGCTGGTCGGTGGGTGTGTGAAGGACCCGGGAGCGCAGGCCAAGGCGGCAGGGGACTCTGCGGGGGGAGTTAAGCAGTTGGTAGGCGCAGGCGTTCAGACGGACAAGACTTACGATCAGGAGGGGAAAGATGACAAAGGTGGCGATAAACATTGTAAGAAGCTACCGTACATGGGTTTGGCTATGGCATTGGGGTCACATTTGTTGGAGAAGACTAAGAATAGGATTCGGAAGCATAAGTATGTGGACGTATTCAAGCTGTTACATAGGGAGATACAGGCCAAAGAGGGTTCTAAAGAGGAGGAGTGGGAGTTGACGAGAAGGTCACGGGTGCCAGTCAACATGTAGAACTGGACGTCCGCTTTTCTGATTTACGTGAGTATCTACTGTGAGAAACACCTTGATCGGGCAATAGCGTTGTTTAAGTATATGGATATCATCCAGAAAGCACAGATGCATTTCAGTGGTTTTCCATGGCTCAGTTACGACGAGGAATTTAGGGCCAAGATTAGCGTCAATCCCGATAAGCCATGGGGTGAGGTAGACCAGGAGCTGTGGATGCAGTGGATGTCCTCCACTCAGTCATCTGCATCTACGCACACGGCCAGTGGCCTGCCGGTCACTTACCGGCCTTTTCAGCTGTGTCCCGCCCAGACTGGGGCAGGAGGGCAGAGTTGTTACACAGGGACAGCAGGCCAGTCACCCAAGCCCACTGGGAATAGCACGGAGGCTTGTTGGAACTTCAACAAGGGTTTCTGCACTAGGCACCCTTGCAAATTTAAACACGAGTGCTCCAAATGTGGGGGACGCCACCCTCTCACGCAGTGTTTTACTTTGGCCGCACCATCGGAGCAGTGGCGAGTCACTAAGGGCCGAGGGCAAGCTGGGCCCAAGGGCTCCTACACCAGTTAACATCGAGGACATGGGTCCGTGGCTCTCTAGGTACCCCGAAAGAGAGGCCGCACTGCGGATTCACTGGGGATTTACAGAGGGTTTCCGAGTGGGTTACCAGGGCCCCCGGAGCAGAGGTGGGCGGAGAATTTGAGATCGGCAAAAGAATTGCCAGGAGTTGTCGCAGCTAAGTTGCAGAAAGAAGTGGAGGAAGGCAGTATAGTGGGTCCATTTGATTATATCACCCCTGGGGGTGGTACCGAAGAAGGAGCCAGGGGAGTATAGGTTGATTCATCATCTGTCCTGGCCTGAAGGGCGGTCCGTTAACGATTACATTGCCGAGGAGGATTCCAGAGTGCTGTATGCTTCGGTCGATGATGCGATCAGTCTGGTGCGTGTGTGTTTTGGCAGGGAGCAGAATTGGCGAAGTGTGACATAGTCGGCTTTTCGCCTCCTCCCATACACCCCGCAGATTTTTCGCTACTGGGGATGCAGTTTGAAGGGGCTATCTTTGTTGACAAGGTTTTGACCATGGGCTGCGCTATTTCCTGTGCGTTGTTTGAGGCTTTCAGCTCATTCCTGCAGGGGGCTTTTACATGCGGGAGTGGGCACCATGAGGTGTCTCACTACTTTGGATGACTTTTTGTTTATCGGGAGAGCTCAGTCAGACGAGTGCAGGAGGGCGCTTAGCCAATTTCAGGTTTTGGCGCACGAGTTCGGGGTTCCCTTGGCACTGGAGAAAACAGCTTGACCCAGCTGCAGGTTGAAGTTCCTGGGTATTGAGTTGGACTCGACTGAGTGGGCGGCCAGGTTACCTGAACAGAAGGTGGCAGACATACAGGCTTTCTTGCTACAAGTGATTGGGGAGAAGAAGATCGACCTGCGGGGGTACAACAACTCCTGGGGTTTCTGAATTTTGCTTGTCGTATGGTGCGAGCTGGGAGGACATTTTGCAGACGCCTCTGCATGGCAATTTCGGGTGCGGTGCTGCTGCATCACAGAGTCAGGATCTCAATGGGGGTCAGGGTGGACCTGCAGGTGTGGCAGACATTTTTGTCAGACTTTAATGCCGTGTCATTGGATTTTTTGGATGACAAGATGGTCTGGCAGATGCAAATCTTCTCTGACGCTGCAGGGGCTTCTGGTTTCGGGATTTTCTGGAACGGGAGGTGGTGTGCGGAGCAATGGCTGGAGCACTGGTTGAGGAGAAGCATAGCATTTTTGGAGTTGTTCCCGTTGTTGGTGGCACTGTGGAGCCCTGAATTCCGAGACAGGTCGGTACTGTTCCACATAGAGAATATGACAGTAGTGGAATTGGTGAACAGGCAGAAGGCGAGAGATTTGAGGGTGCTGTGCTTGTTGTGAAGTTTTATGCCGCAATGCCTGCGTTTGAATGTGCTGTTCCGCGAGCAACACGTTTCAGGTATAAGTAATGACATTGCGGATGCATTGTCTCATTCGCAGTGGCAGCGTTTCAGACGTCTGGCGCCGGGAGCGGAGGCTTGCAAGACCAAGGTGCCGGACGGCATTTGCGCCTGGGGGGAGTGAGAGTAGTGGGCCTGATCGAGAAATCCATAGCTGACTCTGCAAGGTGCAGTTACAGGTTGGCATGGTCTGAATTCTGCGCGTTGCTGGGATGGACCAGTGAGACATGGCACATATCACGGTAAGAAAGTGAACAGGGAGTTATTCGTTTTGTTTTGGATTGCATAGACAAGGGTTTGTCTCAAACTATGATTGCAGGGAAACTGGCAGGGATTTCCTTTTATAGCACGTTGTACATGGGTTTCGATCCGGCAAAAAGTGAATTGTTGAGCTGGATGTTGAAGGGTTGGGGGCATGAAAGAGGAAGGGGGGGAAGCGCCTAGGGAGGCGATTACTTTTCACTTGTTGCAAAGTTTGTTGGCTGAGTTGCCTAATTGCTGTTACGATGAGTATGAGGTTGCGGAGTTTCGCTTGTGCATGATATGGATGTTTTTTGGGGCTTTCCGTGTTTTGGAGCTGGTGGGTGCAAGGGGTACGGCGGGCAGAGTGTATGAGGACGTACATCTGGATGGACTGAGACTGGGCATTTGGCTGGGTCGTTCTAAGACGGACAAGGCCGGCAGGGTCAAGTGGGTATGGTTGGGCGAAAGTGGCTGCTTGGGGGCGTGTCCTGTACAGGAGTGGCGAGGTTTTTGTCAGCAGGTGCAGAGGACATCAGGTGAAACTTTTTGTCACTTCTCCCAGAAGCGTGTGACTGCTTTTCAGTTGTTGGTGGTGTTGCGAATGGCTTTGAGGCGTTTGAGCAGGGACCCCGCAAGGTATGGTATACATTCCTTTCACATTGGCGCGGCAACGGCGGTGGCGCGCTTGGGTTGGTCTTGGGACAAGATACCCCAGATTACGCAGTGGAGTTCACGATGCTACGAACGCTACGTGCGTAAATGAGTCAGGACGAGGGCTGCAGGGGTAGTCAGCAGGGGTGCAAAGGGATAGCTTTTGGGGGTGTCTTTGCATTTGTTCTAACATTTTTTTCTCTTCGTGGGTTGCGTAGGGGGACCGGGAGCCAAGACGGTTACCTGAATTTTTGGACACTCGTTTGTGCATTGGGCAGCAAAATATGCGGACAGGCAGGTTTACGGCCGTAGCCTGGGCCTGCGCAGCAGCCACCACGAGGTGCATTGGTGGGGAAAGAGTGGGATGCGCTGGGGAGCGTTACTGCCCTGGCGGACAAAAAAAGTGTCTCAAAGAAGCTGCCCGGACATGTTGGTTATACATCTGGGAGAAAATGACTTAATAAAGCAGTCTGGTGTGTCCCTGTTATACTTGATGCTACGTGATTTGGAGGCCATGAGGAGCAATCTTGCCGGCGCATGTATTGTTTGGACTGAGTTTGTACCACGGGGAATTTGGAGGGGGCTCTGAAGTCAGCTGCAGTTGAGAAAGCTCGGAGTAAATTGAACAGAGCAATGAGGGTTTTTTGTGGGGAGAAAGGAATCAAGGTAATTACTCATGTGGGATTGAGGCTAGAGGAGCTGTTGCTTTTTCGTGATGGTGGGGTGCACCTTTCGCAGATGGGCAATGCTTACTACATGATGGAGATAAGGGATGTCATTAGTAAATTGTGGAACAAGTCCATTTGGTGTTGACGGGTTTAAGGGCAAAAGGTGCACTGTAAGACTGGTGGGGCAGGTAACTGCCCTACGGGGGTACCCTGGTTTGCAGTATTTGGAGGGGTGGGGAGTCAATGACGGGCATACTCACCCCTCTGGGGAGGGAGATACAGGTGCATGATGGGGGTGCGGGATGCAAGAGTGCGACGGCTGGAGATGCTGAAGGAGGTTGAAACATAAGTGAGGAAGTGAATGGAATAAGGGAGGAGGTCGCTGAGTGAAACGGAAGCGAGTAACTGGAGTGTGGGAATGGATGGTGGATGAAAGGTCTGAGTTTTGGAAGTGTTTTATAAGTTTATTGTTGTTTGGTTAAATTTTGTGTTGACAACCTTGTCCTAATAAATGGCCTTTTACGCTAACATACAGCGTGCAGTGGTTATTGCGCGATACGCGTTCTCTTCTGATTGATTATACAAAGTAAACCCAAAACGTAGTATAAGCTGAGCGGCATGATTTCGAGCCTGTCCACCACATTGCCATGGTAGTGGGCACGTAATTAGCAAGTTAGTAATTATGTGTTCTTTGTGAATATTTGTGCCAGGTTTTAACCTGGGTAATCCCCCTGGCGTCTGCCCGAGCAGCTTTCAGGTAACCTCCCACTGCCTCAACGTGACTCCGAACGGCCTTTCATGTTTGCTGCTGGGGGGGGAGTTAAGGGGCGCTTTTTACGACTATACCTGCGTGTGCATGACGGCGCCTCACAACAATTGCAATTATCACTCTCTTTTATGGGACAGTACTTGAGTTATTTATGTTTTTTTTATTTTATTTGAAGCTATCGTCAAATAAAGCAGTATGTGCCTCCTCGATTCTGGTTGTCAGTAATTGAATTGCTTTGCTGTTTCTAATCAAGTAGTTTTGAATCTTCAAGATAGATAACCCACTCCATCTCTGTGCTCATCTCTGCAAACACATTCTCGTGACTGGAAAAACAGCGGTAACATGTGCTGGACCCTGGGGTTTACCAGGTACGATGGTTAGCATGTAAAATGACAGTCATTTAAAAAACTAAATACATGTCTGGAAATGCACAGACTTGGAACAGCCTTTCCAAAGCGGCATGCTAAGTATGAGGTGTGTTTGTAGTTATATTGACTTTTTGGTGGTAATCTATCTGGAGTGTAACAGCTGTTCTGTTAGGACATGAAAGGGCAATACGTTGGAGGGGATATTTGGACAGAGGCAGGAGGCTTAACACGAGAGTAAACCTTTCTGTGTGCATGTTTATCGCGTCATTAGTTTCTCTTTTTAGGTCTCGTCTGACCCAGCGCAGGCGCTGGTCTAGCGAGACTTTTTGTGAGGGCTCAAAAAAGTGCTACCACTGTAGCCCAGAGCTACAGTGTATGTGCGCGGGCGCGCGCGCCTCACTTTCGCGGCCGCACGGCTGCTTTGATGTTTGATCGCGATCACGTTCACTTTCGCGGCCGCACGCCTCTTTGATGTTCTCCGTGAGCCAGTTTTTTTTCTCCTGTTTATTACTTCTATGTAGTAATGGTGGCACCCGTGCGCCGCCATTACTACAGAGCAGTAATAAACAGAAACAAGCTTTGGCATAGCCAATAGGTCTAGCTTTTGAGACCTTATAAGTATTTACTTATGCAACTGTTGCATGGCTAAACACTTATAAGGTCCCAAAAGCGAGACCTATTGGCTATGCCAATGCTTGTTGTTATATGTACAAATGCCCAGGCACCCACACAGAACCAGGAGGGAGCCAGTGTGCACTCGCTTTTCATAGCCGATGTTGCTTTAATGAGCTCAAATACTGTTTCTGCCCATTTTGGGTTTCTTGCCTGTATCTCAATGATCCTATTGATGTGTTCATTGTTGATGCCTGGTAGAATCACTGCTACATCCTATTCCATGTTTGTTAATGTTCACCAAGCTTGGCGCAGCAGCATATAACAACATCTCAAGGATGGAGTGGAAAGAGAAGGGCATGTGAGCAACAGTTTAGCGTCCTGCGTTAACAACATCCAGGATCTGCTTAGCTCAGGCTACCGACAATAAGGCATCTAGCATGGATTTCAAACATGTATGCCTAAATCACACTGCATGATTCAGTGTGCAGTAATTGCAAAGCTCTTGAATCACTGGTTTAATCTGGCGTGTTCCTCGTCGATTGACAGACACAATGGAGTTGTGCGTTTGTGAGGCTTCCACGTCTGGACTTTTGCAGCCTCGCGCATCAAGCACACAATGATGCCAAGTGCAAATCTCTTTTCCTGCTCCGGGTGCATTTATAAACCATTACAGATATTCTAGCGTACAGACACAGGAACGCTTTTGTTTCTTCACTGTTTGTGTTTGGACAGTGCTCATTTTTTTAGCATTGCCTTGTAGAAAGTGTACTACTCCCATCTATTTGCTTCCCGTACTACCAGTTTATTTTGTAATATTTGAACACACCTGGCTTGTTTATTATGTAACATTTAGTGTAGGAAAGCACTTCAGATGTGTGAGTTCAAACTACCAGTTATACAAAAATTAAACTTTAGATAAGTACTTCGCAATGCAGTCCTCTAATGTGCCTAGTAGTGTCAAAGCTTCCACGTTAAACAACAGTAGATGTTGTAGCACCAAAGAAAATGTGTTGCAATTTCTAAATAGTTAGAAGGTTCCAAAGCTGACACTGATTGCATTGCAAATGCTGGTTTCTTGTTCTATTCTCTCCCTGCTGCCGAATACACGAGGGCTTGGTTAGGTTCTGGCAGAGTGGAAAGGAGTTAAAGCGGATAAGTGGTGGTAATTTATTTTCCCCACCGCCGCCTGAGTCAAAGTAAATCTACCTCCTATCCTCCCTTTGGCTTCGCAGGAGTAGGTAAAATCTGGGCCTTTTACTAGTTTGAGTAGTTTCTGTGCAGGTTACCAGTCTTGGTTGTTTTTCTACTTTCTTTCTCCCCCATGAGGGGTATTTATAGCAGTAGGCAGTATCCCTGCCTTTAAAATAAATATAAAAATAAATACATAAATGGTACCTGGGTACTGCTTATATCACCAGTTCCCATTCTAGAACTTTTGGTATGCTTTTACTCATTCAATAACATCTATGTCTGACACATGTACCCAAATGGATTACTTGGCCATCTGAGTTTACTCCTGTTTTTGTTCTACTGGCGCACAGCATACCATTGCTCCTGTGGCTAAGCTGGTTAGTACTTATTAAATTATATTTTGTGTGTCTATCTCTCACCCATCACAAAGCCAACTGCTGTGACCTATAACATAATAACTTCATCTTTGTGGTCATGTTACACCACATGGAAACACTTCCTGCATAGGCTCAGAACCAAAACAACCCCCCCTCCAACCACACTCTGCACAGTGTAGCTTGCTATCCGTGAAGGTGAACACGCCTGTGCTCCATATTGGAATAGTAAGCTCTCTCCAAATACTACAATACAATACTACAAGGGAGCTAAAACTCCCCTCCTAAAGGGCAGCCTTGAGCAGCAAAGTCTTGAAGAACTGCACTAACTGATGCCCTTACCTCAAAGATACTTGGGGTAAAGTTAGTGTTGTGACAAGTTGCTAGTGGGCAGGGTTCAATGTATTTCACCTTCAAATAACGATTGTATGGTTGGTTGCAGGTGACATCTCCCAATTTTGTGTGTCAGCAAGACAGGACCAAGTGCCTTGGAATCAGCCAGGATAGCCTGAGATACAGCGACCAGCCTTTAAAGGGTAGGGTGCAGTTTGATTTTCCTGGTTGACAGAGTTGACATACTTTCATCTTCTAATGCTGATAAAGGCAGATCGTGGGTCATATCTTGCAATAGTGAGAGGACCAATTGCCTAGTATTTAACAGGGCTAGCCTGAGACATTTTGGCCAGTGTGAATGTGGCACGATGTAGTTTGATTTTTTTTGACTTGTAGTACTCAGTGGGCCATATTCTCAAGGAGCTATCGCCGAGTTAACGGCACTTTAACACAGCCAAAGTCGCGATAAATTTACCGCCCCATTCACAAGCTGGTGCTAACAGCCCATATCACCAGTTTTCCGGTGTTAGCAGCCGCAAAAAGCATTGCCACAGATGACCCCGGCAACTATCGCTAATGAGATGCAGAGTAGGCGTTCCAGTGCAAAAAGCAGCGACAACACCACTCCACAACATTCTCAATAACCAGCCTGATCTGCGATAAGATCACAAAACAGGCAATAAGGCGCGTTAGCTCCAGGAAACTAACACCTGCTCCGACCTGGTGCGAAGTCCGACTACAATCTGCACCAGAAAAGAGAGCCCAGCCCAGAGCCACACCTGAAGAACAACAGATACCATGGAACAACTGAACATGCGTGCCGGACACGCAAGAGGGCCACAACACCCACCGCCACCACCCCCAGGACCCTCCCTCCCCGGCACCACCCCTCCCCCCAGCCAAAGACATGCCACAACCACTACACGGAATCATGTACCAAATAACCCGCATGATGTCGCACAAGCACATCTGGTTACATGCATGTGTCGTCACAAAAATAAGCATCACACATTCACCTTCAAAGCAACAAATGATAATTTATTAAAATAAACACAGAACAGAAATGAAGACACATGGCGGCTCCCCTCGGGACAATCCGTAGGTCACAGCCTGCAAGACAAAAATCATGATGAGAAGGTTTGTCCTGCGCACATCAAGGGACAGAGAGAGAGCGAAGGAGAGAGAGAGAACGAGAGAGATAGACGGACAGAGAGGGGGAGAGAGAGAGATAGACGGCAGAGAGGGGGCGAGAGATAGAGAAAAGAAGAGAGGGACAGGGAGAGAGGGTGGCGACACTGCGCACCCAGGCCACACTGCTCACCTGCTGCCACCGGTGTATCTCCAACCACGTGCTGGTATGTAGTGCAGTTCACCAGGTCCCACGTCTGAGACAGACCCGTCATCTGAAACAGAGTCTAGATACCTGAATGGCAAAGTACATACAATTGCACGCGACATCATCGCCTGCTAGCACCTGTGCACCCAAGCAGCTGCACCCCAGCCCCTCCAGCCACCCAGCGGTGCATGCCCGCCCCTGCGCACCCATGGCTCACTGCTCACCTTCTGCCACCGGCGTGTAGAAAAGAGGGCTCACCACGTGCTTCTACAAGCCACAAGCTCGGGGCCCGCAGGCATAGCACCCTCCACATCATGCAGCCCTGCTCCGCAGGCCACCAGGTCTCACATTTGGTACTGGGTCTTTATCGTATTTACGAATAGAAAACCGGAGCGGGCCGTGAGACTATTTAGTCCCGGTAAATCACATGAAGAATACACAAAGTATAATTGACAAGGTGCAATTGTGGCTATATAGGCTCCCAATGTGGATCATAGCTCTCGGGGTCATACAAGCTTGGACCCGGTTAACAGATACAATTACTTGGGAGATTTGGTATAAATGTTTGTAAGCCTGAAGAAGGTGGCGAATTAAAAGATACCACCCAAACGCGTCGCTCTTTTTGCTATATAGTTTTATAGGAAGGATCTGAACAACATTTGGCTGAAATAAAGGAGTCTCTGGCTTAAGAAGGCATCCAGGACAACATAGGATTTGAGCAGAAGATAATAAAATACTTACTGTACATCTATCCGTGAACATTACCATCTCGGTTCACGTATTTTAAGTGCCTTTGATACATAACATAGTGTAGTTTATTGACTTCCTTTAAACTACTAGGTTCTCCCATTTGTTATATGGATGATATGTTTTAAAAAGATTTTATGATATGAAATAAAGAATACATGATACATTTTTTTATATATTGTATTTTCGGTCTTTATTGGGTGCTGGTATTTAGTTCTGTTGACTGTATGTGAGTGATTTGGTGTATGCTCTATAAGAAACCCAAAGGGATCTTTTTATTTTGACATAGTGTCTTGATTACTCCATGGCAGAGGACATCCCAGTGCAACCAGCCTCATCGCAGGCTGCACACCCGCTCAGCCTCATAGGTGCCACTAACTCTGTGATCCAGGAGGCGACACCACGTGGCGGTAGCCCACTGGCTCAGGCCTACACTGCGGGCCAGCATGGCAAACAAAACCTGTGCCGTCCGCACCGCCGGGACAGGGCATCATCGCAGGCTGCACACCCGCTCAGCACTTAAGGTGCCCCTACCTCAGTGCACCAAAAGTCAACGTCCCGTGGTGGTGTGCCTGTGCCAGCCGCAGTGTATCCGGTGCCACCAAGTCTGTGCCCCACTAGTCATGGACCCTCAATAATTGGTTATCGTGGTGTGGGGGCCATCATGTCACCTACGGGCCTGCGGAATTATGATGTCGCAGGCCCCTGGGCCCCCATGCTTACATGCACACTGTTGAACTTGGCCCTTTTTGCAGGGTCATCCCTAAACTTTTTGCCTTCCTCCTGCATTTTTTCTGACCTGTTGTTGGCTGTTTTATGACTCTGGGCACTTTACCACTGCTGATCAGTGCTAAAGTGCATATGCGCTCCCCATTGTAAATTGTTATATTGGTTGGATTCCATAATTGGCTTATTTGGTTTACTGTCAGACCCCAGTAAAGTGCACCAGGAGTGCCAGGGTGTGTAAATACAAATGCCGCTGGTGGGCTTGCTGCACTGGTTGTGCCACCCACAGAAGTGGCCTGGTAAAATGTGTCTAGGGTCTGCCATCGCAGAACCTGCGTGCAGTCTGGTACTGTCATGCTGACTGGACAAGTGCACCCACTTGCCAGTCCCTAAACCTTCCCTTAACTTCATGTTAGTCACCCCTATGGTAGGCCCAAGGGCAGGGTGCGTTGTAAGCATAAGGTAGGACAAGCCCTGATGTGTGTGGCATGTCCTAATAGTGAATTACAGCCATTTTCGTTTTTCACTATTGTAAGGCTACCCTGTTCTCATAGGCCAGAATGGGCTGTTAAGATTGTTACATCCTATGATCCTAACATGCCCAGGGAACATGGTAGAAGATCGAGTTTAGTATGCCTGAACTCAGAATAATAAGGTACATCTTTTCGTAAGGTTTATTTTAATATTCTGCGTTTGCAAATGCCACTTTTAGAAAGTTGGCCTTTGCTTGCCTAACCATTTCAGCCCGCCTCTGCGTGATGTGTATCTGCTGTCTGGCTTGTGTGAGTGACAGGGCTGGGGAAACCCAGATGGGCAGGGCTAGGTAGCCTGGTGGTGAATAGAAAGATTGACAGGTAGATGGGTGGGAGGAGTACACCTGGACTCTGAATAGGACTGTGCTCTGCCACCACAATGCCGGCTCCGCCCCCTGTGGAGCGTCTGATGACTCTGCCCTGCACTCTGAAAGAAGAAGCCTGCATCGCGTCAACAAAGTGCTCCAGAACCAGACTGAACTAGGCAAGGGCCCCCCTGGCCTGGGAGAACAAAAGAAATGCAGTATAAATGTAGGAGCCCTGCTTCTAAGAAATCAGATCCGCTTTTGACCCAAGAAGAATCTCTGCCTGAGGAGGAGGCACCGGGAAAGCTGTAAGGAGGAAGACTGTCCCTATCCTGGGGGACTGGCCTGCAGTGGTGACCTTGCTGCCAAAGGAGAGAAGAGGAACCTTTTGCTGAAGACTTTGCTTTATTTTTACTTTCAAGAAACGTGTGCTTTTCAAAACGATCTCCAAGGGCTTGGAAGCGAGCTTGCCCCCTGAACTGAGCCCCAGGACCATTGGGCTCAACCTGACCTTCACTCGCCCACCGCTGGATCGTTGTGTTCCTTCCCTCGCCGGAGTCGTGACTCTTGTGCCCCCCAGCCCCTCCTTGAGCCGTGACCTGACTGCTTAGCCGCCCCTGCCTTGGGAAGAGCCTCGCTCGATCTGAGCCGCTCCCCCGACGCCGTGCTGGGCTGCCCCGTCACCTCGCTCGCCGGAGGCTCGCTGTGCACCTTCACCCCTCCCGCCGGAATCGGCGTTGTGAGCATCCTCAAGTCTCGGACGGCCCGGACGTAGAAAGCGTGCCCGGCTGCCCCGCTTTGCTCACTTGCCAACCTGAAACACCCCGCTCTTGCCTTAAGCCTGAAGGATCAGACCCCCCCTCGTAAAGCGTGGGAGCCCCGGACGCCGCCTCGCCCTTTTGAAAGAGCCGCTGAGTGTCCCGCAACCACCTTCACGAAAAGAAACAAAGGTACTGTACTTACGAACTCGACCGCGAGCTCGCATCGGATCCAGGGTCCGCAACGTTCTGTTTTCCCTGCCGTCTGACGCGTGCCTCCCGGTTACCGTCTCAGCGTGAAGTGCGCTAAGACCCACAGTTCCCCTTGTTGCCCGCTAAGAAGACTTTCCGTATAAAAGAACTTTCCGTATTCATAAAGATTGTGGCCCCACCGTTTCACCGTTACTGGGTCTTGTACTAAGTCTGCTGAAAATATATAAAAGCTTTATTTTTTGTATACAACCTGCCTGGTGTCCGTTTGTGGTGCATGCAAAGAGTTTACTGTGTGTATAATTGCAAATGCTTAACCGTGTACGCCCTGAGGTTTAGCCTTGACTGCTCGCGCCACGCACCTAGAGGGTGAGCAGGGGTTATTCTAAGGAGCCATCCTTCACCCTGACTAGAGGTAAGGGGTCCCTGCTTATCGCTGGTACTTACCTGCGCCAACCGGAGCCCCCTCATTTCTAACATTGGAGGCAGCGGTGAGGATTTTCGAATTTGCATTTGTAGTTTGTATACAGTAAATCATTGATCACCACATAGTGAGTGCAGACCAGTAACGCAGCCACAATACTATTGATTTTTTGTATTGCCAAGAATCTCCATTTTTGAGAAACCATGTCTGGTTCACTCCCTGCAGGAAGGGCAGCCTCTATAGTCTCTGGAATGGATGATGTAGATTGGGGAGAAGGCGCACTTGAGAGCTAGCTACACAAATAAGGATTTGAAAGGTTTTTGCTCAAAGTTCAGAATTTCCCAAACTGGATTGAAAAACAAGGCCCAACTCGTAAAGGTGCTGAGGGCCTGGTATGAGTCAAGGGCACCAGAGAATGTGGTGGAAGTGGTTACACCCGAAAGCGTCCATGAGGTTGCCAGAGGCCTGTCGCCAGAAGAGTTGGCAAACAGGGAAGAAACCAGGGCACATGAAGTGGAGATGGCAAAGCTTAGTGGGCAGATGGATATGGACAAACAAAGGCTGGCTCTGGAAGAAAAGAAAATGCAAATAGAGCATGACTTGATAATGAGGAAGCTTAACTTAGAGATCGAGAGGCTTGAGACCATGAGTGTCTCAGTCCAGCAACAAGAAATATGTGTAGCTCAGAGATTGAGCTTTGCTGAGTGGGAGGAGGAATCCAGCTCAGATGGTGGCAGCGATATTGAATTTTTTAGTGCCGAGAGAGTAGTACACACACCCAGAGACTTGGCACCTGACTTGAAGGAGGGGGTTAACATACACCAGGAGATTCAAGGACATGAGGTAGCTCCAGTAGTGCGCAGTGTCCCTGAGAGTAATAGGGTAACTGGTGCAGGGGTTCATGGTCCTAGTGGTGGGAGGGACAATCTACTGACTCTAGATGAGAGGTGCAGGGAGAGGGGTTCCCCCATAATTGAAGTCCTGATATGTGAGTGTAAAGACCGCCCAGAAGAGTGTGGGTTGTGTGACAGAGACAGTCAGATACTGTCTTGCCAGTCTCAGGGGAGGGGTGTGGAGTACGTGTGTGAGGCACTGGATGGTGAGGTGAAGGATAGTTTGGTTAACCCTGCTAGGGGGCTGTGTGATCCAATTGTGGAAGAGCATATTGTAAGTCCCTGTTTTCCAGAGCTATGCCAACACCTGTGGGAGAGTGAGTTCTCTGACCGCAGGGAGCTCACATTGGAGGCAGACCTTTTGGTGGGGACCAGAGGGTCTGGAAAGGCATTGGGGAGTGATCCCAAGAGGAGTGGTTCAGGTATCTTCACACCCAGTGTGGTGGAAGTGGCTCAGAGTAGCCCAACTAGGCCCTGTAGTAGTGAGAGGGGTGTAGGGCCTCACGTCCTGTCTTTAAGGGGAAGGAGTGAGAATGGGTTATGTCCCGGTAGTGCCCAACCTCAGTCTCAGAACTTGGATGGTTCTTTAAGGGAACACCAGGTGAGGAGCCTAGTCTGTTCTGAGGGGCTGCCCGTTGTGCGGGATCCCCTAGTGTCTGGTGATCGGGGAGTGTCTGTAAGCAGGCCTCCCTCAGTTCTGGTATCTGGCAGTACCGCTCCAGTTGGGAGGGTGCAGAAGTCCAGATTGAGGGGTGAGAGGGGGAAAGAGTTCCCAGTGGAAGAACCAGTGGGTCAGGGGCCAGCCAGAAGGGCTGCGGCACCAGTGAATGACCAAGGTGACACCACTTCTGTCCTGGGGGATCTTCGTGCACTGTCAGATGGACAGGGGTCGGGAGATCTGCGCCAGGCAGACTGTCACACGACACATGAGTTATGTGTCACCCTCAGGGGGGGCATGCATGCTCCCTGGGAAGTCCTGGTGCGCCAGGCGAGCATTCAACCGCATGGGTTGGTCCCAGGGTTTGGAAGCCAGGTTCAGGGGTTATCTGACCTGGAGGGTGGGACAACTGTAATCTGTGTCCTGACCCATGTTGCTTCTAGGGGTACCACTCCAGTTGGGTGGGTACAGCCATCTGGAAGGGGGTGCAGAGGGAGGGAGTCCCCTCCTCTGACCCCGGCTCAACTGAAGGGTTTAGACCCTAGGTTGGAGGGCCAGGTTCAGGGTGTCCCCCCTGACCTGGACGCCCAGTTGCAGGATAGAACCCCTGAACTGGAGGGCGAATTGCACAGGACACCTGCCATAGGTGCCCTAGCAATTCTGGAAGGGGGTACCACTCCAAGTGGGAGGGTACAGAGCCCCAAGGAGGAGGACCGGGTGTGGGAGATGCCACCCCAGTCTTTGGTCCAGCCGCCGGGTACAGGCCTGGGGCTGGTGGGTCGGTGCCAGGATGTCATACCTGACCTGACAGGAGGGAGAATGGACAAAGGTTGCCAAGCACCTGGGGCTACTGCCCCCCGCTCCCTGGCGCCACAGAGGTTTGAGAGCCCTGAGAGGCATAAGGCCTGGGTCTCATCACTGACTACTGTCAGTGGCCACTGTGGCATTTTGCTGTCTGTCTGTTGGGACACACCAGTGAGCCAGTTAAGGTTAGGTGCTGCACAGGTGGTGTCCACAGGTGAGGAGAAGGGTTCCCCATGGATTGGCTTGGTGGGCCCTGATAGTATGGACAGAGAGATTCCAATAGGTTCAGATTGGCGTAGAACTGGAGTCTGCCCCTGCAGTTGCGGGCCAGGTCCTCGTTCTATCGTCCCAAGCAGGGAAGACCATCACGGTGGTGATTGGTCTGCCCTGCGTTTTGGCTGGAAGGGGGTAGTGTTGGACTTGGCCCTTTTTGCAGGGTCATCCCTAAACTTTTTGCCTTCCTCCTGCATTTTTTCTGACCTGTTGTTGGCTGTTTTATGACTCTGGGCACTTTAACACTGCTGATCAGTGCTAAAGTGCATATGCGCTCCCCATTGTAAGTTGCTATATTGGTTGGATTCCATAATTGGCTTATTTGGTTTACTGTCAGACCCCAGTAAAGTGCACCAGGAGTGCCAGGGCGTGTAAATACAAATGCCGCTGGTGGGCTCGCAGCACTGGTTGTGCCACCCACAGAAGCGGCCTGGTAAAATGTGTCTAGGGTCTGCCATCGCAGAACCTGCGTGCAGTCTGGTACTGTCATGCTGACTGGGCAAGTGCACTCACTTGCCAGTCCCTAAACCTTCCCTTAACTTCATGTTAGTCACCCCTATGGTAGGCCCAAGGGCAGGGTGCGTTGTAAGCATAAGGTAGGACAAACCCTGATGTGTGTGGCATGTCCTAATAGTGAATTACAGCCATTTTAGTTTTTCACTATTGTAAGGCTACCCTGTTCTCATAGGCCAGAATGGGCTGTAAAGATTGTTACATCCTATGATCCTAACATGCCCAGGGAACATGGTAGAAGATCGAGTTTAGTATGCCTGAACTCAGAATAATAAGGTACATCTTTTCGTAAGGTTTATTTTAATATTTTGCGTTTGCAAATGCCACTTTTAGAAAGTTGCCTTTGCTTGCCTAACCATTTCAGCCTGCCTCTGCATGATGTGTATCTGCTGTCTGGCTTGTGTGAGTGACAGGGCTGGGGAAACCCAGATGGGCAGGGCTAGGTAGTCTGGTGGTGAATAGAAAGATTGACAGGTAGATGGGTGGGATGAGTACACCTGGACTCTGAATAGGGCTGTGCTCTGGCACCACAATGCCGGCTCCGCCCCCTGTGGAGCGTCTGATGACTCTGCCCTGCACTCTTAAAGAAGAAGCCTGCATCGTGTCAACAAAGTGCTCCAGAACCGGACTGAACTAGGCAAGGGCCCTCTGGCCTGGGAGAACAAAAGAAATGCAGTATAAATGTAGGAGCCCTGCTCCTAAGAAATCAGATCCGCTTTTGACCCAAGAAGAATCTCTGCCTGAGGAGGAGGCACCGGGAAAGCTGTAAGGAGGAAGACTGTCCCTATCCTGGGGGACTGGCCTGCAGTGGTGACCTTGCTGCCAAAGGAGAGAAGAGGAACCTTTTGCTGAAGACTTTGCTTTATTTTTACTTTCAAGAAACTTGTGCTTTTCAAAACGATCTCCAAGGGCTTGGAAGCGAGCTTGCCCCCTGAACTGAGCCCCAGGACCATTGGGCTCAACCTGACCTTCACTCGCCCACCGCTGGATCGTGGTGTTCCTTCCCTCGCTGGAGTCGTGACTCTCGTGCCCCCCAGCCCCTCCTTGAGCCGTGACCTGACTGCTTAGCCGCCCCTGCCTTGGGAAGAGCCTCGCTCGATCTGAGCCGCTCCCCGACGCCGTGCTGGGCTGCCCCGTCACCTCGCTCGCCGGAGGCTCGCTGTGCACCTTCACCCCTCCCGCCGGAATCGGCGTTGTGAGCATCCTCAAGCCTCGGACGGCCCGGACATAGAAAGCGTGCCCGGCTGCCCCGCTTTGCTCACTTGCCAACCTGAAACACCCCGCTCTTGCCGTAAGCCTGAAGGATCAGACCCCCCTCGTAAAGCGTGGGAGCCCCGGACGCCGCCTCGCCCTTTTGAAAGAGCCGCTGCGTGTCCCGCAACCGCCTTCACGAAAAGAAACAAAGGTACTGTACTTACGAACTCGACTGCGAGCTCGCATCGGATCCAGGGTCCGCAACGTTCTGTTTTCCCTGCCGTCTGACGCGTGCTTCCCGGTTACCGTCTCAGCGCGAAGTGCGCTAAGACCCACAGTTCCCCTTGTTGCCCGCTAAGAAGATTTTCCGTATAAAAGAACTTTCCGTATTCATAGATATTGTTGCCCCACCGTTTCACCATTACTGGGTCTTGTACTAAGTCTGCTGAAAATATATAAAAGCCTTATTTTTTGTATACAACCTGCCTGGTGTTCGTTTGTGGTGCATGCAAAGAGTTCACTGTGTGTATAATTGCAAATGCTTAACCGTGTACGCCCTGAGGTTTAGCCTTGACTGCTCGCGCCATGCACCTAGAGGGTGAGCTGGGGTTATTCTAAGGAGCCATCCTTCGCCCTGACTAGAGGAAGGGGTCCCTGCTTGACGCTGGTACTTA
This sequence comes from Triturus cristatus, assembly GCF_964204655.1. NCBI lineage: Eukaryota > Metazoa > Chordata > Amphibia > Caudata > Salamandridae > Triturus > Triturus cristatus. The sequence continues at coordinate 266,378,628 of NC_140590.1, forward strand.
CCTGCGCCAACCGGAGCCCCCTCATTTCTAACAAACACCACACAGATACACCCTGAGAGAAGTTGGAAATGATGTTGTACGCCTGCGCCTGGCCCTATTTATTGGCAGGGTCACATGTGCTGTGACGCGTGTGCTGGATGGGTGTGGTGTGGGTGTAAGCCAGCCGTGAGGGAGTGGCCATGGCATGCTGACAACTAGACCTGTGAGCAGCAGTTCACTACAGTCCAGCGTAACGGTTTGAACAATGGCCCCGGAGCTCTGGGCGTGGTTCCGTATGGGCTGGACAAGTAAGTAACAAATTAGTGTGTGGCTATTATTGCATCGGCGCCACCCGGACGACAATCGGCAATGTGTCATCCTGCGACCCAACTCCAACTACATGAGCCACATGAACGTAAGAGAAATTCACTGACCCTACATTCATCCATACTACCACACTTGAAAGACCATAGAGACGACACATCTGTGTGATTCGGAATGTTTAATGCACATTCAGGGGAGTGTTGCATCTGGAGCAGGAAAGGACCATGCAAAGCCCACTGTCAAATGTTGGCCCCATGGGGGGCCAGCCAGAGTCATTCAGGGAGTGACAAGTACAAAGGAAGTTGTGAAGAGTTCAGTCTGCAGTCTGATAGCTGTGTCATTGGCGATCAAACAGAATATGGAAGTCCATTGCGAGGTCCAAGGTGAGTGTCGAAGAGTGTATCGGGGGACAGTGGAAGGTGATGATGCAGAGGGCAAAACCAAGCTGAAACCGGCCATATGGCAGAGATGAATGCTACAGTTTTCTCCGTACCAGTAAGGAGGTTTCATCCGCATCTTCCACCTCTTCTGTTTCATGTGCCTCATGTGTGGGTGGTGCTGGCGTTTCTCCAGCACTGTGTGGGAGTGACACCTCAGGGTTTGGAGGTGGAATGTCTGCCTCACTGTGTGGCACTGACACTTCAATGGGTGGAGATGTGGATGTAGTGGTAGCAGCAGCATGCATCTGCGCCAGGCCTTGTGGCAGCAATGCCATGAGGATGGTTTTGAGGTCATTGTGGAACCCAGCTACCTCTCGCTGGTGTGCAGCCGTGGCAGCCGCTCTTTCCGCATTGGCCCGCTCCATGGTCTCCATGAGCCTCCGCATGAGTCCCAACTCCCGGGCGAGCTCGCTGGAGCCACCCTGACTAGACAGTCACTCTTGTCGCACAGTCAGGACTCTGGCGATGTCAGCCATGGTTTGTTGGATGCATGGAGCGGACTGTCAATGTCCGTTAGGGACTGTGAGTGGTCCCTGATGGGACTTAGACACCCACGTATGGCATCTAGTTTGTCTGCCATGCGGTCAAAGCCCACCCGCACCTGTTCAGCCAGCTGCTCCTGGCATCCCAACACATGGCGTTGGAATGCTATGTGTTCTTCGTGGGGGTCCTGGGAGGCAGCCGTGGTGGTGGGTGCTGCCTGCTGTGTGGCCTGTGCAGTGGGTGGGGTGTCCCCGTTACAGCTGGGCTGCCCTGTTCCTGGAGGAGGGGTGCGGAGACTGTTAATGAACTCTTGGAGGGCGTCAGAGTTGAAGCTGTGGTGGTCCTCTTCGTCATCAGAGAAAAGAGGTTCGGGCTGCTCTGCAGGAGGTGTTGATTGTCCCTCTCCAATGTGAAGGGGAGATGCAGTTTAACAATGTGTTCACATATGTGTTGTAGCATTGTACATGTTTACATACAGACTGCATGACTGTGTACATCGGGGCTGTTTCGGAGGTGCTGCCCATTTGCTGCGGGACAGTGGACATTTTGACAACATCCCAGATGTGTGTTTGTACTTGTACAATATCAACACAGATTTCCCTGCAATGCCACTTGTGATTGGCCAGTGTCTACACCCAGTCGGCACCAGTTGTGTCCTGTGTTCTGGTGTGGACGTGTTGGGGTTTGTGCCACTTTGTTGTCAGTGTTGATGTGCTCTGCATGTTATGTGTGTGTGCTGTATTGGGGGGCTGCTGCTCTATTTTGCTGCCCCTTATTCCTTTCATGCGGTGTGCCTTTGACTTCTTTGCTTGTACAGTGCTGACATGTAGCATACTTGGGTACATTGTTCTCTTGGTGGGAGTTGGGGTCTGGGGCATGGTTTGTCCGCAGATGTGCTGTGCTGACTTGTGCATGTGTGCCATTGTGCCCATCTCCCTCAGTCCCCCCAGTCTCTGGTCGTCACTCACCCTGGTGCTGTTGTGTCCAGTCCTGTTGAGCAGTGTCCGGTTCCCCGACTCCAGCCACCGTCTCCCCACTGATGACTGTGGACACCATTGTCTCCATTTCATCCAGCACCTCCTGTGGCGCAGGAGTCCCACCTCCAGTCTGCATTGCTGCCTTCCGGTTGTTGGCGAGTTTCTACTTGGATTTGCGCTTGACGTCATTCCAGCGCCTCTTGACCTCTTCCATTGTCCTTTTCAGCACTCCGACTGCATTCACCTTGTCCACGATGGACTGCCATAGTCCATTTTTTGTTGCCAATGACACAGTGGAGGTGACGAACAGTAGTTGATGGTGTTCGACCACCTCCGTTATCAGGATCCTGTTTTCCTGCGGACTGAAGCGCTTCTTCCCACTCTTCTTCTCCTTGCCCTTCCCTGACCCCGAGGTCCCAGGCAGGTCCTCCGGGGGGCTTTTGGGGTTCTGGTTCTCCTTCGTACTTGGTCCGGCAACATCCATTGTGCTTGGCTGTTGTTTGGCATTTGTTTGTCAGTTTTTTCTACTTTTAGGGTGATTGTTTCCGCCTGACGTGTGTGAATTGCAGGTCTGTAGCTAGTTTTCGCAGATTTTTGGAATCGCGATTGGCATCATCGCAGCTTTTTTTGCGTTTAGCATTTTTGGGGCGTGGTGTTAATTTCATCGCGGTCAGTTGACGCGTTATCTGGGGAATATCGCATGGTACCGCTGTGTTGTGAATACCTGGTAAACACGGCGTAAATTTCCCACGAAGGACTGCAATGTTGAGGGTTGCGTTAAGTAACTTTTGCAATGGTTATCAAGCGTTCTTGAGAATATGCCCCAGTGTACTTACACCTTCTGATGTCGATAAAGGCAGAATGCCGATGATTTGTGGGTTGAAGCCTACCAGCCAGCACAGCTGCTTGGTTTGCTAAAGACATCTTGGGGACATTCAGAAAGCTTCCCTGGGAATACATTCAGCCTATTGCTTACCACTGACTTTGTGGTTTGTAACTCGCATTTGCTTGCTTTCTGTTTCCTGGCTTTATTTGTTTTAGCCTGTCCAGCATGTCTTTGTCACTCCTGTGGAGCAAACCGTGTACACCATTGCACATTGTATTCTTCCACGAGTCCTTGATTTCTGTACATAGGTCTTTATATCTTGTTCTTATCTTGCCACATTTGCTGTGAGGTCAATTGTCAGGATCTGTGTTCCAGGGAGCTTGGTGTTTACCTTTCTTTCTCTGACTTCTGAGAGCGACAATCACACTGGGTACTGGAGGTGTGTTTGAGGAAGGCTGTGAAATTTCACACTCAACAACATATAAATGTCAGGCTCTGTCTTCCACGGAGCTAGGTGCTTACCTTTCTTTCTCTGACTTCTGAGAGTCACACTGGGTACTGGAGGTGTGTTTGAGGAAGGCTGTAAAATGTTATTTTTCTAACACTCAACAACATATAAATGCCATTAAATTAAGTGTGCAGATATTTCAGAATATATCCGAACTAGGAAAGCACAAATGAAACACAAGTTTTGGAAATTCTGATGTGCAGTGGATGCAAATATTTTAATATGATCAAACCAAATCAATACACTAGATGATGTAATTTCCGCACATTGTTTGTGCGCTGTATAGGCTTATCAGTAAAACAGTATGTCTGTGCAAATGTAATGGCCATTTTAATTGGAAATGTGTCTGTGATGACAGTGTGCTACCACACTATGCATACTTCATTTTACGCCATTCCACTGTTCTCTTCTCTACTCCACTCTACCCACTCCACTCTGCATCACTGCACTCTACTCTGCACAACTGCACTCTTCACCACTGCACTCTACAATCAATCAATTATTCAATGAGGATTTATATAGCGCTGTTAATTACCCGGAAGGGTACCCAGGTTCTTTCAGGTCCCGGAAGACTCATTCGAACAGCCAGGTTTTGAGGGTTTTTCTGATTTACGGATGTGAGGTGATGGTCTGGAGCTGCATGGGGAGGCTGTTCCAGGTCTTTGCTGTGATATAGGAGAAGTAGTGTCCTCCACTCCAGCTTCTGCGGTTGCAGGGCATGTGGGCAAGTGACAGGGAAGTGGAGCATAGTTTTCTGGCTTGTTGGTGGAAGTTGAGGCGATGGTTAATGTAGGCAGGTCCTTGGTTGTGTAGCGCTTTATGTGCGTGGGTAAGCAGCTTAAATTGGCATCTCTTCTGTGCTGAGAGCCAATGGAGTTGCCTGAGGTGGGATGTGATGTGGGTTCATCGGAGGAGGTCAAGGATGAGTCTGGTTGTCGCGTTCTGTATGATTTGAAGTCTCTGTTAGAGGTGTGTGGCAATTCCTACGTAGGGATTGTTGCCATAGTCCAGTCGGCTGGTGATGAGGGGCTCAGTCACAGTGCGTCTTGTGTACTGGGGTAGCTATTTGAAGATTTTCCGTATCATGCACAATGTGAGGAAGCATGAGAAGGAGACGGTTTTGATCTGTGATTTTATGGTGAGCTTGTTCTCAATGATAATTCCGAAGTTTCTGGCATGGTCAGCGGGGGTGGGTGCGTATCCTAGGTCTGGGGGCCACCAGGAGCCATTCCAGGGGTTGCTGTTGTTGCTAAGGATCATTACTTCCGTCTTGTCCATATTCAGCTTCAGGCAGTTGTTCTATATCCAGTCAGCAACAATTGTCATGCATCTGTGGAAGTTGGTACTGGTGGTGGTAGGGTCATCGGTGAGGGAGAGGATGAGTTGGGTGTCGTCTGTGTAGGATATTATGTTGAGGCCGTGTGCTCTGCCGATGTTGGCCAGTGGGGTCATGCAGGCGTTGAAGAGAGTAGGGCTGAAGGATGAGCACTGGGAGAAACCGCAGATGATATCCTTGGGTTTGGAGGTGAAAAGATGTAGGTGGACCCTCTGTGTCCTTCCGGTGAGGAAGGAGGTGATCCATCTGAGCGCGTCCCCTTGGATGCTAATGTAATGGAGTCTTTCGATCAATGTGTGGTGGGATATGGAGTCAAAGGCTGCCAAGATGTCAAGGAGGATCAGAGCCACTGTTTCTCCGAAGTCAAGGAGGTTTTGGATGTCGTCTGTGGCTGCGATTAGGGTTGTCTAGACTAGGCTGTGATTGCTCCAGAGACCAGATTGGAAGGCATTGAGTAGCTGGTTATGTTATGGGGTTTTGTAAAGCGCCCTAATACCACTAGTGTCCCGAAGCCTAAGGCACAGTAAGATGGTCAGAGATCGCGATGACTAGGAAAATAAAAGTCGAAACCTCTGAAGAGAAAAAGGAATTAGTCTGTGGATTTCAAAAGCCAAGGTTTTAAATCTTTCCTGAATGTCAGAAGATTGGATTGTAGTCCTAGATAGTTAGGTAACAAATTTCACCATTTTGCGGCAGCACAGGAAAAACCTCTCCTACTCCGGGGAGATTTTTTTTATTCTGGTGACCTGTACTTTGTAAGCGGAACTGGACCGTAAGGGAGAGAGGATGTAGCCTCACGGCTAGAGCGGTCAATCTCAAGGCTGGGGAACTGGGTTTGAGTCTCAGGAAAGACGCTCAACATCCTGTGATTCAGGGCAAATCACTGTGTTAGGTCTCTGGCGCATGACGTCTACAGTAAGTGAGTGGGACCGTTCAATAGTGAAATACGATCATGCACGAATCAGGCAGTTTCAGACATTGACATGGAAAACTACATCTCCCATGAGGCAATGGGTGTTTTTGTAGTTTTAAGGAGACAAATTCCAAGCCGTTAATTAAGGATGAGGCACGTCGGTCGACGTGCATAGTTTTGAAGAGATTCTTTGTTTCCACGAAAGACTTTGGTTCTAGCTTCTACTCTTGGATGTCTATTGTTTTGTTGACAGGTTGCGGAGGGCTGAGAAAGCTGATTCCGTTCCTTTCTTGTCTGCGCCTGCCTATCGGAGTTCGGAGGAGGTGAGGAGAGGGTCTGAGCTTCACGAACTAACGGAGGTGATCTTGTTGTTCTTAGCGGCGGCGGCATGAGAAGGCTGAGGTGAGTTGCGAATGCGGTGAAGTAACTGCATCTGAGTTGCCTTTTGGTCGAGTCCAGTATTCAGGAGGCAAAGAACAGTGTTGCATGGATTGAGTTTGGGCAAAAGGATGCTATGCGCAATACTTGGATTTAGAGACATTTTTCTTTACTCACGTTTCCTTGCTACTTGAACACATTGACATTGGATGTTCTTTTATTCCTTCGGGGAAAGAAGTAACTGTGGAGTGGTTGTGTTCAAGGCTCCTATCACAACCTTGCTGCTCCTTCTCATCTATATGCACGTTTGTTTTGATTACTCATTTTTTGTTTGAAGAAGGATTCTGCTGCTCATTTTTGATTGAATTGATTATTGTTTGAGGGGTATGTATGAAACCAAGTATGATTCAAATGCTTAAATGGTTTAAGGTAGTAAATGTGTGGTGACTAATGACACTTCTTGTTTTCTTGTTTCAAGGATAGAGTACGTAGTATTGGGGCACTTGCATTGCGGTGTGAAAGAAGTGAGAGAACACCGTAATCTTGGCTCAGGTATGTGGGGTTCCCTTATTTAGCGAAAATTACTGAGAGTAGTTTTTCCATACGTTTAATCCCTTCTCTCTCTCTTCTTTCAGGTTTCTCTTCTTCCCAGCTGTTCCCTTCCTATCCCTTCCCCCGCTTGATCACCCTAATATTCTGCTTCATGTATCTGAATTGGGGGTATCGAGAGGTGGACCCATTTGAGCATCATCGTTCGGATCCTGAGGAGTTCCTTCTTTCACCCTGGAGAAGGTGACCACCGTGTTTGCAGAGATATTGGGTTAAGCGCTGTATTGTGGCTCGCGCTATTTTAAACTCATCCAGTTTTGTATTTATGTTTATTTTGTTTCCATTCCCCCTGATTTTAACCCGCTGCTGCGACCCCCCCCGCCCCTTACCGCACATAATTCGAGTGAAACCACCGCTCTTTTGCGGGTCCGGGCTCCGGGGCTCTTGGGTCACGTGACGATGCCATCTTGGGAAGGCAGTTCCCTTCCTTTGTTTGGGGGTTAGCGCGCTAGCGCTCTTCACCGCCACTCACCTATTTAAGGTGAGCTTTGACACGGGGTCAGCCTGGAGAAGGTGACCACCGTGTTTGCAGAGATATTGGGTTAAGCGCTGTATTGTGGCTCGCGCTATTTTAAACTCATCCAGTTTTGTATTTATGTTTATTTTGTTTCCATTCCCCCTGATTTTAACCCGCTGCTGCGACCCCCCCCGCCCCTTACCGCACATAATTCGAGTGAAACCACCGCTCTTTTGCGGGTCCGGGCTCCGGGGCTCTTGGGTCACGTGACGACGCCATCTTGGGAAGGCAGTTCCCTTCCTTTGTTTGGGGGTTAGCGCGCTAGCGCTCTTCACCGCCACTCACCTATTTAAGGTGAGCTTTGACACGGGGTCAGCCTGGAGAAGGTGACCACCGTGTTTGCAGAGATATTGGGTTAAGCGCTGTATTGTGGCTCGCGCTATTTTAAACTCATCCAGTTTTGTATTTATGTTTATTTTGTTTCCATTCCCCCTGATTTTAACCCGCTGCTGCGACCCCCCCTGCCCCTTACCGCACATAATTCGAGTGAAACCACCGCTCTTTTGCGGGTCCGGGCTCCGGGGCTCTTGGGTCACGTGACGACGCCATCTTGGGAAGGCAGTTCCCTTCCTTTGTTTGGGGGTTAGCGCGCTAGCGCTCTTCACCGCCACTCACCTATTTAACGCTCGCCTGGAGCGAAGCGGTCACGCGTAGCGGTCACACCTTACCTACGCCTGAGTCTCGCCAGAGTCCTGCCCGTCTGCGCCCGTCAGCGCTAAGGCAGGGCTAGGGCAGGGCTCTCTGGCTGTCCCAGGATGATATCTGCCGGAGACCTGCATCTACTGCGTTGCGTGGTAAGTGGTTGCCATCATGGTGCTTTGGATCCTTTAAGTGGACCTTATCAGTGTCCCACCTGTTCTTTCAAACTTTCGACACCATTGCCTATTGTGAGTCGCCAACCCATAGCTCCTATGGTCCATATGCTAGACTCTGTTTTGGACTCAGTTACCCGTCCTGCCCTCAAAATCTTCCACCTGAACGTGAGATCACTGGCTTCTCATTCTCAAGAAGTATTCTCTCTGATCACTGATGAGAACCCGGATATCTTTTTCTTTACTGAAACTTGGCTGCATGACCAATCTACGGCTGTTATAAACTTAGCCCTCCCAGTGGGATATATTATGCACTCGCATCACCGTAACGCTAGAGGTGGAGGCATCGCGGTTGCGGTTAAAACATGCTATCCGTGTGCCTGGAACCCGACCATCATAGCAGGATGTGAGAGCGCACATTTTAACATTACAGTAAATCCCCACTTTACTTTGTCGGGACTATTAATCTATAGGCCTCCCGGTCCAGAGAGCGCTTTTCGTCTTAGTCTTCTGGAGGTGGTCTCCTCCCTAGTCATGAAAACAGCCAACTTCACGATCATTGGAGATCTTAATCTGCATATGGATGCCCCACTTTCCAACTCGGTCCATAGCTTCTTAGCTGATCTTGAAGCTTTTCAATTACTCCAACTGGTAGAATTACCGACTCACACTGGCGGACATTTGCTTGACCCCTTTTTGACGAATATCTCCACCAATATCTTAGTGCTCCAGCCCAAGCCTATGGCCTGGACCGATCATTATTTGACCGAGACGCATATTGTCACTCACACTCCTTCCCCTAGAAACAATACTCCTGATATTCTCAAACGTCCCTGGAGAAACCTGAATTTAGAGCACTTTCATCATCTTTTGATGAAGTACCATCCTCAACCTCCTAAGGAAGTTTCCCTTGGCTATGACAGCTTTTGTGAGTGGTTAGACCACTCACTAGACATTCTTATACCTGCTAGGTGGAGTAAGACTAGATCAAGTCCCTCCAGCCCTTGGTACAACGATTCCCTTAAGTTGCTGAAATCTTCTTGCAAAAAAGCGGAACGCGCATGGCGCAGAACCTATGATGCTGACCTTAAATCAGCCTACAGGACCTGCACCAGAACGTACCATCGGGCCATATGCACAGCCAGGGCGGCCTTTTACTCTCAGGAGATAAAGAATATTACGAACCCGACTAAGGTTATCTTCAGGGTGTGTAAGGACCTCACCAGTAGAAAGACCGCTACCACTTTTACAGCTTCCATGGCTCATTGTGAGGATTTGGCCTCGTTCTTTGTTGAAAAGGTTGACGCCATCTACAGGTCATTCTCTCAGTCCTCTATCAGCAAGACTATCAGAGCCCCATTGACCTCTAAACGGCTACAGGTCATTCCAAGCCCCACGCAAGAGGAGTTCAAAGCTTTGATGATTAAAGTTAAATCCGGGTCACCGGATGACCCTATGAGACCAACTCAATTTCGGGAACTTGCCGAGTGTTGCTACCCGGCTATGCACAGTCTTATTGATCTCTCTTTTAGCACCGGCAGTGTCCCCATTGCTTGGAAGCAGGCTACTATTTTACCTATTCTTAAAAAACCTTCCCTTGACCCCGCAAAATCAGAGCATTACCGACCCATCTCCCTTCTCCCTTGGATGGCCAAATTAGCCGAAGCTCATGCAAACCGCATTCTATCTTCTCATCTGCAGGAAGCTAACATACTGGATAAATCCCAGAATGGATTCCGAGCGGGCCACAGTACCGAGACTGCTCTCTTGGTGGTGGTGGAACATATTAGGAAATTGTTGGACCAGGGTCAGACGGCGGCACTGATCCTACTGGATCTTAGTGCCGCCTTTGACACGGTCTCCCATCATATCCTTTTACAGCGTCTTGGGGAGGCAGGAGTTGGAGAGATGGCACTCGAGTGGTTTCGCTCCTTTCTTACGGATCGAACCTTCAAGGTATCTTCACCGCCCTATGTCTCTGCCCCTCGCCCCATTCTTCAGGGTGTTCCGCAGGGTTCGGCTCTCAGCCCTACCCTATTTAATTTGTATGTTCAGCCACTGGCGGAGGTAGCCCACAGTTTTGGTCTCACCATGGTGTCATACGCCGATGACACGCAGCTGGCGGTGGCACTTAATGGTGATTCCAATATGGATGCCTCTACCTTTCAGTCAGCTCTTAAGGCAGTGGCTGGCTGGATGGCGAAAAACAGACTTCAACTTAATGCCTCCAAGACCGAGGTTATCATTTTTGGCAGGGAAACTGGGCTATGGGGAGATCATTGGTGGCCATCGGAGCTGGGTCCTGTTCCCATTCCTGTAGCTGAAGTCAGAAATCTTGGCGTGTGGCTCGATGACAAACTTTCTTTCACTCCCCATACTAAACGCGTAGCTGGTATCTGTTTTGGTGCCCTGCAGTGCCTTCGGCCCATTTTTAAATTTTTTGATGCGGATTCCAGACAGATCATTGTTCAAGCTCTGGTCCTCACTAGATTGGACTATGCCAGCTCTCTGCTTTTGGGCGTGAATCAGGCAGAACTAGCTCGCCTTCAGCGGGTTCAAAATGCAGCGGCCAGGATGCTGGTCGGCCTTCCTAAGTTTGTCTCTGTCTGCCGTACCATCCAAGATCTTCATTGGCTACCAGTAGGTCAGAGAATTAAGTTCAAAGCTCTCTGCTTAACTTTTAAAATTCTTAAGTTGGCCTCCCCTCCTATTCTTACCCAGACTATCTGTCACTATGTTCCTTCCAGAACCCTCCGATCTGCAGGGTCTAATTTAGCCATTGTTCCGCATTTCAAAAAAGCGAGAATAGGTGGACGCTCTTTTTCGGTGTTGGCAGCCACCCTCTGGAACTCTTTGCCTGCCACACTTCGTTCTATCCCAGACTTGCTCCCTTTTAGGAAGTCATTAAAAACCTTCCTATTTTCCACAGCCTAGTCTCCTTCCCCTTGGGTTGTCTCTGTGGTGTTGTGTTTCTTTATCTCCAAAAGCGCCGGGACGCCTCTTGGCTGCGGCATCCGTGCGCTATATAAAAATAAATAACATAACATAACATAACATAACCCTTGCCAGGTGGAAGCTGTGACAGAATTACGCACCCACGTTACTAACTCCTCCTGGTCCGTTCGATCTCATTATGGCCACTATGAATGATGTCCTTCAGGCTTTAGAAGCGGTTCAGCAGGAGTTAGTCAATTCCTGGGCAGAAACCGCGGCATTGAGAGAAAAGGTAGAGAAGTGGCAGCGGAACCCATTCAATGCCTCTACATCACAAATACAGGTCCATGTGCCCCCACTAATCCCATTAGCCTCCCCAGAAAGGTGTTCAGGTGATCCACATAGGGTACAGGTGTTTTTAACGCTGATCCTGTTGCATTACTCATGTAAACCCGCTGCCTTCCCGAACAACCATTCACGTGTAGCGCTTGCCATTTCCTATCTGGTGGGAGATGCGGCCAATTGGGCAGTTCCCCTGGTTATTTATTTTATTTTTATTTTAAGCAATTTGTAGAGCGCGCAAATACCCTTAGGTGTCTCGGCGCTGCGGACTAAGCAGGGAGGCCAGGTGCGGAAGGATTATTGGCTGAAAAACCAGGTCTTTAATTGTTTCCCGGGTGGGACTGGCCTTGATGTGGAGGGGGAGCGTGTTCCATAATTTGGCGGTGGCGACCGTGAATCTTCTGTCACCCCAAGATGCTTTCTTGGTTCGGGGAACAGTCAGCAGGTTCGCTGCTGATGAGCGCAAGGATCTGCTGGGCTTGTAGGGGCAGAGAGTTTTCCTGAGAAACTCAGGTCCAGTGTCGTGGATTGCCTTGTATGCAATGCATAGGGCCTTGAACTTGGTTCTGCTCCTGATGGGTAGCCAGTGGAGCTGCCGCACCACATTTGATATAGGTTTGAATTTAGGAGTGGCTGTCAGAATCCTAGCGGCTGCGTTCTGCACCAGTTGTAACTTATTTAGGACTCTTTCTTGAGCATTGATGAGTGGACCATTGCAATAGTCTACCTTTGACATAACTAATGTACTAATGAGAGTCCTGCCGGTATTGGTTGGGAGAAAAGGTAGGAGGTTTTTTTATCATCCTGATCACATAGAAGGATGCAGAGACAACTGCGTTGGCATGGTGCATGCATGACAGCTTGTCGTCAAACATAACACCCAAATTTCTGACTTTTGTGACGGGAGACGGAGGTGAGCCTAACTTAGCTGGCCACCAAGCAGGGGACCAGCTGGGGGAGAGATTGCCAAAAATCATCACCTCTGTCTTGTCTGAGTTTAATTTGAGGCAGTTGTTTGCCATCCAATCACTAATGGCAAGCATTTCCTCTTGAAAGTTTGCTGCGACTGCCCCTCCGTCATTGTGTACCGCTAGCATCAACTGTGTATCATCGGCGTACGACGTTAGGCCCATGCTGTATGTTTTGATGATCCTCGTCAGGTCCGACACATATATATTGAACAAGGTCGGACTCAGCGATGATCCTTGTGGCACACCACATGGGAGAGCAAATGAAGGGGAGTTGAAGTCACCAAGCATCACTAGTTGAGTCCGATTGGATAGAACAGAGGCTAGGAGGGCCTTGGCTTTATGTGTGATGCCGATGGCTGCAACTCGGTCGATCAGGTTACGTGATCGACCGTGTTGAATGCTGCTGAGAGATCCAGTAGCACAAGGACAGCGGCACCCCCCTCATCAAGTATCTTCCTGATTTCATCCGATGCCTTGATGAGAGCTGTTTCAGTGCCATGGCCCTTTCTGAAGCCAAATTGGGTGTTGTCAAGTAAGTTGCTTTCCTCAATAAAGTGGGTTAATTGAGTGTTCATAACCCTTTCAAAAACTTTTGCTGGGAATGGGAGACAAGCAATCGGTCTGTAGTTTTTTGTTTCTGTGGGATCCAAGTTAGTTTTTCTCTAGTAACGGCTTGATGACGGCCTATTTCCAGATGGAAGCGTAAGTACCCGTCCTCAACATCGAGTTACAGATTTTTGCTAAGTTAGGGCCTATGATGTCAGGAATCAGTCTCAGAGTGGATGGCGGGCAGGGGTCATTGGGGATCAGGATTTGATCGTGGAAATTAGGTGAAGGATCTGTTCCGGTGAGACCTGGCTGAATTCCGTTAGGTTAGGAGTAGTTTGACCATCGATGGGGGTGAGTTCGGGTGGGTTAGGAGAGTTTTTAACTTTGCTAGGAGTGTCTGTCGAGCTGTTGATTTTAGTATGGGCTGAAAAATTGGTGTAAATTTGACAAACTTTTTCTTGGAAAAAAATGGACAGTGAGTTGCAGAGAGTTTGGGTGGCAATTATGGGGGGGGGGGGTTTGTTCCCTTGTCCTGATAACTTGGTCATCCTGAAACATCTGTTTAGCGGAGTCTTGCACTGATTCTATTTGTTTAAGGTAGTACTTACTTTTCTCGGTGATTAAGAGGAGTTTTTTATTTGGTCAATGCGTCCCTATAGAGGATTTTTTCTGCGATGTCATAGTCTCGACGCCAGTGTCGTTCTAGATTCCTGCACCTTTGTTTCTCAAGTCTTAGTGTCTCAGAGAACCAAGGGGCGGACGGGGCTTTCTGTTGTTAGAGGCGTTTTTGAGTGGGACCACGGTGTTAACTGCATTATGGAGCCATTGCGTGTAATTGATGGCTGCCAGTTCGGGGTCGTGCAGCAAATCTTGCTTAGTGGATTGCAAGTGAGATTTAAGGGCCTGAGGGGCAATGTTACCCCACGCCTTGAACTGTTTCGGGGAAGGGAGCTGGTGTGACAGGGGTGTTCCTCTTAGTCTGGGTATCAAAGAGAACTGCACAATGGTCTGTCCAAGGCAGCGGGAGGACATTCTCAAGGGAGATTTGCTGATTGTTGGAAAACAGCCCGTCTAGTGTGTGGCCGGCCGAGTGCGTGGGGCAGGTGACTAATTGTGAGAGGCCTACTGCCTCTAGTTCTGATAGGAGGGCTGATGTATCATGGTCATCGTGGGCTTCTAGATGGAAATTGAAGTCTCCCAGGATGGAGAAGTTGGATTCTAGTAGATAGCCCATGGCCGAGAGGAATTCAGTTTGAGAGCCCGGTGGGCGGTACCGGAGGATGCCCCTCAAAGAAAGGGAGTGAATGAGCATGATCGTGAAGGTAAAGGCTTCAGAGATTTTAGAAGGAATAGACTCAGTCCTGACTGAGTATATGTCGGTGAATGAGTGCCAGGCCGCCTCCTTTTTTGATAGTTGTGAGAAAGTGCCATCTTTCTTGCATGGTATGCCCCCACTTTTTGCTGAATTGCTGATGTACTTTGACTGAATGTGCCCTGGGCTCCTGCCAATCAGGTGCCCAGGGCATGTGTTCCTGCCCTAAAACTGTATTGAAGCCTAAACCCAATTGGCATCTCTGGCCACATGTGAGCCCCTGGTAAATGGTACCTTAGGTACCCAGGGCACTGTGACCAGAGAAGGCCCCTAAGGGCTGCAGCACTTATTGTGCCACCCTTAGAGGCCCTGAACCCTGACACACACACACTGCCTCTGCAGCCTGAGTGTCTGAGTGCAGAACAAAACACCAGGACGACATGGCACACATCCCTGTGTGCCATGCCCACAAACCCTGGCATACATCAGTCACCCCTCTAGCTGGGTGCCCTATGACAGTGGTGAGGGTACAGGTGCATGAGCCCTGTACCCCTACAGTGCCCAGGTCCATTCCCGGGCCTTGTAAGTGCAGTGTTGCCATTAAGAGTATATGGTGCTGGGAGGTCGACATTACGAACTCCACAGCACCATGATGGCTGCACAGAAGACTGAGAAGTTTGGTATCAAACTTCTCAGCACATTAAACCCACACTGATGCCAGTGTGGGATTTAATATAAAATGCACGACAGAGGGCATCTTAGAGATGCCCCCTGAAACTAACCAACGACCAGCGTCCTGACTGAGAGGCTGCCTAGGCCGCCACCCAGCACACATGTTGCTGGACCCCTGGGTAGAGAGCCATCCGCTCTCGTGGGTCTGCAACAATGCACATCCTGGGCGAGGTGCTAGGTCTCCTTCCCCAGGATGAGCAGGGGAAGCTTTGAATGCATGCCGCCTTTGTGAGCTTCTCCAAGCCACTTGCTGTACTTAGCAACTGGCCCCCACCGGTTCTGACCCCCACTCTGGCGGGAAGATCGGCGGGAAAATCAAAGTGAGGAAAGGGGGGGTGCCAGCCGAGGCGAGGTGAAGCACAACTCCGGGCTCTCGCCATCTTGAGGATGGGAGCCCTACCCAATCAGGACTAGGCTCCTTCCTCCCTCCCACTGGAGAGTGACAGGATAGGGGGTGTACCCACCCCAGGGAAGGGACCCATTGGTCCCTGACCTTTACCTGCCTGTAACGCCCCTAAATTTAGTATTTAGGGGCACCCTGGACCTTCCTTCCTCAGATCCTGATTCCGAAACAAGAAGAAGAACAAGAAGAAAGAAGACCTGCCGTGCAGCTGCTAAACAAGAGGACGACACCAACTGACTTGGCCCCAGCCCTACAGGCCTGTCGACCCTCGAACCTGCTCCTGCTAAATCCTGGCGTCTCCAGTGGTCTGCAACCTCGAAAACCCCAGAGGACCTGACTGCCTTGCTCATCTAAAAGACTGGGACTCCCACGAGCAGTGGCTCTGCTCAAACCAAGCAACAACCCCTGGTGCCAGCCAAGAACCGCGAATCCAGCACACTCTGCACCCGCCGAGCCCGGCCTATGCCTGAGTAAACAAAGACCACGAGGACGTCCCCCCGGTGACTGTGACCAAGAATCCAGCACCCAAGGACCCTCCTCGACGCTCCTGACTACGCCTGCAGCCTCAATACCAGGGACCCCTCCAACCGCAACCAGCAGAGGGCAAGATTTCCCGACGCCAAAAGACACCCCTGCACCCGGTGCCCTGCGGCCCCCTGTACCCAGCTCCTGGGTGCCTACCTAACCTACAGCTTCCCAACTTACCTCTCGAAGTGGTGGTCACACCTGAAGAATCTCCGTCCCCGAGCTTGCAGCCTTTGTTCATCTTGCAGCTTCTCCATTGAAATACATTGAGTGCCCTATGGCTCAAAAGCACCCTGTACCCAGCCGCCCGAGTGCCCCTGGAAGTGCAGCATCTGTCCTATTCTACTTCCCCACTTGCCCTGTGTAAGTGACAAGGAGCTCAGCTCCCACAGCCGCGCGGCCTGCCTGCCAGCAGCCACCAACCACAGGCCCCCTGCCCGCCATAGGCTAACATTGGGCCTAACTCTCTCTGCACCCGGCTGCCCCTTTGCTGCTGAGGGTATACCAACTGTTCCTACCTGACCCTGGGAGACCCCTGAGTCTATGCCCAGAACCTTAACTCTGCCAGTCGAGTACTTACCTGAAAACCGATAACCTACATTTTCTCCATAGGGTAACATTGACTGGTTTCACTTGGAAATTCTTCTGTCGAGTTTTGAAACTTTATAATTTTCACTAAAAATCGCCCGATCTACGAAAATGAAATTATTCACCTGTTATCAGGAGATATCCCAGTGCTGGATCTTTGTGCCCAGCACTGACCCTACAAAGTAATTACAACTGTGATTTTCCGATAACCAAACTTTCCTCCATAGGATAACATTGCCTGGTTTTTGCCAGAAATTCTCCTAAAGGTCGATTTTTGAAACATACAAATATTCCTTAAAAATCGCCTGTATAACAAAAACGATTTCTTTCAACTGTTTATAGGAGATGCACCAGGGCTGAATCCAGGATCCAGCCCTGAGTAAGAAAAACCTATGCAAAGTAATTGATATTGCGTTTACTTTAAAATCCCCATTGAGCTCAATGTTATAATTGTGTTTAACTTGTGTTGCCCATTGCAACAACTGTAACTATTGCATTTAAAAGTCTATTGCTTATTGAAAGTATTTAACTAAAGCATCTCATTCTGAGAAAGTATTTTGATACCTACTTGTGGTTTTAAAATAAAACAACTATATATTTTTATATACAAAACAATTGGCCTAGAGTTCAGTTCTTGAGTGTGTGAGACCATTTGCTGACTGAGTGTGTACAACAAATGCTTTACACTGTCCTCTGATACTGCCTTACTGCTCGACCAAGCTACCACTTTAGAGAGTAAGGTTATATCTAACTTTAGCCTCTGCCAAACCTCTGGGGACT
The DNA here is from genome assembly GCF_964204655.1 of Triturus cristatus. Lineage (NCBI taxonomy): Eukaryota > Metazoa > Chordata > Amphibia > Caudata > Salamandridae > Triturus > Triturus cristatus. The sequence continues at coordinate 266,395,866 of NC_140590.1, forward strand.
GTGGACTCTGTGCACACTGAACCTTACTTTGGTGCAGCATATACAGAGCCACTTTCTTACAATAGTTCTATCAAATCTGCAGGAGGAGTAGCCATCAGGGGTTACTACGCAGAAATCTGGCCCACAGGAGAGGTCACCCCAAGTTTCTGTTATGAATAAAAGATCTATTTTGTAGTCTTCTATGAGGTTTAGTATTTCGTATTTGTGCTTGGGGAGAGAGCGCGCATTTATGAAAGCTGAGTGGATTTTTCCATGGTCTGTGGGCAGCGAGTAGGTGCGAGTGGGTGGGGAACTGTCGATGGTGTCTAGTGTGAATGGGCAATTTGGGCAGCAGGCGGTGGACTTGGTGGATAGGGACTCCAGGTTAAAGCGAGCGCAAATCTGTTTGTCGTGGTTTTCGCCGAGTATGTTTTTGAGTTGCTTGCTGGTGTACGTTAATGCTTTGCTGTGGGGGTCTGGTGTGGAAGGGCTGGGGGCATGGCCCTGGGCCCGTTCCAGGCGCGGACAGGCGCAGACGGGCTTGCCTTTGGCGTGCGTTCAGTGCGCCGGCAGCTCGCCCGCTTCGCGTTGCGGCCGGCATGAGGTTTTTATATGGGGGAGATCTGCTGCTAGACTGCTGATCTTCCTGAATTCAACGGAAGTTGTAATTTACTTCCGGTGTGTGCGTCAAGCTTCCCTCCACTCAAACTGAAACTGGTTAAAAACAACGTCCTGGTTCTATTGGACTGGAATGCCTTTAGGGCTGAGTTCGAACGAGTGTTCGACAGAAGAGCTACTACGTTTAGTGCAGACAGGGAATTGCTTGAATTAAGGCAAGGTAAGAAACACCTCATCACTTATATGACCTATTTTTATAGGTTGGTAGCTGAGTCAGCCTGGCCGGAGGAAAAAAGGATGTCCTTCTACTATCAATGACTGAGGGATGACATGAAAGACATTTTGGCGCAAATTGAACCTCAACCAGCTAAATGTATGGATCTAATGAATTTGACTCTAAGATGTACCATAGATTAACTGAAAGGTCTGGATAGAAAAAGAGAGCAGGATGTCAATATGACAGGCCTTATTGCAAGACCTTAGGTACTAGTGAGAGTACTCCAGAGCCGATGGAGGTAGGAGCGGTAAGGGCTCCTCTTACCAAAGAAGAGAAGGAGTCACGTAGATTGAAAAGTCTGTGCATGTATTGTGGTCTTAAAGGACACTAGGTCCGTGATTGTCCAAAGAAACCCAAGAAACCCTTCTTAAAGTATACAACACCGAATATAGCAGTGGCAGTCCTTCCGACACCAGACAGTCTACCTTCTGTACTAGACCCTGAATCTGAATGGAAGGTACCTTCTCTATCCTCTCCTTCCCGTGACGAAAGTGAGTCACACATTTTGGTTCCAGTAGGGGTGCAGGTAGAAGACATTGAACAACAAATAGAAGCCATGATTGATTCTGGAGCCACAGGGAACTTTATAGATAAAGGTTGGTACACAAGTTTTCTCTCCCCACGGTACCAAGAGCCGTTCCTGGAAAGGTATTGGCCGTATGTGGCGAACCATTAAAGTCTGGTCCCATAACCGAACAAACCAAACCAGTCATTTTAACTATCAAAGACAGGATGCACAGACATGTACAAACCATCACATTCAATATCATAGAGGCCCCTCAGTACGAAATCATTTTGGGTATGCCTTGGCTCAGGTTACATACCCCTCCATTGATTGGAAGGAAAATTCCTTTCCACAGAATGCCAGCTTCTATGTATTCATGACTCCCCAGTTCACTCTTTAGCTACAGTACAACAGTTTAAGATAGCTACAGCAGCAGAAAAAGAAACAACATTACCCTTGTGATAAACCAAAAAAACGTGCACACATACAATATTATAACAAGCAAAGTCAATGCATAAAAAACAAATTGAGCAAAATCCAACGGGGATATCTAAATCTTAGTCTTCTTTAATAAGTTGTTTAACAGAGCAGCCAGCCGACACGTGTTTCATCAGAGAGACAATGGTCTCTGAATCTTCAGGGCTGGGAATGAAACAAAAAGCAACCTGAGAGCACAATCTACAATTGAAAAAACAAACCCATATCACAACAGCACCCATCACTCGTGAAGACCAAATGAAAATTGGCAAAAAAGGGGGAAACCCAAGACCATAAAGTGTGGGGATTAACCAAAATGCTGTTCATTATGATATACAAAAAATTGGATGTCCAATTATATGACAAATGGCAAGATTCAAAGGTACAGTGCCTCATAACATACACCAGATACGTCTATCTGAAGTAAGAGATTTGTTCAAAAGGAGAAGGAGGCCCACCACCAACCGAGCAAAAGTAGCAAAAAGAAAAGACAACCCGTGAAAGACACGCACACAAAGTAAAAAGCCTGTCAGGTTAAAAAATGAGACGCTTATCAGAAATGCATCATCTAAATACCTGTTAACTCTAAATCACACACCGTTATCATCTGGAGAATAAAATAAAGGAAAAAAGAAAAAACGAGAGAATCACTAAAGTCCCATGTCCATATGGGGAAATATAGACACACTATCAATAGAGTGTGATCAAAATGTAAGTAACACCGCAAATACTTACCCCAACACCGGTGATAATTCCAACCTGGTGGGGCTTTGTTCAATGCTAAAAAAGCTGTGCTGCGAAACCTCAGAAACAGAAGCGTGAAAACCACAAAAGCAAGGACTGTGGGAAAAGAGAAAGAGAAAAAGGCGTTGAAAAAATAATTAAACTAAAAGGTAATCCAAAAATCTGAGAGCATTAAACAATAAAAGGAGGAAGCAAGGACGCTATCTCACCGCAGAAGTAACGATAACTCCACAATAGCAACTCAATAGTCAGTAACCGGGTAGAATAGTCAAGATCACAACGGCGGTCTGTGAAGATGAACAATAATCATCTGTAACATAAATACATCACGACAATATACCTATAATCCCAGGAAACGATGACTCGTAATGGGAGTGCAAGTAGAATAAATTGTCCTCACCTTAACAAGCCGTAAACGTGGCTGAATGTAATCACGCTAGTACAATTGAAAAAGGGACAAAATTCTCTCGTGTGATTAGGTCCTAAAAAAGAACATGCAGACAAAAGAAAAAAAGGGGAGGTCAGTTAAAAAAGAATAGGGATATATCACACACCCAAGGTGGATAAACATGCAAGTGCATATAGACTTACACAAATTAGTTAGGTAGTAGCAAAGTCCATCAGTATCACCACACACGTGTGTTGTGTCTATGGGACCCACCTAAGGGCCGGAAAAAGAACAAAAGAAATCAAGATAAGGCACCAAAACAGAGATCAGCCTAAATGGAAAAAGATAAGTCAAGACGTAAAAGGACAGAAAAGTTCAAAACCTTACTCGGATAAAAGCGGAATCCAACGTCCTGGCGGCTCCACTGCATTCCTGGAGTGAGGCCGCCACAGCCCGGAAGTGTTAATAAACACATCCAGGAAAAAACAACTAGACCGAGTCCGAATGACTCGTGAGCTGAGCCATCGAAATAGAAGAGGGGAACCATTGTGAGAGCTACGAGTGCAGCGATTACAATACGAAAGCCCGTACATGGGCGGCTGAAAAGCAGCCAATATCACACAAACAAAGGATACTCGAAACAGGGTAAAACCATAATGGTTAGAGCAGCAAGCAAACACAAGGAAATCAAAACATACTAGAATTTTTTTTTGCCAGAAGCACATCGCGTCTAAGTCGTACCAGTAATAAAATTAGAAGAGATGAGAAAAATGGCTAGAATGAAACACCAGCGAAATATAAAAGGTGAAACGGTTAGTATGAGCAATTGAGGTTTATCAATCGGAACAAGGTCTAAGATGCTAATACTACAAAGATCCCAATTCAATATCTGCAATGAGATAAATACCAAGAATAAGCGTTTAAAATGCTAAAGATATCAACCGCCAGTGTCCGCATCAAAATGGACAAATATGTGGCATGCATGTAACACGTAGGAGTAGAATAGACAATATTAAGTCTAAAAACAGCCCGTCAGTAGAGCCAGAAAAAAGTAAACAAAGGGAGAAAAGACTCTTCAAAAGACAAGAAAACCGCACAGATTGAGAAACAGATGCAAAGAAAAGTAAATAACAGAGGATATAGTCATATCGAATATGCACTCAACACATAGATTTTACAAAAATCAAGATCGTGAATTCATTGCACAAAAGCTAAAGTTTAACATAACAATAATGTAAAAACATGTGGTTCCTATATGCACAGAACAAAATTGAAATAAAAGACATAATTGAATGCACTTGTGGGAAACAGTATGTGGGCAGAACTATTAGGCCACTGAAAGAGAGAATTGGTGAACATGCTAGGGCATTGCATCAGCAAGATGCTAGATATCCGGTAGCGATTCATGCTGCATTATGCGCTACACAGGGCCCCCACATAACTTTTGCTTTCTTTGGAATTGAGACCATAGACGCCAACCCACGAGGTGGTAATAGGGAGTTACATCTGAGACAAACTGAAGCCTTGTGGATTATGCGATTACATACGGTCGAACATGGGCTCAACTGCGATTCTGAGATGCAATATTTTTTGGGAGACTAATGCACTGGTTACAGCATCAGTGTATCGTTTAATAGGTTATTACATCTTACCTTTTAATCTATGCCAAATGTTACTTACATTTCACTTCTGAACCTGTGAAATATGTGCTCGTATGTTTATTTTCCACAAAAATCTGTTGTTAAGTCTATGATATGATTTTCTACATTACAAATATTTTTCTAGTACCCCTTATACTTTAGTAGCAACATTTGTTATTGTTTGCATAAATGAGAAATCTTAATGTTCTTTGTGGCACTGCAGGCTTTGTTGTGCATTCTCCCTGTCATGCTTTTGACTTTTATTTCAATTTTGTTCTGTGCATATAGGAACCACACGTTTTTACATTATTGTTATGTTAAACTTTAGCTTTTGTGCACGATCTTGATTTTTGTAAAATCTATGTGTTGTGTGCATATTCGATATGACTATATCCTCTGTTATTTTCTTTTATTTGCATCTGTTTCTCAATCTGTGCGGTTTTCTTATCTTTTGAAGAGTCTTTTCTCCCTTTGTTTACTTTTTTCTGGCTCTACTGACGGGCTGTTTTTAGACTTAATATTGTCTATTCTACTCCTACGTGTTACATGCATGCCACATATTTGTCCATTTTGATGCGGACACTGGCGGTTGATATCTTTAGCATTTTAAACGCTTATTCTTGGTATTTATCTCATTGCAGATATTAAATTGGGGTATTTGTAGTATTAGTATCTTAGATCTTGTTCCGATTGATAAACCTCAATTGCTCATACCTACCGTTTCACCTTTTATATTTCGCTGGCGTTTCATACTAGCCATTTTTTTTATCTCTTCTAATTTTATTACTGATACGACTTAGACACGATGTGCTTCTGGCAAAAAAAATTCTAGTATGTTTTGATTTCCTTTTGTTTGCTTGCTGCTCTAACCATTATGGTTTTACCCTGTTTCGAGTATCCCTTTTTTGTGATATTGGCTTCTGTTGGTGCTAATCACCTTAGTTGTTTTCAGTCGCCCATGTACGGGCTTTCGTATTGTAATCGCTGCACTCGTAGCTCTCACAATGGTTCCCCTCTTCTATTTCGATTGGCTCAGCTCACGAGTCATTCGGACTCTGTCTAGTTGTTTTTTCCTGGAAGTGTTTATTAACACTTCCGGGCTGTGGCGGCCTCACTCCAGGAATGCAGTGGAGCCGCCAGGACGTTGGATTCCGCTTTTATCCAAGTAAGGTTTTGGACTTTTCTGTTCTTTTACGTCTTGACTTATCTTTTTTCCATTTAGGCTGATCTCTATTTTGGTGCGTTATCGTGATTTCTTTTGTTGTTCTTTTTTCGGCCCTTAGGTGGGTCCCATAGACACAACACACGTGTCTGAAACTGATGGACTTTGCCACTACCTAACTAATTTGTGTAAGTCTATATGCACTTGCATGTTTATCCACCTTGGGTGTGTGATATATCCCTATTCTTTTTTAACTGCCCTCCCCTTTTTTTCTTTTGTCTGCATGTTCTTTTTTAGGACCTAAACACACAAGAGAATGTTGTCCCTTTTTCAATTGTACTAGCGTGATTACATTCAGCCACGTTTACGGCTTGTTAAGGTGAGGATGATTTATTTTACTTGCACTCCCATTACGAGTCATCGTTTCCTGGGAATATAGGTATATTGTCGTGACGTATTTATGTTACAGATGATTATTGTTCATCTTCACAGAACGCTGTTGTCATCTTGACTATTCTACCCGGTTACTGACTATAGAGTTGCTATTGTGGAGTTATCGTTACTTCTGCGGTGAGATAGCATCCTTGCTTCCTCCTTTTATTGTTTAATGCTCTCAGATTTTTGGATTACCTTTTAGTTTAATTATTTTTTCAACGCCTTTTTCTCTTTCACTTTTCCCACAGTCCTTACTTTTGTGATTTTCACGCATCTGTTTCTGAGGTTTCGCAGCACAGCTTTTTTAGCATTGAACAAAGCCCCACCAGGTTGGAATTATCACCGGTGTTGGGGTAAGGATTTGCAGTGTTACTTACATTTTGGTCACACTCTATTGATAGTGTGTCTATATTTCCCCATATGGACATGGGACTTTAGTGATTCTCTCGTTTTTTCTTTTTTCCTTTATTTTATTCTCCAGATCATATGGTGTGTGATTCAGAGGTAACAGGTATTTAGATGATGCATTTCTGATAAGCATCTCGTTTTTTAACCTGACAGGCTTTTTACTCTGTGTGCGTGTCTTTCACGGGTTGTCTTTTCTTTTTGCTACTTTTGCTCGGTTGGTGGTGGGCCCCTTTCTCCTTTTGAACAAATCTCTTACTTCAGATAGACGTATCTGGTGTATGTTATGAGACACTGTACCTTTGAATCTTGCCATTTGTCATATAATTGTAGATCTAATTTTATATATATCATAATGAACAGCATTTTGGTTAATCCCCACACTTTATGGTCTTGGGTTTCCCCCTTTTTTGCCAATTTTTATTTGGTCTTCACGAGTGATGGGTGCTGTTGTGATATGGGTTTGTTTTTTCAATTGTTGATTGTGCTCTCAGGTTGCTTTTAGTTTCATTCCCAGCACTGAAGATTCAGAGACCATTGTCTCTCTGATGAAACACGTGTCGGCTGGCTGCTCTGTTAAACAACTTATTAAAGAAGACTAAGATTTAGATATCCCCGTTGGATTTTGCTCAATTTGTTTTTTATGCATTGACTTTGCTTGTTATAATATTGTATGTGTGCACGGGTTTTTTGGCTTATCCCATGTGGTAGGTTTTCCCTGCGCAAATTAAGGGGTTATTAGGGTTTACCCTTCCCAGTTCAGCACCATACTAAATAATTCTCCTAGAATCATGGACACAATTACGTTGACCTGCTGAGCGCCACATCTTCCTTTTGTGTAAAACCCGTTCTCTTTGTACTAAACATTACCTTTGTGTTATGCAGAAAACAGGGACGTCTTCAACAAGTTACAAGTCGAGTCTTTGCCCCCTCATAGGGAGTACGATTGCCAAATAGATATTGTCCCAGGTGCTACTCTACCGTCCTGTAGAGTATACGCTTTATCAGAACCCGAAACGTTGCACCTGAGAGAATATTTGGACCATTACACCTCTATAGGGTTTATCAGACCATCCCTTTCTCCTGCTGCCTCACCACTTTTCTTTATTTCGAAGGCTAACAAGGAGTTGCGTACCTACATTGACTTTCGCATGCTAAATAAAAACACTGTAAAAAAAAGGCACCCTCTTCCTTTGATCTCGGTTCTGTTAGATTAAGTCAAGGAAGCCACAGTGTACACTAAATTGGATTTAAGGGTTGCATACCATCTGGTACGAATGAGAGCAGGGGACGAGTGGAAAACGACATTTAAGACAAGATACGGATTGTTTGAGTATACTGTTATGCCTTTCAGCTTGTTCAACGCCCCTGCAGCATTCCAGTACTTTTTGAATGAGGTGTTAATGGAATCTCCGGATAAATTTGTAGTCGTGTATATTGACGACATTCTAATATACTCAGCGAATGAGGAAGAGCACAAGGCACATGTGGGGTTAGTTTTGAGTAAATTAAGACAGCACCGACTGTATTGCAAGCTGAGCAAGTGTGAGTTCCATGTGTTGGAGGTGGAATTCTTGGGGGTCATGCTTTGTTCCTCTGTTTTTCGTATGGCTGAAAGAAAAGTGCCAGCCGTGCAAGAATGGCCTGAACCTCACAGTGTGAAAGACGTGCAATGCTTTTTGGGTTTTGCTAACTGCTACAGGAGATTTATACATCGATTCTCTCAATTAGTAGCACCCATAACCAAATTGTTAAGAAAAGGAGTATGTTTCAGCTGGTCGGTTGAAGCCGCAGAGGCCTTCAGTTTTTTGAAAAATGCGTTCACTACAGCACCAGTGTTGAGCCATGCTAATCCTGAAGCCCCCTTCATAGTGGAGGCTGATGCATCCAACAAGGCTGTAGGAGCAATACTGTCACAAAGAAATGAAAACACGGGTCAACTACATCCCATAGCCTACATGTCCAAGAAACTCAATCCAGCTGAACTGAATTACACTATCGCTGAGAAGGAACTTTTGGCTATCAAACGAGCGTTTCAGGAATGGAGACATCACCTGTGGGGGGCTCAACACACGGTCATCGTTTATACGGATCATAGAAATCTCCAATTCATGAAAACTGCAAGGCAATTGACCCAAAGACAAATGGATGTTGTTTTTTGCTGATTTTGATTTTATTGTCACGTATCTTCCAGACACTGAGAACAGGAAGGCAGATGCTTTGTCCAGACACTAGGCGGGGGAAGACGTACCAGAAAAATCCATGGAAACCATCATCCAACCCTCCAAGGTGCTGTGTGTAATCACCATTGACGCCTTCATGGATGCAGTGAAAAAAAATAAACTATCTTCCTCATGGGATGTATGGGTAACTCAAGGTAATCATTGTAGCATCAAACAAGTACTGCCTTTCTATGGAAACCAGTTGTTCTTGCCTACTAAAGAAACACAGCTAAAGGCGTTTGAGTGGTGTCATGAGTCTAAGTTGGCCGGACATCCAGGAACCTCCAAGACAATGGAGCTTCTTCAGCGTTACTTTTGGTCGGAAGCTATGAGAGCGGATGTGCAGCAATGGATCACAGAATGTGGTGTATGTGCTAGAGCTAAGACTAGTACGTCTAAACCCACAGGTCAACTGATGCCTTTGTCTACCCCAGATCAGCCATGGACGAGCATAAGTCTCGATTTCATCACTGGACTACCAAAGAATCAAGATCACTCAGCTATCATGGTGGTAGTCGACGGTCTCACAAAAATGGGACATTTCATTCCATGTTCTGCTTTACCCACTGTGGGACAAAGTGGGCAGTTACTGTTAAGCAACGTGGGTCGTTTGCATGGGCTACCAGAAGTGATCATTTCTGATAGGGGCCCTCAATTCACGGTTCGGTTTTGGTGATCCTGGTGTAAAACATTGCTGATCTCTTCGGTTCTGTCCACGAGCTTCCATCCACAAACAGATGGGCAGACGAAAAGGCTCAATCAGACCCTCAAGAAGTATTTAAGATGTTATGCAGACGATGCAGAGGATTCTTGGGTGTCCTTGTTGTGGCTGGCTGAACTAGCCTACAACAACACGATGGATAGACCTACAGGGGTATTTCCATGGTTTGCTACTTATGGATTTCATCCAAAGATACCTCCAGTCACTCTTCCGGTGACACAAGTGACAGTGCCATCTGTGAGAGCACATGTTCAAGACATTCAAGATGTTCATAAAAAGATACTTGGACATCTACAACATGCCAAAGTGCAATATAAGAAATGGGCAGACAAGCATCGATGGGTGGGTCCTACATATCATATTGGGGACAGAGTATGGTTGTCCACGAGAAACATCTATTTTAAGTTACGTAGTGTTTTTCACTCTAAGTACATGGGTCCGTACACTGTGATCAAGCAAATCAACCCTGTGGTGTACAAGTTGCGACTGCCCATCCATATGAGGATACACCCTTCCTTGGAATAATAAGTGAGGAGAATCAAAGACGCTGCATATCGTAAGGGGCTCCTATGGTACTTGGTGTCTTGGAAGGGGTACACCTCAGAGGATGATTCTTGGGAGCCTTGTACCAATGTTCATGCTCCGAAGGTGGTGCGAACCTTTCACTTGCGGAATCCCTCTAAGCCTGGACCTAGGAGCCGCCTGTGAGGGGGATGTACTCTGGCGCATGGCGTCTGCAGTAAGTGAGTGGGACCGTTCAATAGTGAAATACGATCATGCACAAATCAGGCCGTTTCAGACACTGACATGAAAACTACATCTCCTATGAGGCAATGGGTGTTTTTGTAGTTTTAAGGAGACCAATCCAAAGCTGTTAAATAAGGACGAGGCGCGTCTGTCGACGTGCGTAATTTTAAAGAGATACTTTGTTTCCACGAAAGACTGGTTCTAGCTTCTACTCATGGATGTCTATTGTTTTGTTGACAGGTTGCGGAGGGATGAGGAAGCTGATTCTGTTCCTTTTTTGTTGGCGCCTGCCTATGGGAGTTCGGAGGAGGTGAGGTGAGTGTCTGAGCTTCACGAACTAATGGAGGTGAGCTTGTTGTTCTTAGCGGCGGCATGAGAAGACAGCCGTCTTCATGCTAAGTCTCTGGCTGAGGTGACTTGTGAATGCGGTGAAGTAACTGCATCCGAGTTGCCTTTTGGTTCAGTCCAGTGTTCAGGATGCAAAGAACAGTGTTGCATGGATTGAGTTTGGACAAAAGGATGCTATGCGCAATACTTGGATTTAGAGACATTTTTCTTTACTTATGTTTCCTTGCTACTCGAACACATTGACATTGGATGTTCTTTTATTCCTTCGGGGAAAGAAGTAACTGTGGAGTGGTTGTGTTCAAGGCTCGTATCACAACCTTGCTGCTCCTTCTCATCTATATGCACATTTGATTTGATTACTCATTTTTTGTTTGAAGAAGGATTCTGCAGATCATTTTTGATTCCTTTGATTATTGTTTGAGGGGTATGTATGATACCAAGTATGATTCAAATGCTTAAATCCTTTATGGTATAATATGTGTGGTGACTAATGACTCTTCTTGTTTTCTGGTTTCAAGGATAGAGTACGTAGTATTGGGGCACTTGCATTGCGTGTGAAAGAAGTGAGAGAACACCGTAATCTTGGCTGAGGTATGGGGGTTCCCTTATTTAGCTAAAATTAGTGAAAGTAGTTTTTTCCATGCGTTTAATCCTCTCTCTCTCTCTTCTTTCAGGTTTATCCTCTTCCCAGCTGTTCCCTTCCCCGCTTGATCACCCTAATATTCTGCTTTGCATATCTGAGTTGGGGGTATCGAGAGGTGGACCCATTTGAGCATTGTTCGGATCCTGAGGAGTTCCTTCTTCCACCCTTGCCAGGTGGAAGCCGTGACACACTTAATATCCCCGTGCCTAATAAAAATTAATATGTCCATTTGTAAGGAAACTGGTGCTCATGTAAAGCGCTCTGATACCCGATGTCTCAGGTCTAGTTTTCTCTATATAAAACTCTAAAAAAAAAAAAGGTATAGGAAGGGGAATCCAACAATGCGCTTGGAACTGGATGCGTGCCCGGATGGGAAGCCAGTGAAGTTCCCTAAGAGAGATGGAGACCAAGCAGAACCTCGGAAGATTCAGCAGGACTGTGGCTGCTGCGTTTTGAAGAGGCTGAAGTTTGTTGAGGAGACACGCTTGAGAACCTTCAAATAGAGCATTGCAGTAATCAATGTTTTAGATACAGGGGCTATGATCACTGCTTTTCTCTGATCAAATGGCAGAAATGGTAGGATTTTTAAAATAATTTTTAAGATGAAAAAATAGGAAGAGGTCACCTGATTTGAAAGTTATTCTGCTGTCGAAAATGACACCCACATTTCTTGCCTTCTGTACTGGAGTCGGTAGAGAACCATGATTCAATGGCCACGAGGTGGTATTCCAGAAGGTGTTGTTACCAAACAACAACACCTCCGTTTTATTGGAGTTAAGCTTTAGAAAGTTCAGTTGTATCCACTGAGCAATAGTTTCCATGCATGCACTGAACTGTAGGGCTACTCTTTCTGGGTTAGATTAAACAGAAACCACAAACTGTGTGTCATAAGTGAATAAGAGAGGTAATGTAAGCATCAAAAAGGGTTGCACTTAAAGAAGACCCCTGACCCCACAATGATGCTTGAAAGGGGTGGATGTTTATCCTTCTAGGGTCACTACTTGCTCTCTGTTGGCAAGAAAAGACCTGATCAAATAAAGTGCTGTTTCTTTTATGCCTATTGCTTCGAAACAGCTGATTAAAGAAAGATGGTCCACCATATCGAATGTGGCCGATAAGTCTAATAGGACTAGTGTCGCACTATCCCCTTTGTCAACAATGGTTCTGTACCAGGTGTATCATGAGTTGCCTGTTGATAGTCTATTCTAGTACTATGGCGGGGAATGGAAGCAAGAAGATTGGTTGGTAGTTTTTGAGTTTTTGGTTTTTTGAGTAGTGGACTGACTTCCGAGTGTTTCCAGGCATCTGGAAATGTTCTGGTGGTGTTGAGATATTGAGCAGGGTGCTGAGCTCCTGGATGATCCAGTGGTTTCCAAGGTTGAAGATGTGGTGCGGGCATGGGTCTGTGGGAGCTCCAGAGTGGATGGATTTCATGTTGGAGGTGATGTCCTGGGTGGAGAGCAGGTTTCAGAAAGATCAGTCCGTGGTTTCTGTTGGTGGCGTAACAGTTGAGGAAGTCCATGGGTGTGGGTTAAAGTTCAAAGTTTCTGTATATGGTTGCGATCTCGTCATAGAAGAAGTCGGCGAGGTTGTTGCAGACCTCTTGTGAGGGGATGATGTTGTTTTTGTAGGCAGACGGGTTAAAGAACTCCTTAACGATGTTGAATAGTTCCTTGCTGTTGTTGGTGCTGGTTTCGATACATGCAGCTAGGGCTGTCTTCTTTGTTGCCCTCAACAGGCGGTGGTAGAGGTTGAGGGATGTCTTGAAGGATGTCCTGTCTGAGGTGTCCTTGGTGGACCACCATCTCCTCTCCAGTTGTTTGCTGTTGTGAGAAGTTGGCCTGATATATGCTGTCCACTAGTTATAGTGGGCACCTTGTATCAGTCCAAACAACCCCATATGGTGATAAGTTAAAGACAACCTTTATTGAAAGCCAGACATTCAACCACGGCGCTTTGTACTCGCTAGCGCTTCGCTTGTCGTAACGCAACTTACTAGCGTTTTTTAAACAATACTCCTCGTTTTGTATTTTAGTTAGTTGCTTTGTTCATACCTTGCTTTTAATTGTATTCTCAGTCGCCCACACTCCTGCACTGTAAATTGTGACTTCACCGCTACTTTAGCGGATTGCATCACCGTATCACTGCACTTTGGCCGCCATCTTGGGGGAATGGATTAGCGGGTGGTGCCATTGCACTGAGCGCTCTAGTGCTCAGCTGAACGTGTGGGGAGTCATTATTTAAGCTGACCGCTTAGTTTCATGCACTAAGGGATAGCCAGACATTCAACCACGGCGCTTTGTACTCGCTAGCGCTTCGCTTGTCGTAACGCAACTTACTAGCGTTTTTTAAACAATACTCCTCGTTTTGTATTTTAGTTAGTTGCTTTGTTCATACCTTGCTTTTAATTGTATTCTCAGTCGCCCACACTCCTGCACTGTAAATTGTGACTTCACCGCTACTTTAGCGGATTGCATCACCGTATCACTGCACTTTGGCCGCCATCTTGGGGGAATGGATTAGCGGGTGGTGCCATTGCACTGAGCGCTCTAGTGCTCAGCTGAACGTGTGGGGAGTCATTATTTAACGCTCCTTCAGCTCGCGCAGCGGTAACGCGCAGCGGTCGCGCCTGACTTGTGCCTGAGTCAGGCCAGAGTCCTGCCCGTCTGCGCCCGTCAGCGTCACGGAGGCGTGGAGGCGGACCCCTATCGTAGGTGTTTACTTTCTGCATCTGCCGTTCTGGGTATGTCGAACATGTTGCCCAGGGATCCCTTGCCACTTCTCGCTCCCTATCTGACGCACTATAAGGCTCCTGCTCATCCAACAGCACTTCGAGGTGGCCTTATCAATGCCCGTTCTATCTGCAAGAACGCCCAGAATATTCATGATTTGATCTCTGACAATATGCTAGATTGGATGTTGGTTACCGAAACCTGGCTGAAGCCGTGGTGTAATCCAGATCTAGCCATAGCCTTACCACAGGACTACTCCATTCAGCGGTTAGATAGACCCATACAACGAGGAGGAGGCATTGCTATTATTCACCGCAATACCTTAAAATGTTCTTCCTACGAGTTGGTAGACATTAAAGGAGCTGAAGCATTAGCCTTCTCTCTGGCCATCCATGACTCGTTCACCTTCTCTGGGGTATTGATTTATCGCCCCCCAGGCCCAGCGAAGGAATTCCTTGACAACTTGGGAAACATATTAAGTGATTTAGTGCTTAGATTTTCTAATTTTACTGTGTTAGGAGATCTAAATTTGCATCTTGATTCTCCTTCTGCTCCTGGAGTTGACAGCTTTATGGAGACTATCAATGTTCTGGGACTCACCCTATTGACCCATGAAAGTACTCATTCAGGAGGTCACATTTTGGATTGTATTTGTTCTAACTCCACCAGACTTGTTGTAAAATCACCCTGTCCCCAGATCTGGTCTGACCATTTTTTCATACCTTTTCATATTTCATTAAATCACAAAACTATGATACCGAATCTTCACAAGAAACCTACTTCCAAGTTCATGTGCAAACCTAATTGGAAGAAATTATCTAAGAGACCTGATTTGATTGAATCTCTTATATCTAATGCACCTAGGACAACAGGGAATACAACTGGAGACAATCAAGGTTTTTGTGATTGGTTAAATAGGATAGGTCACCAATTAGATCCCATTAGGTCTCAGATCTCAAGTTCTAATACCAGAACAACAAAGAGGAGAGCCCCCTGGTTCTCATCTGCCTTACGATCAGAACTGACAGAGTTAAAAAAACTGGAGCGGAGATGGCGCAGGCTATATGAAGCCTCTGCGCGGGACATCTACAAACAAGCAAGAAGAATCTATCATGCTCACATAAAGTCAGCTAAGAAAGCCTATTTTCTCCAGGCCATTTCTATGGCAGCTCAAGGCAACAAGGAAAAAGAAATTTTTAAAATAGTCAAGGATTTTACTAATCCGTCAGTCCTTCGGCAGGAAATCCCGCCATCCCAGAAACTCTGTGATGAAATTGCAGTGTATTTTGAAAATAAAATCCTGGACATAGTTAAGACTTTCCCCCAAACATCGTCCACTGTAGAAATCACAGAAATCACTGAGAGCATAGAGAGCAAGGAAAGTACAGCCACCCTGGAAATATTCTCTCACGTAACGCTAGAAGACTCTTTAAAGGCCATTCTTGCCTGTAAATCGGGCTCGCCTTTTGATCCCTGTCCCGCATTAGTCCTACATACCCTAGCCACAGTAATGAATCCCATTATTAATGGGATCATTAACTCATCCCTAGCCACAGCGGATATTCCAAACGACTGGAAACTTGCTGCTCTTAAGCCTCTTCAAAAAAAGGCATTAGCCGACCCGACCACCCTCTCCAATTTACGGCCAATATCCCTGCTCCCTGCTCTATCCAAAATGACTGAGAAGTTCGTGAATTACCAGCTCACGAGTTTCTTGGAAGAAAATAACATTCTGCATTCCAATCAGTCAGGGTTCAGATCTAATCACTCTACCGAATCTGCCCTGCTGTATACAGCAGAGACCCTTCGGATGGCCTTGGACCGGGGTAAGAAAGCTGTATTAATCCTACTTGACCTGTCGGCAGCCTTTGATACGGTTTCCCATAACATCCTTCTGAACCGTCTGGCTGCCGCAGGAGTAGGTGGGGTGGTTCTGGCCTGGCTAAAAAAATTTCTCACAAACAGACAACAAGTTACAGTGCTTGGTAATTTTCAATCGGAGGCCAGACCCCTTAGCTCTGGAGTCCCTCAGGGATCAAGCTTGAGTCCACTGCTCTTTAACTTGTATATGGTCCCCCTGATGAAACTAATTACAAGCTTCCAGATTAGTAGTGTCTCGTATGCTGATGATACTCAGCTTATTTTAGCACTAGATGGTGACCATTTAGATAGTGAGGACAATCTCAGACAGTGCCTAGCTGCTACTTTTCATTGGATGGCGGACAATCACCTCAAATGCAACGCTGGCAAAACAGAAATTATCCCCTTTGGTAAACAAAATCTGTTTTCCCCAACAACTTGCTGGCCCGAGGATGCTGAAGTTCCCCCTATGACCATCACCTCTGCTCGGAATCTGGGCATCAGGTTTGATTGCCAGCTATCCTTCAAACAACAAGCGCTGACTGTAGCAGGCTCATGCTTCTGTATAATAAAATCATTAAGGAAGTTTTTTGATCTCCTGCCCTTGCCAGCTAGGAAGACAGTCGCCGTTGCTCTGATCACCTCCAGGCTGGACTATTGTAATAGTTTATATGCTGGAGCCAATAAAACAGTACTACGTAAACTACAAATAGTCCAGCACGCTGCGGCTCGATTAGTACTACGCTGGCCTCGTAAATCATCTGCATCAGCGGCACTGAATACACTTCATTGGCTCCCCATTTGTAAAAGGATTCTTTTTAAGATCCTTTTACTTACTTTTAGGGCCTTCCATCAGCAAGGTCCGAAGTATCTGTGCAATGGCTTTAAACGTTACCATCCGGCACGCTGTTTGAGATCCTCAGGACTGAATCTGCTCACTATCCCTAAATTCAAGCTAGCCACCAAGGGTGGCAAATCTCTTTTTGTCTTGGGCGCTAAAGCCTGGAATGGTCTTCCCTCTTTCATCCGATCCTTGTCGCAGGAGGCCCAATTTAGAAAGGCTCTAAAAACATGGATCTTTTCTCTTACTGATGCGGCTTGCCTAGCAATGGTGTAGTCTTGGTGCCTGCGTGAATTATGTCTTCCCCCCTCAACTATTCCATCTGGTTGACTTAGCGCCAAGATACTCCTTGGAGTGGTAGCCGCGTGGTATAAATTCACCTTTACATTACATTACAAAGCTATCCTAGAGGTAGCTATGGAGAGCAGCCTTCAGGCTAAGTCTTGAAGGAATGTAAAGGAGCTTGTTTTACCAGTCTATAATCTCTTGAATGATCAAATGAAAGGACAACCACACCAGGTATATATTTATAATATATGTATTTAAGATAAAACACACCCCTCTAGTCTCTTTATGAGACTGGATTTCGAAATACTTAAGTTACAAGTCAGCAATCAACAGTAATAGCACAAATACACATTTGGGCCCTAGGGGCGTACCAAACCAGATACCAATAAAGTGGTATAAGAGCCACGCCTGAGCTAGACACAAGGCCTAGAACCTGTAGAAGTGCTTGGACCACAAGGAACCACCCAAGTTAGTGACACAGGGGACCCACGGAGGACGCGTGCAGTGTGAGAACACAGCCGCAAATCGCCGTTTACTTCTATGGGGAATGTCGCGGTTGGAAATTTAGTGTTTAAGGACACTTAGAAGATATCTACGAGCAAACCCTTTTGGACTTAGAGGTGTCTAGGGCCAACACCCACAGGAGCACCGGAGTACTCGAGTTACCTCACCCAGGGAAGCCGGGTGCATAGGTGTCAAATGGTGTCGGGTCGCGTCGCTGTTTTCAATGAAAGCTGCTCAGGAAGTGCTACTGCCGTGAAGAGGAGAAGTGTCCGAAGTGATCCAAGCCCGGATCGAGGATGGAAGGAACCTGAAAGCAGAGGGGACAGAGTCTGGGTCACTTACCAGTGACCAAGGGCACGATAGACCAATGCCCAAAGATGTTGGGTGCTTCAGGTGAGTTGACGGGTGTCTTGACTCTTCAGCCACGAGGTCCAGGAGGCGCCGATGACGACCAGGAGCTGGATTCGAGCTGTCCCACGAAGTCTGTCGAGTGCTGCGGTGTCGGCGACCAGATTGGACCCAACAAGTCTTAGCAACAGCAAGTCACTTGGAATCAGAGAAAGGACGTCGGTGCAGATACAAAACACTGTCAATATGACAGTTCCCTTAAAGAAACAATCTACTAACAGGGCTTCTAAATCTTCACCCTGGTACAGTGACGCTCTTAGACAGGAAAAGCAAAAATGTAGACGACAGGAACGTAGATGGAGACGAGATTACGACCCAGATCAAAAATCCTGTTACAAAGCCATGATGTTTAACTACAAGCAACTTATTATCTCGGAAAAAAGTAAATTCTATAGCACCCAAATAAATCTTGCACATGACTCTACTAAACAACTGTTTCAGGTAGTAACACGTCTCTCTGGGCAAGCAGTAACCACTCCCATCATAGCTACGCAGGAGCTCTGTGACTCCTTGGCGAACCACTTCCAAATGAAAGTGACTGATATCTTTACCCAATTCAAGGCTCACACAACTAGTACTGGACACCCGTCTTCCACTCCTAATGATCATAAGCCCCTTTCCCGGGCACGCTCCAACCCGCCTCACCCAGCCCCCCTTCGTTCCTTTCAGGAATTTACTCAGGTTCCGTTGGAACTGGTATCTCATCTTATTTCTACCACGAACTCTGGCTCACCGAAAGATCCATGTCCCCCTTCCATTCTCAAAAATGTTCCAGATATCATAGGCCCAAAACTCACAGAAATTTTTAATGCCATGTTTTCGTCCAACATCTTTCCTTCCATCTGGAAGAAAGCGACTATCAAACCTCTTATCAAGAAGAGTTCCTTAGACCCTTCTATAGTCGCTAATTATCGCCCTATAGCCTGCCTTCCTCTTCCCGCCAAAATTGTGGAAAAGATTATGAACATCCAAATCTCAGATTTCATAGACCAGAACAACTGTCTAGATAATTCACAATTTGGTTTCCGAAAGGGACACGGAACTGAAACCGCGCTTATTAAGGCTACTGATGAAATCAGGATGACACTTGATCGTGGAGGATCAGCAGTGCTCATTCTGTTGGACCTGTCGGCAGCTTTTGACACGGTCGATCACTCTATCTTGATTGACCGTGTCACAGCGGCAGGGATTACGAGTGGTGTTAAAGATCTTATTTCCTCTTTTCTCACTGATCGAGTACAATCAGTCGCCTTCGGCAATTTCAAGTCACCTCCTTTTACTCTCCCCTGTGGTGTCCCCCAGGGATCCTCGCTAAGTCCGACACTATTTAACATCTATGTGTCGGACTTGGCGAGGATCATAAAAATCCATTACCTGGTGGTGACATCCTACGCTGATGACACCCAGATTGTCTTAGCCATTAATAAAAATGGAGATGAAGTGGCGTCCAATTTTAATCAGGGAATGTTAGCAATAAGTGATTGGATGTCCACAAATTGCTTGAAGCTTAACTCCGACAAAACGGAGGTGATGGTGTTTGGCAATCTCTCCCCAGCTTGGTCAGCTACTTGGTGGCCGGCCGCTCTGGGACCACCCCCTTCCCCAGTGACTAAGGCAAGAAATTTGGGAGTTTTAATGGATACTAAACTCACTGTTATGCACCATGTTAATGCGGTAGTATCATCCTCATTTTACACCATGAGAATGATCAAAAAACTCCTACTCTATCTTCCTATGAGCATGGCCAGAACCTTGGTCAGTGCATTAGTTATATCTCGCAAAGACTATTGTAATGCGCTTCTGGTCAATGCTCAGGAAGGAGTTTTAAAAAAGCTACAGTTGGTGCAGAATGCTGCAGCCAGATTGATCACGGCTACCCCCAAGTATACTTCCATCTCTGGCACTATTGAACAGCTTCATTGGTTGCCAGTGAAGAAAAAACCCAAATTTAAAGCACTTTGCATTGCGTATAAGGCAATTCACTCTCAAGGCCCTGCCTTTTTAAAGGACGCACTCTGCCCCTATAATCCTGTCAGATCCCTCCGATCTTCTACTGCCGGTCTTATGCAGGTTCCCAGGACTAAGAAGGTCTCCAAGCCACATCAAAACCTGTACCTCCCTTCTTTCTTTCCGTAAACAGATAAAGACCTGGCTGTTTAAACAATAACTACTCATGGATTAGCATAGTGGACACTCAGCGCCGAGACACCCTCGGGTATTTGTGCGCTCAACAAATTTCCTAAAATAAATAAATAAAATAAATAAGGTCTGGGGGACTCACCCAGCGAGGGTAAGTCGGGACACGTCTACAGCAACCAGGTAAGCCCAATCAGAAGAGGAGTTGCCTACGTGGGGACCCACTAGCCAACGGGCTAGCGATCGTGAAGGAGCCTCCAGCGGTCGCACTGGAAACTGGCCCACGGGTCACTTGTGGAGTGGAGGCCAGAAATCTTCTGTGCAGTAGGTGCTCAAGGTTGGGGCTACTCGGAGCCCAAAGCACAACTTCGATGAAGACCAGGAAGATGATGGATCAGCAAAAGATCACGGTGTCCAGGGGTCACGGTTCCATGTCACCCACGATAGCCACGGGCCTAAGCTTTGTTGTGGACTCAGGGTAGCCTCGGGGAAATCCACCTCTGGTGATGCAAAGACTTTGGCGTCCGAAGGGAACTTCAGCGATGCAGACCGGTCTGTTGCTTCTTTGGTGCCTGCCAAGCAGGGGAGTCACTCCTTGACCCCAAGGGAGATTTCTTCAGTCTTCTAGGCAAAGTAGAACATCGAAGGTCGAGGATATATGTTGCAGAGTTTCGTCCAGGGTAATCTAAAGTCGCAAGGACTGGGTTCCCATACTTATGCAAAGTTTGGCCATACTCTAGGGACCCACCTATGGGAGGGTTTGGAAAGAGGGGTGGTTACACCCATTTTCTTTGTCCAGTTTCGCGCCAGAGCAGGGGCAGGTAGCCTCTGCAACCAGTTTGAACTGGACTATGCACAGGGACACCAAGTGTGCCCCCAGTGCAGGACTTCAAAGCACCAGAGAGTGCTGCCGCCCAGCCCCAATACACATCTGCCTGTCTGGGGAGGTGGTTACACCTCCCTGGGACAGGAAACCTATTGTCCAGGCCTCCCCTGCCGGAGTTTTGGTCAGCAGCAGGAGGCCAGACCCGTGTCTGTGGCAGAGGCATCCATTTTGTGATGCCAGGGCTGTAGAAAGTCCCTACCGGGTAGACCAGTGTGAACATGTCTCTCCCTCTAGAAGGTAGAATGCTACCCCCGCCGCCAGAACTGGGGGGGGGGGTGTAGTATTCCAAAGCGCTTGACACAAAACACGACATGTTTCCGTGCAACCAGTCCAAAGTTAGCATTTACCGCGAGGTTATAATGCACTTAAGAGTATATGGTCAGGCTGCACCACAAACAGCATCAGAGGAGGTACTCTGAACGCTGCAGAGGGGCTCTGCTCATGCAGGGGAACCCGCTCACATAAAAACCAAGCACTCTGCCTTCAGGATTGTTAAGGCCTGCCATAGGAGTGACTTATAGGTTGTATATTTGTGTGCAATGGTAGTGATATAGGTAGCCTATACCACAGTAAGGGGTGCAAGCATCACCTTACCCAGGCTGCAGTAGCATACCTGTGGTGTCATTTTGGAGTGCTTCCCAGGGGTGGCATAATACATGCTTCAGCCCCTGGTAGGCGCCTATGAGGTACCTATGCCCTTGGTACATATTATACCATATACTAGGGGCTTAAAAGGCACTCCAGAATCCAATTAGAAATGTACCTAATGTACATGGAAACCATTTTAGAGAGGAAGCAGCTAGACTGGGGTCCTGATTAGCAGGGCCACAGCCAGACTAAGGTCGAAAAACAGTGAAACGCCAGCAAAAAGTGGGGGTACCCATGTGAAACAGATCCTACTTTCCTACAGCTGTCATGTTTTGCTGTTCTGAGATCTTGGATGTGCCAGCTGGCCTTTTTAGAAGATCTTCTGTGTTTGTTGATCCTGATGGGAGCAATGCTATTGGTGATATTGGTGATCCAGGTGTTGAAGTTCTTGATTCCCTGTTCCAGGTTGGTGGTGGTGTGGCTGGATTGGGGGTGTTGAGGGCATCAGTCCAGCGGGTCTGTGAAATTTTGCTCCAGGTGGGATGGGGGCGCTGGCCATCTTGGGGGTGGCAGTGTGGGGGCTAGAGATGCTGAAGTAGATGATAGAGTGGTCGATGCATGTGAGTTCTGTGACGTGGCTGTATTTGACATGGTTGCTGGAGGTGAAGATGGGGTTCCGTGTTTGTTCTGTGGTGTGCGTGGGGTTGTGGACAGTTTGGGTTAGTCCGAGGCTGCTCATGCTGTTGAGGAGGTGAGCAGTGTTGTTGTCATTGGGGTCATTGAGGTGGAAGTTGAGATCGCAGAGGAAGATGGAGTACTTGGAGTCCAGGGCGAGGGGCGCAATGTAGTCTGCAAAGGTGTTGCAGAAGCTGGAGCGCAGGGCCGGGGGTCAATATGTGAAGGTGCCTCTGATGGTCATCTTGTCTGTGTGGAGCCTGAGGTTGAGGTGTTTCATGGTGGTGGTGCACTGTATTGTCTCTTTGTGGATGATGGCTATTCCTCCTCCTGGCTTGTTGGTGCGGTTCTGGTGAATGATTTTGTATCTGTGAGGGATTGATGTGGCGATGTCAGGGATGAATGTAGGGTTGAGCCAGGTCTCGGTGAGGAAGACGATATCAGGTGTGAGGGTGACGAAGAGGACCCATAACTTGGTGGAATGCTTACGTAGTGAGCACATGTTGAGGGGTAAACTGTGGAGTCGGTGGGTAGCTTCTGTTGTTGCTCTGCAGCGAGAGGTTGGGATGGTGCACTGCAGCGTGATAGTGGGTGTGCTAGTGCAGGAAAAGGTGCAGCTGGTGCAGGAAAACGGCCCTACCGTAGAGTGCGGTGTGGCAGCAGTGTTTGCTGTGGAGTCTGGTGTTCACGGTGCGGAGAATAGCGGCTTGCACCTGCAGGTGAGCCAGGAGCCATGTGTCCTGGCACTGGGCAAGGTCTAGGCACAGACAGTCTTGCCTTTGGCACACCTTCAGCGTGCCAGGAGCGTCGCCACACTGCGGCCTCCATTAAGTAGGTCCTTTGAGGATGGATAGGTGCTGGTAGGTGATGGGCAGGGCTTGGCGGGAGGCGGGAAACTGGTGGCAGCGATCGTGAGAGCAGCAGAGGGAAAAAACAGGAGGAAAATCAATGGAACACAGGAGAAAACAATAGAAAAACAGGAGAAAAGGGTTGGCATAGAAGGCAGCAGGAGGAAAAGCAAAATAGAAGAGCCGAGAAGGCAAACGGGAGAAACAGGAGAAACTGGGGTCAGCAGAAAAGGCAGCAGGAGAACAATGGGCAGCACGTCAAGTGAGGACGGAAGAGTGATGCACCAGCTGGAGCACGTGCGAGAGCTGGGTCTGGGAGCTGCTCCACTCTAATCTAGGCGACTCTACTCTACTCTACACCACTCCACTTTACACCACTCCATTCTATGCCACTATACAACACTGAACTCTAAGCCACTTTACTCTACTTTGAACCACTGCACTCTACCCTTCACCACTCCACTCTGAAACACTCTACTCTGCACCACTGCAATCAACAATGCACCACTCCACTCTATGCAACTCTACTCTACTCTGCACCACTGCCCACTACGCCACTGTGCTCTAACTACTGCACTGTATGCCAATGTGCTCTACACCCACTTTATGCAAAATCAGTGCCCTCAACACCACTGCCCACTATGCCAGTGTACTCTGCACCACTGCACTCTATGCCACTATACCCAACTGAGCAACACTACTCAATGCCACTCTACTGTACACCATTGCACTCTACATCACTGCACTCTACACTGCTGCTCTCTATGCCACTCCACTTTACACCCCTCTATGCCAGTCTACAGCACTCCAAGCCACTCTACAACACTGCACTGTATCCCACTGCACTCTACACCAATGCACTCTACCCCAATCCACTCTATGCGACTTTAATCTACTCTGTACAACTGCACTGTACGTCACTGCACTCTATGCCACTGTACGCTGCGCTACTGCACCCTACTCTGCACCACTGCACTCTACCCTGCACCACTCTACTCCACTTCACTCTACTTTGAAACAATCTACTTTGTACCACTGCAATCAACAGTGCACCACTCTATGCCACTCCATTTCACTTCACTCTACTCTGAAATAATACACTCTATGCCACTGCCCTCTATTCCACCCTACTCCACTCTGTACCACTCCACACTATGCCACTTCAGTCTATGCCACTGCAATCTATGCTGCGCTATTCCATTCAATTTTACTCTACTCTGCACCATGAAAGCACATAAATTGAGAGAGGCATTGATACAAAAGCAACAATTCATAGGTTTTAATCCCACAGATGATGGAGGACAGTGATGACAGTAATGGTCAGTCTTTCAGTAGAAGGTTTTGTAGATCCTTTTATTAATTTATTAAATACACAACAGCCAACACGTTTCACCTGTTGCAGGCTTCTACAGGGCAACGAAATAGTTCACACAGTCCAGAAAGGGAATTCCAAATTATGTATGCCCAATATGGTCGGCACTTTCTCACGTGCTTGATCTCAATCGCAGAGTCTGAAAAACGTTATATTCAAAGTGCAAATGGATCGTAGTCACTATCCTATTCAAGGAACAGGGTGTATGGGGTGTTGCGCGCTCAATCGCCGGCCTTATCACGTGGCCATCCGGCATACTTGTGTCACTTCGAATGGCCGCGTATACCTCGTAAAGTTCTCCAAGTGGCCTCATGCTGATGTTCTGACTAATGTTCCTCAAGGCCTTTTGGGCAACCACGGATACTCAGTCCCCTCTGTTTCTTCAAATGCACCACCGAAGCGCAAGGATAGGAATAATACTGATACTGACACTACCAATACTGACTACACCTATTCATATCATGATAATCCACCCAAGAAGGAAATGGCAAAGAAATCTGCCTCAGCCAAACCACGTTTTTATGATTTGAGCCCCTCCAATCCCTTTACATTCAATCCTCAAGATATAATACATCCATGCTCATCTGATTGGATGCCTGTTCCCGAAGTGTCAGAATGCCTTCATGAGATTTTGAGACTTTTGACAAGGAGGTACGTAACCGTCTTTGGGTGGAATGTCACAGGCCCTATATCCCTGAAAGTTGCCAAGACCCCCTGAATCCGACCCGAACATGTTAACCTTCTTGGAAAAAAATTCAAAAGATCCTGAAGGGTATTGACCGTGCTTGGCGCGGGTGTTAGGATAAGTACCTGGATTTAGCTGGGCCTCTGGCGAAGATTTTGGAAATGGCCTTTGTGGCTAAGGAGATAGCCGTTACAGTTGATCCCAATATGTCAACTGGCTGGACTCAATGGGCTATATGTCTGTTGGGGAACGCGAATTGTGCTGTGTCAACCGAATGGCAGAAATCACTCCTTATACGAATGGATTCTAACCTTACTGAACTCGCTTCTGCCGAAGTGAGACCCGTTTCTCAGTCTGTGGGTACCTTTACATCACTGGCTAAAGTCCAATCGAATATCAAACGGATCTTACAGGCTGTCCTTTTCAATCGGGCCGGGCGAGGCAGTGGCCGCTCAACAGGCCGTTACTGCTATCTAGGGCCTTCCAGAAGTTGATACAGTCAAGGTACAGATTGTGACACCACCAGAGGTGTCACATTCTACCCGACCAGACAAACATTCTCTAGATGCCGCTTCAACTGAGGCGGCCATAGAGTGTGATTTCAATCCCAAAATTCCGCAGGTAAGACTTCTCGATACCTCAGATATGACTTTGGGTGGTTGTGTTCAATTATTCCTCCACAATTGGTGAGTTTTTCCCAGGATGCATGGGTTCCTCAGACTTTTCAGGGGTTTCATCTTGAGTTTTATCAGACTTCTCGACAAGTGTCTCCCCCTCAACAGTTACATTTTTCCCAACAAAAGTGTTCTTTAATCGACGCAGAAGTAGAAGACTTGCTGCAGAAATATGCCATGGCGTATTGCGACAACAGCACCCAGGATCTCTGCAGCAATGTCTTCTTGGTTCAGAAACTGGTCGGTGGCCACAGGTTGGTTCTGCATTTGAGAGATTTCAATCAGTAAATAGTGTACAAACATTTCAAGATGGAGGCCATCCTCCTTGGCTGTAAAGGGAGACTGACAGCACAGACACCACTATGGTGTAGCGCACTTCTGCCAGAAGTGGGAGGGCTGCACAGATTCCAAGGGTGAGGACTGATTGGAATAGAGCGCCTGGGGGACGTCTGGAAAAACCAAACCTACATAACATTCATTGACCTACAAACAAACGTTATTCTACTAGAATCAGAACGTTTTCAACATATTCAGTTGGAACACACACTACACTGCCACCTGC
This sequence comes from Triturus cristatus, assembly GCF_964204655.1. Classification (NCBI taxonomy): domain Eukaryota; kingdom Metazoa; phylum Chordata; class Amphibia; order Caudata; family Salamandridae; genus Triturus; species Triturus cristatus. Next base: position 266,422,236 of record NC_140590.1, read on the forward strand.
CTGTCGGGGACCAACTGCCTGATGCCTCACCACTGGAGGGCCGAATACTGACAGAACCTTTGACAAAAAAGGGTATATCGCTAATTTATAAGAAACGAATAAACAACTCACCCGACCTCCTACTTCCCCTGAACCTAGCATGGGAAAATGACTTGGTTGAGACACTGGATGGCGATGACTGGACGGAAGCCCTTCAGGCATTCCGTGAATTGTCAATCAGAGTGCGATTTAGGTTAATTCAGCTCAAGATATTTCAAAGAGTATTTTATGTGCAGACGCTCTTATATAGAATGGGAAAGGCAGGTTCCTCGCTGTGTAGAAGGTGCTGCATGAGAGAAGGATCCTTCTTTCATACCATCTGGGATTGTCAACAGATTCAGCCCTACTGGGCACAAGTTGCGACAGTGATGGTGAAAGTGACAAGCCTGGTGGTTCCTGTGGAACTCAAATAGCTACTCCTAGGAATAAAAGGGGAACAAGATTGGCCTAAGCCTAAAGACGAAATATAGCAAGGGCGTGGGGGGCAGTGCATATACCAAAAGTCGAAGACTGGGAGACAGATCTCGACTGGCGTGAAAGGGCAGAGCAAGTAGTTTATGCAGCTAGAGGTAGCCCCAAGAAATGGGAAAGAGTGTGGGGAGACTGGAAAGCCTACAGAGATTAGAAGGTCGGAGACCTGAATATGGGTAGCAATACGACATAAGGAGAAAACAAATGTGGAATAGTATGCCGGGACTGGATGGGCCGTAAAAGCGCCAAGTCTGTGAACCTGTATACCTTGTCAGGGAAGGGAAAGGGAGAGCGGGTGATACTATGTCACTATTTCCGTGCAACAATCTCCTTACGCTGTAACAGCATGATTTGTGAAGCCGATTGTTTTGCTACCATTAAAATAAAAAGATTATTATAAAAAATAAAAAAGATGGATGCCATCTAATACAGAAAGTGGATTGGATGGTCTGGCTGGACCTCAAGGAATGCGTATCTGACCATTCCCATCTTCCCACAGCACCGGAGATTTCTTCAATTCCGGTGGAGGGGCAGGTGGTTGGAATATTTGGTCCTTCCTTTCAGGCTTTGTTCGGCAATGTGGTGTTTCACCAAAGTGATGAAGCCAGTGGTAGCCCATATCAGGGAGCAGGGAATACACATGGTAGTCTATTTGGACGATATTCTCATCATCGCCCAATCCTTGACCAATCTTCACTGCCTAGAGTTGTTGACGGAGTCCTTAGCGATACTGACCCTTTCCCCCGTGAAGATATCTTGTTTCATTCTTCTCAGGATGGACAATATATCTGCAGTCGAGTACATCAACAAATTGGGGGGTACAAGGTCGTCTCTTTTGGTGCAGATAGCCAAGGACATTTGGCACTATTGTCTGAATCATCTGATATCAGTGATAGCGGAGTACATTCCGGGTCAGTCCAATGCTGTGGCGGATTGAAAATCCAGGTACCTGATAGATTACAGCGACGGGCAGCTCCATCTGCATCTGTTCCGATGGATACAAACCCTCTGAGGTCCTTGCACGATCGATCTTTTTGCCTCCAGATTGATTCACGTGTTAGAGACTTTCTTCGGCCGCAGGTCGGATCCGTTAGCGAAAGCGATGGATGCTTTTTTGCAGGATTGGTGCACGACTCTGAACTATACCTTTCGCCCATTCATTTTCATTCCCAGAGTGCCAACCCAGATCACTCGCCAAATGGTGGAGGTAGTGTTGGTAACTCCTCTTTGGAAAGCTCAGACTTGGGTTCAGATTCTGTTGGAAATTATGTGCGATTATCCCTGGCTCCTGCCTTGGTCTCAGACACTGCTCCGTGGCCCTCACGGAGAAATGCATCCATTGATAATGTCGAGGCAGTTCTCCCTGATGGTCTGGAGGCTTTCAGGCAACAGTGGGCCTTGCCAGGCATTTCGGGCTCGGCTTCAAACTCCATTCAGCAGGCCTGGGCTCCTTCCATCAGGACACGATATTCCTCAGCGTGGCAATGCTGGTACGTTGGTGCGTGGAACGGCATGTGGCTCCCGTGGGGGGCCAGTATTGTAAATTTTCCTGTCTGATAAGGCTACGATAGGTTTGTCTCACAGGTCTGTAAATAACGTTTAGTCTGCCATTTCTGCAGGGCATGCACAGGTTGATGGTAAGCCGGTAGGTATGCATCCGGTTGTATGAAAACATTTTAAAGGTACCAGAGTGGCTAACCCTCCCAAGGCTAAGTATTCATTTTTGTGGGAGGTGTCGTTGGTTCTGCCTCTTTTTGAACGATAGCTGGACAATTCTCCTTTGTCTAGGAAACAGTTGTCAGCTAAGCTGGCTACCATCTCATGTTTATCCGTCTGTAAAAGCACTTCGGCTGTGAGAGTTCTGGACTTAACAGCTAGAGTATTTACTCCAGAAGGAGTTTCCTTTACCATTTCTGGCAGAACGAAAACCTTTCCTCCTTGTATAGAGTACAATGCATTTCCTGCTAATTTAAAATTTTGTGTGGTTCAATGCTTGAAAGCTTACAAAGAATGTACTAGTGCTCTGCGACCTGAAGGTTCTACACAATTGTTGATTGCTTTACAAAAGCCTTATAAACCTGTTACATCTGTCGCAATTGCTAGGTGGTTGAAATCAATCATGGGGGAAGTTGGTATTGATATGCAGGTCTTTGGAGCTTCCAAATCATTTATGTTGGGTTCTACCATTCAAGGTATTATGAAATCGGCAGACTGGTCATCTGAATCTACCTTTAAACAGTTTTACTAAAAACCTGTGGACTATATTACTTCTGTGGTTTTTGATAAGCATTAAACTAGCAATACTTTGAGCCTCCGGTCCTGAAAAATTGCTAGCATTCGCACCAAGCATTTTCAATTCTATTAAGGACACAGGGGCAAGGGTTTTCCCGCCCATTGTGTCATTATATGATTGTTGTGACTTGTTGACCCGCCCTTAGGTAAAGTCTGTGTTATATGGATTTTACAGGTCTTCTTTTCATTCCAGGTTTGGATGAGAAAACAGAATAATCCTGTCCAGTATTCATGTCGTGGGTGTCACTTCGTGTTCCGGTTCCTGGATGAGCTGTTGCTCTCATGTTGGATGGCCGTTTGATTTGGCCGTACAAGTGCTGTTCGTTGTTATCGCATTATGATTGATTGACTGTTCGGAGCAAAGAAAGAGGCTCTTAAGATGGCAATGGTTACTCTTATATAGACCACTGGACCATGATTGGTGGTTGTATGCAGAGTATCATGGGAAATGTAGTTTATGTATTGTTAAAACGTTTTTCATTGGCTGCTGTTTTTTTGCAGTAAAAGAAAGAGAAGCAATAATCCTCGCCTCCGTGTCCCTAATAGAACTGAAAATTCTTGGCATGAATGCTGGCACATTTTTTAATCTACGCCACTCTACTCCACTACACGACACCCCACTCTGACACTTTACTCCATTCTATGCCCCTCTATGTCACTTAATGCCACTCTACCGCCTTTCCACAACACTCTACTCCACTAAATGTCACTCTAGTGCACTCTACTGCACTCTATGATGCTCTACACAATTCCCTCAATGCCACTCCATGCCACTCTACTTCACACCAGTCCACTCTATGCAACTCCTCTCTATGACACTCTATGCCACTCCACTCTACAACACTGTAATCCACTCTAAGACATCCTACAACACTCCAGGACACTAAATGCCATTCCACTCTTCGAACACTACACCACACTATGCCACTCCACTCTACAACAATCTATTCCGCTCTGTGGCACTCTACTCTTTGACACTCTATGCAACTCCCTCTACGCCACTCCATGTTACTTTACTCTGTAACACTCTATGCCACTCCACTCTACAACACTCTAATCCACTTGAAGACACTCTACAACAATCTACTCCGCTCTATGCCACTCTACTCTTTGACAATCTACGCAACTCCCTGTACGCGACTCCACATTACTTTACTCCACTCTATTCCACTTCACTCCGCTCTACAACACTCTATGCCACTCCATTCTACGCCACTCTATGACACTCTACCCCACTCAAGTCTATGACACACTACTTCACTCTATGATTATTTCTCCTGAGGCTTGAGGCGGGAGAACATTGAGGCACTTTTGCAGGATTTGCACGGCTGCTATATTTGCACATTGTTGTAATAAATATTTTAATACCTTAACTTTTAAAATCAATTGCTTTTAGATGACCTTTTAACTGTTGCTTACTGGGGACAGAAGCTCTGTTTTGCACAGGCTAAGACTCGTGTTGAGTCGGGCGGGGGCTGCCATCTTAGGGGTAACGTTGGTCAGCGGACTAGGCATCTCCCTGACTTTCACATAAATTGAGAGGCTGCTGCGAGTGCGTAGCGGACACGCCGCCGGCGCACCAAAGGCAAGCCCGTTTGCGCCCGTCTGTGCAAGGCCCGCGCTAGTGCCAGGATCCCTGGTAGTTTCATGCCAGGTAAGCTCCCCACCCGTACATATTCTAAAGCAACCCTGCTAGAACTAAATACGGCGGGTAAGGGCAGGGGCTGCATATGTCTCTCTTTTAATTCAATGCCTTTACCTCTTCCAGTGAACTGTCTCAAATGTAAAATTACCTTACCTAATATCTTATATCAGCCCATCACACATATGGAAGGTAATAGGACAGTGTCAGCCGGGCACGATACTCAAGTATTCAAATGTATATTGCTAATGCAAGATCCTTGGTTAAGCACAGCATGGAGTGTGCAAGGCTCATTGAGGAGAGGGGCATAAAGATGGCTTTAATCACAGAGGCATGGACTGACAAAGCCTCAGGTCCAGATTTAGTGAAACCCACCCCACCAAATTTATTATGCCATACTTTGAACAGGCCTCTCAGGAAAGGGGGGGACTGGCAGTGATCTACCATAGCTCTATTAAAGCAATTTTTCAGCCGGCCCCTACTGTAGCGTGTGAGGCTTTGTCTTTTAATCTTAGCCTATCCCACCATCACACCTTTAAAGGTATTTTATTGTATAGACTGCCGGGAGCTAGGAATACCTTCACAGCCGCAATTGGAAAACTATTGGAAGAGGGCCTTTGTTCCGACGCCTATACAATTATGGGAAATTTTAATTATTATTTGGAGGCATCTACTGAACCTGACACAGTGACTTTAATCGACATAATGAATAGTGCCGACCTGAGGCAGCATGTAATTGGTCCAACTCATGTAGCAGGACATACCCTGGATGGGATTTTCTCTAATCACCCTTCTCTTCAGTTTATTGGCCTATTACCTCTTGTCTGGTCTGATCATGCTGCTGTTCAATTTGAGTTGATTCTGACTGCTCAGCGTGCGAGGGGACAATGTCCAAGAGAACAAATAGAAACCAGAGCCTGGAACAAAATTGAGGGGACGATTTTTCAGGAGCTTCTTACCTCCACGGCAGGTAAAATGCCGTTGGGAGTGGAAGAGGCCACCAACGTTTACACAAAATGGCTGGAGCAAGCCTGCGATAAAATAGCCCCAGTAAAAATTCTCTTCCCCAAAAGATTACAACCCTCCCATGGTTTACAGAGGAATTGAGAAATCAAAAACTCATCTGCAAACGTTTGGAGCGGAGCTGGAGGAAAGGCTATAAAGAAGCAGATAAAAAGCTATATGAAATCAGCCTTCAGAATTATAAACAACTCCTTTTTTAGCTAAACAAAAGTTCTATGCAATCTGAATTGAGCAAGCAAAGAATTCGGCAAAAGAGTTGTTCAGAACTGTTTCAAGCCTGGCCTTCCGTAGCCCAGCTAAAGTTCAGTCAAGTCAGGAACTATGCGAAGATATCGCCAAGTTCTTCCTGAACAAAGTGGAGACCATTTTTTCGGCTTTTAGTGGGTGAAGCACTACTGGGATGAACACAGCAAGGGGAGAATTTATGCCCATAGGTGTTCCCCACTTTACCTTTGACAAATGTGTGCCAGTGTCCCCTAATGATATTCTAGGGCTCCTGATGGCAGCCAAATCAGGGTCGCATTATGATCCATGCCCAGTCGTGGTGGTCAAACTGACCCCAGGTATGATTGCTTGATCACTTTCATCTATCTGTAATGGCAAGTTTGAAACAGGGCAGTTCCCTATACGCTGGAAGAGGGCTTCAATACTGCCCCTTTTAAAGAAGCCTAGCCTGGACTCTAAGAATCCAAATAATTTTCGCCCTATCTCACGTCTTCCTCTCCCAGCAAAATTGGTTGAAAAAATCATGAATAGACAATCAAGTGCCTTTCTTGCTGAAACACAGGCCTTCGATCCCTCCCAATACGGCTTCAGAGAAGGACATAGTACCGAGTCTGCTCTCATTAAGGCCACAGAGGAGATCAGGGAAGCCGTAGATCGGGGTGGCAGGGCAGCTCTGATCCTACTAGATCTGTCCTCGGCCTTTGATACGGTCCATCATGACATTCTGATGGACCGTCTAAAGGCATGTGGGATCCAGTCAAAAGCGTGGGATCTTTTAAAATCTTTTCTATCAGATAGGGAACAAATTGTTGCTCTGGATGAATTCCAGTCTAAACCTTTTGCACTACCCTGTGGTGTCCCACTAGGCTCCTCATTGAGTCCTACGTTCTTTAATGTGTATGTTTCATCATTGGCCCCCATTATTAGTGCCTATGCGTTTGGTCTCACCTCTTATGCGGACGACACCCAGATTGTGGTGTCTTTGCTACCAGGCCAGGAGCTGGGAATGGATCAACGTTTCCAAGATTGTATGGAATCAGTTGGGAGATGGATGTCAGAGAATTGCCTATAACTTAATACAGGCAAAACCAAAGTCATACCTTTTGGAAATTATACCAATTTTTGGGCACCAAATTGGTGACCCGACTCTATAGGCACTCTCCCTACGCCCGCAGGAAAGGTTAACAAGCATTGGCATAGCCAATAGGTCTCGCTTTCTGGACCTTATAAGTATTTAGTTATGCAGCACAATATCCTTTGTGCAATAACATTAATCGTTGAACGGCTAAACATTTATAAGGTCCCCAAGGCGAGACCTATTGGCTATGCCAATGTTTTGTTTGGGGGGGCATAAATAACAGGATGGTGAAGGTTAGTTAGTTAGAGTGAGTGAGAGAGTCAGTAAGTGAGAGAGAGTTAGTTAGTGAGAGAGTTAGTTAGTGTTTTAGTGAGAGTGAGAGAGTAAGTTAGTTAGTGAGAGTTAGTGAGTAAGTGAGAAAGTCAGAGTCACTGAGAGAGTGATAGAGTTAGTTAGTGAGAGTGAAAGAGGCATTTAGTTAGTGAGAGTTTGAGAGTTAGTGAGAGTGAGAGTCAGTTAGTGAGAGAGTTAGTGAGAGTGAGAGTCAGTTAGAGAGAGTGAATGAGTGAGAGAGTGAGTTAGTTAGTTATTGAGTGAAAGAGAGTGAGTTAGTGGGATAGTAAGTTAGTGAGAGTGAATAAGTGTTTTAGCGAGAGTGAGTTAGTTTTTCAGCGAGAGTGATTTTGTTTTTTAGAGAGAGTGATTTTGTTTTTTAGCGAGAGTTAGTATTTTTTTCGCAAGAGTCATTTAGTGACAGAGAGTTAGTGAGAGAGAGTTATTGAGAGAGAGTTATTGAGAGAGAGTAAGTGATAAAGAGTCAGTCAGTGATAGAGAGTTAGTTAGTTAGAGAGAGTTAGTTAGTGAGAGAGAGTTAGTAAGTGAGAGAAAGTGAATTAGTGAGAGATAGTTAATGATTTATTGAGAGTGAGTTAGTTATTGAGTTTGTTTTGGAGAGTTAGTGAGAGATTGTGAGAGTTAGTGAGAGAGTGAGAGAGTCTCTTAGTGAGAGTATGTTAGTGAGAATGAGTGAGCCAGTTAGTAATTGAGAGTGAGTTAGTTAGTTAATGAGAGTGAGAGATTTTGTAAGGGAGAGGCTGTTACTGTGAGTGAGTGAGAGTGAGTTAGTGAGAGTGAGTCATTTAGTTAGTGAGAGTGAGTGAGTTAGTTAGTTACTGAGAAAGAGTGTGAGAGTTATTTAGTGAGAGAGAGTGGGAGAGTTAGTTAATAAGTGAGAGAGAGTGGGAGAGTTAGTTAGTTAGTGAGAGAGTGGAAGATTTAGTTAGTTAGTGAGTGAGTAAGTGAGTTAGTGAGAATGTGAGTTTGTTAGTGAGAGTATGTCAGTGAGAGTTTGTTAGTGAGAGTGAGTCAGTGAGAGTGAGTTTGTGAGAATGATTCAACGAGAGTGAGTTAGTGAGAGTGAGTTAGTGAGTTTGTTAGTGAGAGTGCATTAGTTAATGAGGTAGGGCCCAATTCACAGAATTAACTTAAGACAAAATCCTAAACTTACTACCATTTTGGTATTCACAGAAGGCACTTACTCATTTCGGTATTCACAGAAGTTAGGAGTCCTAACTTTAGGACTCCTAAATGCCTTCTGTGAATACCAAAAGTCTTAAAATTAGGATTTTTCTCAGTTTAGTAGTAGTATAGTTAGGACTCCTAACTGTAGGACTCCTAAATGCCGTCTGTGAATACTGAAAGTCTTAAAATTAGGATTTTTCTCAATTTAGTAGTAGTAAAGTTAGGACTCCTAACTTTAGGACTCCTAAATGCCTTCTGTGAATACCGAAAGCCTCAAAATTAGGATTTTTCTCAGTTAACTAGTAGTAGAGTTAGGACTCCTAACTTTAGGACTCCTAAATGCCTTCTGTGAATACCAAAAGTCTTGAAGTTAGGATTTTTCTCAATTTAGTAGTAGTAAAGTTAGGACTCCTAACTTTAGGACTCCTAAATGCCTTCTGTGAATACTGAAAGCCTTAAAATTAGGATTTTTCTCAGTTTAGTAGTGGTAAAGTTAGGAGTCCTAACTTTAGGACTCCTAAACTGAGAAATATCCTCATTTTAAGACTTTCAGTATTCACAGAAGGCATTTAGGAGTCCTAAAGTTAGGACTCCTAACTTCTGCGAATACCAAAATGAGTAAGTGCCTTCTGTGAATACCAAAATGAGTAAGTGCCTTCTGTGAATACCAAAATGGTAGTAAGTTTAGGATTTTGTCTTAAATTAGTTCTGTGAATCGGGCCCGTAGAGTGGGAGAGTAAGTTAGTGATAGAGAGTGGGAGAGTTAGTTAGTGATAGTTTGTGAGTGAGAGTATGTTAGTGAGTGAGTTAGTGAGAGTGAGTTAGTTAGTGAGAGGGAGTGATTGAGAGTGAGTCAGTGAGAGTGAGTCAGTGACAGATAATGAGTGAGAGTGAGTTAGAGAGCGTGAGCTAGAGTCTGTTAGTGGGAGTGAGTTTGTTAGTGAGAGAGTAAGTGATTGATAGAGAGTTGGGAGAGTTAGTTAGTGAGAGTTTGTAAGTGAGAGTTTGTTAGAGAGAGTAACTGAGAGAGAGTGAGTTAGAGAGAGTGAGTTATAGAGACTGTCAGTGAGAGTGTGTTAATAAGAGTTTGTTAGTGAGAGTGATTGAGTGAGTTAGTGAGTGAGAGAGAGTAGGAGAGTCAGTGAGTGTGAGTGAGTGAGTCAGTGAGTGTGAGTGGGAGAGTCAGTTATTGAGAGAGAGTGGCAGAGTGATTGAGTCAGTGAGAGTCTTTTATTGAGAGTGTGTTAGTGATAGTGTGTAAGTGAGAGTCTGTTATTGAGAATGAGTGAGTGAGTCCATTACTTAGTGAGAGAGAGTGGGAGACTTATTTAGTTATTAGAGTGAGAGCGTTTGTTAGTGAGAGTGAGTGAGTTAGTTAGTTAGTGAGAGAGTGGTAGAATTAGTCAGTGAGAGAGAGTGGGAGAGTTAGTTAGTGAGAGAGAGTGGGACAGTCAGTCAGTCAGTTGAAGAGAGTGGGACAGTCAGTCAGTCAGTTGAAGAGAGTGGGAGAGCGAGTTAGTTATTGAGAGAGAGTGGAATAGTTAGTTAGTTAGTTAGTGAGAGAGAGTGAGCCAGTTAGTTAGTGATAGAGAGTGTTAGAGTTAGTTACTGAGACAGAGTGGGAGAGTTAGTCAGTGAGATATAGTGGGAGAGTTAGTTACTCAGTGAGAGAGAGTTGATGAGTTATGTAGTTAGTGAGTGAGAGAGAGTGAGTGAGTCAGTTTGTAAGTGAGAGAGAGTGGGGGAGTTAGTTAGTGAGATAGAGTGGGAGATTTAGTTAGTGAGATAGAGTGGGAGATTTAGTTAGTGAGACAAAGTGGGAGAGTTAGTTAGTGAGACAGAGCGGGAGAGTTAGTTAGTAAGAGAGAGTTGTAGAGTTAGTTAGTGAGAGTGTGTAGAGTTTGTTAGTGAGAGTGAGTGAGTGAGTCAGTTAGTGAGAGAGAGTGGTCTAGTTAGCTAGTGAAAGCGAGTGATTTAGTAAGTGATAGAGAGTGGGTGAGTCAGTTAGTTAGTGAGAGAGAGTGAGTCTGTTAGTGAGAGAGGGTAAGTGAGACTGAGTTAGTTAGAGTGAGTCAGTGAGAGTGAGTCAGTGAGTTAGTGAGAATGAGTGTGTGTCAGTTTGTGAGAGTGAGTCAGTCAGTAAGTGAGAGTGAGTCAATGAGTACGTCAGTTAGTGAGAGAGTCTGTCAGTGAGAGGTTGTTAGTGAGAGTAAGTGAGTCAGTTAGTTAGTCAGTGAGAGAGAGTGGGTGGTGGCACTGAGTGATGGTGTTGTGGTGTTGAGTGATGCTGTGGAGGCGCTGAGTTAGCTAGAGATGGAAGATAGTTATTGAGAGACCTAGTTAGTTAGCAATAGAGTGTGATATTTATTTAGGTAGTATTTGAGAGTAAGTTAGAGGGATGTATTTTGTTTTTTGTTTTATATAGATGAAGATAGAATTAGTGATGTAGTTATTGAGTGAGCAAGATAGTGCAATAGTTATTGAGGTAGTGAGACTCCATCTCCCAGTTTCCCTGTGACACCACGGCCTGACGTGCTCCGACACTGGAAACAACACAACCGATTCAAACAGACCATTGCGCTGGAGCCAGTCACCAGGCGGCGGTCTGCGTGGAAGCACTCAGGTAATCCCAAAGTGCTCGGTCTTTGAAAACTAAAAGTGAATTATTTGCATACACTACATGGCCCTGATGAAGCGAAAAACATTGTGAAAAACGTGCCGGCCCTGCGGCCCACAGACCCGCTCTGTGGTGGGGGAGTGGGAGGGGCATGCGCTGGTCTGGAGAGCAAGTGAGAGGAAAGCCAGATGGCGCCTCATCGCGAGGAAAGCCAGATGGCAGCTGTGCGCATGCACACGCGCGTAACAGCAAGCCTTAGGCCACAAGCAAAAGCTTGTGGTCGCATTTCTAAAGCCCCCACTCACTAAATGTCTCGCCAGACCAGCACATGCGCTGGCTCAGGCGAGACCTAAAAACCTGGGTTAATAGTGGATGAGAGACTTACCTTTGGTGACCAAGTAAACGCAGTGGTATCAACAATAGCGCATGTCCTTAGAACAGTCAGGAAAATATTACCACTTCTACCTTCCGGTAGCCGGCAAACAGTGGTCAAGGCACTAGTCATGTCGAGGCTGGATTATTGCAATAGCCTGTATTTAAATATTCAACAAAGATTCATGAATAAACTGCAGCTTCTGCAAAGTGCAGCCGCTAGACTTCTCATTGACACGTTCAAATTTTCTCCCATATCCAAGGAAATAAAAGAATTGCATTGGCTCCCAGTAGGGAATCTAGTGCATTTTTAAATCTCTATGCATGGTTTTTAAAGCTCATGGTACAGGACCAGACCATCTAAAACGTCAATTCCATTGGTACATACCGAAAAGAACGCTTCGTTCACTGGGCGTCAAGCTGGTTTCAGTGCCACACACAACAAAAAGTTTTGTGGGGTGGTAGAAGTTTTGCTCTCTGTGCGGTAAAAGGCTGGAATTACCTTCCGTTCCACCTGAGAAAAGCTACTGACTTGTTAACATTAAGGAAGGGTTTAAAAACCTGGCTTTTTGCTAAGTAAAACTCTTTCCTTCCGTTTTTTGTCTAAAGGAGAAGTAACTAGCGCCAGGACACCCTTGGGTAACTGTTGCGTTTTAAACATATCCCTAACATAACAAAACATGCCCTTGTACTCTCTGAAACTCTACTCCCTCCACGACACTCTACACCCCTCCATGACACACCCCTTCACAACAATCCACTCTGCTTTACCCCACTCTATGCCACTCTAAACCATTCTATGCCACTCTATGACGCTCCACTCTAATCCATGCTACTCTCCTTTATGTCACTAACATTTAGCCATGCTGTCAATATCCACGCTGGTGTATAACATGGCTAAAACACATTGGCAAAGCCAATAGCTCTTGCATAGGCAAGATCTATTGCATTTGCCAATGATTGTTTCACAATGTGAAGGGGCAGCAGAATGTGGCCAAGCGCTCAGGAATCAGCAAGGATTGCTCAAACCACTGCAAACATCCTTAACGTAGTAGGGGGTAGTTTGATTTTTTTCCTGAAAGGCGGGACTCAGCGTACTTTTATCTTCTACATGCGCTCACTATATGGTCACATTCTAGACACAACTTCCTGCAGTGTGGACTGATTTCAACATTTTTGCAAGTGCTGATTTTGGCTTAAAACCCTGCACTGCCCAAATGTTGTCCCCTGTTGTGTGCACATGCACACTGCAGGAAGTTGCCGTCTCCCCATGGTTACCCATACTCAGGATGTTGTGTCCTATGTGTCTGTGTGTATATACTGATCCCCGGAAGTTGTCCTCTCTTGGGTGCGCATGCTCAGCTTAGGAAGGTGTCCACAACCTCCCAAAATGGCCGTTTTTTGATCATTAGCTCAAGCAGACGGTAAATTCCAGTGCTTTGCTGCCTGTACATATATGCCCCGAGCAGTTCCCAGCATGCATCAGAATCCTGATACATTAGTATATCATTAAAATACTATCTATAGTCCACCAGCTGCCAAATAAAAGCAGCCGGACCAGCAGTTAAAATACCTCTTTCTTCCCAGGAGCCAGCTGTACCTCCGAGGTCAGCCGGGATGAGGCTACCCAAGGCGCTTTGTGGAGAGCGCAAGAGCAGGGCCCCACGGGCCCCGAGGACAGCCAGCAGATGTCTCTCCCGGGGGCCCTCCAGCAGGCACTTAAATGCACGATGTATTCATCGCTGCTCAGCGGGATGACATTTGGCGTTCAATATTCCGTCAGTTTGTTAATTGAAGGAGGCGGAGCCTGGCTTTCCTCACGGGCGACAGAACAATTGAAATCTGATGAATAAAAAGAGGAGACGCGGACTTCGGAGTTCACGCATGTAGCGTTTTACCACAAAGGGTTCTCTAGGCGCTACCTCAAGACATGGTGATAGTGTCAAGACCGAGAAGCCTTTTCCTTATTTTGAGCTAGCTTTCTAAGTGGGCGATCGGGTGTTCCTGAGTGCTCATTCACTCGTGTAAAGAGTACCCTTGCTGTTAGGCACATGGGCCCAGATGTATCAGTGCTTTGCGCCACTGCAGTGTCACAAAAAGTGAGGCAAACCAGTGCAAAGTCTTAAAATAAATTTGTGCTACCTACTTTGCCTTGAGGGAGCGTCCCATGGGTGGTACATGGGTTCAACCACCCATGGGGTTTGACACAAAGCCTTACCTACTACACACACAAAAAAGGTGGACAGGGCTTAGCGACTAAAATGTGTGCTTCAAAAATTCATAAATAAAAAATACATACACTTTGGGTAGGCCCTCTTCATCCATTGGTCTGTTCAACTGTCATTCATACTTTGCTTCTGCTCCCAGGGCACACAGCTTGGGGCAGTGAGTCAGCACACTTCAGCTATTGGGTGGTTTGTACTAGGAGTTTTCCAGATCACATTTGAACATCTGACTCAAAAGAAGCGCTCTTAAGTCAGTGGAGTAAGAAAGACCCCCCAGGCCAAGTAGTGCGCAGGGGGCCATGCTTCACGGGGCCCACCCAGCACAGTACCCTGGCCTGAGGGCTCCTGAGTTAGTCTAGAAGGGGACTCCTACATGTACTTTGCAGGGGCCCCCCTCAACTTTCATTACGTCTCTGACTTCAGTGCCAGAGCTCATGGGACAGCATGCCGAGATGTGGTGCCCAGAGTCGAGAGTCCTTTCCATTTTTTCTTGACCATATATCCAAATTGGCATGGATGATTCAAGGGCGGTATGCTGCATATGTAAACAGTGGGACTTTTTTAGGCTTTTTGTTGTCAGAAGTGTTGTATGTTGTCCAGAAGGAAGGTAGGAGTTATTCAAGGATGTGAAAACGGATCCTAATTAGTAGGACAGATTTTCTCAAATTGTATTTTAATTGCATTTATATAGCACTTACTACCCCAGACAAGGCCTCAAATCGCTTTTTTGGCAAGTAGCACGCTACTCCGGAACCTATAAACGTAAAATGACAGAGAAATGAACAGAAAGAGGAAGGCAATCACTCAAGAAGAACGTCACTCGCACATAGTAAATGAGACCTAGACGGAGAGAACACACGTTCAAGAAGGGGGCATACAAGCAGATTCAACAGGCTGTCACATTCAACGTGGCATGGGTCACATTCAAAATTTCAGCTTTTAACATGTTCGCACTGCATGTACCTCTTTTTATATATACGCTCTCCATGTATCCCACTACACCATTTAGTTAAGAATAATGTGACAGAGTAACTATATAGATAATGCTAATAATCTGAGTGCAACCAAGAAGAAAGAAGATCCAGAATAGGAAAGAAAGTGATAATAGGAACCCATTTAGGATTATTGGTCTCCCATCATTTCACCAAAGTGACCAGTGTCATCATTTGGGGTTCCAAACAACTCTTCTATCTTCCGTCATATTCGGATGGATATCAAATGAGTTGTATCCTCTCTTTAGGTTCTTATCAGAGGAAAAGGAGAAATCATAAGAGAAGGTCTAAAGTTTGTATTTAAACCTTTCAAAATAATTGCCAAATAGAAAAAATGCAGTGCAAATAACAGAGAGATGTGTGATTAAAATAGGATTAGCAAGAGAAAAGAGAAAATCTATTCTTTTCAATAGTCTCAATTGTGTTCCTACGTAAAAACAGTGCAGGAAAAAAGCAGTTGGAACGATTCTGAACTAATATATGGTCGACATGTTTCAGCCAGTGGGATAATTCTCCCCGGCTTTCTTCAGGACCTCACTACAACAAATCCTCACTACTGCAATACTTTTTCGTTGAGTGTCAAAAAATAAATATACATACTGATGGGATGTATTTGCCCTTATTCTGATCCTCAGTATTTAGAAGATGTATAGGACATCCGTTAAATACGAGGGCTAGACCTCACCTCACCCGGCTCCAGCCCTTGTCAATGAGGCCCCGCTCTGTCCGTCGGTACCTCGAGTTTGGACGTCACTGGGATGGACACTGGTCACTTTGGTGAAATGATGGGAGACCAATAATCCTAAATGGGTTCCTATTATCACTTTTTTTGCCTATTCTGGATCTTCTTTCTTTTTGGTTGCAATAAACTAGTTACAACATGATTTTTTATGAAACGCAAAATAAATATAGCTAAAATAAATATGGATAAATACAAACAAATGTAAAAAAAAATGAAAGTGAGAGCCTTATCAACAATGAAAGAGTTCATTTAAAGCCCCAGGTAGCCTCACAACTCACTATATAGAGATGTAAGATCAGAGGAATAAAGACGTCAGTTCTTTCTCCCCCCACTAGGAGTGCACCAGGCTGATGAACGTGCACATTCTGGTAGATTTCCAGAAAAAAAACAAATGCTAGAGCTGGCATTAGTCAAAATACTCTTGAGATAAACTGGTTAATACTGTTTGTATCCATATAATAAAAATGTAAAAATAATAAAGGTATTTTAACTTAGAAATAGGAAGAGTAGATATTTGCTGATGCTGTTAGGGATACTGACACAACTATGGAAAGAAAATTATCTTTCTAAAGATAGATGGAAGCGTTGGTATCAGCTGCAAGAGTCGGGCCAGGCTTGCTCATCACTTGAGGTGGATCTGTTAAGAAGGTCTTCCTCCAAAGAGCACAACCAGTGCCATAGCTAGACTTTTAGCCACCTGTAGAGTCCCTGGACGGTCACATGTAAGAGCTTGGGGGAGGGAGGGAATGCTGACGATTCCTGCCTTCCCGCCCTGCGATGGCCACAGATAAGTGCACCATCGCCCCCCCTACCCTTGCTAAGCCACTGAGCTCAACATTCTGAACATAGACAAGAGGAGAATCTATCGGCCAGAGGTTCAAAACTAGATTTCGGCGGACGGGTTACTCCGTCACAACGGTAACGGCTATCCCATCCGCTGAAATATAAATCCCATAGGATATTATAGGATCTGTACTTCAGTGGACAGGATATCCGTCACCGTTGTGACAGAATAACCAACCTGTTTGCAAAATCTAAATCAGGCCCTATATCTCTAGTTGCTACCCGGGACCATACATTTACGTTCTTGGCGTGAGTTGTGATTCCAATTGGAGTCCCCGTACAAAGGGATGTCCGTGGAGACCTCTCTCTTTAGAGATTTACAATTTGGAGCTGTCAACAGGAACCCAAGATAGCCAATGGCAATCAGTGATGTAGGCCCAAGAGGCCTCCTTGAGGATCAAAAGGTAGCACTTTCTCAGAAGATGCAGCAAGTAGGGATCAACTTCAGCTCATGTTGGCTCTCAGCTGGTGCCAAACTTGCCACTCATTCCACCACAGTGAGAGGGAATCTGCTCTAATATGGGCCCTCAGCCTGTGTAGGTGACAGGCAGCCATAAGTAGTTGTGAGACCTGCTCAGCTGTGAAGAGGCTCAGCAGAGATTCTGTACTGGTTAGTACTCTCTTAGTCCAAAGCGAAGCTGGTGGCTCTGTAGCACAGAGGAATGCTCTTTCCGGCGCCCTTGAATTCACCATCAGACCAGCATACAACTCAGCCTCTACTAGAGGAAAGGGAAAGGGGACTTGGCGGGATGGGCTAATTTTTCAAGTGATCCAATCAGAAGCCACCCTGCCTCTTTAGACCAGTCAGCAATACAGGCAATAGACGACCCTTAAGGACTGCAGGGCAGGACACTGGTGATGCTGAGAAATGTCCACCACCACCGGAGACCCTTATGTGCTACACTGCAGATTCCCGGTGACCGCTCTGCAGATCACTGGAGATGTTGCTGCACTACAGTTTGCTGTAGACCCAAATGGATTGGATTTATATCAAAAGTGACATTCTCTAGTGACCAACTGCAGTGCAAAGATCTGGTGACTCTTTACACTGCAGAGTGAAAATAAAACAAACAAGCATTGGCAAAGCAATCCAAAAGGTCCCGGATATAGGAGAGCTATTGGCTTTGTCAATTTTCCTTTAGCCATGCTGTACAGCGGCGCAGCTGTTATGCAGCATGGGTGAAAGGTAACAAAATGTCCTACCACACAGCCTGCACTGACCACGAGGGGCAGTGATCTGCCTTCTTAATATAGGATTACTCTATACCTTCACAAAAAAGAAAGCATTTAATTATCTTATGTCCCAGCTAAAGTGTACTGTATTGGCCCCATATGAAGACAGCAGCAAGAAGTCAATGCAGAGCAGGGACTGCAGTGACCTCTGCATATTTGTAACATCTTGAAACCTGTCGGTGTCACTTATGTGTGGTTTATTGTGGGTGGGATGGGAGGGGCTACCAACTATGGGGTAGATAGTATGGGTAGACTGGGACAAATAACAACTGGGAGGGAGGGGGCAGAATGTACAAGCAACAATGCAGGAGGAGGGTGGGGGTAGGGCAAGCAACAATGCGGGAGGAGCAAAGAGGGTGCAATTAAAAGGAGAAAAAAGTTCCTCTGAAAGCAATGAAATAATAGTGGGCAAGGGAAGCAATTGTTGGGCGATGCTTCATGGTAGTGAAGTCAGCACTCACTGACCAAAGAGTAGCAAGAAAATGAGAGTGACGATAAAGCCAACTAATGGTAAACAATAAACAGGCACAAAGGGGCACATTTACAAATCCGCTGCGCCACCGGAGCGTCACTTTTTTTGACGCTCCGGTGGTGCACAGTGCAGACCCATATCTACAAGGCCACACAAAGCCACCCTACATAGGTTTTCATGGCCTTGTAGAGAAGGTGTAAGGCCACGCAGCACAAGTTGCTGCGCTGCCTTACACTGCGGCAGGGATTCGTGCCATGGGTGTTGCTGTGGGTGTTTCCACACAACACCTATGGATTTTGACACTGCCCCAGATTTACAACATAGCATGAATCTGGGACAGCTTCAAAAACGTACTCCTCCCCAGAGAAGGCATAATGAGGAGAAATGTTTACATTTCTCCTCGTTTTCCTCTTTCCACACATACTGCATTCTGCAGTACACATAGAAAGAGGAAAACGTGTCTCATGATTGTTTTTATGTAGGAAGGTGCCCCTTCCTGCACAAAAAAATCATGCCAACAACACAGACACCCTTGCACCATGGTGCAAGGGTGCCTGCGTTGGAACTCAGCTGTAATTCTTGCGCTAGCTGAAAGGACAGGAATGCATTGTATCTTTTAAATTGGCGTCGGGCAGCAAAATGACTTGCGGCACTGCCCTACGCCGATTCTTTGTAAATATGCCCCTAAGTCTGTAAGTAAATGAAGTGTCTTACAAGCAATAGTGCATGTGCTGTCTCAGGCGAAACCTAAAGTATAGGGTATGGGGGAGGAGAAGAGGAAAACTGTCTGAGACGAAGCTGCCCGCCAAACATACTGACCACCAATAAACTAACACTGTCCCTAAAATATTTAGGGGCACTAGGTTGGAGGCAGGAGAGCATTTAAGTAAGGGCCTGCATAAGGGGAAACAGCCCTTACCACACATCCTTTACCAGGCAGTCTTTACCATGCAGGTAAATATTTTCAACTTTCCCACAGGTACGTGTCTGTTTTTTAATGACATACTTTTTAATGTTATTTTTAAAAAACTATTGTAGGATTTAGGGATGGGTAGAGGTAGAGGTAAAGGGATGTAAGAGTGGCGTTAGGGTTCATGGGTGAGCACAGTTAAAAGGAGGTGTGGGTGACTTGATGGTTCAGGTGTGGGTAGAAGTAAAGGGAGAGGTAAGGGTGATTTTAGGATTCAGGAATGGTTAGAGTTTAAGGTAGGTAACGGTGGTTTTAGGGCTGGAGTGGGTAGAGGTAAAGGGCGGTAAGGCTGATGTTATGGATAAGGGTGGGTAGGGGTAGAGGGGGGTAAGAATGAATTTAGGGTTTAGGAGTGGATAGGCGTAAAGAGGGGTAGGGATGATTTTCGGGGTTGGTAGAGATAAAGGTGAAACATCAGCCTTTTGAAATCACTGCGTGTTTGATGATGAATAAAACATCCTCTAAATTATAAAAGGGGTAACCAGCGGCAGCAGTAAATGTTAATTCAGAAAAACACATAGTGTATGACAATAGCTTTAACCAAAGGGAGTATGTTTACAGCTACATGATTCGGGCATTGGTCACATGCAATACAAGAAAGAGCCAGATTCAAATCTGATGATTTTAAATTGTCTTGCAAGCAAAAGCAAAAAAAACAAAAAAAACAATCCGAGCACAATCAGGATTGAAGAACACTGATCAAGAAATCATTCAATACTTGCTCCAGGGAAGAAAAGAAACACACAGATCCAAAGTGAAGCCAACAGGCGCGGACACGTGGTCACCAATGAAAAGGAAGAAAATAAGATTGACAGTGATCCAACCAATGGTAAGTAGTGGGCAGCCTAAGAGCCCCTTTTAGAGTTTTTTAAATATTATTTGTAGAAACAAAAGATTGTTGCAAAGGGCAGTGCATGTGCTGGCTCAGCTGAGACCTAAAAGGCACCTAAACCAGTGGTGAGTCCTATACCGCATACCAGAATGGAGGAAATCCTCCTACATGCAGCGACATATTCAGTGTCTTTGCGCAAAATAAAATTCACAACCAGAAAACAAAGCAAAACAGAAACTTAACTATTCCAAGTATGCAGTGCTCCAAGCATGTATACATATACATCAGTTTCCACCCCTCTCTAGGCACCCGGTATGCATCTTTGAATGAATACAGCCCCTAGAGCCCCCTCTCCCCCTTTCCTGCCTGCCTCTTTAGTCTTTGGATTCACTCCGCGTTGCTGGTACATGAATGTGTAATGCCTTACAGTAGTGTGGGCTGAGCGGCTGCACTTCAAGGGGTGCTGCACTGCGCTGCAAGCAACCTCGTGCCCACCGGAGACTGCAGCATTAATTGTGCTGCAGCTCATGCTCGGCAAGGTCGGCTCTGCGGTGTTAATAGTTCTGCAAACCTGGCGTGGGAAAAGGGGGAAGGGCAGTCATGCAGTGCTGCATGCCGGCGTCCGGAAGAGAGGAGGGAGCTCTGCAGTGTTGTAAGCTTGACGTCAGAGAGATGAAAGAGCAGCTCGCAAGGCTGCAAGCCTGCCCTAGGAAGGAAGCTCTGCAGTGTTGTAAGCCTGACGTCAGGGAGATGGAAGGGCAGCTCTGTAGTGTTGTAAGCCTGACGTCAGAGAGATGGAAGGAAGCTCTGCAGTGTTGTAAGCCTGACGTCAGGGAGATGGAAGGGCAGCTCTGTAGTGTTGTAAGCCTGACGTCAGAGAGATGGAAGGGCAGCTCTGTAGTGTTGTAAGCCTGACGTCAGGGAGATGGAAGGGCAGCTCTGCAGTGTTGTAAGCCTGACGTCAGAGAGATGAAAGAGCAGCTCGAAATGCTGCAAGCCTGCCCTAGGAAGGGTAGCTTGCAAGCCTGACGTCAGAGAGATGAAAGAGCAGCTCGCAAGGCTGTGAGTCTGCCCTAGGAAGGGAATTCTGCAGTGTTGTAAGCCTGACGTCAGGAAGATGGAAGGGCAGCTCTGCAGTGTTGTAAGCCTGACGTCAGAGATGGAAGGGCAGCTCGAAATGCTGCAAGCCTGCCCTAGGAAGGGAACTCTGCAGTGTTGCAAGCCTGTGCTGGGAAGGGAGGTAGGGTAGCTATCCAGTGCTGCAAGCTTGCCCTAGGAAGGGAGCTTTGCAGTGTTGCAAGCCTGTGCTGGGAAGGGAGGTAGGGTAGCTCTCCAGTGCTGCAAGCCTGCTGTAAGAAGGGAACTCTGCAGCTTTGCAAGCCTGTGCTGGGAAGGGAGGTAGGGTAGCTCTCCAGTGCTGCAAGCCTGCCTGAAGAAGGGAGCTTCCCAGTGATGCAAGCCTGCCCTAGGAAGCGAGCTTTGCAGTGTTGCAAGCCTGTGCTGGGAAGGGAGGTAGGGTAGCTATCCAGTGCTGCAAGCCTGCCATAGGAAGGGAGCTCTGCAGTGTTGCAAGCCTGTGCTGGGAAGGGAGGTAGGGTAGCTCTCCAGTGCTGCAAGCCTGCTGTAAGAAGGAAGCTCTGCAGTGTTGTAAGCCTGTGCTGGGAAGGGAGGTAGGGTAGCTATCCAGCGCTGCAAGCCTGCCATAGGAAGGGAGCTCTGCAGTGTTGTAGGCTTGTCTTCAGAAGGGTTTAATTTTAGCTCTGCACGGCGGCAAGCCTGCCACCGGAAAGAGGGAAGGCAAGCCTGGCCTTGGAAAGATGGCTTCAATGGTGTAAACAATGCCACAAGCCTGCCTTCAGGAAGGTAAAAGGTACCTGCAGTGCTGCAAGCCTATCCACAGGAAAGTAAAAGGCATCTCTGCAGTGCTGCAAGCTTGCCCCCAGGAAGATAAAAGGCACCTCTGCAGTGCTGCAAGTCTGCCCTCAGGAAGGTAAAAGGCGCCTCTGCAGTGTTGCAAGCCTTCCCACGGGAAAATAAAAGGCACCTGCAGTGCTGCAAGCATGCCCTTGGGAAGGTAAACATCTCTGCAGTGCTTCAAGCCTGCCCTCAGGAAGTTAAAAGGCTACTGCAGTGCTGCAAGCCTTTCCTCAGGAATGTAAAAGGTGCCTGCAGTGCTGCAACTGCAAGCCTTCCCACAGGAAAATAAAAGGCACCTGCAGTGATGCAAGCCCGCCCTCGGAAAGGTAAAAGGCATCTCTGCAGTGCTCCAAGCCTGTCTTCAGAAGTTAAAAGGCTCCTGCAGTGCTACAAGCCTTCCCTCAGGAAGGTAAAAGGCACCTGCAGTGCTGCAAGCCTTCCCACAGGAAAATAAAAGGCACCAGCAGTGCTGCAAGCCTGTCCTCGGGAAGGTAAAGGGCACCTGCATGGCTGCAAGCTTGCCCTAGGAAAGGTAAAAGGCACTGCATGGCTGCAAGCCTGCCCTCTGGAAGGTAAAAGGCACTGCATGGCTTTAAGCCTGCCCTCGGGAAGGTAAAAGGCACCTCTGCAGTGCTGCAAGCCTGCCCTCGGAAAGGTAAAAGGCACCTCTGCAGTGCTGCAAGCCTGCCCTCGGGAAGGTAAAAGGCACCTCTGCAGTGCTGCAAGCCTGCCCTTGGGAAGGTAAAAGGCACCTCTGCAGTGCTGCAAGCCTGCCCTCTGGAAGGTAAAAGGCACCTCTGCAGTGCTGCAAGCCTGACCTCGGGAAGGTAGAAGAGCACCTCTGCAGTGCTACAACCCAGCCCTCTGGGAGGCAAAAGGCACCACTGCAGTGCTCCAAGCCTTCCTTCAGGAAGGTAAAAGGCACCTACCTCTACAGTGCTCCAAGCCTGCCTTCTGGAAGGTAAAAGGCATCTCTGCAGTCCTGCAGGCCTGCCCTCAGGAAGGTCAAAGCGGGGCTTTAAGTGGGATGAAAAAACTAGGTGGTCTCACAGAGCAGTGCGGCCAATGTAATTAGGGGCGTGGCTTAAAAACACATAAGCTAAAAATCTGTGTTTAGCACAGTGTGCCGCCCGACTTGTATTTTGCTGTTTCTGTCATTGCATCCGGTTATATGATACAACAAGTAACATCATACCTACAACAAGTCAGGACTATTGGCTTTGTCAATGGTTATTAGTTGCATAAGATAAATAAGCAGCAACTATGGCTTGTTATATATAATATTGAAAAAACATCCACCTAAAGCCCTGGTGACACCACGACAATGTTACTGCTCCTGAGTTTCACAAAGAGAAGGTAAATCCAGTGAGAAACTTACTCTCTTTAAAGGATTTCCCTTTCCCTACATCTCTCACCTGGCATGACCTCACGCTGTAAGTTCTCCACTGGTGAAAAGTGAGCAGTGTGAGCAGCGCACATCGGGGCATATCAGCAACAACCGGCGATAATTATCGCTAAGCGCACTTAGCGCTAGGATAATTATCGCTGGCTAACGTGGATTTTTATCGCTGACATAGTGTGCTATTAGTAACGCTTATCTCAAAAGCGATAAAAATCCTAGTGCTAACTGCCAAACGTGAGATTATTGCTGGAAACCCAGCGATAATCTCACAAAGTTTGGCGTTAGCTTGATGATAGGGCCTCACATACTTAGCCATGCTATCCACCTTCCATAGGATATCATGTCTAAGTCAGTCCTGAAGCAGGCGTAAGGAAAGTAGCGATAACAGGGGTTATCGCGATAACAGGGGTTATCGCTACTTTTCTTGCCGCTATGCTTCATAGCGTGGGGCTTGATGATAGTAGAAATGTCGCTTAGCGACATTTCTCCAGTCATGTCAGGTCAGGAACGCCCACTTTGCATCTCATTAGAGATGCAAAGCTGGGCGTTAAGAATCCGGGCGCTAATGCAAGGTTTCACGCGATAGCGTGACCTCGCTAATTAGGCGATAAAATTATCGCCGCTTTTCGCCCGAAAAAGCGGCGATAATTTTATATTGCCTCGTTGCTGATATGCCCCCATCGATGTGCCTGTTGTCACTGCGGTCCAAAAAGAAAAAAACAGACCGCCTGTGCCAGTGTACAAAACAAAGCCCGATAGAGACCCGTTTCGAGGCCCCCTTTTAGAAAACTGCCGGTGCTCAGACCCGTTGAGACCCGGCCCAGTTAAAGTCCTGGGTAAAAGGCACCTCTGCCGTGATCCAAGCCTGCCCTCAGGAAGGTAAAAGGTACCTCTGCAGTGCTACAAGCCTGCCCTTTGGAAGGTAAAAGGCATCTCTGCAGTGCTACAAGCCTGCCCTCAGGAAGGTAAAAGGCACCTCTGCAGTGCTGCCCTGCTTGCCCTCAGGAAGGTAAAAGGCACCTCTGCAGTGCTGCAAGGCTGCCCTCTGGAAGGTAGAAGAGCACCTCAGCAGTGCTACCAGCCTTCCCTTTGGAAGGTAAAAGGCATCTCTGCAGTCCCGCAAGCCTGCCCTCGGGAAGGTAAAAGGCACCTCTGCAGTGCTGCAAGCTTGTCCTCAGGAAGGTAAAAGGCACCTCTGCAGTGCTGCAAGCCTACCCTGTGGAAGGTAGAAGAGCACCTCTGCAGTGCTACCAGCCTGCCCTTTGGAAGGTAAAAGGCATCTCTGCAGTCCCGCAAGCCTGCCCTCGGGAAGGTAAAAGGCACCTCTGCAGGGCTGCAAACCAGCTCTCAGGAAGGTGAAAGGCACCTCTGCGGTGCTGCAAGCCTGCCCTCAGGAAGGTAAAAGGCACCTCTGCAGTGCTGCAAGCCTGCCCTCTGGAAGGTAGAAGAGCACCTCTGCAGTGCTGCAAGCCTGCCCTCAGGAAGGTAAAAGGCACCTCTGCAGTGCTGCAAACCTGCCCTCAATGAGATAGAAGGGCACCTCTGCAGTGCTTCATGCTTGCCCCTGAGGAGGAAAAGTGCACCTCTGCAGTGCTGCAAGCCTGCAATTGAGGTGGTAAAAAGCACCCGCAGTGCTTGCAGCCTGCCCTCGGGAAGGTAAAAGGCACCTCTGCAGTGCTGCAAGTCTGCCCTCTGGAAGGTAGAAGAGCACCTCTGCAGTGCTGCAAGCTTTCCCTCAGGAAGGTAAAAGGCACCTCTGCAGTGCTGCAAGCTTGCCCTCAGGAAGGTAAAAGGCACCTCTGCAGTGCTGCAAGCATGCCCTCTGGAAGGTAGAAGAGCACCTCTGCAGTGCTGCAAACCTGCCCTCAGGAAGGTAAAAGGCACCTCTGCAGTGCTGCAAACCTGCCAGATAGAAGGGCACCTCTGCAGTGCTTCATGCTTGACCCAGAGGAGGAAAAGTGCACCTCTGCAGTGCTGCAAGCCTGCCATCGAGGAGGTAAAAGGCACCTGCAGTGCTTGCAGTCTGCCCTCGGGAAGGTAAAAGGCACCTCTGCAGTGATTCATGCTTGCCCCTGAGGAGGAAAAGTGCACCTCAGTAGTGCTGCAAGCCTGCCCTCGGGAAGGTAAAAGGTACCTCTGCAGTGCTGCAAGCCTGCCCTCAATGAAATAGAAGGGCACCTCTGCAGTGCTTCATGCTTGCCCCTGAGTAGGAAAAGAGCACCTCAGCATTGCTGCAAGCTGGCCATCGAGGAGGTAAAAGGCACCTGCAGTGCTGCAAGCCTGCCCCTGGGGAGGTAGAAATGCACCTCTGTAGTACTGCGAACCTGCCCTTGAGGACGTGGAAGAGCACCTCTGCAGTGCTGCAAACCTGCCCTCAAAGAGATACAACAGCACCTCTGCAGTGCTGCAAGCCTGCCCTTGAGGAGGTACAACAGCACCTCTGCAGTGCTGCAAGCCTGCCCCCTAGGAAGTGGAAGATCACCTCTGCAGTGCTGCAGGCCCGCCCCAGAGGAGGTGGAAGACCACCTCTTCAGTGCTGCAAGCCTGCCCTCAAAGAGGCAGAAGAGCACCTCTGCAGTGCACCAAGCCTGCGACCGAGGGGGTGGAAGAGCATCCCTGCTATGCTGCAAGCCTGCCCTCGAGGAGGTGGAAGAGCACCTCTGCAGTGCTTTAGGCCTGCCATCGAGGAGGTGGAAGAGTACCTCTGCAGTGCTGCAAGCCTGCCCCCGATGGGGGTGGAAGACCACCCCTGCAATGCTGCAAGCCTGCCCCCTAGGAGGAGGACGAGCACCTCTGCAGTGCTGCAAGCCTGCCCTTGAGGACGCAGAAGAGTCCCTATTCGGTGCTGCAAGCCTGCCCCCGAGGGGGTGGAAGAGCACCCCTGCAGTGCTGCAAGCCTGCCCCCTAGGAGGCGGAAGAGCACCTCTGCAGTGCTGCAAGCCTGCCCCCTAGGAGGCGGAAGAGCACCCCTTCGGTGATGCAAACCTGCCCTCGAGGATGTATCGAGGGCTTCTCTGTAGTGCTGCAAGTCTCCCCCGGCGGAGGCGGAAGAGCACCTCTGCAGTGCTGCAAGCCTGCCATTGAGGTGGTAAAAGGCACCCGCAGTGCTTGCAGCCTGCCCTCTGGAAGGTAAAAGGCACCTCTGCAGTGCTGCAAGCTTGCCCTAAGGAAGGTAAAAGGCACCTCTGCAGTGCTGCAAGCCTGCCCTCTGGAAGGTAGAAGAGCACCTCTGCAGTGCGCCAAGCTTGCCCTCAGGAAGGTAAAAGGCACCTCTGCAGTGCTGCAAGCTTGCCCTCAGGAAGGTAAAAGGCACCTCTGCAGTGCTGCAAGCATGCCCTCTGGAAGGTAGAAGAGCACCTCTGCAGTGCTGCAAGCCTGCCCTCACGAAGGTAAAAGGCACCTCTGCAGTGCTGCAAACCTGCCCTCAATGAGATAGAAGGGCACCTCTGCAGTGCTTCATGCTTGACCCTGAGGAGGAAAAGTGCACCTCTGCAGTGCTGCAAGCCTGCCATCGAGGAGGTAAAAGGCACCTGCAGTGCTTTCAGCCTGCCCTCAGGAAGGTAAAAGGCACCACTGCAGTGATTCATGCTTTCCCCTAAGGAGGAAAAGTGCACATCAGTAGTGCTGCAAGCCTGTCCTCGGGAAGGTAAAAGGCACCTCTGCAGTGCTGCAAGCCTGTCCTCAATGAGATAGAAGGGCACCTCTGCAGTGCTTCATGCTTGCCCCTGAGTAGGAAAAGAGCACCTGAGCATTGCTGCAAGCTGGCCATCGAGGAGGTAAAAGGCACCTGCAGTGCTGCAAGCCTGCCCCTGGGGAGGTAGAAATGCACCTCTGTAGTACTGCGAACCTGCCCTTGAGGACGTGGAAGAGCACCTCTGCAGTGCTGCAAACCTGCCCTCAAAGAGATACAACAGCACCTCTGCAGTGCTGCAAGCCTGCCCTCGAGGAGGTACAACAGCACCTCTGCAGTGCTGCAAGCCTGCCCCCTAGGAAGTGGAAGATCACCTCTGCAGTGCTGCAGGCCCGCCCCAGAGGAGGTGGAAGACCACCTCTTCAGTGCTGCAAGCCTGCCCTCAAAGAGGCAGAAGAGCACCTCTGCAGTGCACCAAGCCTGCGACCGAGGGGGTGGAAGAGCATCCCTGCTATGCTGCAACCCTGCCCTCGAGGAGGTGGAAGAGCACCTCTGCAGTGCTTTAGGCCTGCCCTCGAGGAGGTGGAAGAGTACCTCTGCAGTGCTGCAAGCCTGCCCCCGAGGGGGTGGAAGACCACCCCTGCAATGCTGCAAGCCTGCCCCCTAGGAGGAGGACGAGCACCTCTGCAGTGCTGCAAGCCTGCCCTTGAGGAGGCAGAAGAGTCCCTATTCGGTGCTGCAAGCCTGCCCCCGAGGGGGTGGAAGAGCACCCCTGCAGTGCTGCAAGCCTGCCCCCTAGGAGGCGGAAGAGCACCTCTGCAGTGCTGCAAGCCTGCCCCCTAGGAGGCAGAAGAGCACCCCTTCGGTGCTGCAAACCTGCCCTCGAGGATGTATCGAGGGCTTCTCTGTAGTGCTGCAAGTCTTCCCCGGCGGAGGCGGAAGAGCACCTCTGCAGTGCTGCAAGCCTGCCATTGAGGTGGTAAAAGGCACCCGCAGTGCTTGCAGCCTGCCCTCTGGAAGGTAAAAGGCACCTCTGCAGTGCTGCAAGCTTGCCCTAAGGAAGGTAAAAGGCACCTCTGCAGTGCTGCAAGCCTGCCCTCTGGAAGGTAGAAGAGCACCTCTGCAGTGCTGCAAGCTTGCCCTCAGGAAGGTAAAAGGCACCTCTGCAGTGCTGCAAGCTTGCCCTCAGGAAGGTAAAAGGCACCTCTGCAGTGCTGCAAGCATGCCCTCTGGAAGGTAGAAGAGCACCTCTGCAGTGCTGCAAGCCTGCCCTCAGGAAGGTAAAAGGCACCTCTGCAGTGCTGCAAACCTGCCCTCAATGAGATAGAAGGGCACCTCTGCAGTGCTTCATGCTTGACCCTGAGGAGGAAAAGTGCACCTCTGCAGTGCTGCAAGCCTGCCATCGAGGAGGTAAAAGGCACCTGCAGTGCTTTCAGCCTGCCCTCAGGAAGGTAAAAGGCACCTCTGCAGTGATTCATGCTTTCCCCTGAGGAGGAAAAGTGCACATCAGTAGTGCTGCAAGTCCTCGGGAAGGTAAAAGGCACCTCTGCAGTGCTGCAAGCCTGTCCTCAATGAGATAGAAGGGCACCTCTGCAGTGCTTCATGCTTGCCCCTGAGTAGGAAAAGAGCACCTGAGCATTGCTGCAAGCTGGCCATCGAGGAGGTAAAAGGCACCTGCAGTGCTGCAAGCCTGCCCCTGGGGAGGTAGAAATGCACCTCTGTAGTACTGCGAACCTGCCCTTGAGGACGTGGAAGAGCACCTCTGCAGTGCTGCAAGCCTGCCCTCACAGAGGTACAACAGCACCTCTGCAGTGCTGCAAGCCTGCCCTCAAGGAGGTACAACAGCACCTCTGCAGTGCTGCAAGCCTGCCCCCTAGGAAGTGGAAGATCACCTCTGCAGTGCTGCAGGCCCGCCCCCAAGGAGGTGGAAGACCACCTCTTCAGTGCTGCAAGCCTGCCCTCAAAGAGGCAGAAGAGCACCTCTGCAGTGCAGCAAGCCTGCGACCGAGGGGGTGGAAGAGCATCCCTGCTATGCTGCAAGCCTGCCCTTGAGGAGGTGGAAGAGCACCTCTGCAGTGCTTTAGGCCTGCCCTCGAGGAGGGGGAAGAGTACCTCTGCAGTGCTGCAAGCCTGCCCCCGAGGGGGTGGAAGACCACCCCTGCAATGCTGCAAGCCTGCCCCCTAGGAGGCGGAAGAGCACCTCTGCAGTGCTGCAAGCCTGCCCTTGAGGAGGTGGAAGAGTCCCTATTCGGTGCTGCAAGCCTGCCCCCGAGGGGGTGGAAGAGCACCCCTGCAGTGCTGCAAGCCTGTCCCCTAGGAGGCGGAAGAGCACCTCTGCAGTGCTGCAAGCCTGCCCCCAAGGAGGCGGAAGAGCACCCCTTCGGTGCTGCAAACCTGCCCCCGAGGGGGTGGAAGAGCACCCCTGCAGTCCTGCAAGCCTGCCCCCTAGGAGGCGGAAGAGCACCTCTGCAGTGCTGCAAGCCTGCCCCCAAGGAGGCGGAAGAGCACCCCTTCGGTGCTGCAAACCTGCCCTCGAGGATGTAGAGGGCTTCTCTGTAGTGCTGCAAGTCTCCCCCGGCGGAGGCGGACGAGCACCTCTGCAGTGCTGCAAGCCTGCCCCCTAGGAGGTGGAAGAGCACCTCTGTAGTGCTGCAAGCCTGGCCTTGAGGAGGCGGAAGACCACCTCTGCAGTGCTGCAAGCCTGCCCTCGAGGAGGTAGAAGAGCACCTGTGCAGTGCTGCAAGCCTGCCCTCGAGGAGGTGGAAGACCACCTCTTCAGTGCTGCAAGCCTGCCCTCGAGGAGGCAGAAGAGCACCTCTTCGGTGCTGCAAGCCTGCTCCCTAGGAGGCGGAAGAACACCTCTTCGGTGCTGCAAGCCTGCCCTCGAGGATGTAGAGGGCTTCTCTGTAGTGCTGCAAGTCTCCCCTGGCGGAGGCGGGAGAGCTCCTCTGCAGTGCTACAAGGCTGCCCTCGAGGAGGTGGAAGAGCACCTCTGCAGTGCTGCAAGTCTGCCTCCGATGAGGTGGAAGAGCAACCCTGCAGTGCTGCAAGCCTGCCCCCGAGGAGGTAGAAGAGCACCTCTGCAGAGCTGCAAGCCTGTCCTTGAGGAGGTCAAACAGTACATCTGCAGTGCTGCAAGCCTGCCTCTGAGGAGGTAGAAGAGCACCTCTGCAGTGCTGCAAGCCTGTCCTTGAGGAGGTAAAACAGTACATCTGCAGTGCAGCAAGCCTGCCCTCGTGGAGGTGGAAGATCACCTCTGCAGTGCTGCAAGTCTGCCCCCGAGGAGGTGGAAGAGCACCCCTGCAGTGCTGCCAGCCTGCCCCCGAGGGGGTGGAAGAGCACCTCTGCAGTGCTGCAAGTCTGCCCCCGAGGAGGTGGAAGAACACCTCTGCAGTGCTGCAAGTCTGCCTCCGAGGAGGTGGAAGAGCACCCCTTCAGTGCTGCAAGCCTGCTCCCGAGGAAGTAGAAGAGCACCTCTGCAGAGCTGCAAGCCTGTCCTTGAGGAGGTCAAACAGTACATCTGCAGTGCTGCAAGCCTGCCCCCGAGGAGGTAGAAGAGCACCTCTGCAGTGCTGCAAGTCTGCCCCTAAGGAGGTGGAAGAGCACCCTTGCAGTGCTGCCATCCTGCCTCCGAGGGGGGGGAAGAGCACCTCTGTAATGCTGCAAGCCTGTCCTTGAGAAGGTAAAAGAGTACATATACATTGCTTCAAACCTGCCCCCGAGGAGGTAGAAGAGCGCCTCTGCAGTGCTGCAAGCCTGTCCTTGAGGAGGTAAAACAGTACATCTGCAGTGCTGCAAGCCTGCCCCCGAGGAGGTAGAAGAGCACCTCTGCAGTGCTGCAAGTCTGCCCCTAAGGAGGTGGAAGAGCACCCTTGCAGTGCTACCATGCTGACCCCGGGGGGGGGGGGGAAGAGCACCTCTGCAATGCTGCAAGCCTGTCCTTGAGGAAGTAAAACAGTACATCTGCAGTGCTGCAAGCCCACCCCCGAGGAGGTAGAAGAGCACCTCTGCAGTGCTGCAAGCCTGTCCTTGAGGAGGTAAAACAGTACATCTGCAGTGCTGCAAGCCCACCCTCGAGGAGGTTGAAGATCACCTCTGCAGTGCTGCAAGCCCACCCTCGTGGAAGTAGAAGATCACCTCTGCAGTGCTGCAAGCTTGCTCCCGAGGGGATGAAAGAGGACCTCTGCAGTGCTTCAAACCTGCCCTCGAGGAGCTAGAAGAGCACCTCTGCAGTGCTGCAAGCCTGCCCTCGAAGAGGTGGAAGAGCACCACAACAGTGCTGCAAGCCTACCC
This sequence comes from Triturus cristatus, assembly GCF_964204655.1. Taxonomy (NCBI): domain Eukaryota; kingdom Metazoa; phylum Chordata; class Amphibia; order Caudata; family Salamandridae; genus Triturus; species Triturus cristatus. The sequence continues at coordinate 266,453,068 of NC_140590.1, forward strand.
TCGAGGAGGTGGAAGAGCAACCCTGCAGTGCTGCAAGCCTGCCCCCGAGGAGGTAGAAGAGCACCTCTGCAGAGCTGCAAGCCTGTCCTTGAGGAGGTCAAACAGTACATCTGCAGTGCTGGAAGCCTGCCTCTGAGGAGGTAGAAGAGCACATCTGCAGTGCTGCAAGCCTGTCCTTGAGGAGGTAAAACAGTACATCTGCAGTGCAGCAAGCCTGCCCTCGTGGAGGTGGAAGATCACCTCTGCAGTGCTGCAAGTCTGCCCCCGAGGAGGTGGAAGAGCACCCCTGCAGTGCTGCCAGCCTGCCCCCGAGGGGGTGGAAGAGCGCCTCTGCAGTGCTGCAAGTCTGCCCCCGAGGAGGTGGAAGAACACCTCTGCAGTGCTGCAAGTCTGCCTCCGAGGAGGTGGAAGAGCACCCCTTCAGTGCTGCAAGCCTGCCCCCGAGGAAGTAGAAGAGCACCTCTGCAGAGCTGCAAGCCTGTCCTTGAGGAGGTCAAACAGTACATCTGCAGTGCTGCAAGCCTGCCCCCGAGGAGGTAGAAGAGCACCTCTGCAGTGCTGCAAGTCTGCCCCTAAGGAGGTGGAAGAGCACCCTTGCAGTGCTGCCATCCTGCCTCCGAGGGGGGGGAAGAGCACCTCTGCAATGCTGCAAGCCTGTCCTTGAGAAGGTAAAAGAGTACATATACATTGCTTCAAACCTGCCCCTGAGGAGGTAGAAGAGCACCTCTGCAGTGCTGCAAGCCTGTCCTTGAGGAGGTAAAACAGTACATCTGCAGTGCTGCAAGCCTGCCCCCGAGGAGGTAGAAGAGCACCTCTGCAGTGCTGCAAGTCTGCCCCTAAGGAGGTGGAAGAGCACCCTTGCAGTGCTACCATCCTGACCCCGAGGGGGGGGGGGAAGAGCACCTCTGCAATGCTGCAAGCCTGTCCTTGAGGAAGTAAAACAGTACATCTGCAGTGCTGCAAGCCCACCCCCGAGGAGGTAGAAGAGCACCTCTGCAGTGCTGCAAGCCTGTCCTTGAGGAGGTAAAACAGTACATCTGCAGTGCTGCAAGCCCACCCTCGAGGAGGTTGAAGATCACCTCTGCAGTGCTGCAAGCCCACCCTCGTGGAAGTAGAAGATCACCTCTGCAGTGCTGCAAGCTTGCTCCCGAGGGGATGAAAGAGGACCTCTGCCGTGCTGCAAACCTGCCCTCGAGGAGCTAGAAGAGCACCTCTGCAGTGCTGCAAGCCTGCCCTCGAGGAGGTGGAAGAGCACCACAACAGTGCTGCAAGCCTACCCTCGAGGAGGTGGAAGAGCATCTCAACAGTGCTGCAAGCCTGCCCCTGAGAAGGTTTAAGAGCACCTCTGCAGCAGCTCTGCAGGACTGCAAGCCTACCCTCGAGGAGGTGGAAGAGCATCTCAACAGTGCTGCAAGCCTGCCCCTGAGAAGGTTTAAGAGCACCTCTGCAGTGCTGCAAGCCTGCCTTCGAGGAGGTGGAAGAGCACCTCAACAGTGCTGCAAGCCTGTCCTCGAGGAGGTGGAAGAGCACCTCTGCAGTGCTGCAAGCCTGCCCTCGAGGAGGTAGAAGAGCACCTCTGCAGTGCTGCAAGCCTGCCCCTGAGAAGGTTTAAGAGCACCTCTGGAGTGCTGCAAGCCTGCCCTTGAGGAGGTGGAAGAGCATCTCAACAGTGCTGCAAGCCTGCCCCCGAGAAGGTTTAAGAGCACCTCTGCAGCAGCTCTGCAGGACTGCAAGCCTACCCTCGAGGAGGTGGAAGAGCATCTCAACAGTGCTGCAAGCCTGCCCCTGAGAAGGTTTAAGAGCACCTCTGCAGTGCTGCAAGCCTGCCTTCGAGGAGGTGGAAGAGAACCTCAACAGTGCTGCAAGCCTGTCCTCGAGGCGGTGGAAGAGCACCTCTGCAGTGCTGCAAGCCTGCCCCTGAGAAGGTTTAAGAGCACCACAACAGTGCTGCAAGCCTACCCTCGAGGAGGTGGAAGAGCACCTCTGCAGTGCTGCAAGCCTGCCCCTGAGAAGGTTTAAGAGCAACTCTGGAGTGCTGCAAGCCTGCCCTCGAGGAGGTAGAAGAGCACCTCTGCAGTGCTGCAAGCCTGCCCTCGAGGAGGTAGAAGAGCACCTCTGCAGTGCTGCAAGCCTGCCCTCGAGGAGGTAGAAGAGCACCTCTGCAGTGCTGTAAGACTGCCCCTGAGAAGGTTTAAGAGCACCTCTGCAGTGCTGCAAGCCAGCCCTCGAGGAGGAAGAGCACCTCTGCAGTGCTTTAGGCCTGCCCTCAGGGACGTGGAAGAGCAACTCTGCAGTGCTACAAGCCTGCCCCTGAGTAGGTTTAAGAGCACCTCAACAGTGCTGCAAGCCTGCCCTCGAGGAGGTAGAAGAGCATCTCAACAGTGCTGCAAGCCTGCCCCTGAGAAGGTTTAAGAGCAGCTCTGCAGTGCTGCAAGCCTGCCCTCGAGGAGGTAGAAGAGCACCTCTGCAGTGCTGCAAGCCTGCCCCTGAGAAGGTTTAAGAGCAACTCTGGAGTGCTGCAAGCCTGCCCTCGAGGAGGTAGAAGAGCACCTCTGCAGTGCTGCAAGCCTGCCCTCGAGGAGGTAGAAGAGCACCTCTGCAGTGCTGCAAGCCTGCCCTCGAGGAGGTAGAAGAGCACCTCTGCAGTGCTGTAAGACTGCCCCTGAGAAGGTTTAAGAGCACCTCTGCAGTGCTGCAAGCCAGCCCTCGAGGAGGAAGAGCACCTCTGCAGTGCTTTAGGCCTGCCCTCAGGGACGTGGAAGAGCAACTCTGCAGTGCTACAAGCCTGCCCCTGAGTAGGTTTAAGAGCACCTCAACAGTGCTGCAAGCCTGCCCTCGAGGAGGTAGAAGAGCATCTCAACAGTGCTGCAAGCCTGCCCCTGAGAAGGTTTAAGAGCAGCTCTGCAGTGCTGCAAGCCTAACCCTCGAGGAGGTGGAAGAGCACCTCAACAGTGCTGCAAGCCTGCCCTCGAGGAGGTGGAAGAGCACCTCTGCAGTGGTGCAAGCCTGCCCTCGAGGAGGTAGAAGAGCACCTCTGCAGTGCTGCAAGCCTGCCCCTGAGAAGGTTTAAGAGCACCTCTGCAGTGCTGCAAGCCTGCCCTCGAGGAGGTGGAAGACCACCTCTGCAGTGCTGCAAGCCTGCCCCTGAGAAGGTTTAAGAGCACCGCTGCAGTGCTGCAAGCCTGCCCTCGAGGAGGTGGAAGAGCACCTCTGCAGTGCTGCCAGCCTGCCCCTGAGAAGGTTTAAGAGCACCTCTGGAGTGCTGCAAGCCTGCCTTCGAGGAGGTAGAAGAGCAGCACCTCTGCAGTGCTTTAGACCTGCCCTCGGGGACGTGGAAGAGCACCTCAACAGTGCTGCAAGCCTGCCCCTGAGAAGGTTTAAAAGCAGCTCTGCAGTGCTGCAAGCCTGCCCTCGAGGAGGTGGAAGAGCACCTTTGCAGTGCTACAAGCCTGCCCCTGAGATTTAAGAGCAGCTCTGCAGTGCTGCAAGCCTGCCCTCGAGGAGGTGGAAGAGCACCTTTGCAGTGCTACAAGCCTGCCCCTGAGAAGGTTTAAGAGCACCTCTGGAGTGCTGCAAGCCTGCCCTCGAGGAGGTGGAAGAGCACCTCTGCAGTGCTGCAAGCCTGTCCTCGAGGAGGTGGAAGAGCACCTCTGCAGTGCTGCAAGCCTGCCCTCGAAGAGGTAGAAGAGCACCTCTGCAGTGCTGCAAGCCTGCCCCTGAGAAGGTTTAAGAGCACCTCTGCAGTGCTGCAAGCCTGCCCTCGAAGAGGTAGAAGAGCACCTCTGCAGTGCTGCAAGCCTGCCCCTGAGAAGGTTTAAGAGCACCTCTGCAGTGCTGCAAGCCTGCCCTCGAGGAGGTGGAAGACCACCTCTGCAGTGCTGCAAGCCTGCCCCTGAGAAGGTTTAAGAGCACCTCTGCAGTGCTGCAAGCCTGCCCTCAAGGAGGTGGCAGACCACCTCTGCAGTGCTGCAAGCCTGCCCCTGAGAAGGTTTAAGAGCACCTCTGGAGAGCTGCAAGCCTGCCCTCGAGGAGGTAGAAGAGCAGCACCTCTGCAGTGCTTTAGACCTGCCCTCGGGGACGTGGAAGAGCACCTCTGCAGTGCTGCAAGCCTGCCCCTGAGAAGGTTTAAGAGCACCTCTGGAGTGCTGCAAGCCTGCCCTCGAGGAGGTAGAAGAGCAGCATCTCTGCAGTGCTTTAGACCTGCCCTCGGGGACGTGGAAGAGCACCTCAACAGTGCTGCAAGCCTGCTTTTAGATGATGGAAGGACACCTCTGTAACGACTGCAGTTCTGCAAGTTTGCCCTCGAGGAGGTGAAAAGCCATCTCTGGAGTGCTGCAATCTTGCCCTCGGAAAGTTGGAAGATGCAGTTTTAACTGTGCAGCAAGCTTGCCTTGGTGAGGAGCACTTGTCTGTCCGCAGTGCATCAAGCCTGTCCATGAAGAGTTGGAAGAGGAGCTCTACCTTACTGGAAACCTGCCATTGGAAAGATGCAGGGGTAGCACTGCAGCATTGTAGGCCTGTCCTCTGAAAGGTGGCCTGTGCTGTTCATAGTGCTGCTAACCTTCCCAGGGAGGTAGGAGGTAACCTCTACAGTGCTTCAAGCCTTCCTCGGGTAAATTGAAGAGCACACTTGCACTGCTGCCAGGCTGCCCGCAGGGAGGTGAAAGGCAGGGGTTAATTTGTGAAAAAATATGTGTCAGGGCTCTCGTCAGGAGGCAGCTTGCACCAGCCCATTGCTCCTGTTAGTGGCGCCTAGAACAGAACAAACTACTAAGAAACCCTACAAGTGGGGAGATGATGTGTCGTAACGGCCAGAGCAGCCGACTTTGAAGCTTGGAAACCAGGTTCGAGTCTGGGCGTAGGCACAACATTCCGTGATTCTGGACGAATCACCTAATCTCCCTGCGCCTACAAAAAAAATGTGTCCTTCACTGGTGCGAATGAAAAGCACCCCAATACCTTTGGGTTGAGTTTGCGTTATCAGCGCTGGTGTTGACGATTGAGTGCCGGTCCAAGCACCAGAAAACACAGGCTCAAATTAAGCGCTGGTGCAATGGCACCTCTTCAGTGCTGTTAGCCTGCCTTAGGGGAGGTGAAAGGACAGCTCTGCAGTGCCACAAGCCTGTACTTGGGATGGTGGACTGATTAGGTTATACTAATTATTTTTTCACAGATTTATATAGCGCTAACTCAACTCGAAGGTATTAGAGCGCTTTACATGAGCACCAGTTACATTACACAAGAACACATTCATAGTTACGTTGTGACCAGTGTCTAAAGAAACTACACTCCTACAATGTCTAATTTGTAAAATATTAAGTTCAGGGTCCCAAAGGTTTTTTTTTAAACTTAAAATAAGAAAGTGCTTGTAGCAAACCGCCTCTCTGTACAGTGTACTAAAATGAAGTACACTATATAGAGAGTGCGAGAGATGCCCAAAAGGCAGGTAGAGGTAAAAGTAGATTATACTAACTCCCTTTTTGTGGTAGTGTGGGCGAGCAGTAGGGCTTATCAGAGGGTAGTGTTAAGCATTTGGTTACACTCACAGAGGCAATAAATGAGACACACACTCAAGAATACATCCGAGACCGATTTGTAAAAATACTGTTGATTTATATATAATTTATTAGACCATAAACACAGTTCTAAGGTAAGTACTTTCAGTGTTACGATGTTTCCAGGTTCATAAAATATATTACTTTTGTGCGCAATTACCCACCATAGGAAATAATGAAGAAAAAATAGAAAAATGCATATAAATTCAGGCAATGCTTTCACGAAGTTCACCTTCTTGTTTAGGTCGATGTCATGACCAGGTCAAAAGTTCCACCAGGAGAAGTTCGGGAGCATTCCGGATCGGCCTGGGGCAGAGGTGCTGAGATCTTGAAAGCTGGTGCACAAAGACAAAGGGCCCCACCTGAAAAAGTACTTCACAAAGGGACAGACAGGTAAGTCCGGTGGGTCTCCTCAGAGGGAGGAGGTTGCAAGGGCCTAGTGACCACAAGAGCAGGGCTGGTTGGTCAGTGCTGAGGCCGGTGGGGCTGGGTGCAGAGCGAAGTGTTCAGCCAGGCAATGTACGTCTTGAGGTCCCTGCAGTCTGGATCAGGCAACATTTAGAGAGGCGATCTTGGGACAGCTGAGCCACTCAGGAAGTGGGTCTCAGGTGTCTCAATGTACCTAGATGGGTGCTTGCTTCTAATGATTCGTGAGTTCGGAGTCGACTCTTCTTTTTGGTGTTTGCCTTGGAGATCTGGTACCCTGGGTATTGGTGTGCCATGGCTCTAGTAGGCTCTCCAAACTTGGTGGAGAGGGAGATCTGACCCTCCAGAGCTGTAGTACCTTTTCTTGCTTCGGGGCTGCGTCAAAGTCGTCGGGGAGCAGCATGTCAACAAACCGGACTTCACAGGATTGGTGCCTGCGATGTGCAGGAGAGTGATACCTTCACTCCAAGGGGGCTTCACAGCTTTTTGTAGAAGGCTAAAGATGCTCTGGGATTCTTGGAGTCCTTCCAGGTTTTAGGACGACACAGCAGCAGCAGAACAGGGAGCAGCAGACAGGGTTTGGCGCCTTTTTTTCTACATCAGGGCTTTAATTCTCGAGCAGGGGGTTTTCTTTGTCCTAGTCTTCTCTTGTCCAACAAATCTGGTGTTCAGATCTCGGGGTGCCACTTAAATACTGAATTTAGGGGCTACTTATCTTTCTGGTGTCTACACCCTCAGTGACCACTTTATGTCGGAGGAGGCACTACCCTAGCCCTGATAGGAGGTTTTCTCACCATCCCAAAATGGTGGAATTTCAGGAGGGGGGTCCACCTAACCTGTGTCACCCTTGGGGTGGTGTAGGCTAAGTGGGTACCCTCCTCCTAATCTAACTAATTTTCCCCCCACCAAAGTGAGGCAGGAAAGAGGGCCTGGCCTCCCCCACTATCTGGAGATCCCTGGGTTGGATCTCAAAGACATTGCCTTTGAAGCTTCCGGCCCAGGAAAGCCACCCTGTCCTCGAAGAGGTGTGAAGCAGCTCGGCCCAGAGCAGGCTTTGTCTCTGTCCCCTGAGAGCGCTGGCTCTCACCCGATGAGGTCAGAAACATGTCTGGTAGTGGCAGGCTGGCGAAACCAAGTCAGGAACCGCAGCAGTGCTTGGTATGTTTTATGGGGACCCTCTAAAAGGGTCTCCTGTGTGAATTTATTAATAAATTGAGCACCAGCATCAGTGAGGATTTATTAAGACAAGATGTTTGGTAAGAAACACCTTAGAAATCAGTGAGGCCATCATGATGCTAGAAAATACGTGTTGACAAGTATCCAGCCCATGTACTCTTTATGGCTTCCCTGTGCACTTACAACATCTCAGAATGACCTGGACATTGTAGGAGCAGATCGGCTCATGCTGATATGCCCACACATAGGATATAGTGCACCCTGTCCTAGGGCCAAAGGCCTGCAGTAGGAATGACTTACCTATATCCCATGCAGTGTATGGGAGGCATACTGGAATCTTAACAAAGGTTCAAGGTAACAATACATACAACAAATCTAAGTCCAAACCGAAAAGCTTACCACCTAGAGAAATCAGTGAAAGGGGAAAGAAGAGCAAGAAGGGGAAAAAAGTGGCAGCCCATGTACAAATAATTACAAAGTTTGAATTTTTTTTAATTAAATACTAAAACATGTAAGACTATTATGTGACGCAATTGAAGAAGGACGCATTGTTTTGCTTTGTGTTGTTTCAGTTTTGTCCTGAACTCCCTATGTTTGTATAATTCCTGCCCTCAGCCACCTGTCTGGTTACACATTGCACTGTTTATTTATTTATTGTTGCTAGTGTACTGTCTTGAGTGCCATTGTCGTACATGTTTTAGTATTTAATGAATTTAATAAAAGAAAATATCAAACTTTGAAATTATTTGTACATGGGTTGCCGCTTTTTCTTCCTCTTCTTTCCCCTTTCACTGATTTCTCTAGTTGGTAAACTTTTCTGTTTGGATTTAAGTTTGTTGTATGTATTGTTACCTTGAACCTTTGTTAGGATTCCAGTATTATTTGCCGCGGGTTCAGGTGTTCAGGGCTGCCCCTGTTGTTTGTAACTATGGGAGGCATGGCACATAGGTCTGTGTGCCATGTCGACTTTTTGGATTTCTTTGCACCAAGACATGCAACCTGCAATGGCAGAGTGCATAGCCTTGGTGAGGGGTCCCAAGGGTGGCACAACAAATGCTACTGCCTTGGAAGACCCTCTTCAGTACCCATGCCCTAGGTACCAGGGGTACCATTTACCAGGGACTTACAGTTATAAATGAAGTTGTGGCAATTATGGTACAGAACACTGGAACTGGGAACCTGGTTAGCAGGGACCCAGTACTCTACGGTCAAAGTTGCATCAAAAGCCAGGCAAAAAGTGTGTAGGGAGGGTACTGCAACAGAAACCCACGTTCCTACAATGCATTTCCCTAAAGTGTTTTTTAGAAGCCTGCAGATGGCACTTGGAATTGCCAGGGTTGAAAATACCTCAGCAGCATATTTTTGATTTCACCTTACCCCCTAATGCCTCTCCCTGGCCTATATTTACAAACATTTTTGCTGGGTTTAAACCTGTGCAAAATGTTTTTTTTTTATTTACTCTCCCACACAAAACTGGTTTTGCACTGGAAAGATGCCGCAGGGTACCGCATAGCATCACACTTTTCAGCACACATCCAAAGTGCAAAAAGTTTTAAAGTTTGCCTAGGATTAGTATTTTGTACTGGAAGGGTACTCTTTCAGTACAAAACCTATTCTAGACTCACACAGACGCCTTTTGCTCTACAGTGAAAAAAGGTGTGTGTAAGGCTCGGGAGCTTACTTGTGTGCAGGGGCACAAAATTAGACAAACAGCACCAGCATGTGGCAGGCTGTCAAAAGAGCAAGTGTTGATAATATAGTGCCAGTGCCGAATACTGGAACCCACCCGCTAAAATTAAGCCCTGTGACACACCAGTCTATATGGATGTCATAGCAAATTGCCATTTAACTCACTACCCAGGTAGCAAAGATCGTAATGATCTTACTGAAGCTTCGATTCCTAACCTACCCAACATGCAAGGACGCAGCAATGAAAATACTTAATATTGGAAAATCGGGGAAAATGTGGGAAGGTTCTTATAATTTTTTTATAGAAGTTTTGAAATTTTACTGCAACTACTTTCGAGGTTTTCCCCTTGGAAATACTACTGATTATATCATTATTTTTTATATGCAGGCCCTATGACTTACTGAAATTCTTAATCTCCAAGTGAAGAGCTGGGCTCTGCAGCCAGAATGGAATAGTTCCTTTTCTGATTTCAGAATGTGCCCTGTAATCGTATTGGTTTTGAGCAACCAGAAAACAAACTTAATTACTCACGTCTCTCAATCGTAAAGGTAAACTCACTAATACCATGCTGTAAACTAATGTATAGCAAATAAGAGTTGCAGTGGGATTCCCAGTGGATCGAAGGCGGGTTGGAAACAGTAGTCAAGCGAAGCACAGTCAGGGCCGGACTGGGAACCAAAACCGGCCCTGGCAAAGTGCTCAGCCCCCTGGGGGGGTTGGGGGTGCGGCCGAGTTGTTTGCCACGGACGGTTTCGGCCGATTTTGTTACAGCGGCCGATATTGCAGCTATGCTGCAAAAACGGCCCTGTAACAAAATGGACCCCCAGGGGCCCAAAACCGGCCCCCAACCCTGGCGGTCCACCAGGGAAATGCCCGGTGCCCGCTACGGCCAGTCCGGCCCTGAGCACAGTCTGAGGCAAACTGCCTGCCTGCTCTGCACCTATCTACTCTACACTTCATTAGGATGGAAGACTTCTGCAGAACCCAAAGATCCACCTCCAGCAGCTTCAACAGAACATCTACAGACCTATATAATGCACACACAGGCAAGATTAGACAGAACTCTGATTACTGAAGTAATAAAGGTAGGTATTACTCCCCACCTATCAAAAAGCAATCACCAAAATATATTGGACACTACTGGCCCGATTCACAAAGACACATCTGCTCAAGTAGACTTACTCAAGTATAAATCCCCTCCTACACCTCGGTGTAAATGTACCCTTTTTTCCCATTCACTATTTCTGAGTGTAAATTTACACCTAGGTGTGGACTTAGATGTCTCCACCTGATTAAGGCAGAGGGTGTAACCTCTTGCGACAGAATTTAAAAGCATTAAGATACTCCTAGCAAATTTTCACATGTAAGTGGAGATATCCAACACAGAGTCAGAGATCTTCTTTTTGAAACTTATAGGGTTAATTATTTTAGTTTATTTAAACAGAAAGTCAATAACATATTTTAATGTAAAATATACATGTAAATGAATTACCAAGAATATTAATAACCTACTACAAATACAATTAAATGTTACAACACATTAACTCATCGCAATAATTGTGTGTTAATAACTAATATTCATATCTTAATTTAATTATTGAATTTATACATCATTTTTAAACAATAATTTGAAGAAAAATAATCTCCCTATCGCTAAAATTTTTATTTAATATATGTTAAAATATTTTTAAACCTGTGTTTTGCATTCATTTATTTTTAATTTATTCCATTAAGTTTCATTTACTTTTTTAATAAAGTTTATTTCATTTTACATTTTAAAATTCGAAAAGATTTATTTATTAATTGTATCTAATATTTTCAACATTCAAAATATATGTAGTTTAAATCTTGAAATAATTTGAATGTTTAAATAACTGAACTAATTTTACATTGGTTTTATTTTCCTGACTTCATCATTTTGTATAGGAATGTGCTGCAGTACAAGTGGTTGTCCATGTGTGATACTTAACTTATTCCAAGGCTGGGCTAAAGTACAATTGAACCAAATTTAGGGCTGTAGTAAATGTAGAAGTGTAATTTGTGGAAAGGAATTGTCTTATTCTTTTGTGGGTGGGTGTTTCTGTTAGCAGGTACCTCTCTATACCCCTCTCTAAATTCCCCTGGTCTCTCCCACATTTACTTCTAAGTAGTAAACTTACTAGTGCAGAGATCTGGAAATGATGGTAGATGTGATGATCGCCACACGTAGGTTTGTGAATTGCATTTTGTCGTGAGGAAGTAGTACAACAGTTGTACTACTTTACATACTATGGAAGTACTACTTTACATGTGTCGCAGCTGCTGCCCATTCTACGTGGTGGGGTAGTGCAGGGCAGTGGGGGAGGCAGCATGGGGAAAAATAAATAAAAAATAAATAAATATACACTGCCCTTCTTCTCCCGCGTCGCACATTGCTGCTCCTCTGCTCCTGGCATTGCAGTTCCCATGAGCACAGGCTCCCAGCTACCATGCAATCCCAGTGCTTGTCTCATGCCATTACTCCCACATGAGAGAAGTGCAGAGATTGGGTGGAGCAGGCCGCTTTCACGCTCCAGCAGGGAATGAGAGCCTGTGCTCCTTAGCCCTGCAGATACCTCCAAAGAAATAGCCTGGAGATATCCAAGTGTGCATGTTATTTTCTTCAGCCATGGACGGCTGGCCAAACTGACATGCGCACTTTCAGAGCCCACTACTCCGCCTCTACCTGCTGGTCACGCTGCGACTTGGCCCCGGCCTGCCCCAAACTGGGCGGACTCTGCAAACATGGCCGAGTCAATGAAAAATTATATGATAATAAAAGTGTTTCATTATCATTTTATTTTTCATTTTCTGCCTTTAATTAGTGAGGTGACGCTCCTCCGCCACAGCAGAGGAGCAGTGGCTCTACGTACTACAAAATGCAGTTTATGAATCTGGCCTTGTATATAACACCTAGTTAAGATATTCCATATTTTTTAAAGAAAAAATACCAGAATGTATCTATATATTTAAGAATATTGCATCATAATGCACAAGTGAGCCACATGTTTGCGATAAATGTCTGACTACCGGCTGGTCCACCTCTTTCCCTCCCACGAACACATGCACCCCTCTTAAAGTTTTTTGGCTCAATTACAGCACTCACTTGTCCAGTAACGTCACGATTTATTTGTGAACTCCTGTAATTTCAATCTCCTGCTGCCCCTGACCAGTACACCCAGTCAAGCTCAGAGTGGCAGGTGAGGAGGCTGCAGGAAGCATTCTCGCCATAAGGGGACCCCCATGTTACATCTTCAGATAAGGGTAGGAACCTCTCTGATTGTAGCAGACCTGTGCCCCACGGTGGTGATATATTTTACAACTTTAGTCTAGATATCTGGCTGGAATGCTTGTAAAGTGCAATTGTAGGTTAGGTCTCCAATCTTTGAAAAGTTTTGTTGCTATTTTGTTAATTTCACAACAATTGTTATTTTTTCCACCACTTTATTAATGTTCCTTAAAGTGTAGTATCTAATATTGAAAACTGTGAGGCATAACTTGATGCGATATTGTTAAAATACCAAATAATGCCCACTCCAGAGCATTTTCATAACTTTAGATCTGTGTGCACTGTACACAGGACTGCACAGCATATGCTTCAGCTGTGCTGTGCATGTTAGATCTGATAGTCTTTTGCCTAGACACAGAACCATTCTCCTGGAATAGTCTGCGCGGCCAAACTAATGGCAGAACCACCACTACACAAATATCTATAAAATAATGGTTTCTCCCGGAAGTTATAGGAGGCTCGAGGCAGGCTGGATAACGCATCCATGCCCACGAAGAAGGACTCCACAGCCGGGCACATTTGGGGGCGCCACCTCGTGTTATGTGTCTCTGTGAGGTCGCCAGTGCGGGAGAGAACCTTCCAGAACGCTAATTAGACCATGAGAACTGGCCCTGTCCTCACAGCAGAGACAGCGAACAGGAGCCCCAGGGGCCAGCACCAGCGTTTCATAAGATAGGGTAAAGGCAGCCAATGATTACGAAAGGCCTATATATTTAATTATTTCACTGTACTTGGAGCGCTCCTGCAGGCAAAATGATATTCTGCCTACACAGACAAAAAAATCTACACCCGGGAAGACGCCATGTTCTGCGACAGCGGAGGGGCGGCTCCGGCGCGCCTGGTCTGTAAAGGGAGACAAGCCTGTGAGAAGTAAGATATACGGCTTAAGGCGCGAGCTGCTGGGAGTGAAGTGACGCCCCCCGATCACTCTCACTATAAGCTGCTCCCGAGACTCCGCATGCTAATGAGTGAAACCGTCATAAATAACCCAGTTACTGCAAATGCTTCTTTCTGAACTGTGCGTTAACAAAGCCAGCTACTTTTCATAGTTAATGTATTTTACAACTGAACGGTACCCTTGCACATTGTTTTGTTACACCACGTAGAAAGTGTTCTCTTGAACGTTCACGTTGTCTTTACCAGTTGCCTCCTTACAGGTCAATTAATGTGATTTCTGGCTTTGCTTAAGACATCCTGTCTGCCTCCATAATGGGTGAGTGAGCCTTTTGGATGTGTGGTGAGGGGAAGGAAGGGCGAAGGAGGCGGTGGTGTGAATTCCAACCCCTGCTGCACCATCATGGTGGAATCCCGTCTCGGCATGAAGACAGCACGGGCTCCTGGGTGAATGCTGCCCCCAGCGCCCCCCCCCCCCCCCCACGAATCTTTCTAGGGGCTTCAAGTATTGTACTGTACTGTAATCAGGCGCGCAACACCCATTGGACTCACAGGGCTTCAGCACCCTCCCCCCCCCCCCCCCCCCCCCCGTCGCGTGTGGCAGCCCCGGGATGAGACCGCTTCCCGGGCAGACACAAAGCCGCGCCCGAGCACTTCACAGGTCTTTAAAAAGACCATTTGCAAGTTAATGAGGCCTCGCCGTTATTTCACCCCTTCTAAGAGTCCCTGCAGCCCCACTCTACCTAGATTCAGCCCCCCCTACCCCCGAAATCAGCGCCACTCTGCCTACTGCTTAAAGATTCAGCCCCCCCCCCCGAAATTTTTGCTTAGCCCCCCCCCCCGAAATTTGGCTCCAGTTGCGCCTCTGACTGTAATATCTATGTATATAGTAGGGTAGTATGTGAAAGGAATGTTCCCGAACTAACACCAAGGACTCCAGTCTAACTGAGCTCCCTCGCAGGACACTGGTTTGCAGACACTATTTTCCAAGTGTTAGGTTGTGATTTTATTTCCTTCGCATTACCTCATGGATTCCTTTACACGTTATTTCCGTCTCTCCGGTTTCTCTCGCACTGCAGGTTCAAGGAGTTCCCGCTCTGTATCTTCAGTGGCTCTGCTCATTGTTTTGACCGCCATGTTGCTGTTCCCTTTCTAAAACAAGGGGGTGCTAAACACTAACGGGCAGATTTATGAGGCCCTTGCGCCTCATTTACGCCGCCATTGCGTCACTTTTGTGACGCAGCGGCGGCGCAAATCATGCGCCATGCTGCGGGGTATTTACAACGTGACGCATCTGGGAGATGCGTCACGTTGTAAAGCCCTGCGCCAGAAGTAGGCGTACCTGTGCAGGGGGGGGGGGCGTTCCGTCGCAGGAACGCCTCCTAAAAGTGGCTGAGTGAAATCTACAAGATTTCACTCAGTCACTTTTGAGCCCATGCTGCGTCAAAACCCTGCACCTGCTTGAAGCAGGCATAAGGATTTATGCAGCATTGTGAAGATAGGTCCCCCCAAAGCATTGCTGGAGCTGCGTCGCACTTGCGACGCAACTCCAGCAATGCGCCACTTTTAAGGCACAGATGCGTCACGCATCTGTGCCGTTTTTGCCCCATGGTGCGCCGCATTGTAAATGCGGCGCATCCATGGTGGCGGAGCTGTGGCGCACAATAACTGGCGCATCCCTGCTGATATGCAGGGATGCGCCAGTTATTATAAATCTGCCCCTAAGTGCTTCAGTCAGGGCACAAGTCCTAATAAAAGAAGTGGGGGGACTAACCTAGTTAGGCAGTATGCAAGTGACAACATGGCGCCCGACATCACGGCGCACGACATCACACATGGCATCACAGGATTTGACATCATAGACAGTGGCATCACAAGCCACGACTTTACAGGAAGTGGCATCACAAGAAGTGACCTCAGATCTAAAGACCTCACATATATGTTTAGCAGGTCCAGCATGTGTACCTTTGAGCACATTGTGAGGATAATAGCACAGTGCGCTATGGAAGATGATATGTGACTTCTTCACCTTGCAATCCCCCAATTTTATGTATCACATCCTGTACGTTCATTTACAAACTTATATAATGTATTGTACATGTAATATGCACGTGTTGATGTAAAGCGCTCTGACACCCTGCATTGGGATGAGTAGGGCTGTACAAGAGAGAATAGTGGTACTTAAATTATTTCAATACCTTCTCAGGTGCAGTAAGCTCTATATAAATGCAATTTGCTGTGTGTAAATACTGGGAAAGACCAACACATCTGGCATTCTTACAGTGCATGCATATCTCCTAAACATCAGGTGAACAAAATGAAAACAAAGTGAAAAGCTGCCTTTCTTAAGTATGTGTGAAGTGCTAACCTTTGTTTCCCTTCTGCTTCATTTGCCTCTAGGTGTGAGGCTCCTGACTGCTCCCAGCCAAGAGACTCACAAAGAGGAGGCCTGGTGACCCCTCAAATTCGGCCTTTGTTATGGGCCCAGCAGGAGTCTTAAATAAGAAAGCCCTGTCCCTGCCTGCCTGTTGTTGCTTGTCGCAGATGGAAAGCAGACAACCTGCAGGCGCTGCTGAAAGTTTCCCAGTGTTTGGAAATTTCACTGGGGCGAGTTCAGCACATTATTCAGCGGGGCCCAAATTCTTGGCAACATGATGGCGTTCACCCAGTGAAAATAGTGGGTGGACTCCGTCCGCCCGCTTGTGCCCCAGACTCTGGTTTCAGTTCAACCGCGGGGGTAGCTCTATGTGGCCATACTACACTCGCTAAATGCCGAGATAGCAGTATGGGAGTACAGAACCCTAGAGGGGGTACAGTACCCTAGAGAGGAGTACAGAACCCCAGATGGAGAACAGTACACCAGAGTGGAGTATAGACCCCAGAGAGTACTACAGTGCCCAGAGGGGAGTACAGTTCACCAGAGGAGTGTACAGAACCCCAGAGGGAAGTATAGAGCCCCAGAGGGAGGGAAGCTCTGCACCCCAGTGGGAAGTACAGTGGAGTACAGAGAACCAGAGGGAGTACAGTACACCAGAAGGGAGTACAGTGCCCCAGAGGGAGTACAGTACACCAGAGGGGAGTACAGAACCCCAGAGGGGAGGCAGTACCCCAGAGGGGCGTACAGAGCAGCAGAGGGGAGTACAGTACACCAGAGGGGAGTACAGTACACCAGTGGGGAATACTGAGCCCCAGAGAAGTGTACAGAGCCACAGAGGGGAGTACAGTGCACCAGGGTGGGGGGGGTGGGGGGGGGGGGGGGTACAGTACATACAGAGCCCCAGCTGAGAATACAGTACACCAGAGGGGAGTACAGAACCCCAGAGAAAAGTCCAGAGCCCCAGAGGGGAGTACAGTGCACCAGGGGGGAGTACAGTACCCCGGAGGAGCGTACAGTACCCCAGAGGAGAGTACAGAACCCCAGAGGGGAGTACAGTGTACCCGAAGGGAGTACAGGACACCAGAGGGTAGTGCAGAACCCCAGATGGGAGTACAGTACCCCAGAGGGAAGTTCAGTACACCTTAGGGTAGTACAGAACCCCAGAAGGGAGTACAGTACCCCAGAGGAGAGTACAGAACCCCAGAGGGGTGTACAGTACACCCAAAGGGAGTACAGTACACCAGAGGGTAGTGCAGAACCCCAGCTGGGAGTACAGTACCCCAGAGGGAAGTTCAGTACACCTTAGGGTAGTACAGAACCCCCCAGAAGGGAGTACAGTACCCCAGAGGAGAGTACAGTACACCGGAGGAGTGTACAGTACACCAGAGGGGAGTACAGAACCCCAAAGGGGAAGCACAGTACCTCAGAGGAGAGTACAGAACACCAGATGAGAGTACAGTACACCAGAGGAGAGTACAGTACACCAGAGGGGAGTGCAAAACCCATGGGGGAGTACAGAACCCCAGAGAGGAGTACAGAACCCCAAAACGGAGCACAGAACCTCAGAAGGAACTACATTACCCCAGAAGGGAGTACAGTACCCCAGAGGGGGGCAAAGTACACCACATGGGTGTACAGTTCACCAGAGGGGAGTATAGTACCCAGAGGGGACTACAGTACCCAGAGAGGAGTACAGTGTTCCAGATGATTCCGGCTTCTCCT
The DNA here is from genome assembly GCF_964204655.1 of Triturus cristatus. Classification (NCBI taxonomy): domain Eukaryota; kingdom Metazoa; phylum Chordata; class Amphibia; order Caudata; family Salamandridae; genus Triturus; species Triturus cristatus. Next base: position 266,470,215 of record NC_140590.1, read on the forward strand.
TGCCTTTTTCCATTTCAGCTTTAGGTTTGAAGCCCTGAAAACCACTGCACCGGGTACACTGCACCCCCCACCCTGCTGTTGGTGAACTGAGTTCACCTATCCACTCTTAGCATTCCATTCAGGGACACTAGGAGCAGGTCAGTGGTTTTATGCAATCCCATGCCAGAAGTGAATGGCTCTCCCACATATTTATTTCTGTTCTTTTCCACTGTGACTAATACTTTCAATGGGTAAAGAAACAATACATGGGTAAAGAAACAATACATACATGAGAAGGAAAAAATGAGGGGCCAGATTTACAAGCCCCTTGCGCCACCGGTGACTCACTTTTTGTGACATACCAGCGGCACATTTTACTGCCCCATATTTACAAGGACAGGAAAAGCCACCCTGCGTGACTTTCCCTGTCCTTGTAAATATGGCCCATTTGCATGCAGCTCTTTGCATGAGAGGGGTGTTCCATGGGTGTTGCTGGCTGTGTTCCCACGCAGCATCCATGGAACCTGACACATTTCCAGATTTACGAGAAATCGTAAACCTGGAAATGCGTCTGAATGCTACGCCTCCCCAGGGGAGACGTAGGGAGGCACAACGAGGAGAAACATATTCATTTCTCCTTGTTTTCCTCTTTCTATGCGTGCTGCAATCTGCAGCACACAGAGTAGGAGAAAATCACCTCTGGTGATTGTTTATGTGCAGGAAGGTGTCCCTTCCTGCACATAAACAATCATTAAAGCAATGACGTTTTTCAAGTTCTATGTGTGCTAATGCTACACACAAAGAAGTTGTAAAATGCCATTTCTGATTGTTTATGTGCAGGAAGGAAAACCTTCCTGCACATAAACAATCATCCCTGTGACGCAGGCATCCTTGCACCATGGTGCAAGGGTGCCTGGGTCGGCGCATGGCAGCAGTTTGTGCGCCTGTAGGAGAGTAGGATCTGCTTCACATGGGTACCCCCACTTTTTGCTGGTGTTTCACTGTTTTTCGACCTTAGTCTGGCTGTCGCCCTGCTAATCAGGACCCCAGCCTAGCTGCTTCCTCTCTAAAATGGTTTCCATCTACATTAGGTACATTTCGAATTGGATTCTGGAATGCCTTATAAGCCCCTAGTATACGGTATACTATGTATCTAGGGCATAGGTACCTCAGAGGCCTACCAGGGGCTGAAGCATGTATTATGACACCCCTGGGAAGCACTCCAAAATGATACCACAGGTCTGCTACTGCAGCCTGGGTAAGGTGGTGCCTTTACCCCTTACTGTGATATAGGCTACCTATATCACTACCATTGCACACACATATAAAACCTATGAGTCACTCCCATGGGCAGGCCTTAACAATCCTGAAGGCAGAGTGCTTGGTTTTTATGTGAGAGGGTGCCCCTGCATGAGCAGAGCCCCTCTGCAGCGTTCGGAGTACCTCCTCTGATGCTGTTTGTGGTGCAGCCTGACCATATACTCTTAGGTGCATTATAACCTCACGGTAAATGCTAACTTTGGACTGGCTACACGGAAACATGTCGTGTTTGGTGTCAAACGCTTTGGAATACTACCCCCCCCCCCCCCCGCCAGTTCTGGCGGCGGGGGTAGCATTCCACCCTTCTAGAGGGAGAGACATGTTCACACTGGTCTACCCGGTGGGGACTTTCTACAGCCCTGGCATCACAAAACGGATGCCTCTGCCACAGACACGGGTCTGGCCTCCTGCTGCTGACCAGCAGGGGAGGCCTGGACAATAGGTTTCCTGTCCCAGGGAGGTGTAACCACCTCCCCAGACAGGCAGATGTGTATTGGGGCTGGGCGGGAGCACTCTCTGGTGCTTTGAAGTCCTGCACTGGGGGCACACTTGGTGTCCCTGTGCATAGTCCAGTTCAAACCGGTTGCAGGGGCTACCTGCCCCTGCTCTGGCACGAAACTGGACAAAGGAAATGGGTGTAACCACCCCTCTTTCCAAACCCTCCCATAGGTGGGTCCCTAGAGTATGTCCAACCCCCCAAACTTTGTATAAGTATGAGAACCTAGTCCTTGCGACTTTAGATTACCCTGGACGAAACTCTGCAACATATATCCTGGACCTTCGACGTTCAATTTCAACTAGAAGACTGAAGAAATCTCCCTTGGGGTCAAGGAGTGACTCCCCTGCTTGGCAGGCACCAAAGAAGCAACGTCCGGTCTGCAATTCTGAAACTCCCGCCGGACGCCGAAGTCTCTGCATCCCCAGAGGTGGATTTCCAGACTTCCCTGAGGCTACCCTGAGTCCACAGCAAAGCTGAGGCCCGTGGCTATCGTGGGTGACGTGGAACCGTGACCCCTGGACACCGTGATCTTTTGCCGATCCATCATCTTCCTGGCCTTCCTCGAAGTTGTGCTTTGGGCTCCGAGTAGCCCCAGCCTTGAGCACCTCCTGCACCGAAGATCTCTGGCCTTCTCTCCACGAGTGACCCGTGGGCCAGTTTCAAGTGCGACCGCTCGAGGCTCCTTCGTGATCGCTAGCCCGTTGGCTAGTGGGTCCCCATGAAGGCAACTCCTCTTTTGATTGGGCTTTCCTGGTTGTTCCAGACGTGCCCCGATTTACCCTCGCTGGGTGAGTCCCCCAGACCTTGCTGGTCTGCACCGACATCCTTTTTCTATTTCCAAGTGACTTGCCGTTGCCAAGGCTTGTTGAGTCCGATATGGTTACCAACACCGCAGCACTCGACAGACTTCATTGGAAGGCTCCAATCCAGCTCCTGGTCATCATTGACGCCTCCTGGACCTCGTGGCTGAAGAATCAAGACACCTGTCAACTCACCTGAAGCACCTGACATCTGTGGGCATTGGACTATCGTGCCCCTGGTCAGTGGTAAGTGACCCAGACACTGTCCCCTCTGCTTTCATGTTCCTTCCATCCTCTATCCAGGCTTGGATCTCTCCGGACACTTCTCATCTTAACGGCAGCAGCACTTCCTGAGCAGCTTCCATTGAAAACAGCAATGCGACCCGACACCATTTGACACCTATGTACCCGGCTTCCCTGGGTGAGGTAACTTGAGTACTCTGGTGCTCCCATGGGTGTTGGCCCTAGACACCTTTAAGTCCAAAAGGGTTAGCTCGTAGTCATCCTCTAAGTGTCCTTAAACTCTTAATTTCCAATCGTTACTTTCCCCATAGAAGTTAACGGTGATTCGCGGCTGTGTTCTCACACTGCATGCGTCCCCCGTGGGTCCCCTGTGTCACTACCTTGGGTGGTTCCTTGTGGTCCAAGCACTTCTACAGGCTCTAGGCCTTGTGTCTAGTTCAGTCGTGGTTCTTATACCACTTTATTGGTATTTGGTTTGGTACGCCCCTAGGGCCCAAACGTGTATTTGTGCTTTTACTGTTGAATACTGACTTGTAACTTAAGTACTTCGAACTCCAGCCTCATAAAGAGACTAGAGGGTGTGTTTTATCTTAAATACATATATTTTAAATATATACCTGGTGTGGTTATCCTTTCATTTGGTCATTCAAGAGATTATAGACTGGTAAAACAAGCTGCTTTACATTCCTTCAAGACTTAGCCTGAAAGCTGCTCTCCACAGCTACCTCTAGGATAGCTTTCAATAAAGGTTGTCTTTAACCTATCACCATAAGGGGTTGTTTGGACTGATACAAGGTGCCCACTATAACTAGTGGATAGCATATATCAGGCCTACTTCTCACAGCACCCACGCAGGGGGAAGCACAGAGATGCAACATAGTGTTGTAAATATGTTGCATCCATGTGCTTTGAAAGTGACTCAGTGTGGCACAGCCAAATGGCTTGCGGCGCGCATTGGGTCACTTTCCTTATAAATCTGCCCGAGATATCTGCCATAGAACAAGCTGAGAGATCTGGGTCCCCAAACCATGAAGTACAAGGACCCTGCTTTGTATGAAATGTGCTGCAAGCGGCCTGCTCTCAAGGCTGGCAGTTCTGCTCTATACACTGTGCTGGAAGTACCCTGCCCTCAAGGCCAGGCAATTCCGTTCAATACACTATGCTGCCAATAGCCTGCCCTTAGGGATGGCCAGTTCTGTTCTATACACTGTGCCACAAGTAGTCTGCCCTTAGGGATAGGCAGTTCTGTTGTATACACTGTGCTGCCAGTAGCCTGCCTTCAAGGGTGAGCGGTTCTGTTCCATACACTGTGCTGCAAATAGCCTGCCCTCAGGGGCGGGCAGTTTTGTTCTATACACTGTGCTGCAAGTAGCTTGCCCTCAGGGATGGGCAGTTCTGTTCTATACACTGCGTTGCCTATACACTGTGCTGCCAGTAGACTTCCCTCAGGGATGGGCAGTTCTGTTGATTACACTGTGCTGCAAGTAGACTGCAGTCAGGGGCAGGCAGTTTTGTTCTATACACTGTGCAGCAAGTAACCTGCCCTCAGGGGCGGGCAGTTCTGTTCTATACACTGGGCTGCAAGTAGCCTGCCCTCAAGGGCATGCAGTTCTGTTCTATACACTGTGCTGCAATTAGCCTGCCCTCAGGGCAGGCACTTTTGTTGATTACACTGTGCTGCAAGTAGCCAGCACTTAGGGTTTGGCAGTTCTGTTATATTCACTATGCTCCTTTTAGCCTACCCTCAGGTTTGGGCAGTTCTCTTGATTTCACTGTGCTGCATGTAGCCTACTCCCAGGGAAGGGCAGGGACGGGCAGTTCTGTTCTATACACTGTGCTGCAAGTAGCTTGGCCTCAGGGACGGGAGTTCTATTGATTACACTGTGCTGCATGTAGCCTGCCCTCAGGGATTTGCAGGGATGGGACATTCTGTTCTATAAACTATGTTGAAAGTAGCCTGCCCTCAGGGCCGGGCAGTTCTGTTCTATAAATTGTGCTGCAAGTAGCCTGCCCTCAAGGACGGGGAGTTCTGCATGATTCTTGCACCTCAATGTTGGCAATGATTAAGACTAAAGCGGCACAGCTCATTAACTAGTCTTCAGGTGAGAGGCAGGTTTGTTACATAATCTACTGCAATCAGCCTGTACTCTGGGCGGGAAGGTGTCCTGATGCATAAACTGTGCTTCAAGGAGCCTAGAGGTGAGAAAGCCAGAGAATTTATTGAAAGAGCCGAGCCAGCACCGGGCCTGGAGTCCAGCTTACCTCTAAATGACAGAATAAGAGTCAAATAAGAAAAAACATAATCATACTGTGATAGGTGGGAGGATAGCTGGGGCGGAAGGGTTCACAGGAGGAAGTGGTGGACATTGTGGCAAGTAGGGCCCTGTTGGACCTGATAATCATATGGAAGTGTTTCCATAAACTTTTAAGATTTTTTCCACCTAGGTTTTACTGATTCTCTTCTGTGGCCTCTGGGCACTTTCCCACTGTAAATACAATGTGAAAGTGCCTTATAAGCCCCTAGTATATGGTATACTATGTACCCAGGGCATAGGTACACCAGAAGCCTACCAGGGGCAGCAGCATGTATTGTGCCACCCCTGGGAAGCCATTTAAAATGAAACAACAGGTCTGCTACAGCAGCCTGTGTAAGGTGGTGTATGTACCCCTTACTCAGATATAGGTTCACTATATCTCTCCATATCACTGCACATATAAACCTATCAATCACCCCTATGGCAGGTGTTATCAATCCTGTAGGCAGGGTGCTGGGTTTTATGTGAGAGGGTGCCCATGCATGAGCTGAGCCCCTCTGCAGCCTTCAGAACCTTTATTCCGGGGTTGTTTTTGATGCAGCCAAACCATATACTCTTAAGTGCATTATAACCTCGCGGTAAATGCTAACTTTGGAATGGCTGCATTAAAACATGTTGTGTTTGGTGTCAAACACCTTGGAATCATACTTCCCCGCAAGTAACTGGTGTGGGAGGTATGATTCCACCATACTAGAGAGAGAAACATGACCTTACCGGTACACCCGGTACCAGCTTCACAGACCCTGGCATCACAAAATGGATGCTGCCAGCCACAGACACGAGTCTGACCTCCTGCTGCTGGACGAATCTCCGGCAGGGGGGGCCTGGACAATAGGTTTCCTGTCACAGGGAGGTGTGACCACCTCCCAGACCGGCTTTAGTGTATTGGGGCTGGGTGGGTGCACTGCAAGAGTGCTTTGATGTCTGCACTGGGGGCACATTTGTTGTCCCTGTGCATAGTCCAGCTCAAACCGGTTGCAGGGGCACTCAGCTCCTGCTCTGGCACGAAACTGTACAAAGGACATGGGTGTAGCCACCCCTCTGTCCTGACTCTCCCATAGTAGGGTACCCAGAGTTTGTCCCACCCCTTTCTTGGGTATAAAGTAGGAACCCCTGACTACAGGACTTTAGATTTACCTGGACAAAACTCTGCTACAGAATCCCAGAACTTCTACTATCTACACGACGTTGGATGACCGAACAGTAAAGGAGTTACTCCCCTGCAAGGCAGGCACCAAAGACGCATCTGTCCGGTTTGCATCGACGCTGCTCCTGAAGGACTCTGACGATTTTGCAACACAGGAGGTGGGTTTCCAAGCTTCCCCAAGGCCGATCCATGCTCTCAGCAAACCTGAGATCCAAAGCCCTCGTGGGGACTGTGCAACCCGAACCCCTGGACACCGCGACCATTTGCAGCAGCATATGCTTCTTGGTGATCCCTGAGGCTGTGCTTTGGGCTACTTGTAGTCCAGACCCTGAGCAGTGATTCCACCGAAGATTGCTGGCCTACATTCCTCGAGTGACCCGTTGTCTGGTACCTAGTAATTCCTCTCATGTTCCCTTCGCGATCCCTTGTCTGTCGACTTGTGGGTCCTTGACAAGGGTGCTTTGACTTTCAACTGGCTTATCTGGTTGCTCCAGACGTGCCCTGACTTTCCATCTCTTGGGGAGTCCACAGGACCTTGCTGGTCCACACCGTTTGTTTCTCACCGCGTGGGTTGCTATTGCCTAGGCTTGTTGGTCTCCAATCCGGACACTGACCTCCCAGCACTCAACATCCTTCGTGGGATAGCTCGCCTGCAGACTGTGGTCGTCATCGACGCTTCCTGGTCTCCATGGCAGTGGAGTCAAACTTCACCTCATCACACCTGAAACACCCGACATCGGTGGGCATTCGTCTATCGTGCCCCTGGTCACTGGCAAATGACCCAGACTGTCCCCTCTGCTTTCAAGTTCTTCACATCTTCAATCCAGGCTTGGATCACACCAGACACTTCTCTCCACGGCAGCAGCACTTAGCAGCAACTCTCCATTGACGACATCGAAGATTCCCAACACCATTTGACTCCTATGCACCCGGCTTCCCTGGGTCAGGTAACACGAGTACTCCGGTGCTCTCGTGGGTGCTAGCCTTAGAACCTTCTTATTCTGAAAGGGTTTGCTCCAAGTCCTCTCCTAAGTGTCCTTAAACTCTAAAATTCCAACCGCGACCTTCCCATAGGATTGTATGGAGCTCGCAGCTGTGTTCTCACACTGCACGCGTCCCCCGTGGGTCCCCTGTGTCACTACCTTGGGTGGTTCCTTGGGGTCCCAGCGATTCTATGTGCTCCTAGGCACTGTGTCTAGTCAAGTCATGGTTCTTATACCACTTTCTTACTATATGGTTTGGTCTCCCCCTGGGGCCCATTGTATATTGTGCTATTTACTGTCGTTTTAGAACTGTATTATTGTGTGCCTTGCTCTCTAATTTCATAAAGAGGTTAGTAGAGAGTGTTTAGAAATAAATACATATATTTTATATATATACCTTGTGTGGTTCTCCTTTCATTTAGTTATTCAAGGTTATAATCTGGTTAACCAAGCTGCTTTACACTCCTTCATGACTTAGCCTGAAGGCTGCTCTCCATAGCTACCACTAGGATAGCTTTCAATAAAGGTTGTCTTAAACCTAATTATTAATATGGGTTTTTTGGACTGGTGCAAGGTGCCCACTATAACTAGTGGACAGCATATACCAGGCCAACTTCTCACAATTGAGATCTACATTTCATGGCCCCATGACAGACATGCCTATGATTAAGGGGAGCCATCTGTGATTCAAAGGAAACTCCTTAAACCCCCTCTAACTTCAGAGACACATGACAGTATAACTATGGGTGCAATCCTTCAGCAAAGGGTGAGATATGCTTGTGGGGACACAGGACCGGAAAACCATGACTGCACAGTACCAGACAACTCTTGTGCACATGGATGATTACTGCCCATGAAGGGGACCAGGTGCTCCCTCTGGTTGGTGGCTGACCTTGACTGAAGGCCTGCTGAAGTCTAGCGTCCTGAAGTGTGCTCTCCAGGGACCCGTCAGCAGGCCTCCTGTTCTCTTGGAGATCTCAGGGACATCAAAGATCTCCCGCAAAGGACCTACACCATTTACCTGTGTCATTTGAAGAGCGGTGCCCTCTCGAGTGCCCACATCGACTACTGAATCTCAACTGGTAGCGTGGTGTGAGTGTGGAAATTAGACTTGTGCCTGGAGTGCGGAGCCCCAGAAAACTTGCCCGCATCTCAGGCGTGTGGTTCCTATACCACAGGGACTCTTGACACTCATAAGCGTCTCATTGGTGGTGAGCAGATTCACTGGTTGTGGGACCCCGCATGCCCCGTTTTGCCGATCGTGCGGCATCTCTCTAGTGCGACAAGTTGTCTGTATGCTTGTTGCATGCGTTGTCCGATTCACAGGGTGTGACCCTTGGAGGTGGGGGTGTACCTGTAGTAGTGCCTCATTCTACCTCATTTGACTCTGCAGAACTTGCGCCTGTGTGTATGACCAGACTGGTCTGGTGCAACCTGTATCATCGAGCACCGGATATTGTGCCTCATTTCCAGGGAGATATACAATTTGCAACTCTTCGCTGTGTGTGACTGGAATTTCCTGGTGCAACCGATCTCAATGTGAAGCAGTCATTGTGCCTCATTTCCAGGGTGGTAGGTATTTTCAATTCTTCATGTTTGAGACCTGAAGTGTTTGGTGCGACCCATACCAACGCACACCAGACGCAGTGCCCAGATTGCCTGGCCACAACCCTGTCGGGGTGCCTCCTCCTACCAAGAGGCTCCCCTGTGTTACTCCCCATTCATCGGTTGTTCTCTTTGACCCTCATTGCATTGGGCCCACTGCTCTGGCCCTTCCTGAAGACATCTTGTTGTCAGGTGGTAGCGAGAGAGTTTGACTGAGTTGAAGGAATGCTTCTGAGACATTCGGAAGTGGATTAAGAGACTGCGTGACTCCATTGTCTTTTGAGACCTGTGGGTGAACTTCCAGAGTGGCTGCTAAACTCTCCGTGTTTACTTCTACCTCCTAATTAAAACTTGCTACATATCCCCACCTGCTTCCAGAGGACCCAGGCTAAGTGTGACTTCGGCTGTGTGTGTGTCTTAGTATCTGGGAGGAGGGGCTAGTTATCTTTCATTCGGGGTATAGAACAATCGGCGTGAACTAGAGGGTGGAGGGACGCTGGGGACATGGAGTCTGCAGGGTGTTATCCACTGACCTGCTGAGTGTTCCGTACGAACTGGGCTGAGACCTGTCGCACAGTGTAGTGGTGCGGAGTGAGTGTGATAGTCGGCGGCCCACCTGTGATTCACAACACTGGCCAGCGGTGTCACGTTATACGTTGATTTCATGCCAAAAGAACAATACATTTGACATTGGGTTTACCCGCATGGCTCTGGCCTGCGGTGCTACTAAAAAGTGTTCTAGTTTATTGTATGTACATATTTTTTATATCGTTGTCACCTGGGGTGTACCCTATAACTGTATGGGAGTGTATTATCAGAATTCCTTTGGTGGACCTGGGTGGACAGCATGTCACACCACATTAGGGTGCTCTCTCTCTGTTTGGTGAGGGGTTTGGATTAGGAATTGTCCACAGTGTGCATACTATACTGTACTGTGCTCCATGCACCCTTTCCTCAGGGACCAGGCAGTTCTGTTGTACTGATGCACCCTTTTCTCTTTAAGCGGGCAGTTATGCTGTATATACAGTGCTGCATGCAGCCTGCCCTCAGGGAGCGGGCAGTTCTGTTGTATATACAGTGCTGCGTGCACCCTTTCCTCACGGAGGGGGCAGTTCTGTTGTACATGCAGTGTTGCATGCACCCTTTGCTCACGGAGGGGGCAGTTCTGTTGTACATACAGTGCTGCATGCACCCTTTCGTCAGGGAGCGGGTAGATCTGTCATATATATACAGTGCTGCATGCACCCTGCCTTCGGGGCAGAGGCAGTTCTGTTCTATACACTGTGCTGCATGCAGACTGCCCTGCCTCTGGGCAGAGACAGTTCTGTTATATACACTGCTGCATGCAGGGCACGAGTCGGGTGTACACGTGGGTGGATGGTGTCCACCCACTTTTTTCACAGAGTGAACGCCGTTCACCCTGCCAAGAAGTTGGGCCCCACTAAATAATGTGCTGAACTCGTCCTGGTGTACTTTCCAAACACCAGGACACTTTCAGCAGCGCCTGCACGTTGTCTGCTTTCCATCTGCGACAAGCAACAACTTACAGGCAGGGACAGGGCTTTCTTATTTAAGACTCCTGCTGGGCCTATAACAAAGGCCGAATTTGAGGGACCATCAGGCCTCCTTTTGTTAGAGTCTCCTGGCTTGCAGCAGTCAGGAGCCTCACACCTGATGCAAGTGCAGCAGAGGGGAAACAAAGGCTCACACCTTGTTAGCACTTCACACATACTTAAGAGAGGCAGCTTTTCACTTTGTTCAATCCCTGTTTAGGAGATATGCATGCACTGTAAGAATGTCAGATGTGTTGGTCTTTCCCAGTATTTACACAAAGCAAATTCTATCTACATAGAGCTTACTTCCCCTAATGAGGCATTGAAATAATTTAAGTACCACTATTTTTCTTTTATAGCCCTACTCATTCCAATGCAGGGTGTCAGAGCGCTTTACATCAACACGTGCATATTACATGTACAATAAATGATATAAGTTTGTAAATGAAGGTACAGAATGTCTTACATAAAACTGGGGAATTGCAAGGTGAAGAAGTCACATATCATCTTCCATAGCGCACTGTGCTATTGTGCTCGCAATGCGCTCAAGGGCACCCACGATAGACCTGCTAAACATATATGTGAGGGCTTTAGATCTGAGGTCACTTCTTGTGATGCCACTTCCTGTAAAGTCGTGGCTTGTGATGCCACTGTCTATGATGTCAATTCCTGCAATTCCTGTGATGCCATGTGCGATGTCTTTCGCCGTATGTTGTGCACCGGAATGTCGTGTGCCATGATGTCGTGCGCTGTGATGTCACTTGCATACTGCCAAACTAGGTCAGTCCCTCCACTTCTTTTTTAGGACTTGTGCCCTGGCTGCATGCCCCCTCCCCTCAATGAGCAGGCAGTTGTCTTGCAAATACTTTAAGACCTTGCCCAGTGACCATTCCATATCTGGACATGGCACTTTCTACCAGTATCCATGGGAATGATTAACTACTTCAATTCATTTAAGTGCTCTGAAGGCTCACTTACTCGAGAAATACCTCAATCCTTCATATTCCTTGTTACCTAACCCGACATATCCTGCTCTCAACGCAGCCTTCACCTGGGAGGACAGTTCTGCAATATAAACCGGGCTTTAAGCAGCTGCCCTCGCGGAAGGTCAGATCTGATATCTAAGGCTTTGCAGGTCGAGACCATTAACATTAATGGGCACCGAAGAGAGTGACACCCCACAAATGTGGAAGACTTGAGAGCTGCAGCATCGAACCTGCTCTCCGAGTGGGAGTAGGGGAGCTCTGCTAAATGTGTATAAGGCAGTCTGCACCCAGATTGGAGGGGGGGAGGGGGGGGCAGGTCTGTTGTGAGAACCGTGATTCTGTTTATACCACTGGACAGCAGTTCTGCTGGAAAAACGTTGCTGCAAGCATCCTGCACCAGCAGGGAGGGAGGTCAGGGGGTGAGGGGGTGGGGGAGCAGCTCTACAGTTTCACTGCCTCTCCCCCTCACCCGCCCCCTCTGCTCGACAGCTACCTGGAGGGAATATCAGACAGAGCTGCAGTACACCTCCCCCCGCCTCACCCTTGTGTCCGGGCTCCTTTCCCTTTCAAAAAGTCAATACATTAATTCTGGACCCCGCCCCCGAAGGTCCCTCAGGGGCAGTGACCTGTCTACAGAAGCAGAATGCCCCCATTGCTGCCTTAGGACTGTAGCCAGACCCCTGGCCCCGGTGCCCAGCAGGGAAGCAGTGTCACGTCACCACTGGCAGAACAAAGACCCTGATTAGAGTTCGGCGGACACCTTACTGCGTCATAAATGTGACGGACATCCGGTGCGCGTAATTACGCGTGCATTACATCCTCTGCCGCTGGTAGTAAGGCAAATGGGGTATCTGTCACCTTTGTGACAGGGGAAATGTGGTGTCGCCATCTAGTTGCCTGACAACTGTAGTGTTGCGGTTCTGGGCCTAGTGCAGAGGACACAGAGAGCCGTACAACGTGTTGTAGGTAGTGGCCAGTTGCTCACTTAACCACGCCCAGGCTGTCTGGGCTATTTATTAGCACTCACACGTGCTGGACGAGCGTACGCCGGGCCAGCCCATTATGTTATGTAGCTGGGTCTAACTGGGGGAACACCCCTTACCCAATGGGCAATGTGGAGCAGCCCAACGGGACAACATTACATTCCTCCTTTACCCAAAAACAAAACAATTGCAAAATAGTGAGAACCCCCAACAGTTATAATCATCAGTCCATGGCAAACTGGTTATTTATGGAACAGTCTTACTTGGTCTGCAGGCACCACCATATTTTCTGCCTCGAGGTCGACAGCAGTCCTGATACTTCTGGGATGGCTTGGGGTAGGGCCGCAGGCAGTACCGACCCTGGCTGTTTCTGGCAGGCGGGGTCGACGAAGGCTCGGCAGGGCTGCCGTTGTCTCATGTTGGCTGATCGTCTCTGAGTTCCTTGTCCGGGGCCTTCTCAGGAGCTGGGATGCTTTGGCCACCTTCCGCGGTGACGGCTGTGGGATGGTCGTTCTCTCCCTGGGGATCACGAGGAATGTCCGGTTCAGCCATCTTTGGCTCGTCGAGTGGCAGGAACTCCTCCGCGTCGTCTGTTGGGACTTTCTTGAAGAAGGATACGTTGCGGGTTACACTTTCGTGTCTCCGTGATGCCGTCACTATCTTTCCTTTGATTTCGATCACTGTCCATGGATCTAGTTCAAACGGCAACCTGAACTTTCAACCGGGATGGCGGTCTCCCATCAGCACCCGGTCACCGACCGTGATCGGGCTCTCCGTAGCATGTCTCCTCTGGGATGCCTCATGGTTGGTCTTCGTCCGCCTTGCCAGTGACTGGTTCGGAGGGTTTGGGGCCTCTGCCCACAGCGGATGATGCGGGATAGTGTCTGTCACCACTCGACCGAAACACAGGCGGCTCGGGGAGATGCCGGTAGTGCAGTGGGGGGTGAGGCGGTATTCTCGGAGAAACTGGTATAGCGCTTGTTCCAGGATGTGGCCATCGGCTAGGGCTATTTGGATCGTCTTGTTCAGGGTCCGCATCAGACGTTCCACTTCCCCATTCGCTTGGGGCCACCTTGGGGTTATCCGGTGGTGCTTGATCCGGTGAGAGGTCAGGTATTCGAGTAGCTCAGCACTGGTGAACGGCGGGCTGTTGTCCGTCTGGAGTTCTTCAATCAGGCTGTGGGCGGCCATAATCTTCCCTAGTTTGGGAATTACTTCTCCCACTGACGTAGAGGAGATGATTTTGATTTCCGGGTATCTCAAGAAGTCGTCCACGATGACTAGCATGTACTTTCCTCCCGGTAGGCTGCCGAAATCTGCACTGGCTCATTCCCATGGGGCGTTGGGGCCTGCTTCGGTGAATACCGGCGCGGGTCTGCTGGACAGGCTGGTTGCAAGGCAAACTGGGTAGCGTTGGATGATCGATTAGACCAGTTGATCTAGACCGGAAATCCCAGACTTTGCTCCTGAGGCGGCTCTTCGATTTTACAATTCCCTGGTGTACCCCATGTGCAAGGAGGGCTGCTTGGTGGGTGAGGCGTTCTGGCAGGACGAGGCGGGGGCCTCTCATGAGACAGCCATCGGCAGATACAGACAACTCGTGGCGCACTTGATGTAGAGCCTTTAAAGTGGTTTGGGCTTCTGTTGTACGGAACGGTGTCGGGTTTTGTAACGGGTTCCAGTCTCCCGAGGTGATTGCCTGGATGGCGATCTGGAGGCAGTCGTCCTCTCTTGTGGCTTGTATCACTTCATCCAGCGAGATCGGGAGCGGTCTGGACTGTTCGATTATCACTCGCACGTAGTCTTCTGTCGTTGCCGCTTCTGGCTCGGTGACCGGTCTGGCATACCTGGATAGGAAGTCTGCCGTATTACGGGTGCCTGGTCTGTATTCCACGGTGAACTGGAATTTCTGTAGCTGTAACACCCATTTTTCTATCCACAGGGGAGGACGTGATGCTGACCCTTGAAACAGCGGGATGAGAGGCTTGTGGTCGGGTACAACTGTGAAAGGATGTCTGTACAAGTAAATGTGGACGCCCTGATCTCCTCTTTTCTCTGGGCTAAAAAATCTCCTAGGCTTGCACGCGACACTTTATACCTTCCTTTTGCACAAGGAGGGTTGTCCCTTCCAAATATTAGAGAATATTATTTTGCATACTTTACACACCACAGTTTTAGGTTTTTTTTTTCAGACACTATCGTGGCAGACAATTTTTTTATGAAGAAGATGTTGTCAGAAGTAAAAATAATTGATCCGATTAGAATCATAAAAGACCCAAAGAAAGTTCGTTACAAGTCCCTTCAGTGGATTTTCAAACAGAAAACTCAGTTTTTGAAATTTTACTCTATTCCTAGAATAAGTAACACAACGGATTTGAACAACTTTAACTTTGGAGAAGAGGGAGGTATGGATAGTAAAATATTAAATCTCTGGAAAGAAAATGGCTTTGTGAAGATTGAAGACTTCCTCACCGGAAATAGGTGGAAGTCATGGGATGAAATCTCCAGGCAGGTACATCATTCTTATTCCACCTTGAATTGGTCTTTCTGTATGTTCAATCCAAGGCTTAGAGAGTTGGATATAGGAAATCTATACCACAAAGAAAATATCTCGACAGCTTTGAATAATAAAATTCAAAAAAAGATGAGTATCTGGATTAAATTATTAAAAGAGGACAAAGGGCAGGTACTCTCCAGTAGGATCATTGAGAGGTGGAAAAAGAGGGAAAATATTGAAATCAACAAGCTTGTATGGGATAAGATAAATAAATGTAATAAAAAATTTTCCGTGGCACGAATTTTAGACGCATGCAATTTTACAATAAATGGTTGATTTATAGAACTCCCTCCTATCTCCATAGTATCTTCCCCCTAGTTGCTGATAAATGTTTCCGGTGTGAGGAGAAAGGGAACTGGAAACACATTGTCTGGGAATGTCCTAAAATCCAGCCATTTTGGAAGGAAATTGAAAAATACCTCTCCCTTGAGCTCAAAGCCACTATAATATTTGACGATTTAATTCCTGTACTAGGCTGTTCTGTGAACCATACTCCATATGACGAGTCCCTTTTCATAGCCTCTTTAATAGCCAAATCCCTTGTTTTGCAGTCCTGGAAAACCGATCAAGTACCAACTTTTCAGGCTTGGAAGGCAAAATTACTACGAATCCAGGGCAGGGAAAGAAAATACGCATTGAGATCAGGGGCACTTAAGAAATCTGAGAAGTTTTGGAGTGTGTTTGAAACGTAGTCTTTTTTATTGTATTTTCTGACAGCATTCAATTTTAACTATATTATCTTAAATAATAGTCTGCTAGATTGTTCCCCATTATGCATTCTGCGTTTTACAAATTGAACATTGCACTTTACAATTAAGATCTGAATTGTTGAAACTTGTTTTTTTTTCTTTTTTCTTCTACACTTTGCACTTTATAATTAAGCTCCGAAGTGATGAAATTTGAAAATGTTTTTGTACCTACGTGCCTTGTACCGTATTAATTCTATTACAATTGTGCTTTGTATCGTTTATTCTGTTTTTATGACCTCTCAATAAAAATAATTTAAAAAGTAAATGTGGAAATGGCGGCATCCCCACAGGATCGCAATGGCTTCTTTCTCGATTTGAGAATAGCGTTGTTCCGTGGGCGTGAGTGTCCTGCTGGCGTAGGCGACAGGGGCCTATTCCCCACAGGTCTGCTGTTGGGCTAGGACCGCTCCTAAACCCGTGGGGCTGGCATCCACAACTAGCTAGGACTCATGATGGGGGTTGAAGTACACCAACATAGTGTCAGCTGAGAGAGAAGCTTTCATGTGTTGGAATGCCTCCTCTTGCTCCGCTTCCCACACCCAGTGGCTGGTGGTTTTCGTGAGGTCACGGAGGGGCCCTGTCAGGTCAGAGAGGTTTTTGATGAAACGCCCGCAGTACGTGACCATGCCCAGGAAACTGAAGACCCCATACACTGTTGTTGGATCGGGAGCGTTTTGTATGTCCTTTACTTTGTCCAGGTTGGGGCCAATGTATTTGTCGCAGAAACGATATACAAAGAAACTGATGTCTCTCCTCAGGAATTCACACTTTTTACAGTGGAGGGTGAGTCCGCTGTCTTTGATGCGGGAGAACACAGCTTGGAGACGCAAGAGATGCTCTTCCAGCGTGGGTGCATGCACCAGAATGTCATTGCTCACATTGAGCACACCTTCGAGCCCCTGGAGGACATTCTTGACAATGTTTTGGAACACTTCGGCAGCGCTGGAGATTCCAAAGTTGAGGCGAGTGTAGCGCCAGAATCCAGCATGGGTGGAGAAAGTAGTGATGGGGCGAGAGTCTGGGTGGAGCGGGATCTGGTGATAGCCTGAGCGAAGGTCCATCTTCGAGAACCATTTGGAGCCAGCTAGCTCCCCGATGATGTCGTCTACTGTCAGAGTCAGGTGACGCTCACGTTTGATGGCGAGGTTCGGGACCCTCATGTCCACACAGATGCGGACCGCATCCGTTTTTTTTTTCCGCAACGACAATGGGTGACACCCATGGGGTGGGGCCACGCACCCGTTCAATGATTCCCGCTCTCTCCAGAAGGCATAGCTCAAATTCTACTTTGGGGCGGAGGTGAAAGGCAATCCTCCTGTGGCGGAGGGCGATTGGGGCAACAGACGTATCGATGTGTAGTCGGACTGCTGGACCTTTCAGGCATCCAATTCCTTCGATTAGCGCTTCGAAACCTTGCAGCAGGCGGTCTAGGTTGTTGGCATGTACGGTGAATGCAAATTGGATCAGGTGAGATCATGCGCGATGCGGCAGCCAAGCAGAAATCTGAACCTTCCTGTGACACATAGACTTTGGCCGGTTGGTGTGCGGTCTAATGAGAGAGATTGGCCTGGAATACGCCACACAGCTTGAGTGGAGAACGGGTGCCGAAGGCATAGACTTGTACTCTGGTAGAGCGTAGCGTAGGAGGGTTGGGCAAACTCTTGTAAACGTAGGCAGCCATGAGATTGTTGGTAGCGCCTGTGTCGATGAGGGCAGCTACCGCATGTTCTTGCACCTTGACCGTACACTTGGGTGTAGCGTGTTGGGTGGCTGACAGAGCATTCAGCACTCTGACTACATGAACAGTGGCAGCGTCGGCTTCATCGTCGTCCATGTCACTGCCAGGGGGACCATCGGGGGGGGCAGTTCAATCGCACGAACTCCCCGCGGCGGGCCATTTTGCCTCCTCTGTGTCGACCTGCATACCTTGGAGAAGTGGTTCGCTTTCCCGCACATGCTGCAGGTCTTGCCATGCGCGGGGCAGGCTCCTTCATGGGGCAATGGGCCCCTACACCACCCACATAGGCGACTACGGGAGCTCTGTTGGGAAACTGTAGTCTTCGGCCTCATGGTTTTCTGTTGTGGCTATGGAACGTCGGTGCGAAGGGCGCATACTGGTTCCTCCTGGACTATGACGGCCGGCTTGGGGTCCATGTGCGCCGCCCGGTCCTTGGACAATTCTTTGGAGCGGCCAAGCGTCAAGATGTCCCTCATGGACATGTTGTGCTCTTGTAGAACCCGTTCGCGCAGTTTGCAGGACGCACAGCCTTGGATGAACTGGGCCCGGGTTTCGTCGTCCTCGTCAGGGAGTGTGCAGGTGCTCGCCAGCTCTTTTAGCCTTGCGTAGAAGACATCCACTGATTCCTCCGGCTGTTGGTGCGCCTGGCGGAGCAAGAAACGCTTGTAGTCGGGGTTGGCAAAAGGCTCGAAGTAGGCCGTGATGGCGTCGTGCATCATGGCGTAGTTTATTGGGGGCCCGCCTCCCGCACAATCTCAGATATTTTATGGTTGTCTGCCCCTCCGAGGTGAAGAAGTATGGGTCTCCTCCGTGGATGTCCGCAGCTTCGAAATATGTTTCCAGGCGCTCAACCCATGCCTTCCAGCGTGCTGCTTGGGAGGGTGGGGGGTCTGTGACGGTGAATGGCTCCAGATGAGGCACTGACATCATGTGGGCGAGGCAGTGGGCGCAACTGGGGTGGCAGATCACTCACAGCAGGATGCCAGCAGGCAGGACACGTGAGCAGGTGTGGAGCTGAGCGGGGCGGTGCAGTGTGGCGCAGGCGGCGAACCCACGATGTCCGTTGTGTAGCTGCAAGGGGCGAGGCTCAGCAGGTGGGTGCGCACAGCCACAAGATGGCACTGTAGAGTGGGTACTGGCAAACTTGGTCCAAGCGCAGCGTGTGCGTGCCAGATGGGAGTGCGCTGCCACGTGGCGCCACATGTGGCCAGACAGAGGCGCCTAGGAAGGCCTCAGATACAGGGATAGAGAAATGCAGTTCAGCAGAGCTGCGGCTGGAGGCATGTGGCGTGGAAAGCGCTGGGTGCCTGATGTCCGTGGAAGGGCGTTGTCACTCTTACCGGAGGCTTGAGGGCTGCAGGAGGTCTGTCGCTGAGTGGGCCGGGTGCCAGAGGGCACGGACAGAATGGACATGCACGCGCGCCTGCTTGCTTGTGCACAGGCGCGGGTGCGGCCTGCAAAGCGGCTGTGCAGGAGGATGAGGGCGTCGGCTGTGGGCGGCTCTGGAAGCCGTTGCAGGGCCTCGTGAGGCTGGCAGCCGGTGCGTGGCAGAGTGCACGGAGTGCCAGGCAAGGGACACGGGAGACACAGCAGGGGCGGTATTGCGGTGACGATGCAGGCGGCAGGCACAGCAGGTGAGGTGAGTCACGGCGGGGTGGGGAGACCACCTCCTCGCCAGTGTAGTGCTGCGGTTCTGGGCCTTATGCAGAGGACACAGAGAGCCATACAACGTGTTGCAGGTAGTGGCCAGTAACTCACTTAACCATGCCCAGGCTGTCTGGGCTATTTATTAGCACTCACACGTGCTGGCCGAGCATACGCCGGGCCAGCCCATTAAGTTACGTAGCTGGGTCTAACTGGGCGAACACCCATTACTCAATGGGCAATGTGGAGCAGCCCAACGGGACAACATTACAACAACCACGTGACAGGCCGTAGGGTCTGCCGGGATAGCGCGAGGGCGCGCAGAGTGTTACGGGGGCAAGGAGAAGAATCCCTCTCTGGAATAAATCATATGCTGAGAAGTGACCAACGCCTCCGTGTCCTTTGTGAGAAGTTTCCAGCATTACAGACTGGCGACGAGCTGGTACAGACCCCTGTACTCCCCGTTCGGAGTGCCCTGCCGCCCAGCACAGCACACGCGACGTGCGGCGCTCACGGGTCCTACGCCCCAGAGAGTGAGAGCGGAGATTAATGAGCCGATCACCGGCCTTCTAAAGGTGCTGCAAACACGGTCTCCTGAGTTTCCGGCCCAGAAAAGGTATGCTCCAGCACGTTTCTGTTGCGCGCTCTACAGCCTACACCGCAAGATCAGCCATGGCCACAGGCCTGCACGGAGCGCTCCTAGCGGCTATCCTACATGCCCCCTGACAGTGTTCAAGCCACGAGCTCCCGGCAAATCCTCCTACGACTGCATGCGGTCCAGGGCCACTGCACTAACGGCACCTACTGAAGTGGGCTGCTTCTCTGCCTCAAAGCTGCCCTTCCTACTGCGTGTTTTGCGTGAAGCATCACAGTGACACGCACACTTACCTCATTGCAGGCTGTCACCCACTACACCTCGCCCTGTATTCACTGGGCAGGGTTCAAGACATCCTGTGTTGTCTACCACAGTGCACTGCTGCTGTTGACAACCCGCCAGTGCTGGCATTCCGTACAGCTGAGAGAGCGCCCCCTTTTTGAGCTCCTACCGCTGCTTGCAGCGCTCTCCCCATTTGAAGATCAACCTGTGCGAGCTCACCTCCGTCCTTCACCATGTGTGCCCAAACCTTCTCCTTAACGAATCCTGTCCCATTCCTCCCGAAGCCTGGGGAACTGGCCATGAAATGGGCAGACTTGAAAGGGTACTTCCTCAACTACTTGTCGGCCCTGGAGGACAAAGGGGAAGAAGCGTTCTCTAGCACACAAAGGAGAAAGATACTATTACACAATATGGGTCCTGAAGGGCTGAGGGTATACGTGAATGTGGTAAAGAAACCGAGGGCTGCGACGGATACAGACGTGTTCCAACACGCACTGGACGATTTAGACAGCCATTACCAACAGTTTTTTTGCATAGCCATTGACCGGTACAATTTCTTCCAACGTAAACAAAGCGACACAGAGACAGTAGAGGACTATGTTGCTGCACTCAAAAAACTAGCTGTGAATTGTAAGTTTGGTCACCTTCATGACGAGCAAGTACGTGAACAGATTATAATGTACACTGTTAACACAAACGTAAAGGAAAAGCTATGGGTGAGCGGGGAGGCGCCCCTTCACGAAATAATTGAGATCGTTAAAAAGGCCAAGTTGTCCAAAAGATGTGCTGTAGCCGCAAAGAAGGACAGTGAAAGTAAAGCTGCAGTGTGCAAAGTCAGCGATAAATCTGCTTCCGATGACAAGCCAGCCCCCCTACAGGCACTAAGTATGGCCGATGCCCACTGCAGGGTTCACCAAACCCCCTCCTGAGAGGAAAGGCTCTTGCTACAGGTGCGGGAGCCAATTGCACATGGCCAATGACAAATGATGCCCTGTCTTCCATGTTAAATGCTCCTTTTGTTGGGTGGTGGGACATTTCGGAAAGGTCTGCAGACGGAAACCCCGCAGTACCTCTGTAAAGTGTGTCATGTATGAATCAGAACCTGAGATGGGGGAAGGGGATGGTGACAACGATTGTACTTTATGCATTGAGGAAAAAGTGTTGGGCGTAGGTTGCAGTGATAGGAAAAAACTGTCCTGTGTCTTAACTATTGGGGGTGTCCAGATTTCCATGGTCACAGACTCCAGGTCCCCCATCACCATCATTCAATGGGAGGTCTGGGACAGTCAGTTTGCTGACATCATAGGCTACCACCTACACCCCACTGACGTACACCCTGTCACCTTCACAGGCGAAAGGATTCCGAGGGTTGGGTTCAGACCCCTAAAGTTCGAATTTAAGGGGAGGGAGACCACAGGTAAACTGTACGTGGCAGAAAAAGAGCCTTCGGTCCTCAGATGGGCCAACGAGGATGCGTTAGGCATCCAACACAACCCCAGCGGTGAAATATAAGTACTCATGATGGACGACCCTCCCTCACCTGACGCAGTCAACTGGCGACAAGAATTCCCTGACGTCTTTGGCGGTACCATAGGACAACTGTCTAAGTTCAAGCACAAAATCCAGCTGAAAGAGGGCGCCGTACCGGTCAGCCACAAACTAAGAAACATCCCGTTAAATTGCCGGGAAGCTCTGCAACTCAAATTGCAATGTCTGGAAGACAACGGTATCATCGAACCAATCGAAAGTGCCGCCTGGTTGGCGCCCTTGGTCTTCGCACGAAAACCCAATGGGAAAGTACGTCTCTGCATCGATCTCAGAGAACTGAACAAAAACATACTGGTGGACAAATTCCCGCTGCCAAGAATCAACGATTTGCTGGCCCAAACCGAGGGGATCAAGTGGTTCTCAACAATAGACCTCACAGCGGCGTATCACCAAATCCTGCTCCACCCCTCGTCCAGGAAGTTGACCTCCTCCATAACCCCATTTGGCTGCTACCAGTTTCGGCGCCTGCCTTTCAGTTTAGCGTCAGCCCCATCGGTATTTCAGAAACTCATGCACAAGCTCTTTAAAGACAGCCGCTACGTCTTATATTTCCAGGACGACATACTCGTTATGGGGAAGTCCAAATCGGACCATGATGCCAAACTCCGAGCAGTCTTACGAATGCTCTCAACGATTGGCATCACGGCAGAGTTGGAGAAGTGCAAGTTCGGCCTATGTACAGTTACGTACCTGGGGCATGATATCGGCAAAAACGAAATCTCCCCAAAGAAGGCCAACGTCGGGGCCATCAAGTCGGCGCCCAGACCACGGACCAAAAACGAAGTTTGCTCCTTTCTGGGGTTGGCGGAGTTCTACAGTAAATTTGTCAAGAAATTTGCGACCAAGGCACACAATCTGCGCCAACTACTGAAAGAAAAGAATGCGTTCTGCTGGAGTCCGGACTAGAATTTGAGACGATTAAAAAGGACATATGCGAAGCTGTACCCCTGCAAGGGTTCGACTGCTCTGCCCCCAGCATCCTGATGACGGATGCCAGCGAGAAGGGGTTAGGGGCCCTTCTGTCACAACGGTCCACAGATGACATGGAAACCACCATAGGGTCCGCATCCCGCTCCCTCGCTCCAAACGGAGAGAAGTTCAGCGTCATCGAAAAGGAAATGCTGGCATCCATCTGGGCCATGGAAAAATTTCGACAGTACCTATGGGGCTCCCGGTTCACCCTCAGAACTGACCATAAACCTCTGATCAAAGTCCTCAGGTCCAGTGGTCACGCTAAAGCCACCCGGGCATCGCCGAGATGACGCTTCGCCTACTGGATTTCGTCTACAATGTGGAAGATTTGCCTGGACAAAAGAACAAGGTGGCGGATTTTCTCAGCCGCTCCGCTGCAATGGAACAAGCGTCACCGCACAGTGAATGGGATGACTACCCGGTGGCGCTCACAACGGACACTTAGATCCTCATTGTGAGAAGTTGGCCTGATATATGCTGTCCACTAGTTATAGTGGGCACCTTGTACCAGTCCAAACAACCAGTCCAAACAACCCTTATTGATGAATAGATTTAAAACAACCTTTAATGAAAGCTATCCTAGTGATAGCTATGGAGAGCAGCCTTCAGGCTAAGTCTTGAAGGAGTGTAAAGCAGCTTGGTTTACCAGATTATAACCTCTTGAATAACTAAATGAAAGGAGAACCACACAAGGTATATATATATAAAATATATGTATTTATTTCTAAACACTCTCTACTAACCTCTTTATGAAGTTAGAGAGCAAGGCACACAATAATACAGTTATTAAACGACAGTAAATAGCACAATATACAATGGGCCCCAGGGGGAGACCAAACCATATATTAAGAAAGTGGTATAAGAACCACAACTTGACTAGACACAGTGCCTAGAGCACGTAGAAGCGCTGGGACCCCAAGGAACCACCCAAGGCAGTGACACAGGGGACCCACGGGGGACGTGTGCAGTGTTAGAACACAGCTCCGAGCCCCGTACAATTCAATGGGAAAGACGCGGTTGGAATTTTAAAGAATAAGGACACTTAGGAGAGGACTTTGAGCGTTCTAGGGCCAGCACCCACGGGAGTACCGGAGTACTCGTGTTACCACACCCAGGGAAGCCAGGTGCATAGGTGTCAAATGGTGTCGGGAAGAGTCGTTGATTTCAGTGGTGATGTGCTGAAAAGTGCTGCTGCCGTGGAAAGAAGTGTCCGGTGTGATCCAAGCCTGGATCGAAGATATGAAGAACCTGAAAGCAGAGGGGACAGAGTCTGGGTCACTTGCCAGTGACCAGGGGCACGATAGACGAATGCCCACCGATGTCGGGTGTTTCAGGTGCGTTGTGCTGAAGCTTGACTCCACTGCCACGGAGACCAGGAAGCGTCGATGATGACCACAGTCTGTAGGCGAGCTGTCTCACGAAGGTCGAGTGCTGGGGGCTTGGTGTCCGGATTGGAGACCAACAAGCCTTGGCAATGGCAACCCATGCGGTGACAGAAAAACGGCTTTGGTGTGAACCAGCAAGGTCCTGTGGACTCCCCAAGCGATGGAGAGTCAGGGCGTATCTGGAGCAACCAGGAAAGCCCATTGGAAGTCAAAGTACCCTTCTCAGGGACCCACAAGTCTACGGACAGGGGATCGCGAAGGGACCTCGAGAGGAATCACTAGATACCAGCCCACGGGTCACTCGAGGAGTGTAGGCCAGCAATCTTCGGTGGAATCACTGCTCGGGGTCTGGACTACAAGTAGCCAAAGCACAGCCTCAGGGATCACCAAGAAGCATATGCTGCTGCAAATGGTCACGGTGTCCAGGGGTTCGGGATGCACGGTCCCCACGAGGGCTTTGGAGCTCAGGTTTGCTGAGAGCACGGATGGGCCTCGGGGAAGCTTGGAAACCCACCGCCTGTGTTGCAAAATCATCGGTGTCCTTCAGCAGCAGTCTCGATGCAAACCAGACAGATGCGTCTTTGGTGCCTGCCTTGCAGGGGAGTACCTCCTTTACTCCAAGGGAGATTCTTCGGTCATCCAACGTCATGTAGATAGTAGAAGTTCTGGGATTCTGTAGCAGAGTTTCGTCCAGGTAAATCTAAAGTCCTGTAGCCAGGAGTTCCTACTTTATACCCAAGGAAGGGGTGGGACAAACTCTAGGGACCCACCTATGGGAGGGTCAGGACAGAGGGGTGGCTACACCCATGTCCTTTGTCCAGTTTCGAACCAGAGCAGGGCTGAGTGCCCCTGCAAACCGGTTTGATCTGGACTATGCACAGGGACACCAAATGTGCCACCAGTGCAGACATCAAAGCACTCTTTGAGTGCACCCATCCAGCCCCAATATACTAAAGCCTGTCTGGGAGGTGGTTACACCTCCCTGTGACAGGAAACCTATCGTCCAGGCCTCCCCTGCCGGAGTTTTGTCCAGTAGCAGGAGGGCAGACTCGTGTCTGTGGCTGTCAGCATCCATTTTGTGATGCCAGGGTCTGTGAAGCTGGTACCGGGTGTACCGGTGAAGTTATGTTTTTCCCTCTAGTATGGTGGAATCATACCTCCCACACCAGTTACTGGTGTGGAGGTATGATTCCAAGGTGTTTGACACCAAACACGACATGTTTCCGTGCAGCCATTCCAAAGTTAGCATTTACAGCGAGGTTATAATGCACTTGAGAGTATATGGTCTGGCTGCATCACAAACAACCCCGGACTAAAGGTTCTGAAGGCTGCAGAGTGGCTCTGCTCATGCATGGGCACCCTCTCACATAAAACCCAGCACCCTGCCTTCAGGATTGATAAGGCTTGCCATAGGGGTGACTGATATGTTTATATGTGCAGTGATATGGAGATATAGGGAACTTATATCTCAGTAAGGGGTGCTTACACCACTTTGCACAGGCTGAAGTAGCAGACCTGTGTTGTCATTTTGGATGGCTTCCCAGGGGTGGCATAATACATGCTGCAGCCCCTGGTAGGCCTCTGGGGTACCTATGCCCTGGGTACATAGTATATCATATACTAGGGACTTATAAGGGTACCCCAGAATCCAATCTGGAGTGTACCTAAAGTACATGGAATCAATTTTAGGGATAAAGCAGATAGACTGGGGTCCTGAATAGCAGAATCCCAGCCAAACTAAGTTGAAAACCAGCAAAACACCAGGTAAAAAGTGGGGGCAACCATGCAGTCAGATTCCACCTTCCTACACTCATCAGTGCACAGGACTGGAAGAGGGCATACAACAATCACCCTGCACTGTCCGAGGTGAAGACCTTCGTCACTCATGGGTGGCCCGAGAAGAAGCACTTGAAAGAGGAAGCCAGGAAGTATTGGGAGGTGCGCGATGAGTTGTCCCTCAGCGATGACGCCACATTTTTACTCAGAGGAGACAAGGTCATCCCCCGAAGGATTTACTGGACCGCATCCTCACCATAGAGCACGAAGACCACCTAGGAATCGTCAAATCAAAGAGGAGCATGAAACAGTCGTACTGGTGGCCAGCCATTGAGAACTGTGTCGAAAAGTTTGTACGAGCGTGCCAATATTGCGCCAACGCAGAAAAATCTCTGACGATGCTGCGACCCCTCATGGGCTAATTCTCCACTCCCACCAACCCCTGGGAATAATTATCGGTTGACATATTGGGCCCCATCCTGGACTCCTGGGGTGTGCCCAAATACATCATCGTCCTCGTAGACAGGTACTCCAAGTGGCCAGAAGTGGAAATCTGCGACAAAGTGGACACCGATACAGTCATTGCATTCCTGACTAACGCATTCTTGTGGGAAGGAATTCCGAGAGTCCTCACAAGCGACAATGGTCCCCAATTCACCTTGGAGAAATGGACGGCCTTCATACGGAGGAACAGCAGTAAGAACATACGCACGCCAGTGTATCACCCTGCCGGCAACGGCCTAGCCGAAAGGTTCAACCGAGTGCTCATGGGCTCGGTACAAGCGTCTATCAGCGCGGGCAAGAACTGGAAAACCAAGATCCGAAACACGGTGTGGGCCTATCGCATCACGCCCCCACTAACGGACTACAGCCGTTTCAAGATACTGCGAGGAATAGAACCTTTTACGAGAGACAACTAGAATGGATGAACATGAAACTTCAAAGTAAATGGTCTCTGGCTGTGGTCAGAAGCAACATTGAGAAGGCTCAAAAAATCTACAAAGACAACTATAACAGGAGGCACGGAGTATGAGAGGTCTCCTTAGCCCTAGGAGATTGGGTCAGATTGAAACTAGGCCACCTAGGGAGGAAAGGAGACAGCAAATTCAGCAAACCCCTTCAAATCAGGGATCTCTACTCCCGTTCGGCCCTACTTAGCGGCGGCAAAGTATGGTCACACAGCAGCAAGGCAAAGTGCAACAAAATCATCCAGTGGCAAGCCAACGGCGCCACCAGGAGGGCCAGACCGGCGGAATATTGGATCTTGATGACGATGCGTCATATGTCGGCGCCAGGCCTGGTGCCACGATGAGGGGCACCAGGCAAATGTGTGTGTATGTAATCATACATATATCATGGTAATCATGGTAAGTCAGTCACACACTTAAATCAGCCAGTTATCACCCTTTGGTAGCTTGGCACAGAGCAGTCAGGCTTAACATAAGAGGCAATGTGTAAAGCAGTTGTGCATATGTGTATAAAGTAACACAGTGAAAACACCACAAAAAAGACTCCACAATGAGGTATGAATATAGTATCTCTTTTACTCTTCAAAACAACATAAAAATGGTGAAAATCCAATTAAAACATCTCATGTTAGGGATAGTTCGAGAATGCACAATGCTGAAGGAGCCCTTGCGCTTTCAGTATGTTCTTTACGGTTATGGTGGGGAAATGACAGCAATCCACACTGCGGGTTGGGAAGAGACTTTATCCAGGGTCAGTGCGAAGCAATGCTTCCAAAGTTATTATTACAGTTAAAATGCAATGTCAAGTTTGCAGGAGACTGATCTAATCACTTTGTTCATTGCCGCCCGCAAAAAACGCTCTTGGGCAGCCGGGACCTTGCAAGTTCTGGAGTACACAGTATCATGCTTTGCAAATTGCCCAATTAGTACCCCAGATAACTGATACCTCCTATAAACTTTGTGGCATTCCATTATGCCATTCTATGTGGTTTAAAATGACTGTCTAGCATTTTTGTAGCAAAGCATATTCGTCAACATTGTTGTCCTCACTTAGAACTGCCTCTGGAGGAAGATATTTCAGAATGTTTCTGTTTCCTGATCCCAAAACAATGGGGGTAGTAAGACCTATTTTTCGTCTATATGCTTTCACCTTCTATAGTGTCTAAATAAGCTTTAGAATGTTCTTTACATTGTTCCAAGTCAAAGCCAGGAACACCTGAATGTGGTTGAAAGGAAGGTGGTGGTACCACACTTTGCAATACAGTTTGATATAAAAAAACAACAATAACTGATACGATTCCTCGTTGACCTCAAAGTTTTACGTGCAAGATACACTGAGCACTTTTTTTTATATTAGCCTATACATCATAAACATATATAAGTTCACTATAAAATAATAGTTGCTCACAATACTTTGTAAAGGTACACTGTAACACAGTTTATTTGAAACACTGAAAGGTCTGCAGACTGCTGAAATATCAGTTTTGTATGGTACTTTATGTGAGTACTGTATTTAGGCAGGTTTACTGATGCACACATTGTGAAGTGTACATATCACCGAAATGACAGCTGAGTTGGATGCACTGTATAATGCAATTCCCAGACACACACAAATCATTGTGCCATAGTGATTTTGTTTTAACAACGTCATTATGGGCTCAAAAACCACAGCATGCAAAGCGATGTGTGCTAAAAAACCAACATTTGCTGGACTGGAAGAATCAAAAAATACTTCAGTCATTCGGTAGCTATGTTTTAACACTTCATAAGGTGTTTACTCCCTTTCAAAACATTTAAAAGCAAAACAAAGCTCACCTTATTTTGTGATGGATCCCTCTTTCATTTATAGGATGTGTTTTTAAAGGTATGGCCAATGTCAGTCGATTTGGATTTCCTATTATGAAAATTATATTCCAAAGCTTCACTTACACACATCAGTGCAACCTTACTGTACTCATAGAGAGAAAGGACAGCTGGCAGCGGCAGGGAGAGCTAGACAATGTTTTCTCACAGTACAAAACAGAATAGTATGCTGTTCCTAAAAGAAAAGAATACTTTCAATAAGGAGTTATAGAGGGCAATAATGTGCCAGAACACCCTCCACTCAACAAATATTCTTACAACAAAGATCTGGCACATGCAGGCACTTTCTCAATTTTTTAAATATATAGGATTGAAATGAGGGAAGATATTTTCATCGAAATCCTCAGCCAACTATTTTATAGCATACTATAGCCCAATCCTATGTACCTACTAATTTTAAAAAACCTAAAGAGAAAGAAGAAGGAGAGAAGTGATTGGTCAGTACACTCACATCAACATATAACCCCCAGTTTCAAGTGTATATATGCTAGAAAAGTGTAGAGAGAAGAGAAAGTATCTCATATGCGCACCACCAGAGGAGCTACTGGTAGGTTCTCACCAGCTTGCCCACATTTGTATCATCATTGATAACTTTCTCAGAGAAAAAGTGGTGTGTCCAGTAAAAGAAGAGGTGAAAATAAATTTTTGTCCCCTGTGAAATAAATGAGACTCTATTTAAAATTGGACTAGACTCACAAACACTGGTCACCTTTATTCCGAACTGTGAGTCTGCACCAGGTTAAAAACACAGCATGTTGTAGACCACTTTAGTGACGTCCAACATGTTTCATTGCCATATCATTTGTGGCAAATTCGTCAGGGTAACCGAGGTCAGCGATCCCCTCCCTGGACAATTAACATCAAGAAAGAGTGACTGACAGACACACAAAGAAAATAAATTGTTTAGAAGGAATATATCCCACCTACAGGCTCTCTTCAGTACAGGTTAGAATTATGAACCACGGACGAGTAGCTCAAAGATAGCCACTAGTCCTGTATTCCGTTTCATAATATTTACCTAGTAGGAGCTAAGGGCCTACATACCAGCTCTCACCACGTCGTAGGGATGTATATCGTATACACTTTTTGTCCCTTCAAATAGCACTTTTGTTGCTTAGTATTTTGTCAGTGGAAAGAATTCATACATCAACTACTGCATCTGTAGTATACCATGATCAACAACACACTGTATCTCATGCCACCTAAACAAGCGTATTAGAGTATCCAACCTGTCACATAATTCAGGTGCTTAAAAACTCATATTTAAAAACCATAGTCAGTTCACACGCAATGTAACACTAAATCATTAGAATTATGAAGCATGACGAGGCTCTGACAATCTCGGCGCTTTAAACAGGTGTGCAGAAATCGTAGAGTTTCAATCAACTCCATACCACATCATTCATTAAACCAACACTACTCATCTGGCAACTCTTACAGCTTACTCGCTGTTCGTCATCAAGGGGGCTCTGATGGTGACTGTGCCTCAACCAAAGCATAGAAAACAGGCAAATGTGCGTGTGGAGAACTCAACTACTCGCTAAGGGCAGGAAAAAAATTCCTCCTTTCGGAAAGAGACCCTCACACACCCAGTCAGCTAGGTGTCATGCTTTATCATTAGGTCTGCTCCCCCTCGGGTCGGCGCTGCAATACCCGATCGGTACCCATGATGGGGCCTTTTAGCAGAGATTTTTTTCCTGGCCATTGGGTGCAGTGCGTGTGAGGGCCCTAGTGAGTGTAGATGTGAAAATGTGGGGTTAAAACAGGAGGTAAAGGTCCACTCAGAACAATTTTAATGAATGTGGCCACTCTCCTGGCTAAAAACAAGAAATGGCGCACCCCTGCTGTAAGGTTACAGGGTACGGAGCTGTGAGGTCAGGTCAACATGTTTGTTGCCATTACGTCTTTTGGACGGCAATTCTTCAGGACCGACATGAGATCTATCTAAAGTTTTTGGTAGTGGTCCAATGTAGTGAACAAAAGTGACCACCCACACAGCACCCTAAAAAGTGATACCTGTAGATCTAGATCATCAACCTGTAAACATAAGAAAAGGGTAAAACATTTGAAACTACACCGTATCATGCCCATTCAGCATTTGTATCATTCTTCTAATTGATTGTGCAATATTCCACAAAGTGCGAGAACAGCATGCATCGCGCTAGGGTAATTGTGACCATGCAAATGGCGATTAACATAAAAACAACAACAACCGAGATATCACAGTGTGCTGTGTATGAATATGGACTCACCCAATTCGGGTCATTAATTCATAGCAACATGTTTCGGCAGGCGGTGGACACTGAATAGTGCAGTGTCCTAAAGGATAACAGATATATGCAGTTATGTACAAAATGGAAAGCGGTGGCACAAGGTAACCACTTAAGTTAAAAATGGTGCAGGACCCAGCGGTGTGGTTCCAATAAAACTGCATGACAGCGTGGAATATAGGGAAGCGTTCTTGCTGCTTGTTTAAGTCATGTCGGTCCAAGCAGGTTTAGCGCTGCACCCCACTGACCCAAACTGGGAGCACCACGTCGGTATTTGCCAAAATCGTGAAGCTCACTGGGGATGTGGTAGGGGCAGCGGTCCCATCATGTTACCAAATAATACGCCTAAACTCACAGGTCAAAACCCCACAAACCATAGAAATCACTATCTGCGAGGGCTTGTCTGATGCTGCACCACCTGGGTTAGCCATTAGTCAGGCAGCTGTACTTACGTGTCTTCTCCGTAACGCAGTAGTAGACCTACCCCTCACTCTGCCGAAACCGGGAGGTAACCGCCAGCCGTGGCATGGTGAAGTTATACTCCCGGCCGGCATTGCGACGGGGCAGGCTCTCCCGCTAGTACGGGGAGAACGCTAGTGCGCTGACTGCTATTTGCAAGGGGACCATGTTGGGAGTGTCGGAACGAGAGCCGGCACAAAGTAGGGAGTGATGGTTCGGAAAAGGGCACATTTTATGAAGCAGGTAAATGCGCTGAATGCAAATTGCAGGGGCGCTACAAATGAAATTACGGGCTGTACGAACGTCTATTGGCATTTTTATATCTCACATCGGTCCTGAAGAATTGCCGTCCATAAGACGTAATGGCAAGAAACATGTTGACCTGATCTCACAGCGCAGTACCCTGTACCTTACAGTAGGGGTGCACCATTTCTTGTTTTTAGCCAGGAGAGTGACCACATTTATTAAAATTGTTCTGAGTGGACCTCTCCCTTCTGTTTTAACCCCACATTTTCACATCTACACTCACTAGGGCCCTCACACACACTGCACCCAACGGCCAGGAAAAAAGATCTCCACTAAAAGGCCCAATCATGGGTGCCGATCGGGTATTGCTGCCTGACCCGACGAGGAGCAGTCCCAATGATGAAGCATGACACCTAGCTGACTGGGTGTGTGAGGGTCTCTTTCCGAAAGGAGGAATTTTCCTCTTGCCCTTAGCGAGTAGTTTAGTTCTCCACACACACACAATTACCTCTTTCCTTTTCTTTAGGAACAGCATACAATTCTGTTTTGTACTGTAATTGGGCTTGTATGCTGGACCTGGTTAAACAAAGCCCTCGGTCCCCTTATCGTGAAGAGATTATATGCACGGGCGACCCCCTTGGTACTTATTGTTTCAAGTTACCAGGAACAAACCAGTAGTTCTCCTGGTCCACCCAAGGACATAGGATATAATATTCTCCTAGGGTTCTCCTGAGTCACCCGC
The DNA here is from genome assembly GCF_964204655.1 of Triturus cristatus. Classification (NCBI taxonomy): domain Eukaryota; kingdom Metazoa; phylum Chordata; class Amphibia; order Caudata; family Salamandridae; genus Triturus; species Triturus cristatus. The sequence continues at coordinate 266,502,422 of NC_140590.1, forward strand.
TACCTCCATACCATTAAGATGGATGAGTACCAGGGACTCAGCTTTGGCGATGATATAGCAGCCAAGATTCTTAGAACATCACTGCCGGGGGCGGATGTCAGTTTAGCCTCTGGCAACCAGTTGGATTACTGGAACTCCCTCTCTACCATGAAACGCAAGTGGCTCAAAATAACTTTACATGGTGCCATGATGACCGAACATCTACGGGCTAATATTGCCCCCAATGGCTTGATGGTTAACAACTTCCCACAGTTATTCTTAGAGGATGCCCTCTTCAAGAAAGAATGGTCCCTAGTAGCATGGAAATGCACTAGGGACTGGCTTATCCTCATCATTAATACCGCAAAAAGAATTGCTGACGCCTTACTTATAAGTATCCAAACAGTAGAAGGGGCTATAAAAGTGACTGTTCAATCTACTACATTCAAAACCAAACTGGCAGAAATCAATGCGGAGATTGCCGATAATAGGGAGTACCTCATGAAACGAAAAAACTCCAAACTCCAGAAGGAAACAAAGAAGTTAGATAAGGAGAAGGTGTACCCCTATTTGAAAACAGATTATACCGCTACGGGGGCGGGCTACTCATCTGATGAGAGCTCCAACCCATCAACAAGAGGCTCCTCATCCAACAGCGATTCTAGCAATGGATAGGCCTGGGTGGTAAATTCCGTTCCGCTTGCGGAATTTGGGTAATTTCGTGTTCCGCGCAGAACGCAGAATTGCCAAAAATTCTGCGAATTCCGCTGCTTTGTGGAATTTTTTGCTTGTTCGCGCTTTCAAAATGCGTGTTCGCAAGATATTTCCCCCCGAGCACTCAAACAGCGTTCGCGTACAGGAAAAAGCATCCACGAACGGGCGGAACAAGCAATTCCGCGTGTTCGCGGAGATTTTTTACCATTTCGCGACTACGCAAATTTCGCCCACCCCTGGCAGTGGGAGCTGGGGCAGTAATAATGTGAAACGTAACACACGCCCAATGTATCAAACTTACAATATACCACCGTATCAGGGACCGCCATTTTGGCAATTCCCTATGTACCACCAGGGACCTCCGCCCTTGTTCCAACAAGGCAGGAACCCCCCTTTTTTAGACAGAGGCTGGGGCAGAGGAAGAGGGCGGAGAAGAGGGCAGCAGCAAATATGAGTACAGTGGCAGGAACAACCACCACACTCAGTGGAGACAAGGAGTCAGACAAGAGGGAAGAGAAATTAATTATCAATCTTTCCTCTAGGATTTTGACACCCTCTGAAGAGAATGTGTTACAGAAAGGGTTAGGCTTTGTACCCACTCCTAAAACAGATACATTTCGTGACACCAGCGAGATCCAAGGCTTCTTCCGAAAGATATGCCTGAAGGCCTTTTTCCAAGACAAACCCAAGTTACCTGTGGGAGACTCTGGGTTGCATAGACCATCCACTTTTACACCTAGTAGTGGTATGGTACCAAATGAGGGGTTAACCTTCGAACATGCTGTACTGAATGATCTCAACAGTGACCACTCCTGCTCCGTATACCATAACCTTTCCTCAAGTGAATTTTTGGCCGTCAGGGCTCTGGCGGATGACCCGACAATCACCATTAAACATGCTGACAAGGGTGGGGCCACTGTCATCATGTCAACTGTTGACTATGATGTAGAATTCATTCGACAACTTAAGAATCTGAGACATTACACCCCTATAAGAGACTACCCTACTCCACGACTAGCCAGGGTCATCCCCACCATGGTCTTCGCAGCGGAGACTGAAGGCTGGATCACTAAAAAGGAAGCAGATTTCCTCATTACTAAGGATCCCAAGACCCCATACTTTTACACCTTGCCTAAGATCCACAAGGGGATCACCCCAGTCCCTGGGAGACTCATCGTTTCAGGGATCAGGTCCATCCTTGAACCATTGTCAAGGTTCTGTGACTACTTTCTTCAACCCCTTGTGAGTGCCACCCCTTTGTTTTTGAAAGACACCACTGATGTCCTCCGCTTACTTGAGGGGGTCCAACATCCAGAGGAAGTTAATTTCCTAGTGACCCTGGATGTTGAGTGTGAGAAGTTGGCCTGTTATATGCTGTTCACTAGTTAAAGTGGACACCTTGCACCAGTACAATTCGACTCTTTTGGTAGTAGGTTTAAGAAGACCTTTTAAAGAAAGCTATCCTAGTGGTAGCTGTGGAGAGCAGCCTTCAGGCTAAGTCTTTAGAGGAATGTAAAGCAGCTTGTTTTACCTTATACTCTCTTGAATTACTAAATGAAAGGACACCACACAGGTATATATATACAATATATATGTATTTATTACTAACAACTCTTTGCTAATCTCTTTATGAGATTAGAAGTCAGGGACATATGCACAAATCAACATTTCACAACAAGTTAAGCACAAATATGGCTGGGGCCCTAGGGGCGTACTAGACTGTATACTCAAAAAGAGACTTAGAGATAACGACTTGCAAGGGTACAAGGCCTAGGGCCTTCAGAAGTGCTGGGGCCTCACTAATCCACCCAAGGCAGGTATGTAAAGGACCCACGGGAGACGCATGCAGTGTGAGAACACAGCTGCGATTGGAAATTTAGAGTTTTAGGATACTTCGGGAGAGTCTACAAACAAGTCACTTACAGGTTAAGTAGTTCTAGTGCCAACACCCACAGGAGCACCGTAGTGCTGGAGTTACCTCACCCAGGGAAGCCGGGTGCATAGGTGTATTTTGGTGTCGGGTCGCGGCGTCGTTTTCAATGGGAGCCAAAGAAGACTGGCTGCTTGTGAAGACGGGAGAAGTGTCCGGTAGAATCCAAGCCTGGATTCAGAAGAAGGAAGACCTGAAAGCAGAGGGGACAGTGTTCAAAGTCACTTGGCAGTGACCCGGGGGCAAGAAAGATGGATTCCCACAGTCATTGTGTGATTTCAGGTGATCCACGGGTGTCTTGACTCTTCAGCCACGAGGTCCAGGAGGTGTTGACGATGACCAGAAGCTGGTTTCGGCGTGTCCCATGAAGTCTGCAGCTTACTGCGGTGTCGGCGACCAGATTGGAGCCAACAAGCCTTGGCGACAGCAAGTCTCGTGGAAAGTGTAAAAAGTCAGCGGTGCAGACCAGCAAGGTCTGAGGGACTCACCCAGCAAGGATAAATCAGGGCAGGCCTGGAGCAAGCAGGGGAGCCCTTTGGAATTGTAGAAAAGTCTTCTGGGGACCCAAAAGCCAACCGGCAAGCGATCGCGAAGACGCCTCGGGAGGATTCACTCAACAGGGGACCACAATCACTCGGGACGGGGTAGGCCTCTGATCTTTGGTGGAAATCCTGCTGGAGGCTTGGACCACACGTGGTCCAAAGCACAAGTTCGTAGAACGTCGTGAAGGGGTTGCACACGAAAATAGTGCACAGTACCCAGGGATTGCGGTCACTCGTGGGGTCCACTTGCCTCAGCGTCGCTGGGGACTCACGATGGCCTTGGAGAAGTCAGGAAATCCGCTTTCTGGGATGGAGGGACTTTGAACTCCGGCGGGAGCGGGAAAGTTTGCAACCATTGATTGCAAGATTGAGTGCCTGCCAAGCAGGGGAGTCACTCCTTGACTCCAAGGGATATTCTTCAGTCTTCCAGAGGTAGTGGAACGTCGAAGGTCCAGGATTCTTCTTCAGAGCGTCGTCCAGAGATATCTGGTTTGCAATGGCAAGGGCTCCCTAACTTATACTAGACGGAAGGGAGGGACTAGCTCTATGACCCCACCTATGGGAGGGTCAGGGGAGTGGGTGGCTACACCCACTTGCCTTTGTCCAGTTTCGTGCCAGAGCAGGGGCAGGTAGCCCCTGAGTCGGTTTGAACTGGTGTATGCACAGAGGAGCCTACTGCTCCCCCAGTGCAGGACTTCAAAGCACTCTAGGATTGCACCCACCCATCCCCCAATACACTAAACCCTGTCTTGGAGGTGACCACACCTCCCTGTGACAGGATGCCTATTGTTGGGCCTCCTCCACTGCGAGTTTCGGTCATCAGCAGGAGGGCAGCCCAGTGTCTGTGATTGGTGGCATCCATTTTGTGATGCCAGGGCTCTTCAGGATTCTACCGTGTTCCCACAGTGGGTACATGTCTATCCCTCTAGAAGGGTGGGATCATACTCCCACACCAGTTACAGGTGTGGGGGTATGATTCCAAAGCATTTTACACCAAGCACTTAAGAGTATATGGTTTAACCGCATCCACAAAGAGCCACAGAGAATGGACTCTGAGAGTTGCAGAGGGGCCCTGCTCAGGCAGAGGCACCCCCTCACATGGAAACCAAGCACCCTGCCCTCAGGATTGATAGGGCCTGCCTTAGGGGTGACTGATAGGTTTCAATATGTGTGCAGGGAGAGATATAGGGAACCTATATCTCAGTGACGAGTGCTAAAACTACCTCACCCAGGCTGCAGTAGCAGGCCTGTGGTGTCAGATTTAGCCTGCTTCCCAGGGGTGGCATAATATATGCTTCAGCCCCTGGTAGGCCTGTGAAGTACCTATACCCTTGGTACCTAAGGTACCATATACTAGGGGCTCATAAGGTACCACAGTATCCAATCACTAGTGCACCTAATATGCACTCCAAGTTGTTTAGAGAGAACAGAGAGGCTGGGGCCCTGATTAGCAGGGTCCCAGCCAGACTATAGCCAGCAACCATTGTAAACATCAGAAAAAAAGTGGGGGCAACATAAGGTGCAGATCCTACTCTCCTACACAACCCCCCCCCCAAACGCAGGGACACTAAACTAACCTTGACCAGTTGAGTCTTCATGTTCTAAGTGGAAATACCTTGAGCGTCCATCTGCATTGGCATGTTGGGTCCCAGGTCTATGTTCCACCGTATAGTCCATCCCCTGTAGGGAAATGGACCACCTTAAAAGTTTTGGGTTTTCACCTTTCATCTGTTTAAGCCATAGGAGGGGCTTGTGGTCAGTCTGAACTATTAAGTGAGTGCCAAACAAGTATGGCCTCAGCTTCTTCAGGGCCCACACCACAGCAAAGGCCTCCCTCTCTATAGCTGACCAACGTTTCTCTCTAGGGGTCAGCCTTCTGCTAATAAAAGCTACTGGCTGGTCTTGACATTCATCATTCAGTTGAGACAGTACAGCTCCCATACCCAGCTCAGAAGCATCTGTTTGGACAATGAACTTTTTGGTGTAGTCTGGACTCTGTAAGATGGATTAGGTCTTCAAATGCCTTCTGACAGCTAGCTGTCCACTGAACCTCTTTTGGCATTTTCTTTTGAGGTAAGATCATTCAAGGGGGTCACTATAGATCCATATCTCTTCACAAACCTCCTATAGTACCCAGTCAGGCCCAAAAAGGCTCTAACCTGTGTCTGGGTGGTTGGAGCAACCCATTCCATGATGGTTTGGATTTTGCTCTGCAAAGGCTGAACCTGGCCCCCATCTACAAGGTGGCCCAGGTACACAACCTGACTCTGCCCTATTTGGCACTTAGTGGCGTTAATAGTGAGGCCTGCTTTCTGCCGGGCCTCCAAAACATTTCTGAGGTGGACCAGGTGATCCTGCCAGGAGGAACTAAAGACAGCAATATCATCTAGATAAGCTGAGCAATAATTCTCCATCCCTGCCAGAACTTTGTTCACCAACCTCTGAAAAGTGGCAGGTGCATTTTTCAATCCAAAGGGCATCACCACAAAGTGGTAGTGCCCACTAGGGGTCGAAAATGCTGTTTTGGCTTTTGCATCATCAGCTAACCTGGTATGGGATAGGCATCAGTCCTGGTGACTGCATTAAGGCCTCTGTAGTCTACACAAAACCTAATTTCTTTCTTACCACCCTGGGTATGAGGTTTGGGTACTAGGACTACTCGGCTAGTCCAAGGGCTATCTGAAGGCTCAATCACACCTAACTCCAACATTTTCTGGACTTCAGTCCTGATACAGTCCCTGGCATGGTCAGGTTGCCTGTAGATTTTACTCTTGACAGGCAGACTGTCTCCAGTGTCCACCTCATGGGTGCCCCAGGTAGCCTGACTAGGGGTCAGGCTAAACATATGTCTGTACTGTTGCAGAACTTGTCTGCATTCAGTTTGCTGATGGTCTGGGAGGCTGCTTGCAAAAGCAACACCAGCTACTGACCCATCATCAGGGTTCTGTGAGAGCAGGTCAGGGAGAGGGTCACTTCCTCCTCCTGTTCCTCATCAGTTGCCATGAGCAAGCCCATGTCAGCCCTGTCAACATATGGTTTCAATCTGTTGACATGGAGCACCCTCAGGGGGCTCCTGGGAGTTCCAAGATTCACCAGATAGGTGACTTCTCCCTTATGTTCAACAATGGTATGGGGGCCACTCCACTTGTCCTGGAGGGCTGCTGGGGCCACAGGCTCCAACACCCATTCTTTCTGTCCTGGCTGGTACACAGTCAGCACAGCCTTTTGGTCATGCCAGGTTTTTTGTAATTCTTGGCTGGCCTCCAGGTTTTTGGTTGCCTTCTTCATGTATTCGGCCGTCCTGGAGCGGAGACCAAGTACATAGTCCATCACATCCTGTTTGGGGGGACTGAGAGGTAACTCCCAGCCCTCCTTCACCAAACATAATGGACCTCTTACAGGAGGCCCAAACAGAAGTTCAAATTGGCTGTAGCCAACCCCCTTCTGTGGAACCTCTCTGTATGCAAACAGAAGGCAGGGAAGTAGAAGGTCCCATTTTCGCCTAAGCTTTTCTGGGAGTCCCTTAATAATTCCCTTTAGGGTTTTGATGAAACGTTCAACCAACCCATTGCACTGTGGGTGATAGGTGGTAGTGAATTTATAAGTTACACCACACTCCTTCCACATTGCTTTCAAATATCCTGACATGAAGTTTGTACCTCTGTCAGAGATGACCTCCTTTGGGAAACCCACTTTGGAGAAAACTCCAATGAGGGCTCTTGCCACCACAGGGGCTGTGGTGGTCCTCAGGGGAATTGCCTCTGGGTACCTGGTGGGATGATCCACTACCACCAGGATAAATCTGTGCCCAGATGCAGTTGGAGGGTCAAGGGGACCAACAATGTAAATCCCTACCCTTTCAAAGGGTACCCCTCACCACAGGTAGTGGCATCAGGGGTGCCTTTGTTGTGCCACCTAAATTGCCACTGGCTTGGCAAGTGACACAGGAGCGACATAACTCCTTGGTGTCTTCTGACATATGTGGCCAATGAAAATGTGGAACAAGCCTGTCCCAGGTCTTGTTTTGGCCCAAGTGACCTGCCAAAGGGATGTCATGTGCTAGGGTCAAGAGGAACCCCCTAAACTTCTGAGGTATTACCAACCTCCTGGTGGCTCCATGGGTTGGATATCTACCCTCAGAATATAGGAGTCCCTCATCCCAATAAACTTTATGGGACCCACTAGCACTCCCAGCAGCCTCAGCAGCAGCCTGCTGTCTGAGGGGTTCAAGAGAGGGGCAGCACTGTTGCTCCTTACTCAGATCTTCCCTAGAAGGGCCCCCTGCCCCCAAGAACAAGTCCCTCTGGGGCAGTTCCTTCTTCAGGATCTGCCTCTCCTCCCGCAAGAGGTGAATCTGTGATCTGAGACAGAGGGGAAGGCACTGCCTTAACCCTACTGCTTCTTCTCTTGGGAAGCACATGGTCCTTAGTTTCAGGATCCAGAGCTGATTCAGTGTTATGTATTTTGGCCTGTGATCTGGTCACAGCAAATACCTCTGCAGTGATGCCCAACATCTCGGCATGAGTCCATAACTCTACTTCAGACCAGGCTGAAGTCTCTAGATCATTGCCCAATAGACATTCGACAGGGAGGTCTGCACTGACTACTACTTTCTTGAGGCCAGTTACCCCTCCTCAGGAGAAATTCACAACTGCCAGACAATGGTTGGTCCTGACATTGCTTGCATTGGTAACCTGGTACATTTCACCCAGGATGATCTGCCCAGAGTCCACAAGATCCTCAGCCACCATGGTGACACTAGCACCTGTGTCCCTGAATGCCAAAGCCTGTTTGCCATTTATTACAGGCTGCTGTTTGTATTTGCCCAGATTACCGGGGCTCACTAGGAAGGACATATCAATGTCTCCATCACAAATCAACAATACCTGAGTGGGTACTCTGACTAGGCCAGAGTCCACTTCAGAACCCAGGGTCAACCCTACTACACCCTTATTCTGAGTACCACCTCCACCAGTAGCTGTACTAGGGGGAACAGTTGCCTTAGGGGCAGGAGTGGTGGTGGTTTGGTCTTTGGACTTGTTACAGTCAGAAGTCCAGTGCCCTTTCTGTTTACAGAATTTGCACCAGTGCTTCTTTTTTCTTTTTTTTTTGCCTTGTTAGACTGTGAATCCCCACCAGATGCAGATTTTTGGGGCCCTTGTAAAGACTTCTGGTCTTTTGACTTATCCCCACCTTTCTCAGAGCCCTTAGAATCCTGCTGCTTGGTGTCACCCCCTTGGTTCTGGGTTTTCTGCCTCACCCTGGTTCTGACCCATTTGTCTGCCTTCTTTCCCAATTTTTGGGGAGAGGTCAGATCAGAGTCCACCAGGTATTGATGCAACAACTGGTTCTGGCAATTATTAAGGATCTGTTCTCTCATCATTAGATTATACAATTCCTTGAAATCAGTAACCCTACTGCCAACCAGTCAACCCTCCAGAGCCTTGGTTGCACAATCTACAAAGTCAGTCCAGTCCTGAGTCTGTGCTTTCTGGGTGTCTCTGAACTTCAACCTGTACTGCTCAGTGGTTAAGCCAAACCCATTTATCAGTACACTCTTCAGGACGTCATAGTCATCAGCATCCTCTTCTCTAACAGTGAGGAGCTTGTCTCTGCCTTTATCTGAAAAGGAGAGCCACAAAATTGCTGCCCACAGCTTCTGGGGGACCTGTTGTACTCTACAGGCCCTTTCCATAGCAGTTATCCACTTGTGGATATCATCCCCACTCTGGTAGGGAGGAACAACCTTGCTCAGGTTCCTATGGTCTGGAATATATTATCTACCTCTAGGGACACTGTTGCTGCCACCAGGGGGTTCTAACCCCTCTCTTCTAGAAGCTCTCTGGAGCTCAAAGGCTTCTCTGTCTAATGCCAACTGCTTGGTTTTGAGGGCAAATCTTGCCTCCTCATACTGCAGCAGTTTGTACATTCTGTCAGAGGAGGTCTCACTTCTAGGAAGGTAGGAGTTCCTCTGCTGGACAGATTCTCTGCCAGAGTGATAGGAGTGGTCAGATTCCCTAGAAGGGGACCTAGGCCTTTCCTCCACCCTTTCAGTTCTATTAGGGAGAATTCCTCTGTCCTTTTCAGACTCTTGTGGATCTGGGAATTCAACCACAGAGTCCAGTTCATCCTGATTTTCATTATCTGACCCAGACACTATAATTGACCCACCCCCTGATTCAGACCCATTAGCTCCTAGAGCTAATCTAAGATCATCTGCTGTCAGCAGATCTATCAGGTATAGTGTGGAGGGACTCTATCCTATCCTCAGGTGCCTTGCAGCACACATGGCTTTCAAGTCAAAGAAAGTCATGTCCTTATACTGAGGCTAGGTGGACCCACTGGTTCCAACCCTTAAGGATATTCTAGTGTTGTGCAGTGTTGTACTACCTACACTAGTTTGTGGCCTACTGATCCTAGCTTGAGCTGTAGAAAGGGTGTGCTATCCCTTGACACAGCTCTAAGTTCAGTAGAACTTATTGATACTAAGCTTGACTTTATATGTACCTTGAGTACCTATAGGGGTTTTCATTTAGTAATTCAAATAGAGATTTCCTGGTAAAACAATGACAAGCTGTAATCCCACACGCTGCCCACCAATGTGAGAAGTTGGCCTGGTATATGCTGTTCACTAGTTAAAGTGGACACCTTGCAGCAGTACAATTCGACTCTTATGGTAGTAGGTTTAAGACAACCTTTTAAAGAAAGCTATCCTAGTGGTAGCTGTGGAGAGCAGCCTTCAGGCTGTCTTTAGAGGAGTGTAAAGCAGCTTGTTTTACCTTATAATCTCTTGAATTACTAAATGAAAGGACACCACACAGGTATATATATAAAATATATATGTATTTATTACTAACAACTCTCTGCTAATCTCTTTATTAGATTAGAAGTCAGGGACATATGCACAAATCAACATTTCACAACAAGTTAAGCACAAATATGGCTGGGGCCCTAGGGGCGTACTAGACCATATACTAAAAAAGAGACTTAGAGATAATGACTTGCAAGGGGACATGGCCAAGGGCCTTCAGAAGTGCTGGGGCCTCACTAATCCACCCAAGACAGGTAAGTAAAGGACCCACGGGAGACGCATGCAGTGTGAGAACACAGCCGCGGATCCCAATTGACTTCAATGGAGCAAGTCGCGATTGGAAATTTAGAGTTTTAGGATACTTCTGGAGAGTCTACAAGCAAGTCACTTGCAGGGTAAGTAGTTCTAGAGTCAACAGCCACAGGTGCACCGTAGTGCTGAAGTTACCTCACCCAGGGAAGCCGGGTGCATAGGTGTCTTTTGGTGTCGGGTCGCGGCGTCGTTTTCAATGGGAGCCAAAGAAGACTTGCTGCTTGTGAAGACGGGAGAAGTGTCCGGTGGAATCCAAGCCTGGATTCAGAAGAAGGAAGACCTGAAAGCAGAGGGGACAGTGTTCAAAGTCACTTGGCAGTGACCCGGGGCAAGGAAGATGGATGCCCACAGTCGTCGGGTGATTTCAGGTGATCCACGGGTGTCTTGACTCTTCAGCCATGAGGTTAGCATTTACCGCGAGGATATAATTCACTTAAGAGTATATGGTTTGACCGCATTCACAAACAGCCCCAGAGAATGGACTCTGAGAGCTGCAGAGGGGCCCTGCTCAGGCAGAGGCACCCCCTCACATGGAAACCAAGCATCCTGCCCTCAGGATTGATAGGGCCTGCCTTAGGGGTGACTGATAGGTTTCAATGTGTGTGCAGGGAGAGATATAGGGAACCTATATCTCAGTGACGAGTGCTAAAACTACCTCACCCAGGCTGCAGTAGCAGGCCTGTGGTGTCAGATTTAGTCTGCTTCCCAGGGGTGGCATAATAAATGCTTCAGCCCCTGGTAGGCCTGTGAAGTTCCTATGCCCTTGGTACCTAAGGTACCATATACTAGGGGCTCATAAGGTACCACAGTATCCAATCAGTAGTGCACCTAATATGCACTCCAAGTTGTTTAGAGAGAACAGAGAGGCTGGGCCCCTGATTAGCAGGGTCCCAGCCAGACTATAGCCAGAAACCAGTGTAAACATCAGAAAGAAAAGTGGGGGCAACATAAGGTGCAGATCCTACTCTCCTACATTGAGGCCGTCTACACTAACATCCCACAGAGAGCCACCTTAGAGGTCATTGAGGATGCCCTCAGTAGGATGGATTGGGACTCGCCTACTCCAGTAGCTTTCATACTCGAGTGTGCCACTTTGGCACTGACAGAAAACATTTTTGAGTATAACAAACAACTCTACCATCAAACACAGGGCACCTGGATGGGCAGCACCTTCGCGCCGAGCGTGGCATGTATGTACATGTCAGCATTCAAGGAGAGGGAGATCCATAGTCCAACCAACCCCTACCTGGCGAATGTGCTATCATGGAAGAGATTAATCGACGATATCCTCATCCAATGGAAAGGGGATCGCTCCAGGTGCGATGAGTTCTGTGAATGGATAAATACCTTAAACCCCTACCTTAAATTCACGAGCACCATCTCAGATACCAGTATACTTTTCCTAGATCTAATGGTCAGGTTGGAAAGGGGGCTGATTACCACCACACTATATAGGAAACCGACCAACAAAAACAGTCTGTTGCTATTCAGCAGTCACCATCCAAGAGATCTGAAACAAAATCTGCCTTTTGGGCAGTTCCTACGAATCAGAAGGAACTGCCGCTCTGTGGTAGATTTCCAAAAGGAGGCCGACACCCTAGCAGGAGATTTATGCAAGAGAGAGTACCCTAAATGTGACGTTGCAATCTCATTGAAAAGGGCTGGGAACAACAACCGAGAAGCCCTCCTTGAAACCAGACAAATAGAACCCTGTGAAACGCTAACATGCGTGACTACATTCACCCCGGACTCTAACCGATTGAAGAGTGTCATCAAAAAACACTGGGACATCTTGAATACAGGTACTTTGAACCTCCCTACCCCGAGATTCGCTTTCAAACCTACTAGTAACCTCAAAAACATGCTTATACATACCAGGCTGAGAATCCACAACACTAATGTACAGCGATCTCTATGGGACCTACCACCAGTTGTGGGACACCATCCTTGTGGATACTGCTCTGTCTGTCCATTCACTAAGACCACAAAAGAAAGGACATTCGCCAATGGGTTTATTTGGCAATTCAAGAAACACACTAATTGCAACACGGCTAATTGCATTTACTGGCTAAATTTTCCCTGTGGACTCCAATCGTAGGGATGACCACCAGACCCGTTAAAACCCGGATAACGGAGCACAGGAGTAATTTTAGGTGTCATAAAACTAACACTATAATGACAGCACATTTTGAACACCACAAACATTCCCCAGATTCACTACACTGGGTCGTTCTAGAAGCGCACCCTGGGAAGAACAAAGACACATTGTTCCGCATTGAACAAAGATGGGTGCTGAGATTGGCCTCATATAAGGAGGGGTTGAACGAAGATACTCCTTGGAGTTTACTAACTAAATAGACAACGTGGTCCTCAACCTGTTGGTATGTCCTGGAACCGTTACATCAGCTGATTCCCTTACAGTGGTAACATATCTACATTTTGCCATCACTTGTAGTTGTTGTGGCCTAATAGGACCCTTCGATGACGACCTTTTACATGAGTTTAGGGTCTCGTCATACTCAGTGCTACACCTACTCCAGCTTGCAGCCCTACCCTTTCTTCAATTGAACCAACTGTGGGTAAATTAACCAGCATGTTTTTAACGTACTCTTTTTCACTCATCTAATGAGCATAATACGACACTCTCCATCTGGCGCCCTTATAATTATTAGCCAACATACTCACTTTCACTCTTACAGTGAGCCTTTTCTCTGTCGGACACTGCCAATAGACGTCCTTACAGCCCGTAATTTCATTTGTAGCGCCCCTGCAATTCGCAGTCAGCGCTTTTACCTGCATCATAAAATGTGCCCTTTTCCGATCCATCACTCCCTACTTTGTGCCGGCTCTCTTTACGACACTCCCAACATGGCACCCTTAGCGAATAGCAGTCAGCGCACTAGCGTTCTCCCCGTACTAGCAGGAGAGCCCACCCCGTCACATTGCCGGCCGGGCATATAGCAACGCCATGCCACGGCTGGCGGTTACGTAAGTACAGCTGCCTGACTAATGGCTAACCCAGCTTTCGTTGATAGTGGTTTCTATTGTTTGTGGGGTTTTGACCTGTAAGTTTAGGCGTGTTATTTGGTAACACACCGGGACCACTGCCCCTACCACAGCGAGCTTCACGATTTTGGCAAATACCGACGTTGCGCTCCCGGTTTGGGTCAGGGGGTGCAGTGCTAAACCGGCTTGGGCCGACATGACTTAAACACGCAGCAAGAACGCTTCCCTATATTCCACACTATCATGCGGTTTTATTGGACCCACACCACTGGGTCCTGCACCATTTTTAACTTAAGTGGTTACCTTGTGCCACCGCTTTCCATTTTGTACATGACTGCATATGTCTTTTATCCTTTAGGACACTGCACTATTCAGTGTCCACCACCTTCCGGAACACCTTGCAATGAATTAAAGACCCGAATTGGGTGAGTCCATACTCATACACAGCACACTGTGATATCTCGGTTGTTGTTTTTATGTTAATCGATATTTGCATGGTCACAATTACCCTAGCGCGATGCATGCTGTTCTCGCACTTTGTGGAATATTGCACAATCAATTAGAAGAATGATACAAATGCTGAATGGGCATGATACAGTGTAGTTTCAAATGTTTTACCCTTTTCTTATGTTTACAGGTTGATGATCTAGATCTACAGGTATCACTTTTTAGGGTGCTGTGTGGGTGGTCACTTTTGTTCACTACATTGGACCACTACCAAAAAGTTTAGATAGATCTCATGTCGGTCCTGAAGAATTGCCGTCCATAAGACGTAATGGCAACAAACATGTTGACCTGACCTCACAGCTCCGTACCCTGTAACCTTACAGCAGGGGTGCTCCATTTCTTGTTTTTAGCCAGGAGAGTGGCCACATTCATTAAAAGTGTTCTGAGTGGACCTCTACCTCCTGTTTTAACCCCACATTCTCACATCTACACTCACTAGGGCCCTCACACGCACTGCACCCAACGGTCAGGAAAAAAGATCTCTGCTAAAAGACCCCATCATGGGTGCCGATTGGGTATTACAGCGCCGACCCGACAAGGAGCAGACCCAATGATGAAGAATGCCACCTAGCTGACTGGGTGTGTGAGGGTCTCTTTCCGAAAGCAAGAATTTTTCTCCTGCCCTTAGCGAGTAGTTGAGTTCTACACATGCACATCTAACTGTTTTCTTTTCTTTAGGAACAGCATGCTATTCTGTTTTGTACTGTAATTGGGCTTGTATGCTGGACCTGGTTAAACAAAGCTCTCAGTCCCCTTTTCGTGAAGAGAAGGTTCTCTCACACTCATGGAACAGGTCAGAAACAACCCATGTACCATCAATACAGGCTTTCATTCCTCACAGACTAGCTACAACTGGAGTATCAACAGTGCAAGCTTCTGTCCCTCACAGAATGGGTACGAATGGGCCAATAGCAAAGTAGAAGCTGGATAAGTTCCCTCTTTCACAATGTAGGCACGGTTTAGGCAGCAGTGATGTAAGCTTACCCCCTCAGAGGACAAGCACAAACTGAAAAGCAGCAATGCAGCTTTGCTTTCTTTCAGAAATGGTGAAGCACGACAGCAGCAACACAAGGGTCCCTCTCACACAGAATGCAGCCACAGCACAAGCCTCCCTTCCCTGCAGGGCGGCCTCAGCACGGCAGCAGCAACACAGGAGTCCCTCTCACACAGACGGCGGGCCGCAGCACAAGCTTCTCTTCCCTGCAGGGCAGCCTCAGCACAGCAGCAGCAACACAAGTGTCCTTCTCACACAGAAGGCAGCCGCAGCACCAGCTTCCTTTCCCTGCAGGGCAGCCTCGGCACAGCAGCAACACAGGGTTACTCTCACACCGAAGGCAGCCACAGCTCAAGCTTCCCTTCCCTGCAGGGCAGTCTCGGCCTAACAGCAACACAAGAGTCCCTCTCACACAGAATGCAGCCGCAGCACAAGCTTCCCTTCCCTGCAGGGCAGCCTCGGCACAGCAGCAACACAGGGGTCCCTCTCACACAGAAGACAGGCACAGCGCAAGCTTCCCTTCCCTGCAGGGCGGCCTCAGCCCGGCAGCAGCAACACAGGGGTCCTTCTCACTCAGAAGGTAGCCACAACACAAGCTGAAGTACAGCCTCAGATAAGTTACTGGAAGATGTAAAGTCCAGGTGATGCCCCACCAGGAGCAGCCTCCCCGCTGCTCAGCCTGCTCACTCCAACTGGCACTCACTGCCTCACCAGGCACCCATGCATTCCACGACATCATCAATCATCCAACATTCCAGACATCTCCAAGCACACTAACTCTCATTCTGGCTGAGCAGTAGGGAAGAAATACATAGGCAAAGGGGAACGGTAAACAGTAGATTATAACACCTCCCTTCCCTGCAGGGCTGACTGGGCATGGCAGCAGCAACACAAGGGTCCCTCTCACACATAAGGCAGCCACAGCACAAGCTTCCCTTCCCTGCAGGGCTGCATCAGCATGGCAGCAGCAACAGAGGGGTCCCTCTCACACAGAAGGCAGAAGCAGCACAAGATTCCCTTCCCTTCGGGGCGGCCTTGGCACAGCAGCAGCAACACAAGGGTCCCTCTCACACAGAAGGCAGCTACAACACAAGGGTCCCTCTCACACAGAAGGCAGCCGCAGCACAAGCTTCCCTTCCATGAAAGACGGCCAAAGCATGGCAGCAGTAACACACGGGTCCCTCTCACACAGATGGCAGCAGCAGCACAAGGTTCTTTTCCCTGCAGGGCAGCCTCAGCACAGCAGTAGCAACATAAGGGTCGCTCTCACACAGAAGGCAGCCGCAGCACAAGCTTCCCTTCCCTGCAGGGCGGTCTCAGCACGGCAGCAGCAACACCAGGGTCCCTTTCACACAGAAGGCAGCCGCAACACAAGCTTCCCTTCCCTTCAGGCGGTCTCGGCACAGCAGCAACACAGGGGTCCCTCCCACACAGAAGGCAGCCACCACACAAGCTTCTCCTCCCTGCAGGGCAGCCTCAGCCCGGCAACAGCAACACAGGGGTCCCTCTCACACAGAAGTCAGCAACAGCACAAGCGTCCCTTCCCTGCAGGGCAGCTGCTGCACAGCAGCAGCAACACAGGGTCCTCCTCACATAGAAGGCAGCCACAGCACAAGCTTACCATCCCTTCAGGGTGGCCTCGGGCCAGCAGCAACACAAGGGTCCCTCTCACACAGAATGCAGCCACAGCACAAGCCTCCCTTCCCTGCAGGGTGGCCTCAGCACGGCAGCAGCAACACAGGGGTCCCTCTCACACAGAAGGCAGCTGCAGCACAAGCTTCCCTTACCTTCAGGGCGGCCTCGGTCCAGCAGCAAAACAAGGGTCCCTCTCTCACAGAAGGCAGCTATGGCACAAGGTTCTCTTTCCTGCAGGGCGGCCTCAGCACGGCAGCAGCAACACAGGGGTACCTCTCACACAGAATTCAGCCGCAGGACAAGCTTCCCTTCCCTGCAGGCCGGCCTCAGCATGGCAGCAGCAACACAAGGGTCCCTCTCACACAGAAGGCACCAGGAGCACACACTTCCCTTCCCTGCAGGGCGGCCACAGCACAGCTGAACACAAAGGTCCCTCTCACACAGAAGGCAGCCACAGAACAAGCTTCCCATCCCAGCAGGGCCTTAGCATGGCAGCAGGAACACATAGGTCCCTCTCATCCAGAAAGCAGCCGCAGCACAATCTCTCCTTTCCTGCAGGGCAGCCTCGGCACAGCAGCAACACAAAGGTCCCTCTCACACAGAAGGCGACCACAGCACACGCTTCCCTTTCCTGCGGGCAGACTCTGCACAGCAGCAGCAACACAAGGGTCCCTCTCACACAGAATGCAGCCACAGCACAAGCCTCCTTTCCCTGCAGGGCGACCTCAGCACGGCAGCAGCAACACAGGGGTTCCTCTCACACAAAAGGCAGCAGCAGCACAAGCTTCCCTTCCCTGCAGGGCGGCCTCGGCACAGCAGCAGCAACACAGGGGCCCCTCTCACGCAGAAGTCAGCCACAGAACAAGCTTCCTTTCCTTGCAGGGCAGCCTCGGAACAGCAGCAACACAGAGGTCCCTCTCACTCAGAAGGGAGCAGCAACACAAGCTTTACTTCCCTGCAGGGTGGCCTCAGCACGGCAGTAGCAACACAGGGGTCTCTCTCACATAGAAGGCAGCCGCAACACCAGCTTCCCTTCCCTGCTGGGCAGCCTCGGCACAGCAGCAACAGAGGGGTCCCTTTCACACAGAAGGCAGCCACAGCACAAGCTTCCCTTTCCTGATGGGTGGCCTCAAAACAGCAGTAGCAACACAAGGGTCCCTCTCATACAGAAGGCATCCGCAGTACAAGCTTCCCTTTCCAGCAGGGCAGCCTCATCATGGCAGCAGTAGTAACACAAGTGTCCCTCTCGCATGGAAGGCAGGAACAGCACAAGCTTACCTTCTCTGCAGGGCGGCCTCAGCACAGCAGCAACACAAAGGTGCCTCTCACACAGAAGGCATCCGCAGTACAAGCTTCCCTTTCCTGCAGGGCAGCCTCAGCATGGCAGCAGTAGCAACACAAGGGTCCCTCTCACACAGAAGGCAGCCACAGCACAAGCTTCCCTTCTCTGCAGGGCGGCCTCAGCACAGCAGCAACACAAAGGTCCCTCTCAGACAGAAGGCATCCGCAGTACAAGCTTCCCTTTCCTGCAGGGCAGCCTCCGCATGGCAGCAGTAGCAACACAAGGGTCCCTCTCACACAGAAGGCAGCCACAGCACAAGCTTCTCTTCCCTGCAGGGCGACCTCAGCACAGCAGCAACACAAAGGTCCCTCTCACACAGAAGGCAGCTGCAGCACAAACTTCCCTTCCCTGCAGGGCAGCCTCAGCACAGCTCAGCATCTGTAGCAACACAGGGGTTCCTCTCACACAGAAGGCAGTTGCAGCAAAAGCTTCCCTTCCCTGCACGGCGGCCTCGGCACAGCAGCAACACAGGGGTCCCTCTCACACAGAAGGCAGCTGCAGCACGAATTCCCTTCCCTGCAGGGCAGCCTCAGCATGGCAGCAACACAGGGGTCCCTCTCACACTGAAGGCAGCCGCAGTACAAGCTTCCCTTCCCTGCAGGGCAGCCTTGGAACAGCAGCAGCCGCAACACAAGGGTCCCTCTCACACAGAAGGCAGGCACAGCACAAGCTTCCCTTCCCTGCAGGGCTGCCTCGGAACAGCAGAAACCCAGGGGTCTCTCTCGCACAAAAGGCAGCTGCAGCAGAAGCTTTCCTTCCCTGCAGGACTATGAAACCCGGAATACAAAGCAAGAATCTGGCTGATGAGCTACTCATCAATGCGCCTGGGAAACCCGAGAACTCTAATATCTTCTTTGCTCACCTTTTTTGCACACCCTTCTCTATACATGCTCTGTTCTGTCCCGTACATTTCTTTTACAAGTGTCCCTCTCACACAGAAGGCAGCCACAGCACAAGCTTCGCTTCCCTGCAGGGCGGCCTCAGCGCAGCAGCAACACAAAGGTCCCTCTCACACAGAAGGCAGCTGCAGCACACGCTTACCTTCCCTGCAGGGCTTTCTCGGAACAGCAGCAACACAGGGGTCCCTCTCGCACAAAAGGCAGCTGCAGCACAAGCTTCCCTTCCCTGCAGGGCAGCCTCAGCACGGCAGCAACACAGGAGTCCCTCTCACACAGAAGGCAGCCGCAGCACAAGCTTCCCTTCCCTGCAGGGCTTCCTCAGAACAGCAGCAACACAGGGGTCCCTCTCGCACAAAAGGCAGCTGCAGCACAAGCTTCCCTTCACTGCAGGGCTTCCTCGGAACAGCAGCAACACAAGGGTCCATCTCACACAGAAGGCAGCCACAGCACAAGCTCCCTTCCCTGCAGGGCGGCCTCAGCACAGCAGCAGCAACACAGGGGTCCCTCTCACGCAGAAGTCAGCCACAGAACAAGCTTCCTTTCCTTGCAGGGCAGCCTCGGAACAGCAGCAACACAGGGGTCCCTCTCGCACAAAAGGCAGCCGCAACACCAGCTTCCCTTCCCTGCAGGGCAGCCTCAGCACGGCAGCAACACAGGGGTCCCTCTCACACAGAAGGCAGCTGCAGTACAAGCTTCCGTTCCCTGCAGGGCAGCCTCGGAACAGCAGCAACCCAGGGGTCTCTCTCGCACAAAAGGCAGCTGCAGCAGAAGCTTTCCTTCCCTGCAGGGCAGCCTCAGCACTGCAGCAACACAGGGGTCCCTCTCACACAGAAGTTAGCAGCAGCACCAGCTTCCCTTCCCTTCAGGCGGCTTCGGCACAGCAGCAACACAAGGGTCCCTCTCACACAGAAGGCAACCACAGCACAAGCTTCCCTTCCCTGCAGGGTGGCCTCAATACAGCAGTAGCAACACAAGGGTCCCTCTCACACAGAAGGCAGTCCCATCACAAGCTACCCTTCCCTGCAGGGCAGCCTCGGCACAGCAGCAACACAGGAGTCCCTCTGACACAGACGGCAGCCATAGTACAAGCTTCCCTTCCCTGCAGGGTGGCCTCGTCACAGCAGCAGCAACACAGGGGTCCCTCTCACACAGAAGGCAGCTGCAGCACAAGCTTCCCTTCCCTGCAGGGCGGCCTCAGCACATCAGCAGCAACACAAGGGTCCCTTTCACACAGAAGTTATCAGCAGCACAAGCTTCCCTTCCCTGCAGGGCAGCCCCGGCACAGCAGCAACACAGGGGTCCCCCTCACACAGAAGGCAGCCACAGTACAAGCGTTCCTTCCCTGCAGGGCAGCCTCAGCACAGCAGCAACACATGGGTCCCTCTCGCACAGAAAGCAGGCTAAGCACCAACTTCCCTTCTCCGCAGGGCTGCCTCTGAACAGCAGCAACACAGGGGTCCCTCTCACACAGAAGGCAGCCGCAGTACAAGCTTCCCTTCCCTGCAGGGCAGCCTTGGAACAGCAGCAGCCGCAACACAAGGGTCCTTCTCACACAGAAGGAAGGCACAGCACAAGCTTCCCTTCCCTGCAGGGCTGCCTCGGAACAGCAGCAACCCAGGGGTCTCTCTCGCACAAAAGGCAGCTGCAGCAGAAGCTTTCCTTCCCTGCAGGGCAGCCTCAGCACTGCAGCAACACATGGGTCCCTCTCACACAGAAGGTAACCGCAGCACAACCTTCCCTTCCCTGCAGGGCAGCCGCAGCATGGCAGCAGTAACACAAGGGTCCCTCTCCCACAGAAGGCAGCCACAGTACACGCTTCCCTTCCCTGCAGGGTGGCTTCAGCAGCATCACAAGGGTCCTTCTCACACAGAAGTTAGCAGCAGCACAAGCTTCCCTTCCCTGCAGGGTGGCCTCAATACAGCAGTAGCAACACAAGGGTCCCTCTCACACAGAAGGCAGCCGCAGCACAAGCTTCTCTTCCCTGCAGGGCGGCCTCAATACAGCAGTAGCAACACAACGGTCCCTCTCACACAGAAGGCAGCCACAGCACAAACTCCCTTCCCTGCAGGGTGGTCTCAATACAGCAGTAGCAACACAAGGGTCCCTCTCACACAGAAGGCTGTAGTGGCTTTACTACAAATCATTGACGAGCTCATTGCCCAAGGAGTGGTTGTAGAAACAGACTCCAATGTATGTAATTCACCGATAATTCCGATTCTTAAACGAACAGATCCGAAGGCCCCGCCAGTATATCGATTGGTTATTGATCTGCGCGAATTGAACAAATGCATTGTGCCACAATTCCCTGTGGTCCCAGATATCTCGTCATTACTGACAGCTATTGATTCTGAAGCAACATTCTTTACTGTAATTGATCTCAAGAATGCCTTTTTCAGCGTCCCTATAGATCCGGAAAGCCAATACTTGTTCGGATTTAGTTTAAATGGACGTAGCTTTAAATTCTCACGCGCACCTCAAGGATTTACAGAAAGCCCCAGCATCTATAGCCAAGCACTGAAACGAGAACTCGACAGTATCCACATGCCAGTCAACACTGCTCTGCTTCAATATGTCGATGATCTGCTGATCACCGCTAGAAGCGAACCTGAATGTGAGAAAGCATCACTGACAGTTTTACAATTTCTAGCCGAAAAGGGGCACAAGGTGTCCCCTTCTAAGCTGCAATTCTGTGTCCAGCGAGTTGTTTATCTTGGACACTCGCTGTCCAAGGAGGGAAGGCAGCTTACACCCGACCGCATTCAGTTAATAGCTAACATGCCAATACCCAAGACACAAAAGGAGGTGCGGGCTTTTATAGGCCTCACTTCATATTGTAGGCAGTGGATCCCTCAGTATGCATTTCTAGCAAAACCACTCATTCAGTTGACAACACAGGAGGCAGCCACATCGACTGTTCTCCCTTGGACTCAGGAACATACACAAGCTTTTGAAAGCTTAAAGAAAGCTTTATGTCAAGCACCGGTTTTAGCAACACCATGTTACAATAAACAGTTTACACTTTTTGTTACAGAACGCGAAGGTACTGCCTTGTCAGTACTCACACAGGAACAAGCAGGATCACACAAACCGTGTGCTTATTTTTCTAGTACATTAGATCCCGTAGCTCAGGCTCTGCCTGCGTGCCTAAAATCAGTGGCAGCGACAGCTTTAGCAATCAGACAAAGCGATGCCATAGTATTAGGACATCCATTAACAGTACAAGTACCACACGCAGTAGAGGTTCTCTTGAACCGCACACAGACACAACATTTAACTATAGCGCGACTTACAGGGTATGAATTAACGTTGTTCCAACCACATATAGAAATCAGACGTTGTAACACATTGAATCCTGCCACACTTTTACCAGTAAACGGAACAGACCCATTAGCTCATGACTGTATTGACGTTATTACAATCACGACGAAACCCAGACAAGACTTGACAGATGTCCCATTGTCAGACCCAGACCTGACGTTGTATGTAGATGGTTCATGTATGAGAACAAGTACAGGAGAGTTAGTGGCCGCTTACGCAGTCACAACAGACACTGAAATCATTGAAACAAATTGTATAAATACCTTGTCCGCTCAAGCAGCAGAGCTCGTCGCTCTGACACAAGCCTGTATTCAAGCCGCAAATAAAAAAGTCAACATATACACTGATTCACGTTATGCATTCGGAGTTGTACATGACTTCGGCGTGCTGTGGCGAGAGAGAGGTTATTTAACTTCTCACGGTGCCCACATTCAGCACGGACCCCTCATTCATGCCTTATTAGATGCAATACATCTACCCACTGCAATATCAATTATGAAATGTAAAGCTCATACGAAAGTTACTGATATCATTTCTCAAGGCAATGATCTAGCTGACAGAACAGCTAAACAGACTGCTCAAACTCAAACATCCGACATGACAAAGACAATAGTCCCGACACCAACACATTGTATGACGATTAAAGATCCTGCTCTTGACGTAATTGACATACAGACACATGCTACACCAGACGAAATAAAGAAATGGACTGAATTAGGAGGGATTCAAACGGACCAAGGATGGATGACGAAGGAAAAATCTGTATGGTTCCTTCCTGATTCAATGGTCCAAGTTATTATTAACACTATACATAGTCCAGCACATCTAGGAGAAAAAGCTATGCTAGACAGCATTCAACACATTTGGTTCAACAAACATTTACGAGCAGCAGCTAAACAAAAAGTTCGTACCTGTATGATCTGTTGCCAGTTCAACCCAGGAAAAAGCGTTCCCGTAGAACAGGGTGGATTTCAGCCTCCTGATCACCCTTTTGAAATCCTTCAGATGGATTATATCCAGATGGAACGATGTCGAGGATTCAAATATGTTCTCGTAGTTGTCTGTGCTCTGTCCCGTTGGACAGAGGCATACCCGGTTTCAGATTACACTGCCCCGACTACTGCCAAACAGTTAGTTCGAGAATTCTTCCCACGATACGGTTTACCACGTGCTGTCTACTCAGATAACGGCCAGCCGTTCTCATCCGAACTAATGAAACACGTTTCACTTTTGTTAGGCTATCAGTGGAAATTCCACTGTGTCCGACACCCCGAGGCAGCAGGTCTCGTAGAAAGACATAATCAAACTCTGAAAATTAGATTGTCCAAAATATGCAGGGAGAAAGGTGTCGACTGGGTAGTAGCGTTACCAGTTGCACTCTTTTACATGAGAATGGTAGCACACTCACGAACAGGGCTATCTCCGTATGAGGTGATCTTTGGCAGACCACCAAATATGTGGGGGACGCCTATACCACGTAAAATAACTGATATTGACTGTAATATGCTGACAGATTATTTGGCTTCCTTGATGTCTGCACTACAATCTTGTCGTTCACAGGTAGCTGCAGCCTTTCCTGACAACACTGAGGTGAAACCCCATGACGTAATTCCGGGGGATCTCGTTTTAGTAAGGAACTTTGATCGAAAGACTCAGCTGGATCCTAGGTGGAAGTCACCGAAATTGGTCTTGCTCACCACAAGGACAGCCGTGAAGATCGAGGGCAGAAAAGGCTGGATTCATTCAAGTCATATCAAGAAATTTCACGGACTACCAGCGGATGTGAATACCACACCTCGTGTGTCTTCACCCATTGACTCAAAACTTCCTTTTGTTGAAACCAGTAGTCACGAACATTATAAACTAAAACTCAGATCTAACCCGTCGGGAAATTTGATTGTTTAAGTCCTCTCCAAGGTGAAGCGGTTGAATTTGTCCCTGACATGTATCCCTTAGATCTGAATAGAGAAAACACCCGAAAAATGTTGAAACGACATGCATACTGTAAATCACTGCGTAGTCATTGCACAGTGACGTTATTAATTTTGTTTTTCCTAAGTTTCTTAATAATTACTGCAAGTATATTGTTGCACACATATTATCCTATTTCTAGACATGTTTATAATGTTACTGCTGAACATTCTTTTAGTGAATTACCTCCGCATGAATTGTCATACAGATTTGCGCTGCGCAATAACACTTTTATTAGTATGTTACATCATTCCCATCAGGTTAGCAATGCTACAAATTGTTGGATATGTGGCCGACTCCCTCCCTATCAGAATTATAAAGGAATTCTACCTCTTTTTCCATACCCATTCACACACAACGGCTCCTGTGGAGCATGGTTTAGTTTAATTAATTCCCTAGATTCAAATTCTGCAGTTTATCAAGACAACTGGGTATGGGGAAATCTGAACTTAGTTCTACTTAAAGTCTGCTACCCTAACAAGGAGGGACTTCCCAAGAGAACAGGAACTGATCTAGAAAATGAAGTATATGGATTAGGTAATTTTATGCTTAATCTTATGATCCTAAATGTCGAATCCGAAGCTACTCCAATTTTGCCCGCCATGTCAGTATTTCCAGTAAAAGGTGAATTATGTGTAAGAAAGAATGGTTCCATACATATGGGCCATAGTAAATGCACCACTGTAATAGAATTCAGTGATCAAAGCAAGTCGACATTTAGAGCTTCCCGCCATTCCTATTTTATATGTGGTCAGACGGCATATGTACGTTTGCCTCTAGATTGGGATGGTACCTGCTACATTGGATTTCTTTTGCCACCTGTTTTCCTAGCTCCTCCCGATTATCACAGAAATACTCATTTAGTACACAATAGAGAAAGGAGAGATCTCCCAATTGTCGATTACACTGAAACAGCATGGGAAAAATACACAGATTTCAATAAAGGTCTCTTTCCCTATATAGGTACCGTTACCAATAGTAAGCTGATACGTAGATTAACTAGAACCCTTGAAGCAGTAGTGAACGAAACTATTTCCGCCTTAGGCAATTTAACAGAAGAGCAGTCTGCTATGCGGATTGTTGTGCTTCAAAATCGTCTTGTCCTTGACGTCATCCTGGCCGATAGGGGCGGAGCTTGTAGGGTCATCGGATCAAGCTGTTGCATTTTCATACCAGAAAATTCGCCATCTGTATATAAAGCTATAACCCGCCTTCATAAGATTGTAAGCCAGATACACCAGAATCCAGGCACCTGGACTTGGTCCGGTTGGTTTTGGAGCGTGTTATCAGCCTGGGGATGGAGAGTTCTATCCTTCCTAGGTATTGGCCTTCTCATACTATTCAGTTGCTGTCTATGCCTGCAATGTGGACCAGCGATTTGTGGTCTGTGTGCCACATCGTGTATTCCACATCAAGATTTTCGTTCAAAATCCCGGAAGAAGAAAGAAGAACAAATGATGCTATATGAACAGATCAATGGATTAATGAAGATTGATATCTCTTGACGGGCAAGTAGGGGACAAGGAGGGAATGTGGAAATATGGATTTTTCTGGTCAGTTATGTCCCCTATCTTGGACCCCAACGGTTCTATGTGCATGTTACAAGTACATGTATGTTCCCTCCAGTTCCAGTTATGAAGACGCAAACACATGTGCGTCCACCGTTAACATGTCCTCTTTCAGATCCGCCATGAATAGGCCGGATATTCCATTCCTAAGTATGAAAGGCCACCGCCTTTATATGGTCCACTTATGCCATTTTACAGTTCAGACGAGTAGGCCCTGATTCTGTCATCAAGCTTTTCTTGCTTTCTGCCTCTGAAGCTCCAGTCTGAGCCTGCATCTGTGACCATGAACTTTGTCTCATTCCCTGCGCGGCTCACGAAGCCTGACATCAGCTTGCTGCCTGCCAAGAACTGTATTTCACCTTCGAAATTATCTGCTCCGCCCCCTGCCCAATGCATTCCTGTCTAGTAGTTTCAGTAAACATTCTTCCAGCTACCGAGCAAAGGCCCGGCTTCTCTGTCTTCATGCAAGTAATTCATAGCCCTGTTACTATGGAAGATTCCTGCCCTCGCATCTAGTGTAGACACTTAGACGCCTGTACACGCACTAACAGTCAGTATAGTCAGTATAGAATAAGATTCTACTCTAAGAGACCTCTCTTCTGGATAACATAGTTCTTTAAACATAGGATGTTAGATATGATTTGAGATTAGGTTGACTTGACCTTCCAGACTTCTGTCGCCACATGTAGAGCTAAAAGTCAAGTCCCCTTCACCCCCTAGTTGCACGTCAATCACACGTCATACTGCTGCGCGCGCATCTCTGCCAAGTATTTCTGCTGACATTGCGAAATTATTTCATAGGTCCACCCATATGTGACATCACAACCAATGACGTTTCTTTGTTACTCCCAGTTCCACCTACTTTTGCTACGTATGTATGTCTTATCTACACTATCAATTGTTACGCCTCTTGCAATTACTTCACTGTAATGCCTATTGTATAAAAGTGAATAATTATCAATAATGTATGTACTTCACTTCCTGAACCTCCGTGGTGATGGAACTTGGAGGCCACGATTTCGAAATCGTCCATTGGAATAAAGCCCATTCCGAACCTCTAATACCACGGATTCTGCCTCTTATTTACTGAGCTATGTTTATTATGATCTGTATCAAATTAAGTCCCGGTAATTAAATTATTCCTTCCCTGCAGGGCGGCCTCGGCACAGCAGCAACACAGGGGTCCCTCTCACACAAAATGCAGCCGCAGTACAAGCTTCTTTTCCCTGCAAGGCAGCCTCAGCACGGCAGCAGCAACACAGGGGTCCCTCACACACAGAAGGCAGCCACAGCACAAGCTTCCCTTCCCTGCAGGGCGGTCTCAGCCCGGCAGCAGCAACACAAGGGTCCGCTCACATAGAAGGCAGAAAGCAGCAGTAGTAGTGCAAGCTTCCATCGTTAACAAAGCATGTGTCATTAAAGAATGAATAGCCTATAGGTTACCCACGGGTCCCTTCCCTGCAGGGCGGCCTCAGCGCAGCAGCAACACAAAGGTCCCTCTCACACAGAAGGCAGCTGCAGCACAAGCTTCCTTTCCCTGCAGGGTGGCCTTGGCACAGCAGCAACACAGGGGTCCCTCTCGCACAAAAGGCAGCTGCAGCACAAGCTTACCTTCCCTGCAGGGCTTCCTCGGAACAGCAGCAACACAGGGGTCCTTCTCGCACAAAAGGCAGCTGCAGCACAAGCTTACCTTCCCTGCAGGGCTTACTCGGAACAGCAGCAACACAGGAGTCCCTCTCGCACAAAAGGCAGCTGCAGCACAAGCTTCCCTTCCCTGCAGGGCAGCCTCAGCACGGCAGCAACACAGGAGTCCCTCTCACACAGAAGGCAGCCGCAGCACAAGCTTCCCTTCCCTGCAGGGCTTCCTCGGAACAGCAGCAACACAGGGGTCCCCCTCGCACAAAAGGCAGCTGCAGCACAAGCTTCCCTTCCCTGCAGGGCTTCCTCGGAACAGCAGCAACACAAGGGTCCATTTCACACAGAAGGCAGCCACAGCACAAGCTCCCTTCCCTGCAGGGCGGCCTCAGCACAGCAGCAGCAACACAAAGGTCCCTCTCACACAGAAGTTAGCAGCAGCACAAGCTGCCCTTCCCTTCAGTCGGCCTCGGCACAGCAGCAACACAGGGGTCCCGCTCACACAGAAGGCAGCCACAGCACAAGCTTCCCTTCCCTGCACGGCGGCCTCAATACAGCAGTAGCAACACAAGGGTCCCTCTCGCACAGTAGGCAGCTACAGTACAAGCTTCCCTTCCCTGCAGGGCAGCCTCAGCACAGCAGCAGTAGCAACACAAGGGTCCCGCTCACACAGAAGGCAGCTGCAGCACAAGCTTCCCTTCTCTGCAGGGCGGTCTCAGCACGGCAGCAGCAACACAAGGGTCCGCTCACATAGAAGGCAGAAAGCAGCAGTAGTAGTGCAAGCTTCCATCGTTAACAAAGCATGTGTCATTAAAGAATGAATAGCCTATAGGTTACCCACGGGTCCCTTCCCTGCAGGGCGGCCTCAGCGCAGCAGCAACACAAAGGTCCCTCTCACACAGAAGGCAGCTGCAGCACAAGCTTCCTTTCCCTGCAGGGTAGCCTTGGCACAGCAGCAACACAGGGGTCCCTCTCGCACAAAAGGCAGCTGCAGCACAAGCTTACCTTCCCTGCAGGGCTTCCTCGGAACAGCAGCAACACAGGGGTCCTTCTCGCACAAAAGGCAGCTGCAGCACAAGCTTACCTTCCCTGCAGGGCTTACTCGGAACAGCAGCAACACAGGAGTCCCTCTCGCACAAAAGGCAGCTGCAGCACAAGCTTCCCTTCCCTGCAAGGCAGCCTCAGCACGGCAGCAACACAGGAGTCCCTCTCACACAGAAGGCAGCCGCAGCACAAGCTTCCCTTCCCTGCAGGGCTTCCTCGGAACAGCAGCAACACAGGGGTCCCCCTCGCACAAAAGGCAGCTGCAGCACAAGCTTCCCTTCCCTGCAGGGCTTCCTCGGAACAGCAGCAACACAAGGGTCCATTTCACACAGAAGGCAGCCACAGCACAAGCTCCCTTCCCTGCAGGGCGGCCTCAGCACAGCAGCAGCAACACAAAGGTCCCTCTCACACAGAAGTTAGCAGCAGCACAAGCTGCCCTTCCCTTCAGTCGGCCTCGGCACAGCAGCAACACAGGGGTCCCGCTCACACAGAAGGCAGCCACAGCACAAGCTTCCCTTCCCTGCACGGCGGCCTCAATACAGCAGTAGCAACACAAGGGTCCCTCTCGCACAGAAGGCAGCTACAGTACAAGCTTCCCTTCCCTGCAGGGCAGCCTTAGCACAGCAGCAGTAGAAACACAAGGGTCCCGCTCACACAGAAGGCAGCTGCAGCACAAGCTTCCCTTCTCTGCAGGGCGGTCTCAGCACGGCAGCAGCAACACAAGGGTCCGCTCACATAGAAGGCAGAAAGCAGCAGTAGTAGTGCAAGCTTCCATCGTTAACAAAGCATGTGTCATTAAAGAATGAATAGCCTATAGGTTACCCACAGGTCCCTTCCCTGCAGGGCAGCCTCAGCGCAGCAGCAACACAAAGGTCCCTCTCACACAGAAGGCAGCTGCAGCACAAGCTTCCTTTCCCTGCAGGGTGGCCTTGGCACAGCAGCAACACAGGGGTCCCTCTCGCACAAAAGGCAGCTGCAGCACAAGCTTACCTTCCCTGCAGGGCTTCCTCGGAACAGCAGCAACACAGGGGCCCTTCTCGCACAAAAGGCAGCTGCAGCACAAGCTTACCTTCCCTGCAGGGCTTACTCGGAACAGCAGCAACACAGGAGTCCCTCTCGCACAAAAGGCAGCTGCAGCACAAGCTTCCCTTCCCTGCAGGGCAGCCTCAGCAGGGCAGCAACACAGGAGTCCCTCTCACACAGAAGGCAGCCGCAGCACAAGCTTCCCTTCCCTGCAGGGCTTCCTCGGAACAGCAGCAACACAGGGGTCCCCCTCGCACAAAAGGCAGCTGCAGCACAAGCTTCCCTTCCCTGCAGGGCTTCCTCGGAACAGCAGCAACACAAGGGTCCATTTCACACAGAAGGCAGCCACAGCACAAGCTCCCTTCCCTGCAGGGCGGCCTCAGCACAGCAGCAGCAACACAAAGGTCCCTCTCACACAGAAGTTAGCAGCAGCACAAGCTGCCCTTCCCTTCAGTCGGCCTCGGCACAGCAGCAACACAGGGGTCCCGCTCACACAGAAGGCAGCCACAGCACAAGCTTCCCTTCCCTGCACGGCGGCCTCAGTACAGCAGTAGCAACACAAGGGTCCCTCTCGCACAGAAGGCAGCCCCAGCACAAGCTTCCCTTCCCTGCAAGGCAGCCTCGGCACAGAAGCAGCAACACAAGGGTCCATCTCACACAGAAGGCAGCCACAGCACAAGCTTCCCTTCCCTGCAGGGTGGCCTCAATACCGCAATAGCAACACAACGGTCCCTCTAACACAGAAGGCAGCCACAGCACAAACTCCCTTCCCTGCAGGGCGGCCTCAGCACAGCAGCAGCAACACAAGGGTCCCTCTCACACAGAAGGTAGCAGCAGCACCAGCTTCCCTTCCCTTCAGGCGGCTTCGGCACAGCAGCAACACAAGGGTCCCTCTCACACAGAAGGCAGCCACAGCACAAGCTTCCCTTCCCTGCAGGGTGGCCTCAATACAGCAGTAGCAACACAAGGGTCCCTCTCACACAGAAGGCAGTCCCATCACAAGCTTCCCTTCCCTGCAGGGCAGCCTCGGCACTGCAGCAACACAGGAGTCCCTCTGACACAGACGGCAGCCATAGTACAAGCTTCCCTTCCCTGCAGGGTGGCCTCGGCACAGCAGCAGCAACACAGGGGTCCCTCTCACACAGAAGGCAGCCGCAGCACAAGCTTCCCCTCCCTGCAGGGCGGCCTCAATACAGCAGTAGCAACACAAGGGTCCATCTCACACAGAAGGTAGCCACAGCACAAGCTCTCCTCCCTGCAGGGCGGCCTCAGCACATCAGCAGAAACACAAGGGTCCCTCTCACACAGAAGTTATCAGCAGCACAAGCTTCCCTTCCCTTCAGGCGGCCTAGGCACAGCAGCAACACAGGGGTCCCACTCACACAGAAGGCAGCCGCAGCACAGGCTTCCCTTCCCTGCAGGGCGGCCTCAATACAGCAGTAGCTACACAAGGGTCCCTCTCTCACAGAACGCAGCCACAGCACAAGCTTCTCTTCCCTGCAGGGCAGCCCCGGCACAGCAGCAACACAGGGGTCCCCCTCACACAGAAGGCAGCCACAGTACAAGCGTTCCTTCCCTGTAGGGCAGCCTCAGCACAGCAGCAACACATGGGTCCCTCTCACACAGAAAGCAGGCACAGCACCAACTTCCCTTCACCGCAGGGCTGCCTCTGAACAGCAGCAACACAGTGGTCCCTCTCACACAGAAGACAGCCGCAGTACAAGCTTCCCTTCC
Source organism: Triturus cristatus (assembly GCF_964204655.1). Taxonomy (NCBI): domain Eukaryota; kingdom Metazoa; phylum Chordata; class Amphibia; order Caudata; family Salamandridae; genus Triturus; species Triturus cristatus. The sequence continues at coordinate 266,533,386 of NC_140590.1, forward strand.
CTGCAGGGCATCCTTGGAACAGCAGCAGCCGCAACACAAGGGTCCTTCTCACACAGAAGGCAGGCACAGCACAAGCTTCCCTTACCTGCAGGGCTGCCTCGGAACAGCAGCAACCCAGGGGTCTCTCTCGCACAAAAGGCAGCTGCAGCAGAAGCTTTCCTTCCCTGCAGGGCAGCCTCAGCACTGCAGCAGCAACACAGGGGTCCCTCTCACACAGAAGGCAGCCACAGCACAAGCTTCCCTTCCCTGCAGGGCAGCCTTAATACAGCAGTACCAACACAAGGTTCCCTCTCACACAGAAGGCAGCTACAGTACAAGTTTCCTTTCCCTGCAAGGCAGCCTCAGCACAGCAGCAGTAGCAACACAAGGGTCCCGCTCACACAGAAGGCAGCTGCAGCACAAGCTTCCCTTCTCTGCAGGGCGGTCTGAGCACGGCAGCAGCAACACAAGGGTCCGCTCACATAGAAGGCAGAAAGCAGCAGTAGTAGTGCAAGCTTCCATCGTTAACAAAGCATGTGTCATTAAAGAATGAATAGCCTATAGGTTACCCACGGGTCTCTGGAGCATGGCCTTAATCCACTGAGAAGAGTGCTTCGGATATGAGTGAGCGAGTATGCTTTACTCTATTTTCTTATACTCGCCTCCGTCATTCTTGTTTATCCCTGCCTCTCTTACCCTCTTCTCTCCCAACCTACTCACTCAAACATATTGTGTCCCACTCTTCAAATTGCATCCACACGCACACTTTGTCTATAACTCACCTTCCACGCCCTTCTATCTCATACTTCTAGTCCCTTTTCCACCACCTAGGGCCAGTGCGATTTTTTTGCCACTCGAGATGAAGCTATATCTTTCCATTACCTCCTTGTCACTCTTCCTCACCACAATAATCTCGCAGTGAGCTTTAGCTCCCTCACAGAAGTAGACAATGTGGGGTGAGGAAGATTTGAACTGGGAGTAATGAAGATAACCGGTAAGTAACCAGGGCATACCACCCCTTCGATCTATGGTGTAACATTTGCTGCTGCACAACGTCGTCTGTTGGAGGTGGCCAGGCATCCACCCAGTATTCTCTCTCCCAAAATGTGCCTTCATTCTCCTTTGTCTCCTGCAGTCCTCTGTTTTTCGACTCTCCTCTCAATCTCTTTTCTATCTTTCATCTTCCTTCCTCTTCTTACGAATGTGTACTCGTTAGAGATTTCCCTTCCCCTTCCCCTTACCTCCTTTGCTCTACCCTTCTCACTCTCCCTTCTATATGAGGCTTTTCATTGGCGTTGCCTGGCTGTCCCCATCCTTGGGCACCCTCTCAATCTCCCTTGCTCTGACTTTGCTCTAGCTCACCACACCCAGTCATGCACATTACTCCCTTTCTGATGGTCATGTTGATTTCCTTCCTTTCTTACAACTTCCTTTCTCATACCTTAGCGTCAAGTTTCCCAGGCCCATGCATTTGATGCTAATCCAATCTTGGTTTTTCTTTGCATTCTGGGATTTGTAGTACAGATTTGATAATAACATAAACAGGACTATGACACCTGGAATACAAAGCAAAAATCTGGCTGATGAGCTACTCATCAATGCGCCTGGGAAACCCGAGAACTCTAAAATCTTCTTTGCTCACCTTTTTTGCACACCCTTCTCTATACATGCTCTGTTCTGTCCCGTACATTTCTTTTACAAGGGTCCCTCTCACACAGAAGGCAGCCACAGCACAAGCTTCGCTTCCCTGCAGGGTGGCCTCAGCGCAGCAGCAACACAGGGGTCCCTCTCACACAAAAGGCAGCTGCAGCACAAGCTTCCTTTCCCTGCAGGGTGGCCTTGGCACAGCAGCAACACAGGGGTCCCTCTCACACAAAAGGCAGCTGCAGCACAAGCTTACCTTCCCTGCAGGGCTTCCTCGGAACAGCAGCAACACAGGAGTCCCTCTCGCACAAAAGGCAGCTGCAACACAAGCTTACCTTCCCTGCAGGGCATACTCGGACCAGCAGCAACACAGGGGTCCCTCTCGCACAAAAGGCAGCTGCAGCACAAGCTTCCCTTCCCTGCAGGGCAGCCTCAGCACGGCAGCAACACAGGAGTCCCTCTCACACACAAGGCAGCCGCAGCACAAGCTTCCCTTCCCTGCAGGGCTTCCTCGGAACAGCAGCAACACAGGGGTCCCTCTCGCACAAAAGGCAGCTGCAGCACAAGCTACCCTTCCCTGCAGGGCTTCCTCGGAACAGCAGCAACACAAGGGTCCATCTCACACAGAAGGCAGCCACTGCACAAGCTCCCTTCCCTGCAGGGCGGCCTCAGCACAGCAGCAGCAACACAAAGGTCTCTCTCACACAGAGGTTAGCAGCAGCACAAGCTGCCCTTCCCTTCAGGCGGCCTCGGCACAGCAGCAAAACAGGGGTCCCTCTCACACAGAAGGCAGCCACAGTACAAGATTCCCTTCCCTTCAGGGCGGCCTCGGCACAGCGGCAACACAGGGGTCCCGCTCACACAGAAGGCAGCCACAGCACAAGCTTCCCTTCCCTGCACGGCGGCCTCAATACAGCAGTAGCAACACAAGGGTCCCTCTGACACAGAAGGCAGCCCCAGCACAAGCTTCCCTTCCCTGCAAGGCAGCCTCGGCACAGCAGCAACACAGGGGTCCCTCTCACACAGAAGGCAGCCACAGTACAAGCTTCCCTTCCCTTCAGGGCGGCCTCGGCACAGCGGCAACACAGGGGTCCCTCTCACACAGAAGGCAGCCATAGCATGAGCTTCCCTTCCCTGCAGGGCAGCCTCAATACAGCAGTAGCCACACAAGGATCCCTCTCACACAGAAGGCAGCCACAGCACAAACTTCCCTTCCCTGCGGGGTTGCCTCGGCACAGCAGCAGCAACACAGGGGTCCCTCAATACAGCAGTAGGAACACAAGGGTCCCTCTCACACAGAAGGCAGCCGCAGCACAAGCTTCCCTTCCCTGCAGGGCAGCCTCGGCACAGCAGCAACACAGGGGTCCCTCTCACAAAGAAGGCAGCCACAGCACAAACTTCCCTTCCCTGCGGGGTTGCCTCGGCACAGTGGCAGCAAAACAGGGGTCCCTCTCCCACAGAAGGCAGCTACAGCACAAGCTTCCCTTCCCTGCAGTGCGGTCTCCGCAGTAGCAACACAAGGGTGCCTCCCACACAGAATGCAGCTGCAGCACAAGCTTCCCTTCCCTGCAGGGCAGCCTCAGCACTGCAGCAGCAACACAGGGGTCACTCTCACACAGAAGGCAGCCACAGCACAAGCTTCCCTTCCCTGCAGGGCAGCCTTAATACAGCAGTACCAACACAAGGTTCCCTCTCACACAGAAGGCAGCTACAGTACAAGTTTCCTTTCCCTGCAAGGCAGCCTCAGCACAGCAGCAGTAGCAACACAAGGGTCCCGCTCACACAGAAGGCAGCTGCAGCACAAGCTTCCCTTCTCTGCAGGGCGGTCTGAGCACGGCAGCAGCAACACAAGGGTCCGCTCACATAGAAGGCAGAAAGCAGCAGTAGTAGTGCAAGCTTCCATCGTTAACAAAGCATGTGTCATTAAAGAATGAATAGCCTATAGGTTACCCACGGGTCTCTGGAGCATGGCCTTAATCCACTGAGAAGAGTGCTTCGGATATGAGTGAGCGAGTATGCTTTACTCTATTTTCTTATACTCGCCTCCGTCATTCTTGTTTATCCCTGCCTCTCTTACCCTCTTCTCTCCCAACCTACTCACTCAAACATATTGTGTCCCACTCTTCAAATTGCATCCACACGCACACTTTGTCTATAACTCACCTTCCACGCCCTTCTATCTCATACTTCTAGTCCCTTTTCCACCACCTAGGGCCAGTGCGATTTTTTTGCCACTCGAGATGAAGCTATATCTTTCCATTACCTCCTCGTTACTCTTCCTCACCACAATAATCTCGCAGTGAGCTTTAGCTCCCTCACAGAAGTAGACAATGTGGGGTGAGGAAGATTTGAACTGGGAGTAATGAAGATAACCGGTAAGTAACCAGGGCATACCACCCCTTCGATCTATGGTGTAACATTTGCTGCTGCACAACGTCGTCTGTTGGAGGTGGCCAGGCATCCACCTAGTATTCTCTCTCCCAAAATGTGCCTTCATTCTCCTTTGTCTCCTGTAGTCCTCTGTTTTTCGACTCTCCTCTCAATCTCTTTTCTATCTTTCATCTTCCTTCCTCTTCTTACGAATGTGTACTCGTTAGAGATTCCCCTTTTCCTTCCCCTTACCTCCTTTGCTCTACCCTTCTCACTCTCCCTTCTATATGAGGCTTTTCATTGGCGTTGCCTGGCTGTCCCCATCCTTGGGCACCCTCTCAATCTCCCTTGCTCTGACTTTGCTCTAGCTCACCACACCCAGTCATGCACATTACTCCCTTTCTGATGGTCATGTTGATTTCCTTCCTTTCTTACAACTTCCTTTCTCATACCTTAGCGTCAAGTTTCCCAGGCCCATGCATTTGATGCTAATCCAATCTTGGTTTTTCTTTGCATTCTGGGATTTGTAGTACAGATTTGATAATAACATAAACAGGACTATGACACCTGGAATACAAAGCAAAAATCTGGCTGATGAGCTACTCATCAATGCGCCTGGGAAACCCGAGAACTCTAAAATCTTCTTTGCTCACCTTTTTTGCACACCCTTCTCTATACATGCTCTGTTCTGTCCCGTACATTTCTTTTACAAGGGTCCCTCTCACACAGAAGGCAGCCACAGCACAAGCTTCGCTTCCCTGCAGGGTGGCCTCAGCGCAGCAGCAACACAGGGGTCCCTCTCACACAAAAGGCAGCTGCAGCACAAGCTTCCTTTCCCTGCAGGGTGGCCTTGGCACAGCAGCAACACAGGGGTCCCTCTCACACAAAAGGCAGCTGCAGCACAAGCTTACCTTCCCTGCAGGGCTTCCTCGGAACAGCAGCAACACAGGAGTCCCTCTCGCACAAAAGGCAGCTGCAACACAAGCTTACCTTCCCTGCAGGGCATACTCGGACCAGCAGCAACACAGGGGTCCCTCTCGCACAAAAGGCAGCTGCAGCACAAGCTTCCCTTCCCTGCAGGGCAGCCTCAGCACGGCAGCAACACAGGAGTCCCTCTCACACACAAGGCAGCCGCAGCACAAGCTTCCCTTCCCTGCAGGGCAGCCTTAATACAGCAGTACCAACACAAGGTTCCCTCTCACACAGAAGGCAGCTACAGTACAAGTTTCCTTTCCCTGCAAGGCAGCCTCAGCACAGCAGCAGTAGCAACACAAGGGTCCCGCTCACACAGAAGGCAGCTGCAGCACAAGCTTCCCTTCTCTGCAGGGCGGTCTGAGCACGGCAGCAGCAACACAAGGGTCCGCTCACATAGAAGGCAGAAAGCAGCAGTAGTAGTGCAAGCTTCCATCGTTAACAAAGCATGTGTCATTAAAGAATGAATAGCCTATAGGTTACCCACGGGTCTCTGGAGCATGGCCTTAATCCACTGAGAAGAGTGCTTCGGATATGAGTGAGCGAGTATGCTTTACTCTATTTTCTTATACTCGCCTCCGTCATTCTTGTTTATCCCTGCCTCTCTTACCCTCTTCTCTCCCAACCTACTCACTCAAACATATTGTGTCCCACTCTTCAAATTGCATCCACACGCACACTTTGTCTATAACTCACCTTCCACGCCCTTCTATCTCATACTTCTAGTCCCTTTTCCACCACCTAGGGCCAGTGCGATTTTTTTGCCACTCGAGATGAAGCTATATCTTTCCATTACCTCCTCGTTACTCTTCCTCACCACAATAATCTCGCAGTGAGCTTTAGCTCCCTCACAGAAGTAGACAATGTGGGGTGAGGAAGATTTGAACTGGGAGTAATGAAGATAACCGGTAAGTAACCAGGGCATACCACCCCTTCGATCTATGGTGTAACATTTGCTGCTGCACAACGTCGTCTGTTGGAGGTGGCCAGGCATCCACCTAGTATTCTCTCTCCCAAAATGTGCCTTCATTCTCCTTTGTCTCCTGTAGTCCTCTGTTTTTCGACTCTCCTCTCAATCTCTTTTCTATCTTTCATCTTCCTTCCTCTTCTTACGAATGTGTACTCGTTAGAGATTCCCCTTTTCCTTCCCCTTACCTCCTTTGCTCTACCCTTCTCACTCTCCCTTCTATATGAGGCTTTTCATTGGCGTTGCCTGGCTGTCCCCATCCTTGGGCACCCTCTCAATCTCCCTTGCTCTGACTTTGCTCTAGCTCACCACACCCAGTCATGCACATTACTCCCTTTCTGATGGTCATGTTGATTTCCTTCCTTTCTTACAACTTCCTTTCTCATACCTTAGCGTCAAGTTTCCCAGGCCCATGCATTTGATGCTAATCCAATCTTGGTTTTTCTTTGCATTCTGGGATTTGTAGTACAGATTTGATAATAACATAAACAGGACTATGACACCTGGAATACAAAGCAAAAATCTGGCTGATGAGCTACTCATCAATGCGCCTGGGAAACCCGAGAACTCTAAAATCTTCTTTGCTCACCTTTTTTGCACACCCTTCTCTATACATGCTCTGTTCTGTCCCGTACATTTCTTTTACAAGGGTCCCTCTCACACAGAAGGCAGCCACAGCACAAGCTTCGCTTCCCTGCAGGGTGGCCTCAGCGCAGCAGCAACACAGGGGTCCCTCTCACACAAAAGGCAGCTGCAGCACAAGCTTCCTTTCCCTGCAGGGTGGCCTTGGCACAGCAGCAACACAGGGGTCCCTCTCACACAAAAGGCAGCTGCAGCACAAGCTTACCTTCCCTGCAGGGCTTCCTCGGAACAGCAGCAACACAGGAGTCCCTCTCGCACAAAAGGCAGCTGCAACACAAGCTTACCTTCCCTGCAGGGCATACTCGGACCAGCAGCAACACAGGGGTCCCTCTCGCACAAAAGGCAGCTGCAGCACAAGCTTCCCTTCCCTGCAGGGCAGCCTCAGCACGGCAGCAACACAGGAGTCCCTCTCACACACAAGGCAGCCGCAGCACAAGCTTCCCTTCCCTGCAGGGCTTCCTCGGAACAGCAGCAACACAGGGGTCCCTCTCGCACAAAAGGCAGCTGCAGCACAAGCTACCCTTCCCTGCAGGGCTTCCTCGGAACAGCAGCAACACAAGGGTCCATCTCACACAGAAGGCAGCCACTGCACAAGCTCCCTTCCCTGCAGGGCGGCCTCAGCACAGCAGCAGCAACACAAAGGTCCCTCTCACACAGAGGTTAGCAGCAGCACAAGCTGCCCTTCCCTTCAGGCGGCCTCGGCACAGCAGCAAAACAGGGGTCCCTCTCACACAGAAGGCAGCCACAGTACAAGATTCCCTTCCCTTCAGGGCGGCCTCGGCACAGCGGCAACACAGGGGTCCCGCTCACACAGAAGGCAGCCACAGCACAAGCTTCCCTTCCCTGCACGGCGGCCTCAATACAGCAGTAGCAACACAAGGGTCCCTCTGACACAGAAGGCAGCCCCAGCACAAGCTTCCCTTCCCTGCAAGGCAGCCTCGGCATAGCAGCAACACAGGGGTCCCTCTCACACAGAAGGCAGCCACAGTACAAGCTTCCCTTCCCTTCAGGGCGGCCTCGGCACAGCGGCAACACAGGGGTCCCTCTCACACAGAAGGCAGCCATAGCATGAGCTTCCCTTCCCTGCAGGGCAGCCTCAATACAGCAGTAGCCACACAAGGATCCCTCTCACACAGAAGGCAGCCACAGCACAAACTTCCCTTCCCTGCGGGGTTGCCTCGGCACAGCAGCAGCAACACAGGGGTCCCTCAATACAGCAGTAGGAACACAAGGGTCCCTCTCACACAGAAGGCAGCCGCAGCACAAGCTTCCCTTCCCTGCAGGGCAGCCTCGGCACAGCAGCAACACAGGGGTCCCTCTCACAAAGAAGGCAGCCACAGCACAAACTTCCCTTCCCTGCGGGGTTGCCTCGGCACAGTGGCAGCAAAACAGGGGTCCCTCTCCCACAGAAGGCAGCTACAGCACAAGCTTCCCTTCCCTGCAGTGCGGTCTCCGCAGTAGCAACACAAGGGTGCCTCCCACACAGAATGCAGCTGCAGCACAAGCTTCCCTTCCCTGCAGGGCAGCCTCAGCACTGCAGCAGCAACACAGGGGTCCCTCTCACACAGAAGGCAGCCACAGCACAAGCTTCCCTTCCCTGCAGGGCAGCCTTAATACAGCAGTACCAACACAAGGTTCCCTCTCACACAGAAGGCAGCTACAGTACAAGTTTCCTTTCCCTGCAAGGCAGCCTCAGCACAGCAGCAGTAGCAACACAAGGGTCCCGCTCACACAGAAGGCAGCTGCAGCACAAGCTTCCCTTCTCTGCAGGGCGGTCTGAGCACGGCAGCAGCAACACAAGGGTCCGCTCACATAGAAGGCAGAAAGCAGCAGTAGTAGTGCAAGCTTCCATCGTTAACAAAGCATGTGTCATTAAAGAATGAATAGCCTATAGGTTACCCACGGGTCTCTGGAGCATGGCCTTAATCCACTGAGAAGAGTGCTTCGGATATGAGTGAGCGAGTATGCTTTACTCTATTTTCTTATACTCGCCTCCGTCATTCTTGTTTATCCCTGCCTTTCTTACCCTCTTCTCTCCCAACCTACTCACTCAAACATATTGTGTCCCACTCTTCAAATTGCATCCACACGCACACTTTGTCTATAACTCACCTTCCACGCCCTTCTATCTCATACTTCTAGTCCCTTTTCCACCACCTAGGGCCAGTGCGATTTTTTTGCCACTCGAGATGAAGCTATATCTTTCCATTACCTCCTCGTTACTCTTCCTCACCACAATAATCTCGCAGTGAGCTTTAGCTCCCTCACAGAAGTAGACAATGTGGGGTGAGGAAGATTTGAACTGGGAGTAATGAAGATAACCGGTAAGTAACCAGGGCATACCACCCCTTCGATCTATGGTGTAACATTTGCTGCTGCACAACGTCGTCTGTTGGAGGTGGCCAGGCATCCACCTAGTATTCTCTCTCCCAAAATGTGCCTTCATTCTCCTTTGTCTCCTGTAGTCCTCTGTTTTTCGACTCTCCTCTCAATCTCTTTTCTATCTTTCATCTTCCTTCCTCTTCTTACGAATGTGTACTCGTTAGAGATTTCCCTTCCCCTTCCCCTTACCTCCTTTGCTCTACCCTTCTCACTCTCCCTTCTATATGAGGCTTTTCATTGGCGTTGCCTGGCTGTCCCCATCCTTGGGCACCCTCTCAATCTCCCTTGCTCTGACTTTGCTCTAGCTCACCACACCCAGTCATGCACATTACTCCCTTTCTGATGGTCATGTTGATTTCCTTCCTTTCTTACAACTTCCTTTCTCATACCTTAGCGTCAAGTTTCCCAGGCCCATGCATTTGATGCTAATCCAATCTTGGTTTTTCTTTGCATTCTGGGATTTGTAGTACAGATTTGATAATAACATAAACAGGACTATGACACCTGGAATACAAAGCAAAAATCTGGCTGATGAGCTACTCATCAATGCGCCTGGGAAACCCGAGAACTCTAAAATCTTCTTTGCTCACCTTTTTTGCACACCCTTCTCTATACATGCTCTGTTCTGTCCCGTACATTTCTTTTACAAGGGTCCCTCTCACACAGAAGGCAGCCACAGCACAAGCTTCGCTTCCCTGCAGGGTGGCCTCAGCGCAGCAGCAACACAGGGGTCCCTCTCACACAAAAGGCAGCTGCAGCACAAGCTTCCTTTCCCTGCAGGGTGGCCTTGGCACAGCAGCAACACAGGGGTCCCTCTCACACAAAAGGCAGCTGCAGCACAAGCTTACCTTCCCTGCAGGGCTTCCTCGGAACAGCAGCAACACAGGAGTCCCTCTCGCACAAAAGGCAGCTGCAACACAAGCTTACCTTCCCTGCAGGGCATACTCGGACCAGCAGCAACACAGGGGTCCCTCTCGCACAAAAGGCAGCTGCAGCACAAGCTTCCCTTCCCTGCAGGGCAGCCTCAGCACGGCAGCAACACAGGAGTCCCTCTCACACACAAGGCAGCCGCAGCACAAGCTTCCCTTCCCTGCAGGGCTTCCTCGGAACAGCAGCAACACAGGGGTCCCTCTCGCACAAAAGGCAGCTGCAGCACAAGCTACCCTTCCCTGCAGGGCTTCCTCGGAACAGCAGCAACACAAGGGTCCATCTCACACAGAAGGCAGCCACTGCACAAGCTCCCTTCCCTGCAGGGCGGCCTCAGCACAGCAGCAGCAACACAAAGGTCCCTCTCACACAGAGGTTAGCAGCAGCACAAGCTGCCCTTCCCTTCAGGCGGCCTCGGCACAGCAGCAAAACAGGGGTCCCTCTCACACAGAAGGCAGTCACAGTACAAGATTCCCTTCCCTTCAGGGCGGCCTCGGCACAGCGGCAACACAGGGGTCCCGCTCACACAGAAGGCAGCCACAGCACAAGCTTCCCTTCCCTGCACGGCGGCCTCAATACAGCAGTAGCAACACAAGGGTCCCTCTGACACAGAAGGCAGCCCCAGCACAAGCTTCCCTTCCCTGCAAGGCAGCCTCGGCACAGCAGCAACACAGGGGTCCCTCTCACACAGAAGGCAGCCACAGTACAAGCTTCCCTTCCCTTCAGGGCGGCCTCGGCACAGCGGCAACACAGGGGTCCCTCTCACACAGAAGGCAGCCATAGCATGAGCTTCCCTTCCCTGCAGGGCAGCCTCAATACAGCAGTAGCCACACAAGGATCCCTCTCACACAGAAGGCAGCCACAGCACAAACTTCCCTTCCCTGCGGGGTTGCCTCGGCACAGCAGCAGCAACACAGCGGTCCCTCAATACAGCAGCAGCAACACAGGGGTCCCTCAATACAGCAGTAGCAACACAAGGGTCCCTCACACAGAAGGCAGCCACAGCACAAGCTTCCCTTCCCTGCAGGGCAGCCTTGGCACAGCAGCAACACAGGTGTCCCTCTCACACAGAAGGCAGCCACAGTACAAGCTTCCCTTCCCTTCAGGGCGGCCTCGGCACAGCAGCAACACAGGGGTCCCTCTCACACAGAAGGCAGCCATAGCATGAGCTTCCCTTCCCTGCACGGCAGCCTCAATACAGCAGTAGCCAAACAAGGGTCCCTCTCACACAGAAGGCAGCCACAGCACAAACTTCCCTTCCCTGCGGGGTTGCCTCGGCACAGCAGCAGCAACACAGGGGTCCCTCAATACAGCAGTAGCAACACAAGGGTCCCTCACACAGAAGGCAGCCACAGCACAAGCTTCCCTTCCCTGCAGGGCAGCCTCGGCACAGCAGCAACACAGGGGTCCCTCTCACACAGAAGGCAGCCACAGTACAAGCTTCCCTTCCCTTCAGGGTGGCCTCGGCACAGCAGCAACACAGGGGTCCCTCTCACACAGAAGGCAGCCGTAGCACGAGCTTCCCTTCCCTGCAGGGCGGCCTCAATACATCAGTAGCCACACAAGGGTCCCTCTCACACAGAAGGCAGCCACAGCACAAACTTCCCTTCCCTGCGGGGTTGCCTCGGCACAGCAGCAGCAACACAGGGGTCCCTCAATACAGCAGTAGCAACACAAGGGTCCCTCACACAGAAGGCAGCCACAGCACAAGCTTCCCTTCCCTGCAGGGCAGCCTCGGCACAGCAGCAACACAGGGGTCCTTCTCACACAGAAGGCAGCCACAGTACAAGCTTCCCTTCCCTTCAGGGTGGCCTCGGCACAGCAGCAACACAGGGGTCCCTCTCACACAGAAGGCAGCCGTAGCACGAGCTTCCCTTCCCTGCAGGGCGGCCTCAATACAGCAGTAGCCACACAAGGGTCCCTCCCACACAGAAGGCAGCCACAGCACAAACTTCCCTTCCCTGCGGGGTTGCCTCGGCACAGCAGCAGTAAAACAGGGGTCCCTCTCACTCAGAAGGCAGCCATAGCAAGAGCTTCCCTTCCCTGCAGGGCGGCCTCACAAGGGTCCCTCTCACACAGAAGGCAGCCACAGCACAAACTTCCCTACCCTGCGGGGTTGCCTCGGCACAGCAGCAGCAACACAAGGGTCCCTCTCGCACAGAAGGCAGCTACGGCACAAGCTTCCTTCCCCTGCAGGGCGGCCTTGGCACAGCAGCAACACAGGGGTCCCTCTCACACAAAAGGCAGCTGCAGCACAAGCTTCACTTCCCTGCAGGGCAACCTCGGAACAGCAGCAACACAGGGGTCATACTCTCGCACAAAATGCAGCCACAGTACAAGCCTCCCTTTCCTTCAGGGCGGCCTCAGCATGGCAGCAGCAACACAGGGGTCCCTCTCACATAGAAGGCAGTCACAGCACAATCTTCCCTTCCCTGCAGGGCGGCCTCAATACAGCAGTAGCAACACAAGGGTCCCTCTCACACAGAAGGCAGCTACAGTACAAGCTTCCCTTCCCTGCAGGGCAGCCTCGGCACAGCAGCAACACAAAGGTCCCTCTCACACAGAAGGCAGCTACAGCACAAGCTTCCCTTCCCTGCAGGGCGTCCTTAGCATGGCAGCAGTAACACAAGGGTCCCTCTCACACAGAAGGCAGCCGCTGCAAAAGCTTCCCTTCCCTGCAGGGCAGCGTCAGCACAGCAGTAGCAACACAAGGGCCCGCTCACATAGAGGAGAGCCACAGCACAAGCTTCCCTTCCCTGCAGCGCAGCCTCGGCACAGCATCAACACAAGGGTCCCTCTCACACAGAAGGCAGCCAAAGCACAAGCTTCCCTTCCCTGCAGGGCAGCCTCGGAACAGCAGCAACACAGGGGTCCCTCTCACACAGAAGGCAGCCACAGCACAAACTTCCCTTCCCTGCGGGGTTGCCTCGGCATAGCAGCAGCAACACAGGGGTCCCTCTCACACAAAAGGCAGCTGCCGTACAAGCTTCCCTTCTCTGCAGGGCGGCCTTAGCATAGCAGCAGTAACACAGGGGTCCCTCTCACACAGAAGTTAGCCACAGTACAAGCTTCCCTTCCCTTCAGGGCGTCCTCAATACAGCAGTAGCAACACAGGGGTCCCTCTCACACAGAAGGCAGCCATAGCATGAGCTTCCCTTCCCTGCGGGGTTGCCTCGGCACAGCAGCAGCAACACAGGGGTCCCTCAATACAGCAGTAGCAACACAAGGGTCCCTCACACAGAAGGCAGCCACAGCACAAGCTTCCCTTCCCTGCAGGGCAGCCTTGGCACAGCAGCAACACAGGGGTCCCTCTCCCACAGAAGGCAGCCACAGTACAAGCTTCCCTTCCCTTCAGGGCGGCCTGGGCACAGCAGCAACACAGGGGTCCCTCTCACACAGAAGGCAGCCATAGCATGAGCTTCCCTTCCCTGCACGGCAGCCTCAATACAGCAGTAGCCACACCAGGGTCCCTCTCACACAGAAGGCAGCCACAGCACAAACTTCCCTTCCCTGCGGGGTTGCCTCGGCACAGCAGCAGCAACACAGGGGTCCCTCAATACAGCAGTAGCAACATAAGGGTCCCTCACACAGAAGGCAGCCACAGCACAAGCTTCCCTTCCCTGCAGGGCAGCCTTGGCACAGCAGCAACACAGGGGTCCCTCTCTCTCAGAAGGCAGCCACAGTACAAGCTTCCCTTCCCTTCAGGGCGGCCTCGGCACAGCAGCAACACAGGGGTCCCTCTCACACAGAAGGCAGCCGTAGCACGAGCTTCCCTTCCCTGCAGGGCGGCCTCAATACAGCAGTAGCCACACAAGGGTCCCTCTCACACAGAATGCAGCCACAGCACAAACTTCCCTTCCCTGCGGGATTGCCTCGGCACAGCAGCAGTAAAACAGGGGTCCCTCTCACACAGAAGGCAGCCGTAGCAAGAGCTTCCCTTCCCTGCAGGGCGGCCTCACAAGGGTCCTTCTCACACAGAAGGCAGCCACAGCACAAACTTCCCTTCCCTGCGGGGTTGCCTCGGCACAGCAGCAGCAACACAAGGGTCCCTCTCGCACAAAAGGCAGCTACAGCACAAGCTTCCTTCCCCTGCAGGGCGGCCTTGGTACAGCAGCAACACAGGGGTCCCTCTCACACAAAATGCAGCTGCAGCACAAGCTTCCCTTCCCTGCAGGGTGGTCTCAGCAGTAGCAACACAAGGGTCCCTCCCACACAGAATGGAGCTGCAGCACAAGATTCCCTTCCCTGCAGGGCGGCCTCAGCACGGCACCAGCAACACAAGGGTCCCTCTCACACAGAAGGCAGCTACGGCACAAGCTTCCTTCCCCTGCAGGGCGGCCTCAGCATGGCAGCAGTAACACAAGGGTCCCTCTCGCACAGAAGGCAGCCACGGCACAAGCTTCCTTCCCCTGCAGGGCGGCCTTGGCACTGTTAAATGGTAGCGGCAGTTTCAGTCGATAACCTTTCAAGTATTGCCCGGCGGTAATCGCCTCTTATACCATTCGATGATTAACCAACAAAAGAGGCAGGCGCCGGAGACTGGAAGGCAGGAAACAAAGTTTTATTCCGTCGGAGCAGAACACGTCAGATCGGACAGCAAGGTATCGTCTCGAGGTGCTCTAACCACATCTCTGAGGCCTGGCCTCTTATACACAGGTTTATTGCTTTATTACACGTGACACATTCTTGTTGAGACTTTGATGTACGGAAAGACATCCTTGGAATCCCCACTTCAAGCTTGTTCCCACACATATCTACAGTAGAAGTCCCCACCCCACCCACAGTAGGAGATGGCTATCACACAGCTGGACATTCCGCCAATTCCCGGGGGTGTGTGCGACTGGTCGGGTCTCAGGGGGTGGGGGCCTTGATCTACTGTAATCCCTTTGATGTGAGGTGTTTCCCTTACGGTAGGGGCAATAAACTGCATCCGCAGGGCTAGGTGATGGCCTGGGATCGGTTCGGACAATCGGGCGCAGAGGAAGTGGGTTATCAAAAGGATGTATGACCATGTATGGGATGAAAGGAGGTGTTGGTCAGGCGCGGGATGTGGTTCCATGGCAGGGTCGCGCAGAAGGAGAGGGTTTATGGCCCATGTATGAGAGAGCGGGGGGGGGGAAGTTTGCAGCACCTAAGAGACGCGTTGGCGATCGGCAATGAGACCATGGTGCCTAAAATGGCCGTCGCGCGTTTTCGGCGGGTGGCGCTTGGGGAGAGACAAGATGGCGCAGATAATGTTCAGATACGAACTAAATTTCCACAGTCCTCCCTTTTAACATATCTCGCCAGCTTGTTTAGTTCGGATCTATCCCCATAATACCACGTACTTCTACTTCGTACAGGGCTTTCATTCGTTCTGCTTCAAAGTTCAGAGTCTTAGGGCAGATGTAGTTCGTGAAAAGTGAACATAAAGGTGGCAAGTACTGAATCCCCAGACAGCACCCACACAGTATCACAATTGGCATCATGATAAATGTAAACAACCTCCACCCCCAACTTTTAATAGTGTTCCAAAACCAACTCCCAAGCGACCATCCTTCTTGCTCCTGATGAACCTCTGCGGAAAGTCTGTGGAGGTGTTCAATCGCCTTGTAGACTGAGGGTGAGTTATCCGGTACGTAGGTACAACTGCTGGACCTAATGATGCGGCATGCTCCTCCACGATCAGCCAGAACCACGTCTAGAACGAGGCGGTTCTGAAGAGCTACCAGGCGGACGGCCTGAAGCTCAGCGGTGTTGTTGGTGAGGATGCCGGCTGTAATGTTCATTGTGGTTTCGACTGCCTGGGTTAGGTGCCGGATGGCACGGCTTTTTGCCATTGGACCCCACAGTGGAACAAGTCCCTTTACTGCATCCATGAACTGTGCTCCAGTGGAGTCGGCTTGTACAATGCCCTTTGCACGTTTCTGCCGGTGATGGTTTGCTGGAGCCACATATGTTGGAGGAAGGATAAAAGCGATGTAGCAGGTGCCTCCCCAACCTTTCGGAAGCCAGGTGTAGGCCTTAGTACCACAGACGAAGTACATATTTGGGGAGGTAACAAAGGAGGGTGGGTCAACTGAGTCCAATGTTCGGGTGATGAGACAGGAACTGTGGCCTACCGGCTGTGTTCCTAGGCCTTCGAGGCACACCAGACCTGTGATGTTGACGACGGATAGGGCCACTGTTAGGGTGGCGGCCGTTCGTTTCCGGAGGTAAGAGAAGGTGGGTCTGGCTGGGTTGTTGAACACCTGCATTTCAACTCGCTCCTTGGCAGGGATGTCCATATGGAAAGAGGTGTTTGATCTCAGAGGACAAAAGGGGGCAGAGGTTTTTCCAGTTTGGTTCAGCCAGAACCCATGATAGAAGTGCGACACAGTTTTGCCGGGAATGGCATTGTCCTTGTAACTTTCTTGCAGGAGGATTAGCCAAGTGAGGCAGGAGCCATGGACAGAGAAGGGCGAAGGGATGAAAGGGATAGAATGTCCAGTGGCATGTGGTAGCAATCCACAGATCCAGCAGTTAGTGGCATTGGCGGCAAGATTGTGTTGATGGAGCAGTTGCACAAAAGAGTTATTCCAGAACTCCTTACGTCTTTCTCGGAGTTGGGGTGAAAGTGAAATCAGATGGTGTTCTTTCATGGTGGTGGGTTGAGCAGTGGTCAGCAATGTCTTATGAGCGGGTGCGTTTTCTTCCATGATCCAGAAAGTGACCATGAGAAGGAGGCAAAGGAGAAGGGTAATAAAAAGTGCAATAGTCTTTGAGCTGTGCATTTTGTCAGTCTTTGGGTTTTTGTAGTGGATCTTCGGACGTCCGGTTGCTTCCATCATCTTCATGTCGGGCGCTTCCATCACCTTCAAGGGACTCGGTAGCGGGCAGAACCACAGACTTTGTTTAGTTTCTCTCCTGGAGGCCTTTGGGGTGACTAGGCTACCGCTCTGAGATTTCAACTTAGTTCGTGGTCTGCTTAGCCGAAGTTCCCTCCTTTCGTCGTAGGTTATACCCTTCTTTGGATGGCACAGTGGGATCGGGATATTCGGTCAATTCAAGTGTCTCTGTATTCGGGTAGCAGCTCAGGGATGGTCGGTCTTTGTCCAGAAGTTCCTCTTGGGCGGTGATGTTGTCGGTGGTCGTCAGGGTCGATGATACCTTCTTGCAGTGGTGTGCATGCAGCCAATTACGTTTCCCCTCCACTCAAAGAGCTGTTCGGGTGGTGATCAGGACTTGCAGGGGGCCCGTCCACCGGGGCTCCAGACTCTTGGTGCGCTGGAAGTTGCGCACTAGGACAAAGTCGCCGGGTTGGATGTCGTGTCCGGGGCCCCTGGAAGCATCGGGACTGGCTTGCAGCACCTGCTGATGGATAACAGACAACGTTTTAGTTAGATTGTACAGATAGTCAGACATGAGGACGTCCGGGACGTCGTGAATGGATGCTGGTTTTGGTGCAGTCCAAAGGTTCATGGGTCGCCCGAAGACGACCTCGTAGGGGGTTAAGTGGTGTTTGGTAGGAGTGGAACGCATTGATAGCAATGCTAGTGGGAGGGCGTCTGGCCATTTCAGTCCTGTGGTGGCAACTATTTTGGCTAGTTTGAGTTTCAATGTGGCATTATGTCGCTCAACCAAGCCTGCAGATTGGGGGTGGAAGACCGCATGAAACTTCTGTTTTACACCCAACCCTTTTAAGATGAGTTGGATAACTTCAGCTACGAAGTGGGGGCCGTTGTCACTCCACAAAATTCGACAAAGGCCGTAACGGGGGAAGAATTCTTTCAGTAGTACTTTTGCGGTAGTCAGAGCAGTGTTGTCGCGGGTTGGGTAGGCTTCCACCCATTTGCTGAAGGCGCACACAACGACAAGCACGTACATCAGGGTTTGGCACCTTTCTAACTGAATGTAGTCCATCTGTAGGACCTCAAAGGGGTGACTAGGAACCCCAAACCCTCCCCGGGGTACAGCAGTTCCTTTACCAGGGTTGTGTTGGAGGCATATCAGACATTGTTGGACTAGGCGTTTAGCTGAGTCTGGGATTTTGTCGTTGTGCCAGACTTTGGAGATGAGTTCAATCATGGGGGCAGACCCTATGGGTGCGGGGGAGTGTGTCATGGTCAGCATGGGAATCAGGTATGAGTCAGGTAGCAACCATTTGTTCGTGTCTCTAGTTCGCCAGCAGCCTTCATCGTCTTTCAATCCCACCCGTGCCCATTCAGTCAATTCGTGGGGTGAGCTGGCCAATTGTATGTCTCTAATGGTTTCCCTAGCATCCTTCCATTTTTCAGTTTGTGACCTGGTCACGTACATGCGTGTTGTTGACCTATTCTCGGCTGTGGTTCGGGCAGTGATGTCAGCCAGCGCATTTCCCTGTCCTATAATGTCCGTCACCTTTTTGCGTGCCTGGCATTTGATCACAGCTAGCCGTGTGGGGAGGAGGACTGCTTCGGTCAGAGCGGAGACTAGATCTCCATGTAGGATGGGTGTGCCATGGGAAGTCAGGAATCCCCTCTCCTTCCATAGGAGCCCAAAGTGGTGAACCACCCCGAAGGCGTACTGGCTGTCGGTGTAAATGTTTGCGGTTGTCCCCGCTGCTAGGATGCATGCTCGTGTGAGAGCAATCAGTTCAGCCGCCTGTGCGGATCGCTGTGTGATGCGGGCTGTCTCAACAACTGTTCGGGCCGTGGTGACTGCATAGGCGGCTGAAGTGGTGCCGTCGGGGAGCTTGATGCATGAGCCATCTACCCACAGCTCTCCGTCAGGATCTGGGAAGGCAGTATCTCGGAGGTCAACCCTACTCTTGGTCTGTTCGTCGGTGAGGGTCACACAGTCATGTATAGGGGACGCATTGGGGTCATTGTCAAGGAGAGGTAGCAGAGTGGCTGGGTTCAGAGTGGTGCATCGTTTCAACGTGATGTGGGGTGCAAGCAGAGTCAGTTCATAACCAGTCAGTCGTGCGCTAGTCAGGTGTTGAGTCTTAGTCTGGTTCAGGAGGGTGTCAACTGCATGGGGTACTAGCACGGTGAGGGTGTTTGAAAGCACGATCCCCTCACTTTGTCGGATAGAGACAGCAGCGGCGGCTACCGCTCGAAGGCAGGCGGGCAAAGCTCTGGCTACAGGGTCAAGAGTGGCAGAGAAGTAGGCACAAGGGCGTTGCTTGGGACCTATGGACTGGGTTAGAACAGACAACGCGCATCCCTCCCTTTCGTGGGTGAAGAGGGAGAAAGGTTTAGTGTAGTCTGGGGTTCCTAGGACTGGTGCTGAGCAAAGGGCATCTCGTAATTCTTTGAAGGAGGATTGGCATTCGGGTGTCCAGGGGAGGGGGAAGGGGACATCTTTAGCCAACAGGGAAAGCAGAGGTTTTACAATAAGACTGAAGTTTGGCAACCACTGTCGACAGAAGGAGGTGAGGCCTACCAGAGACCGCACTTGCTTCTGAGTTTTGGGAACAGGGGTTTCTAGGATGGTCTGAATTCGGTCAGGTGTAAGCTTCCTCCCATCTTTGGATAGGAGGTGGCCTAGGTATGTCACTTGGGGTTGGCAGAATTGCAACTTCTTCCTGGAGACCTTGTGACCGTTCTCCGCGAGGAAGTGGAGGAGGTGGATGGTGGCTGTGACTGCAAGTGGAGTGGTGTCGGCCGCCAAAAGAATATCATCGACGTACTGTATTAACACCACTCCGTCCGGTAATTGAACTGCATCCAGCTGTCTCTTGAGGGCTTGGCTATATATGCTGGGACTCTCAGTGTAGCCTTGTGGTGCCCTACAAAATCTGTACGAACGGGCTTTTAAAGTGAAGCCGAAAAGGTAGCGGCTGTCTGGGTGGATGGGGATGGAAAAGAATGCGTTCTTGAGATCAATAACGGTAAAGGTAGTGGCAGTGGACGGAATCAGGGTGAGGATGGTGGTGATATCTGAGACTACGGGGTACTGAGGTATGACTACTTTGTTAACCTCTCGTAAGTCGATAATGAAGCGGTATGCTTTCTCATCTCCCTCGCCTTGCTTCTTAACAATGGGTAGGATAGGGCTGTTGCAAACATTACTAACTACTTCTTCTACCACTCCTGCATCGACTAGGGACTGGATGATTTCCACCAACGCCTCCTCGCCTTCGGGCGATATCCGATACTGTGGAAGCTTTGGGAGCACTGCGTCCGGTCGGACAGTTATGTGTACAGGGTCGATCACCATGCGTCCTACGTCTGAGTCGGTTTTAGCCCATAGATGTGTGGGTAACGTGTCAAGTAGGGACAGGTCAGCATCGGTTATGGAGAACATACGTCGTGCGAGACAAGGCCTGAACAGATCTGGGTTATCGTGCAGTATGACTCGAACTCCGTCTGGGGAACATCTGATGGTAGCCCGGAAATGTTTTAGTAAATCAAGACCCATAATGGCGTCTGGGGTGTTGGAGGAGAGCAAAAATGTTGTGTCAGTGGTGTTATTTTCCAAGTCAAAGGAGATTGGTGCGGACAAGGGATTAGTGGAGGGCGTTCCATCAAAGCTTATTGAGGTTACATGTGAGCCAGACAAGGGTGCCCTTGGGATTAGCCGTTTAGATAGCGCACTACGTGTCGCCCCAGTATCTACCAAAAATGGAGACTTTGTGCCCAGGACCTTAGCAGTGACGTAAGGACCTTGCTGGTCAACACGGAGTTCGACTGGATCCCTCCCTTGCCCCTGGCGGTCCTATGCAAAGTCATGGGTGTTTTCGTAGTCGGACTGCTGGCACTGGTTCTGTCGGGGGCGGTTGAAGGTGTTTGGTCTGTCTGGCCTGTCGTTGGTGGTGTCGTTCGTGTACCCTCGTCCCTGTCCTCTATTTCTGGGGCTGTTTGCTATGTCTCTTGTGTCCCTATTCTTGTTCATATCCAGAAGGACCGGGCACTGGGATTTCCAGTGTCCGAACCCTTTACAGAACGCACACTGATTCTTGTCTAAGTCCCTACGTCCAGCGTAGGGTGTGGGTGCATGGTCTCTAGGGGGTAGTTTTCTAGGAGCAGTCGGTTGGTAGGTTCCCTTGGGAGGTTCCCTTCCTATGGTCACCCCTTGCAACTGTGCGATCATTACCCTTTCCTTCAGCTCCTTTTTCTTTCTCTCGGACGCCCTATCGTTCTCATTCTTTTGGTGTTCGTAGAACTGGGCCATCTGGAGGATAGCCACGGGTTTGGAGGCTGCCCAACTACTCTCGCTGGCCTGTAACTTCTGGGAGACTTCTTGTGACAGCCCCTTCACATAATTCTGGACAAAGAGGTGATGTCCGGTTGCAGTGGTCATGTCCTGGCCACTATAATCGGAAAACACTGTCTCGAATCGAGAGAAGTATTCGGATACATCCTCCTGGGGTTTCTGGCGGTAAGCCGTCACTATCGACCAGTCTACCTTCCTTTCTGGGATTAGGGTCTTTAATTTCTGAACAATCTTGTCTGGGAGTTCCAATATGGCCTTTAGAGGTTTCTGTCCAGGTTCTCGCTGCTTGTCTATGGTATCGAGTTGTACCCAGGTATATCCGAACGGCTCAGCGTGGTCGACTTTCCGGATTTGCTTCCACACATCAGCCGGCAGACATAACCCGAAGAACAAATCGATATCCGCCAAGGTCATTATAGTTGAACCTAAGGCCGTACCTAGTTCTGTGTAAAAGGCAGTCGGGTTCTTTCTTAAGTCGGGTAGGGCTTTTCTAAAGGTCAGGATGTCTTGTCGGTCCCATGGCTGATAGACCCAGTTATATACAACCCTTCCCTTTGCATCTTGGTGGTTGATGTCATCGTGTGTTCCCTGACCTCGTGGGGGGACCCAGTAAGGAGCGGCTTCCTTGATGGGCATCATGGTATCAGCTTTTCCTGCCTGGGGTTCAGTCGCTATGGGGGTTTCTGTCTTGGTCGTCTGCCTGTGTTCTTTAAGATGTCGGAAGACTTCGAGTGTACGTGTGAAGAGGTCCGTCACATCGCCCTCTCCCTCTTCCCCAATATCAACCTTTCTATACAAGGTTGCTAAGCCTTCGGGACCTCTATCCTGGTACCTATCCTCATAGGCATTCAGAGTGTGATAACAAAGTCGTACGACAAAGTGTCGTCTGTGGTTGTCGGCATACGAGTTATACATATCTGTCACATATTCCTCACTTTCCTTCCGTTCTACTAGTGTTCTCACTACCTTATCGATTCCGGCTCGTTCACCCTTTGTTAGCCGATTCATTCTGGCGGAATCTTTCTTTCTCGTTTCGGGGTCATCTAACGTTATTGCTAACGTTGTGTTCAGTACAAGAGGCTCGGCCGGCGCGGAGGCCGTGAGGACCGAGGCCCTGGTACTGCTTTCGCTTGCGTTCGGGGGTTGTGGGTGCTGCACTATAGGTTGGGAGGGAGCATATGGAGGGGGCATGTAGATGATCGGAGGACCTAATAGTAATTCATCGTTCGCCCGCTGCTTGGAAGGCAACTCAGGTTAGAGCGTAGAGGGGGTCCTAACAGGGCACTGGCCTGACGTTTCAGATTCTTGTTTTTGTTTAGCTTCCTTTCTCTCCTTTATTTCTTCCTCTAACTTTCTAGCGACAAGGTGAGCTGCCTTTCGTAGTTCTTTTTCTGCCTTTACTTCTTCTCTCTTTTTCCGTTGCGTTGTTTCTTTGCGCCACATGCCGAAACTGTCGAGCATAGTGGGCGTCGTTTTATTGCTACGTAGAGCTATTTCTAGCGTTTCTATTTTATGGTCATCAAAGGATCCCATCAGTGGCCACTGACTTTCGGAGTCCTTCTTTGTATATTTATGCCATAGTTTGCTATAAGCTACAGCGACTAGTCCATATTTAGTAAACATGTCCTTATTAGGGGTGCCTTCCAGTGGAGCCGGATGGTTCATCGCTAATAAGCGGTCCGGGCAGAACCAACTACCAATCAGTGGGAAGTCTGCACTACCTATCTTTTCACTGCTTGCAAAGACTAGACAGAATATCTCTATTCCACGTTATTTGTAAGCAGAGAATACCTCCAAAGAACCAATATCGAACAACCAGTGTTCGGACAATCAATCAATCAAATGGTGAGAAAGAGATAGGCACGACGGGATACAACGGGGGACAAAAGTCCGCGTTACCTATCCTTCACTATCTGCAAAGACTAGACAGAATATTTCTATTCTACGTTATTTGCAAACAGAGAATATCTCAAAGAGCACTATTCGTCAAAAACAATCAATGTTCGGACAATCAATCAGTGGGGAGAAAAATAGGCACGACAGGTTACAAAGGGGGACAAAAGTCCGCGTTACCTACCCTTCACTATCTGCAAAGGGAGAGAGAGTATTTCTACTCTTCCCCGTTTGTAGGCAGCGAATATCTCAAAAAGAACAATCAAATAAGCAATACTAGTATTTTCAATCAATCAATCAATCAATCGTTTCGCAATTTGTCGTGTTACACGACCTTACCCGGACCGCATGGACAGTTTCTCGTCTTCCGCCTCCAGCGCCCGATCGTCCTCTACTCTCCGTATTTGCCGCGGCACTCCTGATGGTTCCCAGTCAGGACCGTAGATCACTCGAGAGAGGTCTGCTCGGAACCAGTGAAGTTCGGATGATCGGCTGCCAGACGAGGGTCTATCGGGCAGGAGCTCTTCCCGATCGTTGCAGTCGTTCACTCTGTCGTCGGGACCTCTCCCGTTGGATCCACGTGTCGCTGATGGGCCCCACGTTTGGGACGCCAATTGTTAAATGGTAGCGGCAGTTTCAGTCGATAACCTTTCAAGTATTGCCCGGCGGTAATCGCCTCTTATACCATTCGATGATTAACCAACAAAAGAGGCAGGCGCCGGAGACTGGAAGGCAGGAAACAAAGTTTTATTCCGTCGGAGCAGAACACGTCAGATCGGACAGCAAGGTATCGTCTCGAGGTGCTCTAACCACATCTCTGAGGCCTGGCCTCTTATACACAGGTTTATTGCTTCATTACACGTGACACATTCTTGTTGAGACTTTGATGTACGGAAAGACATCCTTGGAATCCCCACTTCAAGCTTGTTCCCACACATATCTACAGTAGAAGTCCCCACCCCACCCACAGTAGGAGATGGCTATCACACAGCTGGACATTCCGCCAATTCCCGGGGGTGTGTGCGACTGGTCGGGTCTCAGGGGGTGGGGGCCTTGATCTACTGTAATCCCTTTGATGTGAGGTGTTTCCCTTACGGTAGGGGCAATAAACTGCATCCGCAGGGCTAGGTGATGGCCTGGGATCGGTTCGGACAATCGGGCGCAGAGGAAGGGGGTTATCAAAACGATGTATGACCATGTATGGGATGAAAGGAGGTGTTGGTCAGGCGCGGGATGTGGTTCCATGGCAGGGTCGCGCAGAAGGAGAGGGTTTATGGCCCATGTATGAGAGAGCGGGGGGGGGTGGCCGGCGCGCGGGGGATGTTTGCAGCGCCTAAGAGACGCGCTGGCGATCGGCAATGAGACCATGGTGCCTAAAATGGCCGTCGCGCGTTTTCTGCGGGTGGCGCTTGGGGAGAGACAAGATGGCGCAGATAATGTTCAGATACAAACTAAATTTCCACAGCACAGCAGCAACACAGGGGTCCCTCTCACACAAAAGGCAGCTGCAGCACAAGCTTCCCTTCCCTGCAGGGCAACCTCGGAACAGCAGCAACACAGGGGTCATACTCTCGCACAAAATGCAGCCACAGTACAAGCTTCCCTTTCCTTCAGGGCGGCCTCAGCACGGCAGCAGCAACACAGGGGTCCCTCTCACACAGAAGGCAGTCACAGCACAAACTTCCCTTCCCTGCAGGGCGGCCTCAATACAGCAGTAGCAACACAAGGGTCCCTCTCACACAGAAGGCAGCTACAGTACAAGCTTCCCTTCCCTGCAGGGCAGCCTCGGCACAGCAGCAACACAAAGGTCCCTCTCACACAGATGGCAGGTACAGCACAAGCTTCCCTTCCCTGCAGGTCGTCCTTAGCATGGCAGCAGTAACTCAAGGGTCCCTCTCACACAGAAGGCAGCCGCTGCAAAAGCTTCCCTTCCCTGCAGGGCAGCATCAGCACAGCAGTAGCAACACAAGGGCCCGCTCACATAGA
Organism: Triturus cristatus; assembly: GCF_964204655.1. Taxonomy (NCBI): domain Eukaryota; kingdom Metazoa; phylum Chordata; class Amphibia; order Caudata; family Salamandridae; genus Triturus; species Triturus cristatus. Next base: position 266,558,305 of record NC_140590.1, read on the forward strand.
GGAGAGCCACAGCACAAGCTTCCCTTCCCTGCAGTGCAGCCTCGGCACAGCATCAACACAAGGGTCCCTCTCACACAGAAGGCAGCCAAAGCACAAGCTTCCCTTCCCTGCAGGGCAGCCTCGGAACAGCAGCAACACAGGGGTCCCTCTCACACAGAAGGCAGCCACAGCACAAACTTCCCTTCCCTGCGGGGTTGCCTCGGCATAGCAGCAGCAACACAGGGGTCCCTCTCACACAAAAGGCAGCTGCCGTACAAGCTTCCCTTCTCTGCAGGGCGGCCTTAGCATAGCAGCAGCAACACAGGGGTCCCTCTCACACAGAAGTTAGCCACAGTACAAGCTTCCCTTCCCTTCAGGGCGGCCTCAATACAGCAGTAGCAACACAGGGGTCCCTCTCACACAGAAGGCAGCCATAGCATGAGCTTCCCTTCCCTGCGGGGTTGCCTCGGCACAGCAGCAGCAACACAGGGGTCCCTCAATACAGCAGTAGCAACACAAGGGTCCCTCCCACACAGAATGCAGCTGCAGCACAAGCTTCCCTTCCCTGCAGGGCGGCCTCAGCACGGCAGCAGCAATACAAAGGTCCGCTCACATAGAAGGCAGAAAGCAGCAGTAGTGGTGCAAGCTTCGATTTTTAACAAAGCATGTGTCATTAAAGAATGAATAGCCTATAGGTTACCCACGGGTCTCTGGAGCATGGCCTTAATCCACTGAGAAGAGTGATTCGGATATGAGTGAGTGAATATGGGTTACCCAATTTTCTTTTGCTCGCCTCCGTCACACTTGTTTATCCCTGCCTCTCTTACCCTCTTCTCTCCCAACCTACTCACTCAAACCTATTCTGTCCCACTCTTCAAATTGCATCCACACGCACACTTTGTCTATAACTCACCTTCCACGCCCTTCTATCTCATACTTCTAGTCCCTTTTCCACCACCTAGGGCCAGTGCGATTTATTTATTTATTTATTTATTTTGCCACTCGAGATGAAGCTATATCTTTCCATTACCTCCTTGTCACTCTTCCTCACCACAATAATCTCGCAGTGAGCTTTAGCTCCCTCACAGAAGTAGACAATGTGGGGTGAGGAAGATTTGAACCGGGAGTAATGAAGATAACCGGTAAGTAACCAGGGCATACCACCCCTTCGATCTATGGTGTAACATTTGCTGCTGCACAACGTCGTCTGTTGGAGGTGGCCAGGCATCCACCCAGTATTCTCTCTCCCAAAATGTGCCTTCATTCTCCTTTGTCTCCTGCAGTCCTCTGTTTTTCGACTCTCCTCTCAATCTCTTATCTATCTTTCATCTTCCTTCCTCTTCTTAACAATGTGTACTCGTTAGAGATTCCCCTTCCCCTTCCCCTTCCCTCCTTTGCTCTACCCTTCTCACTCTCCCTTCTATATGAGGCTTTTCATTGGCGTTGCCTGGCTGTCCCCATCCTTGGGCACCCTCTCAGTCTCCCTTGCTCTGACTTTGCTCTAGCTCACCACACCCAGTCATGCACATTACTCCCTTTCTGATGGTCATGTTGATTTCCTTCCTTTCTTACAACTTCCTTTCTCATACCTCAGCGTCAAGTTTCCCAGGCCCCTGCATTTGATGCTCATCCAATCTGGGTTTTTCTTTGCATTCTGGGATTTGTAGTACAGATTTGATAATAACATAAACAGGACTATGAAACCCGGAATACAAAGCAAACATCTGGCTGATGAACTACTCATCAATGCGCCTGGGAAACACGAGAACTCTAAAATTGTTCTTTGCTCACCTTTTTTGCTCACCCTTCTCTATACATGCTCTATTCTGTCCCCTACATTTCTCTCACCATCCATTTCTCACTCACATACACTTTCACAACTTCCCCTCACTGAAACACTCCCTTTCTGCACACTTACATTGCCCTCTTTCTGTCCCATCTTTCCCTCGCATTCCCCTTTTACTCATCGGCCTCCTTAACTTTCTTTTCACGCTGCCTTCTTTTGTTCACATCCTTCTTTTTCACCCGGTGCTCTCATACAGAGGAATGTATTCTGATTTTCTCTTACACTCTCACACACACATACATCTGAAAGTGTATGTGTGTTTACACTCCCTGTCACCACTGCAGATTATGAATGCAGTGGCGGCTACCTCGGAACCAGGGGGAGAGGTATTAAAACAAAAGTACCTTTGCCTCCGCTGCACACCTGTCCTCTGTTCCCACTCTGCTGCACACCAGAAGCAGCCAGACTCCCGGACTCTCCCAGCCAATCACAATGCTGCATGAGCAGCGTTGTGATTGGTCTGAGCAGCCTGTTTGGCTGCTCAGGCAGTGCCTGGGAGCCTGGGCATGTTCTCCATCCAGCTCTCCAACATAGCCAGGCGGAGAACATACTAAATGCGCATGAATGTTTGGTCAGCCCAGGAAGGTGTTTAATCTTGGTTTTCCATGTATTAGGGATCAGGAGGATGTTATTTCGAGCAGCCGCTCTCACCTCCTTGTTAAGGGGGCTCTGGCTAGCCACAGACCTGCAAACCCTTTTCAAGAAGATTTTGAGCATGAGCAGGTGGTGCAGTGTAATCCCAGCCTCTGTGCTATAGATATTCAAAATGTTAAAAACCACCACTGAGTCTTGTGTTCTGTTGAGGGTGGGAGGTGGGCAGTGTGCAGTGGTTAGTCTTGTGTTCTGTGGGCGGTATGCAGCGTGTATCTGTTAGTCTTGTGTTCTGTGGGTGGTGTGCAGCTGAAAGTTTTGTGTTCTGTGGAGGGTGTGAGGTGGGCAATGTGTAGTGGTTAGTCTTGTGTTCTGTGGGCGGTATGCAGCGTGCATCTGTTAGTCTAGTGTTCTGTGGGTGGTGTGCAGCTGTTAGGTTTGTGTTCTGTGGAGGATGTGAGGTGGGCAGTGTGCAGTGGTTAGTCTTGTGTTCTGTGGGCGGTATGCAGCGTGTATCTGTTAGTCTTGTGTTCTGTGGGTGGTGTGCAGCTGACAGTTTTGTGTTCTGTGGAGGGTGTGAGGTGGGCAATGTGTAGTGGTTAGTCTTGTGTTCTGTGGGCGGTATGCAGCGTGTATCTGTTAGTCTAGTGTTCTGTGGGTGGTGTGCAGCTGTTAGTTTTGTGTTCTGTGGAGGATGTGAGGTGGGCAGTGTGCAGTGGTTAGTCTTGTGTTCTGTGGGCGGTATGCAGCGTGCGTCTGTTAGTCTAGTGTTCTATGGGTGGTGTGCAGCTGATAGTTTTGTGTTCTGTGGGCAGTGTGCAGAAGTTAATCTTGTGTTCTGTCTGCAGTGTGGAACTATTAGCCTTGTTTTCTATGGGTTGTGTGGAGCTGTTACTTTTCTGTTCTGTAGGCAGTGTATGGTGTGTATCTGGTGGTATTGTCTGTGGGGAGTGTGCAGTTGTTCTGTGGTTGGTGTGCAGCCGATATTTTTGTGTTCTGTGGGCAGTGTGGAACTGTTAGCCTTGTGTTCTGTGGGTTGTGTGGAGCTGTTACTTTTCTGTTCTATAGGCAGTGTATGGTGTGCATCTGGTGGTCTTGTCTGTGGGAAGTGTGCTGTCACCTCATGCATCTAGAATTAAAGACAAAACTTGATAACAAACCGTTGATGTAAAAAGGACAAGAGAGAAACAGATACCCATCTAGTGACTGAATTGCAGTGTAAAACAAGAAATCCTGTCTTCACTGCTTGACAAAATTGTTTGATCCTAGGTCAATATTTGATTTCACCAAGACTACTTTTCTTCATTATCGCATTTGAGAGAGGTTGAAAACATTTTGGGTTTCGATTGATAAAAAAAATCTTGTTTTTTGTTTATTAGATTATAATGTTGCTTTGTCTGCAATAAAAATCGACACCACATAGATAGGGTACACATTACAGCTGACTTTTCTCTAAGTTCACTAAAGTCATTGTCAGGATGCCGGGCGGAGATTAAGAATGCTTTTAAGTTAATGTTTATAATCTATCACTTTTCATAAAAGCTTCTCAATGCAGTGATATGAAATGAAGTACTAAAACGCAACCGCATGTTCAAGAATAAACTTTCTGAATTTTGAAGCGACATCATCATATTTTATTTTTTTGAAGTTAAGAATGCTTTATTAAAGAGAATTCAAAGACAATACATGAGATGAAATGCATTATAAATAATCCAAGCATTATTAGTAGAAAATGAATATGACACCCACCTTAAGAAATAAAAGAATATAAACATGTAAACTTGAATCCCAACACTTAAATTAAAGATAGATATAGACTTCATCCTATTTTAACTGGATTTTTTGTTGCGTGCCATATATATTCTTGGCTCAGCTCGTGCACGGGCTCTAAGAGCCAAGCCAGACCTTTGGCTCAGCTCTCCCTGTTAATTAGTTGGCTCGCCCACCTTTAATGTGCAGCTGTTAGTCTTGTTTGTGGGCAGTGTGTAGTGTGCAACTGTTATTCTGGTGTACTGTGGGTATTGTGCAGCTGTCACTCTTGTGTTCTGTGGTTAGTGTTGTGTTATGCGGGCAGTGTGCTGTTAGTCTTCTATTCCTAGGGCAGGGTGCTGTGCTTAATATTATATTCTGAAAGCAGGGTGCTGTGGTTAGTGTTGTGTTCCGTGGGCAGAGGTCTGTAGTTTTGTTCTGTGGGCAGTGTGCTGTGGTTCGTATTGTGTTCTGTGGACAGTGTTCTCTGGGTAGCCTTGTGTTCTATCGGAATTTGGTGCTGAGATCAGCCTGCGTTCGGTTGTGTGCTGTGGTTAGTGTTGTGCTCGGTGGACAGTGTGCTGTGGTTAGTATTCTATTCTGGGACAGTGTGCTGTGGTTAGTATTCTATTCTGGGGACTGTGTGCTGTGGTTAGTATTCTATTCTTCTGACAGTTTGCTGTGGTTAGTATTCTATTCTGGGGACAGTGCTGTGGTTAGTTTTCTGTTTTTGGGACTGTGAGAAGTTAGCCTGATATATGCTGGCCACTAGTTATAGTGGGCACCTTGTATCAGTCCAAACAACCCCTTAAGTTGATAGGTTAAAGACAACCTTTATTGAAAGCTATCCTAGTGGTAGCTATGGAGAGCAGCCTTCAGGCTAAGTCTTGTAGGAATGTAAAGCAGCTTGTTTTACCACTCTATAATTTCTTGAATGATCAAATGAAAAGACAACTACACCAGGTATATATTTAAAATATATGTATTTAAGATAAAACACGCCCCTCTAGTCTCTTTATGAGGCTGGAGTTCAAAGTACTTAAGTTACAAGTCAGTATTCAACATTAAAACCACAAATACATGTTTGGGCCCTAGGGGCGTACCAAACCATATACCAATAAAGTGGTATAAGAACAACGACTGAACTAGACACAAGGCCTAGAGCCTGTAGAAGTGCTTGGACCACAAGGAACTACCCAAGGTAGTGACACAGGGGACCCACGGGGACGCGTGCAGTGTGAGAACACAGCCGCGAATCACCGTTAACTTCTTTGGGGAAAGTCGCGGTTGGAAATTAATAGTTTAAGGACACTTTCAGGATGACTACGAGTGAACCCTTTTGGACGTAGAGGTGTTTAGGGCCAACACCCACGGGAGCACTGGAGTACTCGAGTTACCTCACCCAAGGAAGCCGGGTGCATAGGTGTCAAATGGTGTTGGGTCGTTTTGCTGTTTTCAATGGAAGCTGCTCAGGAAGTGCTGCTGCCGTGAAGAGAAGTGTCCGGAGAGATCCAAGCACGGATGTAGGATGGAAGTAACCTGAAAGCAGAGGGGACAGAGTCTGGGTCACTTACCAGTGACCAAGGGCACGATAGTCCAATGCCCACAGATGTCGGGTGCTTCAGGTGAGTTGACGGGTGTCTTGATTCTTGAGCCACGAGGTCCAGGAGGCGTCGACGATGACCAGGAGCTGGATTCGAGCTGACCCACGAAGTCTGTCGAGTGCTGCGGTGTCGGCGACCAGATTGGACCCAACAAGCCTTGGCAAGGGCAAGTCATTTGGAAATAGAAAAAGGACGTCGGTGCAGACCAGCAAGGTCTGGGGGACTCACCCAGCGAGGGTAAGTCGGGGCACGTCTGGAGCAACCAGGAAAGCCCAATCAGAAGAGGAGCCGCCTTCGTGGAGACCCACTAGCCAACGGGCTAGCGATCGCGAAGGAGCCTCAAGCGGTTGCACTGGAAACTGGCCCATGGGCCACTTGTGGAGTGGAGGCCAGAGATCTTCGTTGCAGGAGGTGCTCAAGGCTGGGGCTACTCGGAGTCCAAAGCACCACTTCCAGGAAGACCAGGAAGATGATGGATCAGCAAAAGATCAGTGTGCAGGGGTCACGGTTCCACATCACCCACGATAGCCACGGGCCTCAGCTTTGCTGTGGACTCAGGGTAGCCTCGGGGAAGTCTGTAAATCCATCTCTCGGGATGCAGAGACTTCGGCGTCCGGCGGGAGCTTCAGAATTGCAGACAGGACAGTTGCTTCTTTGGTGCCTGCCAAGCAGGGGAGTCACTCCTTGACCCCAAGGGAGATTTCTTCAGTCTTCTAGTTGAAATAGAACGTCGAAGGTCCAGGATATATGTTGCAGAGCTTCGTCCAGAGTAATCTAGAGTCGCAAGGATAGGACTCCCATACTTATACTAAGTTTAGGGGTTGGACATACTCTAGGGGCCCACCTATGGGAGGGTTTGGAAAGAGGGGTGGTTACACCCATTTCCTTTGTCCAGTTTCATGCCAGAGCAGGGGCAGGTAGCCCCTGCAACCGGTTTGAACTGGACTATGCACAGGGACACCAAGTGTGCCCCCAGTGCAGGACTTCAAAGCACCAGAGAGTGCTCCCGCTCAGCCCCAATACACATCTGCCTGTCTGGGGAGGTGGTTACACCTCCCTGGGACAGGAAATCTATTGTTCAGGCCTTCCCTGCGAGAGTTTTGGTCAGCAGCAGGAGGCCAGACCCGGGTCTGTGGCATCCATTTTGTGATGCCAGGGCTTTAGAAAGTCTTTACCGGGTTAGACCAGTGTGAACATGTCTCTCCCTCTAGACGGGTGAAATGCTACCCCCGCCACCAGAACTGGCAGGGGGGTAGTATTCCAAAGCGTTTGACACCAAACACGACATGTTTCCGTGCAGCCAGTCCAAAGTTAGCATTTACCGCGAGGTTATAATGCACTTTAGAGTATATGGTCAGGTTGCACCACAAACCGCATCAGAGGAGGTACTTCGAACGCTGCAGAGGGGCTCTGCTCATGCAGGGGCACCCTCTCACATAAAAACCAAGCACTCTGCCTTCAGGATTGTTAAGGCCTGCCTTAGGAGTGACTCATAGGTTTTATATGTGTGTGCAATGGTAGTGATATAGGTAGGGAGTGCGGGCCCGATACACAGACACGTTGGCTGTTTGTAGTGAGCAATTTTCTATGGATTTTATCGGCAATCGTCAAACAGTCTTTGTCATGTAGAAAAAATTAGGGCTTCTTGGTTCTTTCTCTTGTTGGTCTTCGTTCGGTTGGACCTCTTGTCTCGTCCCGGGGTTTTCTTTGGCGTGGACCAGGTGGTGGGCTTGCGGAGGCTCGCTCAAGAGAAAAGAAACAAACAGGAGCCGTCAGCCTTTGTTTCTACAACGCTCAGTATTTAGCGTGAACCTTCACTACCCCGGTAGCTCATACAGTGCAAGACGCGAACCATTAGGCACGGGGTGTGAGGCGTCGCATAAATGGCGTGAAGGCAAAATAAAGGATATTTCTCGTGGTAAAGAGGGAGTAAGGGCAAGTCGGTGGTGGGTGCCAAAAGGGACTGAGGAGGAACGACAAACAGTGGTGCAGTGCTCGGGACTTCTGTGCTGTGCACCCCCACGCTTTCTATCCCACCCTTGCAATGCGTTCACCTCCCACATCCCTCGTTTCCCGCTACCCAAAACCTTCCTTCTGGGGGACTCAACGGCTCCGCCGCAACTCTCCAGAGTTGCGGCCGCTCTCCAGCGTCCTCCGGTGGGCTCCACCAGTCCTCGCTCCACTCCTCGTTTTCTCCTGGGTGGTCTACTTCCTCGGCTGGGCTTGCTCTCGGCTCCGGTTCTTTCCGTGGACGATCCGCTTCCTCCGCTGGGGTCGCACTTCTCGTGGTTTCCTCTCCTGGGTCGCAGGGCTCGAACTCCTTTCTCTCGCAGAACGTACCACCGTCTGTCCGCTCTTGGTCTCTATTTACCGGCCTCAGGTGTTTACTTCCGGGGTCACTTCCGTCCCCTTCCTCCGATTCCGGCCTCACGATTGGCTCCTGTAGAGACACATGACAAGGGGGCGGGGTTAGTCTCGCCGGCATCGGATGGTAGGCTTGGTGATTTCGCAGGGATTTTGGAATGCTTGGTGCAGAGCGGCCAGGATCCTGAGGTATTGTTCTGGAGAGGTCTTTACTCCTCTCACAGGTGCCTATACCACAGTAAGGGGTGCAAGCACCACCTTACCCAGGCTGCAGTAGCAGACCTGTGGTGTCATTTTGGAGTGCTTCCCAGGGGTGGCATAATACATGCTTCAGCCCCTGGTAGGCCTCTGAGGTACCTATGCCCTAGGTACATAGTATACCATATACTAGGGGCTTATAAGGCACTCCAGAATCCAATTAGAAATGTACCTAATGTACATGGAAACCATTTTAGAGAGGAAGCAGCTAGGCTGGGGTCCTGATTAGCAGAGCCACAGCCAGACTAAGGTCGAAAAACTGTGAAACACCAGCAAAAAGTGGGGGTACCCATGTGAAGCAGGTCCTACTCTCCTACAGGGACAGTGTACTGTGGTTAGTTTTCTATTCTGGGCACACTGTGCTGTGCGTAGGTTTATATGCTGTGGACAGTGTGCTGTGGTTAGTATTCTATCCTGGGAACTGTGTGCTGTGTTTAGTATTCTATCCTGGGGACAGTGTGCTGTAGTTAGTATTCTATTCTGCTGACAGTGTGCTGTGGTTAGTATGCTCTTCTGGGGACAGTGTTCTGTGGTTAGTATTCTATTCTGGGGACAGTGTGTTGTGGTTAGTGTGCTGTGGTTAGTATTGTGTTATGGGGACAGTGTGCTGTGGCTAGTATTCTGTTTTGGGGACAGTGTACTGTGGTTAGTTTTTTATTCTGGGGACAGTGTGCTGTGGGTAGTATTATATGCTGCGGACAGTGTGCTGGGGTTAGTATTCTATCCTGGGGACTGTGTGTGCTGTGGTTAGTATTCTATTCTGCTGACAGTGTGTTGTGGGTAGTATTATATGCTGCGGACAGTGTGCTAGGGTTAGTATTCTATCCTGGGGACTGTGTGCTGTGGTTAGTATTCTATTCCACTGACAGAGATCTGTGGTCAGTGTTGTGTTCTCTGGACAGTGTGCTGTGGTTGTGTTATGTTCTGTGGGAGAGGCGCTGAGATCAGTCTGCGTTCGGTCATGTGTTGTGGTTAGTGTTGTGTTCTGCGGGCAGTCTGCTGTGATTTGTGTTGTGTTCTGTGGGCAGTGTGCTGTGGGAAGTCTTGTGTTCCGCTGGCAGTGTGCTGTGGGTAGTCTTGTGTTCTGTGGGCAATGTGCTGTGGGAAGTCTTCTGTTCCGCTGGCAGTGTGCTGTGGGTAGTCTTGTGTTCTGTGGGCAATGTGCTGTGGGTAGTCTTGTGTCCTGTGGGCAGTGTGCCTTGGGAAGTCTTGTGGTAGTGCGCCGGGGGATAGCCGTGTGTTCTGCTTGCAGTGTGTTGTAGGTAGTCTTGTGTTCTGTTGACAGTGTGCTGTGGGTAGTCTTGAGTTCTACTGGCAATGTGCTGTGGATAGTCGTGTTCTGCTGGCAGTGTGCTGTGTGTAGTCTTGTGTTTTCCAGTATTGGGGTGTCTTTCATAGATTCACATGCTTGAATATTCCCCGTCGTCCAAGTGGGAGTCCCACGGTACATAACATAGCAATGTAGTAATAACATAAGCCTAATAGGCATAAAAGAAAGTAAAACCATAGTGTTTTTATGGATAGACAACTTGTCACATCTATAACATATTACTGTCATTATGTTTTAGTCCAAAATCCAGCCAATCAGGCATCTGCACCCTCTAGAACCTTCTCCCCAGAGGCTCAGGCCCTCAGATTTTCCTACCGCACGTCGTGTCAAGGGAGTCTCCCTGAGCTTGCTCAGTTTTTTTCTTCTCATATCTCCTCAGACGATTACCTCTATGATGTCTACATCCAAGAAATCCCTCTTCAGACCTTGTAGAAGTTGTGGTAAACTGAGGCTTCATTCTGAAGACCCTCACAAATAATTTATTTATTGCTTATATCCTGAACATCAAGTAAAAGATTGTAAAATTTGTAGGACCTTCTCTCAGAAAACTTTAAAAGACAGAGAAGGGCGTCTCCTTCTGTGGCTACAGAAGTTGAAGACTTCAGGAAATCCTCTTTCAGATGTGGAGAGTGTGTCTTCAATCAAAACTGCTCCATCCTTGAAGAGAACAAGTGACTCTCAGAAGGTTTCTCCAAGACCTAAAGTGGTGAAGAAACGTCATGTTGATAAGTCCACTACCCAACCTTCAACTTCAAAAGGGGTGATTTCCCCCCCCCCCCCCCCCCCAGGAGCCTATCTGAATCCTTTACGCCCCCGAGATCTGATTCTCAGGCGTCAAAGACTCCATCTGGGCTGTTTTTACCTCAGAAACTGCCTCTCTCGTCGACGAGCTCATCAACGCTTCCTCCGTCGACGAGAGCCGCCGTCATCGCATCTACGTCGACGACTTCGACTTCTATGTCTATGAAGCCGGCTATGATCCTGTCGTCGGCATCTTCACCGTCGACGTTGGTATCTGTTAAGGTGAGACCCATTTCGTCTACAGTACCTTTAACTTCGTCGACGACGGCAAGCAAACATAGAAAAAAGCATACGTCGCCGACGGTGGCCTCGTGGTCGACGGTGGCCTCGTTGTCGACGGTGGCATCGTTGTCGACGGTGGCTTCGTTGTCGACGGTGGCTTCGTTGTCGACGGTGGCTTCGTCGTCGACGGTGGCTTCGTCTTCGACGGTGGCCCAACGACAACTTTCATCGTCAGCAACAACGGCTACGACTCCATCTAAAGATCTGATACCACTAAGGGCTTCAAGCTCTTTGCTTCAACGACTACATTCCTCTTTGGATACCCTAATGCCAATTAAAGCTCCTTCTCAGCCTCCAGAGGTGCTATTTACATCTGACGATGAGGAATCTGAGGATGACAGATTTCGGGCTGCTCGCAGTCCCTCTGAACTTCTAATAAAGTGTCAGGAATCTGATGATGATGACGACTTACAAGAGGACGATTTCTCTACTTGTGACACACACCCGGCTCAAGAACTTCCTATGGCACAACTGCCTTTAAGTCTTCTTTCCAACCTCCAATATATGTTGGATGATTACAACTGCCGTTTTCCACATTCTGTGCAGACTTCTCCAACGCCGCAGATACCTCCTCAGCCTTTTTCAAATAAGGAAACAGTGGTCACACCTACGTCGGCGACAAGAATTCAACATCTTGCAGTTCCTCAACTCATAGAGGAGGACATTGTTGATGAGCAGGATGATGACCGTGACAAAGAAGAAGGTGAGCTGGATGACGGATCCCTTCTTTCTGAATGGGACAACTAGCAAATACAAACGCCATCTCCTGCTGATCCAGCTCCTTTGGATTCTCCATCGGTCGAGATTGGCGGTTTTCATTTGCTCATGGAAAGAGCAGCTGAAAGATTCCACCTTCCTATGACCACCAGAGAGGAAGATTGTTTCCTATATGATTTTAAGGATCAACCTCAAAAACAAGTCCGTTGTATTCCAATGATCGATTTTTATCTGGCAAGAAGGCCTCAAGCTAATGCAAACTCCTAACTCCAGTCCAGCTATCCTTCCTAGGATAGATAAAAAATACAAGGCCCCTCCAAATTCTCCTGCTTGTCTAATTTCGCAAACAAAGCCTGATTCTATCATTACTCAGGCAGCTCAGCGTCGATCCAGAAACCCATCGTCTCCTTTGCCTGCACCGCCAGATCGAGAAGGTCCACGCCTGGATGGTATAGGAAAGAAATGTTCCACTAGGGTTGCAACTACAGTATGTGCGGCCAATTCTTTAGCGATCCTGGGCCGTTACGACCGCCAAATGTGGTCAGACATTTCATCTCTTATAGACCTTATCCCTGAAGTATCTAGGCCAGAAGCATTAAAAATTCTCCAAGAGGGGGAAAGAATTTCCTCGGAAATTATCGATTGCGCTATTGATGTATGATTGATTGATTGATTGATTTTGGGTTTTGTAGAGCGCACAGCTACCCTTAGGCATCCCGGCGCTAGTGAACACAGTCCTGTAGGGTGGGAAGTCATGTGGGGGAGTGCTCAGGGGAAGAGTAGGGTAGGTATCCTCTACTGGCTTCCGTCTTTTGGCTGGTGCAGCAGTCCTCAGGCGTCAGGGCTGGTTACGGGCCACGTCTTTCCATCAGGAGTTACAGACAAAAATACTGGACATGCCTTACGACGGTGAATCATTGTTTGGCCAGCATATAGACGAAGCCCTTCAAACAATTAAAAAGGACACTGACACTGCTTGTGCTCTTGGGTCTTTACAATTCAAAAAGCAGCCTTTTCGAGGCGCAAGAATTCGTGGCTCCTCTCCTTCCGTTCGAGGAAATTCGAGTCAGTACAGACAAAGTCAAAACCGCTACTCCTCCCAGAATCAGCAGTCATACAGGTAACAGCATTCTTCCACCTACAGGCAACACCGTCACAAAATCCTCCCGCTTTTTCAAAACTTGGAGGTCGAATCTCCCACTTCTACTCCAAATGGTCACAAATTACTACCGATCAATGGGTTCTGGATATTGTGCGCAGGGGACACGCATTGGAATTCGTAAAGATTCCTCCCAATGCTCCACCAAGAGGCCCCCCTCCTGCTCACCTAAAATAACTTTTGAATCAGTTGAAAATTTTATTAAGAAAGGGCGCGATCGAAGTGGTGCCAAAACTACAGAAGGGCAGGGGTTCTATTCAAAGTTCTTCCTCATACAGAAAAAGTCGTGAGAATGGCACCCCATTTTGGATCTACGTGCTCTGAACAAATACATCAAAACACAAACTTTTCGCATGTTGTCCCTTCAAGAAGTACTCCCTTTTCTATCCCAAGGAGAGTATATGACAACTTTAGATCTTCAAGATGCTTATTTTCATCTTCCCATACTGCCGAGACACAGAACAATTTTCAGATTCAGAGTGGCTGGAAAGGACTTCCAATTCAAGGTTCTACCACTCGGCCTTCGTTCCACTCCCCGAGTGTTTACAAAAGTCCTTGCACCGGTGGCAGCTTACCTTCGTCTACAAGGAGTGCAAATCTTTCGATACTTAGACGACTACCTACTGAAGGCAAAGTCGTTCGAACTGGCATCCAAACAAACTCTTTTATGCAGGTCCCTCTTCCAATCTCTGGGTCTCACATTAAACATGGAAAAATCTCAGTTTCTCCCAGCTCAAAACAGACTGTTCTTGGGAGCCATTCTAGATACCAGGCAAGGGAAATCTTTTGTGTCGCACGAAAGACGTCAGTGTCTTCGCAATCTAGCGATTTTCTATCCATCTAAAAGAGTCAGTTTCTGTCCGACAGTTGAAATCTTTCCTAGGGATGTTGTCCTCGTGCATTCCTCTAGTCCCTCACTGCCTCCTGAAAATGAGACCTGTCCAGGAGGAATTGGACAAACAATGGGCTCAAGTCTCAGGAACTTTCAACGACTTAGTCAGAGTCACACATCGACTAAAAAGAGCTCTTTTATGGTGGACGCACGAAGAAAATATCTCCTCAGGACGTCCGTTTGTGGCGGACACTCCACATTTCACCTTCACGACCGATGCATCTCTCGAGGTTGGGGCGCCCACTTACAAGGACTGACTGTGAAGGGCAAATGGACCGTTCAACATCAGACAAGACACATCAACCTTTTAGAGTTACTGGCCATTTTTCTGGCTCTGAAAGCTCTCCGAACCATCATTCAAGGAAGCACGGTGTTGATCCGTACGGACAACACAACGTGCATGCACTACATCAACAAACAGGGAGGTACGAGGTCCGTCTTGTTGTCCCTTCAGGCTCAACAAATTTGGAATTGGGCGATTCATCATCACATCATCCTCACAGCATCCACGACCAATCACGAATGGGAATTGCACCAACCCATTCTGGATCACATTTTTCAACTATGGGGTCCCCCAAATCTGGATCTGTTCGCAACATATCTGAACCGCAAATGCCTGGTCTACGCAAGTTGGCTTCCCCAACCAAAGTCATGCGGGAATGCCTTTTTGACGAACTGGTCAAAAATATATGCTTACGCTTTTCCACCAATACCTCTAGTCCCCACGGTTCTGCGGAAAATGAGGAAAGAACCCTGTCACATTATTCTTATAGCCCCCAGGTGGCCTCGACAAATCTGGTTCACGGAACTACTGCTCCTGTCTCAGTGCGACCCGATCATTCTTCGCCCTCTTCCAAATCTTCTGACCATGGAACACGGCCAAATTTGTCATCCCGATCCAGCATCTCTACGTTTAGCGGCGTGGAACCTGAGCACTATGAATTTGTAAATTTGGACATTCCTTTAGATTGTAGAGAAGTCTTGGCTAAGGCTAGAGCACCTTCAACTGTGAAAACATATAAACTCAAATGGAAAAGATTCTGTCTATGGTGCAATGAAGCTCAAGTACATCCTATACATTCCAAGCCAGAACAACTTTTGCCTTTCTTTTTGCACCTAGTGAAATCAGGCCTCTCGTACTCCACCCTTAAGGTTTTCCTAGCAGCAATCTCACGTTTCCGTCAAGATGGCTCTAACTCACTTTACTCGTCAAGAGTAATTCAACAATTTTTCAAGGGTCTTTTTCGAATGTTTCCTCCGATACGTCGGCCACCTCCACCTTGGCATCTAAACATTGTATTGGCACAGCTCATGAAACCACCATTTGAGCCAATCCATAAGGTCAGTCTCAAATATGTTACTTAGAAGACTTCTCTACTCCTGGCTCTTACATCCTCCCGCCGGGTTAGTGACTTGCAGGCGTTTACTACTAAACCACCTTTTCTTCAATTTACTAAAGACTCGGTCCTGCTCCGCACCAATCCGGCCTTTATCCCCAACATTTTTTCAAATCCTCAAACTCCTGCAGAGAAAACGCTTCATTCTTTGGATGTCAAGAGATGTCTTAAATGTTACCTTCAGAGAACAGCTACTATTCGTAAGAATGACCAACTCTTTGTGGCTTACAGACGAATGCGAAAGGGTCATCCGGTCACCAAACAAACTATAGCACGCTGGATATCTTCTACTATTGCCTTTTGCCATCAACAAGCGGGAAAACCACTTACATCAACCGTTCTAGCGCATTCCACCATGAAGGTTTCTTCTTCTACTGCGCTATTTGCTGGGGTGCCTCTTCAATACATCTGCAGAGCTGCAACATGGTCCAGCAGACACACCTTTACGAGACACTACTGTCTGGATGCTGCAGACAACACGGAAACTGCTGTGGGACAGGCAGTCCTTCGTAATCTTTTTAAATAAGGGGAGCCTCTGATGCTTCCCTCCTCCTGTATACAAGGTACATTTATTATTTATTTATTTATTTATTTATGTATATATTCTATTTTATATGCATATAGTCTTTTGCACTGGGTATTGCTATTGCTTTGATTCTTATGTACCTTGTATTATTCTGATATCACTGCTCACTACTCTTATTCAAGCATGTGAATATATGAAAGACACCCCAATACTGGAGAAGAACAAAAGTTACTTACCTGTAAACTGTGGTTCTCCAGTATTGGTGTCTTTCATAGATTCACATGCAACCCACCCACCTCCCCTCAGAGGCTCCCATCATGTATTTGACTTTTATGTCACTCTTGTGCTACGAAAATCTGAGGGCCTGAGCCTCTGGGGAGAAGGTTCTAGAGGGTGTGGACGCCTGATTGGCTGGATTTTGGACTAAAACATAATGACAGTAATATGTTATAGATGTGACAAGTTGTCTATACATAAAACTTCTATGGTTTTACTTTCTTTTATGCCTATTAGGCGTATCTTATTACTACATTGCTATGTTATGTACCATGGGACTCCCACTTCAACGCATGTGAAGCTATGAAAGACACCAATACTGGAGAACCACAGTTTACAGGTAAGTAACTTTTGTTTTTCTGCGGGCAGTGTGGTGTGGTTAGTGCTGTGTTCTGCAGGCAGTGTGCTGTGGGTAGTCTTGTGTTCTCCTGGCAGTGTGCTGTGGGTAGTCTTGTGCTCTGCTGGCAGTGTGCTGTGGGTAGTCTTGTGTTCTGCTGGCAGTGTGCTGTGGGTAGTCTTGTGCTCTGCTGGCAGCGTGCTGTGGGTAGTCTTGTGTTCTGCTGGCAGTGTGCTGTGAGTAGTCTTGTGCTCTGCTGGCAGTGTGCTGTGGGTAGTCTTGTGTTCTTCTGGCAGTTTGCTGTGGGTAGCCTTTTGCTCTGCTGGCAGTGTGCTGTGGGTAGTCTTGTGTTCTGCTGGCAGTGTGCTGTGGGTAGTCTTGTGTTCCGTGGGTAGGGTGCTTTGGGTAGTCTTGTGTTCTCCTGGCAGTGTGCTTTGGGTAGTCTTGTGCTCTGCTGGCAGTGTGCTGTGGGTAGTCTTGTGTTTTGCTGGCAGTGTGCTGTGGGTAGTCTTGTGTTCTCCTGGCAGTGTGCTGTGGGTAGTCTTGTGCTGTGCTGGCAGCGTGCTGTGGGTAGTCTTGTGCTCTGCTGGCAGTGTGCTGTGGGTAGACTTGTGTTCTGCTGGCAGTTTGCTGTGGGTAGCCTTTTGCTCTGCTGGCAGTGTGCTGTGGGTAGTCTTGTGTTCTGCTGGCAGTGTGCTGTGGGTAGTCTTGTGTTCCGTGGGTAGGGTTTTTTTGGGTAGTCTTGTGTTCTCCTGGCAGTGTGCTAAGGGTAGTCTTGTGTTCCGTGGGTAGGGTGCTGTGGGTAGTCTTGTGGTGTGCTGTGGGTAGTCGTGTGTTCTCCTGGCAGTGTGCTGTGGGTAGTCATGTGTTCTCCTGGCAGTGTGCTGTGGGTAGTCTTGTGTTCTCCTGGCAGTGTGCTGTGGGTAGTCTTGTGTTCTCCTGGCAGTGTGCTAAGGGTAGTCTTGTGTTCCGTGGGTAGGGTGCTGTGGGTAGTCTTGTGTTCTCCTGGCAGTGTGCTAAGGGTAGTCTTGTGTTCCGTGGGTAGGGTGCTGTGGGTAGTCTTGTGTTCTGCTGGCAGTGTTCTGTGGGTAGTCTTGTGTTCTCCTGGCAGTGTGCTGTGGGTAGTCTTGTGCTGTGCTGGTAGTGTGCTCTGGGTAGTCTTGTACTGTGCTGGCAGTGTGTTGTGGGTAGTCTTGTGCTCTGCTGGCAGTGTGCTGAGGGTAGTCTTGTGTTCTGCTGACAGTGTGCTGTGTGTAGTCTTGTGTTCTGCTGGCAGTGTTCTGTGGGTAGTCTAGTGTTCTCCTGGCAGTGTGCTGTGGGTAGGCTTGTGCTGTGCTGGTTGTGTGCTGTGGGTAGTCTTGTGCTCTGCTGGCAGTGTGCTGAGGGTAGTCTTGTGCTCTGCTGGCAGTGTGCTGTGGTTAGTCTTGTGCTCTGCTGGCAGTGTGCTGTGGATAGTCTTGTGTTCCATGGGTAGGGTGCTGTGGGTAGTCTTGTGTTCTCCTGGCAGTGTGCTGTGGGTAGTCTTGTGCTCTGCTGGCAGTGTGCTGTGGGTAGTCTTGTGCTCTGCTGGCAGTGTGCTGTGGGTAGTCTTGTTCTCTGCTGGCAGTGTGCTGTGGGTAGTCTTGTGCTCTGCTGGCAGTGTGCTGTGGGTAGTTTTGTGTTCCGTGGATAGGGTGCTGTGGGTAGTCTTGTGTTCTCCTGGCAGTGTGCTGTGGGTAGTCTTGTGTTCTCCTGGCAGTGTGCTGTGGGTAGTCTTGTGTACTGTGGGTAGTCTTGTGTTCTGTGGCAAAGGTGCTGACATCCGTCTCCGTTCGGTAGCGTGCTGTGGGCCAGGACCCTGGCGGGGTGCACAAGGTAACACCGTGTCACCTGCTCTGCAGAGGCAAACAGGACCGCCCGACCCGCCCCACAGCATGTGACCCGCCCCACAGCTTGTGACCCGCCAGGAGGCTGCTCAGACTCGCCGTGCACTCGCTGGGGCCCCTGCGCTGTGGTCTGTGTGCTGTGGTATGCAACGTTTCATAGGCACTGTGCTGAGGCCAGCCTCTCGGAGGGAGCCCCTCAGTTTACTCACTCACTCTGCGTGTTCTTGTCGTATCTCCCACACGGGTTTACTAGAGTGCTGCCGAGGGTGGGGGTGCAGTGAAGAGAGCCCCTACCGCCATCAAAGAACTGCACAGACACCACAGTGTGATCGCTGTTTAACGCTCTTTATCACGGCTCCCCAGGGACACTTTAGCGGGGCTGAAAGCGGGGGATAGAGGGTACACACACAATCCCGCCTGCAGCCCCCTGCCTCTGGTTCATCATGCAGCGCTCGCCCCCTCCCCCACACACCGCCGTCCTTTCCTGCAGCATTTGTCGCTACGCACACTCGCTGCGCGCGGCATCCGCGGTGACACACACCTCCTTATACACACTCACACAAAGACACACCCTGCAACACCTTCTCTACACACTGACACGTCCACAACCCGCCGACTCTCCTTTCCACACTCAGTCTCATCCTGCAGCACCCGTCCCGACACTGCACCCGCAGAGCCCCATGCACAGCACCCTCCTCTTTACACACTCACCAGTCCAACTCCGCAATATCTCCTTTCCCACACTTTCTCACCCCACAGCATCTCCTTCCCACAGTCTCACCTCACAGCATCTCCTTCCCCCCACAGTCTACCCCCACAGCCTACCCCCACAGCATCTCATTCACACAGTCTCACTCCACAGCATCTCCTTCCCACAGTCCCATCCAGCAGCATCTCCTTTCCCCCACAGTCTACCCCCACAGCATCTCCTTCACAGTCTACCCCCACAGCATCTCCTTCACAGTCTACCCCACAGCATCTCCTTCACAGTCTCACCCCACGTCATCTCCTTCCCCCCACAGTCTCACCCCACGGCACCTCCCCCCACACAGTCTCACCCCACGGCACCTCCCCCCACACAGTCTCACACCACAGCCTATCCTTCCCCACACATTCTCACCCCACGGCATCTCCTTCCCACACACAGTCTCACCCAACGGCACCTCCTTCCCCACACAGTCTCACCCCACAGCATATCCTTCCCCACACATTCTCACCCCACGGCATCTTCTTCCGACACACAGTCTCACCCCACAGCATATCCTTCCCCACACATTCTTACCCCACGGCATCTCCTTCCGAGACAGTCTCACCCAACAGTATCTCCTTCCCCACAGTCCCACTCCACAGCATCTCCTTCCCCACACAGTCTCACCCCACAGTTTCTCCTTCCCCACACAGTCTCACCCCACAGTTTCTCCTTCCCCACAGTCTCACCCCACAGTTTCTCCTTCCCCACACAGTCTCACCCCACTGCATCTCCCTCCCACAGTCCCATCCAGCAGCATCTCCTTCCCCACAAAGTCTCATCCCACAGTATCTCCTTCGCCTACAGTCTCACCCCACAGCAGCTCCTTCCCACAGTCTCATCCTGCAGCATCTCTTTCCCCACAAAGTCTCACCCCACAGTATCTCCTTCGCCTACAGTCTCACCCCACAGCATCTCCTTCCCACAGTCTCATCCTGCAGCACTCTTTCTCTACACATTCACACAGTACCATCGGCAGCAGCCTGCACTCTGCACACACTTCCCTCTGCAGCATCTGTCTGTCTCTGTCTGTGTCTCTCTCTGTACACATGCAACACACAAAGCTCCATACCGTATCATCCTCTTTTTTACACACCTGACAAAGTGCCATCCCGCTGCAAATCCTCTCCAGACACGGACACTGTCCCATCGCACAGCGTACAATCTCTGCACACTGATACTGTCCCATTCATCAGCATACCTCCTCTACCACTACTCACACCATCCCATCCTGCAGCCTACCTTTCCTACACACTCATCCGTCCCACCCCACAGCACACATTCTCTGCATACTGCCTCAGTCCCTCCTTGCAGCATCTCCTTCTCTACACATTCACACAGTGCTAGCATGCAGTGTCCTCTTTGGTTTGCACTTACACATACATTCCTCTGCATTTCCCTTTCTCTTTCCCCACACGCACACACAGTTCTATCCTGCATCACCCTTCTCCCTACACACGCACATTCCGCAGCATACCTTCTCCACATACTCACACCATACCATCAGACAGCATATGTTTTCACACACTCTCACAGTCCCATTCCACAACATAGACTTTCTTTACACTCAAACCGTCCCATCCCAGAGCATCCCTTATCTGCACAAAGACACAGTGCCATCCCACTAAATATGTTTTTTTAACTTACACAGTCCAACCACTGGCATACGTTTTCTAGGCATTCACACGCCCCATCCTGCAGCATACCTTCTATATGCAATCACACTGTCCCATCCTGCAGCATACCTTCTATATGCAATCACACTGTCCCATCCTGGAGCACACCTTCTATATGCAATCACACTGTCCCATCCTGCAGCATACCTTCTATATGCAATCACACTGTCCCATCCTGGAGCACACCTTCTTTATGCAATCACACTGTCCCATCCTGCAGCATACCTTCTATATGCAATCACACTGTCCCATCCTGCAGCATCCCTTCTATATGCAATTACACTGTCCCATCCTGCAGCATACCTTCTATATGCAATCACACTGTCCCATCCTGGAGCACACCTTCTATATGCATCCACACTGTCCTATATTTCAGCATACCTTTTTCACACTTACACCATCTATTCCCACAGCATACTTTCGCTACACACTGGCAGTACCATCCCACACCATACCTTCACTACATAATGACTCAGTCAGATCTTGCACAACCCTCTTCTCTACACACTAATAGTACAGAAGCCTCTTCTCTGCAGTCCCCCCCATGCTCTCTACACACACACAGTTCTTTTCTGCATCTCATTCCTCTATAGATAAGTACAGGGGCCCATCCCCATATTCCCTACGCACTCACACCACTCCCTACAGCATACATTCTCTAGGCACTCACACTGTTCCATCACACCGCATTCCTTTTATCACAGTTGCAATGTCCCATTTCTTGTAGCATACCTCTACTCACTGCCATAGACCCATCTCACAGCATACATTATGTACACACTGACAGTCCTATTCCACAGCATCATTCTCGACACACAGATAGTCACATCATACAGCACAGATTGTACACACACTTAGAAAGTCCCATCCCAGAACATACCTTTTCGAAACACTCACAGTCCCATCCCACAGCACACCTTTGCTACACACTACACTCAATCTGTGCCATCTTGCAGGAGACCTTATTTACACACCAACACAGTCCCATCTCACAACATACCTTCTGTACACTCTGACACAGTCCTATGTTGCATCATCTCATTCTTTACATAACCACAGTTCCATCACACAACTGCCTCTTCTCTGTGCACTTATATATACCTCTGCAGCTCCCCTTCTCACTCTCTACACACACACACAGTTCTATTCTGCACCACCCTCTTCTCCTTCCAATAACAGTCCCAAACAACAACATGCCTTCTCTAGACACTCACACGGGCCCATCATATAGAGCATACCTCCTCTAAACACTGACTGTTGGAAATGTGCTCTTTCTGCAGGGTCATCGCATTTGTTGTGCCTTTTTTCTGAACCCTATTTTTGTTGGCTATAGAACTCGATGCACCTTGCCCTTGCTAACTAACGGTAAAGTGCTTGTGCTCCTCCTTTCAACATGGTGAAACTGGCATACCCCCTACTTGGCATATTTAACTTATCTATAAGCCACCAATTTACGGTGCTCAAAGTGTACACAGGGCTGGTAAGTAAAGTGTCTCCAGTGGGCAGCAGCACTCATTGTGCCACCCACTGCAGTGACAATGCAACCTTGACAGCAGGTCTGTGACCAGTAGCTTAGTTTTGCAGGTTTAAACTGCAAATTAATTCAACCTTATCAAAATAACCCCTTTTGACAGGCCTAAAACCCTCCTTTAACCCCTTCAGTGCCCATGACGAGCTGGACTCGTCATGGGCCGCGGTGGCGCTGTGCCCATGACGAGTCCAGCTCGTCATAGACCCCGCCCGCTAATACAACGGCCGGCACAGGGCGGGGAAAGGGGCGGGCACTGAAGGGGTTAAAGATTTATAAGTCACTTTTAAGTAAGCCATGGCATGGGGTTGTATTCTTGTGGTAAACAATGAGAGAGCAAGGGAAATGCGGGGTGCGTCCGTTTCCCCAGTATAATGATAGACTAAACAAATGTGGACGAACCCACTATGTTGGTATGGCACAATCACTATTGTGGTTAGTACATGGACCCATTAGGTTGGTTTAAAAGACCCCTCACACAGCAACCTGGTTGGTGTCATGCATCATCATTGGGGTCCCGCCCGGGTGGCCGAATGCCCCCTGGTTGTGCTACGATGCCTGATTACAGCGGAGCTGGTGTGGTGTGAATGTGTGCTGTGACGTGAATTCTTCTTAACAAAACAAAGAGATCCACCTTAAAGGAGGTTCAAAAGAGTGTTACCTATCATGGTAGAGCGCACACAGTGTTTGCTTAAATACCCTTCACACACCAAAAGGGCCCATGGTGTCATGCTTCATCATAGGGATCTTCCCGCCCTGCTGCAGGACGGGGCGTGCTTCAACCTGCGACTAAGCGGGAGCACTGAGATTTGCAGTACCATGTGTAGTGTAGGGGTGGTGAGAGGAAGGGTCAAGAGTGAATGCGAGGAGTGAGTTAAAAAGTACCTGGCCTCGTGGACTTGACAAATTTTATTAGGTCGTTGAGGCTGGTGCTATTAAAAGGGGTGGTTTGAAGATGTCCTGCGTGTAATGTGCGGATACTCCTGATCAAGTCGACATGTTTTGAAGCATCAAGGCTTCTTCATCAGGACTGGGAATGATCCCTTCGGTACTCACGATGTAACTATTAAGATGTGAATAAATAGTGTGATATATACAGAATAGTGGAAAATGCAAAGTATCATGCACTTCACACAATACCCAATTGGTATTTCTAAATGTATATCTGAAAAAGAGAAGGCACAATTAGTAATACAACTGCACCTACCAATGTACAAACGCGTGTAGCCTGTAAATACAAGGTGCCTCAATGTGACTGTAGTGTTATTAGCCTTAGTTGTAACCTTGAATAAAAAGTGCTGTGACCTGTTGGAATAAACAAGGACGAACAAGACATACACACAGTAAACAGAAAACACACACTCTATATTGGCAATCATAAAAATGAGTAAGTATGCTGGTCAAATGCCATAAGGTTCATACATACGGGGATGTGTGGGAGACAATGCTCCATGAGCCTTTTGACGGGTGGGAAGCGGTTGCCACTGTACTCTGAATGGTATAAATAGAAGAAAAAAAGGGGGGGGGGTGGTTTTTAGTCCCAAAGTTAGGGGTTTAGTGAGATCCTGCTCAAAAAACCTAAGTTCCACCGGTTCCCTATACGGAATGTAGTGATCAACTCATCCTCGCTCAAGATAACGCCATCCCACGGCTCCGTGGTTTGTTTGAGTCCGCGGGGAAGCGCTCTTTTATATCGCAGATGATTGGCAAGTGTGTATCCTGCTCCACCACTAAAATACTAGGTTAGCGCTCCAGCACGTGAGACCACAGTGTACTATGTCATTTCCGGTTGGACGTTTGGATAAATACCAGCGGTCTAGTCTTCACAACGTCCCGGCAACCAGAAGTGTACGGCCGTAACTTCCGGGTCACATTTTTCACAGGTGCAATCAATGGAGATCTAATTGCCAATCATCTGCGATATAAAAGAGCGCTTCCCCACGGACTCAAACACACCACGGAGCCGCGGGATGACGTTATCTTGAGCGAGGATCAGTTGATCACTATGTGAGTACGGCATATCCGTATAGGGAATCGGTGGAACTTCGTTTTTTGAGCAGGATCTCACTAAACCCCTAACTTTTTCTTCTATTTATACCGTTCAGAGTACAGTGGCAACCCCTTCCCACCCGTCAAAAGGCTCATGGAGCATTGTCTCCCACACATCCCCGTATGTATGAACCTTATGGTATTTGTCCAGCATACTTACTCATTTTTCTGATTGCCAATATAGAGTGTGTGTTTTCTGTTTACTGTGTGTATGTCTTGTTTGTCCTTGTTTATTCCAACAGGTCACGACACTTTTTATTCAAGGTTACAACTAAGGCTAATAACACTACAGTCACATTGTGGCACCTTGTATTTACAGGCTACATGCGTTTGTACATTGGTAGGTGCTGTTGTATTACTAAGTGTGCTTTCTCTTTTTCAGACATACTTTTAGAAATACCAATTGGGTATTGTATGAAGTGCATGATACTTGGCATTTTCCACTATTCTGTATATATCACACTATTTATTCACATCTTGATAGTTACATAGTGAGTACCGAACGGATCATTCCCAGTCCTGATGAAGAAGCCTTGATGCTTCAAAACATGTCGACTTGATCAGGAGTATCCGCACATTGCACGCAGGACATCTCCGAACCACCCCTTTTAATAGCACCAGCCTCAATGACCTAATAAAATTTGTCAAGTCCACGAGGCCAGGTACTTTTTAACTCACTCCTCGCATTCACTCTTGACCCTTCCTCTCACCACCCTTACACTACACATAGTACTGCAAATCTCAGTGCTCCCGCGTAGTCGCAGGTTGAAGCACGCCCCGTCCTGCTGCAGGGCGGGAAGACCCCTATGATGAAGCATGACACCAAGGCCCCTTTTGGTGTGCGAGGGGGTATTTAAGCAAACACTGTGTGCGCCCTACCATGATAGGTAAGACCCTCTTTTGAACCTCCTTTAAGGTGGATCTCTTTGTTTTGTACAGAATTCTAGAGGAGGACATATCCACCTCCAGTGTCCACGCTAGACACAACCTCTTCACTCCCAATCTTGTTTTTTTGTAGTGAATTATTCTCAAAAATATCTCTTAGAGTCCTTGCCTGTAAACTTTATTAGTGGCGGCTCAGGATATTGTTAAAAAATGTGTGATGCAACTAGTAGGAAATTATTGTCCTTAGTTGACTATGTGAGTGGTCTACATGTTTTAGCCCGCGAAAAGGTATATGGTAGGGCTTTCTTCAGGACCGGTAGGTGAGGCTAGTGAGTGGCAAAGTGTTAAATGCCACGTGAAAAAACAGGTGAAATACCTACACACGCGCTAAGTGTCTACGTACTTACGGACACTTGTAAAAACCCGTGGGAGTAGAAAAGATAAGACAAGACATACATGTACATATTACTTTAAGCAACATAAAATGCTATCTTACGAAGGTGCTATAGTCATTGTCTGGATGACTAACAATAATTAAAAACAGTGGGTATGGTTAGGCTAGAAAATTTTCTTCTCCCACAGGTTTTTACAAGTGTCCGTAAGTACGTCGACACTTAGACCACACACTTTGACACTTTGACACTCACTAGCCTCAGCTACCGGTCCTGAACAAAGCCCCTACCATATACCTTTTCGCGGGCTGAAACATTTAGACCACTCACATAGTCAACTAAGGACAATCATTTCCTACTAGTGGCACCACACATTTCTTAACCATATCCTGAATAAAGTTTACAGGCAAGGACTCTCAGAGATATTTTTAAGAATAATTCACGTCACATCACACATTCACACCACACCAGCATCGTAGCACAACCGGGGGGCATACGGCCACCCGGTTGGGACCCCAATGATGAAGCATGACACCAACCAGGTTGGTGTGTGAGGGGTCTTTTAAACAAACCTAATGGGTCCATGTACTAACCACAATAGTGATTGTACCATACCAACATAGTGGGTTTGTCCACATTTGTTTAGTCTCCCGTTGTATTCTTGTGCCCATGACAGGATGGCATTGTGGGCTGGGCCCAAAGACTTCCTTAACCCCTTGCGTGCGTGCATTGGCCAACGCCCGTCGCGAGCACTACCTCGGTAGTGCTGCGCACGAATATGCCTCCTTATCCCGCATTCTTTTTTTCCGCAGGGAATCACAACGCGGTCGGTACAACAAACGCGATGTGATTCCGCATACCATTACTCCGCAAGTCGGAACAACGACTTACGGAGGGGGGGTCGCTGGATATTGGAATAGTACAATTTACTATTCCAACTCCAGTCTGTGCGGACACTAGGGAAGGTGTTGGATTTTATATCCAACACCTTCCTCCCCCCCCGCAAGTCTTTGTTCCGACTTGCGGAGTAATGGTATGCGGAATCACAACGCAGCCGCTGTAACGACCGCGTTGTGATTCACTGCAGAAAAAAAGTTTCATTGTAAACATCGTTTACCGCTGCGCACGTCCGTTGGCCGACACGGCCCCTCCCGCGCAATAAATCACCCGCACCGCAGCGGAATTTACGCCGCGGTTAACGGGTTAACTTCCAAAAGGGCTACCCTGTCACAGGCAGATATAGCTAACACTCAGAACTGCACCTTTAGTTTATCCCTCCAGCCAGACTGGCCTCCATCACAGTGGGCCTCTTGTTGACATCACAGTGTCAGAACCTGCTGATGTGTCAAGTTTTGCTTGACAGGTCTGCTGTTTTTTCCATATAACATTGGGGGAACACTTCAAAGGAGGGAAACAGAAAGCCAGAACAATTTGTGTATATCCACTGGTTGTTAAAAGCTCAGCTTTGTCCTGTCAGATTTCTGTCTTGAGTTTGATGGGGCTACAGAGATTGCCTAAAACTGGATTTCAGTGTTAGATGTGGGAAGACACTAGGATTACCATAGAACTCTTTCTGCATACAGCCCCAGCATTCAGAGCCCAGGTTTAGTGTGGCTAAAGACTTTGACAATCTTAAAAATGCCCCAAGTGCATAGGATTAGCCCCGGGCACCTTTGGCCCATTGGTTAGGGCTTTCCCATGGGTCATTTCCTTCCACAAGCACATGCTGGCATAAATGTTACATCACTAGGCACCCTCTTCAGAACACTCCTAGACTTGCAGAAGATAAGACGGGAGCTGAACCTGCTGTCTGAGACATAAGAAGAGCCTAGAAGAATGGACTTGCTCTCCTCTTTGTACCCAGGACAAAAAAGTGGACTCCAAGGGTCATACGATTAAACTCCTGTTAAATCTACAGGGACACACCAAGCTACCAGAGGCCTTTCCCAACAACTGCACAGCTAACCAGTGGCAAATGGACCTGGATTAGACCCTACTGGTGGCCGCTGCCTGCCACCCTGTGAGTCTCTAATTGCCTCTCCTAAGGTCCTTAAGGACTTTAGCAGTGTACTCCTGTGGTGGATTTGGACATAAAGAATTACAGTCAGAAGTCTTTGACCAAGAAGAACCTGCTTAGAGTATCCAGCCCATTCTCCATCGCAGTCAACATCAAATTGCACCTAGGTCTTGTTCTACACTCTACAGCAACAATTGACTGTCATTGGCACTTTGTGCTTCTTGGCACTATTGCTACTTAAAACTTTAAAAATTCATATCTCTGTTTCCCCTTAATGGATGCTTGTTATTTTCATGTCATGTTGTTTACTAAATTCCCTCAAATTTTCAAATCTATTTTGGGATTTTAATTGTTTTGCATTTTGTCTTTATTGCTGTATTAGTACTGCATAAATACTTAACACATTGGCCCAAGCTAAGTCAGCCTGCTCTATGCCATTGCTACAAGGGGGTTGCTCAGACTTATTTAGTGACATTACTGGTTTACTCAGCCAAGGATTATGATTATTTCTTGAGGTGGGTACCTACTACCCTCAATTAATTTCCCAATTTCTTACACCGGCACATAGCCATACCGCAGCATTCCTTCAATACATAGTCACACCGTCCCATCCTGCAGAATACCTTCTCTACCTACTGGCACAATCCCATACCCAGCATACATTCTCTGCACACTGACAGAGTCCCATCTTGCCGCAACCCGCACTCACACTGTCCCATTGTGCTGCAGAATTTTTTTCTATATGTACTCACACATCCCTCTGCAGCACCCTTTAACTTCTCTACATACATGGAGTTTCTTCCTGCATCACCCACTTGTTTACACACTGACAGTCTTATTCCCACAGCATAACTTCTCCACTCACTGCACTCACTGACACGTTCCATCCTGCAACATCTTTTTTCACAATTCTCATTCCACAGCATTTTTCTACACTCTCACACCATCCCATCCCATAGCATACCTTCCCTCGACTGTAACAATATCCCGTCCTGCAGCACCTCTTTTTCACAACCTTACACAGCCCTATTCCATAGCATGCGTTCTCTACACCTGACCAGTGCTATCCCACAGAATGGATTCAATACACTCACACCCTACATCATACAACAGATATTTATTACACACTGATAGAGTCGTATGCCACAGCATACCTTTCCTACACACTCTAGTCCCACCCCTCAGCATACCTTCTCTGTGCACAGGGTGCCATCCTGCAGCATCCTCTTTTCTACACAGTGCCATTCCATAGCATACCTTCTCTACGCACTCTGTGCCATCCTGCAGAATCCCCTTTTCTTCACAGTGCCGTCCCATAGCATCTCCGAGCTCAGCCAGTTTTATCCAGCAGCATCCCTTCTTCATACTAACACAGTCCAATCAGGAAGCACACTCTGCCTGTCACACCCAGCACAATCCTATCAGCATCCCCTTCCACTCGTGTTCTAAGCAGCCCTGCACACGAGTCTCACTGCGCAGCATACACCTTTATACATATTCACACAACCCTTTCCTACATCATTCCCTCCTGTACACACCCATACAGTGCTATCAGTTCTCCACACTCCTACTCATAGTACCATCCTGCATCTTCCCTTTATCTACACATCGACCCATTCTGTGTCTCCCCCTTCCCTAGAGCTCACACACTCCGTCTCCTTTTAAGAACTCACACAAACCCATCCTGTGACTTCCTCCTTCTCTACGCACACACACAGTGCTAGCCTGCACCATCACCTTCTGTACACACACAGTGTTATCCTGCACCATCACCTTCTCTACACACACATTGCTATCCTTCACCATCACCTTCTGTACACACAGTGCTATCCCGCACCATCACATTCTGTACACACACAGTGCTATTCTGCACCATCACTTTCTCTACATACACAGTGCTATCCTGCATCATCCCCTTCTCTATACACAGTGCTATCCCGCACCATCACCTTCTGTACACACACAGTGATATCCTGCACCATCACCTTCTCTACACACACAGTGCTATCCTGTACCATCACCTTCTCTACACACACAGTGCTATCCTGCATCACCACCTTACACAGAGCTATCCTGCATCATCACCTTTCACAGTGCTATCCTGCATCCTCACCTTACGCAGTGCTCTCCTGCATCATCACCTTAAACAGAGCTATCCTGCATCACTACCTTCTCTATACACTCAGTGCTATCTGGCATCATTACCTTATACAGAGCTATCCTGCATCATCGCCTTATACAGAGCTATCCGGCATCATCACCTTACACAGAGCTATCTGGCATCATCACCTTACACAGAGCTATCCTGCATCACCACCTTACACAGAGCTATCCTGCATCATCACCTTACACAGAGCTATCCTTCAGTACCACCTTACACAGAGCTATCTTGCATCACCACCTTACACAGAGCTATCCTGCATCACCACCTTCTCTACACACACACTGCTATTCTGCATCATCACCTTACACAGTGCTATCCTGCATCATTCCCTTCTGTACACACACAGTGCTATCCTGCACCATCACCTTCTGTATATCCTGCAACATCACCTTCTCTACACACACAGTGCTATCCTGCATCATTCCCTTCTCTACAAACGCAGTGCTATCCTGCATCATCACCTTTCACAGTGCTATCCTGCATCATCACCTTTCACAGTGCTATCCTGCATCATCACCTTTCACAGTGCTATCCTGCATCATCACCTTTCACAGTGCTATCCTGCATCATCACCTTAAACAGAGCTATCCTGCATCACCACCTTCTCAGCAGACGCAGTGCTATCCTGCATCATCACCTTACACAAAGCTATCCTGCATCACCACCTTCTCAGCAGACGCAGTGCTATCCGGCATCACCACCTTACACAGAGCTATCCTGCATCATTACCTTACACAGAGCTATCCTGCTTCACCACTTTTTCAGCAGACGCAGTGCTATCCTGCATCATCACCTTACACAGGGCAATCCTGCATCACTACCTTCTCTATACACACAGTGCTTCCCGGCATCATCACCTTACACAGAGCTATCCGGCATCATCACTTTACACAGAGCTATCCGGCATCATCACATTACACAGAGCTATCCTGCATCATCACCTTACACAGAGCTAGCCGGCATCACCACCTTACACAGAGCTATCCTGCATCACCACCTTACACAGAGCTATCCTGCATCATCACCTTACACAGAGCTATCCTGCATCATCACCTTACACAGAGCTAACCTGGATCACCACGTTACACTGAGCTATCTTGCATCATCACCTTACACAGAGCTATCTTGCATCATCACTTTACACAGAGCTATCCTACATCACCACCTTACACAGAGCTATCTTGCATCACCACCTTACACAGAGCTATCCTGCATCACCACCTTCTCAGCAGACGCAGTGCTATCCTGCGGTACAAAAGGGGGTGGTGATGGACGGAGCATCAGAACCAATCAAACACTCACACCCAGTCAACAGATCTGGGTTTGATCCATCACCGTTCTTTAGCCCACTCTGCCACCCCAGTTCAGACATGGCCATATGCAAATCAGTCTGACCCTGTGCCTCAGGGAACAGTCCAGCCCGAACTGCCAAGCCATGCCTTCCCTGGACCGGAAACAAGCTTCCTAGGACTGGTTTCTGGCATTTCAGCCGTCTTCAGCCAGGAATGTATGACATTGTTCTGCATTCTGTCCATCAATTGTTGTTTTTGCATTTGTCACCCCGAGTGGGAAGGGTATGCTCAGACGTGAGTCCCGTGCTCTCCATGCCACTGGAATCAAGCTATCCTGGCTGACGAGGGCTGAAAGCCCGAAACCGGTCCTAGGATGCTTGTTTCCAGTCCAGGGAGGACCTGGCTTGGCAGTTCGGGCTGGACTGTTCCCATGGGGCACAGGGTCAAGACTGATTTGCATATGGCTGGGTTCAAACTGGAATGGCATGGTGAGCAAAAAAACGATGGATTTAGGCCCAGATCTCTGTACTGGGGTGAATGTAGGACATTGTTCTGCATTCTGTCCATCAATTGTTGTTTTTGCATTTGTCACCCCGAGTGGGAAGGGTATGCTCAGACGTGAGTCCCGTGCTCTCCATGCCACTGGAATCAAGCTATCCTGGCTGACGAGGGCTGAAAGCCCGAAACCGGTCCTAGGATGCTTGTTTCCAGTCCAGGGAGGACCTGGCTTGGCAGTTCGGGCTGGACTGTTCCCATGGGGCACAGGGTCAAGACTGATTTGCATATGGCTGGGTTCAAACTGGAATGGCATGGTGAGCAAAAAAACGATGGATTTAGGCCCAGATCTCTGTACTGGGGTGAATGTATGACATTGTTCTGCATTCTGTCCATCAATTGTTGTTTTTGCATTTGTCACCCCGAGTGGGAAGGGTATGCTCAGACGTGAGTCCCGTGCTCTCCATGCCACTGGAATCAAGCTATCCTGGCTGACGAGGGCTGAAAGCCCGAAACCGGTCCTAGGATGCTTGTTTCCAGTCCAGGGAGGACCTGGCTTGGCAGTTCGGGCTGGACTGTTCCCATGGGGCACAGGGTCAAGACTGATTTGCATATGGCTGGGTTCAAACTGGAATGGCATGGTGAGCAAAAAAACGATGGATTTAGGCCCAGATCTCTGTACTGGGGTGAATGTATGACATTGTTCTGCATTCTGTCCATCAATTGTTGTTTTTGCATTTGTCACCCCGAGTGGGAAGGGTATGCTCAGACGTGAGTCCCGTGCTCTCCATGCCACTGGAATCAAGCTATCCTGGCTGACGAGGGCTGAAAGCCCGAAACCGGTCCTAGGATGCTTGTTTCCAGTCCAGGGAGGACCTGGCTTGGCAGTTCGGGCTGGACTGTTCCCATGGGGCACAGGGTCAAGACTGATTTGCATATGGCTGGGTTCAAACTGGAATGGCATGGTGAGCAAAAAAACGATGGATTTAGGCCCAGATCTCTGTACTGGGGTGAATGTATGACATTGTTCTGCATTCTGTCCATCAATTGTTGTTTTTGCATTTGTCACCCCGAGTGGGAAGGGTATGCTCAGACGTGAGTCCCGTGCTCTCCATGCCACTGGAATCAAGCTATCCTGGCTGACGAGGGCTGAAAGCCCGAAACCGGTCCTAGGATGCTTGTTTCCAGTCCAGGGAGGACCTGGCTTGGCAGTTC
Organism: Triturus cristatus; assembly: GCF_964204655.1. Taxonomy (NCBI): domain Eukaryota; kingdom Metazoa; phylum Chordata; class Amphibia; order Caudata; family Salamandridae; genus Triturus; species Triturus cristatus. Next base: position 266,590,739 of record NC_140590.1, read on the forward strand.
GGGCTGGACTGTTCCCATGGGGCACAGGGTCAAGACTGATTTGCATATGGCTGGGTTCAAACTGGAATGGCATGGTGAGCAAAAAAACGATGGATTTAGGCCCAGATCTCTGTACTGGGGTGAATGTATGACATTGTTCTGCATTCTGTCCATCAATTGTTGTTTTTGCATTTGTCACCCCGAGTGGGAAGGGTATGCTCAGACGTGAGTCCCGTGCTCTCCATGCCACTGGAATCAAGCTATCCTGGCTGACGAGGGCTGAAAGCCCGAAACCGGTCCTAGGATGCTTGTTTCCAGTCCAGGGAGGACCTGGCTTGGCAGTTCGGGCTGGACTGTTCCCATGGGGCACAGGGTCAAGACTGATTTGCATATGGCTGGGTTCAAACTGGAATGGCATGGTGAGCAAAAAAACGATGGATTTAGGCCCAGATCTCTGTACTGGGGTGAATGTATGACATTGTTCTGCATTCTGTCCATCAATTGTTGTTTTTGCATTTGTCACCCCGAGTGGGAAGGGTATGCTCAGACGTGAGTCCCGTGCTCTCCATGCCACTGGAATCAAGCTATCCTGGCTGACGAGGGCTGAAAGCCCGAAACCGGTCCTAGGATGCTTGTTTCCAGTCCAGGGAGGACCTGGCTTGGCAGTTCGGGCTGGACTGTTCCCATGGGGCACAGGGTCAAGACTGATTTGCATATGGCTGGGTTCAAACTGGAATGGCATGGTGAGCAAAAAAACGATGGATTTAGGCCCAGATCTCTGTACTGGGGTGAATGTATGACATTGTTCTGCATTCTGTCCATCAATTGTTGTTTTTGCATTTGTCACCCCGAGTGGGAAGGGTATGCTCAGACGTGAGTCCCGTGCTCTCCATGCCACTGGAATCAAGCTATCCTGGCTGACGAGGGCTGAAAGCCCGAAACCGGTCCTAGGATGCTTGTTTCCAGTCCAGGGAGGACCTGGCTTGGCAGTTCGGGCTGGACTGTTCCCATGGGGCACAGGGTCAAGACTGATTTGCATATGGCTGGGTTCAAACTGGAATGGCATGGTGAGCAAAAAAACGATGGATTTAGGCCCAGATCTCTGTACTGGGGTGAATGTATGACATTGTTCTGCATTCTGTCCATCAATTGTTGTTTTTGCATTTGTCACCCCGAGTGGGAAGGGTATGCTCAGACGTGAGTCCCGTGCTCTCCATGCCACTGGAATCAAGCTATCCTGGCTGACGAGGGCTGAAAGCCCGAAACCGGTCCTAGGATGCTTGTTTCCAGTCCAGGGAGGACCTGGCTTGGCAGTTCGGGCTGGACTGTTCCCATGGGGCACAGGGTCAAGACTGATTTGCATATGGCTGGGTTCAAACTGGAATGGCATGGTGAGCAAAAAAACGATGGATTTAGGCCCAGATCTCTGTACTGGGGTGAATGTATGACATTGTTCTGCATTCTGTCCATCAATTGTTGTTTTTGCATTTGTCACCCCGAGTGGGAAGGGTATGCTCAGACGTGAGTCCCGTGCTCTCCATGCCACTGGAATCAAGCTATCCTGGCTGACGAGGGCTGAAAGCCCGAAACCGGTCCTAGGATGCTTGTTTCCAGTCCAGGGAGGACCTGGCTTGGCAGTTCGGGCTGGACTGTTCCCATGGGGCACAGGGTCAAGACTGATTTGCATATGGCTGGGTTCAAACTGGAATGGCATGGTGAGCAAAAAAACGATGGATTTAGGCCCAGATCTCTGTACTGGGGTGAATGTATGACATTGTTCTGCATTCTGTCCATCAATTGTTGTTTTTGCATTTGTCACCCCGAGTGGGAAGGGTATGCTCAGACGTGAGTCCCGTGCTCTCCATGCCACTGGAATCAAACTATCCTGGCTGACGAGGGCTGAAAGCCCGAAACCGGTCCTAGGATGCTTGTTTCCAGTCCAGGGAGGACCTGGCTTGGCAGTTCGGGCTGGACTGTTCCCATGGGGCACAGGGTCAAGACTGATTTGCATATGGCTGGGTTCAAACTGGAATGGCATGGTGAGCAAAAAAACGATGGATTTAGGCCCAGATCTCTGTACTGGGGTGAATGTATGACATTGTTCTGCATTCTGTCCATCAATTGTTGTTTTTGCAGTGCTATCCTGCATCACCACCTTACACAGAGCTATCCTGCATCATCACCTTACACAGAGCTATCCGGCATTATCCCCTTAAACAGAGCTATCCTGCATCACCACCTTACATAGAGCTATCCGGCATCATCACCTTACACAGAGCTATCCTGCATCACCACCCTACACAGAGCTATCCAGCATCATCACCTTACTCAGAGCTATCCTTCATCATTGCCTTACACAGAGCTATCCTGCATCATCACCTTACACAGAGTTATCCTGTCCTGCATCATCACCTTACACAGAGCTATCCTGCATCAACACCTTACACAGAGCTATCCTGCATCAACACCTTACACAGAGGTATCCTGCATCACCACCTTACACAGAGCTATCCGGCATCATCACCTTACACAGAGCTATCCGGCATCATCACCTTACGCATAGCTATCCTGCATCATCACCTTACACAAAGCTATCCTTCACTACCACCTTACACAGAGCTATCTTGCATCACCACCTTACACAGAGCTATCCTGCATCCCCACCTTACAAAGAGCTATCCTGCATCACCACCTTACAAAGAGCTATCCTGCATCACCACCTTACATAGAGCTATCCTGCATCACTACCTTACTCAGAACTATCCTGCATCACCACCTTCTCAGCAGCTGCAGTGCTATCCTGCATCATCAACTTACACAGAGCTATCCGGCATCATCACCTTACGCAGAGCTATCCGGCATCATCACCTTACGCAGAGCTATCCTGCATTACCACCTTACACAGAGCTATCCTGCATCATCCCCTTCTGTATATCCTGCAATATCACCTTCTCTACACACACAATGCTATCCTGCACCATCACCTTCTCTGCACACACAGTGCTATCCTGCATCATCCCCTTCTCTACAAAGGCAGTGCCATCCTGCATCATCACCTTTCACAGTGCTATCCTGTATCATCACCTTACACAGAGCTATCCTGCATCACCACCTTCTCAGCAGACGCAGTGCTATCCGGCATCACCACCTTACACAGAGCTATCCTGCATCACCACCTTACACGGAGCTATCCTACATCACCACCTTACACAGAGCTATCCTACATCACCACCTTACACAGAGCTATCTTGCATCACCACCTTACACAGAGCTATCCTGCATCATAACCTTAAACAGAGCTATCCTACATCACTACCTTCTCAGCAGACGCAGTGCTATCCTGCATCACCAACTTACACAGAGCTATCCAGCATCATCACCTTACATAGAGCTATCCGGCATCATCACCTTACACAGAGCTATCCTGCATCACCACCCTACACAGAGCTATCCAACATCATCACCTTACACAGAGCTATCCTACATCACTACCTTCTCAGCAGACGCAGTGCTATCCTGCATCACCACCTTACACAGAGCTATCCGGCATTATCCCCTTACACAGAGCTATCCGGCATTATCCCCTTACACAGAGCTATCCTTCATCGTCTCCTTACACAGAGCTATCCTGCATTATCACCTTACACAGAGCTATCTTCCATCATCATCTTGCATCATCACCTTACACAGAGCTATCCTGCATCACCAACTTACACTGAGCTATCCTGTCCTACATCATCACCTTACACAGAGCTATCCTGCATCATCGCCTTACACAGAGCTATCCTGCATCACCACCTTCTCTACACACACACAGTGCTATCCTGCATCATCACCTTACAGAGAGCTATCCTGCATCACCACTTTCTCAGCAGACGCGGTGCTATCCTGCATCATCACCTTACACAGAACTATTCTACATCACCACCTTACACAGAGCTATCCTGCATCACCACCTTACACAGAGCTATCCTGCATCACCACCTTACACAGCTATCCGGCATCATCACCTTACAATGAGCTATCCTGCATCATCACCTTACACAGAGCTATCCGGCATCATCACCTTACGCATAGCTATCCTGCATCACCACCTTACACAGAGCTATCCTGCATCACCACCTTACACAGAGCTATCCTGCATCACCACCTTACACAGAGCTATCCTGCATCATCGCCTTACACAGAGCTATCCTGCATCACCACCTTCTTTACACACATAGTGCTATCCTGCATCATCACCTTACAGAGAGCTATCCTGCATCACCACCTTCTCAGCAGACGCAGTGCTATCCTGCATCATCACCTTACACAGAGCTATCCTGCATCACCACCTTACACAGAGCTATCCTGCATCACCACCTTACGCAGAGCCATCCTGCATTACCACCTTACGCAGAGCCATCCTGCATCACCACCTTACACAGAGCCATCCTGCATCACCACCTTACACAGAGCTATCCTGCATCATCACCTTACACAGAGCTATCCTGCATCACCACCTTCTCAGCAGACGCAGTGCTATCCTGCTTCACTACCTTCTCAGGAGACGCAGTGCTATCCTGCATCATCACCTTGCACAGGGCAATCCTGCATCACTACCATATAACATTCCTTAGCACACATCTTATCAGTTATTGAAGTGACTTTAGTACATGGTGTAAACCGTGAGTACAAACATGAATAATGGACACTTAGTGGTTCTTCACTCTTCTATCAAGTTTCATTTAATAAATGCAAGCCTAGGCTATTGCGGGTCCGCGATATGCGGCGGTGGCCACCAAATACCGTTTTATACAATTCAAGTACCTACACAGGGCGTATTACACTCGGCACCGCCTCTGGCGCATGAATTTAATTGAGTCCCCCACATGTCTCAGATGCGGCGACGGCGACGGCACCTTCATACACACGGTGTGGGATTGTGGTTGGTTGCGCCCGTTCTGGGCTGCGGTCCTGTCGTGCTTGGGGGGGGGGGTGCTGGTTTGGGAGCTACCCCTCGATCCCCGGTTAACACTCTTACACTGTACTGAGGAGATAGGGGGCAATATCTATAAGCGGCACCTCCTGTTTCTGGGTTTAACGCTGGCTAAGCGAGATATTGCCCAACACTGGAAGTCATCTACCCCGCCCCCAGTTCAGGCCTGGAAGAAGGCATTGGATCGCTGTATGTCCGCGGAAGAGGCAGTCTTCTTGGCAAGGGGCTGTCCGAACAAGCATAGTAAAGTCTGGAAGAGATGGGCCCGCTATCGGGGCATCGTCTTATCCTTGCGTGCGGGCGCAGAGACATTGGACCCGATAGAAAGACTGATCAGAGCCCCGGTAGTCACCCATCCGAGGCCCCAAGAACTTTGAGCTGCAGGAGGGTAGCCGGAATATGGAACAGGAACTGATGGGAAATGTTAAATGTGCATGCTGGGCAGTGGGTTGGTGTGATGTGCGGGAGGGGGGGAGGGGTTGTGGGTCTGATGTTCCGCAGACCAGGGGGGGGCTGAACAGGGATACTAATTCTCACTCTTCCGATATCCGTTTTGGTACTATGTATGGGGACGAGTTCCCCGGTGTCCTTAAAATGCCAATAAAGTCTGTTGTCAAAAAATAAATGCAAGTCTGAAGAGTAGTCCTCTACAGCCAACACGTGTTTCGTCGTAAATGAGTGATAGTCCCACGACTTTTTCAAGGCTGTATAATTGTGAAAATACAAAACCAATATTTGTTTTAGGGAATCTAACCCTAATCATCATTCCATATGTTTTGCTATAAGAGACAATAACATAGTGCCTCATGCAAACGGTGGGATACAGTCAACCACTTCCAAAATGAAGCAATATTAACAGAAAATACCACTGTGTGAATACAGTGAGACTATGACTCAAACCCAGATGGAGAGACCTAGTATGAATGTGTGGAAGAGGTATTGCGCCGCGGCCAGGGCGACTGACTCTGGAATCTGGGGATCACGGTTCGATCCCCGGCGCCAGATAAGCCCAGCACCATGTGACTCTGGGCAGTAGCTTGCTTAATCTTCCCGACGGCCCCCAGCGCCTAGAGACCCTTGCGGGTGATTGTTCGCGCTTTACAAAAAAAATGTGGATGTGGACAGTTCAGAAAGAAATTCCGGTGTATATAATTAACTAATTTTTCATTAAGTATATAAGAATTATAAAAGCAAAGAATAGATAAGGATATGGGAATATTTAGTATTGTGGTGGGCGTGTAAAAAGAAACACAAATAATAATAAGAGTGATAAGGGTGAATATATCTAAGTTATGGTTATATTTGTTGAAAAATGTATTATAAATACCTAGTTAATGCGAACAAAGAATTCTGTGAGAAAAGGGTAAAATGAGCGCAAATTATGAATTATCTTACGTAAAATTAAATTGACATCAAAGGTAATAATGACATCGGTAGTTATATTAAAGTTGTACCTACTATAGATGTGGTGATAATTCCAAACCACATAGGGTTTCTGGGGGGGTGACGTCAATGTAGAGCGATATAAAGGTCTTGGTGTAAGAATCTTCTCAGATCTAAAAGAAAATGTGGTGTGTATGTTGGCTATGTTGATAATATATGAGTTTCTGTGAATTATATATACCACAAGTATCCTAATAGCGATCAAAACGGTCGCTTGGGGCAGAATCCAAATGTGAATCTGCTCAAATTGTTCAATTTGAAGCTGTCCTAAATGACTAACTAAGTGTTCTAATCGCTGTGATTTAATATATATCGCGGGTGTATGACCAAGAGATAAAGAATTATTCTGACGTCTTAGTTGTTGCCTGAAAATATGAACATGGCGTAGCATGCATTGCCATGATAATAGTATAATTTAATCATACATGCTAGTCAAAGTGCGAGTCGGTTGACTATTTGGCAAAGAGCTATGTGTGCAATTGCAATATCAAATATTTATCAAACAAACGTAAAAAAACAAGAACGCGAGTCTAAACAAATGGAGCAAATACAAAGCGTGCGAGCTGAACGGTCCATTAGGATCGTAAACGGCAAAGTAAAGTCGGTTACCGTGGTTGGCAGCTAAGAGATGACAAATCTCTAACAATGTTTAAAAGTTGACGAGAGCAGTATCTTACGTCTTACCTCGTCGTGTACATCATCCCCTTCTGTACACACACAGTGCTATCCTGCACCATCACCTTCTCTGCACACACAGTGCTATCCTGCATCATCCCCTTCTCTACAAACACAGTGCTATCCTGCATCATCACCATACACAAAGCTATCCGGCATCATCACCTTACACAGAGCTATCCTGCATCACCACCTTACACAGAGCTATCCTGCATCATCATCTTACACAGAGCTATCCTGCTTCACTACCTTCTCAGGAGACGCAGTGCTATCCTGCATCATCACCTTACACCGGGCAATCCTGCATCACTACCATCTCTATACACACAGTGCTATCCGGCATCATCACCTTACACAGAGATATCCTGCTTCTTCACCTTACACAGAGCTATCCGGCATCATCACCTTACACAGAGCTATCCTGCATCACCACCTTACAGAGAGCTATCCTGCATCATCACCTTACTGGTCCATCCTGCCCTTGGTCACTGGCTAGTGACCGAGACTCTGTTCCCTCTGCTTTCAGGTTCCTTCCATCCTAGATCCAGGCTTGGATCTCTTCAGACACTTCTCCTCTTCACGGCAGCAGCAGTTCTTTGAAGGCTTCCATTGCAATCGACGACGCGACCCGACACCAAAAGACACTTATGCACCCGGCTTCCCTGGGTGAGGTAACTCGAGTACTCCAGTGCTCCCGTGGGTGCTAGCCCTAGAACTTCTTAAGTCCAAAAGGGTTTGGTCCTGACTCGATTCTAAGTGTCCCTAATCTTTAAATTTCCAACCGCGACATTGCCCATAGAAGCTAAAAGGGACCCACTGCATACAGTCCCCGTGGGTCCCCTGTGTCACTACCTTGGGTGGTTCCTTGGGGTCCCAGTGATTCTACAGGCTTTAGGCCTTGTGTCTATTCCAGTCGTGGTTCTTATACCACTTTTTTGGTATATGGTTTGGTACGCCCCTAGGGCTCAAACGTGTATTTGTGCTATTACTGATACTTGCTAACTTGTAAACAAAGAACTTCGAACTCCAGTCTCATAAAGAGACTAGAGGGGTGTGTTCTATCTTAAATACATATATTTTTAATATATACCTGGTGTGGTCGTCCTTTCATTTGATCATTCAAGAGATTATAGACTTGTAAAACAAGCTGCTTTACATTCCTTCAAGACTTAGCCTGAAGGCTGCTCTCCATAGCTACCACTAGGATAGCTTTCAATAAAGGTTGTCTTTAACCAATCACCATAAGGTGTTGTTTGGACTGATACAAGGTGCCCACTAGAACTAGTGGACAGCATATATCAGGCCACCTTCTCACAATTCCCTTCTCTACACATGCAGTGCTACCCTGCATCATCACCTTACAAAGCGAGCTATCCTGCATCACCACCTTACACAGAGCTATCCTGCATCACCACTTTACACAGAGCTATCCTGCATCACCACTTTACACAGAGCTATCCTGCATCACCACCTTACACAGTGCTATCCCGCATCATCACCTTACACAGTGCTATCCCGCATCATCACCTTACACAGTGCTATCCTGCATCATCCCCTTCTCTACACACGCAGTGCTATCCTGCATTATCACCTTACACAGAGCTATCCTGCATCATCGCCCTACACAGCGCGATCCTGCATCACCACCTTACACAGAGCTATCTGGCATCATCACCTTACTCAGAGCTATCCTGCATCATCACCTTACACAGAGATATCCTGCATCCTCACCTTACACAGAGCTTCCTGCATCCTCACTTTACAAAGAGCTATCTTGCATCATCACCTTACACAGAGTTATCCTGCATTATCACCTTACACAGAGCTATCCTGCATCACCACCTTCTCAACACACACAGTGCTATCCTGCATCATCACCTTACATAAAGCTATCCTGCATCACCACCTTACACAGAGCTATCCTGCATCATCACCTTACATAGTGCTATCCTGCATCACCACCTTACAGAACTATCCTGCATCATCACCTTAAAGAAAGTTATCCTGTATCACCACCTTTTCAGCAGACACAGTGCTATCCTGCATCATCACCTTACAGTCCCACCCTGCATCATCACCTTCTCTACACCCACAGTGCTGTCCTGCATCATAACCATCACCTTCTCTACACACACAGTGCTCTCCTGCATCATCACCTTACACAGAGCTATCCTGCATCATCACCTTACAGAGCTATCCTGCATCACCACCTTCTGTACACGCACAGTGCTACCCTGCATCATTACCATCTTTTTCTGTACACATCCATACAGTCCCACCCTGTATCATCCCCTTCTCTACACACACACGGTCCTATCCTGGAGGATCTCCATGTCTACCTATTGACAGTCTCATCCTATAGCATCCCTTGTCTACACACACACACAGTCTTATCAGGAAACACACCCTTCCTCACACACCCAGCACAATCCTGACTGACGGCGTTCCCTGTCACTCATGTGTTAATCACTCATGTGTTAATCAGTCTTAAAGTTTCACGTCCCGTGCACAACACAATTTGGACATTCCTGTCATGCATGAAATATTCACAACAACCTTCCCTACACAGGCCCACACTGCAGCATCTGCTTCTACAAACTTCTCTACACACACAGTTCAGGAGGTCAGATATTGAAACTCAAAAATTGGGACATTCAACAAAAATAGAAGTAGCACTACAATTCTGCATGGACTGAGCTGGGCAACACAGACCGATTGAACTGACCCCGCTCACCGATTAGGACAATGTGGCATTATAGGGAACTAAATGCACGTTTTAACCCCAATACTATCTGTGGTTTTTTTTCTTCAGATTTATATAGCGCGAACTCGACCCGAAGGTATTGGAGCACTTTACATGAGCACCGCTTACGTTACACAAGGACACATTCATTTTTAGGTCTCGCCTTGCTATCGCGTAAGCGATCGCAAAGCGAGACTATTGTAAGGGGGCTTTTCACAGTGCTCCCAAAAGCGGATTGCATGGCTAGCACGCGCACAATCACACGCATCGTGCCGCCATGCAATCCGCTTTTGGCATCGCACTTCAAAGGGTCCGCTCCCTTGCCTGGAATACGCTCCCCCGCCCCCGCCAAGCGCGCGCGCCACGCTCCGCCGGGCTTGTCTGCATTCAAATGTACTCGCATTAAAACACGCCTGCTGGATTGACTGTTGCCATGATTCATTTAGCTCCTTCGCGACAGGCCAACATACCGCAGTAGTGCTCAGAAGCTTCAAGAACAAGTCATCAGTGTGGCATCCTCAAAAAATTGCATGCTCCTTTCAAGTATATAAAGGTTTAGCGAATATGTAGAGAGAGATATATTTCTTTGCGCAAATACAAGCGAGTACGCATTTTCTACTTCACAGCACTGTGAAAAATGAACCTCTCTTTTACCGACCTAAAGAATGAATGTCTGGTTTGCACAGCTCGGATTTGAACCTGTGCAAGTTGGTTATGGTGCTTTTTACAGACGGACGCTGTCTGGTCCGCCTCAGCCTGCCAGCAATTCTCACTCAAAGTACGGCCCCTCCGGGTGGCTCACACAGAACTCCGCCCTCTTCTTCCTAATGCTGCTATGTCCAATCTCACGCTCACCGTCTCCCCTGAAAGCGCCTCCTCCCTGTACCGCCCACCTCATCTCAACAGACCGCAGCCGGTATTCTGTATCTGCTTGCTTCAGGGTTTCGTTCTCCGATCTTCACCTGTCTTGCCTATTCCCTCTCCTCCCTACTGTTTCTAGCAGTTTTCAACTCACTCTGTCTGTGCGTCTTACTTTCTCCATGTGGCCACAATTTTTTCTTTCCACAGCGACTCTTCGCTTCTTGCCTCATCGTGTCTCACCCTCCCATTTCTTCTAATCCGCTGCCATATACATTTGCTCCACCCTGTGGTCCACCTCTGTCTCTCTCGTCACCTTTCACCGTTACCTGTGCCCCACCCCCTCGCCTGCACACAGTGCGCTTGCGCCTTACAATTGAGTGTGATAACAACTGTACCGCCGCACCAGAAACGAATTTGGGTAAGACTTTGCTTGGGTAAATAACTTCGCTGACCTAAAATTGTGATATTTATCAGCATTAAAAATTTTAGAAAGAGGCACAAGATGAGTTAGTTGCAAAGGACCAGCTTGCTGCCTGATACTTGAGTTTACTGCGGGTCAGTCGGGGATATATAAAGATACAAGAAATCCAAAACAAAACCGATACAGCATAACATGGCTGCTGTGTGATGAAGTCGCCTGTTAAACTTTGAGCTTCAGTACTTACCATAACAACCGAATTTCAGTGAACCATTAAAGAAGGGGAAGTATATCTGGGTGATATATAGAATACATTTTTACTAGCTCTGGAGCAGTCTATCTTTCCAAGCCCATCGGGAGTCTGAGGAAGATGTTTATTTTGTCTGATCTGATAGCTGATCTTTCAAAATCTACTTTTGGGGAAGCGCTTCAGCCCACTGGAGCGTGCACTGGCGACGGGCGTGCGGTTACGCGCACAATAACGAGCAGAGGCGCCATATGGCTTTCCTCTCTCGTCATGGTGCGCGCACATCGCACACCACTCGCCAGCCAGCCTGCTTTCACTTTTGCGCCTCAGTGCTCCTCTCCCCTTCCCCCACAAGCGCGCGCGCCACGCTCCGCCAGGCTTGTTTTAAAATTCGTTGTTATATTCCAGATAGCTGCTTCTCCACTTCCTGGAAAGGTTCTCGATTACCTTTCATTCGTTATATTGATTAAGCCATAGCGTGCATAAAATGAACGATTCCCAAACACCTCTTTATAAATTAACAAAACCCATTAAAAGTGGGTACACCAGGGGCATTTTCAAGGCATTTGCGCTTGCATATATAGTTCGCATATCAGAACCAGGCGTATTGGCTTTGCCAATTTTTGTTTGTGGTAAGTGTGAGCACCACGCAACATGTAAACACCTGGGGTAGATCGTGCGCTTACTAATAGTGAAATGGTTATTTATCGTGGTTAAAGCAGGCACTTTTTTTGCTTCCTTAGTCCAGAGAAGGGGTGGGGGCTAACAAGGGGCGCGGTCTGAGGAGATAAGACATCGGGGACGCTTGCGGGAACTAAAGTCTCGATCAGTACATCAGCATCCATGGGCGTCCGCAGGGAGGGGCAAGGAGGGGCGCTTGCCCCCCCTGGAGCACCCCTCCTTGCCCCCCCCCTCATGTGTGTCAGCCCGGGCTGAGACAGCTTCCCGCAGCCGCACCCGAGTACTTCACAGGTCTTTAAAAGACCAATTACGTGTTAACGAGACTTTTTGTGAGGCTTTATTGTTTTTCACCCCTCCATCTCCACTCTGCCTACTGCTGGAAGAATTAGCCCCCCCCCCCCACACCCCCTCAAAAGTTGGGCTCTAGTTGCGCCTCTGGTCTGAGAATAAATATATTTTCACCACCCCTTCTACTGTGTTTCGAATCCGATCCGAAACTGATGCTAATTTTGATGGTTCTACCAGGCCAGAGAGAGTCGTGCATTGTACACCATGGATCACTGGAATTTTTATGTGAGGCTTACCGGCTATGAGTATGACTGTGATTACAAGTGCAAGTAACATAACTTGAGAGGCCGAGTGGATGTACTCAGACATTTCACGATGATCTGAGACTAACTATCTTGTGTACTGCTTACTATTGCCAATGATTTCGTACCGAAGCTTTCTGATGGAGTGGGTGTTCTCTTTTTGTTGAATCCACTGCTCTGAGTGCTGACATAAGGGCCAAAAAACTACAGCTGCTGTCTGATTGTGAGGAAGGGTTGTCTACTTTCCAGATTATTCGGGGGTACTTTTCTCAGACCTTGCACTGGATCTGGCTTAATTACTGTACAGTATGCACAAACTACATAAAACCAGGAAGAATATGTTTCTATTCGACCCTCCCACTCTTCATTTCTCTTTTGGTCTTAGTACCGTTTCCAGTACTATTTCCAGTACTTAATTTGTAAAAAAGTAAATAAATAGGTTTAGCGACCCAATTTTTTTTTTAAGCTGCCAGCAGCACTGCTGAACACCAGGGTGGTCATATACCAAGGCTGCTTACACTTGATTCCAGTTCACGCCTCTTCTCTTCACCACCTTATACTTCTCTCTCTTTCTCTGAGTCTTTCCCATTCTTTTTCATCCATGCTTCATGAACCCAGTTCATTAGTGGAGCCTCTTATCCTCCTTAGAATTCAGAGAGGGATCTCCCCTCAACTCTTACACTTCCAATAAGTTTTGGGTTTTGTCTCTTCCTTGTCAGTTGAAAAATTAGATCTGTTCTCTGTTACTACAGATGATTCGAGTCCTGCATTTATGGTAAGTTGACACTCACTTGGGCCATGTGCCACAAAGTCCACTGTAGAACTACATGCTGTATGCCACTAGTCACGCTAGTCGCAGAGGCAGCAGTAGATGGGCTTGCTAAACAGATTTTTGTAGCATCAGCAAGTCAAAATCTATATATAGATGTTAAATCACGCAAACAACCACTATATGGTGGCAGATACTGGAGGTGCCTGCATTCTCTTTCCTCAAGGACAATTTATTAACTTACAAACAGGTGCTTCTGAGTCACCTCTGTCGCTCATGGTCCAGGTGATGCTGTCTTTCCTGAGAATGTTTCTAAAAGGCAGAGCAACACCCTGATCATCAGACAAAAAGGAACCATTAACTGAAAACAAGCTGAACAAAATAGGGTGCTATGGGATCTTACATACAGCATATTTGCGCTGTGGAAATGTTGATGACCTAGAGGCATATTTACAAGGAGGCGATAATGAATTATCGCCGCTTTAGCGGACGTTTTTGGCCGAAAAGCGGCGATAATTTTATCGCTATATCAGCAAGGTCACGCTAACACGTGAAACCTTGCTTTAGCATGGGGATTCCTAACACCCAGCTTTGCATCTCTAATGAGATGCAAAGTGGGCGTTCCTGACCTGACATGACAGGAGAAATGTCGCTAAGCGACATTTCTCCTATCATCAAGCCCCACGCTATGAAGCATAGTGGCAGGAAAAGTAGCGATAACCCCTGTTATCGCTACTTTCCTTACGCCTGCTTCAGGACTGACTTAGCCATGATATCCTATGGGAGGTGGATATCATGGCTAAGTTTGTGTGTTCCTATCAACAAGCTAACGTGAGATTATCGCTGGGTTTCCAGCGATAATCTCACGTTAGGCAGTTAGCGTTAGGATTTTTATCGCTTTTGAGATAAGCGTTGCTAATAGCACGCTATCTCAGCGATAAATATCCACGCTAGCCAGCGATAATTATTCTAGCGCTAAGTGCGCTTAGCGATTATTATCGCCGGTTGTTGTTGATATGCCCCCTAGTGTCCTTGCACTTTGCTATCAAGAGGCCCCAGTTGAGAGTCTCATCTCTGGGAGTCCTGGTGTTTTAGCCAACCGCAGTTTGGATTCTGCAAATCTGCTGTGATGCAGACAATTTCAGAGACTTAGGCAACATTACATTTTATCTTTTGTGAAAGTATTTCCCATAATAATAAGGCAAATTTAGACCACTTGTTGTAGTTTTTCACTTCCTCCTGTTCATTTGTGACAGTGCTGTTAAATAACTGCCTGCAACAAGGTAAGAGTGGTGGGGGATTTTGATGGACAATGCAGAGTGAACATTAATTATTTATTTAATTTTCTCTCGTCATCGTCAGTCGAAATACACCCGGCCCACCCGGCCCCACCGCTTTTATCTGCACGGACTGCGGCTACATCCGGCCCATTAAACCCTGATAATCCCAGCACCAGAGCCCAAAGCATCTATACTGCTTTAGTGGGATAATACAAAATAAACATATATGGCAGTGGGAATTTCCATAGATTGAGTTGTATCTTCAGAGCAAAGACCTTGCCCAGAGAATGATGTGGTTGCCAAGTCTGCCAACATTCTGATTATTTGCTGGATCGGGCTGCACAGTACTAGATGGGGTCCTGAAAGTTGGGGTTCCATCCACTGACCTTGTGGCAGTTTTCACTCAAAAGAAAGTTTCCCGTCAAATTGTGTTGCATGAGTTCTGTGATTTTTGGCCAGATTTACCACTCACAAATTTTACATTTACAAAACACTGATAATGTTGTTTCGAAATTGTGAAAATTAGTTGTCAGATAATACTTCGGGGTAAAAATGGTTGACAACGATGCTAAATCCCAACTTCCAGAAATGTAAGTGATTGGGGGGGCCTCCACTCCTAAAAAATATTGTCAGGGGGGACTTTGCCTAAAAAAGTTTGAAGACCTCTGATCTACACAGTGAGACCTTCGGGAGGGGCTGGATGCCAGGAAGACAGTGCTGTTGATCAGCCCGACTCCACTGAATAGTATCAGAAGAGCAGGCAGCAGTTTTTAAGTACGTTCCAGTAACTCTAATGCATTCTACAGCATCAGCATTATCTACTGGCTTCAAATCTAGGTTTCTCTAAGTGAACGGTGTTCTAGACTTACATGCATGGAAATATCAAGGAGGACAGTCCCCTCCGAATATGCAAATGTAGTGTAAGCTTGTAGTGTTCAGCTTTTGGGGTACCAGGGGGTAACTTTAGGTTTCAGGTTGGGTGTGGGTTTTAGGGTGCCAGGGAGTAAATTTAGGGTTCAGGGTGGGTTAGTGATTGGGGTGCCAGGGGGTAATTTTAGGGTTCCAGGTGGGTATGGGTTTTGGGGTACCAGCTGCCAGGGGGTAATTTTAGGGTTCCAGGTAGGTATGGGTGTTGGTGTGCCAGGGGGTAATTTTAGGGTTCAGTGTGGTTATGGGTTTTGGGATGCCAGGGGGATAATTGTAGGGTTAGGATAGGATAGGATATATGCTTTTATAGCGCTCGAATGCCATGGTGTCTTGGCACTGGTGTATGTGAAAATGGTACAGTCTGTATTACCAGGGAGCTAGATCGAAGCGAACAGCCACGTTTTCAAGTCCTTCCTGAAGGACTGTCGATTTGGTTGGAATCTCATGGCTATTGGCATTTTGTTCCATAACTTTGCCGCACAGTTTGAAAAAGTTCTGCCGCCCCATCTTACCCGCCTAGTCCTATCAATCTGGAGGAGGCCTAAATTACTGGACCTAAGAGCATGAGCGGGTGTATAGGGTAAAAACATTTTTTGGATGTCCCTGGCCCCTCCCCCATAAAGTGCTTTATGAACCAGGCCTAAGGCCTTGAATTCCGCGCGCTGCTGTACAGGGAGCCAATGCAATGCTTTGATTCCTGCCGAGGTTGATTGACCTCCAGGTATATTAGAAGCAGCCTTGCGGCATTCTGTAGGGACTGCAGTTTTCTCATCTGGATTTTATCAATGCCCAAAAACAGGGCATTGCAGTAATCAAGTTTGGATAACAAGAGAGCCACCACCACAGTCGTTTGTAGTTCCTGTGAGATTAAAGGAAATAGCTTTCTCAAGGTTTTTATTAGAAAGAAGCAGGAAGAGGTGAGGCTGTTTACCTACACAGAAACATTTAATTGGTCATCGAAGAGGACTCCGAGGTTTCTAATCTTAGGCAAGGGGCAGGGCCATTCCCCCGCTCCCACCAGCCACCAGGAGTCATTCCACAGGGATCGGCCCTGACCAAACTCTATGACCTCCATCTTATATGTGTTAATTTTCAGGAAGCTGTGGTTCATCCAGGTCATAATCTCGCTAAGGCATGCATGAAACCTAATAGCTGTATCTTCAGTAGGATACCAGGGCGAATCCATGCTTCCTGATGAGTCTGGCCAGGGGAATGACAGATGTTAAACATCGTCGGGGATAAGGCCGATCCCTGTGGAACCCCACAGGGAAGATGGAAACTGTCTGATTGCAGACCCTCCCAGTACAGGCTCTGCTCCCTCCCCTCCAAAAACAATGTGAGGTGGGTCAGGGCAGTACCCTCGATCCCCACTTCCTTCAGCCGCTGCACTAATACTGTGTGGTTCCCGGTGTCAAAAGCTGCTGACAGGTCTAAAAGTACAAGGACTGCTCTACCCCCTCCGTCGACTATTCTACGGACCTCCTCCGTTACTACAATCAAGGCTGATTCGGTAGAGTGGTGCGACCAAAAACCATGCTGAGTAGAATCCAGCAGGTTATTGATGTCTAGATAATCAGTCAGCACCTTGTTCACTGATTTCTCCAGGATTTTAGCTGCTATTGGTAAGCCAGCAATTGGACGATAGTTCTTAGGTTCCGAGGGGTCTAGGGTGGACTTTTTCAGAATCAGCCTGATCATTGCTTTTTTCCAACATACTGGGTAACTACCTGATCCCAAGACTTGATTGACTAGAGGGGTGAGTTTGTCACAAATTCTCCTAGCAGCCAAATGCATAATCGCGGGAGGACAGGGGTCTTTGGGTGAACCAGATTTTATGGAAACGAGAAGTTTGTGTACCTCATCGTTTGTAACTGTCTGAAAACATGCTAATCTGCAATGTATTGATACAGCCTCATTAGATGATTGACATGACTTATCCGGAACCATTTGAGTGTTCAAAAGGTCATTATAAATCACTTGAACCTTGTTCTGGAAATATAGGGCCAGTTTATTGCACATAGCTTGGTCTGGTTGAAAAGCATTAGCCTGCTGCCGTTTAGACAGCAGTGTGTCAGTTTTAAAAAGTTCCTTAGTGGAATTTCCGGCTTCCTCTATCTTAGTTGTGTAAAATAGTCTTTTTGCGGTAATGATTGCATCCTTGTATTGTTGGAGAGCAAGATTAAAGCTAGTTTTCTTATCTTTACTATAGTCTTGTCTCCAAAGACGTTCCGCTCTCCTGCAGTTTACTTTTAAACATTTCAGCTCAGGGCTGTACCAAGGTGACGAGGTCTTTAATCTCTTGACCGTCACTAATTTTTCAGGGTGGGTATGGATTTTGGGGTACCAGGGGGGTAATTTTAGGGTTCAGGGCGGGTATGGGTTCTAAGGGGCCAGGGAGGTAATTTTAGGGTTCAGGGTGGGTATGAGTTTTGGGGGGCAGGGGTAATTTTAGGGTTCAGGGTGGGTATGGGTTTTGGGGTGCCAGTGGGACAATTTTAGGGGTCAGGGCGGGTATGGGTTATGGGTTATGGGGTTTGGGGTGCCAGGGGGCTAATTTTAGGTATCAGGGAATGTATGAGTTTTAAGGGGCCAGGGGGGTAATTTTAGGGTTCATGTGTGCTCTAATTGTTGTCCAGTTTCAAATGCAGAATTCACCACTTTTTTTTCTCCGCTTGGCCTGAGCATTACCCGATCCTGATTGTCTGCCATTTTAGCCCCGCCCCTATTGATTAACATTAGCCACGCCCCTTCATTTGCCAGGTTCGCCCCTCCCTGGAAAAATTTCTGCGGACGCCCATGTCAGCATCTGCATTCTTCTACCAGTCGACGGCCTGGGTTGAGCGCAGCTGCTTCCCGGAGAGATAGGGGTCTGTTTATTTCTTTGGAGATATGGCGCACTTCCGCTGTTCAAGCTGTGAATGGGATACTTGCCCGCTCTAGTCCTCCCTCATTCCTCGTGCGTAACGTACAGAAACAACGATTTGACGATGTTGCTGTATAATATTTGCCAAATGGAAGACTATTTGTGCACAGCCGTCAGACTTTCAGTATACCCGCATGGAACTCTTCTATATTTGCACCGTGCCTTTGTTTGATGTCTGCACGTTTCATGTGTCAACTGATATTTTCAGGGACACTATCGCACGCAGGTGATGAA
This sequence comes from Triturus cristatus, assembly GCF_964204655.1. Taxonomy (NCBI): domain Eukaryota; kingdom Metazoa; phylum Chordata; class Amphibia; order Caudata; family Salamandridae; genus Triturus; species Triturus cristatus. The sequence continues at coordinate 266,609,487 of NC_140590.1, forward strand.
GAGTAAGCACCGGCAAAGTCAATAGGTCTCGCCATTTTCGCTTATTGGCTTTGCGAGTGTGTTTTTTGCCGATGCTGTGCAGCATCGGTGGAAAATAAGACAAGCATTTGCAATGCAATAGGTCTCTCATCATAAAAGTGTGAGCAGCTGGCATTGCTAATAATAATGCAACACTAGCTATTGGCTTTGTAAATGATAAATAAATGCCATTATGTGTTTGTTTTATAAAATAGATTAAAAAAGGCATTGTCATGAACAATGCCAATAGCTTAAACTTTTGCAAATGCGAGACCTATTGCATTGCAAATGCTTGTTTTGGTAGGCACGGGGAGATTTCGTGATTTGTCCAGAATCACAGGATGTGGATCCGACCCCGAGGCTCGAACCTTGTTTTCCCAGCTCCAAAGTCGGCAGTCTAGCCGTCAGACCACATCCTCTCTAATTAAATTGCTTTCCACTATGGGCTGCTCACTATTTCTGCACTAGGAGCCACGAAAACCTGCCTCCCCCTGTGCTCAGTTGACCCTCTCTGATAACTGGGACATGTACCAAATGTAGTGAATTTAGCTAGGACAAGTAGTAGAAAACAGAGACTGTTTGACAAATCTGGGATGGTTGGGCACCCTGATGCAGTCTCACCCTGCAGCACTGCTTCCCCATACACTCAGACAGTCCTATCAGGAAGCCCACCCTGCCTGTCACCATTCCCTGTCACTCATGTTCCTAACAGTTGTGGCACCTAGCCTCCTCTGCCCCACGCACATAGCACAATCCTGTCCTGTGGCCCTCCCTGCCCAAACATTCACACAGTTCTGCCCTACAGCATTCCCTAATCCACACAGAGACCATCTCTACCCTGCAGCGGCACCTACCCTCACACACTCCATGCTTGGCTGTCCATCAGCATTCACTGCCCTCCTCCATTCACCAGTAAGGAGGGGCACAGAGGAGCTGTGACACCCTTGGTCCATGCCCTGTCTGTCTCATATTATACTGTGCATATGCACCTGAATACATGCACCACTGTAAAGGGTGGGATGCCAGGACTTGTATCTTGCATCTATTTATCTAGGGACAATAACATTTCAAATAGAAATGTTGTACATATGAACAATACAAGTAGGTAGCAGGATGGGCAGGCTGGGTGGTTAACATACACCAAGGTCAGCGACTGAGGAAAGGAGCAAACGTGGGTCTGGGTGACATTAACAGTGAAAATAAACACTAACTACAGAAAATGATACATACATATATATATATATATACGGTAGATTAGATCATATTAATCCATAAGTATTTTCGGATGGAGAGAAAGGTTTATGGGGAAGTAGAATGCATTTCGTGTTTAGTTTACTAGCTGTAGGTGCGGATCTTGTAACCATGTCTGGGTGCTGGTTAGGTTGGATGAGACTGGCCAGAGCTGGCAGAGACTCTAAGGTACAGCTGGATATGATTGGCGTAGAGAAGATACTGAACCCCTAATTCGGAAAATACCCAATGGGGTGGGACTTGTGTAGTTGTGCCTCATACCAATGTGTTGCAGGTACCAGGACATCGGTCCACTCCAGCTCGGTCCCAGTGGTACCATGAACGAGACTCAGCACTGGCCAAACTCACGCTCCACACACAGCAGTGCTTTGCTAAATAAATGTGGCTTCCATTTTCAGAATGAGACATAGGTAGCAGCAGGGTCTGCCGAGCCGCAAGAAAATTTGTGTTGTCACTTAAAAGGCTAACATTTCTTCATTGGCAAAATGTGTACTAGTGCTGTGTACTTGTAGCACCACTCCAGGCCTGCAGGATGCTGTGCTCAGTCCCTAGCAACTCCTTGTAACCTGTACATTTCTACAACTTCATGGTTGCAAGTTAGAGAAGGACAATTACTGAGGCATGTCAAGGTCCATTGACAAAACTACTAATTATGGATTAGGTTTCCGAAAAGAAATATTTTCTAAAAGTGATTTTTTGGTGCTGTTTAATATGTATAACATTTGTAGCCATTGCAGTATTAGCTAGCTACATGCATTCCTGTTTAAATGCAAATGTGAGCTTCCAGGTACATTTGTAAGAAGGTAATTTACTTACTAATTAGCCAAGATGGGTCTAGGTTTTGTCTTATAAACATATAAATATAGACAGGGCCATTTTAAGGGTTTTGGGGTCCTGGGCCAAACGTATTTTAGAGGCCTCTGTTTGAAACAGCTTTGAATTTATGAACCATTTTCAGCTTTTTCATTCCCCCGATCACTGACACACTGGCCCACATTCTAAATATGTTCACGTCTAATATTCAGGGATAGTGACATGTTTTTAATATTGTAACACAGCAGCCCCTCACTAATATTACTGCTAATAATCTCTGTGGCAACCTCGCATTTCTCATATGTGAAGTCCTGTTTTGATCTGAAAGAAACGTTTTTATGGATGTTGCATGAAACAAACACAACATTTCTCTGCAAAATGTCTAGAATGGACTCACACATCACCCACATAAAAAAAAAAATAAGGAAATGGTATTTAAAGCAATCTGTTTAACCCGTTCCCCATTCATGACGGAACCACTCCGTCATGAGCCACGGGCGCCGTGTGCTCATGACGGAGTGGTTCCGTCATGCTGCGGCCGTTGGTGGCCGCTCCTCCCACGCGGCGCTAATTCCCCGCCTGTGCGGGCGATTAGCGCAGTGGGTGGAGTCATGACGGAACCACGTCGTCATGAGCACAGCTCACCCGTGACTCATGACGGCGTGGTTCCGTCATGAGCACAGCGGCGCCGTCAAGCCCCCAAACCCCCCAGCGCTGCGGCGGAATTTGCGCCGCAGCGAAGGGGTTAAGAATTATTCAAGGTCATCAGGGCAAGGCTGTCTGCAGAACAGAGATGGTTGTATAATGGACCCCCTGAAAGGCTGGGGCCCTGGCACTTTGCCCATGCTTTAAACATATCTGACAAATCCCAACAACTACCCACTCTGTTGCTCCCAGCCCAGCTCACACTGGTGTAAGCATGACAGGGAGACAGAGCCCGATGCTCCAGCATGCAGTTTTTTTTGATAATCAATTTTATTAAGTTTTCAATGTAACCAAACAAACAGCACCATTCGGAGTTACATTGCATGGGAATAGTCCAGAGAAAGCACAGTGCACATTGATATAAAAAGTGACATACATGCAAATCAAAGGCCCAAATCTCTAGAAGCGTTCCATAGACCCAGCCGACCCACCTTAAAACTCTATCACCCCCACCCACTTCCCTACATTTGGCGAAAATTCCCATGGCATCCCCAGGCCACATAAAGAGGTCGTTCCTGGGCGGCACACCAGTCCACCCCCCCTACGCCAGCGCGCCAATGTTGGTGCTGTAGCCGTCAGCCAATGGGCAGCGATATCTCTCTTAGCTACCACCAAGACCGTGTTAAGAAAAAGCTTTTCGACTCTGCTACCATCCAGACCATCAGTTATGCCCAATAGAATACACGTAGGAGCCAGAGGGACCTCCCAGCCCAAGACCTCCGTCAATTCCCCTGTTAAGGACTCCCAGTACCTCTGTATCGCGGGACAAAGCCACACCATGTGATAAAAATCTGCGCTGGGATGGGAGCAGTGGGGGCAAAGGGCATCCGACCGGAGCCCTGCACTGTGAAGGCACAGCGGCGTAAGATAGGCAGCATGCAGGAAGTAAATTTGGACCAACCGAAGCCGCGCCGACACCGTGATTGTTTTGTTGCCCATCAAGGCATCTCTCCAGTCGGCATCCTCTAGCACCTCAAGCCAGCCCTCCCACCTCTCACGGAGGTGAGAGAGGGAGTTGGGGGTATTATTAGTGAGTGATCTGTATATTCTAGAAATCCCCCATTTCCCCAAATCACCAGTCATAATCCGCGCCTCCGGCGGACTGTACTCCGGCAAGGAAGTACCATCTGAAATGTATGAGCGAAGGGCATGGCGCAGCTGCAGGTAGCGGAAAAGTTGGGAGGGGTAAGCGCAAGTGGGTACCACTCCAGACATCGCCCAACAGGGATATCCCAATGAGGTCCCACTGCCGGAACCCTACCAGGGACGCCACCTCCCTGAGCCGGGTGCCACACCACAGGGGGGTATATTGCGTCAGTCTGCCCGACCAGCGGGTGTGGCGCAATGAGGCCCGCCAAGCCAGGAACACTCCACGAGTAACTTCAGGGAGAGCCTGAGGGACAGCCGCACCATAGAGCATCCCCTGGAGGGAGGCGAAGCCCAGAGTGTGCAGTTCCAGGCGATACGCCGGATCGGACCATCCGCCGTTAAACCAGTCGTGAAGTGTGAGTAGTCGGGTTGCTAAATATTACAGATAGAGGCTCGTCAGACCAAGACCACCGTCAAAAGGCGGAATGCGGCACTGGGCCAGGGCCAGCCTGGACCTCTTTTCCCCCCCATAAAAACTTTGTGATCAGACCATCCATCTCCCGGAACCAAGACCTGGCGAACAAGAGGTGTGTGTTTTGAAGCATGTAGAGAAAACGGGGTAAAATCATCATTTTGAAAGGGCTATCCTTCCCAGAGGGTTTAGGGGCAGAGTACACCATTTCGAGAGATCCGCACGGACCCGTTTGACCAGCTGGGTGACATTGAGCGACCATGCAAGTTCGGGGAGAAGGGCCACCCAGATCCCCAAGTACTTGAAGGACTGCCTTCGAAGGGGGATCGTCGATTGCCAATCAAAGCATTCCCGCGATACATGCAGGGGGACCAACACGGACTTAGCCGGATTGAGCAGTAGGTCAGAGGTACATTTGAAGAGGCTAAGCGCCCGGAGACATCGGGGTCCCGACTGGGCTGGATCAGCCAAAAACAGCAGGACGTCATCTGCATAAAGTGCGATTTTGTCCTCCGCAAAGCCGGGCCACCGCCAGCCCGTGAGGGAGTGATCACCACAAATCAGTCAGGCAAGGGGCTCCATAGCCAGAGCGAAGAGGATCGGAGAGAGGGTGCACCTCTGTCGCGTACCACGGCGAATGGGGAACGGATGAGATAAAGCTCCATTGACTAGGACCTGTGCCCGGGGTCGCTGGTACAGCGTCTTCACCAGCTTACGGAAGGGAGCACCAAAGCCCATCTGCTCCAAAACATCCTCCAGGCAACCCCAATCAACCGAATCCAAAGCCTTCTCAAAGTCTACCAGCAGAAGAGACAAATATGGGGACAGCAGCATGCAGTTTTAAATCATGGATACACTCTGGGCTCCCTGGGCACTGCCTACACAGTCACACACTAGCACATTCAGTTATGCGAGTACTGGATCCGACCATCACCGAGATATGGGCTCTTGTTATGAAAATATTCAGGTGGTCTTTGAAATGCATCTAGAAGGCAAGATGAGTACATATATAATTAAAGATCATTTATTCCTCCACCTCCAAAGTGGATCAGTTTTCCAAGATGAGTAGCCAACAACTTACTGTACCCTAGCATTCCAGGTTCTCCTTCAAAAATACATTGAAGGTAAGCAGTAACACTTCTAAACATTATATAACAGTGTTCTGCCCCAGTACCCAAGGCACCCATAGACACAGCCCTGGATTTTAGAGGTCCCTTGAGTGACTAAGAGAACTACTGGTGACAAACTCATTCATGTAACAGTGGCTAGATTATTGCAGTAACCCCATTTTGAAACTAAACCCAGCTGTGGGCTTGGCTGCTTTAACAAGAGATTCATTTTTAAGAAGTTTTGTAGTTGTGTCATTGTTCCTGTCAATGTTTAAAAATGTATGAATTGTAATCAATTGGTTGGAGGCACAGATCTTTTGCAAATGACTGGTTCTAGGAGTTTGTGAGTCATCTTAATTGGGTTCTGCTTGTGAATCTCGTTGGGCAGTGGACAGGCTTGAGCAGATGTTTGTATGCCCCTCCTGTGAGCGAGTACGCTCCTCCTCCCGCACTCCGTGGTGTGTCGACCCAGAAGAGGAGCATACTCGCTCACAGGAGGAGCATACGAACATACTAAACACAGAACATACTCAAACACCGGGGCATTTAAAGAGGTATGGTTTTTAATACGGTACGGAGGGTCACCGTGATTGCGGGCTTGCCTTACTACTTGTATGAACTGCATGTGGCAGAGGATACTTACATTTGCAGCCGAGACGGAAGTAGAACCGGTGGAGAGAAACATAGGAGTAACAAAGAGGTAAATGGGGTTTGCCAGACAGCCCTGAAGAAGTCGAGGGGGTAATCCCATAACGACGAAACACGTGTTGGCTGGGCGCAGAAAGTTTAAAGACCAAAAAGAAGTTCTCTGTGTTATCATAACTGAAAGATTGCTTATTGAATTGAGTATGTGCTAAGGATTGGGGTTTATGTTTCAAAGACCTAAGGGTCTTAAATGTAGAGGGGTTTGGGTGATCCCCCTCCCCTTGGGCACCGCAATAAGATTATCATATATCTTATCAAGGCCGGCGCTAAGCATGGGCAGTGTGGGCAGCTGCCCAGGGCCCCGCTTCTGTCTGAAAGGCTGCACTTTCATAGTCTGCCCACCTGCTCCTTCAGGGCCCCTACACAATGCAATCACATTGCCAGTGTTAAGGGAGGTGTCTTGAACTCACTGGTCGGGGCGTGGTGGCATTCCTGGGGGAGGGGAAAGACTAGGTAGGGGACGTGATGACAGCAAAGTGGGCTCTCATGGACGAGGGGGGGGCAGCGGCAAAGTGGGCTCTCATGGACGGGGGGGGGGCAGCGGCAAAGTGGGCTCTGATGGACGAGGGCGGGGCAGCGGCAAAGTGGGCTCTCATGGACGGGGGGGGGCAGCGGCAAAGTGGGCTCTGATGGACGAGGGCGGGGCAACGGCAAAGTGGGCTCTCATGGACGGGGGGGGTCAGCGGCAAAGTGGGCTCTGATGGACGAGGGCGGGGCAGCGGCAAAGTGGGCTCTCATGGACGAGGGGGGGGGCAGCGGCAAAGTGGGCTCTCATGGACGAGGGGGGGGGCAGCGGCAAAGTGGGCTCTCATGGACGAGGGCGGGGCAGCACCGCTGTTAAATACCTCTGAAGTCTTGTCTGCCCTTTGTGTATTCTGTTTCCAGGCAACAGAAGACTCTTTTGTTTCCAAAAGGAGCCGGACATTACCAGGTAAGGACATAGTGCCAATATCGGCAACAGTTATCACAACACACATAAGTACATAAATAAAAACACACGACACTGAATGTAAGTGGAGAAATATTGCTGCAGGTTTATTAGCATAAGCAATATGCAAACATGGTGGGTTATCTTACGGGCGATCCCAGGGCAGGCCAGCCCCTATGCCGCCTGCCCGTCTGATAAGCCTAGAGTCACCATGGCAACGCCAATTGGTGTATACCTAATGTTGGGAGGGTCCCCCCTCCCACCTGTGGACCACCAGTCCACTTGCTACACACGCCCCCCCGTGATGGGTGGGCGGAGCATACATGGCAGCCCCCGGTTGCTCAGACCCACAACCGCCTGTCGGATAGCGGGGCGCCGTCGGTCTTCCAGTGGACACGCTAAACATCCCTGGGTATCCTGGCTTAGCACCACACGGTGCTGCTGCATGCTATACCCCTTGGTATGTGCAGACCCTGGATCGCCCTGTAACTCCTCCTGCAACACAAAGTGAGAATTGTTAGAAAACCTGGCCCCCCCTTTGTCCCTCCGGACGCCGGGTAAGCGGATGGGCGGGCAAGGCGAACGAGCGGACAAGAGGGCGAGGAGGGGGCGGAGACAGAATATGTACCCCCCTGGCTCCTCCCCGCCGGAAGCAGCTATCTGCTGGGGTCTCCCTTGGTCCATCCCAGGGACACGACCTCCCACCCCTGTGCCTTCCTGTGGCACTAAGGCGGCCGCCCTCAAAGGGGCGGGCCGCTGCGCAACCCCCCCCCCGGGCAGCCTTACATAGTGCCAATATCGGCAACAGTTATCACAACACACATAAGTACATAAATAAAAACACACGACACTGAATGTAAGTGGAGAAATATTGCTGCAGGTTTATTAGCATAAGCAATATGCAAACATGGTGGGTTATCTTACGGGCGATCCCAGGGCAGGCCAGCCCCTATGCCGCCTGCCCGTCTGATAAGCCTAGAGTCACCATGGCAACGCCAATTGGTGTATACCTAATGTTGGGAGGGTCCCCCCCTCCCACCTGTAGACCACCAGTCCACTTGCTACACACGCCCCCCCGTGATGGGTGGGCGGAGCATACATGGCAGCCCCCGGTTGCTCAGACCCACAACCGCCTGTCGGATAGCGGGGCGCCGTCGGTCTTCCAGTGGACACGCTAAACATCCCTGGGTATCCTGGCTTAGCACCACACGGTGCTGCTGCATGCTATACCCCTTGGTATGTGCAGACCCTGGATCGCCCTGTAACTCCTCCACAGCCTTGGGAGTGGCCACCGTCACTACCAGGGCCCCCCACCAAGGTACCACTCCTATTTGCAACCCGCAGCTGCCAATGCTTCCCCAAGATCCAGTAAAATTAAATCCATGCCTAAAGTGGAGAGGTGAACCCCATCACCCTCCAGGCACCCTGTGGACTTGGCGTGCATACGACGATGAAGCCAAGACCTTTTTGTTCTGCGCAACTGCGCATGGCCCCAGGTAGGCCTTTTTACCTCCCAGGTCCAGCCAAAACAAGTCTACGCCCAACCGGACCGGCGGCCAGCATGCACCAACAGGACAGGAGCCCCCATCCTTTCTAAACTCCCCCGTGGATTTTTGACTAAAATGACCTTAAACCTATAACTGGACGATGGTCCAATGTAGCCTTTGCATGGCTGAGGAACAATCCCTTTGACAAGACACTCCTGCCTGACAGTGCCAATGCGGGAGGAGGTAAGAGTTGAAAAGCCCGCCTTACTTCCTCTTTCACTCAGTTGGAGTATGTCCATCGCATTCCATCAGACACCACAATTCTAAACTCCCCATGGATTTAGGACTGAATTTAACCTGCCTAAGAATAGGCGATGGTCCAATGATACCTTTGCCTGGCTGAAGAACAAAACCTATTCCAAGCCACTCCTACCAGGAGGTGCCAATGTGAGTGAGTTAAGAGATGACAAGGTTTGTGTGAGAAGTTGGCCTGATGTATGATGTCACTAGTTATAGTGTACACCTTATATCAGTCCAAATACCCTTATGGTGATTGGTTGTAAAGTCAACCTTATAGACCAGCTATCCTAGTGGTAGCATGGACAAGAGCAGTCTTAGGCTAAACTCTGAATGGCATGTGAAGCCAGCTGTGATACCATATATAATCCCTTGAATACCAAATGAAAGGACACCACAACAGATATATATATAAAATAAAGTGTATTTATTCTAAGCAAACCCTCAGCACTCTTTATGAGTTTAGAGGTAAGTACAACACAGTCTTATTAATGCATACAGTAAGTCACACAGGTAAGTAATACAGTTAGGCCCTAGGGGCCACGCAAACCATATACTAAATAAGTGGTATAAGAACCACTGTCACGGAAATAGAATAGGCCTAGGCCTAGGGAATCGCTGGGGCTACACTACACTAGCGTTAGTTAGGAAGTGGGAGGCCCACGGGATTCGTGTGCAGAGTGGAAACACTCACGCGTAATGCGTAAAAGTCAATAGCAATGTTACAGTTTAGAAATAGATAGATTTAGGACACTTCCGGAGTAGCTAGGAAGTTGAGACTTGAAAACTAGACACTAGGATAGTCACTATCCTGATGAGCACCGGAGTACCCAAGTTACCTAGCCCACAGGCTGCGGGTGCATAGGGGTGAAGATGCGTCGTTTTCGTCGTCGACTCCTATGGATGCCTGAAGAAAGATGCTGACAGGCAGTCAGGGGAGAGTGTCCGGTGGATCCCAAGGCTGGGATCAAGAAGAGAAGAAACCTGCAAGCAGAGGGGACAGAGTCAAGGTCACTAGCCAGTGACCACGTGGAACCAGGAAGGAACCAGGCGATGTCGTGAAGAGTTGCAGGTGAAGGTGAAGCTTGTCGCTGCAGCCAGGAGGACCAGGAAGCGTCGAGGACGACCAGGACCAGGAGGCGAGCTGTCCCACGAAGGCTCTTGCTGTCGGCGGCGTCGAAGTTGGACTAGGACTCACCAAGCCTTGGCAAGCGGAACCCACGAAGAACAAGGGACTTGCTTCTGGTGCAGACCAGGAAGGTCTGGGGTGCTTCTTCTTTGCAGAGAAGCGGGAGCCAGTCTGGAGGAGCCAAACCAGCGCGGAAGATTTCAGGGAGCGTCGTCACAAAGGCCACTAGCCAGCGGGCAAGCAACCGGACAGACGCGGCAAGCAGGAAAATGCTGAAGGGCCCCACGCAGGACTCGTGGAGTGTGGGGGGCTGGTCTTCGGTGCAGATGGTGCTTGGGGTTGGGGCTTCTCAATCCCCGGTGCACAACTTCGAGGGTACCTCAGAAGCTGCGCTGTAAGTTACTAGCCACTTTTCCCAGGTAGCCGGTCCCACGTCGCTCGTCGCCTCCACGGATCTCAGCTCTGCTGCAGATGTGGATGAGGGTCGGAGAAGTCTGGAAATCAAGGCTCTGGTCGGGCTCTGCAGTCGGTTCCTCGTCGAACGTTTCACAAAGCAAAGGGTAGTCTCTTGATGGTGCCTGTTTGCACAGGGTAGCCACTCCTTGGCTACAAGGGAGATTCTTCAGTCTTCTTCTTTCGTCGAATGTCGAAGGTCCAGAGTTTCTGTTCAGTTTTGCAGGTTCAGGATAATCTGAAGTCTTGAGGCCCAACTCCCACTCTTATACTAATCTGGGGGGCTGGGATACCTGCTAGGTCACGCCTTATGGGTGGGACCTGGGAGGGGGTGGTTACACCCACTTCCCTTTGTCCAGTTTCGCGCCAGAGCTGGGGCTGGAGTGCCCCAGCGCCGGTTTGAACTGGACTATGCAAGGAACACCTTGTGTGCCCCAGGCATGTCTCATTCCTTTCAGCCCACCCTGCCCCAATACACTAAAGGCTGTCTGGGGAGGTGCTAGCACCTCCCCAAGCAGGAAACCTATTGTCCAGGCCTCCCTGGCTGGGATCACTCCCAGCAGCAGGAGGTCAGACTTGTGTCTGTGGCAGCAGCATCCATTTTGTGATGCTGAGGCTTTGGTTAGAGTTAAACAGCAAAGTAGGATTTTAACATGTCTCTCCCTCTAGAAGGGAGGAATAATATCCTCATCACCAGAAATGGTATGGGGGTATTATTCCAAAGTGTTAGACACCTTACACGACATGTTTTGATAAAGCCAAACCATAGTTTTTTTTTTTTATTTTTTTTTTTAAATGTTTTTATTGACTGCAAAACAAGGCATAATCATGAACATATCCGCGTGCCACCAACCTGGGGCCCGCCTTCTTTTAGCATGTCACAACCAACTGTGCCGGCTATCCCACATCCCGGAGGTCGGGCATCGCCGTGGATGACAGAATTAATATCCCATGCTTCTCGAGTGACCCTCCATAGCGACGGTCTTGTACAGGGCAGGCCCCCTGCCGGTGGCCGGGTCTAGAGTGCTCCTCCCCCCAGAACTCAGGGCACAGTCTCGCATTTTTTGGCCATAAACTCCCAGCCCCCTTCCTCCCCCCACGATTCCCCCCAACTCCCCTAGCCCACCCATCCCAACTAAACAATTGAGGTCCTAAGTCAGTCGCAGCCCCTTTCGTCTCCCGCACTCAGCCGCCCCTCATTCACCTCATGCGTCCCCCATACCCGCACCGCTCCCGGAAGCTTCCTCTACTGTAGTCTCCGTTACAGGACCCCCTTCCGGGCTCCCCGCGCCAGTCTCCCGACCGCGCAGGTACTCCGCGTACAATTCCCAGAAGTTTTTAGGCCGACTACGCGGTGGCAGCAGCTCACTGAACCTCTCTGCTTGGGTGCAGCAGTATAGCACATCTCGCTTCCACTGCTCCACCGTGGGCACGGGGCCACGCATCCAGCTCATCGCAACTCGTCGCTTCGCAACAAGCATCCCCATATCCACCAGGCGTCGGGCCGCCTTCGGCACCACTCTGGAATGCCCCAATAACGCCACTGCCGGGTCCAGAGCCAGCGCCACCCCCGTCACCCCCACTATCTGTTGGAATACCGCTTCCCAGTAGCTGTATATGCCCGGGCAGTGCCACGCTAGGTGTAGGAAGTCCGCAGCCGGGTGTGTGCACCGTTCACATACAGGGTCGTCACGCAGTCCATATCTATGCAAGCGCTCTGGTGTGTAGTAGTACCTGTTGAGGAACTTGAAATGGACAAGCCGATGTCTGCCATGCAGAGAGATGCGTTTGATCCCGGTGCAGCAGTACACCCACATAGCATCGTCAATTGTGATCCCTAAGTCTCTTTGCCAGTCCAGCCTGCTTTTTGCAAACTCGTGCACCCTATGAGATTGCGCCATTCGGTACAGTTTAGAGATCAGCCCGCGGAGGTTATCATTCTTAATTATGTATGTCAGTTCCGGAACCTCCGCCGGTTCCTCCATGTCACCCCCCAACAACTGTTTCCAGGCGTGTCTAACTCTGTGATACTGAAAACGTTGCAGCTGCGTGCCCCCGTTGCCCAAGGCCGTCACCGTCTCCCACGTCTTGACTCGGCCGTCAGCAAACATGTCGCCCACGGTGTGTATACCTATCTCGCTAAGTGTTCGCCGCACTGCTTCCTCATTACAAGGGGCCAGCCACACCGCCCAGGCAATTGACATTGCCGGTGAATATAGCTGCGCCCCCGATTCGCGCTGTAGTATACAGTTCCAGGCATGCCTAGTGGAGTTCAAGGAGTCAAGGAATCCCGTGCGACGATCCGGATGCCCAAAAATGACCGCGGGGAGCGGTAGCGGCGCCGCAAATAATGTCTCTAACTTGAGATACGGGACAGTCTCACCCCCGTGGATCCAGCTATGCGCCTGAGCCCCCTGCGCCACCCGATAGTACAGCTCCATGTCGGGTGCTCCTAGGCCACCCATCTGGTAAGGTAGAGTCAGCACTCTCCAGCTTGTCCGTGCCTGCTTGCCACCCCACGCCAGCCTTAACATTGATGCCTGTAGCCGCGCGAAGAAAGCGCGTGACAGCACCATGGGGATGTTCGCAAACAGAAACAGAAACCGAGGGAGCACCACCATTTTCATGATGGATATGCGCCCCAATAACGAAAGGGGCAGCTTGATCCAGGTCTCCACGTCGTCCTCCAATTTACTGATGGCCCTCCCGTAATTCTCAGACAGCACCACTTCTGAGTCCCTATGGAGCTGTACCCCCAAGTAGCGGATCGGGTCCTCCGACCAGCGCAACGGGTATTCCATATCAAATGGGGTCGTGACCGGTGTCAGCGGGAACACGATCGACTTGTCCCAGTTAACCTTCAGCCCGGAGAGCGCTCCAAATTGAACAACCTCCCTCAGTATCGGGGCCAGGTTATTTTCTGGGTCCCTGACATACAGTAGGGTGTCATCTGCATACGTGGATATCGTTATCCTGTAAGTTGGAAAATTAATACCTCGCAGGCTATGGTATTCACGCATAGCGCATGCCAGCGGCTCCGCCACCAGGGCGTACAGCAGAGGCGATAGGGGGCAGCCCTGCCTCGTGCCCCTCGAGATTGCTATTGGTTCCGTGACTCGGTCGCCCAGTCGTATTCTCGCCGTGGGGCTACTATACAGCACCCCTATCATTTGGAGGAAGATCGGGCCTAGCCCCATTCTAGTCAGGACCTGTCGCATGAATGGCCATTCGACAGAGTCAAAGGCCTTTTCCATGTCGAGGAAGACAGCGAGCGCGCGCACGTCCGGGCGTACATGTTGCATGACGCCAAACACTGTCCGCAAGTAGTATGTGAGATTCCTGCCGGGCATGAACCCTGCCTGCTCTGGGGCAACCAGCTCGGGAGCGAGTAGGGCTAACCGGGTGGCCAGGACCTTGGCGTACAGCTTCGCATCAACGTTGAGCAGCGATAGTGGTCGATAGGAGCTGCACTCATCGGGTGGTTTTCCCGGCTTTGGAATAGCGACCAATAGCGCCTCACGCATGGACGGTGGCATATGTCCCTTAATGCACATATCGTCGAACAGCGTCGACACGTGCGGCAAAAGCTGGTCTATAAAAGTGCGGTAGAACGCGACCGTGAGGCCATCAGCTCCAGGGGCGCTCTGCGCCTTCATGCCCGCCAGAGCCTCTAGAATTTCATCCCTCTCTATGGGCAGGGATAGAAACTCCCTGTGTTCGTTCGCTAGGAACGGCAACTTTATATAGTCAAGGTAGTCCCCTATGCTGTCTTCCATCCCCGCCTGCCGAGAAGCGTAGAGCGCGGCATAATACGTCCTGAATCGCTCCACCACCGCCTCATCTGTCAGGAGCAGCGAGCCATCCTCCGACTTGATCTGCGCGACGGCAGGTCTGCGTCTGCTAGCCTTGAGCAGATTAGCTAACACCGACCCCGGTCTATCACCCTCACCATAAACCCTGGCCGTAGCGTACTTCCCCAAATGCAGCACCTCTGCATCAGCAGTTTCGTGGTACTCAGCCAGGAGCGTTTTTAGCTCCGCATCAGCGTCCTCTCCACCCGTCTCCAGCAGTCTTGCCTCAAGTGCAGCCAGGTCACGCTCCTGCGTCGTAAGGCGGCGCCGGATATCTCGGAGTACCCCCGAGTGTTTGGCCATCGCCACACCGCGGATGTGGACCTTAAAGGTCTCCCAGACTGTCTGGAAGTCCTCCACGGAGCCTAGATTGGTGGCAAAGAATAGCTCGATCGCGGCAGTCAGCTCCTCCTTGAACAGGGGATCTTGCAGCGAGTATGGGGGAAATCGCCAAAGAAACGGCGGGGGAACCCTTCTGGGTGCCGTCAGGGAGATCAGTATCGGCGAATGGTCGGATAGCGTGCGCGGGAGTACCGTTCACTCGCGTATCTGTGGCAGGAGGGGCGCAGATAGTAGCCAGTAATCTATACGCGTATGCAGGTTATGGTATGCGGAGTAATGTGTGTAGCCCCCTAGTGCCGGGTTACGAGTTCTCCACAAATCAACGAGATCCAAACAGAGCATACCTCGAGTAATCGCTTTCGCTGCCGCCGTTTGCGCTCGTTTCGGGCCGCCTGAGCGATCCAGCTCCGGGTCCAAAACTACGTTAAAGTCGCCGCCCCAAAGCACCTGCCGCGCGCCTGCATCCCCCACCGCCGCTGTCAGCGCTGTGAAAAATTCAGGGCAGTCATAGTTCGGCCCATAACAGTTAACCAGGAGTAAATCCATGCCCTTTCCCTGGAAGCGCGTGAGCGCATAACTGCCCGCGTTGTCCGAGGCCATGTACTGCAATCTGTGCTCCACCCGCGGGCTCACCCACGTCAGCACCCCTCGAGAGTGTGTAGTGAACCCCGCCGCATGCGCCTCCCTAAGATCCCTAGTGCGTAGGATAGGGCTGTTGTTAGGGAGGTGTGTCTCCTGTAGGAAAGCTATATCTATCCTATGCCTCTTAAGATAGTGCACCACCTTTCGGGCTTTGCGGTAATCATTAAGTCCCCTTACATTCCAAGTGAGGATTCTGAGTGTGTCGTGCCTCTCAGGTGTGGCCGCTTCGGTGTCAGCCATAGCTTGCTCTAGGGTGCAAATCCTTCGACTGAGCGCGCCGCCAAGCGCAAGAGCTTACAAGCAGATCAAAACGCGCACCCCGACCTAGTGACCTCAAACCCCCGTAACTAAAACCCCTCCCTCCCCCCCACCCACA
This sequence comes from Triturus cristatus, assembly GCF_964204655.1. Taxonomy (NCBI): domain Eukaryota; kingdom Metazoa; phylum Chordata; class Amphibia; order Caudata; family Salamandridae; genus Triturus; species Triturus cristatus. Next base: position 266,625,154 of record NC_140590.1, read on the forward strand.
GAAGACCCACCCCAACTCGGCCTTGCAGATTCCCAAACTTGGGCACCCCTTACCTCCCGCCACCCCACCCATAACTGTGAACCTTTAAAGGTGTGGGACGCACACGCGGGCGGAGGTCGCTCAGCGCTCACACACTAGTGTGGAAGCACCTAACACCTAACTGCCGCCGCCCGGTCCAGCGAGCCACTGTGATATCTCCCAGTCCCTCCCTCGGTCCTCCCAGATTGGAGGCCCCAGCAGCGTCAATTACAACCCTACACAGGATTAGAGCAATTGGGGGATTAGTCACTGTCCATGTGAGTCCCTATAGCGCCGAATCAGGGGGGGGGGTGCATCTCACAATGTACTATACCCCGTAGCGATATTGTCCAAACTCCCCCCACCCGTGCCCTCCAATGCTTACATATCTTCCGCCAATCCTGTCACCCCAAATGTACCAACAAGGTGGGACCTGCACTCATGGTCAGTCCTGTGCGTCCAGGTCGTCGGCTCTCTCATCCCCCCGCGGCGACGTCACCGGACTCCGGCGCGACTCCTTCGCCCAGTCTTTCAATGCCTTCTGGAGCGCTTTAGGGTCTTGGAAAATGTGCGACTTGCCCTGCCGGTTGACTCGCAGCTTAGCCGGGTACAGCATTGCATAGTCCACTCCCAGTTCTCGGAGTTGCTTTTTGGCGGGGACAAACTGTCGCCTGGCCTCCTGGACCCGGGCCGTGAAGTCCGGGTAGAGCGAGATGGGAGATCCCTCGTAGAACAATGTCTTCTTTTCCCGGGCCGCTCTTAGCGCTGCATCACGGTCCCTATAATTCAATAGTTTCGCTATGACCGGCCGGGGCGGTGCACCCGGCGGGGGCCGTGGGCCCAGGGACCTGTGCGCTCTTTCCACCACGAACATCCCGGAGAACAGATCCTTCCCTAGCAGCGCAATCAACAGCGTTTCTACGAAGGTCTCCATGCGGCCCGTGGCAGTGGACTCCGGCAGGCCAGTGATTCGCAGGTTGCATCGCCGAGAACGGGCCTCTAAGTCCTCCGTTTTGTCCTGCAGAATCTGCAGTTGGCGCTCGAGCCTCCTGTGGTCGCGATCCAGTGTCGTCTGCGCGCCCTCCATCTCCGATATGCGACCATCAGCCTGGTCCAGGCGTTCCGAGTGCTTGTCCAGGCGTTCCCCCATGCGGTCCATTCGGTAGGAGAGCGCGTCAATCTTCGCGCCCAGGGCAGTGATGCCGCTCTGCAACCCCTTCTCCATGGACAACAAGAGGCTCCGCATGTCCCGGTCGTCCTCCGCAGGCTCAGATCCGCCTCCCGCAGCATCCTCCTGCGGTGTCTGCATCTGGGGGCGCCGCTGCGCGAACTTCAGTTTCGACTGGGTTTTGTCGGGCTTACCCATCCTGCGCCCACACTCCGTTCAGCAAGATGTCGTCCGGCCTGGGCACGCTCCCGCGGCCGCGCGGCCGTATTGCGATCGCAGGCAGCCCCCGGTAGGCGCTCTGGTGGCTTGTGGAGCACCCGATGGAACCTCCCGGCGTACCAGCCGTCAGCAGTCTTCACCGTGTCTTCGTTAGGCCGCCCACACTGCCTCCGCTTCTCTTACTCACTGCTCGTGGTGTTCTCGCCCAGCTCTGCCCCGGAGGCTCCTCACCCGTGGTCGCTCTTGTCGTGTTGTCTCCTCCGCACTGCCGCTGCCGAGCACCCCAGCGCCCCCAGCCCAGGCCGCCGCTTCAACGAGGCCCAGATTTGCCCCCAGTTGCTCTCACTCCGAGTTGCTCCTCCTCTGATCTCGCTGGCCTCGGGGCTCGAAGGGGGTGCCGCCGGCCGTCCGCTCTCCTAGCAGCGCTGGACTCACCCAGGGCCTCCCAGCGTGCTTTCCGCCGATCTAGGACACTACGTCCCGGCGTCCAGCACACAGCGTTGCCTGTTGCCTCTTTTCTCGTCGCGGGTCACCACAGCCGATCACCGCTGTCAGCCACAATGCGCCACGGGTCCGTCCCTCGCGGCCGCCGCCGGCCGCACGTTGCGTCACGACGTCGGCCGTCTCTCTCACTCGAGGCCGTGGATCTGCGGCCTCTGACGCCTCCTTGGGGCGACGTCTCCGGAGGGCGCACCTTCGCTCAAGCGGGCCAGAAATCGCGGCGGTCGGCTGCCCAGCACCTCCGGATGTTCCGCTGGGGGTCGCCGCTGTTTCGGGAGACTTAGGAGTAAGGATTATTTGCGGATGTCTGGAGTGGCTCGCCGGAGCTCCGAGCTCAAGCGGCCATCTTCGTTGCGAGCTAAGCTCCGCCCCAAAGCCAAACCATAGTTACCATAACCGTTTAAGATTATAAGGCACTTTAAGAGTATATGGTAGGCTATATCATAGAACAGCTATAAGGACATGGTTCCGAAAGCTGCAGACAGGCTCAGCTCATGCTAGAGCACCATCTCACATGTTACCAAGCACTCTGCCTCCAGGATTGTTAAGGCCTGCCATAGGAGTGACTGATAGGTACACATGTGTCTATATATAAGGGTAGATATAGGCATACTATATCTAAGCAAGGGGTGATTACACGACCTTGCCCCAGCTGAGTGATCAGCCAGTTGTGTCTGATTGGAAGGCCAGACCAGGGGTGGCATAATACATGCTGCAGCCCCTGGGAGGCCTAGGGTACACCTATGCCCTGGGTACCTATGGTACACTGTACAGGGTCCAATAAGGTGATCCTTACCAATTGGTTATGTACCTAGGGTACATGGAGTCCATTTTAAAGAGAGAGCAGACAGCCTGAGACCCTGAATGGCAGGATCTCAGGCCAACTAAGTCGAAAAACCAGCTAGACACTAGGCAAAAAGTTGGGGGTAACCATAGTCAGATATCCACCTTCCTACAGTTTGTACCTCCTCTTTCCTCCGTTATCTGAGTCGGAGCACTAGTCGGAGTGTGCCATCACCTTCTGACATTCACCACCATATGTGAAGCCTTGCCCTCCCAACTTTCTGCTAGCGTACTAGGGAGCAGACAAGGCAGCGTGACCCGGGGGGGGGGGGGGAGCGGGACCAAAGCATAAATACCCTTCTATGTTGAATACTGGGAAAGACAATGGTTCTCCTGCTACTTGTAGCCCAACTATGTTTCCCAGGAGTTTCCCCCAATCATATGGACCAAGTCGCCCCTGTGGAAGGCCCCTTCCACCCTGCATAGCTGCCAGCCAGTGCTGGAGGGCGGGAGAAGTTGCCCGTTGCCGTTACTCACCTCAATAGTACCTGTTTCGCCGAACACAAGGACGGGCTACTAAGTGAGCTGGCCAGGCTCCGCCCTTGAACCAGAGGTCAGACCCAGGCCCCTCTAAGTTCTGCTGCTTCACCTGCCCGTTAACACAAATAACTGGGGCAACTGAACCACTTATCGCCGTGCTGCATGTCCTCTTGGACAGGTGCACGGGCACCTGTCCCAGCATCCAAACGCAACCAGAAAGTCGAACCGTACCCCAAACGGTAACCCCCAACTGGCCTGGAAGCGAGACAGACAATACTACTGCCACAACAAGGTATGTCCTTTGCCTATTCCATGTCTGGCTGTAAGAGTTAGACATTGCCAGTCCCGAGTGAAAAAGGAGCTCTACAGCTGCTGGTGCTAATGGTGGAACATGTGGCCTGATGGAGCAGACTGTAATTCCATTGCTACTGCCGTGCACGACCCACAACCATTGGCTCTCCATGGTACAATACCTTCATGCTAATCATGGTTTCCTAGGAGGATGTTGACAAGTCTTGTTTAAGAAGTCTAACCGTGTCCTGAACAGTACCCCCCAACTGGCCCTGATCCGAGACAAACCATGCCATGGCACATAGGTGATTTTAATAGCTAAGAGCCGGTCTAACAGCGTCAACAGGCATCCTAAGCTAAAATAGGAGTGTTGGAGTAAGGGTATCCAGTGCGAATAAAGACGACAGCCTCCCATCTGACCAACCGTGGCGGGAACCACTCCTGTAGATTTTAGTACAAATGGTCCTTGTTGACCTGTCACTGCCTGATGTACGTGACCCCGGTACATGGTCCCCTTGCATGGCGGCATGCCATTGAGACAAACATCCAATCCCCGATAAGTACCACTACCTGCCTACGCAACATTCTTGCCTGGCATTCCTCCATGCCCAGATATACCATGCGATGATTGCTCTACTCCGTCACTTGACCCGGCCATACTTCGAAGAACCAACACAGCATGACAAAGCGGCCTGTGACCTGCCCCAAACTCAACTGAATCATCACATGAGCCGAATGATGTGCGAGCTCGCCGCCACCTCTGTCAAAGCCTGCCAACCCCACCGGTATTTGGACCCCTATTGCTCCCAAAATTGGGGGGGGGGGAGGGGGCAGTCCTGTTTGGAGAGGTGTGTAATGGAGGACATGTGTCCTAGAGTACCTATTATTTGGGTGCAAATATCAGTACTACAAATACCTGGTGTGTTCAATACTAAGAACAGTGCTAACCACTCAATCATCGTCTTAAAACCGTGTGTGACAAACCGGGAGATTAAAGACAGGCAGTGTGACACGGAAAGACCCACCACGCGGCTGTGCCCCAAAATCCACCATCCCACATCAAACAGACCCGCTGGAAATACAAGAGCCTAACTCTCTGCACCCGCGGATAACCCAGGAAATAACCAATAACACTCGAGTAAAAAACAACGGAGGTCCTTTCAACGTGTAACATGTGTCCCGAATGTACAATATGCGCGAAGGTGTGCAGGTGTGTAGGAGTAAAAACCTAAATATGACTGTGCATAGGAACTAGTATGCGTGCTGCTATGCAGCACAGCTTGGCCCCTCTGATCCACTTCACAAACTTTGGAAGCAAGCCTTTGCTGGTTACCCTCAGATCCTAGCCGTGCACACCTAACCCAGGGGGGTTCCCATACTAACGAAGCAATAGTCCTAATGGTAGACTGCTTACCGCTCAGTGTCCCGGGACATAAAATGCTAAATCCACTACATGATCAAAATTTTAGGCAGCACTTGTCTGGAGACATTCAACATCTGTCATGAAGCGCAGCACGTGGCAATCAAGCTTGGGGAGCTGACACGCCTCTATTTCCCCTTGAACTCCAAGTAGCCAAAAAGAGGCAAAACTGCCCCCCCCCCCCCCCAAGGCTAGGATAGCTTCGGCAGGAGGAAAGCTAAAAGAACCGACAAGCCAACTCCTACCTCAGGGGAGCACATAGTTACTGCAAAATGGGTACTCCTACCTTCGACAGGATCCAACAAAAGACCGTCATGATGGCCCTAGTGGTATAGGTTCCACTGCCTCACTCATGAAATTACCGGGCACCCAAAGTGAACGGCTAACATAACGACACCAACGGAGCAGAGGGAACCCTGCGCAGGGTTCAAGGATCGTGTAACAGTTAACTAATCTGCAGGGCTAAACAGCTCGCTCTGGCGATCCCCCCTGGCAAGCAGACCGGCCACCAGCACACCGCGTTGTTACTAGGTGTTCCGCACCTGAAATCCTGACTGATCACTATTCATGTCGAATCTCCGCGCACTGAGACACCACGCAATGTAGAAATGTAAATGATGTGACGCCGAAGTAGAAACGTGAAACTAGAGCTCCCCGATACATGGGATACTGAGCACATGTCATGCGTCCCTATCTTCAATGCAAAATAAGCACTCCCTACAACCAGCCCATCTGTTGGCTAACCAGCTGACCAACAGCAGCGTATGAAAACTGGGTCAAACGTGCCCGTGCCGTGGGCCCACTGGAAGGCAACAGCCTTAAGGCGCCTGACAGGTCTTCCGCATCGTGTGCGCCAGCCTGATCACCCTTCATAGCGTTAGAGTAATGCGCATAGAGAGAAACAATTTTTTTTTTTTTTTTTTTTACAATTGTCTGTGTATGTGAGCGCAAGGTTGTCGAAACAAAAAACATGACTCCGGTACTCGACACCTGCGCAAATATCATTGCCTCCCTGAATTCACTACGCGAGGAGCACTACCTACCCCAGCCCATCTATCGGCTGATCAGTGCTTTTAATTGTTTACAGTGAAATAAATCATCATCATCGCTCCGGTGCAAGGCCCACCAAGAGCTATTCTACATCACGTCAGCCTGCCTGCGAATACGTCAGCTGGGCTGTCTCCCCACACCAGTAAACAGCCAATTTTCGCTGAAGAACACCAACCGCACCGAGAGAGCCCTGCGCCAGCTTCAAGTATGAATAAGAGATTAAAACTCACGGGGTGTGGACGCAAGCTCGAGGCTCGCACCCTTGTTTCCTGCACCAGAAACGGCGATGCCGCCGACGGACCACACCCTCTCCCAAACTCGACCGCCTAACATTAGTCAAAGTAGCGGAGCACTCGAAGGCCTGAGTAATGTCCCCAAAGCTCTACAACCTGCACTTATAATAATAGTCACAGGGCAGCGCTGCCTCGCAGTGGCCTGTATAACCTGACACAAGTCCTATGCTCGACCCGCAGGTGAGGAGACTGAACTAGTGTTGATCTTGTGCTGAAGGCGGTCATGGTGACGGAGGGCGACTCCGCGAGCTTGTGCTCAACGCACCATTAAAATAACCATAATAGCTCTACCGGATTTATTACTGCCGAGCGCCGCGTTTACAAGGCAAACTGCCTTGGACCGCCAAAATGCCCACACCATAGCTGAGCGCCCGCGTCTCGGGCTATGCTACTCCCGACCGCCACAACCGTCGGCCACCTCGCTGGTGTGTCACCTGTTCCCCCCAATCTGATGTGCCCCCTATTCCATATTGAAAATAAAAACACTTCTCTCGAAAGCGGGACATGCCAACGGCCCATAAAGCGCTCAACCGTAAAATGTCACATAAGCCCCAGTTCCACAGCCGCTCTCGGTACCCCCTGTCACAATCTCAAAAGGTCTCCCCAGGCCCCACGCTGGAGTGACCGAGGGTGGCTGCTGGCGCGCCAGGAACATGCGTGATTGGGCCCCGCCAAACCTTGGGCCGTTGCCCGTGCAAAATTGCAGCAAGGCAACGACAAACGCGCGTGCCTAAGCCGCAGGCACCGCGCTGCTCGCATTCGAGCTGGAGGGAGGGATGGGGGGCGGGGGGGCGGAGGACAAGGTCGCCTGCGACGAAGTTCGCGCCGCACATGGGCTGGAGGCCCTGCCCGTTATTCGAAACTGCTCCCCCGAGTCCGTGGTCGAAAGTCTCTGCCCCAGGTGATACATAATGACGCCTTATCCTCGCAATTACCAGCACATCCTGCTTTACAGCTGCCCGGTCTGCTGGGCCAATCTTCCTAACCATTTCTCCGTCTCTCTGAACAACGCACGACACAGCAGACCTGCACCGGAGAACCTGCACTCAGAACAGTACCCGGTGAGGCAGGCTGAGTGACCCGCGCCCGCCGAACCAGTAATGTTGTGCAAAATATCGCGAGCTGTACCAGAAAGTAATGGAGCGCTTAAACCCAAACACAGTATTTGCATTACATGATCCGGCACGGGCGGACTAAGCGATGTGGACGCAACCCCAAGGATCGAACACCGATTGCCGGTACCAAATTCGGCAGTCTAGCCGTTCCTAACAAGCCTGTCGTTCCTCTGCCCCATACGTAGGGAAAGGGGGGTGACGGGCACACCATATCCCCCTGCACTCGGGCGCTCTCGTGAATTGTAGCGGCAGGAACGACCCGAAAGAACCAGGCAACTCACACGGCGCCGTCTACCTCCGCCGAATGCCCTGCACGTTCCGAACAAGACACCATACCACAGCGTCAGGTACAAGCTACCCCCGATCAGGACCACGTTGTGTATTATTAAAAAGGCAGCACACAACTTAATGCTCACTATACATGTGACAGTGCTTCTGCCCTTCAGGCGGTGCAGTGGAGCAGATCAGCCCGCAGAAACTGGCGGCGTCATGCCAAACTCACAGACAGGTGCTGCCAGAGCACGCTAAAAACCCAAACATTGTGGTCTAAATTTCTACCCAATTAGCATTTTTACACTCAAAACGTTGTAAATTGGGTATTCTACCTGTGTAACCAAATAAACTCAAATTTCAATCACTTAAAAAGCCGAAACTTTACAAAACTAATTAATTTACAGCGTACAAGCACTTGTGTAATTGTGCGAGTTAGGTCCGGTGTTATACAGTAATATTATGGCATCACTCCCTAGAATATTCGGTGAAAAGGAGTCCGCCTCCCGGACCACAGAAACCAGGAACCAGAAAGAAGGGGGCCATATTACCTTCCATGAAAGGGGTAATGGTGCGCCCCTGGAGGGGCCTTGTACTAAAGCACTGCCCTTGCGGGCTTTATAAGATTCACGCGGTTGGACAAATAACGCTGGGGACGAGAACCTGAATTGTGCATGGCACGTAGAGGCTATGAGGCCTTTATGATCGGTACCGATACTCGATAAAGTCCGGTGAGATAAGTGAAAGCCTATTTCAGCCGACATCAGGATAACGTAATATACGGGGGCGCCCATCCCCGGAGATAAGTGCGGACATCTCAGGACATCCTTACTGGTAGGCCGTATAGTTTAAGGTTGCTCGTTGTTAAGAATCACAAGTTCCCAGTCGATATCTAGCCAAATTAACCCTTTTGCAACATTAAATAATGTTCTAATAATTAATGCATTGCGGTGTGTATGCAGTTCTAGATGAACGTTTGCAGCACACTGTTGAATTTAAGACCTTAATTTATTAATTGAAAGAAGAATTTGAAATTTTGCCAACTTATGACACTTTAACAGCGTTTGCAGGACTCGAACCCTTATCCTGTGAGATCCTTTATAACCACAGGCACAAGACTTACCATTGAGCTATAGCTCCTGGTACAAGTAACAAAAGGATGCCTCTTTTGAAAATAGCTACCAGCTGACCCACCTACACCCTACGCACTCTGTAATCCTCTTGGCACACGTTCTTTGCAGCAGGCACACCAACCCTCTGCACGAACCTCACGGAAGTCAAAAACCTCAACTATACAAAATCCCGCTCGCTCTCCAGGAGGATAAAGAATCACACGAATTATCTGACGTTAATGTGAGGCCCGGTAATTGTCGCGGAAGAAACGCAGCCTGTGCTGAACTTCTACACCCCGCCACCAAAATCCCCAGCAGGGGCAGGGCATGCGAGACGACCATACCAATAACACAACCTCCGAGCTACAAGCTCCATGACTCACCGCACACAGAAGAGGCGCACCAGCCAGACCAGCGGGCCACCCCGTGGCACCTCGCCAGCAAACGATGGACGGCGAGCCCTGCCAAGGCGCGCGAGTCACGACCAGGCCCGGAGATACCAGCGACGAGATGACGCAAGCCCTTCAAGGCGAACGAGCGGACAAGAGGGCGAGGAGGGGGCGGAGACAGAATATGTACCCCCCTGGCTCCTCCCGGCCGGAAGCAGCTATCTGCTGGGGTCTCCCTTGGTCCATCCCAGGGACACGACCTCCCACCCCTGTGCCTTCCTGTGGCACTAAGGCGGCCGCCCTCAAAGGGGCGGGCCGCTGCGCAACCCCCCCCCGGGCAGCCTTACAGATTGATGAGGGGAGCGAGCATCCAGCTCAGACTGGCACAGTACAGCAGTGTGTCTCGTTACTGCTTCCAGGCACAGGGGAGGCGTTTCCTCACCCCCTGGGCCTGGAAGCACCAGATCAGACTGCAAGGTTAGGTGAGGATGCAACTCACAAAACTATTCTGCAATCAACCGCTTGCCTCCTCCCCAGGCTTTGTTTATTTAAAGATTTGCTATCCAATCCTACGCCCCTCGAGCAGCACACATAGAAACAGCAGATTGCCTGTGATAGTTTATGTGCAGGAAGGACCCCCTTCCTGCACATAAATAATCATTTTAAAAAAATGCTGTTTTGCAACTTTAATGTGTGCTGCATTAAGCAGCACACATAGAAGTTACAAAACCGTATTTCAAGATTCCCTTCAACACAGGCGCCCTTGCATTATGGTGTAAGTGTGCCTGCGTTGGCGTTAGGCAGCTAAATTTAGCGCCAGCGCTGGGGAAACACAGGACTGCATCATATTCTTGAAAATATGGTGCAGTCCTGCGTTTTCATGGCGTTCTCAATGTTTGCTTGATGCTATACTTCTCCATTCTGTTGTACATATGCCCATAGGTCTCTTCAGCAATGACAAAGATGATCAATAGTCCTGTGATGTTGGTTTTCTATGGTGTATATTCTTGTGATGTCACATTCAAATTAGTGGGGCCTCACATCTTCCCTTTCGCCCAGGGCCCCACAAGTCTTAATGCATAAAGTCCCTGTATCTAATGCATCACAATGTATGAAACGAGCGCCAATGTGCACTTAGTATAAAGTCACCCCATTGTTGTCATAAACTAAAGACAACATGCTTGCTTTAAATTAGCAATCTATACATACATTTTCCTGGAGGAGCGCAGGGCCCTGAAAAGCATGGGCTGGGTCATAGTTCTCTTTGCCTTCCTCCTTGTGACTGCCCTTCCACTGACCCAAAGCTGGTCTTGCGTCTCTGTGTGGCAGGTGTGACACGGAGTGTGTACCCTGTATGTGTGTCTAGCTTCAATACTGGCACGTGCGGCTGGCTGATGCATATCTGACTGGTTTGTGCCGCTTGTGTTTCCTGTAAACAAGTCATTGCTTACATCAAGGTCACATATAGCATTGTGTGTGAATGCACAGCTGCAAACGCCATTGAGGTGCATGTCAAGTTTATTAACATTCCAAATCTGTGGGAAAATGTGGGATGAAATGCAGTGACAATGAAATAAGCCCATTACGCGGCACGCACCTTATTTATTTCTAGCATTCCTCCTGGACGTTTAGAAAACTACTCATTTAAAATATGTAGGGCCTCTCGGCACCTCGCACAGCTCTCTTCAGCTGCAACACTTTGTGAGGGGTGAAGCCAATGACTGTCTCCCTCGCATGTCTCTGCTCCCAGCAGCCGTTGAGTCCTGATGCCAGGGTACCAGCCCTCTCACAACTCCATGTGCATGTTTGTGCACGAAGCAGTGCGCGCGCGCTTGCAGTTGCCCTGTTAAGGAGATAAAACCCATCAGTTCTGGTTCCCAAGATGCACCCCAGCTCCTCCGAACCCTCATCAGCGTGACCTGCCCCCTCTATCGTGCGCATTACACCGCACTCGGCTTGGTTGCCTGAATCCAGGTTAGTCTTGGGCATGCTCGACCACCCCAGGCCCGGCCTCCTCGCCACCCCCCATTAGTAACAATACTGCCTCTCTCCCCTCTGGGAGTCCAGCCCCCTCTCGCTCCCTCCACGCTCCCTCCACCCTGCAGTCCCGCACCGCACTGCCCCCTCCCCCCGCCCCCGCAGTCCTGTCGCGCCGTGCCCTCTGCTGCTGAGGGTCAAGGTGTGGGCTCTCGCTCCTTCTTCCCGGATCAGCAGTTTCTCTCTGCAGTCTTGTCGCTATGTGATACTCTCGCGCGGATCTGCGCGGCTCTGCTGCGTCTGCAGCTTTCATCTGCTGCAAAGGATGCGCTGCCTGACCAGGGTACCCGGCAGTGACGTCACTCCCTCCTCTTGTCACCAGAACCAGGGCCGGCAATTGGTGGGGTTGGGAGCAAAAAGTAAAATATAGCTCACCTTGGTAAATCGCTGTTTGAGAAGTAACTGTGCTCGCGTTTATACTTCTTGCAAAGTGTTTATCGAGATTAACTACATTTCAGGGGGCACGTTGTCAGTGGGGACCCTGCACATTTTGAACAGGTGCAGCACCGAGGCTGGGACTGCACAGCACCTGACAGCACCTGGTTCGCGCGATCAAAACCTCTTCTCGGAGGTTGATACCGGTGTGCCCGTGTACAGCATGGTCACAGGCTGCGGTCGGGCTGATTTAAAAAAGGTATGACCTACAACGGAATGGCTGCTTCTCAGTCTGTGGAAAACCAATTAATCAACCCAAACGGATGGTCTCCGAGTGACAGCGGCAGGGCTTTCAGGATGCTGAGACAGTAAGTAAGTAAGTAAGTAATTTTTATTAGCATAGTTACTTAAAACCATTGCTGTACAAAGTTGATTAAGAACAGGTATGATAAAAATACAAAAATGACAATTCTAAATAAAAACAGAATATAATTTGCACGCTTCATGTTAGTAAGGTAATTTCTTCTTTCTTTGTTCCCCTCATGAGTTCGTATGGTCAATAATGTCAGTCGACAAGCAGTGTTGAGTCAGTGATACAAGGACCATTATAAGATAATTTTTGGCATCTTTCTTTCCACTGCCTTCATAAATTTTACAAAGCTGCAATTCATGCGAGGATCGTGGGAAGAAAAGCAAGCCAGAATTGCCTTTCTACGTGTACGAATCCCTTGCTGGTTGAAGTGATGTTTCAACAGGAGTTTTCGTTCGTCACGTAGACAGAGAATCACCTAGCTGAGGGTACTCTCAGAACTTGCACATTCCCATAATCCTCCACCTGTGCATTCATCTCAGTAAGTGAAGCTGCCCCTCCAGGGATCTCTCTAACCTACGTGTCACTTACTCCTAACGATGCATGTTCCATGAGCGATGAAAGCTTGCATTTGTCTTCCCTGCTGGATCTGTCCGGCGGGGAATGGAAGCTTGCACATGCTGCCTTCTGTGAGGCAGGGAAGCTTGCTTTGCTTCCGCGCTACCTGTTCTGTGAGGAAGCAAAGCTTGTGCTGCTCTTGCTTTTTATGTGCATGTCCTGTGGTGAGGAACAGTTGCGGGTGGTATTTGAAGGTGGTGGGGGTTGGGTAGCGGGGGAGGGGAGGGAATGAAATAAAAAAAATTTAAATACATAGTTACCTGGCTGCAGCTGCGGTCCGCCGTCGACTCCGCCTCCTCTCTGTCCTCTTCACCGCTTCCAGGGCAGGAAGCAGGATGCACCCCGCTCCCAGCCTCCTGATAGTCAATCACAATGCTGCAATGCAGCGTTGTGATTGGTCTGAGCGCCATGGATCAGTACTCAGCCAGAGAACGGGAGACTGGGCATGTTCTCCATGCAGGCTGTATGCAGCCTGCATGCAGAACATGCAAAGTGGGGGCCGGCCAAACATTCATGCACAATTAAGGGAGTGCAAACCACTCCTCCCGTCCCCTGCTGTGTCAGCAGAGCAGCCCACCCTGTCCCACCCACAAAGCTGCTGCAACAAGGAAAAAATAAAATGATAATAACTTAGAGTTATTATCATTTTATTTTTCCTTTGGTGACACAGCTTAAAAGCAGTGGGACGTGCTCCTCCGCCTTAGCGTAGGAGCCGCCACTTGTGGGAAAAGATCACACTGCTGTTGCCATCGCCCTACCTGTCCTCTTGTAGAAGCAGTACACGCTTCCATTCTTCAAAGGTGTATGTGTTGGGTGTTTTCACTGCTGTGTTACCCCAGCTGATGAAAAAAACTAAAGGATAAATTGAGTCCACATACCCAAAAACATACCCTATAAACCAAGGACTGTTTAACAAAAATTGATGTGACATGTCTATAGTTCCGAGGAAGGTGATTGACCCAGTTGTGGCAATATTTGAGTCCCACAATTTGTTGACAGATAAGAGAAGCAATGTCCATTGCTTGCCCGGTTTTTAATCTTGTGGTAGGAAAACACCAGTAAAAAAACTCATGTTCAGCTCACCCAAACATAATTGTAATATAGGTCTAACAGTTTAACAAAGGTAGAATAGAAACATGCACATCATATAGAGGTTGCAAGTGGTCGCAGCTGCGACCCTCAGTTTCCTCCCTACAACTCTTGGCACTGCCTTTGTGACCTCTAGCCTTCGAGGTAGAAAACTCAGCGTCAAGAAGACAGGAGCAGCTTTGCCCTTGTTGGTTTCAGCTAATTTTTAATTACAAACACAGTGAATAATTGCATATTAGCCACTATTAGTGTAATAAAAACTAGAGCATCAGGTAAGTACAAAATGTCTGCACAGAAAATACAAACGACAGACTAGGGTCCAGCTTGACCAATCCACAAGTACAGTCAATAACACGGTGGTGCAACACACTTCCTGCACCCGTCGTCCAAAGGTGCGAATCACAGTCACAATTTTTCAAGAGAAAGTGGAAGGTGCACTCGCAGCAAAGGTAAACACGTGAGCAGTAGTTCCAAAAGTACTTCTTTTATTAAGTCAATCCTTAAAAACCGGCGATGGAGAGTTATATGCTTGAACAGAGGGCATAATACGCCTTGCGATAATGAAGATTGTCTTTAAAGTGGTCTTAAAGATAGTACGTGCAAATCGCCGTTTGTTTGTCAATAGTTCCTAACTGGTACTCTCCAAGGATTTTGGAGACCGGCATGATATTTGGCAGATAACCATGATAACCATTATCGCAAGGCGTATTGTGTCCTCTGTTCAAGCATATAACTCTCCATCGCTGATTGGTTGTATATTCGAGAGATCCTTACCTACTTTGCTCTAGGCGTACTGTGCCATTTATGACGTCACTTGTTCAAGCTTCTAACTTATTCCTGTCGATTGGTTATACACTCAAGAGCCCTGATGAAGTTCCCTTTTGGCACTACTGGGAACGAAACGCGTTGGCTGTGTGCCGGTTTTTAAGGATTGACTTAATAAAAGAAGTACTTCTGGAACTACTGCTCTCGTGTTTACCTTTGCTACGAGTGCACCTTCTACTTTCTCTTGAAAAAGTACAAAATGTCTGTGTGAGCCACTGAGAGCCACCCAGACTCTACCCTCCACTCACCGACATCACACGCTGTGCCTCCGTTGTGCTTTCAGAGGCAGGGCTCCCGAGGGCTTCGAAGCTTGGATGTCGGAAATCACCAGCCACCCCCCACACCACCTACCAAGGCATCCACAGGCCAGATCAGAGCAGGGGCAGACTGGGAACTGAAACCGGCCCTGGCAAACTGCTCGACCAGGCGGGGAGGAGGAGAGCAAGGTGTTGTGGTGCGGCTGCACTGTTTGCTAGGGCCGGTTTTGGCTGATTATGTTACAGGGGGTGATTATTGCCGGCCCCGGTAACAAAGATGGCCCCCAGGGGCCCAAAACCGGCCCCCACCCTTGCAGCCCACCAGGGAAATGTCTGGTGCCCGCTATGGCCAGTCCGGCCCTGGACCAGAGTTAGATTGAGCTCAGCGACATCAGGCGGGTCTGGTGAGTATGCTCAGCAGGATCAGAGGGGCTGGAGCGAGATTGGTGGTCCGGCAGTCAGGAGCGAACCGCCTGTGGCGTTCCTGGTGTGTGCTCGAGCCCCCCCCCCTCCGCCGCTTACCACCTGCACCTGGTGAGAAGCAAAGTGTGGATCAGTGAGGAAAGGGGCTCTGAACCCAGGGGCCTGGAGCCCTGCCAAAGCCAGAGCCCGAAACTCTACCTTAAGCTCAACTGGAGGACCAGATTGACTTCAGTTGAGGGTAGGTGTGGTGACCTGTAGATAGTCACTGCAGAGTGAGTGCTCTGAACCCCACATAGAAGCGACCCAACTAAGTCTGGGTGCGGTTTGTAGGGACATTTCCTTGAGCCCCGCTCAATCCTCACTTCCAGCCCCCTGTCATTTGTCTGCGCCCTCTTTTAGTTGCATGCCTGGCCTCTGTTTAAGGCTCAAGACCCAGCAGACCACTAGAACCCTGAGGACCACAAGCTACAAAAGCTCAGCGGGTGCAGTTTTTAGACACCAGCACCCAGTGGCCCCGCATCACGCTCTACAGCAACCTGATTGCTTCAACAAAGACAACTGCAAAAGTAGTGGGGTAGGTGGGCAAACAGTGCCACTGCAGGACTTCCACTCACAGTTTTTACCACTCCATCGCCCTGATTTGGAGTTAAATTGTAAGTAGCTCCCCCGCAATTCTGTGTTCCCTGCGAAGCAAACAAAGATTTCCATTGCGGGGGACTGCTGTGAGAGTGTATGAACACGGAGGAAGCAGACCAACCAGCTCTGGGTGCAGTTAGCCGGAAGTTGGAGTGCTCAGCCCGACGCTTGGACTCCTCAAACCTCAGATCACCTACATCTTAGCATCACAGCACCTAACTAAAGTCCTCATCGAAGGCCGTTCCCTAAGTCTAAACGCGCTGGTTCTGTTTAGCAGGCAACCTTTTTATCAATAATGAGGTCTGGCAGAACAAGAGGAACGCCGATGCTGACACAGCGCCAAAAGAAGGACCAAAGCATCCCCAACCTCGCCTCTCAATTACCCAAGTCTGAGAACAGCTCACAATCACCACCTCTAACCCTATTGGCTAAGATTAATACAATAGTTTCACCTCTCACTGCGCAAGTAACCAGTACGTTCGCCTTATGGCCCAAAGTCCAAAAAAACAAGTACAAAAAATTCTCCTTCATTAAAGAGGAGAGTGCCATTCTTTATCCTTCTCCGGATTAGGTTAGAGATGTATTCCCTGTGCTACAGCCCCATATGACCTCTCAACCGGACACATTAGATAAGGACATCAATGTTGTGCCACAGACACAAACAGTTAATCTAACAGACCAGTAGTCTTCGTCTTATCTATCTCCACCTAACTCAAATGTATATTCAGAGCAACAACCACCTAGATTCTCATCTGCTTCTCTAACTCAAGCATTGACTTCCCAACAAACCATCCCAGTACATCAACCAATTTTGCAATCAAGCCTCGATTTGATGACATCCAAAGTTTCAGAGGAACTAAAGCACAGTAATAAACATGAGGCATCTGAGGTTGTTCCTCCATACCAACTTCTTTCCCCGTGACTTGAAAAGGACTGCATACAATCAATCACGTGCTTCCGTGTAAGCTCCATGTTGATGGTTAACCAGTCTTTGGAGTACCAATCAAACAAGTTTGATATACAAATCTCCTTACTAGAGACACTAGCCCAGTACACTTCATCCATTGATTCACGCTTTGAGCGTCTGAATGCCACGGTCAGTAGACTGGTATTAAATGCCCACAACTCCTCTGATCCAATGTCACCCACTTCCACCAAGCATAGTTCCCAAGAATGCGTCTGCACATTTCAGTTAGATAAGTTATTCGCCATACCAGCCATAGTCGGCGACCTACTTCAGGAAGCCAAACTGATCGTTAAAGCCAAGACTCCCCCACCTTGTTCCAACTGGCTGTGCCACTAACAGACCACTCACATCCAGCAGCATCGACACAAATGCTGGCAACTACAGCGCCACTTCAAAGAGCACCACCCTTGAATAAGGCAGGCGGACTCAGTTGAAGTTCACCCGATCCCTCAGAATTTTGAAACGTCAGATAACGATCATACAGCAAAACATCAGGTAAACATAGATGTAAGCCAGCAATTCAATGCAGCACTTTCATCGCCACAAACTTCTGAAAATGCCACCAGCAGCGCCCCTGGCTCCCCCACTTCTCAACTAACGGAGCGCAGGAGAAAGTGTCTTAGAAAACAAAACAAAAACAGGACAAAATCCCGAAGGCGGCTGACCACGCTTCCAAGATAAAGAGCTTCTTCCCCCCCTTTAAGGAAAGAGACCCATGCTGAATCAGACACACCTACTACGACCATTGCAACAGCCATTGAGCTCCCTGCCAAACCAACATTACTTCAAGCACCTGTCAAGACATGCCTTTCGGCTAGCTCAGAGACCGCAGCTCTAATCACATCTACCTCGCAGGTCATGCCAGACCAAGAACTCCAGTCCAAAAGCGATCCTCCATCAAGCAGGGCAATGGCTGCAACAAACGTTGTCAATCCCCAAAAGGGACTGACCCCTCGCTCACAACTGTAAGTTCCAACACAAACCAACAATTGAATGATGGGACCATAAATGAGCAACTGTACCACTTAACAATGCCTTCGCCCCACTCTGTCATCGTTCCCATTCAAAACAAATCACTGCCATCCACCACTACTCTAACCACAATCTTGCTTCCGGAGTATTCTTCTCAAAGACCAAATGACATTGAATAGAGGAAAAATTATTAAACTCTTAGCCTCCCACTCTAATCTCCGGCATCTCAACTCCACCAACATTGGGAGCATTCAGTTAATCCTCTCAGACATATTCTTCCAAATGGAAGCAACAGCCATGACTTGGAACACACACTCAGCAGCCAGAACCATACTGGAAAATTCCAAACTTTTACAATAATGAGGGATTCGGATAACATCACCACCAAAGTATCGATACCCTGCCGCCTTCATTCAGCAAGACTCCGAGCGCTTTCCTCACAGGTCTTCATTAGATCAGGGTAAAACTAAAAGCTGCAGTTAGCTTGTCAGCCCGCCAAGAACTTCATCTTTACTCAGAAACAGAAAAGGCCTCTCCACTCAAGTGCCACCAACAATAGGCAAGCTTCAACAATCTCCACACACAATCTAGCAGGAAGACTGTGCAATTTCACTCTCCCATCACAGGAAATCAGCAAGAGGACTGGGGTTGACTGACTGCCACTCTGGCGGGCATACCCTCAAACTGACTCATTCCCAAAGGATGCTTAGCCTCAACCTCTGGCCCGAAGAACAAGCCCAACCCCATGAGTTTGCTATCCTGGAACGTGGCTGGCCTTGAAAACATTCAAACAGATCCGGACACAAAGTCTTTCCTAATAACGCATGACATCATTTGCATTCAGGAATCCTGATGTGAAGAGGCTACACCACTAGAAGGATATTGTGAGTTCTTCATCCCTGCCATGAGACAATTCACCAAGGGCCATGCGATGGGTGGTCTATCTATTTCTCTATCGCTACACTGGACCTTCGATGCTTCCGTCCACAATGCTGGTCAACACAACTTCCTATGCATCAAACTCAAGGGAAGACAAATCCTTCTAAATGTGTTCATTCACCCGGTAGTCCAGGAAAATAAGCAAAACGTCAAGGACCTGGAGCTCTTAATCTTGGACATTAGGTCCACCCATCCAAATGACCACCTACTTCCAACTTTAACTTAAACCTACTTCAAAAACCCTTTTGAAACCTTTCTTCTGCAACAGTGGTCTTCCGGTGGCTGATCCCTTTGAAGATAACAACAACAGAAAGAACTGACTCCACAGGACACGCTCTGCAAGCTGCTTCAGAGGGTATGTCTCTACGTGCCCTAAATGGTCGCTACTCTGAAGACCAGCCATCCCATCACACACACTTCTCTCCGCACAGATCTGTGATCTTAGACTACACGTTTTGCTCAATCCCTCTGATTATTGGTATCAAGTCTTTCACCATTTTAACACGCTGCAAAAGCGACCACATGCTCCAAAGGATGACCATAGAGCCTCTGAACAAGGTACATAACATCCTACGGACTGCTGGCTCAAGGGGCACGCACCAAAACTGGAAACGCATTAAATAGTCTGCGGATATTGCAGAGAAATACTCTACGTGGAAATCTAATCCACACAATCAGATAATCTTGTGGTGGTACACAATACAAGACTGGGAACCTCTTGTGAAACAGCTACTTTTAGCCCTCACCATCGCCCGGTAATCCGGCCCTTACCCAAGACCTCCCAGACCAACCTTGTCTCGACCGTGCTTCACGAAAGATCTTAAAATCCTGAAACGCACCCTAAATAAAAAGATCGGATCACTGAAATCTAGATCGAACATCATCACCTCGGAAGAAATTACCAACCTTCGCGAGCTGTATAAACAACGAACCTGGCAATCAAAAAAGAGGCATGTCGAAGCATTCCAGCTAGAGCTATTTATGGCATGCTGAACAAAATATTCCAAAGTATTTTGGATCATAATTAATTGAGTAAACAATTAAATTGATCCTGTCAAACCAAATAGAAATAATGTCACGGCGGATCACTGGTCCTTGCACATGAGCACCCTTTATCAAACCAAACTCTACTGCTCCAATATCTCAGTCTCCCACACAAAACTCAGCCAGACTTCGAGAAGCCCTGAGGCTGCCCAAGCACGGAGGCATCAATATGCGTCAACCCTCACTGCCGAAAGAATTGTCAGTCTAATAAAAAAAAGCATAGCTGACTGCGCCCCAGGTCCGAACGGCACCCCTTCTTCAGTCTACAAACAGGACATTGAGTTGTGGTCACAACTGATGGAAAAGCTGTTTACAACTTGCCTAACCACAGACACCGTCCCTCCATCCTGGCAAGGGTCAATCTTGCACCCTATCTACAAAAAAGGCCCAGTGGCAAGTCCTGAGAGCTATCACCTCATAGCTGTCAAACCAAATATTTTGCCTCTTTATTACTGGGAAATCTGGATGCATAGGTAAACTCAAAAACCGGATCCCCCTTAATCAAACCAGCTTCAGGCCTATGCTTGGCTCCACCGACAATCTATTGGCAATCAGGATGCTCTTGGCAAAGCAGATAAGGAAAAACTGCTTCTCTATAGCTGCTTTGTAGACTACAGCAAGGCCTTTGACCATGTTCATTGTGAGATACTATGGTCAAAACTCAAAGCCTGGGACATTCCTGAGCAACTGCTCCGAGGCATTCAATTTCTCTATCCTAAAACATGGGCAAAAGTAAAACTGGATAACAACTCATCAGTGTACGACAAATCAAGATAGAACAAGGAGTCAAGCCAGGATGTGTCTTAGCTCCAGCCCACTTCAACCTATTAATCAATCAATCAATCAATCAGTCATTTGTAAAGCGCACTACATACCCGTGAGGGTCTCAAGGCACTAGGGGGGGCTGTTACTGATCGAACAGCCAGGTCTTGAGTGTTCTCCTGAAGGTCAGCAGGCCTTGGGTCTGTCGTAGGCTCAGTGGGAGGGTGTTCCATGTTTTGGCGGCGAGGTGGGAGAAGGATCTCCCACCGGTGGTAGTTCTTCGGATGCGCGGAATGGTGGCTAGTGAGAGGTCAGCGGAGCGTAGCTGGCGGTTGGGGATGTAGAAGGAGAGTCGTCTGTTGAGGTAGGCCGGGCTGGTCTTGTGGAGTGCCTTGTGTGCGTGGATGAGGAGCTTGAAGGATATCCTCTTGTTGACGGGGGCCAGTGCAGATTTCTCAGGTGGGGGGTGATGTGGCTGTGGCGTGGTACATCGAGGGTCAGTCGTGCCGAGGCGTTTTGGATGCGTTGTAGTCGTTTGATGAGCTTGGTCGAGGCTCCCGCTTAGAGGGTGTTTCCGTAGTCGAGTCTGCTGCTGACGAGGGCCTGGGTGACTGTCTTTCTTGTATCTGTTGGGATCCATTTGTAGATCTTGCGGAGCATGCAGAGGGTGTTGAAGCAGGAGGAGGAGACGGCTTTGACTTGCTTGGTCATTGAGAGCGTTGAGTCTAGGATGATTCCCAGGTTGCGTGCGTGGTCTGTGGGTGTCGGGGCTGTCCCCAGTGCCGTTGGCCACCAGGAGTCGTCCCAGGCTGAAGGGTTGGAGCCGAGGATGAGGACCTCCGTCTTGTCCAAGTTCAGCTTCAGGAGGCTGATCTTCATCCAGTCGGCGACGGCCTTCATTCCTTCGTGGAGGTTGGCTTTGGCGGTGATGGGGTCCTTGGTGAGGGAGAGGATCAGTTATGTGTCGTCGGCGTAGGAGATTATGTTGAGGTCGTGCTGTCGGGCGACATGTGCAAGCAGGGTCATGTAGATGTTGAATAGTATCGGGCTGAGGGAGGATCCTTGGGGTACGCCACATATGATCTTGGAGGCTTCGGAATGGGGGAGCCGGACGCTCTGGGTTCTTCCTGAGAGGAAGGATGTGGTCCGTTCCAGAGCATTGTCTCGGATCCCTGCGGTGTGGAGGCGTGCGCGTAGTGTGCGGTGGCAGACGGTGTCGAAGGCGGCGGAGAGGTCTGGGAGGATGAGTGCTACGGTCTCACCGTTGTCCAGTAGGGTCCTGATGTCGTCGGTGGCGGCAATGAGGGCGGTCGCGGTGCTGTGGTTGCTGCGGAACCCTGACTGGGAAGGGTCCAGGATTCTGTTTTCTTCGAGGTATCGGATTAGCTGTCTGTTGACGATCTTCTCGATGACCTTGGCCAGGAACGGGAGCAGAGAAATGGGCCGGAAGTTCTTGAGGTCTCTTGGGTCTGCCTTGGGTTTTTTGAGTAGGGCGTTGATCTCGGCGTGTTTCCAGCTCTCTGGGAAGGTCGCAGTCTCAAGGGAGAGGTTGATGACGTTGCGCAGGTGGGGTGCGATGGAGTTGCTTGCTTTGTTGAAGAAGTGGTGCGGGAATGGGTCTGGCAGAGAGCCGGAGTGGATTGTGCTCATGGTCTTGATGGTGTCATCGATGCTCACGCTGGCCCAGGCTAGCAGGGGGTCGTGGTCAATGATGTGAGCAGAGTCTGTAGTGTTGCTGTCTGTTGGGGCTGTCTGGGTGTTGAAGCTGTCGTGGATGTCTGCTATCTTGCGGTGGAAGAAAGTGGCGAGGGAGTCGCACAGGGCTTGCGACGGCGGGATGTCGTTGGTGTTGGAGCTGGGGTTGGAGAGTTCCTTCACGATGTTGAAGAGCTCCTTCCTGTCGTGTGCATTGTTGTTGAGGCGGTCTTTGAAGGAGGTCCTCTTGGAAGCCTTGATGAGGTGGTAGTGGTTGCGGATGGCGTCCTTGTGTGCTGCGTGGCCGTCTGGGGTCTGTTCACAGTGCCGTTTCTTCTCTAGCTTCCGGCAAGCTTGCTTGGAGGCTAGGAATTCTGGGGTGAACCAGCTGGCCCTCTTGCTGGTATCTCTGTAGGGGGGTTTCTTCAGCGGGGCAAGGGTGTTGACGCAGTCCTCGATCCAGCGTCTGAGGCTGTGGGCGGCGTTGGTGATGTTGGAGGGTACGGTGGGTGGGCTGAGAGCGAGGTTTGCATGAAGTTGATCTTCGGTGATTTTGCTCCAGCAGCGGCGGGGGATCTGTTGGGTGCGGTGGTGGGTTTCTGAAAGGTGAAGTGGATGCAGCGGTGGTCGGTCCAGAGGAGTTCAGTGGTGTGGTTGAAGGAGACGTGCGGGCTTGAGGACAAGACAGGGTCGAGCGTGTGGCCGGCGGAGTGGGTGGGTGTAGTGACGAGTTGCCTCAGTCCGAGGTTGGCGAGGTTATCGATCAGGGTTGTGGTGTTGCTGTCGTTGTTGTTCTCAAGATGAAAGTTAAGGTCTCCGAGGAGGATGTAGTCGTTGGAGGTCAGGGCGTGCGTGCTGATGAAGTCGGCGA
This sequence comes from Triturus cristatus, assembly GCF_964204655.1. Taxonomy (NCBI): domain Eukaryota; kingdom Metazoa; phylum Chordata; class Amphibia; order Caudata; family Salamandridae; genus Triturus; species Triturus cristatus. The sequence continues at coordinate 266,648,143 of NC_140590.1, forward strand.
TGGAGTCACTGAACTGGGGGCAGGGTCCCGGGGGTCGGTAGACGAGGGTGCCTCTGAGGGTGGAGTTAGGGTCTGTGTGGATCTGGAAATGCATGTGTTCGGCGGTGCTGAGAGTGTCGTCGGTGCTAGTCGAGACCCTGATGCTGTTCTTGTGGACGATGGCGATGCCTCCTCCGACTCCGTTGGTGCGGTCTCTGCGGGTGATCTTGTAGCCGTCTGGGATGGCTATGGCGATGTCGGGTGCGGAGGAGTCGTTCATCCACGTCTCTGTCAGGAAGGCGACGTCCGGGGATGTTGTGTCGAACAGGTCCCAGAGCTCGACGGCGTAATTGCGTGCGGAGTGGGTGCTCAGAAGTATGCATCGGAGGTGGTTGAGGTCTTTTTTGGCAGGTGGTTCGTCGGCTCTGAGGCTGGTGTAGCTGCAGTTCCGGCAGGTGAAGGGGCCGTGTGTGCGTTTCGGCGCGGCCTTGAAGCAGGTGTGGGTCCGTCCGGAGTTGAGAGCATGCAGAGTGCTGGCATCATAGTGGTGGCGTTCCTTGTGGCGGGTGCGGCAACCAGGGGTTCTAGCGCTGGGCGTGGTCCAGGCGCGGACAGGCGCAGACAGGCTTGCCTTAGGCGCGCCTTAGGCATGCCAGCCGCGCGCCCGCTGCGCGGCCACGCACGGCCGGCATATATGGGGAGGTGGGAGGGAGGTGCAGCTGGGAGGTGGGGGCAGCGAATGGGTAGTCAGGGAGGCGGAGCCGCAGGGGGCGCAGCGGCAGGAGCGGAGCGGGACGACGAGGACACAGAAGGCAAAAGGCACAAAATTAGGGGACAACGAGTGTTACAGAAGGCAAAGAAGGTTACGGAAATACGGGGGCAGCGAATGGAACAGAAGGCAAAACGGGCACAACGGGCACAGGGTTACCGGGGCAATGAGGGAACAGAAAGCAAACCGGGCAGAGAGACACAGGGGCAGCGAGGGGAGCAGAGGGAAAACCGGGCAGAGAGACACGGGGACAGCGAGGGGAACAGAGGGAAAAAAACGGGCACAGAGCAAGTACAGGCAGCGGGGGAGGACAGAGAACAGCAGTTACGGGCACAACAATGACAGAAAAGCTGTACAGGCAATACAGTGAGAATAAGCCTACCTCAAACTTCCTCAGCAGCGGCAGCTGGGGCAGACACACAGGCGGTGCTGTGCGGAGGGGGAGCGACCTACCAGGTAGGGTCAAGGGTCGCTCTCCTCACCGCGCAGCGTCTGGCATATATGGGGAGGTGGGAGGGAGGAGCAGCTGGGAGGTGGGGGTAGCGAATGGGCAGTCAGGGGGGTGGGGCCGCAGGGGACGCAGCAGCCGGAGCGGGACGACGAGGGGACAGAAGGCAAAAGGCACAAAATTAGGGGGCAACGGGTGTTATAGAAGGCAAAGAAGGTTACAGAAATACGGGGGCAGCGAATGGAACAGAAGGCAAAACGGGCACAGGGTTACCGGTGCAACAAGGGAACAGAAAGCAAAACGGGCAGAGAGACACGGGGGCAGCGAGGGGAGTAGGGAGAAAACCAGGCAGAGAGACATGGGGACAGCGAGGGGAACAGAGGGAAAAAAACCGGGCACAGAGCAAGTACAGGCAGCGGGGGAGGACAGAGAACAGCAATTACGGGCACAACAATGACGGAAAAGCAATACAGTGAGAACAAGCCTACCTCGAACTTCCTCAGCAGCGGAAGCTGGGGCAGACACACAGGCAGTGCTGTGCGGAGGGGGAGCGACCTACCAGGTAGGGTCAAGGGCTGCTCTCCTCACCGCGCAGTGGCCGGCATATATGGGGAGGTGGGAGGGAGGAGCAGCAGGGAGGTGGGAGGTGGGGGTAGCGAATGGGCAGTCAGGGGGGCGGGGACGCAGCGGCTGGAGCGGAGTGGGCACGGAAGGTAAAAGGCACAAAGTTAGGGGGCAACGAGTGTTACAGAAGGCAAAGATGGTTACAGAAATACGGGGGCAGCGAACGGAACACAAGGCAAAACGGGCACAACGGGCACAGGGTTACCGGGGCGACAAGGGAACAGAAAGCAAAACGGGCAGAGAGACACGGGGGCAGCGAGGGGAGCAGAGGGAAAACCGGGCAGAGAGACACGGGGACAGCGAGGGGAACAGAGAGAAAAAACACTGGCACAGAGCAAGTACGGGCAGCGGGGGAGGACAGAGAACAGCAGTTACGGGCACAACAATGACAGAAAAGCAGTACAGGCAATACAGTGAGAACAAGCCTACCTCGAACTTCCTCAGCAGCGGCAGCTGGGGCAGACACACAGGCGATGCTGTGCGGAGGGGGAGCGACCTACCAGGTAGGGTCAAGGGTCGTTATTTGGTCCCTGCATTAGATACGGTAGTCAGCGACGCGCCTAAATTAGGACACCGTCCTATTACTTCCTTGCTTTACGCGGATGATGTTGTTCTCTTAAGTCAAACAGCAAAGGGTTTACTAAAGCTGATCAAACATCTTATATCAACACAGAAGCATGAACAAAATGACCGTGAATTTTGAAAAGACTAACATTGTGATATTTGGGCTATAAAAAGGAACAAACCTGGAACATGGCACCTCAACATAACTTGCTTGACAAGAACTCCCAGATACAAGTACCTCGGATGTTAGTTCGACGATAAGGTAGGGCACTTAACCCACTTGAATTCTTTAAAACCTAAAGCCACCTTACTACAATTCACTTTTCAAACCATCTATAAACAAACAAAGCAGCCTAGTATAGAGCGCTGCTTAAATTCTGGTAAAGAGCTGTGTTAAAGCTCAGGGGGGAAATTATACTTTATAATTTTTAATTTGTGTACTTTGCTGCTGCTCCTTTTAATTACTAGCTTGCCGATTCTCTAGTCCCGTACGCTTGGCTGGCTTCCCGCAAGTTAGAGCGGGCCGCCATTTTGGTCAGGCTACTAGTTCTATTTCCTGCACACTATAAATGGGCAAGCTGATGCGACCGCGCAGCGCTGCTTGAATTCTGGTAAAGAGCTGTGTTAAAGCTCAAGGGGGAAATTGTACTTTTTAATTTGTGTACTTTGTTGCTGCTGTTTTAATTACTAGCTTGCCAATCCTCTAGTCCCTTACGCTTAGCTGGCTTCCTGCAAGTTATAGTGGGGCTGCCATTTTGGTCAGCGTACTAGTTGTTTTTTCTGCACAACATAAATGGGCATAAATATCGGAAGACAAGTACTCAAAGCATCTGCATACCGATGAATCCTCAAGAGCAGACTTCCAAATGGGGTTGCTCTACGTGCGACTATACAGACGGTTGCCTCAAATCTGTACACTACAGATGCAGGTTCCCAACCTGCTCACAGTTCTGAACCATTGGTTCCCTCGCTTACATGAGTGTTACTAAACACTAGGTCACTCCCTAAGCACAAATACAAATTCGCTGAATTCCTAGACCATTATAACCCTGATCTACTTTTTTTTAACAGAAACATGGACCAATAACGCCTCTGAACCAGATTTAAAAATTGCCATCCCAGAAGTTTATGAGCTCTTCCGAGTTGACAGGTAGCGGCAACAGGGAGGTGGGATTGCTATGGTCCATCGCAACAATATCAAGGCCAAATTCACAGCTATCCCTCAATTAGTGGAAGAAGCTACTATGTTTCATTTTAAAATTAAAACAAGGTAACTTTCAATGGGGCTCTAATCTACCATCCTCCTGGTTCTAGGAATAGTTTAATTTCCTCAGTACAGACCTTCCTAGAATCCTGTACGGAATTCCCCGATTTCACAGTAATGGGTGGTTTTAATTTCCATTTGGAGTCCAGAGTTTGCAGAGACTCAAGTAATCTGACTGACTGTATTATGAGCTCTTACCTGGGCCAGATTGTCACCGAGCCAACCCACAAAGGCAAGCATACTCTTTTCGGTATCTTCAGTAACAATCCCCGGATCTTTCATGAGAGTTCTACCCCTGACATGGACTGATCACAGTGCAGTGTTCTTTGAGTTAATCACCCCTGGTGAGGCCCCTAAAGTACGATCTAGGGAGAATGTGGTCACAATATGTAACGCCCTGAACGTCTCAGGATCGTTTAACAGACACTATAATGAGAACGCAACCACTTGTGAAGGTTTAGTTATTTTAATGAAGGCAAAAATAATACAAGGAATAAACAAAGGTTATAGTCACTGGAATCCTCCAGGCTAAGTACGTTACTAGCCCACAGCACGGATGGTCCTAACCGTCCTCTGCATATACGCCGATCCCGGCGTATGCCAACAGAGGGCAGAAATGAAATGGCCGACAATGCCAATCGGTAGGCTGTGAGGGGCACGAAGAGTGTTGGGGAGAATCGAGGAGTCAGGGAAACACCCAGCCGGGGTCTCTACCTGAAGGGAGCAGCCGCTCAACCTCTTCCTCAGACTGCACCGGGACGCGGAGTCACCTCCTGGTGATGCGTCACCGATACCCCAATCACAAGCAAAGAAGACTGAACCGAGAGCAGCCGCTCGATCGATCCCGTGGACTTCCGAGTCTGTAACGCGGCAAACACCTCCTGGTGTGCGTTACAGCTGGCAGTCCCTGTATCTCTGGTCGGGCTGGGAGTTACGACTCCAACCAGCAAAAGCGCCACTGCGCTTTGACTCAGCCGAGTCAAAAAGCGAAGCTCAATGGTTATCAGGTAGAGCTTCCGGGTCCTTCACTGGTGACGATGGGGCAAGACACGGCCCAGGGAGTAACGACTCGACCTACCTCCGTTCTTGCCTTACTGGAGCACCACTCCGGAACACTGCTCTTCACTAAGCAGGTACGTCGGTGTAAACACAATATCCGACAGCGTTGTACCTCCCGGTTCCTCCCTTTATAGGGCGTGTTTTCCTTGAGTTATGTAACAGCTCTCCTGTTTACATAAGGGCGTGTTTTCCTTGAGTTATGTAACAGCTCTCCTGTTTACATAAGGGCGTGTTTTCCTTGAGTTATGTAACAGCTCTCCTGTTTACATAAGGGCGTGTTTTCCTTGAGTTATGTAACAGCTCTCCTGTTTACATAACCTCTCAACCGCTAAGCATCCTGGGAGATGTAGTCCGTTTTCGCTGGTTACCGTTTTCCTCCCCTCGCATGACAGGAATTCTTGACAGTACATCCTCCCTCTCAGCGGCTCCCCACGGGTCCAGCGCTGGCAGGAAAACGCCGATGGAACAAGGAGACCAAGCGCGGAGCATGAACCCCTTCAGCCGGTTCCCATGACTGCTCCTCCGGGCCATAGCCTTTCCACGCAACCAGGTACCACAGCTTCCCCCTGCGCCATTTGGACGCCCGTATGCCCGACACTTCATACTCCACCTCCGACTCCACGCATACCGGCCTGGGTGTCCCAGACGGCTTGGAGGGTGCTGGTTTGAGCAATGATACATGAAAGACAGGGTGTATCCGCAATGACTGGGGCAAGCACACCTTCACGTTCACGGGACCCATACACTTGGTAATTCGATAGGGGCCCATGTACTTGGGATGGAACACACTGTTCTTTCGAAACCTCATGTTTCTTGTGGATATCCAGACGTAGTCTCCAGTGCGGTACAGTGGCCCAGGCCTTCTCTTCCTGTCTGCCGCAGCCTTGTATCTTCTCTTGGCCTCTATTAGGACAGCCCTTGAGCGCATCAACGTGTCTTTTATGTGTGCCACCCTGTCCGCTGTGGCGGGAATCCGGTCCTCTCTGAACGGATGTAGAAATGGCAAGAACCTGGGATGTTGGCCATAGTTGCTATAGAACGGAGATGACTGTGTGGAGCTGTGAGTGGCGTTGTTATAGGCTATCTCTGCAACCCATAGCAAGTCGACCCATTCTTCCCTGCCCTGGTCCACAAAACATCGCAGATACTGTTTGAGCGTTTGGTTCAGGCGCACGGTTTGGCCGTCCGTTTGAGGGTGGTAGCTGGTGGACAGGGCGGTCTTAACATGCAGCGCAGTGCACCAAGTCTTCCAGAAATGCGCAGTAAACTGCGACCCCCGGTCCGACACGATCACCCCAGGTAATCCATGCAGTCGTACCACATTCTTTAGGAGTAGTGACGCCAATTCCCCGGCCGTAGGGACTCTCTTGCAGGGGATGAAGTGCCCCATTTTCGTCAAGTAATCCACCACCACCAGTATTGCCGTCATCCCCTGGTCTACCGGTAGGCCCACCACGAAGTCCAGAGATATGCTATCCCATGGTCTATCCGGGGTCGGAAGTGGATGTAAGAGCCCTTGGGTTCGGCCATGGTCGGCCTTCATGGTAGCACACGTAGGACACTCCTGTCCCCACCTCCTGACATCCACTCTCATGGTTGGCCACCAGAAATGCCGTCCCATGCTAGCCACCGTTTTTTCAAAGCCCAAATGACCTGCGCATGGAGAGTCATGGCACCAGATGAATGCTTGTTTCCTTAGCCTAGGCGTGGGTATCAATAGGCACCTGCCCTTCAGGGGTATCCCGTCCTTCAGCTGCCATTCTCTGTGACTGAGGAGCCACCTCCGCCATGCGAATGACCTGATCCCTCTCTTTATTCCCCTCAGGAAAGTATCCGGTTGGATAACCCCCAATACCATCCTCGGGGAAATGATGGAATGCTCGGTCGCAGGCAATGGTTCCTTAACTGCAGATTGACGGGACAGGGCGTCCGCCTTCCGGTTTTCCGTCCCCGGCCGATATGTGATGCGGAAGTTGAACCCCGCAAAGAAGATCATCCACCGCAGCTGTCTGGGAGAAAGGTGTCTTGTGGCCGTCATGAACTGTAGGTTCCGATGGTCCGTGTACACCGATACCACATGTCTTGCCCCCATCAACCAATGCCTCCATTCGGTGAAGGCGTCCTTGATTGCGAGAAGCTCCTTCTCCGCAATATGGTAGTTGCGTTCGGCGTCGTTGAGTTTGCGGGACATGTACGCAACGGGATGAAGCACCCCTGTGTCGTGGTTGCGTTGGGACAAGATAGCCCCCAGCGCCACATCCGATGCGTCCGCTTCCACCAAGTAGGGGAGATCCGGATCGGGGTGAGCCAACACCGGCGCCTTACCACAGGCGCTTTTCAGGGCCTCAAAGGCTGTGTTCGCTTCAGGGGACCAGACAAACTCCTTGGACTTCCTCAGTAGTTGTGTGATTGGGGCCACCAATCCTGAAAATCCATCTATAAACCGCCTGTAAAAGTTGGCGAAGCCAATGAAACTTTGGACGTCCTTCACGCTTTGGGGCACCGGCCATTCTTTCACAGCCTTGATCTTTCGTTCTGCCATCTCCTGTCCCTCTGGACTCAGCATCACTCCGAGGAATTCCACGGATGTGACGTGGAAGTCACACTTGCTGAGTTTACAAAACAGCATGTTTTCCCTCAGCTTTTGGAGCACAGCTTTGACGTGGTGTACGTGCTCCTCCACACTGGACGAATAGATGAGGATGTCGTCGATATATACGACCACGTAGATATCCAACTCCTCTCTGAATACCTCATTCAAAAAGTACTGAAAGGCTGCCGGGGCGTTGCACAGACCGAACGGCATGATGAGGTACTCAAAAAGGCCGAACCTTGTCTTAAAGGCGGTCTTCCACTCGTCTCCGTCCCTCATGCGCACCAGATGGTATGCCCCTTTCAAATCCAACTTGGTGTAGATACGAGCTTTCTTGACCTGTTCCAGAAGTACACTGATGAGAGGCAAGGGGTACCGATTCTTTACGGTTATCGCATTCAATGCCCTAAAGTCCACACAGGCTCTCAGCTCCCCATTAGCCTTCGGGATGAAGAAGAGTGGCGAGGCGGCCGGAGACTTGGACGGGCGGATGAATCCTAGCTTGAGGAGTTTATCCAGGTACCCCCGGAGATGCACGTTTTCAGGCTCCGTCAGGGCATACAGCCTGCCGCTGGGAACGCTGGCCCCTGGCACCAGGTCGATCTGGCAGTCAAACTGTCTATGTGGTGGTAGCACTTCCGCCTTCACCTCATCAAATACATCCTCAAAACTGTGATAAGCCTGGGGGAGAGCCACATCTTTTTCTGCCGCTGTAGCCACCGTCTGACTCCCGCTCTCATCTGCGTCAAGGGATTCCGTTCTTATTCCACAATGCAGGATGCAATACGGTGACATCAGTTCGATGCGATGTGTTGGCCAATCCACAGAGGGGTTGTGTTTCTGTAGCCACGGCAATCCCAATATGACGCCATATTGGGGCGCTCGGATGATGTTAAAATCGATTTGTTCCAAATGGTTCCTCCCACATCTCATCGGAAGGACCCCCGTGTGCTGCCCGATGGGCCCCGTCACCAATCGCCTTCCGTCTACAGCATAGACGTCTTCGGGTACAGCTTTGGGAAGAAGCACTAGCCCTAGCCTGCATGCCTCGTTGTGGTCCATAAACATGCCAGTGGCCCCTGAATCCACCATGGCCACAACGGGTATCCACTGGTCATGCACTCCCACGTGCACCGTGAGAAACAGGTGTCGTTGTCCCTTAGTGACCGAGTTGGAAAGTGAAGGGATGGATGAGTGACTCCGAGATGCCCCTTCTTTGGTCTGGGAGTCCTCTAGTTTTCCGCCGGTACGTCCACCACGGCTGTTACCGACCGGTTGGCCCGATAACGTGACGTCTTCGGTTTGGCAGGGCATTCACGTACGTAGTGGCCTTTTTTGCCACAATATAGGCACAATCCTTGTTTACGGCGTGACTCTTTCTCCGTGGCTGTGAGGCTCGCTCGTATTGCGCCGATGTCCATGGGTTCTCCCTTGGATGCGGTGGCGGTTTCAGGACTTCCCACTGTCACATAGGATGGAAGGGATTTTCCTTTTCTCCCATGATCCCCCTTTCTTTCACTTAGCCTATGTTCCAGCCGTAATACCAGGTTGATAAGGCCCTCACATGTCTTGGGTTGTGGGTCAATATGAGCCACGGCGTCCTCGAGCTCCTCGCACAGCCCGTGATTGAAGAGCGCCGTCTGTTTAGCAACAGGCCACTTGGTTTCCGCAACCAGCCTTCGGAACGCGTTGAGATACTGCACCAGGTCGTTGGATCCCTGTCTCAACTCAAGCATTTCACGGTCCGCCGTGTACGAGTCAGCCCTTCTGTCGAAGACCTTCAGGAATTCCTCGCGAAAAGCACCCCAATCACATAAGATGGGGTCGTCCCTGCTCACCAGAGGTACGGCCCATTGTGCCGCGTTTCCAGCCAAATAGGATATAAGGAAAGCCACACGAGCCTGACTCGTGGGGAACGCCCTTGGTTTGCACGATAAATGTAGCGCCACTTGTGTGAGGAATACCTGCACTGTGTTAGGATCCCCACTGTACCTCTCTGGTGTTGCCAAGGGGACGGCTACCGGCATTTCCACTACTACCGCAGGGGTCTGGTTCGTGAGGGAGGTGCTGGGCGTGAGCGGGTCCAATTGGATAGCATCCAGTCTGGCTTTTACATCGGCTGTTTCTTGCCTGGAGGCAGCCAATTCAATTTGCACGGTCGCTAAAGCAGCCAGCACATCATCAAGTGTTGCCATGTCTGTTATCGACCGGGAGACAGTTAGTGTTTATTAAGGTCGGATATTTTGTAACGCCCTGAACGTCTCAGGATCGTTTAACAGACACTATAATGAGAACGCAACCACTTGTGAAGGTTTAGTTATTTTAATGAAGGCAAAAATAATACAAGGAATAAACAAAGGTTATAGTCACTGGAATCCTCCAGGCTAAGTACGTTACTAGCCCACAGCACGGATGGTCCTAACCGTCCTCTGCATATACGCCGATCCCGGCGTATGCCAACAGAGGGCAGAAATGAAATGGCCGACAATGCCAATCGGTAGGCTGTGAGGGGCACGAAGAGTGTTGGGGAGAATCGAGGAGTCAGGGAAACACCCAGCCGGGGTCTCTACCTGAAGGGAGCAGCCGCTCAACCTCTTCCTCAGACTGCACCGGGACGCGGAGTCACCTCCTGGTGATGCGTCACCGATACCCCAATCACAAGCAAAGAAGACTGAACCGAGAGCAGCCGCTCGATCGATCCCGTGGACTTCCGAGTCTGTAACGCGGCAAACACCTCCTGGTGTGCGTTACAGCTGGCAGTCCCTGTATCTCTGGTCGGGCTGGGAGTTACGACTCCAACCAGCAAAAGCGCCACTGCGCTTTGACTCAGCCGAGTCAAAAAGCGAAGCTCAATGGTTATCCGGTAGAGCTTCCGGGTCCTTCACTGGTGACGATGGGGCAAGACACGGCCCAGGGAGTAACGACTCGACCTACCTCCGTTCTTGCCTTACTGGAGCACCACTCCGGAACACTGCTCTTCACTAAGCAGGTACGTCGGTGTAAACACAATATCCGACAGCGTTGTACCTCCCGGTTCCTCCCTTTATAGGGCGTGTTTTCCTTGAGTTATGTAACAGCTCTCCTGTTTACATAAGGGCGTGTTTTCCTTGAGTTATGTAACAGCTCTCCTGTTTACATAAGGGCGTGTTTTCCTTGAGTTATGTAACAGCTCTCCTGTTTACATAAGGGCGTGTTTTCCTTGAGTTATGTAACAGCTCTCCTGTTTACATAACCTCTCAACCGCTAAGCATCCTGGGAGATGTAGTCCGTTTTCGCTGGTTACCGTTTTCCTCCCCTCGCATGACAGGAATTCTTGACACAATACGCCCTTGGCGAATGATAAATATACCCGATCTGGATATAGCCTTACACTCTTATAAACCATGCCTGGATACAGACTCTGATTCAGCCACCCTCAATTTTGCCGGCTTGATCAAATCAGTGGTTACTAAGCTTGCTCCTGAAAAACACATACGTAATCGTAGGAATAAATCATCAGCTCTGTGGTACACGGCAGAGCTGAAGGATCTAAAAAAAAAGCGTAGGGTGCAGGAATGAAGATGGAGGAAAGATTACTACATAGAGTAAAAAACATCAACAAGATAAATATCGAAGAATATAAACAGGCAATCGTTCTAGCAAAATTGTATTTCTTTACCCGAAAAAATTAGTTCAACAAAAAACTCAGTTAGAGAACTTCACACATTCCAACAGTTGCTACTGGAATCCAGTCTGTTCTTTTGTGCCTACCGCTTCCCACATCCTGCCAGTCAGTCAGTCTCCGGTAGCGGTAGCAGAGCGAGGGGGGACGCTGCACCAATCCTGTACTGATCCTGATCCTGCCGCATTGTCACATTGCCTGCCTACACTGTCCCGTGACGTTGCGCTGCGGCACCCGTGACTTCCGCAGCACTCTGGTGCCGGCCCGGCCTGACGGACTTTCTACGGTGCGTTTCTCCCTGTATTTTCTCCCCGAGGTGTGTTTCCGGTGCAGTGCTGCAAGCAGAGGCGCTGCTTTTGGGGAGCCTTTTGGGGAGTTGCGTTCCGCGGATTGGATTGGAATTGGAACCCCGCTGGCTTTAGTTTGGGGGCTGGAAGCTGCCCCAGACCCCCTGCAGATCTCCGCAGATCCTCGCCGCAAAATCCTTGCCGCAAGCCCATGCGGCTTCTTGAGATCTGCCGCAGATCGTACTGGTTGGGCGTCAACAAGGTACCTAGGGCCAGGGTGAGGTGGAACCCCAGCTGATCATCAGCTGATCCGAGGGCCCAGCCAGCCAGGACCAGAGCCTGAGCCTGTGTCGAGCCTGTATCGATTTGATCCGATCCCTGGTCCTGAGGCTGGTCCCTGAGCCAGTGGAAGCGACGACCGGAGGTTGAGTCACTCGAGCTAGCCGTGGAGAGCGGTGGAGTGAGGTGGCGAGACTGCGGCAAGGTGGTTGAGGGGACAGGGGGGCCATGAGGAGTGGTTTTCATAGACTTACCTACCCACCCTGCATCCACCGCAGCCTCCGGAACTCCCCAGCCACCTTGCTACCCTTGCTTCCCTGCTACCTTTTCCCCCACGCCTCGCAGCAAGCAGCCGGGTGCTGGGGGTGGGGAGTGTGAGAGCGAGCAAGCTTGACCCTCCGCCCTCCCACCTCTCATCCTCATTTTTCGCCTACCCCTATCTGCCAGGCCCTGCTCGGATTGGAGAAACCTGCAGTTGGGCGCCAGACCTACCCGATCAAACTCTGAAAAACAGAACTAGGAGCAGACTTGTCATCGCCCGTCTGCAGATCTTCCAAACTGCCTGCGACAGTGCTTGCAAGTCGTGCAGCAGCAGAAAGAGCAGCAGGAACTGCTGGGGTCAGGACAAACAGCTTTCAAACAACTTTTAAACAGCACACCAATCGTCAACTGTTGGAAAGTCAATTAAAACCCAATCTCAATGAAATCAAACCTGAACCGAATTGAATTGACTAACTGCCCTCCTACTGGCAGCTGACAGACTTGTTTCTGGAAGGGCCCCCACGCAACGCAACGCAACATAAGAGGCAAGAGTGAGAAAGTAGGGCAGAAAGAAAGGTAGCTTCAGAGGTCCCGGAGCATTTCCAACCATGAGGTCTGGTAGGAAAAGGGGGCAGCCCGTGGTCGCCGTACGCAAAGCCAAACAAAATGGAAAAACAAAATCAAGCACAACAATTTTGGTAACGGCCACGGAGGAAGTAGAGGCCCCTAGCGGCGTAGAACAGCACCCCGGAAGTCACAGACCTCAGCTATACCAACCAAAAATCTCCTAAAAATTCCAATTTCTAAAGGACCCAGCATCGTCCATATTCTCCTCCAGTGGCACAATTCTTGGCCTTCAAGATCCACTCCTCCCCCTACTCCCCCCACAACCACTGACCACATCAGTCACGGCACGAGCTACAGTAGGAACTCTAGCGGCCCATCCTGTGGTCCCCCTGTTAGCACCAGAAAAAATCTGTAAACACAAAACTAGTAGCTCGTCTGACTTTCAAGAGGGGGAGGTAGAACCGCTTGCTGAGGAGCACGCCACCTGTCGATCCTTGTCCATCCTCACCCCAACCTGTAACGCCACATCAGACGCAACCAATTTTAATAAGCGGAAGAAAGCACAAGATTTACAAGAGTCTACAACAAAGAACGACAAAGCCAAAAACTTAGGACTGGAGGATTCAAGGAGACATAAACTAAATCACTCTCCAGAATCCGAACAACAGTACAAAGTCTTGTCTCAAAAAGACCCCCACAAATCCCCTCACGACCCGCCATTACATCGAGAGGCCATCAAGTCAGCCCAACTGTCCCTAGGAGCGGAAACAGGGGGTGGCAACGAAATTCTTAAAGAGACCTCTGAAACCTCACCGGATTCCCCGGTATTCAGGGGAGGTGGGCAAGATCCCCTCTCCTACCTGAGATCACAGGAGTGGGCGGACCTAATAGCATCCTACGCATTGGATACTCCTGAAAAACAGCGTCAGCCTACAAGTAGAATTGGCATAAATCAAGGTGCCAATCAAGGAACTGATCAAAAAGCAGCGACTAACAACTCAATTCCACGTCAAAGTCCTCCAATTTCTACTCTGACCTCAGGCTCACCAATTCAAACTGGTAAACAGGCTTCGAACACATGGGACATCTTATTAAATACAATGCAACAAACTTTTGATGTGCAACTCTACCCAGTCAGATAAAATAGACCTGCAGTTGACATTATTAGATACTCTGGCCTCTCATTGTGGGGGGATAGACGAGAAACTGGGTCAACCTAACCTTCTAACCAGCAGAGCCCAGCAGGAAGCAAAATTGATCTGCAACTGTGGTCCTATTATTGACAAATTATCATCACTCCCCTCAATTGTTTCTACTCTTATTGAAGGCCTGCCAAAGGGCCCAAACCAAGAGAAATCAAGGGCAAATCCAAATAAAGCAGTGCCCAATGAGTCACCGAATAGGGATCCTGTTGTCCAAAAAATCCCTGGTAATAATCCTTTGACTTATCATGAGGGCAGCCCGTCCACTGGGACCCCTCCATTATCCAAGGAGCAAACATCAAAGCAGAGCACTAAGCAATGCCGTCAACTTAGGAGAAAAGGCAGTAATAAAATATCATCTCCGAGCCTCACAAAATGTTATCCCTTATTTACAACAAAAAGATCACAGCAGCAGGTGCAAGTACAAACAACTATAGCACATGTCCCCGAAGTTGAGGGAAGCTCTAATCAGCCAAAGGAAACCCACTCCTTGGAAAACATGGAAGCGATACAATTGGGGCAGCCCGGTCATCACTCAGTGTCCAAACCGACACGCAAGGCAAAAGAAATACTAAAACCAGACTGAAACAGGATGACAGCACCAATAGCCGATCATTACAACTAATTGAGGTAAGGGAGCCCTCTCTTATCTACGGTCTAAACCAGGAGCTGGCCTCAACCTCAACCTTACTTTTGCCATTTCCACTGGGAACCAATCCTAAAACATCAAACTTGCAAATCGAGCTGCCAGTTCACAAGATTACTCAGGACTCAACCAAGGCACCAGTGGAAGTAAATCAAATAAATGACAACACAAGTAGATCCTGTAATGAAGTGCAGGGAGCCCTTCATGAGACTAGGACTACCACAATTGGGCATTTGGGCCTCTCTGAAACACGAAACTTAAATCCAGACTGTGGCTTAGAAGTGCCCACAGGCTCTAGGTATCAAGAGCCCCTAATTCCTGATATTTCCATTGGATCGATTCAGCAATCCACAAATTGTATCAGAGAAAATCACTTGGGGTCAAACTCTGCAAAAAATCCTCTAACTAACCAAACCAGGAACTCTGCCATTACTATCTTCACCCCAGAATACAAATCGAAAGGACCCTTCGACATCTTGAATAGAGGGAATATTCTCCAACTCCTAGGTACAATACCAACATTAAAAGGTATACGTTCAACTGACCTTCTCTCAATAGAATTTGTAAAGTTGGACAAAGCAAAAGGAATGGACTCCACCAAAGCCACCTGGAGGACCATCCAAATTGCACATAAAGTCCTCGAAGAACAGGAAACCTTTAAAGCTTGGGGGATACAATCTACGGTGTTTTATAATACAGGATACCCATTCCCCTTGCTAGATACGGCAAGAGAAGGAACAACCCGTAAAAGCAACAAAACAACATCTATACTTAGGGGAGCTCGAGGATGGTCACTACAAAAAGAACAGGCACCGAATACACAAATGAGCACAGCAGTTAACTTAAACTCAATTACCCCTGTTCCTCTTCGGATCACTAGAACCATTAACACATCTGGTTACCCGCAGTGACAGAGAAACTCAGTGAGGCATTGTGGAAACTCCGATATACCACTGAGGATATGCTCATGGAATATTAACGTGCAAAATAACAAGGCTGCAGACGCTGAATTTCTGGATTACTTAAAAACTTTCAATATCATCTTATTGCAGGGAACATGGCAAGAGGAGCCCCTGCAAGTAGAGGGATATACTTGTTTCCACACTCCTGCCCTCTGGAAAAGTAATTATGGCCGTCTATCAGGGGGCCTGGCTACTTATATCAAAATAACAAAAATCCACAGCGCACAGGAAATAGTGCCTCTACTCCCAAGTGCAAACACCACAAAGGTTCAACTAAATCTTAGTGGTAAAAAGGAGGAGGTGTTGCTAATTAATACATACCTAAATCCGAAACAGAAAAAACAGGATTAAAAAATATTGATTGAACACCTTTATCAACTGATGAGTACACACACTACTCCAAACCTCATCTTGTCAGGCGACTTTAATCAACATTTATTAGGCACCACCCCAAATGAAGACATTCAAGCCCAGTCCTTTCATTGGAACATCCCAACTCAATCTCACAGCGTCCAAGGATGAGCATCCAAGGACGGCTCAGAGCTGCTAGAAGACCTGGCGCACATTGGCCTTAGGGTGCTAAATGGCAGATTTGTCGATGACTCCACACCGGCCGCCTCATTCCACTCAGGTCACGTGACCTCCACAATTAACTATACCCTAGTGTCTATCTCACTTTTCCAACTCATAAAAGGCTATTGCCTAGGAGACAAAGGGGACAGCGATCATCAGCCACAGGAAATCTCAATTTATGCACTACCAGACAAATCAATTCCAAATCCAGTTGGAATGCATGCATGCCATACAATAAACCTTAAAAGAATTAAGTCATCTATAACAAACTCTAGGAAGGTGCTTTTGGCAGCAAAACAACAACTAAATGAGCTCAACCACCCCAAGGGAAATCACACATACGTATGGGAAACCTTCACGCCCTGTTTTCAAACTCTTATTCATCCGTAGTTCGACACTTCCCTCCTAACGACCTAACGGTTACAGGGAAGGCCACGAGCGCAGAGAGGTCTACCTTAAAATGCCTTAAAAAAGCTCTAAACAAATCACTAAGGTCATTGAGAATAAGGACCTACACCAACAGCTCCGCAAGAGCAAGGCCAAACTTAGGAAACTCAAATGGGACATAAGAAGATCACATGAAAATGACCTCTGGGCCAAACTCCATCATGATTCTAAAGGAAGCAACAGTGCCCGATTTTGGGCAACGATAAATAAATTCTTACAACTGGCACATGGTGGTCTAACATCACATATAACGGAAAACTCTTGGACATCTTTTTTAGAACTTCATTTCAATCAACAGGTATCTGGATTAAACACCAACAAGGATGACCAGCCTGCACCTAAATCTCAAACTGTGATGACTGACGAGGTCGAGGCAATTGAAATCGAGGCCGTCATGATCAGGGAACAAATATCCAAAGAGAGGAAAGAAGGAGCACCTGGGCCAAATAGGATTCCACAAGCTCTTTTTAAACAAGATCCAGAATACTGGTCAGAAACCCTAGCTCCTCTTTTCAATTCAATCAGACAGACTGGGTGTTTGTCCACATCATGGAAGGGCTCCATTATCTCACCAATTTATAAAGCGGGGGACAAAACCCTACCAAAAACACTACTGTTTGATCGCACTATTGGATGTAGAGGCAAAATACTTTGCGGGGAATCTATTGACTGAGCTACATGAATGGGCAAGAGAGCAAAATATAATTCCTCCTAGCCAAACAGGGTTCTGCAGAGAGACTGGAACAACAACCAACCTTTTGGCAATGTCATTACTCATCGTCAAAGCAAATCTAATTAAACAAACTCTCAATTCTTGCTTTGTGGATTTTAAGGCGGCGTTCGTCAATGTTAACCGAGCTAACCTCTGGAGGAAATTGGCTCTCTGGGGGGTTCCTCCATCCCTTTTGAATCTCCTAATAGAATTACACTCCAACACGTGGATACAGGTTAAGCTTGGTAACGGCTCCCACCTTTCGAGGCGCATACCAACAACTAAAGGCCTCAAGCATGGGTGCGTCCTAGCACCCATTCTTTTTAACCATTACACAGCTGACCTGACAACAGCCCTCACTGCTTGCAATGCGCATGCCCCTGGAATAGGAGGAAAAAACATTTCCAGCATGTCTTATGCGGACGATGTTGTTTTAACTAGCCACACCCAAGTAGGTCTACAACGGCTACTCAACACACTGCATGGGAACGCTGACGAGAACTATCTGGAAGTTAACATTGACAAAACTAAAACTCTGACAATTAATGGAAAAAAACGGTCCCATTTCCGGTCTCTTGGAAAAACTGCAATTGCGAACTGTGCTGTGTATAAATACTTAGGTGTCATGATTGATAAGGGGGGCCAATTCTCGAACCAGCTTAAGACCATCAAGAGGAAGGAATGGTGACCGCGACAACGCTAAGGCAACTCAAAACACAACTGACAGGACCAACATTTGCACCACTTCTCCGTGTTGCGTAAGCAAAAATTCCATCGTCAGTTACCTATGGCAGCGAGGAACAGAGAAGCAGGGACGCCACACTGCTGGATACCACCTTGGTAAAAGCATACAGAGTAATGCTAAACCTCCCGCCATACACCTCGCCAGCACAGATTCTGATCGAGTTTGGTCTAACGAAGAAACTCCTCGCAGGGCGAGGCTCGTACAGCAAGTGCTGGCACAAAATCAAGAACTCGGCCAGGAATACACTGAATCACCAACTCTGGCAGGAACTGTGCAGCACATCCACCTCACCAGCTAAAGCATACCTGGAGGAATCACTGGACTAGTAGACATATGGGAAATCTCGACAGCGCACTTGCACTTTAAGCACATCGTATATAAGGTTATTAAGAAACTTTCTCTCACAGAAGATACCTCGTCTTCCACCATGGCTGAGAAAGAACTGTGGGAACTTATGCCGGCTATGCGGAATTGGAAATGAGGACATTGAACATATAATATGCTCCTGCATTAAGCTAAAAGAGGAAAGGGTAGGCCTCCTAAAAACTCATTTTAATGAACGAGAGATACATACCCGCAGTACTCGCATGCTGTAGCCCAAGGGATCCACAACTAAATGGGATGCTTGTTAAGTTCCTGCTTCTAGTAGCATCTAAGCAAGGACCAGCGGTACCCTGCGGGAGCACAGACATAACAAAAACTCTAAACCTCCACAAACTGTAATCTGTGTATAGACTCCAGAGGCTCGGAGCTAAATGAATCATGGACACTTTGCATTTTCGAATTACTCACGCATGTTTTAATATGTAAGAATTTTAATAGAGTACTGATCGAAAAGTTAATTAACCAAAATGTTTTATCATAAAAAAAATTTGTAATGGTTTTAATTAATCAAAAACGATAATTTTTTTACTTACAGTTAGAGAACTTTTCAAAACAGCTCATTATCTAACTTTGATGAAAGAAAACAATTCAGTCCTGACTTAGCCTTCTGTAATAAACTGGAAGATTTCCTCTACAACAAAGTAAACACTGTATATGAAGAGTTCTCTAACCATCATAAGTACTCTAGTTCAGATGAGCAGAAGTGCTTTGAGAAAAAATCCGAAACCACACAGGCCTGTTTGGAAAAGTTTAATCAGGTGACCTTGGGAAGAGTAGAGAGGTTTATACCAGTGCTTTAAATGGGCCGGTACTCACCGGTACTGAGTACCGGCACTTCCGATTTCTTTTGCCTTCAGTACCGGCACTTCTCTGTAGCCAGGGAGAGTACCGGTACCCTGATCCAGAGGACGGCAGGCGCAGGTTAGGTTTCTCCTCCAGTGCAGGGCAGATGCCGTTCTGCTTCCGAGGAGCATGTTGTGTAATGGGTTAATCTGTTTTATTGCCATAAACGCATAGTGACCACACCGTCATCCGCTCCACTCAACACGTATGCACAGACATCACCCAATGATTACACTGACACATTGGTTATGGGTGAAGAACTGCTGCAGGTTTATTTCATACAACATAAGTATGACGGTAGAGTGGGTTATCTTACGGGCGATCCAGGGCAAGCAGCCCCTCGCTGCTCCGCCCGCCTTGCGAGCCAGCACGCACGGTGGGTCGATGCCCGGCAGTGCGGCACATTTTTCAGATCCTCCTTTGGATCACGTGATCAGTCTAATACTCCCGCCCCTTTAACGGGGGCGGAGCGTGTTATGGCACACCCCCGGTTGGTTAGGCCCCCCAACCGCCCGAAGGACTAACGGGGCGCCGTTGCGGTCTTCCCAGAACCTCCTTCGGCTCCCGGACCTTGGCTCGGGCACCCTTACTGTGCCGGACAGGGGTACCCTTACTGTACCGACTGTCGCAGAGGTACCCTCACTGTACCCTTCTGCCTCCAGATCGCCCTGTAACTCCGCCACAGCTCTGGGGAGGCTCCCGTCGCTGCCAGACTCGCGCGGCACAGGAGTGTACCCCAGGAAGCAGAGGGCGATCTGCGGGGGCGGCGGGCTTAAGTAGGGCCTAGCCCCGCCCCGCCCAGCCCAGCACCAGTGGCCCGCCTCCCCCAGCATATGCCTATTGAGGCCTCCCCTCCCCAAGGCGCGGCCTCTCGGGAGAGGTGGAACGGGGGGGGGCCTCCGACGGGTGGCCACAAGAGAGCTGCCCTGCTGATGTCCCTCTGCGTGGGACGCGGGCAGCGGCATTTCTCGTGTGTTTTGACAGGTGCTTCAGCTGGTACAGAAGTCATTAGGTATGATCATATCTTTCCCTTCGCCACGCCCCTAACCCCGCCCACTTGCCACACCTCTATTTTAATTAGTACCTGCACTTATTTTTTACCATTTAAACCACTGGTTTATACTAACTACGAAATGCGGATCTCCATCGGACCCATGTCTGGCATCAGTACTACACTTGGTTCCTACTACCATTGCAAGCCAGCTCGCACCACTCCTACATAATATTCTTGACTCAGGGTCTTTCCGATAGCTGGAAAAAATCACCAGTATGCCCTATTTTGAAGAAACCCTCAAGACCCTGCGGAGGTCAGAAACTACGGGCCAGTCTCCTGACTTCCGTTTCCATCTAAGGTCCTGGAAAAGCCCTAAACGAAGACCTGGTACATTTTCTAGAGTCAAACCATAAACTGGACTCCCTGCAGCCGCCGTACTATCGATAGCTTAGCTATCCCTCTGCCCGTGAAACAGTAATGCAAACTGAGGTTCTGCACTTTGAGTGCTCCGTGGGGCTCCCTTCCTGTGACCCTCACGGGCCTGCAGTGCGCACTGCAGCTACAGAGCGGAGCAGCAGCGGGGAGCGGAAGCAGGGCGCACTGCAGATTCAGAGCTCATTAAGAAAGCCTGGTTTGAAAGGCGCGCCGCTAGTTTGACATTAATGGGACCACAAGAAGCGTACAAGGCCACGCACAGACAGACGGACTGACATTCCTTCACGTCCCTGGCCGGACAGAGCTACGGAGCTCCACACCAGCAGCGAAATAATACGACGACCCCTTGTGCAACATTTACTGATGACCGGACTCTGAAAAATGCACTTAGTCTTGACAGTCTTTAAAAAAACACAAAATGCAGCGTTCCTTAGCATAGCAGGGGCCTTGAAGAGTAGGCCCCTTTGCACCGAAGGGCTGCAGGAAGGAAGCTGCGTCACTCCCCCACCCGTCACCTCTACCGCACATGACAGGAATGCACCATTTCTTGCCTTGAAAGCACATTCTGCCGTTGAGCTTGCTTCTGTGAAGCAGAGGCTCCACCTTGTGGCCGCTCTAGGAATGTCATGCAAGCAAGCGGGTGCCCAAACGGATCTCTGCAGACAGAGACTGCGGAGGAACACAAACTGTGTAAATACGTCCTAATGGAAAATATTGCAAGGCATAAAGAATAGCGGATCTGTACTGCTCGTTCATTTTTTCCTCTGACGAATACAAATTCCCTAACTTTTTCCATACACAAGAGGTGAAAATATAAACCGAAACAGACCATGCACTCGCAGTAACCTCGTACAAAGAAATACCGCACCTGCATCTAGGGCACAGTGGGCAGAATCATGTCTTCAGAAACCCGAAATTCATTGTGCTGGCAGAGAGGACTGCAGAAAGCTTCTCGGATAAGAACACTCACTTTAATTGCTGTGGTGTGTCCCAAGTATTAAGGTAATTTTTCACACGTGAGTTCATTATATATGTATCAATAACGACCACTGTTAAATTTGACATGGTTATTTCGGACATATGCTAATTGGGTGCATGGGTTTGGAAGAGCGATGAACAGCAATGTAAAGAAGCATGGAAGTCACATTCCTGACTCGCTCCTGCTCGGCGTCCAGGCTGGAAATCTATTTCACATTTCCTTACACTCAAAGGGGGGGGGGGGGGGTGGGGGGAGGGGCGGCAGGGGAGTAAAACAGCCTGCTCCAGTCCCAGCGGCGCAAGGGGTTACCCTTCAGCACCCCAGCCCTCCTTCACTCAAACCCATGGATGTTTGTGAGATATCGGAGACTCGGCAGCCCCTATTCACATTCTGCAGGGGCCGGGGGCACCATTTTACGTTACGCCACAGCTAGGGGTGGGGTAGAGGGGGGGCAGCAAGAATCTAAACAAGCTGTGCAGAACTCCGTGGCCGAATGCTGCAGCTTTTCTGGGGGGAAAGGGGGGGGGGGCAGCAGGGATCCAAACAAGCTGTGCAGAACTCCGTGGCCGAATGCTGCAGCTTTTCTGGGGGGGAAAGGGGGGGGGGCAGCAAGGATCCAAACAAGCTGTGCAGAACTCCCTGGCCGTGTATCTTTTCTAGAAGAGGCGCACAGAGAGCAGTCGGCACTCCTGAAAAGCATGTGTGGAGTTGCCCGTGCGGCTCTCTTAGAAAGGTCTGCAATGGTAATCTATACCTGAAATGCTGTTAATGGTCCCTTTCTTCTTCTGGAACGAAAATGAAGTGTCTTCAGAGACGAATTAATCTGCGCTTCCGATAACCAGTAGACCCTGGACCAAGCAGTGGCCCTATGAAAGTTCATCTTATGTCACAGACAGATGCTGAGACCCCCGAGTGTGGTGCTTTCTACGTTAAATCATGTCAGAGCGGCAGAATCGTATAGATTGTGTATAGTTTCTTCAGACAAATAATTATGAGGGCAATGCGGAAAGACCAGAAATATGATCTCCTGGTAAAGTTGAGATTTTTTTTAGGAACTTTAAAATTAAGGAATAAACTATATGAGGCCAACATTGTGATTGTTGATTCCTTCAAATAGAAAACCAAGGGTGGTCTCGCCCAAACTTGTCTTGTGACTCTTGAGCTTCAGTTTTCATGAAAGAACAGGCATGCAAAATATTCCTCTTTCAACTTCATAGCTTCTGCTTGTAATTTGAAGCTTCTCTGTAGCAATGGGCTACATATTTCTCGCTTATCTCTTCTCTCTGAGCCT
Organism: Triturus cristatus; assembly: GCF_964204655.1. Taxonomy (NCBI): domain Eukaryota; kingdom Metazoa; phylum Chordata; class Amphibia; order Caudata; family Salamandridae; genus Triturus; species Triturus cristatus. Next base: position 266,670,711 of record NC_140590.1, read on the forward strand.
TCGGCCCCTCCCTTTCTTTATGGTAAGCCCCTCTGAGTTCATGCAAAGGGAAGACGTCCCAGACCTTCTGAAGCTTCCTCATTGAATGAGGAGGCAGTGTCATGTGTTTTGTACATTGACATTGTCATTTTCCCTATGTTAGCCTAACTATGCATGTTGTGGGCCGCTTTTGCATTCCACACGTTACCAAGGCACAATCTTATTTTTGTGCCACATTGTATTTTCACATATAAGTAGCACAAGTTTTTTGTCCTTTTCCTGGGATATTCTGCACAGCCAAGGCAAGGTCAAACAACACTGCTTTTTGTTATTCTCAGTGGTCGGACACTAGCACCTAGACATAATAGATACACCTAGCTGCGGTCTTTGAAAACACATTTTGTCATATAACCCGGGACATGTCATTCTAAAAATACATAGAGCAGAGACTGGCAGACAGCGCAAAGGTCATGAGACAAGAGAGCTGCGTCAGCTGGGATGTAGAACAACTATATATGAGTGCTAAGGTATGGGGTCCACTGCCAAACTCAAAGATCTAATATCTATAATCATTTAGCTTTCGTAGTGATGGTGGGTATAGGCAACTCTTTCAGATAATATGACAGAACTCTTTATTGTATACGGTCTAATAGCTATGCTAATGACATTACTGACCTGTATCTTTTTGCTAGTTGTGGTACAACTAATGCACATAAGAGAACATTAGTTTAAATGAACACTATAAACTTTCCTCGTGTCTCTTTTCTATTTATTGTGGACAAGTGCGTGTGAGAACGAATGGGGATGACCTGCTACCGCGATCTTGAGAGGGTCGGTAGTGTTGTGTTCTGGGGTGCCAAATCACTTGCCTCTCTAGAATGGTTACGAGGGTAAGTTAGGGACTATGAGCTAGTCGGATTCAAGTCCATAGATGCGGATGGGGTATGATGACTCAGTCCCTACATGCTAACGTTCTATGGTCCCAAGCATGGTTCTGTTCCTGAGAAGAATCCCTGCCACAGAAGGGTGCATTCCCGCGGTTATGCTCTTCATGGTTGATACTCAATCTAACCACAGATTTCACCCCTTAGAATATGACCCAGGCACCAACTGGATCCAGGGAATTCTGTAGCTGTGCTCCTGCCCCTCAATAGGTGGCATGTTGCAGCTCAACACTGTTTCCAAACCGGGAATGTCGGAGCAGAGCCACATATAAGCACTACGCTGGCGATCTGATGCCAGTTTCTCTATTAAAGTTTTCAGAGTCTGTGGATCTCATGTGCCCTCAGACACAAAGCTTGAACAATTGTTGGCAACAGGGGGCTAAGTACTAACTTGGGACCCTATGAGATGTTAAAAAGAGGCAACTCCACAGCACAGGGAGAGAAGTTAGTGAGGAATCTGCGATTAGAGTATCCACCAGAAAGTGTTACCGAAGGGAAGTAACTTGTTCAGAAGATTGATCCCCTTAGAATAGATACCAAAGCAATAGATACCTAAGGTGGAGGATATGTGGCGTGGACTCAGGCCAAACAGTCTTGAAAAACAGAGCGGGCAGACCTGGCTGTCAAGGTAGTAGTACTTCCTGAATGAACCTTCAAACACCCACGCAGACACCCATGCGTCGGCACTCCTCGAGCCAGTGCAGTGGCAGCATTCTTGATTGATTGATTGAATGGGCTCTCAAGCCCTCATGGGGGCAGATGTAGATGGAGATGACTATCCACCTCGGCAACACCCTCTTCTGCACCGCCCTGCCCTTCTATGTACCTAAGAAGTGAATGAAGAGCTGATTTCTTCTGCAATGCGCTGCTCTTCTTTGCACCTGAGAAGTGAATGAAGACCTTTGTTCGGTCGATGTAAAAGCTCAAAGCCTGCTTTGCATCAAGCAATGGAGCCTTTTCTCTTTCAAGGAATAAGGCAGAGCGAAGAATGCATGTAAGGTGATTGATTGATTGACCAACATGGAAGGGTGTCACAACCTTAGGGAGAAAAGCCAGAATCTTCAGGGAAGACGGTAGAGTAGGGGGTTTGTACTGACAGCACCTGCAGCTCACTCACAAGGTGTGTTGACATCATGGCGATAAGGAAGACTGCTTTTTAGTGTCTAGAGCCTTAAGGAGCAGCTGCACATAGGCTCAAAGTGTGTAGCTGTACACATAAGGAATCTCATAACCATGTTAATGTCCCGCTGGGGAAGTACAAATTGTCTGGGAGGAAAAATGTGTCAAAACCTTTATGAAAGGCACCACAGCCAGTGATATAAACAAGGACTGTTGGTCCACTAAAATAGAAAGTTGGAAGGGCTGACAAATAACTTTTCACTGTGCCCACGGCAAGACCTTGCTGGGCTAAGGAGAAAACAAACGAAAGAACATTGAAAAGTTTGGCTTGCAAAGGGTCAGTGTCTCGGGCACCACTCCAGGCCAGAAATTTGTCCCAATGCACAGATTAGATGGTCTTTGTGGAAGTGGGTCTGGAAACAAGGTTAACATCCACCACCTCCGTCCTCACATCAAATGTATTTAGCTGCCGTTGTTCAATTACCAAACGTAGAGATTCAGATTCAGGCTCCTGCCTTGCTGCTGAGAAAGGAGGTCCTCACACAGTGGAAGCTTGTTCAAAGGGTCTTTCCTGATCTTTTTCAGAGCCTGAGGCAGGAGAGGTATGGGTAGTAAGGTGTGCAGGAGTCCCTTGCTCCACTCCAGCTGGAACACGTCTTTTGACAAGTGCCTTGGTGGAACTCCAGTGCCCAAAATTGCTGACACTGCGCATTCACAACTGTGGCAAATAAGACTAGCCTCGGCTCCCCTAGAGTGTGAAGACGTCCTGCACCACCTCAGGATGGATCTGTCACTTGAGATCTGACAAATGATACCCGCTTAGTTTGTCCGCTGTAGTGGTCAAGGACCCTTTAACGAGGTTGGCTACCAGAAAAAAGTGGTGCTATTCCAACCCCCTCAGAGGTTCAGAGGCTCAAGGCACATGTTACAGGGCTCTACTCCACTTTGTGTTTTGCAGTACCACATGGCTGTACTGTTACCCATGAGGACCTGCACCAGCCTCTCCTTGATGGATTTCAGGAAGGACTTTAGGGACAGGGAGCCAAACAAAGCTCCAGAAGATTGATATAGAACAGGTGATCTGTCGGAGAACAGAGAGCTCCACCTGCCCAGTTGATGCTCAGCCTATCAATGATGCGTCTGTATAACTGTGATAGTGGGGTGGGGAAGGGAGAGTGGTCTCCCGTAGGCAAGGCCCGGACAGGGACTACCGAAGATCCTGAGCCATCTCCATCGAGACCTGGATTGAGTCCGAGAGGCAGCCCCAGTGCTGAGCCCACTGGGTTTTGTGGTTCCTTTACAGGGCTCAAATGTGCCCCCTGGCCTTGTGGATGAGGAGGATGCAGGAGGTCAAGACACCAAGAAGCCTTAAAGTCATTTTCACCGATACCTTGGAATGATACTGAAGCATCAGGATCATCCCTGAATTTCTTAAAATGGCTATTATGGTGAACAAGCCTGGAACGTCACGATGTCCAGAACTGCACCAATGAAGGGGAGTCACTGTGTGGTGCTCAGGTGGAACTTCAGCCGCTTTCTGGTAAAGCCAAACAATGTCAAGATCTCAGCCTTTGTCCTGAGGAGATCCACAACTGCCTGTGGCAAACCTGCCTCTAGCAGGTAGTCGTTGAGGTATAAGACATGAACAACTGCAGAGCAGAGGTGAGCCTGACGGAGAGCGTGGCAAACTGGATGGGTTTCAAGTCCACCTTGAACTGCAGGTAATGCCTGTGGGACTGCAGTAGGTATATAGAAATAAGCATCCTGTAAGTCCAGGGACACCATTCACTCTCCTGGCTCTAGGGTGAATAGAATTTGAGCCGGTGTGAGCATTTGGTATTTCTGACCTGATAGATCTCCAGACAGGGATTCATGATGTATCTGCTGCAGGGCTGATGATGGCCTGGGGAACTCGGGACCAGCTGAGGAATTGTTTCTGAAAGAAGGCACTTTGATGGAAGTGTAATGATTATCGCATAAGGGCACACTTCAAATGACTTAAAAGTTGGTTTGGGGTCCAAAGAAACCTCTTGTACGGGTCTGTGACAGGCATCTGCTTCCTCTAGTCCCGAAACGGTTTGAAGCCTGTAGTTTTCAGAATGGTCATGATTACTTAGCACGCAGTAAGTATGATAAGAGTTCTGGATCTGCGTAAAAATATGCAGAAAGAAACTATCTGGCATCAATAGGGGGGCACTTACATGCAGCTCCATTCTGCACTTCTGGAGCAATGCAAAGCCTATGCAGAGCCACGCGACTCCACCAGCCAACACACAGAAGCATTGCTGTTGAGATTCTCCACATTCAGCATGGCGTATGGGGATATCTTAAAGGTGAGAAATCTGCAACTAGAAGTATCCATGGGAAATATCTTTACTGAAGGTTTGTAACTTCTACTTCTAATTGATACACCTTCCTGCAGATTCTTCACCTTATGAATGAGTACCAAAGAAACACCCTCTGCATGGTTGGATTGAGTAGTGCCGGTTATCCAGGAATGCTATCCAGCACAACTCTGGGAACGTGTCCATCATCCATGCTTGCAGTGTAAAGTAGTAATGTGAAGCCAAAATATACAGGGAGGACCATTAGCAGCTGGTGGATGTTACCTACTGGAACAAATATGTTAAGAGCTGTGGAAGCAGCCATGGCTGTAGTAGAGTGGGCATGAATACCCTTTGGAGGGTCTTTCTTGGCCACCATGTAGCAGAAATGGATACAGAGGATAAACCAATGTGAAATGGTGCTTTTGGTCACTGCCTTGCCCTCACCCGGTGCAGCTCACAAATAACTAATCATCCACTCTGTATTGTTGAGTAGAGCCCATACAATAAGATAACACATGACTAGGGTCCAGTCAAAGTATGTGCTCCTCCTAGCTTCTTCCCGCATCTACATGAGGCAAGAAAGATGGAATACTGATGTCTTGGCCCAAATGAAAAGCAAAAACCACTTTTGCTAGAAAAGATAGGCCGATGGGAACAAACAATTTATTTCAGAACACCCCGAATGGTGGCTGAACTGAATGGCCCTGAAGTCCTCCAAACCTAGAACCAAAGCTTTTGCCACCAAGGAGACAGTCTTCTAAGTGAGGAGTCGAATTGGGCAACTGTGCAACAGTTCCAATGGGGATGCTATGAGAAAAGTCAATAGAAGATTCAAATCCCACTAAAGAACAATGAACAGAGGAAACAAATACAACAACCCTTTCACCTAACGTGCCAATAATCAATCAATCAGGATTTATAAAGCGCTGATAATCACCCAAAAGGGTATCCAGGTGTTTGCCGGTCCCAGAAAGGCTCAATATAACAGCCAGGTCTTGAGGGCCCTTCAGAATTCCAGAAGTGAGGGGATGGTCCAGAGCTGTGTTGGGAGGCTGTTCCAGGTCTTTGCTATGATCTTTTCGGGTGCACTTCATTTTGGCTGTGACACGCTTCATTTGTAGCGCTTCTTGAGCAGCGCAAGATACGCAGCTGCCCTGCACTGTCCCTTACATGCAGGGTGGGTGGTTAGGCGGGTGTCAGCAGGTCGGGGGACCCAGGTTGATGGTGCAAGAAGTACCATTGTTGTGGCTTTTTGGTGTCCTGTGTGCTCAGCGCTATCTTTGCTTTTGCACTTTTGACTTTTCCTCGTTCAGAAGTGATTGCTTTTCCTAGTCATCCGCTAGCGTGGGACACTCTCTGTTGGCAGGGTGGCTTCAAGAAGGGATCAGCCTTTCTTCAACGTCAATTTCTCCAGGATTGAAAGCTGACCACCACGCCCAGCCATCAACAGATGCAGGAGAAGGCGTGTCCTCCACTTCTGCTTCAGTAGATGTGGGTAGTGTGGGCAAGTGATAGGGAGGCGGAGCGCAGTCTTCTCAATGGTTGGTGGAAGTTCAGGCGGTGGTTAATGTAGGCGGGTCCTTGGTTGTGTAGAGTCTTTTGTGCATGGATCAGTATCTTGAATTGATATGTCTTCTGTACGGGGAGCCAGTGGAGTTGCCTGAGGTAGGGTGTGATGTGGGTTCATTAGGGGAGGTCGAGGATGAGTGAGGATGTGGCGTTCTGTACGGTTTGAAGCCTCTGTAAGAGGTGTGCGGTGATTCCTACGTAGAGAGCATTACCATAGTCCAGTCAGCTGGTGATGAGAGCCTGTGTGGGGCTGAGGGATGAGCCTTAGGGGACACTTTAGACTATGTCCTTGGGTTTGGAGGTGAAAGGAAATAGGCAAACCCTCTGTGTTCTACCGGAGAGTTACAAGGTGATCCATCTGAGTGCATCCCCTTGGATGCCAATGTGGTGGATTCTTTCGATCAGCATGTGGTGGGATACAGTGTCGAAGGCTGCAGAGATGTCAAGGAGGATCAGAGCTGCTGTTTCTCCTCAGTTGAGGGGGATTTGGATGTTATTGGTGGCTGCGATTAGGGCAGTTTTGGTGCAGTGATTGCTATGGAAGCTGGATTGGGAGGTCTCGAGTAGCCGATTCTGCTCCAGGTGAGTTGTGAATTGCTTGTTGTTAGTCCTTTCTAGTACCTTGGCTGGGAATGGGAGCAAGGAGATTCACCTGTAGTTGAGGTCTCTTTTCGTCAGTGTGGTGTTTGAAGCTGAGGTGTTTCATGGGGGTGATGGTAATTGTTATTGGTGGAGGTGCACTGTATGGTCTCTTTGAGGACTATGGCTGTTCCCCCTCCTGGCTTGTTGGTGCTGTCCTGATGGGTGATAAAATATCTGTCGGGGATCTCTGTGGCAATGTCTGAGATGGATGCTGGGTTGAGTCAAATCTCGGCAAGGAAGATGATGTTGGGTGTGAGGGTGGTGATGAGGTCTCAAAATTCTGTGGCAAGCTTGCGCATGGAGCGCGTGTTGAGGAGTAGGCAGTGGAGTTGGTGGGTCGCTTCTGGTGTGGTGTGGTTTGGTGGGAGGATGGCATGGTGCTTCGCGGCATGACAGTGGTCATGCTGGTGTAGGAGAAGGTGCATCAGGTGCAGGAGAATGGCCTACCGTAGCGTTCGTTGCGGCATGGTAGTAGTGTTTGCTGGGTTGTCCAGTGTTGAGTGCATGGAGGACGGCGGCGTTGTACCTTCCGGTGAGCGTGGAACCAAGAGTCCTTGCGTTGGGCGAGGTCCAGGCGCAGACGGGAGCAGATGGGCTTTCGGACTCCATTAAGTAGGTCTCAGAGGAGGGAGGGGTGCTGGGAGGCAGGAGAACAGCAGCAGCAATCGGGAGGTGGGAGAGGGAAAAAAGGCAGCAAGAGCACAAAAATTAAGCAGCACAGATGGCTCAATAAATAGGTAAAGGAATTAGGCAAGAGAAAAGCGCAGTCAGACAGAATCACAAGAGTTAAGCGAGAAATGGCACAAGAAATAGGCAAAGGAATTAAGCAAAGAGAAAAGGACATGAAATAGGCAAAGGAATTAAGCAAAGAGAAAAGCACACAAAATATGCAAAGGAGTTAAGCAAAGAGAAGAGCACAAACAGTTGGAAGGCAGAATTAGCGAGACAGCGGCGGCTGGCAGCACAAGGGAGAGCTGGGTCTGGGACATGAGTGCTGACTTAAAAAAACACGCTTTAAGCAGTCCTGTAAGGGTGGTCATGACAGTCTAAGAGGCTTTTATAAAACTACTGCTGATAAGGGGACAGTTCAAACTGTTAACGCAATCGAGTCGTGTTGGATCCAGCAGTGTCTGGTTGACGGGAGGGATGCCCCCAGCCAGGTAGAACCTACTGCCCTCATCCACTGCAGCTGATTACACTTCAGTACAACCCGTGTTCACCCTTGGGTAGCTTGCCACTGAGTAGTCAAGTTTATATCAAAGGCAATGTGTAAAGCAAAGGCACAGCAGTCACACGCGATAAATACACTGAACATCACAAAAGAGACTTCACACAGGATGTATGTAAAAATGTTTATATCAAAACATTATAACATGAACATCATATACTTTCTGGGCATAATACACATTTGGAACCATTACTGGCCGTACAAGGCCCACCCGTATTGCTATGATATCAATAGTATGCACACTGTGGACAATTCCTAATCTAACCCCCCCACCCCAATTGAGAGAGAGCACCCATTTGAGTGCGTGATATCAAAAATATGTACATACACGAAAGTAAAATACTTTAAAAAAAGTACCGCGGGCCAGAGCCACGTGGGTAAACCCAATGACAAATGTAATGTGCTTTTGGCATACAATCAACATATGAAGTGGGCTTGCCAACCAGTGTCGTGAATTATAGGCAGTCCGCACACGATCACTCTCACTCATACACACTCACTCAGCACCACACAGGTATCAGCCAGTCCGTACAAAACGCTCTTACAGACATACGCAGTCAGCACCCTAATGTAGTATCACTGGTACCCAGCAGGTCAATGGTTCACACATTTGCAGATCCGTGGCTCAAGCCTCCCTCCATTCTGTAGTTCACCCCAATTGTCCTATACTCCCAGATGGAAGATAACCAACCTCGTCTCTCGTACATTAGGCCGTACGCGGCCAAAGTCACACTTAGTCTGGATCCTCAGGAAGCAGGTGAGAATATGTAGCAGTTTAATTAGGGGGAGACATAAACAAGAGGAGTTTAGCAGCCACTCAGGAAGTTCACCCACAGGTCTCAAAACACAAAAGAGTCACACAGTCTTTTCACCCGCCTCTGAACTGTCTCGGAATTGTTTCTTCAACCCAGTCAATCTCTCTCGCTACTACCTGGGGCTAAGATTTCATCAGGAGGGGCCAGGCGTGGAGAGGGCAGTTGGTCCACTGCTATGAGGGTCAAAAGGGAACAACCGAGGAATGGGGAGTAACACAGGGGAGCCTCTCGATAGGAGAAGGCGCTCCAGTTGGTATACAATTATACGGGTCATGCCCAGGTAATCCGGGCACAGCGTCTAGTGAGTGTTGGTATGAGTCGCACCAGGCACCTCAGATTTCAAACACAATGAGTGACAAATTCTGCACCTCCCTTGAAATTAGGTACAATGATCAGTGCACCAGGCAATTCCGGTTACACACACAGCGAAGAGTTGCAATTCCGTACCTACTTGGAAATGAAGCACAACATCCAGTGCACAGTGATACAGGTTGCACCAGACCAGTCCAGTCACACACACACAGGCGCAAGTTCAGCAGACCCTCATTAGGTAGAATAAGGCACTTCTACTGATACATCCCCACCTCCTAGGGTTGCACCCTGTAAATCAGACACTGCACGCAACGAGCATGCAGTCAGCATGTCTCACGAGAGAGCTACTGCATGGTCAACGAAACAGGCGATTGCAGGGTCCTGTAACTGATGAATCCACTCACCACCAACTAGACGCTTATGAGTGTCAGGGTCCCTGCAGTACAGGAACCACACACCTTAGATGTAGGCAAGATTTCTGGGGCTCCGCACTAGACAATCCGGTCTCCAGACACAAGTCTTAGCTCCACTGTCACACCACACTACCAGTTGGGATTCACTTGAGAGGGCACCGCAATCCAGATGTCACAGGTAGATGGTGTAGGTCCCTCGCGGGAGATCTTTGATGTCCCTTAGATCTCCGGGAGAACAGGAGGCCCGCGGTCAGCCCTTGCAGAGCACACTTCAGGGTGCCAAAACACAGCAGGTCCTCGCCTAGGCCAGCCACTATGCAGAGAGTTATCCTCCATGGGCACAACAGAGTCCTCTGGCAATGTGCACCACGCAGTCCGGGTTCTCCAGTCCCAAGTCTCCACAAGTGTATCTCACCCTTTACTGAAGGATGGCACCACTGTTTATACTGTTGTGTGGCTTTGAAGTTATGAGTGATTTAGGGAGTTTCCCTTCGAACCTCAGATGTCTCCCCTAAATTGTAGGTCTGTTTGTCATGGGGCAGTAAAATGCAGATCTTAATCTTTAGTGGGGCCATGATACGGCACCTAGAGGCCAAGTGTCAGAACCTCTCTCTCCAATCGGCCCTCAAATGGCAGAGGTCTGCCGTTCCTGTGGGATGCCCATGATTTATGGTTGTCACGGAATGCACAGATGTGCTCCTCCGACCCGTGGTGTCCACTGGAGCCAGGCACCACGGTCCACGAGACTCTTGGTGCATAGAAATGTCCATATTCTATAAGTTGCATTTCTAAGCGAGTTATGCCAAAAAAACCTTTACCAATGTGAAGGGTTTGGAATGGCGAATCCCTTGATAGGAAACATTACGAGGCTGCTTCACTGCAATCCACTATTGCCGCCCGAAGTGTTGTCAACTGTGAGAAGGTGGCCTGATATGTGCTGTCCACTAGTTCTAGTGTGCATCTTGTATCAGTCCAAACAACCCCTTATGGGTGAATTGGTTAAATACAACCTTTATTGAAAGCTATCCTAGTGGTAGTTAAGGAGAGCAGCCTTCAGGCTAAGTCTTGAAGGAATGTAAAGCAGCTTGTTTTACCAGTCTATAATCTCTTGAATGATCAAATGAAAGACAACCACACCAGGTATATATTACAAATATATGTATTTAAGATAGAACACACCCCTTTAGTCTCTTTATGAGACTGGAGTTCGAAGTACTTTGTTTACAAGTTAGCAATTATCAGTCATAGCGCAAATACACGTTTGGGCCCTGGGGGCGTACCAAACCATATACCAAAAAAGTGGTTTAAGAACCACGACTGGAATAGACACAAGGCCTAGAGCCTGTAGAATCGCTGAACCACCCAAGGTAGTGACACAGGGGACCCACGGGGACTGTATGCAATGTGTAAACACAACAGCGGGTTTCAGTTAGCTTCTATGGGCAATAACGCGGTTGGAAATTTAAAGATTAGGGACACTTCGAATCGAGTCAGGACCAAACTCTTTTGGACTTAAAAAGTTCTAGGGCTAGCACCCATGGGAGCACCGGAGTACTCGTGTTACCTCACCCAGGGAAGCTGGGTGAATAGGTGTCTTTTGGTGTCGGGTCGCGTTGTTGATTTCAATGGAAGCCTGCAAAGAACTGCTGCTGCCGTGAAGAGGAGAAGTGTCTGAAGAGATCCAAGCCTGGATCTAGGATGGAAGGAACCTGAAAGCAGAGGGGACAGAGTCTGGGTCACTAGCCAGTGACCGAGGGCAGGATGGAGCAATGCCCACAGATGTCGGGTGCTTCAGGTGAGTTGATGGGTGTCTTGACTCTTCAGCCACGTGGTCCAGGAGGCGTCGACGAAGTCCAAGAGCCGGATAAGAGCTGTCCCACGAAGTCTGTCGAGTGCTGCGGTGTCGGCGACCAGGATGGACCCAACAAGCCTTGGCAACGGCAAGTCACTGAATTCAGATAAAGGACTGCGGTGCAGACCAGCAAGGTCTGAGGGACTCACCCAGCGAGGGTAAGTCAGGGCACGTCTGGAGCAACCAGAAAAGCTCAAGTAGAAAAGGAGTTGCCTTCGTGGGGACCTGCTAGCCAATGGGCTAGTGGTCACGAAGGAGCCTCGAGTGGTCGCACTTGAAGCTGGCCTACGGGTCACTCGTGGAGTGGAGGCCAACAATCTTCGGTGCAGGAGGTGCTCAAGGCTGGGGCTATTAGGAGCCCAAAGCACAACTTCGAGGAGGACCAGGAAGATAGTGTTGCTGCAAACGTACACGGTGTCCAGGGGTCACGGTTCCACATCACCCACAATAGCCACGGGCCTCAGCTTTGCTGTGGACTCAGGGTAGCCTCAGGGAAGTCTGGAAATCCACCTCTGGTGATGCAAAGACTTCAGCGTCCGGCGGTAGCTTCAGCGATGCAGACCGGTCAGTTGCTTCTTTGGTGCCTGCCAAGCAGGGGAGTTACTCCTTGACCCCAAGGGAGATTTCTTCAGTCTTCTAGTCAGGATAGAACGTCAAAGGTCCAGGATATATGTTGCAGAGTTTCGTCCAGAGTAATCTAAAGTCCTAGGGACTGGATTCCTATACTTATACCAAGGTTAGGGGATGGACTAACTCTAAGGCCCCACCTATGGGTGGGCTTGGAAAGAGGGGTGGTTACACCCATTTCCTTTGTCTAGATTCGCGCCAGAGCAGGGGCAGGTAGCCCCTGCAACCGGTTTGAACTGGACTATGCACAGGGACAGCAAACGTGCCCCCAGTGCAGGACTTCAAAGCACCAGAGAGTGCTCCCGCCCAGCCCAAATACACATCTGCCTGTCTGGGGATGTCAAGAATTCCTGTCATGCGAGGGGAGGAAAACGGTAACCAGCGAAAACGGACTACATCTCCCAGGATGCTTAGCGGTTGAGAGGTTATGTAAACAGGAGAGCTGTTACATAACTCAAGGAAAACACGCCCTTATGTAAACAGGAGAGCTGTTACATAACTCAAGGAACACACGCCCTTATGTAAACAGGAGAGCTGTTACATAACTCAAGGAAAACACGCCCTTATGTAAACAGGAGAGCTGTTACATAACTCAAGGAAAACACGCCCTTATGTAAACAGGAGAGCTGTTACATAACTCAAGGAAAACACGCCCTATAAAGGGAGGAACCGGGAGGTACAACGCTGTCGGATATTGTGTTTACACCGACGTACCTGCTTAGTGAAGAGCAGTGTTCCGGAGTGGTGCTCCAGTAAGGCAAGAACGGAGGTAGGTCGAGTCGTTACTCCCTGGGCCGTGTCTTGCCCCATCGTCACCTGTGAAGGACCCGGAAGCTCTACCGGATAACCATTGAGCTTCGCTTTTTGACTCGGCTGAGTCAAAGCGCAGTGGCGCTTTTGCTGGTTGGAGTCGTAACTCCCAGCCCGACCAGAGATACAGGGACTGCCAGCTGTAACGCACACCAGGAGGTGTTTGCCGCGTTACAGACTCGGAAGTCCACGGGATCGATCGAGCGGCTGCTCTCGGTTCAGTCTTCTTTGCTTGTGATTGGGGTATCGGTGACGCATCACCAGGAGGTGACTCCGCGTCCCGGTGCAGTCTGAGGAAGAGGTTGAGCGGCTGCTCCCTTCAGGTAGAGACCCCAGCTGGGTGTTTCCCTGACTCCTCGATTCTCCCCAACACTCTTCTTGCCCCTCACAGCCTACCGATTGGCATTGTCGGCCATTTCATTTCTGCCCTCTGTTGGCATACGCCGGGATCGGCGTATATGCAGAGGACGGTTAGGACCATCCGTGCTGTGGGCTGGTAACGTACTTAGCCTGGAGGATTCCAGTGACTATAACCTTTGTTTATTCCTTGTATTATTTTTGCCTTCATTAAAATAACTAAACCTTCACAAGTGGTTGCGTTCTCATTATCGTGTCTGTTAAACGATCCTGAGACGTTCAGGGCGTTACAAAATATCCGACCTTAATAACACTAACTGTCTCCCGGTCGATAACAGACATGGCAACACTTGATGATGTGCTGGCTGCTTTAGCGACCGTGCAAATTGAATTGGCTGCCTCCAGGCAAGAAACAGCCGATGTAAAAGCCAGACTGGATGCTATCCAATTGGACCCGCTCACGCCCAGCACCTCCCTCACGAACCAGACCCCTGCGGTAGTAGTGGAAATGCCGGTAGCCGTCCCCTTGGCAACACCAGAGAGGTACAGTGGGGATCCTAACACAGTGCAGGTATTCCTCACACAAGTGGCGCTACATTTCTCGTGCAAACCAAGGGCGTTCCCCACGAGTCAGGCTCGTGTGGCTTTCCTTATATCCTATTTGGCTGGAAACGCGGCACAATGGGCCGTACCTCTGGTGAGCAGGGACGACCCCATCTTATGTGATTGGGGTGCTTTTCGCGAGGAATTCCTGAAGGTCTTCGACAGAAGGGCTGACTCGTACACGGCGGACCGTGAAATGCTTGAGTTGAGACAGGGATCCAACGACCTGGTGCAGTATCTCAACGCGTTCCGAAGGCTGGTTGCGGAAACCAAGTGGCCTGTTGTTAAACAGACGGCGCTCTTCCATCACGGGCTGTGCGATGAGCTCAAGGACGCCGTGGCTCATATTGACCCACAACCCAAGACATGTGAGGGCCTTATCAACCTAGTATTACGGCTGGAACATAGGCTAAGTGAAAGAAAGGGGGATCATGGGAGAAAAGGAAAATCCCTTCCATCCTATGTGACAGTGGGAAGTCCTGAAACTGCCACCGCATCCAAGGGAGAACCCATGGACATCGGCGCAATACGAGCGAGCCTCACAGCCACGGAGAAAGAGTCACGCCGTAAACAAGGATTGTGCCTATATTGTGGCAAAAGAGGCCACTACGTACGTGAATGCCCTGCCAAACTGAAGACGTCACGTTATCGGGCCAACCGGTCGGTAACAGCCGTGGTGGACGTACCGGCGGAAAAACTAGAGGACTCCAAGACCAAAGAAGGGGCCTCTCGGAGTCACTCATCCATCCCTTCACTTTCCAACTCGGTCACTAAGGGACAACGACACCTGTTTCTCACGGTGCACGTGGGAGTGCATGACCAGTGGATACCCGTTGTGGCCATGGTGGATTCAGGGGCCACTGGCATGTTTATGGACCACAACGAGGCATGCAGGCTAGGGCTAGTGCTTCTTCCCAAAGCTGTACCCGAAGACGTCTATGCTGTTGACGGAAGGCGATTGGTGACAGGGCCCATCGGGCAGCACACGGGGGTCCTTCCGATGAGATGTGGGAGGAACCATTTGGAACAAATCGATTTTAACATCATCCGAGCGCCCCAATATGGCGTCATATTGGGATTGCCGTGGCTACAGAAACACAACCCCTCTGTGGATTGGCCAACACATCGCATCGAACTGACGTCACCGTATTGCATCCTGCATTGTGGAATAAGAACGGAATCCCTTGACGCAGATGAGAGCGGGAGTCAGACGGTGGCTACAGCGGCAGAAAAAGATGTGGCTCTCCCCCAGGCTTATCACAGTTTTGAGGATGTATTTGATGAGGTGAAGGCGGAAGTGCTACCACCACATAGACAGTTTGACTGCCAGATCGACCTGGTGCCAGGGGCCAGCGTTCCCAGCGGCAGGCTGTATGCCCTGACGGAGCCTGAAAACGTGCATCTCCGGGGGTACCTGGATAAACTCCTCAAGCTAGGATTCATCCGCCCGTCCAAGTCTCCGGCCGCCTCGCCATTCTTCTTCATCCCGAAGGCTAATGGGGAGCTGAGAGCCTGTGTGGACTTTAGGGCATTGAATGCGATAACCGTAAAGAATCGGTACCCCTTGCCTCTCATCAGTGTACTTCTGGAACAGGTCAAGAAAGCTCGTATCTACACCAAGTTGGATTTGAAAGGGGCATACCATCTGGTGCGCATGAGGGACGGAGACGAGTGGAAGACCGCCTTTAAGACCAGGTTCGGCCTTTTTGAGTACCTCGTCATGCCGTTCGGTCTGTGCAACGCCCCGGCAGCCTTTCAGTACTTTTTGAATGAGGTATTCAGAGAGGAGTTGGATATCTACGTGGTCGTATATATCGACGACATCCTCATCTATTCGTCCAGTGTGGAGGAGCACGTACACCACGTCAAAGCTGTGCTCCAAAAGCTGAGGGAAAACATGCTGTTTTGTAAACTCAGCGAGTGTGACTTCCATGTCACATCCGTGGAATTCCTCGGAGTGATGCTGAGTCCAGAGGGACAGGAGATGGCAGAACGAAAGATCAAGGCGGTGAAAGAATGGCCGGTGCCCCAAAGCGTGAAGGACGTCCAAAGTTTCATTGGCTTCGCCAACTTTTACAGGCGGTTTATAGATGGATTTTCAGGATTGGTGGCCCCAATCACACAGCTACTGAGGAAGTCCAAGGAGTTTGTCTGGTCCCCTGAAGCGAACACAGCCTTTGAGGCCCTGAAAAGCGCCTTTGGTAAGGCGCCGGTGTTGGCTCACCCCGATCCGGATCTCCCCTACGTGGTGGAAGCGGACGCATCGGATGTGGCGCTGGGGGCTATCTTGTCCCAACGCAACCACGACACAGGGGTGCTTCATCCCGTTGCGTACATGTCCCGCAAACTCAACGACGCCGAACGCAACTACCATATTGCGGAGAAGGAGCTTCTCGCAATCAAGGACGCCTTCACCGAATGGAGGCATTGGTTGATGGGGGCAAGACATGTGGTATCGGTGTACACGGACCATCGGAACCTACAGTTCATGACGGCCACAAGACACCTTTCTCCCAGACAGCTGCGGTGGATGATCTTCTTTGCGGGGTTCAACTTCCGCATCACATATCGGCCGGGGACGGAAAACCGGAAGGCGGACGCCCTGTCCCGTCAATCTGCAGTTAAGGAACCATTGCCTGCGACCGAGCATTCCATCATTTCCCCGAGGATGGTATTGGGGGTTATCCAACCGGATACTTTCCTGAGGGGAATAAAGAGAGGGATCAGGTCATTCGCATGGCGGAGGTGGCTCCTCAGTCACAGAGAATGGCAGCTAAAGGACGGGATACCCCTGAAGGGCAGGTGCCTATTGATACCCACGCCTAGGCTAAGGAAACAAGCATTCATCTGGTGCCATGACTCTCCATGCGCAGGTCATTTGGGCTTTGAAAAAACGGTGGCTTGCATGGGACGGCATTTCTGGTGGCCAACCATGAGAGTGGATGTCAGGAGGTGGGGACAGGAGTGTCCTACGTGTGCTACCATGAAGGCCGACCATGGCCGAACCCAAGGGCTCTTACATCCACTTCCGACCCCGGATAGACCATGGGATAGCATATCACTGGACTTCGTGGTGGGCCTACCGGTAGACCAAGGGATGACGGCAATACTGGTGGTGGTGGATTACTTGACGAAAATGGGGCACTTCATCCCCTGCAAGAGAGTCCCTACGGCCGGGGAATTGGCGTCACTACTCCTAAAGAATGTGGTACGACTGCATGGATTACCTGGGGTGATCGTGTCGGACCGGGGGTCGCAGTTTACTGCGCAATTCTGGAAGACTTGGTGCACTGCGCTGCATGTTAAGACCGCCCTGTCCACCAGCTACCACCCTCAAACGGACGGCCAAACCGAGCGCCTGAACCAAACGCTCAAACAGTATCTGCGATGTTTTGTGGACCAGGGCAGGGAAGAATGGGTCGACTTGCTATGGGTTGCAGAGATAGCCTATAACAACGCCACTCACAGCTCCACACAGTCATCTCCGTTCTATAGCAACTATGGCCAACATCCCAGGTTCTTGCCATTTCTACATCCGTTCAGAGAGGACAGGATTCCCGCCACAGCGGACAGAGTGGCACACATAAAGGACACGTTGATGCGCTCAAGGGCTGTCCTAATAGAGGCCAAGAGAAGATACAAGGCTGCGGCAGACAGGAAGAGAAGGCCCGGGCCACTGTACCGCACTGGAGACTACGTCTGGATATCCACAAGAAACATGAGGTTTCGAAAGAACAGTTTGTTCCATCCCAAGTACATGGGCCCCTATCGAATTACCAAGTGTATGGGTCCCGTGAACGTGAAGGTGTGCTTGCCCCAGTCATTGCGGATACACCCTGTCTTTCATGTATCATTGCTCAAACCAGCACCCTCCAAGCCGTCTGGGACACCTAGGCCGGTATGCGTGGAGTCGGAGGTGGAGTATGAAGTGTCGGGCATACGGGCGTCCAAATGGCGCAGGGGGAAGCTGTGGTACCTGGTTGCCTGGAAAGGCTATGGCCCGGAGGAGCAGTCATGGGAACCGGCTGAAGGGGTTCATGCTCCGCGCTTGGTCTCCTTGTTCCATCGGCGTTTTCCTGCCAGCGCTGGACCCGTGGGGAGCCGCTGAGAGGGAGGATGTACTGTCAAGAATTCCTGTCATGCGAGGGGAGGAAAACGGTAACCAGCGAAAACGGACTACATCTCCCAGGATGCTTAGCGGTTGAGAGGTTATGTAAACAGGAGAGCTGTTACATAACTCAAGGAAAACACGCCCTTATGTAAACAGGAGAGCTGTTACATAACTCAAGGAACACACGCCCTTATGTAAACAGGAGAGCTGTTACATAACTCAAGGAAAACACGCCCTTATGTAAACAGGAGAGCTGTTACATAACTCAAGGAAAACACGCCCTTATGTAAACAGGAGAGCTGTTACATAACTCAAGGAAAACACGCCCTATAAAGGGAGGAACCGGGAGGTACAACGCTGTCGGATATTGTGTTTACACCGACGTACCTGCTTAGTGAAGAGCAGTGTTCCGGAGTGGTGCTCCAGTAAGGCAAGAACGGAGGTAGGTCGAGTCGTTACTCCCTGGGCCGTGTCTTGCCCCATCGTCACCTGTGAAGGACCCGGAAGCTCTACCGGATAACCATTGAGCTTCGCTTTTTGACTCGGCTGAGTCAAAGCGCAGTGGCGCTTTTGCTGGTTGGAGTCGTAACTCCCAGCCCGACCAGAGATACAGGGACTGCCAGCTGTAACGCACACCAGGAGGTGTTTGCCGCGTTACAGACTCGGAAGTCCACGGGATCGATAGAGCGGCTGCTCTCGGTTCAGTCTTCTTTGCTTGTGATTGGGGTATCGGTGACGCATCACCAGGAGGTGACTCCGCGTCCCGGTGCAGTCTGAGGAAGAGGTTGAGCGGCTGCTCCCTTCAGGTAGAGACCCCGGCTGGGTGTTTCCCTGACTCCTCGATTCTCCCCAACACTCTTCTTGCCCCTCACAGCCTACCGATTGGCATTGTCGGCCATTTCATTTCTGCCCTCTGTTGGCATACGCCGGGATCGGCGTATATGCAGAGGACGGTTAGGACCATCCGTGCTGTGGGCTGGTAACGTACTTAGCCTGGAGGATTCCAGTGACTATAACCTTTGTTTATTCCTTGTATTATTTTTGCCTTCATTAAAATAACTAAACCTTCACAAGTGGTTGCGTTCTCATTATCGTGTCTGTTAAACGATCCTGAGACGTTCAGGGCGTTACAGGGGAGGTGGGTACACCTCCCTTCGACAGGAAACCTATTGTCCAGGCCTCCCCTGCCGGAGTTTCGGTCAGCAGCAGGAGGCCAGACCCGTGTCTGTGGCAGAGGCATCCATTTTGTGATACCAGGACTTTAGAAAGTCTTTACCGGGTTAGACCAGTGTGAAAATGTCTGTCCCTCTAGAAGGGTGGAATACTACCCCCGCCGCCAAAACTGGCGGGGGGGGGGTAGTATTCCAAAGCGTTTGACACCAAACACGACATGTTTTGATGCAGCCATTCCAAAGTTAGCATTTACCGCGAGGTTATAATGCACTTAAGAGTATATGGTATTGCTGTATCACAGAACAGCTATAAGGAAGGATTTCCGAAAGCTGCAGTGGGGCTCATGCTTGGGCACCCTCTCACATAAAACCAAGCACTCTGCCTTCAGGATTGTCAAGGCCTGCCATAGGAGTGACTTATAGGTTTATATGTGTCTTTATAATGGTAGTGATATAGGTAGCCTATACCACAGTAAGGGGTGCAAGCACACCCTTACCCAGGCTGGAGTAGCAGACCTGCGGTGTCATTTTGGAGTGCTTCCCAGGGGTGGCATAATACATGCTTCAGCCCCTGGTAGGCCTCTGAGGTACCTATGCCCTAGGTACATAGTATACCATATACTAGGGACTTACAAGGCACTCCAGAATCCAATTAGATATGTACCTAATGTACATGCAAACCATTTTGGAGAGGAAGCAGCTAGGCTGTGGTCCTGATTAGCAGGGCCACAGCCAGACTAAGGTCGAAAAACAGTGAAACACCAGCAAAAAGTGGGGTTACCCATGTGAAGCAGATCCTACTCTCCTACACCAACCACTTCCCCATGTTAACCTATGGGAAGAGCAAACCTCATAGGTAGTGAAAACTCACACAGGTATTCCACACAACCTGGGCACATGTGCGCTATTGCGCACATGACCTGCAATGGCAGGTTGGACACATAGTCCCTAGATCCTGGAGAGAAAGTGTGCCCACCCAAGTCTGCAATAGGAGAATACACATAGGTTTAACTAATACGTGTGTCAGTGCTCAAACATGAGCCTGTGTAGGCAGGCAGCACACACAATCAAGGGCACCATAGGTGCAGGTATGCACATCCAGCGGCCTGCAATGGAAGGCGGCCCGGGATTTTAATCACGAGAGGTGTCTATGCAATCACACCGTTCTTTGATGGCAGACCTTGCCATGGGCTTACCCAGGACTTAGCTGCGAGTGTGCGCTCACCACCTTGCCCAGGCCTGCCGGACTTGGGTCTACCCCCTTGTGGGTGCCATTGCACACTCATGACCTGGGACAGAGGGACGGGCACCTTCCCACTAGCACCATGGGTTCAAGTGGACGGACACAGGCCTGCAACGTCAGGCCTCACCCAGGTGTTAGAACACCGGTGAGGGCTCACCGGTCCGTGATGGCAGACCGGACACCTATCCACAATGCCGGGGGTGCCAGGGTGCATCCTCAAGTCTACCATGGCAGGCTGGACACGTATTCGAAACAACGTAAGAGCCAGGACACACAACCCAGAAGGTTGGCCTCGGAGTGGAAGTACCACAATTTCAACGCGTTAATTGTAAATCTCGAGTTGTGGCAGAGGGTTATAGTGCACTCAAGACTCTGCTTTCACCAACCAGTCATCCACGAGTACATGGACTCCTGCCTTCTGTATTAAAGCTGCCAAAACTGCCAGCACGTTCATGAAAACACGTTGCACAGTTGTCAGGCCAAACAATAGGAACATGAACAGAAAGTGCTGGGAACCCACAGTGAACCTCACAAAATGCATGTAGGCAGGAAGGATTGAGAGATGGATCTAGGCATCCTGGAGGTGCAGGCATGCCGGCCAATCCTCAGCATTGAGGGTGAGCAGAACGTGGCTCAAGGCCAACATCTTGCGTATGTTCTGCTAAATTAACAAGCTATGTATGGGTATGGTGGTCTATGGGTATCAGACTACTGTCTGTATACATGTATGTACGTTTTTGGTATTTCTATAGTACAAGCCTAGCCAAAAAGCAGCGGAGCGCTGCACAGGGTCAAAGACAAGCATAAAGTTAATGAGTGATAGGAGAGATAGCTGGGTTCTGGCTGATTATTGCATTTTGATATAATAGTGACTAAAGCGGTAAGCCTTCAACTCTTCCCTAAATTGGAGCAGCTACGAGACGGTTATGAGGATAAAGGGTGTGTTGTACCAGGTGCGCAGATGGAAAAGATTTGCTGCCTTATTTCTTTTATTTTTTACACTTCATATTATGCAGTCTGCTGATGTTGTGGCTGCAATTGTGCCAAGAACTACAAGAGATGTTCTGCTTGGCTGCAAGATCAGTGTCGTGATGGCTTTGTAAGTGATGAGCCTGTTTTTGAAGATGGTGTGGGTAAGGGTACCCAACTGAGTTCCAACGTGATGCGCGTAATGTGATCACATTTCTTGAGGCCCTGGATGAGACGTATTTCAGCGTTTAGGACGCTCTTAAAGGGTGCCATTGTGAAGTCTGCGTGGCAATGGAGTATGGTGTTACCATCATCAAGATGCAAGGGCTTGAATAGCATTCCTGATGTCGCTTTCTGAAAGAAAGAGTTTCACTTTCTTTAGAAGAGAGAGATGATAACAGACGAGCTTTGTCTTTTGGCAATGTTTTCCTTGAGCGTGAGGTTAGTGTCTAGAGTGAATTCAAGTGATTTGGCACTGGGTGAAAGTTGAGGGTTAGAAGTAAAAGTGTTGGATATTTCCTTCGCAGAGGGCAAAGTTCACTCCAATGCTTCTGCTCCTTTTTAGGTCTCGCCTAGCGTTCGAGCGCGTATGAACTCCTCGCTCTGCGAGGCATCTTGTAATCGATAAGATTTCTGAAGGGGACTTGAAGCCCCGCCCATCATTTTCATCGGCTGGCATCATCATTTATGCTAAACGCTGGCCTCCGATTTAAAAATAGGCTTCTTTGTTACCGCCCAGTCTCCTTTTGGCCCCGCCCATCCCGACTGGATCGTATCCTTGCGGCGTTACACGGTGGGCTTTATCTGATGGGTGAGCACTATTTTTTTTTTTTTAAATGGACAATGGTGGCTGCAGCGCTATGCGCTCTAAATTGTATGTTATGTATTACTTTATTTCTGAAAGGACTTTCTCCTTCCTACCTGCTGTACGCCTGTTTTGTTCCATGCACTTCCCTCCCGCCACCTCCCTGCATACATTATCAGCGCGGCGCCTTTATATTCAGATTTGGCAAAGGCAGCCGCGTGTTTATTTTTGTATCGTGCTTTCCCTTTAACTGCTATTATTAAAGTGAAAGCGCGATGCAAAAATAAACACTCAGCTGCATTCGCACTTTTGGTGACAGCTTGTTTTAGAAGGCTTTAGAAGGTTTATCTTGGTTTCCCTCACCGAGTCACCCACCCTTAACCCCTTCCTCCCTGGGAGAAGTATAACATGTCTGAGCTCGGGTGACGGCGCAGCTCCCCATAAATCACACGATGTGTGGTTAGTACGGCCCGGCCTAGGGATTAGGTATTTCCACAAAAAGCTGAGAGATGTTTCCCTCTCCCTCCCCAACTTTATTCTTTTATCTTGCATATGATTGTGTGTGAGTATATTGTGGTTGTATAAATGGGTGAATGCACGAATGAGTCAGTGGGTGGATGAATGGACGCATGAGTGCTGAGTGGAAGGGTGCATGTATGATGACTTATTGAATGCCTCAGCCCCTTGTTGACTGCGGAGGCACTTCCCTTTAAAAGTCAGACCAATTGGCATTGACAATGCTGGTTATGGAATGTCTTCATTTGGTCTATTTCCTTCCAAAACTTTCTGACGTTTACAAATGTTCAAGGACAAAAATCCAACGCCTACAATGCATGTCAAGCCGACCTGCTGCTCACCACTACACTCTGTGAGCACCATTAAAGGAATGTGTGAGGCACACACATCCAAAAACATATAACAGAGCAGCAAAATTACGCACAGTATTTGAAATCACACGATGTGTGGTTAGTACAGCCCGGCCTGGGGATTAGTATTTCCACAAAAAGTTGAGAGATGTTTCCCTCTCCCTCCCGAAGTCCAGCTAGGGTGCTGCCCCATCTGAGCATAAACGAAGTGCTCAGGAAAAGCTAAACGGGTGCATTTTAATTAGCGCGGGAAAGATATACCTGCTGTGTCCCTGTATGCTGGGAATACTCCTCAGGGCATCATACACATTATAAACAAGCATACAGTAATGTTTGCAAAACGGGAAGACAGAAGCAGCCAGGCCTGCGGGATAATAAAGAGAAGGAAGACAAACAGGGCTGGCTTAGTTACTGAACTGGTACGACAATGTTTGCTGTCCTGCTCCCGTCCCAAAAATCTTTTTTTCCACAAATTCCAGCTAATAATACATTGGTAATATTAATCATAAGATTATTATGGCGGCTAATGCACTTGCTGAAGAGATGTGACTTTTGCCTACATAGTCACAGTTTTAAATTAAAATACCATAAAGGGTTAATGTGCCTGTGGGCATTTTGCTGACTGCCTACTTAGGGTACGATTCTCATTAGAGTAAGGCCCCCCCCTGCAGTATGGTTTTGAGCCATACCTCCACAAGATATTAGTTGCGCTCCAGGATTTAAGTGTACCAGGACCCTCTTTGTCCAAGAGCAATTAGAAATAAAACAAGCATTTGCAATGCAATAGGTCTCGCATTTACGCGAGTTTAAGCTACTGGCATTGTAAATCACAATGCTTTTTATTTGTGTTTTAAAAACGAAAACAAAAATAAAAGGCATTGTCATTTGCAATGTCAATAGCTCAAAATCGCGTAAATGCGATACCTATTGCATTGCAAATGCTTGTTATATTTCCATAGTGAATGAAGAGACTTCTGAAGGTGGACCAGAAGAGGGTTAAGTGATATCTACTTCTGGGGAAGTTTCCAAAAAGCTTTTATTTTGTAAATCAAGATATAGTCAAGCATAAATGTAATAGGAAGGTAACAAACTGTCAGCGTCAATGTTTATGTTTATGTCTACTGTATGGATCTGCCTAGAATGTTGTGTCCTGGAATAGCCTTGAAAGCTCCTGTACTGTTAGTGGAACTGTCTCACTGTGGAAGATAGTCCATCGAGCGAGCTGCGGGTCTGGTCTTGAACCATTCCAGGGAGGAGTTGGACTCCTTGCTGAATAGCTCCTCACTGCTGAAGGACATGTTGATAAGTGTGCCTTGGACATCTCCAGAGCATCCAGTGGAACACTTCCAAGCATGACGGTATAGGGTGGTAGCTGTGTCTAGGGATCGAGCCACGGTGTTTGCAGAAGTAAGCCACACTTCAGGGCTTGTTTGGAAACATCCAAACCATTGCTGTCTAGATCCGAGGTGGGCTTTTCATGTTGTCTGGGCGACATGCGTTTTGCAAGCTTTCATAAGGTGTGGGCATAGCGATCTTGATCTTGGAGGCATGTGGCATTTGCCATGCAAGGGGTAAGGCTGCCATTAGCAAAGACATTTTGCCCGATAGAGTTCAGTCTTTTAGACTCTCAGTCAGGAGGGGCCTCGGAAAAGGCATACAAGTTCAACTTTGTGAAGGAAGCACGGGCCACCATGCTTTCTGATAAAGGAAGTGACGACCAGATCTTTGGATCACTTGGGGCAGGTGTGTGGTTTAGCTATTTGCCTGTAGTGTAACGAAAGCTGAGGGGGCCCCCCTGCAAGACATGCGGAGCGGGCCCCCTGCCATTCGCCCACCCTTTTCTATGACGACCACTAACCAGTCTTAGCGCCTGATTTACAGTTTGGCAGACAGGCCACTCGGCCACAAAAGTAGCAGACATCATGTCAGCCGTAACACAGGGGCATAATACTCTATGGCACTTGTAATGTGGCGAATGGGATATCCATCAAGTCTCTGAAGGAGTCAACACAACACCAGGCCCTTAGTGTTTGGCATCCTCTGTCACCTGAGGGTCTTCAATGTGGTCAAAATGCATCTGCTTAGTTTTCCTCTCATAGAATTCAATTGCCAGAGTGAAGCATGAGGTGTTTACTGTTTCTGTACCAGTAGACACAGGGCTGTTCCTGGGAAAGTTTTCCCAGCCTACCTAAAGCAATCTCTGGCGCAACGCCAAGATTCCCAAAATGAGGACAAATATCCCCCTTTTTATCTGTATTAATGTTGCATTTGTTGTTGGAGACTGAAAGAGGAGCAGGAGTGCTGTACGGAAAGCAGGTTAAATATCTCCTAGAATTTACCTTCCAATTACAGAAAGTTAAAAAGGAGGGTATGTTGGGTACGAACTTATAACTTGATTTTATATTAAGTGCTGGCATCGTGCTATTTGTGCAAGCATGCAACGTTAGTGCAAATACACTTTTTTTCAGCTTTAAGATGATGAAGGGTTGAGATGGCCCGTCTGGATCTCACATGCTCATACACAGAAACACTTGACCCTTACTACTGGGATTAGAAATATCTTGCCTTGAAGTATACATGGCACACAGATCTAAGGACCGGGTTTATTACTCAGTCAAACACCTTACAAGGATTGGAACCTGTGCCCTGCAGACTTCAAACAGATCTCTGCATCATGGGCTCAATCCCCTGATCTCTCTTATTTGGGATTTGGACCTATTACCGCAGGGTACACATACATGTGTGCCGAATGTGCCCAACCCAATGAGCTATTTTAATAGCTTATCTTAAGCTCTCTTTACAAACCACAAACAAGGGCTTCGTGCTTTACTTACATGAAGAAATTGCTTTTTATACAGGGATTTATTAAACACGCTCCCGAATAGAAAGCACTTAAATATCACATTTAAGCAGACGGTGAGCTACATACGTCATCCGGGGCGGTCGCCGCGTAATTTGCGCGTTTGTTTTTCACACTGTATGCGCTACATGAGCAGCTCTCACTGGCCCTCATACCTGAGTTCATTAGAGGCATCCCCCCCCCCCCCCCAGATGCTTAGCGACCAGATGACAGACTGATTAGATGCCCGATCACGGCCGACGAACTAAGCACGGTGCTTGTGGCGCTGCGACAGGGACGGCCCCTGGCTCTAATGGATTCCCCGCGGAATTCCTCCGGTCTGACATGTCCGTCCTCTGCCCACGCCTGCTTGAGGCGATACAAGAGGCACTTGAACAGCGCCAGCTACCCCAGGACCTGCGACAGGCCAAGATAGTTCTCTTCCTGAAGCTTGGTGGTCCCCCAGAAGAACTGTCCTC
The DNA here is from genome assembly GCF_964204655.1 of Triturus cristatus. NCBI lineage: Eukaryota > Metazoa > Chordata > Amphibia > Caudata > Salamandridae > Triturus > Triturus cristatus. Next base: position 266,696,792 of record NC_140590.1, read on the forward strand.
ATACAGGCCCATCTCTCTTATTAACTTTAAGTCCAAATTACTGGGTAAAGTCCTGGCTGATCGCCTACGCACCTGCATATTGGACTTAATTCACCCCGATCAAGCTGGCTTTAGGCCACATCGCGGCACCAGACATAACATTCGCCGGGTCCACAATGCCATGGCGATGGCACCGGATTTGAGGCGTCCCGCAGCTATACTACTTGTGGATATTGACACGGCCTTTGACTCCCTTAGTTGGGTCATCGGCTTCGGGCCGCGGTTCCTCTCGTATGCTCGATTATTGTACACAAACCCCACTTCCACGGTGCGCATTTCGGGCCATACCTCTGAGGAAATATGAATTTTTTATGGTCAATTGTGTCCCCTATCTTAGACCCCAACGGCTCCATGTACATGCTACAAGTACATGTATGTTCCCTCCAGTTCCAGCTATGAAGACGCAAATACATGTGCGTCCAACGTCAACCTGTCCTCTTTCAGATTCGCCATGAATGGGTCGAATATTCCATTCCTAAGTATGATTGGCCACCGACTTTATATGGTTCACTTTTCACGTTTTACAGTCCAGGCGAGTAGGCCCTGAATTCTGCCATCAAGCCTTTTCCTGCTTCTGCCTCTGAAATGCTCCAGCCTGGACCTGCATCGGTATCCATGAACTTTGTCCTACTCCCTGCGCGGCTAACGGTGCCTGACGCGGCCTGTTGCCTGCCAAAACAGTTCAGCCTTCAAGTTACCTGCTCCGCTCCTCATCCAATGCATTCCTGTCTAGTAGTTTAGGTAAACATCCTTCCTGCTACCGAGCAAAGGGCTCGGCCTCGCTGTCTTTATGCAAGTAATTCATAGCCCCTGTTACTATGGAAGATTCCTGCCCCCTCGCATCTCATGTAGACACATAGACGCTTGTACACGCACTAACAGTCAGTATAGAATAGGATCTGTCCGAGAAGACCTTTCCTTCCAGATAATATAGTTCCTTAAACACAAGATATTAGATATGATTTAGGACTAGGTTGTCCTGACACCCCAGACTTCTGTCTCCACATGTAGGGCTAAATGTCAAGTTCCCTTCACCCTCTAGTTGCACGTCAATCACACGTCATGCGGCTGCGCGCGCATCTCTGCCAAATATTTCTGCTGACACTGCAGGATTCTCTTATGGATCCACCCACTTGTGACATCATTTTAAATGACGTTTCTAGTATACGCCTATTATTACGCCTATTTTCATTACGTATGTGTATTCTTATCTGTATTATCAGCTGTTACGCCTCCTGCATCTGTCTTAATGTAATGCTTTTCATATATATGGTTACTTGTCAATAATGCATTGCCTATCCCTTCCTGAACCTTCGTGGTGATGGAATATGATTGCCTGGTTCGAACCATAATTCCTTTGTAAGGAATAAAGTCCTTTTCAGAACCTCTAATACCACGGATTCTGCCTCTTATTTTGACTGAGTTATTCTTACTAGACTTTACCGCATAAAAAATAGTACAGGTAATTTAAATATTTACCACATAAATTGGCGCCCGAACAGGGACACTTTCTCATCTCACGCGCCGGAGGTGCGTTGCAGGCCCGGTCCCCTGCCACAGCTGAACGGACAAAAACGCGTACCCGCAGGATTTCCTGTATCTCCCTCCGGCCAAACGGGGGTGACTGAGGCTGCGATCAACACCCAGACGAGGCGGTGAGAAGTGCGAAGTATCCCGACCAGAGCCTAGCTGAGAGAGCAAGATCCGAGGTATACAGAGGCCCACCAGGTTCCGAAGTTCCAAGTCGAGTCCAGTCCGGTCCAGTTCAGTTCAGTTCCGAGGCCTTCCGTTCCGTGCTACCCGGTGAGTACCGTTGCCGGGGAGGCATTTAGACGTGCACATTAATTTGTGCCGGTCATGACGGGTTTGGGTACACAAATCCGGTCTGCACTGTTTTAGCAGTGTATCTGTACTGTTTAGCAGTATATCTAGTATGTTCATGTATATAATTCAGTATTATCTAGTATTAGTATTATGTCGGTGACTAGTTTTCTTCTAATTATCATTGTTCGTTAAATGTTAAATGTTAAATGTTAAATGTTTTAATGTGTTTAAAAATAGTGGTATGAATGAGTGTTCCTTATTGTGTTTATTGTATTAATTGTGTTCAAGTCCAGTTCAAGTAAGAATCAAGTAGCAAGGTTTAAAGATGCCGTTCTTTTCAAAATTAAGACAAATCAAAACTAGAAAAGGAGTACTCGAAGAAGCTGTTCCCATTCCACCTAGGGACACTCCAGGGTACTTTATGTATCATAAACATGGCCTAGATGCCATATTATATCTTGACTTATGGGTGGACTACACCAAGGATCTAGCAGAAAGTCAGAGGTGGCCCACAGCTGGGACATGGGATGCAGATTGCATCATGAGAGTAGAAGAAGAATTATGGAAAAAGAAAGCCAGACAGTCACAGAAAGATGCCATTGAACTATGGCGTAAAGAATCGCATAGGCGCACAGAGAAAGCGCTCAGAAGGGAAGAGAAAAGTAGGGAGAACTCAAATAAAGCCCGAGAAAACGTATTAGTTGAGGAAGGTATCCGAGTAAAAACAGAACAAGTAGACAGACAACGGAACACTGTTATGAATGGTATGTATCCTCTTTTGGCCGAAGGTTTACCTAAGGCCACCCCGGAAATACCGAAAGACTTGACACCCCCATTACTCCCGATAAAAGCACATCCCAAGACCGCAAAAGATATTTTCCTTTCCTCCTATTTAGACGATGTAGCTCCCGAATATGTTAATGTTCCACCACACACGCCACCTGTCGATGGTGCTCAACCCCGAGATCATCCGCCCCCACCTCCGCAACAACAAACTCCTCCGCACAATCCAACAGGTCCATCTGTTTCCACCGCTTTTCCTGCATCCACAGTTTCTACCTTACATCCCACAAATCCTTTCGTGCCTAGCACCTCAGAAGGTGCGACAGGAGGTGCGACAGCAATTTTTGCCACGCCACCGTCACGAAGTAAATCGTCTCTTAGAGATTTAGCAAACCAACGTACACCCCAAATAGCAACGTCCGACATGTTTAAGGAACATCTTGTGGATTGTAGATATGATCCAGTGCCCGGTAAAAATGACAGAATGCTGCTATCATCACTGCGTATACGACGAGCTTCGCTATATTTAACGACACTACCAGGAATGGTTAATCATCTAGACAATATATATCGCTTTGTCCAAACAGGGCAAGGCCCTGAAAGTATTGACGAAGCCATGGATTACCAGAAAGTGGATATACAGAGATTACTGTTACGCTTCTTCATAAACTGCTTGATCAGAGACAAAGATAGGCCTGGGGTAGATCAGGATGAAATGCAAGTACTTACCAGATGGGGTCAGAATATATCAGAGGGAAAACATGATAAACAGACGTGTATAGTAGCTATGTGTCGAAAGATCCGCAAAGAAATAGAACGAATACATAAAGCCAGAATGGAGGCAGACAAAACTGAATCAGAGGGAGAGGAGGAGGAAGAATCAGAAATGCCCACAGGACAATTAGAAACGATAGCTTATGTAGGTAGGGGAAGACCTTGTAACAATACCAGATACTTTACTGATCCGATACGTCCGATACGTCCAGAATGTAATAGACATTTTCAAGCCCCTATGCTAAATACAAAGTCCCCTGAACACTTATTCCAGGCTGCTGATAAATTACTCCGAGACCGAAGGGGGTATCACATGCTCGACTCTATGGATGAACAAGAATTAGCCAGGTCAGCAGTACAATGGGCTGACAGTTCTGAAAAATACAGTGATGATGCGCTAGCACACACGTTTTTGAATCTTACCCCAGACGAACAGCGTTTAGCTGGTATATACATGATACAACACCTCCTTATATTATATAGAAACCAACACTCCGATCCTGGTCCCCTACCTGATATACTGATAGAATTACTCACGAACAAATGGAGAGGTTCAGGTACTGATTTAATTAAAGAAATTCTAGAATATCGACACCAGTACATTGTCTTCGTATGCCCAGAACATGTTTCAGTTCCCCCCAAAGAAAGAAAAACGTATCACATAGACAGACAGAATCCCTTACGCGAAGTCCACCCAGTCAGAGGTGATGACAATACTATTAAACGCGTGTTTGTGTACACGCCCATAACTAAAATTGAATTATTGGAAATGAAGAAAGTAGTACCTAGCCATGACAAAGACCCAGCAGGTTTCCACCGTGAGATAAAAGACATGTTACTCATGGGAGAGTATACATACCCTGACATTATGAAAATATTAAAAGTCTTATTACCTGCCGGTATTTACGAGAAACTCAAAGAAAAGGAATGGGAGGTGGGAGACCAAAAGATAGATTGGACAGCATTAGAAAACGAAGAAAAGGTCCGAGCTGCAGGTTCAGGGCTTGGGGAAAAGACTACAGCATTACCAGGATTATTAGTGCAGGTACTACCACGTTTATTAACTACGAAAAAGGAAGACTGGGGTGCAATTTCAGCCTGTAAACAAAAACAAGATGAAGACACTAGTGATTTCTATTCCCGATTTGAAAAATGTTTTGGTATTAATAGTGGCATAAAAGCAAGTAGTGAGTCGTATCCACATCTGTTTGTGACAAAATTAGTTGAAAATTCTTTGCCCCAAGTTAAGAGTAGAGTACTGAAATTCGAGAGTACTTGGCAAGGTAACACACCGTCACAGATGTTACAAATGTTACAATATCATCACAACAGAATTAGGGAAGAACAAGAACATGAACAAAGACGTATGAAAGACACGAAAATGAAAATGCTTGTTGCCCAGTCAGTTCCAGCTGACGGTCATAAAAAGGGTACGACACAGTCCAATGATTCAGCGGGTCCCGTTAGAGGGACATGCAACTATTGTAAACAGCCAGGTCATTATATACACGATTGCGCAGTTCTAAAACACAATATCTCTACGGGTATAACGAAAGAGAGACCACGTCCGCCTAGACAGGATCAGATCCAACAACAAGTACCTCAGAATATACAGCCTATGCCAGCTGTACAACAGACCGCACCACAACAACAACAACAGCCACAGCCTATTGCTGCAACACAAAACACGACACAACAGATGTACCAGTATGCACAAAATGACTACCCAGAGTATCAGCGCTACACATGAAATAGCCTAGAGAGGGAAGTTGGCCTACCCCTTATTGAGGTTCCCGTAGATCAAGAGGGTCCTTACGTACAGAGTCAAGTATTAGGAAAAGACAGAAAGTTTCTACTCGATACAGGGGCAAGCAGAACAACTATCAGTCACAGCGAAGTCCCAGGGGCACCCCTCTCAGGCTCACAAAATATTTCCCTTGGTTTTTCAGGAAAACCCACTATTAACGAAGTATCGCAACCACTTGCATTCACAGTTGGTCCATTGACACGGACTACAGATCTATTGCTTACGAAATCATGTCCAGAAAACTTGTTAGGTATAAAAACATTGAAAGCTCTAGGAGCTATAATATGTTGTTCTCCGGAAGGAGTACGATTATTTTTGCGTGACTTTAAGGGTCACTACGTGTCTAGAGACATGGATCACCGGTTACAGAATCTACCTGCACATTTATGGGCACAAGGCCCCACTGATGTAGGTTGTATGCACATTACACCATATCGAGTCACACTCAAAACAGGAGTAGTACTACCACGAATGCGACAATACAAATTACCACCAGATGCTGTAGTGGCTTTGCTGCAAATCATTGACGAGCTCATTGCACAAGGAGTGGTCGTGGAAACCGACTCCAATGTATGTAATTCCCCGATAATTCCGATTCTTAAACGAACTGATCCAAAAGCACCGCCAGTATATCGATTAGTTATTGATCTGCGCGAATTAAACAAATGCATTGTACCACAATACCCCGTGGTCCCAGATATCTCTTCATTATTAACAGCCATAGATTCAGAAGCAACGTTCTTTACTGTAATTGACCTCAAGAACGCCTTCTTTAGCGTCCCGATAGATCCGGAAAGCCAATATTTGTTCGGATTCAGTTTAAATGGACAAAGTTTTAAATTCACACGCGCACCTCAAGGATTCACAGAAAGCCCCAGCATCTATAGCCAAGCACTGAAAAGAGAACTTGACAGTATCCACATGCCAGCTAACACTGCCCTGCTTCAATATGTCGATGATCTGCTGATCACCGCCCGAAGCGAACCTGAATGTGAAAAAGCACCACTGACGGTTTTACACTTTTTAGCCGACAAGGGGCACAAAGTGTCCCCTTCGAAGTTGCAATTCTGTGTCCAGCAAGTTGTGTACCTTGGGCACTTGCTGTCCAAGGGGGGAAGACAGCTTACACCCGACCGCATCCAGTTAATTGTTAACATGCCGCCACCCAAGACACAAAAGGAGGTGCGGGCATTCATAGGCCTCACGTCGTACTGTAGGCAGTGGATCCCTCAATATGCATTTCTAGCAAAACCACTCATTCAGTTGACAACACAGGAGGCAGCGACATCGACTGTCCTCCCTTGGACTCAGGAACATACGCAAGCTTTTGAAAGCTTAAAGAAAGTTTTATGCCAAGCACCTGTTTTAGCAACACCATGTTACAGCAAACGTTTTACACTTTTCGTTACAGAACGTGAAGGTACTGCTTTGTCAGTACTCACGCAGGAACAAGCAGGATCACACAAGCCATGTGCCTATTTTTCCAGTACATTAGATTCCGTAGCCCAGGCTCTTCCTGCGTGCCTGAAATCAGTCGCAGCAACAGCTTTAGCAATCAGACAAAGCGATGCCATAGTGTTAGGACATCAATTGACAGTACAAGTACCACACGCAGTGGAGGTTCTCTTGAACCGGACCCAAACACAACACTTGACTATAGCAAGACTGACGGGTTATGAATTGACATTGTTCCAGCCACACATAGAAATCAGACGTTGTAGTACATTAAACCCTGCCACACTTTTGCCATTAAGTGGAACAGACCCACTGGCACATGATTGTATTGAAGTTATTACTATTACGACGAAACCCAGACAAGACCTGACAGATATTCCACTATCAGATCCAGACTTGACATTGTATGTAGATGGTTCATGCATGAGAACAAATACAGGAGAATTAGTGGCCGCTTATGCAGTCACAACAGACACCGAAGTTATTGAAACAAATTGTATCGATACCTTGTCAGCTCAAGCAGCAGAGCTCATCGCTCTGACACAAGCCTGTATTCAAGCCAAAAATAAGAAAGTCAACATATACACAGATTCACGTTATGCATTCGGAGTCGTCCATGACTTCGGCGTGCTTTGGCGAGAGAGAGGTTACTTAACTTCTCACGGTGCCCACATCCAGCACGGTCCCCTTATTCAAGCTCTGTTAGATGCAATACATCTGCCGACTGCAATATCGATTATGAAGTGTAAAGCCCATACAAAAGTGACTGACATTATTTCTCAGGGTAACGACCTAGCTGACAGAACAGCTAAACAGACTGCTCAGAATCAGACTCATATAACTGACACGACAAAGACAATAGTTCCGACGCCGACACACTGCATGACAGTTAAGGATCCCGCCCTTGATGTAATTGACATACAGACACATGCTACACCAGAAGAAATAAAGAGATGGACTGAATTAGGAGGGATCCAAACGGATCAAGGATGGATGACGAAGGGAAAATCTATATGGTTTCTCCCCGACTCAATGGTTCAAGTCATCATTAACACAATACATAGTCCAGCGCACCTAGGAGAGAAAGCTATGCTAGACAGTATTCAACACATTTGGTTCAATAAACACTTGCGAGCAGCAGCTAAACAGAAAGTACGTACCTGCATGATTTGTTGTCAGTTCAATCCAGGAAAAGGCGTACCTGTAGAACAGGGTGGATTTCAACCCCCCGATCACCCTTTTGAAGTCCTCCAGACGGATTATATCCAGATGGAACGATGTCGAGGATTCAAATATGTCCTCGTAGTTGTATGCGCTCTTTCCCGGTGGACAGAGGCGTATCCCGTCTCAGATTACACTGCCCCGACTACTGCCAAACAGTTAGTTCGAGAATTCTTCCCACGGTATGGTTTGCCCCGTGTCGTGTACTCAGATAATGGCCAGCCATTCTCATCCGAGCTAATGAAACATGTTTCACTTCTGTTAGGCTACCAATGGAAATTCCACTGTGTCCGACATCCCGAGGCAGCAGGTCTCGTGGAGCGACATAATCAAACTCTGAAAATTAGACTGTCCAAAGTATGTAGAGAAAAAGGTGTCGACTGGATAGTAGCTTTACCAGTTGCGCTCTTTTACATGAGAATGGTAGCACACTCTCGAACAGGGCTATCCCCGTATGAGGTGATCTTCGGTAGACCACCAAATATGTGGGGGACGCCTATACCTCGTAAAATCACTGATGTTGATTGTAATATGCTGACAGATTACCTGGCTTCCTTGATGTCTGCACTACAATCTTGTCGTTCACAGGTAGCTGCAGCTTTTCCCGATAACACTGAGGTGAAGCCCCATGACGTGGTTCCGGGGGACCTTGTACTTGTAAGGAACTTCGACAGAAGGAACCCGCTGGAGCCTCGCTGGCAGTCGCCTAAGCTCGTCTTATTGACCACAAGGACAGCTGTGAAGATTGAGGGACGTAAAGGGTGGTTACACTCGAGCCATATCAAGAAATTTCATGGACTACCATCGGATTTAAACGTTCAGCCCTGCATTCCCTCACAGACTGACTCAAAACTCCCCCTGGTTGAAAAGACAGAAAAAGAGAACTATAAACTGAAACTAAGGTCTAGCAAGTCAGACAATTCGATTGTTTAAGTCCTCTCCAAGGTGAATCGGTTGAATTTGTCTCTGACATGTATCCTCTAGACCGAAATAGAGAGAGAAATAGACAGAAACAGCTCAAGAAACATTCGTACTGTAAATCACTTCGTAGTCACTGCATAGTGACATTGTTAATTATGTTTTTCCTAAGTCTTCTGATTATTATTACCAGTATATTATTACACATGTATTACCCTATTTCCAAGCGTGCTTTCAATGCTACTGCCGAACATTCTTTTAGCGAATTACCCCCGCATGAGTTGTCCTATAGATTTGCGCTGCGCAACAACACATTCATTAGTATGTTACATCATTCTCATCAGACCAGCAATGCTACAAATTGTTGGATATGTGGCCGACTCCCTCCCTATCAGAAATACAGGGGAGTTCTGCCCCTCTTTCCATATCCATTCACACACAATGGCTCCTGTGGAGCATGGTTTAGTTTGATTAATTCCCTAGATTCAAACTCAGTAGTTTATCAAGACAACTGGGTATGGGGAAACCTGAACCTAGTTTTACTTAAAGTCTGCTACCCTAACAAGGAGGGACTTCCCAAAAGAACAGGGACTGATCTAGAAAATGAAGTATATGGATTAAGTAACTTTACACTTAACCTCATGATCCTGAATGTTGAATCCGAAGCCACACCAATCTTGCCCGCTATGTCAGTATTTCCAGTTAGAGGCGAATTATGTGTAAGAAAGAATGGTTCAATACACATGGGCCATAGTAAATGTACCACTGTAATAGAATTCAGTGATAAAGGCAAATCTACATTTAGAGCTTCTCGTCACTCCTACTTCATCTGTGGTCACACCGCATACATACGCCTACCCCTAGATTGGGATGGTACCTGTTACATTGCATTCCTTCTGCCACCTGTTTTCCTAGCCCCGCCTGATTATCATAGGAATACCCATTTAGTACACAATAGACAGCAGATAGACCTCCCGATTGTCGACTACACTGAAACAGCATGGGAGAAATACACAGATTTCAATAAAGGTTTCTTTCCCTACATAGGTACAGTCACTAATAGTAAGCTGATACGTAGATTAACTAGAACCCTTGAAGCAGTAGTGAATGAAACTACTTCCGCCTTAGGCAACTTAACAGAGGAGCAGTCTGCGATGCGGATTGTTGTTCTTCAAAATCGTCTTGTCCTTGACGTCATTCTGGCCGATAGGGGCGGAGCTTGTAGGGTCATCGGATCAAGTTGCTGTGTTTTCATACCAGAAAACGCGCCGTCAGTATATAAAGCCATAACTCGACTTCATAAGATCGTAAGCCAGATACACCAGAATCCAGGCACCTGGACTTGGTCCGGTTGGTTCTGGAGCGTGTTGTCAGCCTGGGGATGGAGGATCCTATCCTTCCTAGGTATTGGCTTTCTCATTCTATTCAGTTGCTGCTTGTGTCTACAATGTGGGCCAGCGATTTGTGGTCTGTGTGCCACATCGTGTATCCCGCCTTCAAATTTTCATTCAAGATCCTGGAAGAAGAAAGAAGAACAAATGATGCTATATGAACAGATTGATGGATTGATGAAGATGGATATTTCATGAGGGTCCGTAGGGGACAAGGAGGGAATGAGGAAATATGAATTTTTTATGGTCAATTGTGTCCCCTATCTTAGACCCCAACGGCTCCATGTACATGCTACAAGTACATGTATGTTCCCTCCAGTTCCAGCTATGAAGACGCAAATACATGTGCGTCCAACGTCAACCTGTCCTCTTTCAGATTCGCCATGAATGGGTCGAATATTCCATTCCTAAGTATGATTGGCCACCGACTTTATATGGTTCACTTTTCACGTTTTACAGTTCAGGCGAGTAGGCCCTGAATTCTGCCATCAAGCCTTTTCCTGCTTCTGCCTCTGAAATGCTCCAGCCTGGACCTGCATCGGTATCCATGAACTTTGTCCTACTCCCTGCGCGGCTAACGGTGCCTGACGCGGCCTGTTGCCTGCCAAAACAGTTCAGCCTTCAAGTTATCTGCTCCGCTCCTCATCCAATGCATTCCTGTCTAGTAGTTTAGGTAAACATCCTTCCTGCTACCGAGCAAAGGGCTCGGCCTCGCTGTCTTTATGCAAGTAATTCATAGCCCCTGTTACTATGGAAGATTCCTGCCCCCTCGCATCTCATGTAGACACATAGACGCTTGTACACGCACTAACAGTCAGTATAGAATAGGATCTGTCCGAGAAGACCTTTCCTTCCAGATAATATAGTTCCTTAAACACAAGATATTAGATATGATTTAGGACTAGGTTGTCCTGACACCCCAGACTTCTGTCTCCACATGTAGGGCTAAATGTCAAGTTCCCTTCACCCTCTAGTTGCACGTCAATCACACGTCATGCGGCTGCGCGCGCATCTCTGCCAAATATTTCTGCTGACACTGCAGGATTCTCTTATGGATCCACCCACTTGTGACATCATTTTAAATGACGTTTCTAGTATACGCCTATTATTACGCCTATTTTCATTACGTATGTGTATTCTTATCTGTATTATCAGCTGTTACGCCTCCTGCATCTGTCTTAATGTAATGCTTTTCATATATATATGGTTACTTGTCAATAATGCATTGCCTATCCCTTCCTGAACCTTCGTGGTGATGGAATATGATTGCCTGGTTCGAACCATAATTCCTTTGTAAGGAATAAAGTCCTTTTCAGAACCTCTAATACCACGGATTCTGCCTCTTATTTTGACTGAGTTATTCTTACTAGACTTTACCGCATAAAAAATAGTACAGGTAATTTAAATATTTACCACACCTCGGCCCCATTCTCTATCAGTCGGGGTACGCCGCAGGGCTGCCCCCTATCCCCACTCTAATTTGCCTTAGCAGTGGAACCCTTGGCTGCTAGGGATCCGGTGCGTAGGGGATTCGAGTGGCCGTGGTCGCACTCCGACCACATTGCGTTGTATGCAGATCTGGGGACAACGGATCCTACAGATTCTATGGGTTTTTGGGGCGACCACAGGGCTCCATACCAATCCAGCTAAGTTTGTCTTATTCCCAGAGTGTGGCACTCAGGGCAGGGGAACATGGGCTGCTTAGCTAACCCACGCGACGGGGGGCTTCCGATCCTTGGGTGTGTTTATGTCACCCTGCTCACTGACCTCGTGGGCACACAATATCAATCCCCTTCTCACTAGTCTCCGAGATGAGACGACTATATGGTACTCCCTCCCGCTGTCATTGTACGGCCGCTCTGCGATCTTTAAGATGGTCTCTCTGCCTAGATTGCTATATCGTCTGCAAAACTTTCCATACCACAAACCACAATCCTGGTTCGTAATTATCAACACTATTCACAACGAATTCCTATGGAATGGCAGGGTGGTCCGGGTGGTGCTTCAGACTTGTGCACAATCGACTTACTGCGGGGGTATCGCAGATACTGACGTATTTTCCTATTACGCCGCCTCCAACTTACTGATCATAAACGACTGGTGGTACTGTTCACCACTGGATCTGGCATTTGCATTGGAACATGCTGCATTTGAGGGTGCCCCTCTTCTACAATTATTATATAGTGCGCAGAGCCTGGACCCCCTTCACCCCATGCTTGTAAGACAGTAATTCGGCTATGGCGCTACATAGTTAGGCAAATGGGGTGGCGGGGTCGACGGAGTCAAGCGACCCCCCCCCCGCCCTTTGGCATGGGACTCAGCTGTGCCAAGTCGCGGCCCTGATGGGCTTCGGCAAGTGGGATCTGGTGGGCATATCCACGTTGGGTAATATTATGAAAGGCACGACTCTAAAGTCCTTCCAGCAGTTACAGATGGAATTCCAGCAGCACAAGTCACAGTTTTATAAACGTCCCCAATTGCGGAATGCCTGGACTCCTATGATCCTTACCCTAGACAGCTTGCCGGAGTTTCATCCCCTTGAGGGTCATCTCCTCATGGGGGACCCGGGTGCCCATAAAATTAGGCAGGTCTATCAGACCCTAACGACGCATTCCAACACAACACTACACTACACTGGACCAAAAGAGCGTGGCTAGACGACATTCCGGATTTAACTGATGAGGACTGGGCCAAGGCCATAGCTAGTCCCCGGGGCGTGGCGGTGTCCTCCCCATATCGCCTTATCCAATTTAAGTATATACATTGGGCATACTATACACGATTCCGGTTATGGAAGATGGGGGCTATCCAATCTCCTCAATGTCTCCGCTGTGAAAGCGATGAGGGTACCTTCATCCATACAGTGTGGAGCTGTACAGCTCTCCAACCCTTCTGGCGCAGAGTCTCTGAGTGTCTGGCCGAGGTATTAGCCTGGGACCTCCCATATGACCCAAAACTGTTCCTACAACACAGTACGGATGGGATGGGGGGGAATAGGTACAAGCAGTACTTGCTCTTCCTGGACCTCACTATCGCCAAGCGGGACATCGCCCAGGTATGTAAGGGGGTCTCTCCCCCCCGATGTTGGGGAAATGGAAGAAGGAACTTGACAGGTGTATGGACGCAGAACCAGCAGTTTTCCAGGGGCGGCTGTCCCTGGAAACATAGGAAAATATGGTCCCGCTGGGCTACATACTGGGATATCTACCTTCCCCCCTCTCCCTTCTCAGACCCCCTGATGGATGGGGCTACTGGCACTCCCCGGACCTTCCCGAGCCACACACTACGTACCATTATTGCATGCATGAATACCCCCCTACACTTCCTTAAATGTCTGGGTTTTGGATCTGTCTGCGCAAAGATCATGTTGTTTTATGTGTTAATTACAGTTAAAAATGAATACCACCTTTGCGTATCTGGACCATTATGGTGTCAATGTATGTATATCGGGCTACGGCCCAGCTGGTATCATGAAAACTCTATAAAATGTGTTATTAAAAAAAAATATGACATTTAAACGGAGTTAAAATGAGGTCGGAAATATCAAGTATTGTTATTACTCACTTTAATAATATCCACCGACATATGGAATTTGATCTGAAGTTCACAGAGTTCTATTTAACAGAGGTGCTGGACCCCTGAGCTAGCTTACCAGAAGGGGAGATCTGCTTTCACATTGTACCAAAAGCTTGGATGCAGATTTATTGTACAGTGCTGTGAGTGCCCGTACTTCAGTACAGTACATTAATTAGAACAGAGATGCTTTGCAAGAGTACATTGTGTGGTCAGTACTTAGATACCAGTACCTACTGCAAGTCTGGTGCAGGCACACTGAGGATTCTATTTGTTTCAGTGCTCGTGTACTAGGTGATGTGCAGAAGCCTCGCATATTTCTGAAAACCAAAGCCCCAAGGATGGAAGGGTAGTGGAAATGAGGGTAAAATCACATTACAAGTGCGCAATACGGCCCTATAAATACCAATCAAATAATACTAAAGAAGCACCCAACCCAGCACCCATCGGCCAGTCAGCAGTGACTGTCAAGTTATGACCATTCATCACTCCCAGGTCACAGGGTCACCAGAAGAGATCCCCAGGGAGCATTGCATTCTCCCTTTATTAGGTGAAGCTCTTGAAAGCCAATCAGCAGCCACTTTCAAATGTTCCCTCTGCCTGCCCCTCCAAATCTTGTCCAAGCAGTCCTCACAGGCGACTGCACCACTGAGAACCGCCCCATACAGCCTCGCAGAAGACTTGTGTCAGCAGGCGACCCACCACTGTTTATCAGTAGCCATATTTATGCCTTCATCCACAGGCATCCTGTGGTCCAAACATTCTCAACATAGGGCAGACCAAGACAAAAGCATCACTTGGACTAGCCTCTTCCCAAAGTCCTCCTTTCCCTGCGTCCTCAATGTTCAACCAATATCCAGATGTTTTAATCACCACACTAGCCACTTCCCGCTCTCAGAATCCCACCAAGTCCCCTTAGGCCTTATCCGCAGATACCCCGAAGAAGACAGGAACTTGACGAATTCTCTTTGAAGAATTCTTAGTGCACATCATCTCATCCTCCATGCAGCATTCCATCAATACCGTTCTTTGAGTCTTCAACCAACCCTGTGACACCAACACCAAAAATGAAGAAATAGCCACATTGCGCCCTGGACATCAAACAGCTCATCTCAAAAACCACCATCTATAAAAGTTACATCTTTACATGCATCCTATCAGCATTCCCTGAAATACATTGCATTAACCCACTTCTCCTGAACTATATGGATTACTTCACCATTCCTTGTTTTCATCATCCACACCACGACAATACACCGAGGGCTACCAAAAAAATAAAATCCAACTTTCTGCATTGCAAGGTTCTCCCAGGCATGCCCTCTTAGAAGACCTCATCAACCTGTTGAAAACCACAGAGACTGCACGAGATGTCATCACCAGACATCTACAACAGTACACTGAAAACCCACAGACAACGCATCCTCAAAAATGTGATCCTTGAAACTGAAACATTCTGCACCATGGTACACCCATGAACTCTCCAACAGCAAGCACATTGTATGCAGACAAAAAAAGAAAATGGAGATAATTAATGTCTCAGATGACCCCACCCAATCTAAAGCATTCAGCTCTGTATAGAACAGAAGCAACAACTCTTTTAAAGACACCTTCTACAAACCTAACACCAGTGAATTAATTAACAGAATTAAAGCTATTTTTAAAGGAATTAAACATTCAATGAATGCTCTTCCAGTTCCTCGCAACCATTAGTCAGCTGATGTAATGCTATCAACTGATTTTTTACCAACAACATCCCACATCAACAATACAAAAACAATGCCTAATCTACTCCTCTCTCATACAAAACTCACCTACATCCTGAGCTTGCTGAAGGCTACTGCACATGAAGACAACATCCAACCATCCTTCAACATGAATTCCCTTCATGAATAAACCTTTGCTCCCATCCTCATAATTGTCACTGTCTCCCAAAGTCCTGGAACCTTTCCATTCCAAATGCTCTCAAGATAGGATATATCCTGCCATTACTAAAGAAGCTGATGTTGGACCAAGACGATCTGGCCCAATAATGCCATATTGCCAACTATGTTTTTTAGGAAAGATTATCACGAAATAATTCACCACCCTTTTCCTGGAACAGATCAACAACAACAATTTTCTAGAGGACTATCTGTCTGACATCGGACCACAATACAACAAGGATGCAGCGACTCTTCAAATAGTCAATCACAGCCTCCTCATCAACAAAAACAAGCATTGGCATTGCCAATAGGTCTCGCCTTTGGGGCCTTATAAGTGTTTAGTTATCCAGCACAATATCCTTGGTGCAACAACATCAAGTGTTTCATGGCTAAACAATTATAAGGTCCCAAGGGCGAGACCTATTGGCTATGCCAATGCTTGTTTTGAGTGGAAGTATGCCACTGTGAGGTAGAGATGCTGCGAGTGCTTTTACAGGAGCCCCTGTGACATTGCACCTCTTCAAAATGTATCTTGGGTCTGGTGTAATACTTCTAGCCCCTATTCCCATCTTCTCGCACCCAATGCATCCTTAAATGTCCCATGTACAGCCGGGGATGACACTCCTATTACCCCTGCCCTCCAGTGACACTTTACCTGTCACAGGTGGTGGTGGAGGTGGTGGAGGTGGTAGATGTGGTGGTGGTGGTGGACAGTGGATGCGGTGGTGGTGGAAGTGGTGGTGGACCTGGTGGTGGCCATGGTGGTGGTGGTGGACGTGGTGGTGGTGGTGGCATGGTGGTGGTGGATGTGGTGGTGGTGGATGTGGTGGTGGTGGTGGTTGTGGACGTGGTGGTGGTGGTGGTGGTGGTGTTGGTGGATGTGGACGTGGTGGTGGACATGGTGGTGGTGGACGTGGTGGTGGTGGACGTGGTGGTGGTGGATATGGTGGTGGTGGTGGTCATGGTGGTGGACGTGGTGGTGGTTGTGGACATGGTGGTGGACGTGGCGGTGGTGGTGGACATGGTGATGGTGGATGTGGTGGTGGACTTGGACATGGTGGTGGTTGTGGACGTGGTTGTGGATGTGGTGGATGTGGTGGTGGTGGACGTGGTGGTGGTGGACGTGGTGGTGGTGGACGTGGTGGCGGTGGTGGAGGATGTGGTGGTGGACATGGTGATGAACGTGGTGGCGTTGATGTGGTGGATGTGGTGGTGGGTGTGGTGGTGGTGTTGGATGTGGTGGTGGACATGGTGGTGGTGGATGTGGTGGTGGTGGACATGGTGGTGGTGGATGTGGTGGTGGTGGACATGGTGGTGGTGGACATGGTGGTGGTGGACGTGGTGCTGGACGTGGTGGTGGATGTGGTGGTGGATGTGGTGGTGGTGGACGTGGTGGTGCTGGGCGTGGTGGTGGATGTGGTGGTGGTGGTGGTGGACGTGGTTGTGGTGGATGTGGTGGTGGTGGACGTGGTAGTGGTGGACCTGGTGGTGGACCTGGTGGTGGACCTGCTGGTGGTGGAAATGGTGGTGGATGTGGTGGTGGTGGACATGGTGGTGGATGTGGTGGTGGTGGATGTGGTGGTGGTGGATGTGGTGGTGGTGGTGGACGTGGTGGTGGTGGACGTGGTGGTGGTGGATGTGGTGGTGGTGGATGTGGTGGTGGTGGATGTGGTGGTGGTGGATGTAGTGGACATGGTGGTGGTGGACGTGGTGATGGTGGACGTGGTCATAGTGGACGTGGTGGTGGAGGATGGGGATGTGGAGGTGGACGTGGTGGATGTGGTGGTGGTGGATGTGGTGGTGGTGGACATGGTGGTGGAAGTGGTCGTGGACATGGTGGTCGTGGACTTGGTGGTGGTGGACATGGTGGTGGTGGACGTGGTGGTGGATGTGGTGGATGTGTTGGTGGACGTGGTGGTGGGGGACGTGGTGGACGTGGTGGTGGAGGACATGGTGGTGGTGGACGTGGTGGATGTGGTGGTGGTGGTGGACGTGGTGGTGGACGTGGTCATGGTTGACATGGTGGTGGTAGACTTGGTGGTGGTGGTGGGCGTGGATGTGTGGGTGGACGTGATGGTGGTGGTGGACATGGTGGTGGTGGTGGACGGGGTGGTGGACATGGTGGTGGTGGTGGACGTGGTGGTGGTGGTGGACGTGGTGGTGGTGGAAGTGGTGGTGGTGGTGGACATGGTGGTGGATGTGGTGGTGGTGGACGTGGTAGTGGTGGACCTGGTGGTGGACCTGGTGGTGGTGGAAATGGTGGTGGATGTGGTGGTGGTGGACATGGTGGTGGATGTGGTGGTGGTGGATGTGGTGGTGGTGGACGTGGTGGTGGTGGACGTGGTGGTGGTGGACGTGGTGGTGGTGGACGTGGTTGTGGTGAATGTGGTGGTGGTGGATGTAGTGGATGTGGTGGACGTGGTGGTGGTGGACGTGGTGGTGGTGGACGTGGTCATGGTGGACGTGGTGGTGGAGGATGTGGTGGTGGAGGTGGACGTGGTGGATGTGGTGGTGGTGGACAGTGGATGCGGTGGTGGTGGAAGTGGTGGTGGACCTGGTGGTGGCCATGGTGGTGGCGGTGGACGTGGTGGTGGTGGTGGCATGGTGCTGGTGGATGTGGTGGTGGTGGATGTGGTGGTGGTGGTGGTTGTGGACGTGGTGGTGGTGGTGGTGGTGGACATGGTGGTGTTGGTGGATGTGGACGTGGTGGTGGACATGGTGGTGGTGGTGGACATGGTGGTGGTGGATGTGGTGGTGGTGGACGTGGTGGTGGTGGACGTGGTGGTGGTGGATATGGTGGTGGTGGATATGGTGGTGGTGGTGGTCATGGTGGTGGACGTGGTGGTGGTGGTGGACATGGTGGTGGACGTGGCGGTGGTGGTGGACATGGTGATGGTGGATGTGGTGGTGGACTTGGACATGGTGGTGGTTGTGGACGTGGTTGTGGATGTGGTGGATGTGGTGGTGGTGGACGTGGTGGTGGTGGACGTGGTGGTGGTGGACGTGGTGGTGGTGGACGTGGTGGCGGTGGTGGAGGACATGGTGGTGGACATGGTGATGAACGTGGTGGTGTTGATGTGGTGGACGTGGTGGTGGGTGTGGTGGTGGTGTTGGACGTGGTGGTGGACATGGTGGTGGTGGATGTGGTGGTGGTGGACATGGTGGTGGTGGACATGGTGGTGGTGGATGTGGTGCTGGACGTGGTGGTGGATGTGGTGGTGGATGTGGTGGTGGTGGATGTGGTGGTGCTGGGCGTGGTGGTGGATGTGGTGGTGGTGGACGTGGTTGTGGTGGATGTGGTGGTGGTAACCGTGGTAGTGGTGGACCTGGTGGTGGACCTGGTGGTGGACCTGCTGGTGGTGGAAATGGTGGTGGATGTGGTGGTGGTGGACGTGGTGGTGGATGTGGTGGTGGTGGATGTGGTGGTGGACGTGGTGGTGGTGGACGTGGTGGTGGTGGATGTGGTGGATGTGGTGGTGGTGGATGTGGTGGTGGTGGACGTGGTGGGGGTGGGCATGGTGGTGGTGGATGTGGTGCTGGACGTGGTGGTGGATGTGGTGGTGGATGTGGTGGTGGTGGACGTGGTGGTGCTGGGCATGGTGGTGGATGTGGTGGTGGTGGTGGTGGACGTGGATGTGGTGGTGGTGGACGTGGTAGTGGTGGACATGGTGGTGGTGGACGTGGTGCTGGACGTGGTGGTGGATGTGGTGGTGGATGTGGTGGTGGTGGACGTGGTGGTGCTGGGCGTGGTGGTGGATGTGGTGGTGGTGGTGGTGGACGTGGTTGTGGTGGATGTGGTGGTGGTGGACGTGGTAGTGGTGGACCTGGTGGTGGACCTGGTGGTGGACCTGCTGGTGGTGGAAATGGTGGTGGATGTGGTGGTGGTGCACATGGTGGTGGATGTGGTGGTGGTGGATGTGGTGGTGGTGGATGTGGTGGTGGTGGTGGACGTGGTAGTGGTGGACCTGGTGGTGGACCTGGTGGTGGACCTGGTGGTGGTGGAAATGGTGGTGGACGTGGTGGTGGTGAACATGGTGGTGGATGTGGTGGTGGTGGATGTGGTGGTGGTGGTGGACGTGGTGGTGGTGGACGTGGTGGTGGTGGACGTGGTGGTGGTGGATGTGGTGGTGGTGGATGTAGTGGTGGTGGATGTAGTGGACATGGTGGTGGTGGACGTGGTGATGGTGGACGTGGACGTGGTCATGGTGGACGTGGTGGTGGAGGATGGGGATGTGGAGGTGGACGTGGTGGACATGGTGGTGGTGGATGTGGTGGTGGTGGACATGGTGGTGGAAGTGGTCGTGGACATGGTGGTCGTGGACATGGTGGTGGTGGTGGTGGACGTGGTGGTGGATGTGGTGGATGGGTTGGTGGACGTGGTGGTGGGGGACGTGGTGGTGGTGGACGTGGTGGTGGAGGACATGGTGGTGGTGGACGTGGTGGATGTGGTGGACGTGGTGGTGGACGTGGTCGTGGTTGACATGGTGGTGGTAGACTTGATGGTGGTGGTGGGCGTGGATGTGTGGGTGGACGTGATGGTGGTGGTGGACATGGTGGTGGTGGTGGACATGGTGGTGGTGGACATGGTGGTGGTGGTGGACGTGGTGGTGGTGGTGGACGTGGTGGTGGTGGAAGTGGTGGTGGTGGTGGACGTGGTGGTGGATGTGGTGGTGGTGGACGTGGTAGTGGTGGACCTGGTGGTGGACCTGGTGGTGGACCTGGTGGTGGTGGAAATGGTGGTGGACGTGGTGGTGGTGGACATGGTGGTGGATGTGGTGGTGGTGGATGTGGTGGTGGTGGACATGGTGGTGGTGGACGTGGTGGTGGTGGACGTGGTTGTGGTGAATGTGGTGGTGGTGGATGTTGTGGTGGTGGATGTAGTGGATGTAGTGGACGTGGTGGTGGTGGACGTGGTGGTGGTGGACGTGGTCATGGTGGACGTGGTGGTGGAGGATGTGGTGGTGGAGGTGGACGTGGTGGATGTGGTGTGGTGGACATGGTGGTGGACGTGGTCGTAGATGTGGTGGTGGTGGACGTGGTGGTGGATGTGGTGGTGGTGGATGTGGTGGTGGTGGACGTGGTGGTGGTGGACATGGTGGTGGATGTGGTGGGTGTGTTGGTGGACGTGGTGGTGGGGGACGTGGTGGTGGTGGACGTGGTGGTGGAGGACATGGTGGTGGTGGACGTGGTGGTGGTGGTGGACGTGGTCGTGGTTGACGTGGTGGTGGTAGACTTGATGGTGTTGGTGGTGGGCGTGGATGTGTGGGTGGTCGTGATGGTGGCGGTGGACATGGTGGTGGACGTGGTGGTGGTGGTGGACGTGGTGGTGGTGGTGGAAGTGGTGGTGGTGGTGGACGTGGTGGTGGATGTGGTGGTGGTGGTGAACATGGTGGTGGTGGACATGGTGGTGGACGTGGTGTGGTGATGGACGTGGTGGTGGTGATGGACATGGTGGTGGTGAATAAGGTGGTGGACATGGTGGTGGACGTGGTGGTGGTGGACGTGGTGGTGGACGTGGATGTGGTGGTGGACATGGTGGTGGTGGACATGGTGGTGGACGTGGTGGTGGTGGACATGGTGGTGGTGGACGTGGTGGTGGATGTGGTGGTGGACGTGGTGGTGGTGGACGTGATGGTGGTGGACGTGCAGGTGGTGGATGTGCTGGTGGTGGTGGGGGTGGACCTGGTGGTGGACATGGTGGTGGTGGTGTTTTTTTGCCTGAATGTATCTTTGTAATTTTGGGCTTGTTTTGTTTCCCCAGTTATGAACTCAAGACTATAAATACCATAATGCAAATAAAATCAGGACTGGATGACCTTGTTGCTCCTGGCAGAGTGGGATATAAGCGCTTCAGAAGAAGCAAGACAATATTTAAAAAGTATTAGTTGACGTGAGCTGCAGCAAGTGAGAGTACAGGGGGTAGAGGTCAGGAAGCATATGCTGAGTTGAACCTCCCTGCAAATCTGGACATGAGCATTGAAGCAGCATGTGCAATGGCTCTGGGGCCCAGAGGCTTGAGGGGGGGCCACTGAGCCCCGATTATTGCTGTATTTCAAAGTTCAAATAGTGGCATTCAGTGCTTACAAATTAAGCACTGAATGGAAACATACATATGAGAACCTACACCAATTTCAGCAATTAGAAACTCTAAAAATATCTTGAAACTGCTGCAAAGCCCCTGAACTCTGCAACAGACATATCAACCCTCTGCATTAATTAATGGTGAGTGAAAACTGCCACTAGACAAAAATCGATTTTCTGCAGCAGGAACATTTATTAGTCAACTATGACATTTTTATTGTTGCCTCAACTGTTGAGCACGTAAGTAACTCTGCAGCAGGTCAGGTGCTTTCAACCCCATGTTATCTCTGAGCACAGCACCCCAACCCAACTCAGCGCCAGGGCACAGCTAAACCACAAGTAACAAAAGGATGCCTGTGACAACAGCAGTAACCCACTGAGCTATCCACAGACAGTTCTGTGATATGAAAGCAATCGTTCTTTGCCGCAGGCATAGTAACCCTCTGTGCTACTTTATAGCGAATCAACTCAAAACTGCCAGTGGACAAAACTCCATCTCTCTCCAGCAGGTTTTTTGACTTACCAACTCAGAGTCACTGTCAGGGCTGGGAAAAATGCCCCCTGTCTCGCGCTGTCGCTGCAGTGGTGGAGTCACTCACCACAGACAGCTGCTGAGGCAGTCCCTGTGACGCAGACATAGGAGTCAGTTGCCAGTCCAGAGGGGAGGGCAGGCTGGCACAGTGGGAGATGCATGCCCCTCCTCTCTGTAGTCCTGCGTTGCATCTGCTGTAGAAGTCAAGGTGAGAGCTCGTGGCCTGGCACAACAGGGCAGCATGTGTCGAGGAGGCCAGGAGAACACAATTTGACCTTCATTTATTTAATTCCAGTGGGCGGGGCCCCCACGCGGCTGTTGCCTCAACTCCTGGGGGCACAGACCGACAGGAATTTGACATTAAACGATCCTGCCTGCTGGCGCACCGAACCGGGCCCTTGAGTGACAGTCACTAGCCAGCAGGCAGCTGGCTGGATTGGTGCACAGAAGCACCACGTGTACCCGAGAGACGCTAGCACCCCCACTCAGGCAGCGCCGTCGAAGATGAAAACACAGATGCCCACCTGCCCCAGAATCATGCCCACCACAACAGAAAGGTCGGTGTCAGTGACACTACACCTGTGGGGTGCAAAATACAAAATGGCCACCTACTTTGCCAATTTACTCAGTAGAAACAAAAAGCCTCCCTGCCTCAGCAATGACTGAGACACAGCCGTATATAGATTAAGTAATGGAATGAGGATTTCGAGTCTATCATATACTGCTTGCTGTTGCATTTTAGGTAACAGACATCAAGTATGGAGAAAAAAAACATTCTTTTACAAACCGGAGCAAAGGATGGAAACTATTTTTTGATGGAAACTGTAGGCATAATTTAAAAATAAAAAACACTACCATCTTCGGAAAACCGGCTCCCTCGAGATCTCCATCATGATGAAGTGATTTGTAAACAGCCTCTTATATAAAAACAGTTTTCGTTCGTCAATATTATTTATTTTAACAGGCAGTGACACAACACCCGTGGGGGCTGATTCATGCAAGGGCACTGGCGGGCTCAGTATGTGACAGTCAGGCCACGTGGTCCCGCCTCCGAAGCAGCCGCAGGATGTCTCAGCCAATCAATTACTGTCAGCTGAGCCCAGCCTGCAGCACGCGGCCCGAGGTGACAGCAGCAGTTGCCGGCTGCAGCCTACTTAAATAATTATGTTGAATCTGTCAAATTAATTAACTCTTGAAACACAGAGAGCACCGCGGCCAGTACGACGAGTCTCCACTGCAGCAGTGAGCGTAGCTCTCACGTGCTGCTGTTTATGCAGCTCCGCTGGACAGCCACGGACTCCCAGCTTCTGTCTGTAGCGCAGGTGGTGTCAAGGCGCTGCATGACTAATGCATTTTAGTGCAGCGAAGCGGACCACCACACTAAAATGCACAAGTCTCACCCCTGAGGCGTGGTACTTGGCAGGACTGGGCAGGGATGTGAAGAGCCTAACTTTGGTGAATGAAAATTATTCAGCAAGGGAAGCGATGGGGCTGGGTAGAGGCACTCCTTCAGCCATGCTCATTGAAGGATGCTCTATCTGAGGGGCCCATCCATTCTCTAAATGGGCCTTGCAGAACTATGCTTGAAAGAGAATCACATGAACAATTTTGTTGCCTTGATGCCCCGGGTCTGCACGGTGTCACCTCTGAGCATGCTGCTCTCTACAGCGGCTTTAGACAGACAAAGACAATCTGTGGGGCCCCCTTAATTTATTGAAGGATTGGGGCCCCCACGCACTGCAGTGGTGTCCAGTATGCCCTTAATTCGTCCGTGTACTCCCGGGCCTGAGAAGAGTTTGATCCCAAGCACCCAGAGAGGCTGCAATAGAGTCTCATTGGTAGACAGTAGAGGCTCAGAGATTGGGGAGAGGGACTGCAAAATCTCAGTCAAAATGTTACATATTTTCTCCCCCGAGTGCAAAGTTAACTCTAGAGCTTGTGCTCGCTTCTGTACCTCTGTAGCGAACAAAGAGTCTTCTGAAGGGGGCCTGAGGGCAAGTGACATCTCCTTCTCTAGAAGTATCAAAACTACTTGCATTTTGTACATCAAGATATAGTCCAGCATCAATGTTACTGGAGGGAACAGGTTGTCAGCTTGAACGTTTATGTCTACTCTATGGCTGTAATGCTCATCAGACTTGGAAAGGGCATCACAGTCAGTGAGTTCTCCCATCCTGGCAAATCTCTGGGCTCTGAGTGGATGTTGCCCCAAAGGCATGAGTAGAACAGACCAAAACCTTTTCTTTTGCCACTCACATGACTTAAACCAACTTCTAGTGCGGCGTCGAAAGCGGCTCTAATGCCGGCACCGACTTCTTGGATGGTGCTGAGGTCTAAGCCTGAGGAGTCGTGGAGTTGGCCACTGTCAAAATCAAAGCTGTCAAAATCAGCAAACCCTCTGGAGCGAGGGGGTTGGTCCAGACAGTACCATTGCCATACTGAAAACATCCAGCATAGCGGAAAGCCTCAGTCTGCACCGGGGCGGCCATTGGATTCGAAAATCCCTGCTTCGGCACCAACAATAATGAAGGACTTGGTGTCAGAGAAATGAAAAAGTGAACCGGTAAAGTGAAGACATGTGCATCAGTACAGACACAGGATCATATAAATTACTGCTTACTTGAGGATGTTACAAGGAAGTGTATGAAAGATGGGCACCGTGGTAGGTGTTAGGAGATGTTGATAAGTCCTAGAGGGTGTCTGGTAGTAGAAATCCTATATTGTACATGTCATTATAAGTGTGGCGAGAGAAACGTCTAAGAGACGAGTGGGTTGGGTGGATGGGGTGGAGGGGGAGGTGTAGTGTCATGTGATTTATTAGGAGGATGGTTAAGTTTAAGGCAATGTCAACGATGTATGAGGGCTGTGGGTAGGAGGTACTGGTAGGGAAGGACTTCCCATTAGGGGGTGGGTTGAAAATAGGGAGGTCCAGCATTTTCCCAAATATGTTGTGACTTTACTGGGTAGGCTTTGTTTCTAGATTGAGCTATGTGCGTGCTTCCTAAAGAGGTAACCAGGCCCACCAGGTGAGGTATGAAACGTTGTTGTTGGTCTTCCAATCTATCAGGATTGCTTTGAAGGCAATGGTGAGTGAGGGGTCTAGGAGGAAGGGGTCCATATCAGGGAGGTCGGCTGGGGGATCTGCAAGGTGTGGTCCCAGTATAATATGCAAAGTGTGCTCCCTGTATAATAAGTGGGAATGATAGTAGTATAGTCATTTCTAATATTTTTTGTAGTTGGGCGGATATGTCACGCCAGTAGTTGAGGAAAAGAGAAAAACATGTGTTCTTCGTTACCAGGAGGAAATTTGCATGATGACCAACAGACATTGGTGTCTTTGAATTTTAACCGGAACAGTTTTGCAGGGGTCTAGTACATGAAGTGCGTCGCAAAAAATTTGGTCTGGGTTTGTGAGGGTATTAATTTACGTTTGAATAGGTGTGACCCTATCTTCGCACAAATAACTTCATTAGGGGGAATGAGGTCTTTAGAGGAAAAATAGGTAGCCCATTTCTGTGCCAAGGGTAGGTGACGTGGAATTTTGGTAGTGGTGAGTATTTTGTAGAATTCTGAGGCAGCATGGCAACCCATGAGAATTGATTGAAGTGTTTGTAGTATGGATGAATTGTGAATGGGGCAGAGCTTAGATACCATGGATTTGATTTGAAGGAAGTCATAAAACTCTGTGTTTGAAAGATCATGCTTATGTTATAGCGAAGCAAATGAGAGGGGTTTGGAATTAGTGTAGAGGTCGGGTATCGTTAAGAAGTCAGCAAGGTTTCTTTAGTAGATTCGTTTCAAATCATCGCAAGCCTTGGGTTGCCAAGTAGGCGGTTTAGTAAGTAATCCAATTAGGAAAGCTGCACCCTTTTGTGGGTGTCCCCAGTTTTTTAAGACTAATTCTAGGCGTTTTCTTGTCCCATAGGAAGATGGAAACGTCTGTGTAGTTTTTAAAAAAAGAATTCTGTGGAGAGACGAGTTGTGATCATGCTGGCTAAGAAGTTAATTAAAGGTGACACCATCATCTTAATGGTCTCGAGTCTACACCACCATAAGATATGTTTTGGTGACTACGCAGATAAATAAATCTTTTATTTTAATCAGTGTTTTTTCATTGGTGGAAACCCATTCGGCCAGGTCATTGAAAAACCATATCCCAAGGTATTTCATTGAAGATTTCCATTGAAAGTTGGAGGATCCAAGTATAGAGGAGTGACAGTGGACATTGATGGGGAGAACTTCAGTGTTATCCTGGTTCAGTAAGTAGCCAGAGAATTGGGAGAAGTAGTCAATGCTGGTTAAAATCGCATGAATCGCCTGGTCAGGAGATTCTGTGAAAATCAGAATGTCATCAGCATACGCCACTGTTTTATAAGGTGTGTTATCAAAGGAGATGTCTGGAATGTCAGGGGATTCATTAAACATCAGGCATAAGGTGTCAATTACGAGTAGAAACAGTAGGGATGATAGAGGGCATCCCTGGCACTTACCCTGATGTAGGGGGAAAGGTTGGGAGAGTGATCCATTGATTCTAATTCTGCCGGAGGGGGTTATAATATAGGGCCATTGCAATAAATTCTTGTACCAGAGCATGTCTTGAGAGAACGGCTTCAAGGTACGGCCAAGAGACCTTATCGAAGGCCTTCCACGCGTCCAAGACGATGGCCTCAGCAGCGGGATAAAGAGAGTTGGAGGCTCTTTCGATAACATGGGAGAAGAGGCGAATATTGTCACTCACAAAGCTGCATTTGATAAATCCAGATTAGGTAGGGTGAACCAGTTTGGAAATGAGGAGGGGCAAGCCGGTTAACTAATATTGTGCATGAATGATTTCCTCCATGTTACTGAGGGATATAGGACTGAAACTTTTAGGATTGGATTGATCCTTACTCTAGTAAAGTGCCCCTTTTTGCATGGTTACCCCCTAATGTTTTGCCAGATACCTGATGCCTACTTGACTGAGTGTGTGCTGGGACTCTGCTAACGAGGACCCAGCACCTGTGTTCTTTCCCAAAACTGTACCTTTGTTTGCACAATTGGCACACCTCTGGGCCACATTTAAGTCCCTTGTACAAGGTACTCCTGGTACCAAGGGCCATGTGACCAGAGAGGGCCTCTGAGGGCTGCAGCATGTATTATGCTATCCTCAGAGACCTCTCACCTTAACACCCACACACTGCCAGTGCAGTCTGCCTGTTTTGGGGCAGACCAAACCAAAGAGTCGACATGGCACACATCCCTGTGTGCCATGCAGACCACCACTGCCTGTGGCATGGGCCAGTCACCCCTCTAACAGGCCTCACAGCCCTAAGGCAGGGTGCACAATACCACAGGTGAGGGCATAGCTGCATGAGCAATATACCCCTACAGTGTCTGTGCCATTCACAAACATTGTTAAGTGCAGTGACACAATTTTAAGTACATGGGATGTGAGTTTCTCAGCAGAAACGCCACAGCTTCATGATGGCTTTAATGAGAACTGAGAAGTTTGGTATCAAACTACTCAGTATAATAAACCCACACTGATGCCAGTGTTAGATTTATTATAAAATGCACTCAGAAGGCATATTAGATATGCCCCCTGAAAAATGACCAACTTCTGGCGTATTGGCTGTCTGGTCCCCGCCAGCCAGCCAGCCCCGGACAGGTTTCTAACCTCATGGTGTGAGAGCCTTTGTGCTCTTGGAGGTCAGAAATAAAGCCTGCTCTGGGTGGAGGTGCTTCACACCTCCCCTGGCAGGAACAACATTTGGCGGTGAGCCTCAAAGTCTCTCACCTTGTGATGTGCTGACTTGGGCAACTCCAACTAGTGGAGATGCCCGTTGTAGGAGAGTAGGATCTGCTTCCTATGGTTACCCCCACTTTTTTCTGATTTGTCACTGTTTTTCGACTTTAGTCTAGCTGGAGCCCTGCTAACCAGGACCTCAGCCTAGCTGCTTCCTCTCTAAATTGATTACCAGTACTTTAGGTACACTCCAGATCGGATTCAGGGGTACCCTTATAAGTCCCTAGTATATGGTATACTATGTACCCAGGGCATAGGTACCCCAGAGGCCTACCAGGGGCTGCAGCATGTATTATGCCACCCCTGGGAAGCATTCCAAAATGACACTGGACTCAGGAAAAGTAGAAGTCTCTGCAAACGTTTGGAGAGAATTTGGAGGAGGGACATTCATTCCGTGGATAAGATAACTTATAAAGTGGCATTAAAAGCACATTATGCCAAAGTTCGCTTGGAAGAAAAGAACTTCCTGACTTTAAAAGTAGAGAAAGCAGGCAATAAAAGCAAGGAACTTTTTAAAATTGTCAAAAAAAATTCTGCCCCTTGTGCAACAAATAATCCTTTCACTCCCACTGATGAATGGACGGCTAGCATTGCACACTATTTTTATACTAAAATCTCTACCATACAAGCTTTATTTGGGGTAGTATCTTCACCCTCAGTAGGCAACCTGGATAACACCTCTCATGTCTTACCCAATGCCGGTGGATTCCTTTTGAATTTTACTTTAATCATGTTGGAAGACTCATTAAAGATAATGCGCTCGCTGAAATCGGGCTCACCCTCTGAACCTTGTCCCGCGAAAATTCTCGCATCTGTTGCAGAGGTGATAAACCCGGCCATTAATAAGGTTTTGAACCTCTCTTTAGCTGAAGGAGTGATGCCTGATAGCTGGAAGCACGGGAAAATTCTCCCACTTTAAAAAAAAACCTTCCGCCGACCCTTCAGTAGCCAGCAACTATAGGCTGATCTCGTTGCTGCCGTTTTTCTCCAAGGCTTTGGAGAAATTTGTAAATCAGGTTGTTGGGGAGTTTGTTGAAATCAACGGTGTTTTACATTCAAGTCAATCTGGTTTGCGTGCTAATTTTAGTACAGAAACAGCCCTCTTGGAAATATCTGAATCCATAAAGGCCACACTGGACAAAGGTGGGAAGACAGTTCTGATACTGCTTGACCTGTCCGCAGCTTTCGATACCGTTCCCCATGAACTCCTTTTGGGTAGACTCCAAGGATGTGGTATCGGGGGCACGGTCCTGCAGAGGTTCAGATCTTACATGGAGAATCGCCAGCAAACAGTCTGGTCCCCTCCTTTTGCGGCACCCATTTCGCCCATGAACGTAGGCGTCCCTCAGGGATCTATTTTAAGCCCTACCCTGATTAGTGTGTTTATGGCCGCATTGGCGCCATTGGCTGAACACTACGGCGCCAAAATCATCTCCTACGCCGATGATATACAATTGTTGCTCACGTGTGGTAAAGATGAGGCCCTCAATGGGAGTGAGATTAATCTCTGTCTGCAATATTTGAGTGGTTTAAACAGAATCAACTACTATGCAACTCAGAGAAATCAGAAATTATTTTCTTCGGTTACAACCCCGGGGACGAGTGGCGCGAATGGTGGCCGTTGAACATGCCTCCTCCCGCTACCTTAGTCACTATGGTCAAGAATCTGGGGGTAAAATTGGACAAGGATATGTCCATGAAATCTCAGGTCCAGGCTGTGGCAGGTACATGTTTCGGCTTACTGAAAATGTTGCGTAATTTTCTTCCGTTACTCCCAGTATCCCACAGGAAGACAGTAGTTCAAGCACTGATCCTGTCGCGTCTTGACTATGTTAACGTTCTCTATCTCGGCCTGCCGGACCATCTCATTGGCCGCCTTCAGGTGGCACAGAATGCCGCGGCCAGAGCTATACTTATGGTCGACTTCAGGACCCATATGACTCCTCACCTAAGGCCCTTGCACTGGCTTCCAGTACGCAAGAGGGTAAACTTGAAGGCCTTGGTACTGGCTTACAAGGCCACCCATAACACTGGGGCCTTGTACTTGAGAAATAGGTGTCAGCACTATGTTCCATCTAGAAGCTTGAGGATTCTTTAATCTGCTTCTTTCACAGATCCCAAGGTTTTTCCGCTCTCTCGCTTGGGTGGTCGATCATTCCAGGTGGTGACCTCTCGGCTTTGAAATAGCTTGCCTCTAGATCTGCGTCAGGAGGAGGATCTCTTTAGTCTCCGACGCAGCCTAAAAACTTGGCTGTTTGCATAATAGTTCAGCGGCTGCGGGGCATTACAGTTTTGGTTCTGTCACTGGTTCTTTCTTTCTAGCGCCGGGACACTCCTGGGAGTAGCCGTGCGCTCTATAAGTACCCAGTAACATAACATATTATAACACCATCGGGGAAAACACGCCAACCAGCGGAAAACAAAAAAACCCCAAAAAAATTTAGAAAGCCAAAAATGGAAGAAAAAAGTTCATCAGAACCGGGGTACGAACCAGTAAAAAGAGAAAAGCTGATATCGGTCCCAACCCCCGAGTCTAGACCAGACCCCAGACAGAAATCCGGTCTCCTAAAATTCTTCTATTTAAAAGACCCTTTGGCACCGATCTATGCTCCAACAGCAGAGGCCTCCAACCTTCCAAGCCCTATTGAGCCATCAAACTTGCCAAACCTGCCAAGTATCAATCTGGAGATTCCAACAACTCCATCAATCCCATCAATTCCTACGAGTTCCCCTCAAAGTAAATATGGGTCGACCGCCGCACAAGTGCACCGCCCCAACACCCCAGCTGTCACCCCAGTTACCCCAGTTGCTTCAAAAGAAACCAACGGTAGAGGCACCGTAAGAGTCACGGAAGATAAAGGCCTCATAAAGAATCCTAGGCAGACACAAAGAGCAGGCGAGGTTATAGCCGTGACAAGCAACGACAACAATAACGTTGGTGACCTCATTATAGGAAATATGGGTGTTCATGAGGGAAACTCAGGCCACAAAAATCAACCCATCCTTACAGGGCCTGAAGCGGACTCATGGCCAAACCCCCTATTCTTATCAAACGACTCCTGCCTTGAAGAACTCTCTGAGAGAATCACAAAATATATCGATACCCAAGAGAGAGCTTCACGAGTAAAACCCGGCATCGGTCCGGGTATGCTAGCTTCAACACCTCGAGGCCCTGTCCAAAGTAGGACCCAACAAAAATCAGATACAAACGATTGCATAACTACACAGGTCGCCCAGAAACTTCCGTGTCTCCCATTGCCAATAACAATTTCATCAGGGAACATGTCAGATTTAGAACTAAAGGACCTAAGTAACATAGAAAATCAAGTGCCCGCAACAGCATGGACCCAATCCTTGTTAAGCACCCTTGAGCAGGCAATGAGGGTGCTGAATTATCAATCTAACAAGATGGAAGTCCAGATAGACCTTATTACACTAATGGCGGGGCACATTTCTGGTATTAACGCAAAATTGGATTCTATCTCTGCACTTTTGTCAACGCAGGGGATACCAGATCAAACCAGAGGCAGGAGCGACCAAATACAAAACTGTGGGTGTGGAATCATCATAGAAAAATTAACAAATCTCCCGGCTATCTTGCTGGACATCTTAGGGGAGGTCAAACTTTCACGAGCATATAGACAGGAGCCAGTAACAACCCCCCCCCCCCCCCCCCCCCCGGAAAAACCACAAATACTCAAGAGCAAGGATTTAAAAAGTACACTGACATCGGACCTAGATCCACCAGCAAAGGAAAGTGGGTCAAGTGAAATTGCCCCGGGCAACGAAGATTCTCAATCAACCATTCAAGCAAGCCCCAAGAAAATACTAACTAAGAGAGAAAGGAAAAGGGCGAGAAAAGCAAGGCTTAAATATAAGAAACAACCTTACGGGGCTTCGGAGAAAATCTTCCCTATTTTTAAAAATAAACTCCATTGTGAAAACAACCTCAGCATTTCGAACGATGCACCAGGTGGTGAGGGTCATTCAGCAGACCTAGGTGACAAAACAAAACCGCCACTCACGCGCAGGGTTGAAAGCCCCAGACCTGAAGTGGATCAAAGCCTACACCAGCCCATGAGTGACGTATGCATAGAGACCACAATTACAAACCATCACGCTTTAGTAGAAGCCAGGGGACATAACGAGGCAAAACTATCTTATGGGGGAGAAAACATAGCTCACGTGGAGCTCAGTAGGATACGAACCTCGGCAATCAACAGTCTGATAACAGAAAATACCCATAAAGAGTTTCAAAATCCAGCAACAGTAACCTCTAACGTCCAACAATTCGTTACATTTCCCGATAGGGATAAAACGAACGGCGTAGTACCAGCAGTTCAAAAAAATGCTGTCCTGCCCCCTGTGCGGGTTACCATCTTAGAAAAAAAACGCAAATACTCTTTTCCACAAAGGGAGCAACATACGCCAGAGCTGAGGACAAAAATCTCAGACCTTATACAGAATCAAGCATTAAATTCTGATCAGTGTGAGCAAGAACAACAACCGTCTAAGTCCGTCAGATCCAGCCCACAAGGTTGTAACCTTATCCCTGGCAAAACCGATACAAATATCAAGGTGGGAATGAATTACTCGGACCGATACGAGCAAAAACTAATATTTATTCCTGAATACATGACAAGGGGTAGTCAGGATGTCCTGAATCGAGGCAACCTGTTGACTTTGTTCAAAGAAATATCGGATCTAAAAGGTATTACCTCCCAGGATCTCCTCTCCGTGGAATTTCAGCAAAACGTAAACAAAAAAGACACAGAAGAAACAGTGACAACATGGGCCTCAAAGGTACTGGCAGACAGGATATATCTGGCAAGATCTCAGTTCGAATCATGGGGAATTTCTATTACGCGCCACAAGCGCCCGAGATATCCATACCCATTACAAAGTTGTAGAAGGGATCAAGTAAAGGAGAAAGAGAGTAAAGGACAAACGTCCTCTTGTCTGCGAGGTGCAAGGGCCTCTACACCAGAGCCTTTCAGTATAACCCAAGAGGTACAAGTAAAGGATTGTCATCACAAAGACAGACCGGACTGGTCCTGGATCCCTGCTGTTTTGAGCAATAAAGCTACCTAACCCCGTTTCGATATCCACAGATACTACATGTCCTCCGTGGCCAAGCCAGAAAGTAAAAAAGAAGTCCATAGTCTCAATCTGTTCATGGAATGTCCAAGGATTTCGAGAAATGGCCCACGACCATGAAACCCAAGCCTTTTTTCAACGACAGGATATAATATTGATTCAGGAGTCCTGGAAAATGGCATCATCCCCAATACCAGGCTTTCAAGAATTTCAAATATATGCGGAAAGAGTCGCCACGTACGGCCATCCTCGGGGTGGTCTTTCAACATACGTAACCCTTAAGTTCAACTGGGCACCTGAGGAGATAGACGTGGGGCTGAAGTGGGTCCAAGTAATTAGAATAACTGGAAATCATTTGCCGGGGATGGACCCCTGGAAACTGATAATCCTTAATGTCTACATCCACCCTGACAGACAGTCACAGAAAGAAAAACACGTGACCCTGATATCATTAATCAAGTTCCTGCAAAATACTTACTCATTGTACCCTTTGGTCGTATCAGGTGACTTCAACACCGTCCTAATTGACCAAAACAAGGCGAGGGTGAAGATCAAAGAAGACAAGGGAGGAAAACTGTTAGCATCAAGCCTTAAAGATCTCGGCTTGTCAATTCTAAACGGGAATATTAAGGAGGACATGCCGGCTGCCGCCACATATCTATGTGGCAGGACAAAATCAATAACTGATTACACCATAACAAGTGATGAGTTAACGCCTAAGATTAAAGCGTTTGGAATAGTAGACAGAGTGGAAAGCGACCATCTCCCTCAAATTATAAGTTTGAATTCTACTCCAAGCTTTGCTCCAACAATGACCTCTTTAGTGCAACACGCATCTAACTTTAACTTGAAAAAAATAAAATGGCGTGGGGAGGGTCTGGGTAAAATTATGGACACAGTCAAAGCCCAGGTGGCGTTCTTTGGTCCCCAAAAGGAGGAGGACAGAGTATCCAACGGGAACAACTGATTCAGGTTTTGCAACACAAGTTCCCAGCAAGCTCAGGAAACTACAGAAAAATCTGCAACAAAAAAGAGCCTTGGTTCAATACGGATCTCAGAACAAAAAAAAGAAAAGTGGCCAAGGAGGTCCGGGCCCTGGCTTACCAAAAAAAAGCAGGACTAACGACAAATATGTCTAGTCTGCGGAAAGCAAGGTGCACTTATAGGAAGGCACTGAATGCGGCAAAATATGCATATAAAGAATCGATTTGGCACAAATTGCTAATCTCGGGAAAAAATCCGAACAATCGGGATTTTTGGGGCATCATAAATGATCTTAATCAAGGGTCTAAACTCCAGCAGGAAGCGGGGGTTGGAGCAGACATATGGTCTAGACATGTACTGTCACTATACAGAAATACGGAGGCGGGTCACAACAACAGCCCTGGGGTAGTGAAATCAAAAAGAGTCAATAAAACCAGAAAAGGGGAGTTCAAGCAGGAATACCTGGAGAACGGGATAACAGAATTAGATGCTTTAACCTGTAAAAACAATCTAAGGTTGATAATCTCAAGACTAAGGACAGGGGGGGCAGCTGGACCTAACGGGTTACCAAACGCAATTTTTAAGCACGACCCGGACCTGTGGTCTGAGATACTAACACCAATGTTTAATCAAATATTTAAACATGCAGAGTTACCGAACTCCTGGAAAGGGAGTATCATCAATCCCATTTTTAAGAAAGGTGATCACCGAAACCCCTCGAACTATAGACTGATATCTTTAATAGACGTCGAGGCCAAATTATATGCCTCTTGCATTTTAGCACAACTACAAGCTTGGATCTCGGAAAAAAAGATCATGCCGAAATTCCAAACTGGATTCAGGCAAGGAATGGGAACAATAACAAACTTAACCTGCCTATCAATTCTTATAGATCAAGCAGCAGAAAAAGGTAAGCGGCTATATGCTTGCTTTATTGATATCAAGTCCGCCTTCGACCGAGTAAATAGAGAGCGCTTATGGAGTAAATTGGAGAATTGGGGGCTGCCTCTCCAGCTTTTAATAGCTATTCAAGCCTTACACGAAAATACTTGGACAAAGGTGAAATTGGGAAATGGCGGTTGTACAACAGGATACATCTCCACGCACGAAGGTCTAAAACAAGGCTGTGTTTTAGCACCCACCCTTTTCAACCTCTTCCTGGCTGACCTCCCTAGGGCAATCGAGTCAGCTGACTGTCATCCCCCACACCTGGCTAACAACCCAATCCACTTTCTTCAATATGCGGACGACATAGTGTTGTTGAGTAAAACCCCAATCGGTCTACAAA
Source organism: Triturus cristatus (assembly GCF_964204655.1). Lineage (NCBI taxonomy): Eukaryota > Metazoa > Chordata > Amphibia > Caudata > Salamandridae > Triturus > Triturus cristatus. The sequence continues at coordinate 266,732,266 of NC_140590.1, forward strand.
GAGCCATTAACAAACTCACTTCATACCTGGAAAAGGAAAGTCTGGAATTAAATAAAGAAAAGACAAAAGTTGTCAGGCTGGTTGACCCGAAGAAACTAAAATATAAATGGACGGCACAAGGGTTACCAGTAAAAGAACAAGAGAACTATAAATATTTGGGCCTAATAATAACAAAAGGAGACAGTCACAACGATCACAAAACAGCATTAAAAACAAAGGCACAAGCCCTTATCTTCGCCCATCGCTCCATAAAAGCTAAAATTGATTGCCCCAACTACAGCCACCAACTAAAAGTAATGGCAGCCCAGATAATTCCGACTTTATCCTACGGTTTGGTAACATGGTGTGGGAAGGAGGCCGATCTACTAAACATCTTACAGACCAAAATTTATAAAGCAGTCTTCAACCTGCCAAAATCTGCTTTGGCTGCACAAGTTAGGCTTGAATTCGGACTGCAAAACCAGAAACATCGGAGTATGAGCAGTTTTGTGAAACTCTGTAATAAACTTCGATCTGCCCACACAGACACACTGGATTGGCTGAGTTGGGAGGAAATAAAACAACGTGGAGAATCCGAAAAGCCGACCACTTGGGGTCAGTATTTGAAACAGTGTGTGGAAATGCTGGAGTTGGATTCAGTCTGGAAATCAGGCTGTGAAAAGGCACTGTTTAGTAAATTAGCTAATGCGGCGGCCAAAAGGAAATCTTTTATGGAAGACAAAGAGACATTGGCAAAACGTCGGCATGGCTGGACAATCATGAACTCTTTCAGACCTTCAAAACCTTTGCCCTACCTAGCTTCTCACTTTAATGCCCATCTTAAAAACGTATTTATCGCTTATAGGATGGGGATGCATGTCTCAAAAGACCTATTACCGTCTTGGAAACCGCCGCACCAGACGAAACAATGCCGTCTCTGCGGGTATTATACAGAAACCTTGGATCATCTTTTCTGTATATGCCCGGCCCTGATAAAACAGAGACGCCTATTTTTGAAACAAATTTTAAATGTGCTTAATATTCGATCTTGCAGACAGGCAGTCACTTGTTGGCTAAGTGGCTCCTCGATTATTTTAGCTTGCCGTGGAGTCAAATTCTTCAAAGAAGTAATGAAACTCCTTTCTTAATTTCTGGTCAATATAAGTATATCTTCTGATAGTAAGACTATTTATTTATTTCCAGTATTAACTACCTTTTAAAATGGAAAAAAGAGATTTTATTCATTATAATCGTATTCACAATGTGTATTTTGTAATAGTATTAATTTATTATGCAAATAAAGTTCTTTGACTCTTTGATATTATAACACCACAGGTCTGCTACTGCAGCCTGGGTAAGGTGGTGCATGCACCCCTTACTGAGATATAGGTTCACTATATCTCTCCATATCACTGCACATGTAAACCTATCAGTCACTCCTATAGCAGGCCTTAACAATCCTGAAGGCAGGGTGCTGGGTTTCATGTGAGAGGGTGCCCATGCATGAGCAGAGCCCCTCTGCAGCTTTCAGAACTTTTATTCCGGGGTTGTTTGTGATGCAGCCAAACCATATACTCTTAAGTGCATTATAACCAAACGGTAAATGCTAACTTTGGAATGGCTGCATGGAAACATGTCGTGTTTGGTGTCAAACACCATGGAATCATACCTCCACACCAGTAACTGGTGTGGGAGTATGATCTCACCCTTCTAGAGGGAGAGACATGACAGCACCGGTATAACCAGTACCAGCTAACAGAGCCCTGGCATCACAAAATGGATGCTGCCAGCCGCAGACATGAGTCTGCCCTCCTGCTGCTGGACGAAACTCCAGCAGAGGAGGCCTGGCCAATAGGTTTCCTGTCACAGGGAGGTGTCAACATCTCCCAGGCAGGCTTTAGGGAATTGGGGATGGGTGGGTGCACTCCAAGAGTGCTTTGAAGTCTGCACTAGGGGCACATTTGGTTCCCTGTGCATAGTCCAGCTCAAACCGATTGCAGGGGCTACCAGTCCCTGCTCAGGCGCGAAACTGGACAAAGAAAATGGGTGTAGCCACCCCTCTTTCCTGACCCTCCCATATGTGGGTCACTAAAGTTTGTCCAACCCCTTCCTTGGGTATAAGATAGGAACACCTGGCTACAGGAATTTAGATTTACTTGGACGAAACTCTGATACATAATCCTGGAACTTCAACAATCTACACTGAACTAGATGACTGAAGAATCTCCCTTAGAGTAAAGGAGTTACTCTCCTGCAAGGCAGGCACCAAAGACGCTTCTGACCGGTTTGCATCTCCTAAGCTCCTGAGGACTCCGAAGAACTTTGCAAAACAGGAGGTGGGTTTCCATGGTCTTAGAGGTTGATCAGTGCCCACAGCTAGTCTGAGGCCTGTATCCCTCGTGGCGACCGTGCAACCCGAACCCCTGGACACCACGTCACTTTGCAGAAGTATCAGCTTTCCAGAGACTCCTGCAGCTGAGCTTTGGGTTACTTGTAGCCCTGACCCCGAGCAGCAATTCCACTGAAGATTGCCCGCCTACACTCCACGAGTGTTCCGTGAGCTGGCCCTTTGTGTTTTCTCTCGAGGTCCCTTCGCGATCCCTGGTCCGTCGACTGGTGGGTCCCTGTGAAGGCAACTCTAACTTTAATTGGGCTTACCTGGTTGCTCCAGACGTGCCCTGACTCTCCATTGCTTGGGGAGTCCCCAGGACCTTGCTGGTCCGCACCAAAGCATCTTTTCTCTTCCTGCGTGGGTTGCTGTTGCCAAGGCTTGTTGGCTTCAATCCGAGCACCGATACTGCAGCACTCGACATCCTTTGTGGTACAGCTCAAATCCAGCTCCTGATCATCGTCGACGCCTCCTGGTCCTCGTGGCTGCAGAGTCAAGCTTCACCTCTTCGCACCTGAAACACCCGACATCGGTGGGCATTCGTCTATCGTGCCCCTGGTCACTGGTAAGTGACCCAGACTCTGTCCCCCTCTGCTTTCAGGTTCTTCTGATCTTCGATCCAGGCTTAGATCACACACTTTTCTTCTTCCCGGCAGCAGCACTTTGCAGCAGATCGCCATTGAAATCAACAACGATTCCTGACACCATTTAACACCTATGCACCCGGCTTCCCTGGGTGAGGTAACTCGAGCACTCTGGTGCTCCCGTGATGCTGGCCCTAGAACCCCCTATGTCTAAAGGGTTTTGCTCAAAGTCCTCTCCTAAGTGTCCTTAATTTCTAAAATTCCATCCGCGACTTTCCCATAGAATAGTACGGGGCTCGCGCCTGTGTTCTCACACTGCAGGCGTCCACCGTGGGTCTCCTGTGTCACTACCTTGCGTGGTTACTTGGGGTCCCAGTGATTCTACGTGCTCTAGGCACTGTGTCTAGTCAAGTCGTGGTTCTCATACCACTTTCTTAATATATGGTTTGGTCCGCTCCTAGGGCCCAATGTATATTGTGCTATTTACTGTCGTTTTAGAACTGTATTATTGTGTATCTTGGACTCTAATCTCATAAAGAGATTAGTAGTGAGTGTTTAGAAATAAATACATATATTTAATCTATACCTTGTGTGGTTCTCCTTTCATTTAGTGATACAAGAGGTTATATTCTGGTAAACCAAGCTGCTTCACACTCCTTCAAGACTTAGCCTGAAGGCTGCTCCCCATAGCTACCATTAGGACAGCTTTCAATAAAGGTTGTCTTTCAACCTACCATCAATAAGGGTTGTTTGGTCTGGTACAAGGCACCCACTATAACTAGTGGACAGCATTTACCAGGCCAACCTCTCACACCTTTTCCCCCGTCCAGACCTCACATTTGGCGGCAGGACAGGCGAGAAAATTAGTAATCAGAGTACAAGTGCCCACCTTAGGCTGGCACAACGCTAGAGCTGAGGTGAACCCTTCTCTTAGGAATTCTCCATCTTGAATTGGAGAATTAGGCCCAATCGGAACAGGGATGTGCCCCTCTCCCGAAAGGGAGGGGGCACCCAAAGGGTGCATTTACCCTAGGTGACAGTAGCCATTGGCTACTGCCCCCGACCTCAGTAACACCCTTAAATTTAGTATTTAAGGACTTTCCTGAACCTTGTTCCTCATATTCAATGACCTACGAAGAAGAAGGACCAAAGAGCCTTGCAGCAGTGGAGAAGAAGACGACCACTGATTTGCCCCCAGACCTACCGGCCTGTCTCCTCCTCCAGCAACACTGCTCCAAGAAACCGGCATGGCCCGCAGCCAGCTACTGCCAAGAACCCCAGGGACCTGTGCTGTCTTCAACAAAGACTCTTGTCTCCCGTGGTCACCGGATGTGTCCAGTCAAGAAACCAACATAAGAGCTCTCGATCCAGGTGGATCCACTACACTTTCACCACTATGCCGATGCCCACGGCCCGAGTCCAGGTGGCTCACCGGCCCAGTGAAGTCTCCCCGGCGATCCTGACCTAGGACGACCTCTCCTGACCTTCCCCATGACGCCTGCAGCCTCAACCTGAAGGGTCCCCCAACCGCGACCCGTTCTGGGGAGAAAACCTGACGCCTAAAGACACCCCTGCACCCGCGGGCCCCCAGCTTCGGTGTGCCCAACCGACTCTGTCCCGGCAGCCCCTCACTATCCAACTTACCATTCCAGCCGTCGAATTCCTTCAGCCAATCTTGAAACCGAGCCTGCAGCTGCTTTCTCCAACCGAGGATCTCCATTGGTTTCAACTGGCCCTCCCCCCCCCCCCCGACACCTCCTTTACACTCTGCACCCTACCGGCCCTGCGCTGCTGGTGGGGCAGTCTCCATGCTCTTTGGTGGCCCCTCCAGTGCTGATATTAAAGCCCAGGGCCTGTGTCCCTGAATCGCAGGTACCTACCTGTAACTGGGGCTTCTTCGAGGTGCTCCCAGCCTCCATGGGATAACATAGGGCCCAGTGACCTCTGCACCCGACCGCCCCAGTGCTGCTGGTGGTGCAATACCTGCCTAGGTTCGACCCTTGTCCAGTTTTGAACAAAACCCCTGGAGACTGAAACTCAAAACCGCTCACTTACCTGTAAGTTACTTACCTGTCTTTTTTCCCATTGGATTGCATTGGTCTCTCACTGCATTGTACTAAGTGTGATCCTGAATACAAAGTATCTCTTTCTGTACTGAAAAGCATTTCTTGCACATGTAAAGTGTTGTTTAATGCTATACAAACCTAATGCCAGTAATTTGAAAGTATTGCACAGAAGTCTACTTACCTGTAACTGAGTTCAACTTGGTTCCTAGGATTAAAGTAACTAAAGCAATATTTTTCTACAAACATTGGCTTGGATTCAGTCATTGAGTGTCTTCCTGCATTGTATGAGTGTGTACACCAAATGCATTCACACTACCCTCTGATAAGCCTAACTGCTCAGCCCAGCAAACACTACATTGAGAGTAAGGTATTATCTACTTTAACCTCTGCCATACATTTGGGGACTCACTGGACTCTGTGCACACTATACATCTTTCTGGTATAGTATATACAGAGCCAACTTACTACACTTCCCATCTTTAGGAATGACTATGATGATGCCTTCAGGGGTGGATCCTGTGACTGAGCCAGAGTTAGCAAAGTGGGAAAGAGTCATCTTGAGTGGGTCAATAAGCGAGTGTGTGAAGGTTTTGTAAAACTTGATTGGGAACCTGTTCAGACCCAATGCTTTTCCAGAAGGGATGTTTTTGATGGTGCAAATGATCTCTTCCCTAGTAATTGGCCTGGCTAGAAAACTTTCAGTCTGATTTGAAGATCTGTTTCATCAGTACGTAATTCAGAAATTCTGAGCAAGCGCCAAGCAGAATGTTAACTGAGGGTGCATAAAGCTTAGTGTAAAAGTGTTGAACTACTCGGAGTATACCATTGGTAGTGGCTTGGAGTTTGTTTTGGTCGTCCTTAATCGACTGGATGATGTTGGTGTTGCATTTGATCTTTAGGTAGGCCGCCAAGGATTCACCAGCTTTATTTAAGTAGATTAGTTTTTTCCATTTTTTGGCATGAACCCAAAGATGTGCACGCTTGCTAACTATAGTACTGAATTCATATTTCAGGCGCTTTAGGTTTGCTATAATGGACAAGTCATTAGTCTGCTGGTACTTTAATTCGTTGGCTTTTATGTGTGATGATAACTGATCTATGGTTGTTTTAATAAGTTGCCAATACATCTGGCTAATAAGTTGACACCCCATGAAGCATTTTAGGGAGCCCCATAAAGTAATTGATGACGATAACAATTTTTTTTTTATTGGAATGAAGTGAAAGAGTTCATCCTGAAGTTCTCTAATTGCAACTGAATTCTCCAGGATTTCTATATTCATACGCCAGTTCTTTGTCTTAGGGGTGGTGGGAAGAATCTGCAGACACATCGATATGGTCGCATGGTCTGAAATAATGATCGGTTCTATGGAGGTAGAGGAGGTGTATTGAAGAAGCGTGGAGTCAACCAGGAGGTAGTCAGTTCTGGAGAAGGTGTTATGTGGGGGTGAGAAAAAGGTAAAGTCACTACCAGTGGGGTTGTGGAGTCTCCAGACGTCTATCAATTTGTCTGCCAATCAGAGTGCATGTAGAGCTTCATAAGATCTAGGTCTTCTGTAATGAAAAGCAGTAGTCTGTCTAGGAGGGGTCCACTGGTAGGTTACAATCACCACCGAGGATAATCTGTGCATCTGGAGGGAGAAGTGCAAGTTTAGTGGACAGGGAATTCCAAAATTGTGGGTCATCCATGGTGGGGGGCGTATAAATTTACTGCATAGACCTCTGTCAAGGTATTTTATAGTCGTGTTATAAGCCATCTGCCATCATTATCTGGTTCAGACGAGATGATTGAAAGATTGGATTTTTTTAGATCAGTGTAAGAACCCCATTCTTTTTTTTTAGAGATGGCGGGGGAGCAAGCGATGCCTGATACCTAACCAGTGTGGAAGGCTAGAGCTTCCTTATATCCAAACGTAGTCTCCTGTAAGAAGACCAGGTCACCCTAAAGGGAGTTGAAAAAGTTTAAACCCCCTGATGCCTGCTTTGACTGAGACACATATTCTTTCTCCCACCTCTCCCCCTCCTCTCTCTGAACCTAGCTCTTCTCTGAAGGGACCACCGCCAGCTATCTTAATGCAGAATATTCACTCCCCCTCCATGCCTGCCCTGACAGAGTCGCGGCAGTACAGTCCTTACACCAGCCCTCCTGCCCCCCACCTCACCGTTAGCCATTTCAAACTTACCATGTTCCTCTGCTCACAGAACCGCCCTGCCTCGCCCCAGGATCCTTTCCTCCAGTCCTAACCGCAATTCCGACCAGCTCCCCCCGCTCTCTATGGGTCCTCATCCTCCCGACCCCTCCTCGCCCATCTTAACCAGTCCTCCCTGCTCGCAGCTCCATTCCCCTGAACCCCTTTTGTCGGGACTCATTCTTCCCACACCTGATAGTCTTTCCCCCGCTGCCCCCACTAGCTTTGTTCCACTGTAGGGCACGCCGAACATACCCTCCCATCCTCTTTCTCTCACCTCGCTGGAGGCCTGACTGAACGAGATCACACTCTGCCTCCAACAACTTAAGGCTGAGGTACGCAGCGTTCTGCATATCACTAAGGAACTGTCAGCTAACACTAGATTCAGTCACCCCATTCTGTCCAAGCAACAACGCCGCCCACCCCCAACTAAGGGGTCCTCCCTGCTACCTTCTCCCAACCACAGCGGTCTCCATCCCACCTCCCCCACACACACAACTGGGCCTCTGCCCTGCACCCTAATGACCCCTCTTGCCCGTCCAGATGTAGAGCCTCATTGTCCGATATGGGTATTCAGTCTCTCCTGCCCTCTTACGGCATGGGTCACCCCTCCTTAGCATCAATCTAGCAACAAATTGAGCCCATCCTCTCCGATCCCTTCAGGGAAACAAGATCAAACACCAGATCTCTAAACGAGAACAACCTCAAGAGAATCGCCACCACTCTACCAACACCAACGGACACCAACATAAATCTCAAATGCGTGCTCCTTAACTGCAGGTCGGCTGTTAAACATGCAGCGGACATTGCCGACCTCCTCCTTGACCAGGATCCCGACCTTGTTATGCTTACGGAAATCTGGCTAAATGACTCGGCTGCTCCTATCCTCGACCTCCTATTGCCTCCCAATTTTGATATCATCAGGTTGGACAGAACTACTGGCCAAGGGGGAGGCATTGCATGTTTACATCGTAGCAATCTATCAGTGAAGGTACTACATGCCGACCCACTGCCATTGTGTGAATACCTGTGTATTGAAGTATCTGGTCAAAACAAGCACTCATGCAAATTGCACACTTTTTACCACCCCCCTAGAGACAACCTTCCCTTCATTGAACAGCTCATGGACATCATTGCGGACAATGCAGATTTCCATGGCACTCAGATCTTCTTAGGAGATTTCAATCTCCATTGGAACGATGGAAATGATGTGGGGGTCAATAGCCTCAAATCCTTCCTTTCTGACCTCTACCTAATTCAACTCTGGGACAGTCCGACTCACATAAAAGGAGTTATCTTAGATCTTGTCATTCCCAAACTCAACTCCATCCTTCTGGAGTCTATCCTCCCTTGTAATTGGACAGACCACTTCAAAACGGATGAAAATATGTCTACAGAACAACAACTCACAAGATCTGACCGACCTCTGCGATAACATCCTGCCACCCGCCCTCAAACATGTCGGACGTCCATGACCTTACGGACCATTATAACAATGCTATGCCTAATATACTAGACTCGGTTGCACCGGTACAGCTTAAAAGACAGTCCGCCAAAAACGCCAAACCTTGGTTCAATGAGAGTCTTAATTCCGAAAGAAGAAACTTAAGACTGGCAGAAAGGCGGTGTCGATCCCATCCCTCCCTCGAACACCTCCACCAATTGAGATCCCGGCGGTGCTTCTACAATAAACACATCAGGTGCTCAAAGGCTACCTTCCTCAGCTCAACTTGACCAAGCAAAAGAACGGCCAAAAAAACTGTTCGAAATCATCAAGGCTCAAACTAATAGTCATACCAACCTCCCACGACTAGTTCAAGGATCGTTGCCAAGTTGTGAACAGTTTGCAGATTTCTTCTCGGAGAAGTCCTTGAAGATTTAATCTGACTTACGCGCTGCCCTTGAGCAACTGTCGAGCAGTCCACAGACCTCCCTCCATCACCCGAGTACAGATACACTCCCTGCGCTCCCCTACCTCCCCAAAAACAATGCTTCCTGGAGCTCGTTCCAAACGGTTGATTAACCCACTATACGCAAAATACTGTTGTCTTTGAAACCTTCTAATCATTACAACGACCCTCTACCTGCGAACCTGTTCCCGTAAGTCAGATCCTCCCTACTAACACTCTGGACGAGGATCGTAAATGCTTCTCTCAGTCAAGGTGATATTCCTGATTGCCTTAAAGCGGGCCTAGTTACGCCGATTCTAAAGAAATCATCCTCGGATCCCACGGATCTTCATAACTTTTGCCCCATTTCCAACATCCCGACCTTGGCAAAGCTCCTGGAGAAATGTGTGCTCGCTCATCTCTGTAACCACATCGATCATTACCACCTCCTGGACCATTGTCAATCTGGTTTCCGCGTGGGCCATAGTACAGAGTCAGCGTTGACGCACATCGTAGATGATGCACTTAGGATGTTGGACCATCATGAGGCCTGCCTTTTGATCCTTCTCGACCTGTCGTCAGCCTTTGATACGGTCAAACACGATAACCTAACTGACCTCCTGGAACACAGGATGGGGTTGTCTGGGCCTGTACTTAACTGGTTCTCCTCTTTCCTTCACAATAGATCACAATGCTTCAAAGTGAACCAATCCCTGTGTCAGCCAGCCCGGTTACTCTTGAAGTTCCACAAGGGTCAGCACTATCTCCCACGCTCTTTAACTTGTTCATGGAACCTCTAACAGAAATCTTGAAGTCATCAAACATTCATTATCACATGTACGCGGACAATACTCAACTTTACCTGAAGATCGCTTCCGCCGAGTACGTTCAATCCCTCAACTTAATCCTGTGGGAAACACAATGCTGGCTGACACGCAATCACCTGAAGCTTAATGCTTTAAAAACTGAGTTCCTCCTAATCTCTCCCCAGGAAACAATCCCTGGACATGGACCAATGGCTGTCTCAGATTACTGCCTTGAAATGTAGACCTCACCTCGTGGATTCGGCATCCTCTCTGGGGATCATTTTAGACATAAGCCTAAACATGCAGAAGCACATCAGTTCCCTCACCAAAAGGAGCGAACTTCCAACTCACCATCCTCAGAAAACTCAGAACCTACCTTCCTGCTCCTGACCTTAAGGTTGCAGTGCAAGCCCTAGTGATTTCAAAGCTGGACTATGGAAGTGCTACGCTGTGTGGCTTGTCCAGAGTGAAGACGGCTCCTCTTAGGGTTGCCCTCAAATCTGCTTCTAGGCTCATAACTGGCACAAAAAAAGTCAACCATATATCTCCAGACTTGTTAGCCCTTAATTGGCTTCCTTATGAAGCCCGGATACACTTAAAAATCACATGCATGGCACACAAAGCCATCCACTACCAGACTCCGCAATACCTCGCGCAGAAATTTGAGCCCTCATGTGGTACGAGAGCCTCTAGAAGTGCCAGCACCCTATTTCTCAAAACCCATAGTTCAAGAAAAAAAAGACCTACAATCGTGCCTTCTCTGGTATGGCTCCAAGGATCTGGAACTCCCTCCCCCCTGAACTTAGTACGAATCCTTCCACGTTCCTCTTCAAGCTGAAAGGCTCCTAATGAAGAAATTCTTACCTCAGTCTGGCCTCACCACTTGATGCCGTGGTCTAACCATCGATCCGTGGCCCGGCGGCCTGGACCATTTGAATGCTTGGACTTTTCACGTCTGTGAATTTTCGCTTTGTATATTACGGCCTTGACATTTTATGACTCAAGAATATAACAGCTCCATCACTTTTGACTATGAAATGTTAGCTGTGTTTACCATGTTGGACTTTTAAGGGACATGGGGATGTTTGGACCCCTATGACTGTGTAATTATCACTTCGTTTATTTTCTCCTGCTTTGATATTTTATGTATACGATTCCTTCTCTTTGGTTACTCTTGGTTGTTTACATGTACCCTCCTGCCACATATATTGTAAAGCGCTCTGATACCCCCGGTGGTCATGTCCGTGCTATATAAAACTTTATAAATAAATAAATAAATAGATAAACGTTTTACAGGATGGTTAATCTCTTTGCCATTAAGGGAAATCACTTTGAGCGCGGTAATGTTAGAATCAGTCATTTGTCTATCATAGATTAGTGGAAAGCGTGGTGGTGTGAGGCCATGTATTGTGTGGTCGCCAGAGAGGATTGATAGAGGTCACATGACACAAGGTAGGGGAACTACAAGAAAGCACAAATCATGTTAGGAAAAGAGTTGGGGACCTATGTTAGGGGAAGCATTCTCCAATAGGGGAAGCATTCTCCAACGGGGAGAAAAAAGTCTCGAGAGACAAGGTGCAGAGTATGGGGCAGTGGATGTCACTTGCAAGATGCAACCACAATGCAAACAGTGAGAAGTAGAACAGAAAGAAGGGCACGGGCCTGCCGCAATATTTACAGTTTTACACAGTATGAAAACGTAAGGCCCTGATGGGTCAGAAAATGTACAATAAACATTGTAATCTTAATACATCTTGTCAAAGTCATATTGCCGAAACACATAACATTTGTAGATGTCAATGAATATAGGCAAACATATAGATGTGCACAAATCCCTTGACGTAGTTAAATTCACAAAGCATGTAGCATATGCATTAATTAATGTAAATAAAGGTGCATGCAGCATAGTATGGAATTATCGTGAACGGGTGTGGAGCCTTGACATGCGTGCACAGGCTAAATATGGCATGCGAGGAAATGAGGAAGGAGGACAAAAGAGGAGGAATAGGATCCAGAGGAAAGATTATGTGGCGGTGGGATCTCTGACTCAATACCAGGGGCAGCAAGCATATGTCTATAGTGGGATCAGATGGAGGGGTTCAACCCTGGTTTGAAGATAGGGCATGTGTGTTGTGTCTCATATACAGGGCAGTGTGCCTAGAGAAATGTGTCATGATGTAGTGCGTGAGGTGTAGTAGTGGGATATTAGGTTGACTTATGCGGGGGGAACGAATGGGATATAAAATGAGACACAGGTATATATATATTGTGTAAGCAGTACTCCTATTGTGGTATGTAGAACATGGGAGGCCTTGGATTCTAGACACACACCTCCCACGTGCATCTGTGTGGATATGTGTGAACACATGGCAGCATATCTGTACCTGTGAACATGTGACAAAAGTGAACATGTGTTTACATGTGCGAACATGAGCAGGGACATATAGGCATGCATAAGCATGCTGATGCTGAAAGACAAATATGTATAAAACATAATTGAGTATGTGAACATGTGTCAACATGAGTACGCATGCCTATGCATGCTGGGCCTCATAAACAACCCGTTAGGAGCATTGTAGGCATTATAGGTATTGGACAAGCTCGGGAGCAGTGTGTAACAAGATAATGGTACAGTATAAGACACAGAGGAAAATAAAATATCCTAATAGAAGATGTACAGCATATTTCAACCTGTGTTAACATGTGTGAACATATAAGCATATATAAGCATGCCGGGCCATTAAAAACAAAACCGTTTGGGAACATATGTGAGCATGTGTGAATATGAGTACGCATGCATATGCATGCTAGACTTGAAAAACAACACGTTAGGAGCACTGTAGGCATTAGAGGTAGACAAACTCGGGAGCGGAGTGTAACAAGATAATGGTACAGTAGAACACACTGAGGAAAAATACAATCTCCTAATAGAAGATACACAACATATTTGCATATGTGTTAACATGTGTGAAATTTGAGCATGTAGCATGTTGGGCCTGTGTGACCATGTGAGAACAAATGTGAGCATCTGAGCATGTGCGGACATGAGTAGCCATGCATTTGCATGGTGAACCTAAAAAACAACACATTAGGACCACGTTAGGAACACTGAAGGTATTAGAGGCATTAAACATCCTAATCAAGAATCCTAAGAACTCTTAGGGCAATCGTGCCATTGTATGATACCAAGGAGTACATTAAAGGATTAAGGGCCATATGTTTGAACACATTTTCCCATAGACACAGAATGGGAAAAACCCTTTGATACATCTGGCCCAAAGTTGGTTTGAACTTAGTGAATTTTAAATTGGTTATTGTCTTTCAACCAGGACCATTCACTGAGGCCTCCATGCAGGTCTCAGACGTGTTGTCAAGGAACACACACAAATAACTCCGTTCAAAGAACACATGGGTCTTCCCATGATAGATAATCTTAAATTTGGCTGGACCAATGAAGGAGTGTTGGATCCCTCTGTCAATTATTGGTGTTTTAAAAGCTAAGAATCCTTTCCTTTTGATAACTGATTCTCTGTCTTAATCCTGAGAGATGCTGATCCTTGAGCCTTGCCTGCTGAGAGACATAACTTTCTTCATGTGTGCTAGGCTGATTTCAGAATGTTGCTAGTACCAGGGTCAAAAAAGTAGTGCCCGTGGAGCTGTTATATTCTTGGGTTTATAAGAGGGGAGTCAATGGGTGCGTTCTATTTCGAGGTCCTTTTTGAATGAAAGGCCCAAAGTTGTCGGAAATCATGTTTCGAGGAAGGCCATTACGGAGGGCAATTTGTCTTCTACTCCTTCTGGCAGACCAAAAATCCTGAGATTCCTTCTCCTATTATGGTCTTCCAATTCAATTATTTCACGCTTGAAGGTCAATAGGATGTCGTTGTTCTTGAGAAGATATTTGGATTGTGCTGTCAATGGTCTTCTGACATGCTTGAGAGATTTTCAGCGTTTGCTACCCTCATGTTTAATTTCTTGAGGTCTTTTCTAATTGTAGCAATCTCTGTTTGTAGCATATCAGTATTGGTCTTGGCACTTTGGGCAATATCGTGAATGTCGTTGAGTTTTTTAAGGAGCACTTAAAGGGTATGGCTCTTGTGTTTCTCTTTGATGGAACATCAGGGTTCGGGAACTTCTTATTTTGGCTTTTTAGGACCAGTTTTAATTTCTTTGTCCTTGGGTGGCTTATGGTCCCTTTGGTCAGCCATAGGGGTTTTGGTGCGGTACAAAATTGGGCAAGTGGTACCAACCCAGTGTGTGGTAGGATGAGACTGATGATGTATCAGACTGAGTTACACCACTAGAGTGGGTGTGGCTGAGGTTGACTATTAGGTGATTCATTTAACAAGACATGGAGAAAGAAGAGGCTCGTAGTGAGTACTTATTGACTACTTATTGATTCTCCGAACTGATCTGGCCATGCAACCCTGGTCTGTGTAAACTTGTAGGGCTTTGCAGAAAAAGATTGTGTTTGGGGAGGTCTCACTAGGTATATTATTGGGCTGCAACAAAATATATGATGGACAGCACCACAGTACCACACTACAGCACAACAGAGGCATTAAAGATCTCCAAGGTACCCGTGAGACCTGCAGGGCCACAGTTCAACAGGTTTTAGTAGGCTGCAGCCGTTAGATTTATGAATTTGTGCCTTATGCCGTAAGCAGAATATATGATGGACAGCACAACAGCACCACAACAGATGCACTGAAGATCCCCAAGGTACCTGTGAGACCTGCAGGGCCACGGTTCTGTCGCCCAGTTGATGCTATAATGGTTCTATACGCATAGGTTCACATTGCAAAACTATTCTCAGTAAAATGTGTGAATTACATTCTGCCCACATAGGCTTTAGAAGACCGCAGGCATTAGATTTATGAAGTTGTGCCTTATGTTGTACAGCGAGGTCAGGGGTCGTAGTGATCAGGCAATCAAGCGCTCTAGGGATCAGGTCATGTATAGGTGAGATCAGGCACTAACTGCAGGTTTAGAATCCATGGATCTAGTGTTGATCTTTTAATGAGAGTCACAGCTATGGCAGTAAATCAGAGCAGAGCAGGAATCAGATCACGGATCAGGGGTCAGAGAGTCCCAGCAGCAGCAGTGAACACTCCACGAGGCCTAGATGCCACGAGGCCCGTACTCTGAATAAGCCCAAGGACGCCGGTCTAACTGGCAGGGAGTGCACCGTACTAATCAAAAGCAGCTGCTTGCTGTCTATATAAAGACTGCAAGCAACGCCTGCAAATGCCCTAAAAGTATGCAGGATGCAGTCAGGGGTGCTCACTGTTATTAGTAGCTGGATGGGTGGGGGCCACAATGAGTGCTGATTCTGGATGGGGGTCGAAGGCCACGAGGACAGCTCATCAGTGCACGCTGGAGGAGCCGGAGAAGCAGGTAGGCGAACACTCCCACGAGTTCAAGGAAAATGAGGCCTCACAGCATTTGCTGCTGCATGCAGTGAGAAGCGCCATTGATGCTGGTCTCTCGATAACCCCCGATTGCCCCAGAGGTGTAGTCCGGCCGATTGATGAGATCGCGCTCACAAGCTCAGTCTCCTGTGTAGTGAGTGAGTCAGCGTTACAGTGTCCAGCCCCTGCGTGGGCCAGATGTTTCGCACCCACGTGCCTGGACCAGGCGTGGCCCGGGCGTGTAGAAATAAACGGGGCTGGACGCACGTGGCCAGTGGCAGCCCAACAGAGCGACCGAGTCCCTGTGTATTTTATTGGCAAGCGCCCGGTATTAGTGAGGCCCAGAGCACCTTGCACACCCTCACCTTACTGGCGACGAGGAGCGGAGCCGGAACCATGCCCTCGCTGCATTACCGCAGGACCGGCGTCGAGCCCCGGCATCGCGCGAGCTGCCACAGTGCCTGAGAGGGGCGGGAGTGCGGCCGGCATTTCCTTTGGCCGACCTGCTCCTATACTTTGTGGGGGAGGAGCCCGCAAATGTGGTAGAGTATCTCCGCGGCCGCCCACAGCAGTGGTTAAGAGGGCGCTCCCCCCAGTGGCTGACAGCCTTTCCCCCAGCTACCGCGACAAACTTGCTTTTGGCCTGCAGAGGGAGCAAAGAACCTGGCACACTGGTGTTGCGGGATTCTGCTCATGCACAGAACTATGCACAGGAAACCAGGACCTCAGTGAATTGTGGTGTACCAAAAATTCACCTCAGTACCCAGAACCCCTATCCGATTAGCATCAGTGTCTCATTCGTTCTCCCTATCATCTCGAAGCTACCAATGATTAGACAACCCAGAAACAAGCGACTTAGAGTGCTATCAGGAATGGTGGAAATCAGAAACACCTTTTCGTTATTATTCTCATATCAGTCCACAACAAGAGTAATCAGAGACACGGAAAAGTTTAAAATGTTTATTTTTAACTATGTGCTCTAAGGTGCAGTACTTTGGCTAACATAAGCAGACAAATTATTAAAAATAAAACCATCAGCATTGTTACAATTCCATAGAAAATGAAGAGAGAAATCATATTAAAAATGATAGTGGAAAACAAGTCCTATAATACTTTGTGAACCACCCTCCCTTGGCTAGTAAACTAGTTCTATAAACTAATAGAAGGTCTCTTGGTTTGAATGGGGAACCCCATACCTCAAAGATCAGCTTAGGTGAATCACATCACAGGATCAGTTCTGCTCTCTGTGTCTGGAAAGGTTTTTCTCTAAGTGCCTGAATCATGCATGCAAATGCAATATTAAAGGCACCCGAGTTTCAGATATTTGCAGCTGTGTGCTTGTTGTGCCTGAAGCATGGGCCGATCAACCTGAATTCAACAGCATACATTGTTATTTGACCTTGACAGCTTCTGCACACAGTGTTCAGACTAAGGTCGCTGGGCACGTCTAGGGATGTGAACAACAGACCATTCTCATGTGAAGAAAAAGCAAGCAAGCAGTTTTACTTGTAATAACAGCTACCTATAGTGTCGTGTGCAAAAGCAGCAAAGTGGTAAGATGGCGTTTAACATCTAAAGCGCTTATGCTAACATAGCAATGTGTGCACATAAAACCCTGTCTCCACTACACCCTCCCTTGATCGGACCACGAAAAGAATAGGGAAGCAATGTAGGAATGCAGAGTTCAAGTTCGAGTGAGACAGAACCAAGTTCATCCATTGCTAATTCATATAATTGGTAATGAAAGTTCGAAAAATTTGTTGGGAAAAAGTAAAAAACTAAAACATCTCTCAGGGGCCCAAGGTGGTGTAAAAAAAGAAAAAATAACAAATCTGGATTAGGCTGTGCAGAAGATGGACAACTGCCAATTTAATCCATCAACGTGTAGGCACAATAAGTTGCAACTGCCTCCAAGAGGAAGTCATTGTAATGTTCAGTAAATGAGTCAGCCATCCAGTCAAGTAAAGTAAATGAACATACAAGTTCTTCGATAACCGGAGCCTCTAGCACCATCAGAGGACAACTTGTGTGTTCTTCAAGATAACTTTGCGCGGGGGGCGTGGCTTGGTGAGCCAAGATGGCAGACGCGCCTTAAGCCGGCTCCTGCCCGCCCGCATCATTTATCCGTCTTTAATATCCTTGCCCCTGGAGCTGAGGTGCCCTGCCAGTGGGCAGTGACGGGTGACTAGCAGCGGCGGCATCTGGAGCACTCCCGACAGCCTGGGCCCTCAGCGAGCCGCGGGGTGGCCGAGTGGCAGTTTCGGCCTGTAACGGCGCTGGGAGCCGCGGCCTCGCGTGAATGAAGAGGCGGGGCTGGACATGCCTGAAAGAGGCTGCGGCGGCGAGGCGCCCTGTGTAGGCGGCGACCGGACGGCGACGCTGTGGGGCTGGAGGTGGAGCGGCGGCTTGGGGACGACGACTTGGCCCAGATTGGAGGAGTCCGGCGGAGGCATCCTGGGGTGTCCCGGCACGGAGGGGCCCACGCGACAGCGAGGTGTGGTGAGTGTCCCGGCCCTGAGTTGGGGTGGCGCCCCGGTCCCGAGTGTGCTGTGCCTGGTTTACCCCCCCCCCCCCAGATGAGCCAGAGATTTTGGGGGTTCGGCGGTCGGTTTGGGTCGCGGGGGGTGAGGTGCCTGGTGGGGAGCGACGGAGGCTGCCGGGCGGCTGTCCGGCCCAGTTGGTGAGGGCTGCGGCCTGCTGGGCCCCGGAGATGACGGGACACAACTGATTTGGCCGGCTGGGTTGTGGTGAACATCACGTCTGCCCCGGGACAGTATTGGAGAGGCAGTGCCTGGCCCCTTGGCAGAGATCGGGCCTGGTCCGACGCAGGCTGGGTGCCAGTGGATCGGCTGGGCCCCGACCCCAGTGGTTCCCCCTTGACGACTGGGGCGGAGGACTGGTAACAGGGGCACTATCCTGGAGGTAGCTACGCAAGGGGGGGAGAAGATCTACCATCGGGCCCGCTGGATTTTGCACGGCCATGGCCTTGGAGTATCGGGCTGCGACAATGACCAGAGACAAACCTGGTGGAGGTGCGGCGAAGCAGGGGCCAATTGATAAATACACGGGCCCGGGCCTGGCGGGGACAGTCGCGGGGGGCCCCTCGGTGGTGGCGCCGGACAATGCAGCCCTCCTAGCAGCCATAACGCAATCCCAAGACATGCTGGATGCCAAGATTGGGGCAGTTGGTTCGGACGTGATGCTGCTGCTCCAGGATCTGCGAAACGCGGTGGCCCGCATTACAGAGACTGAAACCAGGGTGTTGAGTGTGGAGGATGAGGTTGTGATGCTGAGGAAGCAGGTTGCGGCCCTGGAGTCGACCCAGCGGGGCCTGGCGGGCAGGGTCGAGGATGCAGAAGGGCGGGCCCACAGGAATAACTTGCGCTTTGTGGGGTTTCCGGAGGGCTGCGAGGGGAACAACATGGAGCGCTTCCTCTCCCAGTGGCTGGAGGGCTGGCTCCCGTCTGAATCGCTGTCCCGCAGCTTCGTGGTGGAGCGGGCGCATCGGGCCCTGGTCCAGAGGCCGCCGTTGGGGGCCCGTCCTCGGCCAATCATCACCAAACTCCTGAACTATCACGGCAGGGATGTCATCCTCCGCCAGGCCAGGGAGAAGGAACCTCTGCAGTTCTAAAATTCCTGTATACTCATATTCCCGGACTATACACGTATGGTCCAGCAGCAGCGTCAGTCTTTCCTAGCGGCCAAGGCCAGGTTGCGAGAGCTTCATTTATCCTATGCTCTTCTTTATCCAGCGCGCCTGAGGGTCGTGTATGAGTCCCGAACACTGTTCTTTGAATCGCCGGAGGACGTATTTAAATGGACAGATGGGACAGTAAAGCTGCGTCCTCATACACCCCCCGGTAGAGAATCAGACTCATCCCAGACTGAGGCGGCGGGGAATACTTCTAAGAGACAGCGGCGTTCCAGATCCCGCCATCATAATAACTTGCCGTCGGCTGCTTCATTCTCCTTGGTGCATGGGGTTGCCTTGGCCCGGGGGACTGATGTGAAGGGCGACCACCACCGTAGCAAGTTGCGGGTGAGGTCCTTGGGATTTGGTTGTGGAGGGCACGTTGGGGATCCATTGGTTGGGAACTACTGAGGTTCACGGTTTGGGCCTGGGGAAGATTCTCACCGCGACAGGTACTTCAATGTTTGTGAGGTATGGGGTGGGGGTTGGGGGGGCTGTTGGGTAGTTGGGGTTTTAGATTAGGGGTTGACCGCACCTTAGTACAGAGCTGGGCTTGGGCGGGGGCGGACACCAGAGTCCCTGGGTGGCCATTATGTCCTGGTCATGTTTCCTATGGCGGCAGATTCCCGGGGGATTAGTGGGCGATTAGCCACAATCAAAGTGTTGAGCTGGAATGTTCGGGGTGCCCTAGATAAGATCAAGAGGGGGGCGATCCTGCAGTACGCGAAGAGGGCCTCGGCGGATGTGTTGCTCCTACAGGAGACACACCTGTTGGGGACGAAGGTGCTCTGCCTTCAATGCTACGGATACACACAAGTGTTTCATGCGGGGTTTGTTCAGGGTTCCAGGGGTGTGGGTATATTGGTACACAAGCGGGTCTCTTTTGCGCATTCTCAGACTTGGGCAGACACATATGGGAGGTACGTTTTTGTTCTGGGGCGGATTGGATCGGAGCGGGTGGTGTTCGGTAGTGTGTACGCCCCCACCCCCCGTCCTGGACATTTGCGGAACAGCTCATGGCGCACTGGGCGGACATCCCGGATCATAGGAGGGGACTGGAATGATGTGATGGATCTTTCTAGGGACTGACAGTCAGGGGGCCGGGGGAGAGGGCAGGGTGGACAGACGAAACTTAACGCGCTGGTGGGTGGCCTGGCGTGGGTGGATGCCTGGAGGCGGTGCCATGGTACTGCTCGTGCGTACACGTATTTGTCGGCGGTGCACGGCTCCTTCTCCCGACTAGACTACATTTTCCTATCGGGGGCCGCGGAGTCCCGGTTGGAAGTAGTGGAGATCCTACCGCGAGGGCTCTCGGACCACTACCCGGTGTCTGCGGTCTTATGGATGGGGGGTGTGGGGGGGGTTGTATCGCTGGCGGCTCTCGGTGTGGCACTTGCAACAAAATGACTATAGGGTGCATATGACTGCGGCCGTAGATCAATATCTGTCACGGAATGTGGGATCCGTGTCCGGGGCGGACATGTAGTGGGAGGCGCTGAAGCCGACACTCAGCGGAGCGGATATCTCCTTCTGTGCGGCGGCCCGCCGTGAGCGCCGAGCGGGGCTAGTTCGGGCGGAGGCTGAGGTTCTGGAGTTGGAGCGTAGGGGCCGGGGGGATGGGAGTGAGGCGCATTGTCGGCAGCTACTTTATGTGCAGCAGACATATGGCTCCCTGCTGCTCGACGAGGCACGTCAGGTGTGGCTAGCCACTAGGAGTCGAGTGTACCAGTGGGGGGACAAGTCGGTGCAATGCAATGCTGCACAGGCTGTGTCAGGGGATGTATCATGCTAAGGACCTCCTTCCTGGGATAGTGGACCCCGGGGGCACGCCCATAGTGGACCCGGGGGCGCTAGCCAATAGCTTTGCTACATACTATGCTGGTCTATATAGTCCCTGCGAAAGCCTCACGGAATCGGCCGTGGAGCGATTCCTGAGTGATCACCCTGTCACGGCGTTATCAGAGACGGCAAGGACGGCATTGGATCTTCCGCTAACAGTGGAAGAATTGGGGAGGCGCTGGGTGGCCTGAACCCGGGCAAGGCCCCGGGCCCGAATGGGTTCCCGAGTGAGTTTTTTAAGAAGTATTTCCTACAACTAGGTCCGCATTATACGGCGGTGGTGGAGGAGGCCCGAGAGTGTGGATTGTTACCCCGGCACTGGAGGCATGCTGCGATTGTAGTGTTCCACAAGCCGGGCAGGCCCCCGGAGGAGCACGCCTCGTATCGTCCACTCTCCCTCCTCAATGTGGAGGCCAAAATTCTGGCGAAAGCCTTGGCCAATAGTCTCCTGCCATACATTGCCTCGTTGGTCCCTCCGGACGAGGCGGGGTTCATGCCCTCCGTGCCACGCGACATAATATCCGGCGGGCCCATGTGGCGATCGCTGAAGTGCAGCGGTTGGGGGTCCCGGCAGCCCTGTTGTTGGCGGATATGGATAGGGTGTTTGATTCCCTTAGCTGGCGCTATATGTTCCTGCTTCTGCAGCGCTTGCACTTCGGGCCGCGGTTCCTGTCCTATGTGCGGCTTCTTTATACAGAGATTACGGCTTCGGTCAGGGTGGCGGGGGCGTCCTCATTGCCGTTCCCCGTACAGCGTGGAACACGCCAGGGGTGCCCCCTGTCCCCGTATCTGTTTGCCCTGGCCATGGAACCATTGGCGGTGTGGGTGCGAATGGACGTGCAGATCTCCGGATTTGAGTGGGAAACTGGCCTGGCCGATCGTATAGCCCTCTATGCGGACGATGTCCTCTATTTCCTGACGGACCTCGACCGCACGGGGCCCCGGCTGCTCCGTATCATGCAAATATTTGGTGTGACGTCGGGTCTCTTCATGAATCCCCGGAAGTCCACCTTGTGGGTATTGGGGGTTCGACACAGCTGCAGGGGTGAGCGTCCTTGGTGTGGATGGCGGAGGGGGGGCTTCAGTACTTAGGGGTGTTCTTATCACCTACTCCGGCGGTTTCTTGGGGGCGAAACGTGGTGCCCGTGTGGGAGCGTGTTTGCCGCTCACTATCTTTGGCCGGTCTGCGATTTTCAAGATGGTGGCTCTTCCTCGCCTTCTGTACCAGCTGCAGAATCATCCGTATGTGATTCCGCCGGACTGGTTCCGTCGGGTGAACTCGACCCTGGGTCAGTTCCTGTGGGAGGGTTGGGTGGCGCGAGTGGCCCTACGGACGTGCTTCCTCTCAACATATGCCAGGGGTCTGGCAATGTCGGATCTGCTCTCATATTATCATGCCTCCCACCTGCTGGTTCTGAACGAGTGGTGGTATGGGGAAGGGGGGGACCCGGCGTACACTGTGGAGCGGCGGCTCATGGCCCCACACACACTTCGTACCCTGCTTTACTCCATCGTGCATCGGGCGCGTTTGCCACCGGTGACGCAGGTAGTCTTTCAAATTTGGCGCCAGGCGCTGACGCGCATTGGGTGATGGGGCGTGCTCACGCGGGAGACCCCTCTGTGGCACAATGGGCGACTACCACAGATGGTGGCCCTGTCAGGGTTTGAGGGGTGGTATCGGATAGGCATCTCCACCATAGGCGATGTGGTGCGTTCTGAAGTCCTTCCAGGATCTTCAACAAGAATTCAGCATGCCACGGACGCAGTTCTATGGGTACTTACAGTTTAGTCACGCACTCTCCCCCAGCCTGGCGGGCTTAGACTCCATAGCTGACTTTAGCCCAGTGGAGGCGAAGCTCTTTATGGGTGACCTCCAAGAGAAGAAAATCTCCAAGATATATCGAACGCTCGTTATCCACAGCGCCCCTTCGCTCCTGCAGCTCAAGGGGAAATGGGAGGACGATGTTGGGCCCCTCGACGAGACGGACTGGACGGATGCACTGGCCTCGCCTCGGGGGGCGGCCAGAGCTATCCGACTACGACTTATACAATTTAAATACTGTGGCGGGCGGGCCTGATTATCTCTCCGGAGTGTCTCCGCTGTGGACGGGAGGAGGGCTCCTTCTTCCACACAGTGTGGCTCTGTGGGTCGTTGTCCCGGTTTTGGAGAGGGGTGTTGGCTTGTTTATCCGAGGTGCTGGGTTGGGATCTTCCCGCAAACCCCAAGCTGACACTCCTGCACGTTATTGAGGATATTGGTGGCAACATATACAAGAGACATTTATTGCTGCTGGGCCTTACACTGGCCAAGAGGGATATCGCCCGGGCATGGAAGGCTCCGGTGGCTCCCTCGCTGAATGTGTGGAAGAGGGGTTTGGACTTTAGTATGGGCCTGTAGCTCCCCATATTTGCAGCTAGGGGGTGCCCCCGTAAACATTACAAGATATGGAAGCGTTGGGCAGACTATAGGGGTCTCCCTCTGGAGCCGGTTCCGGAGGAGCGGGAGGAGGTGTCCATCTAGTTCCCCCGGGAAGGGAGGGCGCGCGCAGGGACTGGGGTTGGATCTGTCCGGCTTATGCTCATTCAAGCTGTCGTTTGTTGGATACAGTACGGTGCGGTCGGGGGAAGGGCATCCGGGAGGTGGGGGGGGAGAGTTGGGGTGTTTGTTTTCATCTGAAATGCATTCCAAGTATCCTATTACGATAAAAATGTCAATGTCATGATTGGTGCGATGCTTGGGCCGGTACCTCTGGGACTTCAGGAGCTGGCAATGTATGTGTTTATTGACGAATAAAAACAATTATTAAAAAAAAAAAGATAACTTTGCGCCAGGAAGTCATATGCTGCCGCATATATATCCCAATTCCCCAGGACTCCGTGCGCCGCTCCACAGGCCATAATACCGATACCAGAACAGTCCAACTCATGAGCCACTAAGGGACTCATTAGTCGATCATAATCCAGGGCAGAAGACAGGCACAAATCCAGAGCCCATTCGAATGGACAATCTAGGCAATGGAAAACATGTTGCACGCAAGTAAAATATGAGAACTGGAAGGACAATCCATAGGCTACGCTCAAAGTGGCCAGTGGTAATGCTCCATAGTATTCAAGCATTCGGTTGCGCAGTTGAAACAGCCTGGGCAGGCTGTCGCATGGCACAGATCGTACATCCATTGTGGAGCAAGCAAACCAACAGCAGCACACCAGCAGTCAAGGCGAGAATTAACGGAAGCCCGCCGAAGAAGCTGGAAAAAATGCCGGTATCACACCAAATATTGTTTGGAAGGAGGTCACAAGGCCAGAGCCCACAACTTTGAAAAAATGCACCAAGCCAGTTGTTGACGAGGCATTGAATATAGTGTGAATCAGAGCACCAAAATGAAGTGGGAGATCAGTATTTAAAAGCGCATGCACCTCGATGCGAGTGTTTGCTACGTGAAGGACAAATGTTTCCCGGGAGGAAGTCAGGGCGACTTCTTTTTGAGACAATAGAGCCCTTATTCTGCTCATCTTGTTGAACTCTGCTTTCAAGGTTGGTATGGAAGGCCAGATGGATACATCCAGTCTCCCATGCGGCGGTGGGAAAAGGACATTCTTACAACAGACTACTCGTTGTGAGACAGTTACTATGTACAGAATCCCTACTAGCATCCCGCAGCACGCCTCATTATTTAAAAGCAAGTAACTACCGTTAGCTAATAACGTGAAAGTAGGTGTAATCACTGGCACAGAATTTCCCTTCAGAATGCAAGCTAAATTCGGTGCGTGAACGTTGGATGCGCCATGCAATTGGATGTTCCTACAGACTTCTGAGTGTTCAGGTGTGGAAGTGCATTCCTCTCCTTTTAAAAAACCTCTTTACCCTCTTTCACTGCGACAGCGCTCTCTCTTTTAGAATTGCCATCTGCACATCTGTCAAAAAGTTTTCGACAGTTGAAAAGCACATTTCAGCCAAAGTGTACAGATGTGACTTGTAAGCAATAGGGACTGTGTCTCCCTCATTAAACGTCAAGTACATGAAACCCACTGCGCCAGGCACAATTCTTATTACCAGGTTTGTGTGGTTATTACGCATCAGTAAGTATTTAGAAGCAAGAAGATCAGCCTGCAAAGATTGCAGGATAGCTGAATATTCTGGCAGCCGGCTCGATTTTGGAAAAAGAAGGTTGTACCAAGGCATATAGCGGCTTGATACGCTGGGCATAATCGGGAATGTAAGTACGCCCGAAATTTAAAAAAAACAGCAAAGATTGTAGTTTTTTCAGAGTTGTTGAAGCGCGCAAACATGCGCATTTCTCCAGGAAGTGAGGTGCTAAATCTCGACCTTAGTTGTTGAGCTCATAGCCCAAAGACAACACTGTAAACTTCGCAATGTGTGATTTTGCAAAGTTAAATTTGTAACCGAAGTCCGCAAACATAACAATGATGCGGTCAACGCGACACATAATTCGTCGTCTGTGAGATAGATATCATCAACATACGAGTACGCATCAGTGTCAATGCTCTCCAACAGAGAGACTACACGTGCGGCAAAGACTCCAGGACTGTTTTTATAGCCCATGGCTAATCTTTTAAACTGTTTCTGTTTGCCGCCGGAAGTAAAGGCTGTCCATTGACTACTAATAGAGGACAGGTTATGGCTATAAAAGCCATTGGAGATGTCAAGTGTGGTCTTAAACCTTTTTCTCACGAGACTTTCAACTAGGGCAGAACTGTGGGTATTTTGTACCACGCAAGTCCGACAGTGAGAGTTCAAATGCCGATAATCCATAACTAGGCGGTACGACCCATCAGGTTTGGGTACAGTGAAAAGAGGATTATTTATGGGTGACACACATGTTTCAATTACACCTTGATATTCCAATTGTTCAAGGATTTCTGCGACGTGAGATCTAGCTTCGCGGTGCATGGGATATTGGGGTTGTGGCTGTGGCATAGACCGTAATGGAATCTCATGGCTTGGTGATAATTTATCCCATCCAACCCGAGTACGGTACAATGCCGAAGCAAGCACCTGTGCCCACACTTCTGCAAAGTTCTGAGCTTGCTCCTTCGGCACTGTGTGCGCGAAAGATGGGAGGATTACCTCCTCCCCTCTGGGAGCTGCCAAAACAAAAGCTGTGGCCAGTCTGCCTCGGCTTACAAAATGTCTTATGTAGAGGTTAGATTTTCCCACAAAATCCCTTTTATGGTACGTTGTATGTCACCTTCAATTAAAAGGACTATATCATATAGTCTGTCAGGGGGAGACACTCTAGTGTCAGCAGTTTCTACAGTAATAAATGTGTCAGTTGCTGTCGCCTTCAGATATGGATGCAGTGCTTGCCGCACTATTGTAACCTCTGCTGCGCTGTCTAGCAGTGTTAGTGCCCATGTCAGGTTCCGAAGCTGCGTTCTCACTATCTGTGGCATACCTCGCTGTTAGTGCAGCAACTTTCTTTTTCTGAAACGGAGGTCGTTGACGTGCAAATTCGTCCTGCTTGCCTTTACCGTCAGCCGGGCGGGGCTGCTCACGTCCTTGTGGGGCACCCCGACCTTTGCCACGTTCTCCTCCACCGGATTGTGAGACCGATGTTTCCTGTGAAGAATGAGGAGAACGTTGTTCAGGAACCTGAAATCTATCATGTGACCTAATTCTAGTGCGATCGCGCAATTCATAAGTGCGTTCAGTAGTCACTTGAACTGGTGATGCGGGACGAGACGCCTGTTTCTGTTGCTGCTACCCCTGTTTCTTAGTTTTCCAATTTTTTATAGGAAAAGCTGGATGGTCGTCTTTAGTAGACTTAACCGTCTGAGTTTGCGGTTGCGCTGTTGTTTTAGCAAAAGGCTTAACACCCACACTATTGCGGCCAATGGTCTTATAAGCCTCCGTAATAATTTTTCGGTAACTTCCAGGGTTTATCGACGCCGTCGACGAGGAGCAGGGCATTCGACACTTGAAAGTTAACTGCATATCCCTTGACATTAGCAAGGATGAGATCAGCAGCTACATTGAACACGCCGACAAGCCTCATTCCTAACTCGACTGCCGCCTCCGGACCGTGCTCATCCTGAAGACGCTTGATCACGGAGGGCAGTACAGTTATAGACGGTGTGCCGAAGCACTTCACGTAGACTGCTGCAAACACTGTACCCCAGTTCTCACAATCTGTCACCTCTGGGACTAAGTCTTTCTGCAAACTAATGGTAAGGATCCTGTGTTTTTCCACAGGAGTAGAGTTTGGAAATACTGCTTCCAGCTGGTCAAATTTCTCATCAAGTCAATAAGGCATATCGTCCTTACTCTGGGGGCGCTTGTCCATGACCGAATTAACCATGACGGGACTAATAGTAATCCCCGCCGGGCCAGCTGGTTGCGCCGCAACCCCAGGTGCCCCCACCTGGACATTGGGAGAGACGTATTGCACTAAAGCCCTATGCACCACAATCAAGGCGGTGTGGAGTTGATGTAAGTCATCCAGCGGGGCTACCAAATATCGTGGATGTGGTGTATACCCGGCCAAGTGGACCCTGGAATAGACAAGGGACTCAAACAAACCGGTGTGGGAGAGGGCACCATTGAACCAAATACGATGCTGCCAAGCAGAAATGGGAATTTTCTGTGTCCTATACGGCGTGTAATTTGCTGGGACCGCCATAGGAGTGTATGTGTGAAACGTCTTATCATCCGCATTCACCTCCGGAAAAGTAACCCAAGAGTAAAACAGCTCATTGGGAAACGATGCATCGGCACTCACTACAAAGATAATAGACATCCCATTGTCTGGCACCCCGAACTGCGTCAAGTGACGCTTGAGAGGTGCGCGACTATGCGCTGCAATAGCGACTTCAGCCATAAGGACGCAGAGAAGAAAAACAATCTGTATTAACCCGTAGCACAAAATGGGTAGAATTAAAAATGAAACCTTTTTAATATTCAAGCTTGAGAGAACCTATATATTAACTATTTAGGTAGGTCTAAACCGTCACTCCCGTCAACCGGAAACAAAAGTGAGGGTGTCGTGGACAAATATAAGCACTACTAAGGTGTCTCAATCAAAAGACCAAAACGTTAGATGTGCCATGTTGCAGGGAATCTGCTCATGCACAGAACTATGCACTGGAAACCAGGACCTCAGTGAATTGTGGTGTACCAAAAACTCACCTCAGTACCCAGAACCCCAATCCGACTAGCATCAGTGTGTCATTCGTTCTCCGTATCATATCGAAGCTACCAATGATTAGACAACCCAGAACAAGCGACTTAGAGTACTCTCAGGAATGGTGGGAATCAGAAACACCTTTACGTTATTATTCTCATATCAGTCCACAACAAGAGTTATCAGAGACACGGAAAAGTTAAAAATGTTTATTTTTAACTACGTGCTCTAAGGTGCAGTACTTTGGCTAACATAAGCAGACAAATGATTAAAAATAAAACCATCAGCAGTGTTACAATTCCATAGAAAATGAAGGGAGAAATCCTATTAAAAATGATAGTGGAAAACAAGTCCTATAATACTTTGTGAACCACCCTCCATTGGCTAGTAAACTAGTTTTTATAAACTAATAGAAGGTCTGAATGGGGAACCCCATATCTCAAAGATCAGCTTAGGTGAATCACATCACAGGATCAGCTCTGCTCTCTGTGTCTGGAAAGGTTTTTCTCTAAGTGCCTGAATCATGCATGCAAATGCAATATTAAAGGCACCCAAGTTTCATATATTTGCAGCTGTGTGTTTGTTGTGTCTAGAACGTGGGACGATCAACCTGAATTCAACAGCATACATTGTTATTTGACCTTGACGGCTTCTGCACACAGTCTTCAGACTAAGGTCGCGGGGCACGTCTAGGGATGTGAACAACAGACCGTTCTCATGTGAAGAGAAAGCAAGCAAGCAGTTTTACTTGTAATAACAGTTACCTATAGAGTTGTGTGCAAAAGCAGCAAAGTGGCAAGATGGCATTTAACATCTAAAGCGCTTAGCAATGTGCGCACATAAAACCCTGTCTCTATTACACTGGCAGCTGACCTGTGCAAGACCAGCAAGGGACACCACTCACTGGGCAGCTAGGCAGGAGCCCACCACTCCCACAAAGAAAGGGAAAAAAAACACATAATGGAAAGACAGGAAGGAAAAGGGCACACACCAGCAACACCACAAGAAGCCCCTGATCCATACTGGGGCCCAGCCCCCTTCGTGGCAATCCTGACACCGAGTAGTGCACCAGGGAATGGAATTGGAGACCCCAACGCGGATCAACCGCCTGCACGTGTAATCACGCAGCACGCATCAACGTGTGTCCTTCCACCATTCAGTGAATCCGCCGACCCCACCACAGCATCCCCACGATGGAAGATGTGGATTGGGCGGTTAGAGAACTATTTTGTAGCGACAAGGGAAACAGACGGAGCCGTGAAACGTTTGTTACTGCTCCACTACGCAGGAGAAGAGGTGTATCTCCTGTTCAAACACCTCCCAAACACAGGGATACCTACTGACTACGACGCCACCGTAGCAGTACTCAATGCACATTTTGACCCACAGTTGAACCTCGATTTCGAGAGGTTCAAGCTGCGTCAGGCCCGGCAAAGAGATGGAGAATCAATTTATGCATTCTACGCACAACTGAGGGAGTTGGCAAGCACCTACATCACAGATGACTGCGCCACTGAAGAGATTCGCGCCCAAATAATCCAGGGCATCCGCAGCAAGACACTGTGCGGTCTGATAGTGAGGCAACCGAATGTACCCCTCAATGACATACTAGTCATGGCAAGAACACACAATCTCTCGGCAGCCAGAGCCAACTAAATGGATCTAGCACTAACACAGCCCTCGGAGAAAACCACAACCATCAAGATGGAGAAGGTTGACGCTGTGAGGACAGGAGACAGAAGGAACAAACCACCAGGGCGTCCAGCCTCAACCCCAAGAGGCCAATGTGGGTACTGTGGACGCGAAGAACATCCTGTCCATGCATGTCCCGCCCAAGGCCGGACATGCTGTCATTGCGGGATTCCAAACCATTTTTCGTCAGTATGCCGGAAAACGAAACCAACGCAAAGACAACAGAGGGGGCAAACAGATGAGAAAATTGGTGCCTCGCTAGCGACGTCGAACTGCGCCAAACAGAGCAAACAGGCAACATACTGAGTAGAAGACACGGCAACTGAAGACGATGAGGTTGAGACCTACTTAGTCTCCTTCACCAAAGAACTGAAGAAACGTAGAAGATCGCAGCCCATGTGCACCTTGAAGATAGCTGGATCCAAGGTGAAAGCGGTCATTGACACCGGGGCATCCGTGAACGTCATGGGGATCCAACAGTATAACAGGCTACGGCCCATGCCCGAGCTGACACCATCCAAGATGAAGATCTTTGCATATGGGAGCAATACACCACTACCACTGCGTGGGAAGATGACCGTGCCAGTCTGGTCGGAAGACAATGAACTCACTACAGTTGTCCATGTCATCGACCAAGAGGCAGATACTCTGCTCAGCAGCCACGCCACCGAAGACCTAGGGCTGGTGATGTTCGCAAGAAGCGTACGAGCGAACGGAGCTACTGAGCCAATTCGCAGACCTGTTCAAAGGCCTGGGGTGCATCAAGGGACCCCTGGTGATGCTCCATATCGACCAGTCGATTGTCCCAACAGCCCTACGCCACAGGCGGAGCCCCTTCCATCTCAGGCTGCTTGTCGTACAGGAGCTACTAAAACTTGAAGAACAAGGGGTAATCGAGAAAGTGACCGGACCGACTCCGTGGGTGTCGCCCATAGTCATAGCCAAAAAAAACAAGACAGCCTGGGAAGATCTGGTTGTGTATCGACATGCGCCTTCCTAACAAGGCAATCAGACAGGAACGCCATATCACACCAACGATGGACAACATAGTCGCTGACGTCAATGGATCACTGTGGTTTTCAAAATTGGACCTGAATGCAGGGCACCACCAGCTGGTCCTAGACAAGGAGAGCAGGTACATCACTACATTCAGCACCCACCTGGGGCTGCGGCAATACAAGCGCCTCAACTGCAGAATATCCTCGGCAGCCGAGGTATTCCAGGACACAGTACGTGGAATCCTGACCGGTCTACCAGGGGTGTTGAACGTAAGTGATGACATCCACATCCACTCCGCCACCGCAGACAAACAGTACCAGCACCTGAGGGCCATGTTGAAATGGCTCCAAGAATACGGCCCGCACAGAGAAAAATGCCTTTTTTTCCAGAAAGAAATAGAGTTCTTCGGTTACGTTTTCAACCAAGAGGGGATACAGGCTGACTCCCAGGCCATAAAAGACACGGAACCCCCATTGATAGTTTTGGAGGTCCGAAGTTTTCTTGGGATGGCCACGTACTGTGGCCGATTCATCCCAGAATTAACTACCATTG
This sequence comes from Triturus cristatus, assembly GCF_964204655.1. Taxonomy (NCBI): domain Eukaryota; kingdom Metazoa; phylum Chordata; class Amphibia; order Caudata; family Salamandridae; genus Triturus; species Triturus cristatus. Next base: position 266,763,491 of record NC_140590.1, read on the forward strand.
CAGGATCCCTCCGAAACCTCACGTGATCCGACACCGCGTGGAAGTGGGGAGACCAAGAAGAGACAGAGTTTCAGAGGGTCAAAAGCGCCCTTCTCGACCACACTACGTTGGTGTACTTCAACCCAGCCAAGCGGACAGAACTCATCGAACAAGTTACTTACCTTCGGTAACAATATATCTGTAAGAAGCATTAGTTAGTTGTAGATTCCTTACCTTAGAATTACCCCCAGGCGTCAGACTGGATCCGTAAAGTTTTTTCCTCAGCAGTACCTCTGCACGTCGGAAGTTGGCATCGGTCGGCTCCGTGTCCGTCATTGGCATCGTGGTCGCCGGGATGACGTCGCGGTAGCTACTTATCTGCCGCCCTCGCCCGCGGACGTCAGTTCTGTACACGACTTTCCGCACCAGAAACTCAGAGCCATGCAAGACACTGACCACTGGTGCACAAAACTAGGGCCCTGAAAGGATATCCTTAACCCTAGAAATTAGTTCGCAGAATGGGGAGGATGGGTGGGGCGGTAAGGAATCTATAACTAACTAATGTTTCTTACAGATATATCGGTACCGAAGGTAAGTAACTTGCTCATCTGAAAGAAACACGTTAGTTATAGATTCCCTACCTTAGAATAGATACCCCAGCAATATCAACCCCGGTGGTGGGTCTGTGAACCAAGATCACACCAGAAAGTCCTGGAGAACAGAACAGCCACAGAAGCCGTCTCTCCGGACTTAGCTGTCCAGACAGTAGTGTTTTGTAAACATGCGCAGTGATGCCCATGTAGCTGTCTGACAGATGTCATGTAGAGGAACTCCTTGTCCCAAGGCAGTAGTGGCTGCCGTCGCCCTGATGGAATGGGCGCATAGTCCCACTGGAGGCTCCTTTTTAGCCAGAGAATAGCATGCTTTAATACACAAAACGTCCCAACAAGAAATGGTTCGCTTGTGTACGGCCCAACCTTTCTTGGCGCCCACGTAGCCAACAAAGAGTTGGTCATCCACCCGGAACTGTTTTTTGCGGTCCAGATAGAAAGAAAGCGCACGTTTTGGGTCCAGACAGTGGAGCCTCTCTTCTTCTTTCGAATGATGCGAAGGTGGAAAGAAGGTGGGCAAAGTGATGGTCTGCCCGATGTGAAAGGCAGTGACAACCATAGGAAAGAAGGATGGACGAGTCCTGAGACCCACCTTGTCCGGATGGACAGACAGGAAAGGAGGCTTGGATGAAAGAGCCTGGAGCTCACTCACTCTTCTGGCAGATGAGATGGCTACCAGGAATTTACCTGCACTACTCTTCCCCGGACAGAGGGAAGGAATGCCTTGAGTGCAAGATGAATCGCCAAAAGCTCCAGAAGGTTGATGTGGAGCTCGGACTCCGACAGGAACCAGAGGCCTCCGATCTCCGCCTCTCTTCCTAGACTGGAACCCCTGATCTGCGCAGATGAGCTGCGACCACCGCCAACACTTTCGTGAACACCCAAGGGGCGCTGGTAAGGCCAAAGGGGAGCACGGTAAACTGAAAATGCTTGTGGCCTACCGTGAACCGCAGGTAACGCTGGTGGGCCGGCAGGACGGGAAATTGAAAATAAGCATCCTGCAAGTCCAACGCTACCATCCAGTCTCCAGGGTCGAGGGCGGACAAGACCTGAGCGAGCGTCAACATCTTGAAATTCTCCTTCTGGAGGAAGCAGTTGACGTTCCTCAGATCCAAGATAGGACACAGGCCCTTGTCCTTCTTGGGTACCAGAAAGTAGTGGGAATAACAACCACAACCTTCTTCTGAGGCAGGAACGCGCTTGATGGCTCCCTTGGCCAAGAGAGCCAAAACTTCCTGTTTGAGAAGTGCCAGGTGATGCTCCGACATACAGTGTTATTGAGGTGGCATGGCTGGAGGGGTAGCCTCGAAGGGGAGGAAGTAGCCCCTTTGGACTAGCTGCAAAACCCACCTGTCAGACGTGATGGTGCACCAGTGGGGAAGGTGATGGCGGATCCTGCCACCCAGTGGTGTTTGATGGGCCTGAAATGTTGGACTAGGAAGGTTTGGAGGCTGCAGCAGAGGGAGCGTTGGTGGACTGGCCCGCCCGCTGGCCCCCTGAACCACTGCGGTGTTTCCCACATCCCCTGTCGCGCAAAGATTGGGAAGCTTGCTGCGGCCTGTGGCTCTGGGCGGGATGTAGCGGGGCACCCCTTCCATAGCCACAAAAGGGGTGAAAAGCAGACTGCGCTGTGCGAGTGGAGAGGCCCAAGGACTTGGCCGTAGCCCGTGAGTCCTTGAAACGCTCTAGAGCATTGTCCGCTTTGTCGCCGAAAAGGCGAAGGCCATCAAAGGGCATGTCCATGAGAGTGTTCTGGACATCCCCAGCAAAAGCCAGTCGACCTCATCCAGGCGTAGCGTCGAAGGGCTACCAACGTGGAAATCGTCCTACCTAGAGAGTCCGCGGTATCCAGCCCATAACGGATGGTAAACTTCGCCGCATCCCTCCCGGCGGCAACAGCCTGGGAGAGCACTGTCCGGGCCTCCTACGGACACTGAGGCAGCACCTCAGCAACCATATCCCACACAGAGTGGGAATAACGGCCCAAAAGACATGCAGTGTTTACCAACCGCAGTCCCAAGCTGGCGGAAGGAAACATTTTCTTCCCAAGATGGAGAGGAAAGTGGGGTTGCCCGGAGCCGGGTGGTGGCGTCGGGCAATCATCCTGTCCACGGGTGCCCGTGTTTGACCTGGACCAGGTGCTCAAAAGGATGTCCGTAAGGGCCTCATTAAACGGCAGCAGGGGCTCTGAAGACCTCGCTGCCAGCTGAAGCACCTCTGTCGGAAGGTTAGTACTGACCTCCACTGTAGGGAGCTCGTTGTTGAGGGCCTTGGCTGCCCTACGCAACACCACTGCATATGACACTCCCTCCTCCGTAGCCACGGTAGGAGGAGACAACATGCCATGGTCAGGGGAGGTGTCCAGACCACTGGCATCCCCCAGTTCCTCTCTCCAGTCCTGCTCAGATTAGAGCAGATCTGTCAAAGGGTCACATGACCCTCCCAGTCCTCCTACGGGTGCCAAACAGGTCAAAAAGGGACCCCAGGAGTGAACAGGGGCACAAAAACACCTCTCGACGTCGGGCGACGTCGGTCCGGCTCCGGGTCCACATAAAGATAGAGGCCAGGGTCGATGCCAGCTGGGGGCACGACCACGTTGGTAGCGGAATCGTTGCCAGAGGAGGCGGCGCCGGCGGAGGTGTAACGAGGTCAACCGGCGCAGATCCGGATCCAGGCCTGGATCCAAGGGGGGTCAGCGGCACCTTGGCCGGAGCCACTGGCAGAGAAGGCTTAGGCCCCCCAACCGAGTCCACGGGGCCCGAAGGCACGCCGGGGGAGTTGGGCTGCCCAAAGATGGCATGCATCGCCTCGTAAAATGCAGGACGCTGGGCAGGAGTAGCTCACGGTCCTGGAAAGGTAGGAAACCATGGACTCGACTCTTCGGCTCTGCGCACGAAGCCGTGGGAGTGGCACCGCCCACATCCGTCGTCACGTCAGCCGACCAACGGGGTGAAGTCGAAGAGCGACGATGCTTCTTCCACTTCTTCTTGTACTTCGACTTACCCGACCCCGTGTGCTAAGACTTCGATGACTTGGATGAATGATGATGGTTCCACGACCCGTCCCTCGACCTCCTTTACGAACGGGACCTCGAACGGCGCGGAGCCGACTGCCGGCACTCAAGCAGCTTTTGGGACCACTGCCGCAAAGCCTTCGGAGCCATGGACCGGCAGTCGGAGCATGACTTGGGGTCGTGTTCGCACTCCGGGCAAAAGAGGCACATGCCGTGCGGATCCGTAACTGACATCAGTCGGGTACAGGAACCGCATGCCTAGAATCCGGGCATCCCTCGGGCACCATGAGTCGTAGACTCAAAAAAGACTTCGACAAAAGTCGCTCAAAAAGTTCAGTCAAAAAAATGACTGGAGGTACTGCTCTCTCCGGATCTGCGCTAGCTGGCGCAGAAAAAGAAAGAACTGACGTCAGCGCGCGAGGGCGGCGTCTAAGTAGCTACCGCAACGTCATCCCGGCGACCACTGCCAACGACGGACACGGAGCCAAACTACGCCACCTTCCGACGCGCAGAGGTACTGCTGACGAAAAAACTTTCCGGATCCAGTCTGATGCCTGTGGGTAATTCTAAGGTAAGGAATCTAAAACTAACGTATTTCTTTCAGATGTTGATGCCCGGCGGGCCTCGGAGTGGTGCTCACCCAAGAGCAAGAGCCAGGAAGATGGTCTGCCTTGGCCTACGCCAGCAAGTCTCTCTCGCCCACTGAAACACTCTATGCACAAATTGAGCGGGAGACCCTAGCTATCTGGTGGGCCTGCCGGCATTTCCACTTGTACGTCTGCGGGCAGCCATTCAAGGTCATCACAGACCACCAGTCATTGGTGCCCCTGTTCAAAGGATCGGCGCCTCACCCACCTCCAAGAATCAAACCGTGGGCCATGGGATTACAACAATACAAGATGGAAGTGATATACCGGCTGTGCCCCAAGAACCCAGACGATTTCCTCTCCCGACACCCAACACCAAGGGAGAGCCAGGATGAAGAGTGGAAGATCGAAGCACTGGAAGCCCATCTTAACATGATCTCGACAATCACATGCCCCAAGGCGCTAACCCTGGAAGACATCACAGCAGCCTTCGAGTGGGACCCAGTCATCACCAGAGTGTGTAGCGCAGTTCAAGGGGGCAACTGGAATCATTTCCTACAGACGGCCAATGATTAGTCGGGGGCCGACAGGGAATACCTCATCAAAATGCGGAGAATCAGACACAAGCTGAGCATGACCCAAGAAGGCATCCTGCGAGGATCTCGCATAGTTATCCCGGCTGCTCTACAACACCAGGCGACCCAGTTGGCCCACGGAGGCCATCAGGGGATTCAAAATATGAAAGCCAGGATGCAGGAAAAACTTTAGTTCCCAGGGCTTGAGGGCCGAATGGAAGAGATGGTTAGGAAGTGCCCGGCGTGCCAATTAACCAGTGCACCGAAGAGACCCGCTCCCATCCAGACAGAGGAACATGGGAAGATCCCGTGGGAGAAAGTGAGCATCAACTTCGGGAGCTTCCCAGATGGCCCTGCGACCCTAGTTATGATAGACAGCTACTCGAAGTATCCAGTGGTGGAAGTCATCGGCTCAACTGCCTTAGGCGGGATTGCCCCTACCCTGGAGAAGATATTGGCAATGTTCGGATGCCCATGGGGGATCAAGAGTGACAATGGACCTCTATTCCAAGGGGGAGAGTTCTGTGAGTTCATGCAACACCATGGGATACAACATCACCACATCACCCCTAAATGGCTACAGGTCAACGGAGAAGTTGAGAGGTTTATGAGGACTCTTAACAAGACCCTCCGCATTGCAGTGGCTGAGAATGCAGACCTGGACTGCATCTGCAGTTATTCCTCCAGGAGTACAGAAGCATGCCACATACTACCACGTGTCAGGCCCCGTGGGCGCTCATGCCGTGACACCATTCCTACCTGCCGGGGATGGACCGCTCTTCCCTACAATGAGGACAAAGCCATCTGCAGGAAAGAACACCAGAATCAAAGGGACAGCGACTGGAGAAGGGCCAGGCCCCGTGGTCTGGCACCTGGAGACTAGGTAGTCATGCGAGACTGAAGGCCAGGAGGAAAATTCTGGACCCCGTATGAGCAGGGCTACTGGACCGTGACCAGCACTAAAGGGAAGATGGTCACCATAGAGATAGGAGAAGACAAGGTAACCAGAAATTATTTGTGGTTCAAGAAAGTGGACGGCACCACAGGTGAAGAGAGTGATTCGTCCACAAGAGGAAGAACGCCCAGAAGCGGAATGCCTGGACAGCCTACCAAGAGAAAATCGAGAGGAGTCGAGAGACACACCTTTGGATACCACTGCAGCACCCCGGACTTAGGAGAGCAACCTGCGGTGGCGACGACACCAGCGGCTCGGCCCCAGAGTCGAGGTTATCACCCAAGATACAGGATAAGAGACAATCCCGTCCCAAGTTCCCGACAAAGAGACTTTGTATGCCATGTAGCGAGGCATGGGCCAGCCCGCCAAGCAAAAAGAAAAAGAGACTGAGTTGAGATGCGATGTAGTGAGTCAGCGTTACAGTGTCCAGCCCCTGTGTAGGCCGGACGATTCGCACCCATGCGCCCGGACCAGGCGTGTATAAATAAATGGGGTGTGGCGGCACATGGCCAGTGGCGACCCAACAGAGCAACCGAGTGCCTGTGTATTTTATTGGCAAGCGCCCAGCATTAGTGAGGCCCTAAGCACCTCGTACACACCCTCACCACACCATGAACACAGAGACGCCACCGCCAATTTCTAAGTCATGATGGTCGTTGCGCGACTGAGCGAGGAGGCGACCTCCGCAGGCTCCAGGCTACTCAGTGTACTCAAGAAGCTTACAACTTCATAGTGTGGAGTCGAATCTTGCGGCAATCAGATGGGAAGTTTTCCAGGGTCAGACTGGGACCAAAAATCGGCCCGGGCAACCCAAACAAAGTGGCCCACATTCATGGAGCAAAATCTTTCACAAAACATTTCTAGGTTAATATGCTTAACCTCGCTGTATCCTGAGTCAGTAAATCTGTCTAATGGATGGCATAGGCGCTCAGAGGCAACAGTGATTTAAAATTAGAAGTAGGAGAGATTATCTGCAGTTGTCTCCATAATAAATGCTCAATGTTTGTAAGTAAGAATTTAAAAAGCAGCCATTAAAATATATAACTTACAAACTCTTTCAAACAGCCTTACCTTTTTTCTAGTCCTCAAGAGCAGGAAAGGGGGCCTTGCTAGTGAAAATCTTCATGTCACCATCCAAGAAAAACAACAGAAGTAGCGGACATTGGATGGTTTAGGTACAGGTGCAAGTGGCAGACAGTGCATGGCAATCCAGCATTGGCCATATTTGAGAAAAGGTGAATAGCTTTCTTCCCTATTTCCAGTCCTGTCTAGCTGGTGAAGATGGCAACTCATAGGCTTGACGGGTAGTGCTATGTAAGGGTTCCAAGGAGGAAAAGCTTGAGGAGAGTCAGCTCAGCAACAAAGTATGAGCAGACAGTGTGTCAAAAGCAGCCTGCAGGTGAGGTGTCAAGGCAATGGGTAGTAGGCATGTGTGGACTCCAGCCTTCAGCAGGTCACTGAGGCACTGAGTGGAACAGGCAAGTCTATCTCCAGATGGCAGGCAGTGAGTGCAGACAGGTTTCTGCTTTTTTGTGGTTTGACCTGCGTCGGCTACCAACTACGCTTTAATGCTCAGAGACGCCTTTCCTCTAATAACATCATCGAAGCATGAGCAGTGTCTCATGATAAGAAGCATGGTCTGGTGATGCATTGGGCTAATGCATCCACTGCAGGGATCTGTGTTGGACTTCACGGTCACCGATTTAATCGCCGACCAGTACACTCAGCCTTTCATAGTACTGAGGTTGATGAAAGGAGTACCACTGAATTGGGTACAGTGCAGGAAACGAAGAAGATCCAGCTGGACCTCTAATCCGGCAGCTTGATTTGGGATCCAGCTGGCCCCAGGGAAATATGCTGAGTTTGTTCTGTTGAAGTTTGCCAATGCTGGAACACATTCAGCAGTGCTTGCAGGATGTCTACTTTCTGTTCAGAGGAGCAATCTGCAGTGGGTGAGGGATGTTTCTTATTTTCATGTCCAGCATGGCCCATTAGAAAGGCCTCACTTAAATGGCCGTCACCTCTCCTTTTATTGCCATCTCATCATGGTTGGGAGCTATCTGGAGGCTGACATCTAGATGCCAGTGCAATGGAGGGATCTAAAGGTGCACAGTTTGTCATCATGTCACGTGGCCCATAGAGACATTGTCGTTTTTCACCAACTTAGCATGAGCACGTTGCAGCTTGCCTGCTGCTTTGCACATGTTACTATACGTCTTTATTTTTTGCAATATTTTCAAAGACTACCTTCACATGAGAACTCATCGCTGTGTTCACTTTCTGCATGCTCCTGGGATTTTGACTGAACATTACGTGCAAGGTCGAATAACAATGCCCCTTGTTATTTTGTTCTGGCCAGTCCCTAGCCCTTAGACAAAACCTACCGATGCAGCTGTTGTTTGGACAGTGTGCTTGGGTTTTTAGCGGGGTGCACTAATAGGTGAGACACACTTGGAGAGGGACCTTTCCAGGGAGAAGAGCACCCATGATGTAGATCTACCATCTATAGGCTAAGGTATGGGGTCTGCTGACAAAGCCCAGAGATCTTCAATTATATAATGATACTTCTTCTTCGCAAAAGGCGTAAGGTTATGCACTATAGTCCTTTCGCCATTGTCTTTTTATGATGACTTCTTCCTTCATGATATATAGACTAGCTGCTATGCTGACTATATTCGTATTATGCATTTTCCTGCTTGTTGTGGCACGTATACTGCATGTTAGGGTATGTTAGGTATAATAAATATTATAAACTATTCCGTGTCTCTGTCAGATTCTATTGTGGTCAAGTACAAGAGAGTGAGCGAAAGGGTGTGTCTTGTTACCGCGATTCCTGAGAGATCTGGGAGTGTTGTGTTCTGGGGTGTTTAATCATTTGTTTCTCTGTGAGTGAGTAGGATAGCAAGTGAGACACTATAGCTACTTGGTCCTGGGTTCATGTGTACTAAGGTGGTAGGAAGACTCAGTCCCTATACATCAAGGTTCCATTTCCTGTGCATAGTTCTGTATTTGTGCATAATCCCTGCAACAATCACTTCACAAATGCTTAAGAGAAACTATAATTTGTAGACAGGTCATTGACTTTCTTAAACCCCTGTATGTTTGACATGCATATATATATATACATATATATAATTCAATTTAATTTCTTTTGTAGAGCTAATTGTCCCAGTGAAAGAATTAAGAGGGATTTATATCACACTCATATACTGTACACAGAGAATGAATCATTCAACTGTGTAAATCAATATATTGGAAATTACATAAAACAATGAGAGTTACAAGGTGTAAAAATCAGATAACTTCTATATTGCTTGGCACCATATGTGAAGAGTACTTGGTCTGGAGAAACACAGCTAACTTTAAACATCACACAGTGGTTGGAGTTACCTGTACTAATGAAACTTTATGACTACCCAAAGAACCCTTTTTAAGCAATCTCAGGATAAAGACATACCTATTTAAAAAAATAAAAAATAAAAGTTTCTAAATCCATGCTTCATACTTTGCATGCGACTTCCTGATGCTGATTCATAGCTCGCTGTGCTTCAGTGAAAGGATTATATCTAGAGTCACTGGGTTGATGCGATGCAGTGGCTGCTGCATTTTCCTCATAATTATGGATTTGCCGCATTTGCCATTTCATCCATCATTCACTGCATATTCTGCTGATTTTACCAGAAAAAATTGCTTCTAACTCGATTGATTCGAAAGTTACTAAAAAGATGGCAAGATATCTTCCTGCACATTGGAAGGCTCTTCGCAAAGGCTGACTGCTCATCTCTTAGTTGTTTTATTGCAGTATTGTGTTGATAAGAAGATAGTAATAAGGCGAACCATTTGCCCAGACAGGTTTACAATATTTAAAAATGAGAAAAAAGGAAGCAATACTATAACATAATGTACCACGTTATGCACCGTAATTTGCATTTTCTGCACCAAAATTTGGTCCTTTCCTGACGCATAATTCCAGTGGCCCTGATTATAATTCATGCACTGGAAGTAATAAAAGGGCGTCCATGACAAAAGAAGTAACTCACTGAGCTATCTACATAAAATATATCAGTGATCTGCAAGCTACACTCTGTTCTTTGCAGCAGGCACACTAACCACATGTGCTAATTTATGAGTCAAGACTGTGACTAGAAAGAACACAGATCCCTCCAGTAAGGGCATGTCACTGTCTGAAAAACAGGGCATGTGCTAGTAAATTAAATAATACAATTTAGGCTGGCCAGTCAGAGGTGAAAATGGCCACAACACCTGAGCTTCCAGCAGGGCCTCTCAACCCCCCCCCCCCCCATCTATGACCTAAGTACAAAGGCCTGGTGGAGGAGTGGGTCAGATGAAAGACACGGTTTTGGTTCTGGGTAGGCTGGCCCCATGGGGATGAGGTGAGAATGTCTCGGCGGGAACAAGGCAACACCTGGCTTCTCAGCGAGCCCCCTTCCTGTTGTATATGTATCTTGTTAATTTACATTTGTTCATTATTTGTGTCGAGTCCCTTTATTGTATTTAAGCGGAGCGTGGCATGGAATAATCTTAGTGTTCGTCACCAGTTCCAGTCCAGGGCGTCAGTTGCTACTGGTGTCCTGGAGCGGAAGTCGTGCTGCCTGGCGCTCACCTGTTTCTCCATCAATAATAATAAATCTGTTTGAATCTTCACTTCGTCCTTTGCTTCATTACAATTGGCGACGATCGAAAAGAACCACAAGGAAGTCATCCCTTGGATATGTATATATATATTTTTTTATAATACAAAAGACAAATAAACAAGGACATTTCTTCATTTGAAGGCATTGCATTTTCCAGTGTCTTTTTATATTCTAAGGGAACCTTTTTGTCAGCTCTGCAACATACTGTACCTTGCTGGGAGATTTGGGTAAGTTTCCTTCCTTTCCCAAATTACTTACTTTGATGTTGTGGATCATTGTGGGGAACTGCCATTGGCCGCATCTTTCGAGCGTCGGCACTTTAAAGTTTTTGGACAAACTATTTGTTTTGGAAGGTTAGCCAGTATGTGTGTTAAGTGATAATGGGGTACAATTCACATCTAAAGTTGCGAAAATTTATTTCCAGAGGTGCGGGATCAAACACAAGACTACCTCACTATGCAACCCGAGTGGGAATGACACTGCAGGACGCTTTAACCGAGTGCTAAAAGGTGTGATTCAGGCTGCAATGAGCAAAGGGTTGGAGTGGAAATTAGAAATACAAAAAGCAGTTTGGGCTTATAGAACCACGACACATGCTGCAACTGGTTTGTCTCCTTTTGTCATGAGGGGTAGGACACCTAGATGCAAGTTTAGCCCCAATTGGATTATGGAAGGTAAGGTAGAACAATGGTCACCTATTGAGGTAAAGAGAAATTTAGCATTTGCACATATGAAGAGTAAAGAGCATTATGACACGTCATGGCACTAAAGATGTTCCTGTAAGGGTTGGTGACTGGGTTCATATCAAAAGACCCATCAAAGTCCCAAAGGGTGAAAGCAAGTTTGAGGAACCACAGCAAGTAGCAGAGGTTCTTCGCAATGCAATAAGACTTAAGGATGGAAGAGTTTGGAATCTAAAAAATGTTGCTCTAGATCTAAAACAGCAACATGGCGTTGATACACCTATTTTTGAACATCCTTCAAACTTTGAGTGGGTGGAGGACTATTTTGATCACAGTACTGTACAAGCCGATTTGGGTGCTGCCGGTTGTGTACCAGGTAAAAGTGTGGAGAGGAATGATTCATCAGAGACAAATCAAATATCTACTAATGTTAGAGAAGAGGTTTTTCTTCCTCAGGTTTCACTCCTTGTATGAGGGGGAGAAGGGGTTTCCAAGTACTTCTAATTGTAACACTGAGCACCTTGGGGAGAGAGACAAGTGTGTCATTGGTAAGAGGAGAAGAGTTCTTCCGGGGTGGTGGCTCAGTGCATATGTTAGGTAGTCCCATTCACATCCACTCTAGACTTTGTTTTATTTTTGTTTAATTGTATTGTGTTTTTCTTTTACTTCTAAGAGAGGGGGATGTGTTGTATATGTATCTTGTTGATTTACATTTGTTCATCATTTGTCTCGAGTCCCTTTATTGTATTTAAGCGGAGCGTGGCATGGAATACTCTTAGTGTTCGTCACAAGTTCAAATCCAGGGCATCAGTTGCTACTGGTGTCCTGGAGCGGAAGTCGTGCTGCCTGGTGCTCACCTGTTTCTCCATCAATAATAATAAATCTCTTTGAATCTTCACTTCGTCCTTCGCTTCATTACACTTCCCTCACTCACCATGGGCTGAACGTGAAACCCCAGTGGGGTCGGGATCAGGTAAAGGACACAGCTTCCGGGCCGGCCACATGGGGGAGAGGGGAGGAAGGAGGGCGAAGAGAAATGGTGCACAGGCCGCAACATCACCTGGCCTCTTAGCATCTTAACCCCTTCGCTGCCGCGGACATTCCGCTGCAGCGCTGGGGGGGGCAGCGGGGCAGCGCGGTGGGCCTGTGCTCATGACGGAGCCGCTCCGTCATGAGCCACAGTTGAGCTGTGCTCATGACGGAACGGTTCCGTCATGACTCCGCCCATTTGCGTTGTCGCCCCGCACAGACGGGGAAACAGCGCCGCGCAGGCGGAGCGGCCGCCAACAGGATTGTCATGACGGAACCGTTCCGTCATGAGCACACGGCAACCGTGGCTCATGACGGAACGGTTCCGTCATGAGCGGGGAAGGGGTTAACACTTCTCCCTCCCCTTCACCATGGCCTCAGTGTAGCTGCTGGTGGAGGAGGGGTAGAGGAAGTACACTGCTTCTAGGGCGGGGCGCCCCCACCAGCTCCTGCCAGCCCCATATGACTATGGCATGTACAGGATGCATGGCGGTGGTAGGGGCAGTGGGGGGCAGTAGGGCACTGGGGCAGTTAGCAGAGGCCTTAAAAAACCCGGCCTTCAGCTGTCACTCCGGTATCGGCCCATGCCCGATTCCCCGCTTTGCCAATCCGACCCTGGAAGTGTCCAGAGCCGGGGAATAAAGTTATTGAAGCGGCAGGCTCAGCAGAGCTCAATTGGGAGCTCTACCTGAGGTTGTTTCAGTTTTCTCCCACACAATAATTATACACCATGTATTCAGTAATTGCAACACACACTGGGAGACTACATGTCCTTTCCATAAGGATAACATGGAGGATATGAATCCAGCAGGAAGGACATGACTCTGCCTTCTTTTGTTTTCAGTAAATGCGAGTTTTCTCATCCAAACCTGGTCTTTTCCAGCTATTCAATTTTTTTTACATGAAAAGTAGTTGTTTTAATTATTTGTTTCCCCATTTTCTATTTTTTCTGAGGCCCTCCTGCAGCGATTTTTACCCCCATTTTAAGTGCCCACATTCAATCATGAGAGGAACCAAGAAGTGGTTCCTCTCGCGGCTGCCATGTTGAAAGGCTGGCGGTCTAGTCTTCTTCACACTCGCAGGACACGGTGCAGCGAGGACGCAACTACCCGCGCCTCTTGAGAGACGCTGACAAGTTATTTGAACAACGTGCAAAGACACAATGGTAATATCCTGGCCCTAGGTGATTTCACTTAGGTTACTAAGCCAGAGATACGCTTTGGTGTAGTAAGTACAACATAGCCGCCACTGTACCATTTATTTCCCCACTACCTTAATTGGAAACATTAATGCTTAAGATGTGATTGGGCGTGATTTCTCCTTTTTTACCTGTAGAGTGTGACTACAAGCGTACCTTGCCACCGGAGGACTCATGAATTATAACTGCTTACGATGTGATTGGGCATGATTTATCCTTTTTTACCTGTAGAGTGCGACTACAAGCGTACCTTGCCACCAGGACCCATGAATTATAAGTTTGCCACATGCCAGGTCATATATTTTGTGTTACATGTTTTGTGTGTTCAGCATGCTCTAAGCTGCAAGCCTCAAGGGGATATTTACTACACTAGATGTGTTAACATCGATGTGTGTTATTACAAAATCCACATTACTAATCATTTTGAGATGATGCTTTTGCTACATAGCATGAATTTATAAAGCATGCTAGAGAAACTTTAAATGATAGGAGCGTGTGTTAGGACATATGCATACTGCCGCGATTGATGGCAGTTTAACTCTCCCATTATGTATTACCGGTATTAAGTAGTAATACCAAGTAGGTATTAAACAACAGCATTAAGCAGGTCGATAAATCCATATTTAACACTTAGCATGCAGTGAGTGTGCTGGAATTGTATATGAGCACTACCTTAGGGATGGAATCAGAGAGTTAAATCCTTGGTCATGACGATAACCCATGTGGATTGGCTTGAAACATGTAGACCCATAATGAAGGCAGGTACATTATCACCTAGACTTCCCACTTTCTGCCCAATTTTTAATTATACTGGATTGTATAAAGGATTCACTAACCTACCAGGCAGATATTTTTAACATTCGCCATAAGCCCCCTCCCACTCCTATTCATTCCCATCATCATAATGTAGTAGGTCGGAGCATGCCACGTTCTGCAGCGGAACGGGAAGAACCCGTTGTTGAAGCATACCACCAAGGGACAACCCTGGTGTGTGAGGGTTATTTAAGAACACCAAAGGGTTTTCTAACTATCCTGTGGAGGGTTCGTTTTTTATGTCAAAACAGACGGGTTCTATTCACAATAATTAACTCCTTATTTCTTATCGTCCCTGTTTGTGTTCTAGGGATCTTTGACCTTAGTAGCCAGGCAACGTCCTGCTCACCGCAACCCTTTTCTACATGTTGAGTGTAGAGCAGGCATCCTATCTGAGTGCACAGGTCTGCGTGCTGTTTTACGCAGTGCTACACCAGCATCCGGGGCTACCACCTCCTGCTGCTCTACCCATCTGGGTGCCCCTTCCAAATCGAACATTTCCCTGTGCATCGCTTGATGTGCCCGCCACGTGGTCTTTATAAAATGATCCCTTACAACCACTTTAATGCGTCCCATTCTACAGACGTGTGTGGCTGTCCCCTCATTGTTGACAAAGTATTGTGTTATGTGCATGTGTCTCTGCTCAAGGTAGGGAACATCCTCTAGTGCTTTGAGTCTCCAGGTGGGGACCGTATCCGGTGCCCCAAGTAATCCCAACTTCAGTAGATTATGGTCCGATATGGTATGCCCCAGATATTCCATACTAAACACTTTTGGGCAGAGGTTTACGGAGCAAAGCCAATAATCTAACCTGTTGTGCAAGACGTGGATCGGGGAGTAAGGAATATGTTGGTCACCCTGTAAGCCTCTATTCGTTGTGCTGTAGATACACATGCTTAGCATACTTCCGCCATCTAGTATTGGGTCCGGACGTGTGCAAGTTGTTTTTCTTCAAAGAAGTCTTTTGAGTCACAAGATAAGTGACTCCTCCTCTTGGCGAAAATGTGCATGGGCATCGACTCTATTGTTAGATTTTTTTCCTGCAGGTTGGTGAGAATGGAGTGAGAGTAAGTATCAGTAAAGAGATGTCCATGCAAGTTGAATAGTGTAAAAGGAACTGCAACAGCCAGAGGTGTGCAGGGAGTAGGGTGGGAGGATGTTAATCTACAGTACTACATGCCACACCAGATTCTTAGAGGGTTAGTAACATAGTCTGTTCGAGGCATGTGTGGCGGTAGATACAAATGCTTAGCATAGACTGTAAAGTAGTCCCTCCCCAAAAGCGGTGGCTAACCTGTGGGTGTTGCAGTTGTTTGAAATAGAGCACATGGCACTACCTTACCTACGTTGGCTATTTGGTGTACTAAGACTTCCACACAATAGAGTTTGGTGAAAGTGTGTGGTGTCTTACAAAAGTGTGTGTATCTGTCTTACAAATGGCAGCTATTGGGATATTGGCCAGGAAAACCATGTAAGCCCCTATCTTACGAGTAAAGTGTGCCCTAGGCAGTGCAGGCAAAGTAATTTTAGCTTTGGCATAACATGTTTCAATGCCTGACTTTGTTACAGGCTTTTCTTTGTGAGGAGGAGAAGAAGCAACAAAGAGTTGTTTACTCCTACTGAACTCTTTAGTTCTGTCAATACAGTACATTAGAGCTCTTTTGGCATCTAGTGTATGAGGAAACATCTGAGAATGTTGGCAGCCAAACAGATTCAAGATTTAGAATGATTACGAAGACTGACATATGGACCATGATGGTTACATTTCTTTGATGGCTGAGTATTAAGAAAAATATGTTGTTGTAACGATGGAGTAAAAATATGATTTTCTATTTTCGCAAGTCATTTTTTTTTTATTTATTACTTTCATTTTGAGATTTTTTCATTTCTGTTGTTATTGAAGATAATGAATTGAATAGGTGGTTCTGCATATCATTACCAAGGTGTGTCACTGATTACGTGTGCATTGGGATATGGTTGTTTTCTGTACCAGACTATGATAACGGTGTGATTTACTTTTAAGAGGCCAACAGAGCTCTGTGGTGATTTCTGTAAAACGAGACTCACTGGATCATTAACTTACAACTCTTGTGTGGCTCACTTTTCTTTCCATTTCATCTGAAGAGGTGGGAAAGCGATATATTGGGGGTAGCGGGGAACCGAGACACCCAAGGAGTGAAGCCTCGGCCCTCGAGCTGGGAGTCCTAGACAGTCCTGGTGTACAAAAAAACGTTGCTTGCTAAGGGCAATTTCCATTCCTTCATTGTTTATTCCATGGAGCAGGAAAAAATACATGACACATGCTCACATGAGCTTCCCACTAAGCACCCTACCTCACTCAGTGTCATCTAAATAACCGTTGTGTGCAGCACTTGTCTTTAGGCTTCAGAATTGCTCTGGAGACCCTCTCCAATGTATGTTCTTTTACAGAAACAACGACAATGCAGGCTGCCTTCTATATTTGATGCACAGGTGCACCAGCAGCCTGGGTCTGCATTTGCACAAATAGTTCTTGACATGAATACTGCCCTAAAGGACTGTGTGCCAATTAGCACAAGCGGTAAGGTAGATCTGACAAGCTGTAAGGTAGATCTGACTAAGGAGCTGATGAGACAGCGGTGGTTAGTCAAAGAAAGGCTTGTGAAGAACAAGGGGTCCACTTGCAGGTTTCATGGCACCGGACCCCAAAAGACCCATCACTTATTTCAAGTGAAATTGATATATGCCAGCTGTGTCTGTGTAGTGCCAGAGGCACTCCCATGCATTGGGACCACGTGATGACCTTGGACTACCATTGTTTTAACTGACTTTAAGTGTTTTGATTTACTCTAGCTTGAATGTACATCATTTTTTCTGCATGTGCATTTTGCCTTACGATTCCAATTCATGTATCCTTGTAGCTTCAGAGTGGGAGTGTTTCACAGAGTAGAACATAAAACTGGGGTTCTTGACTTGGAAAGCGGGATTGTTTTGACCTGAAGGGACTGACACGTCTTATTCAGTATGGCAGGTCCCGCTTGATGAGTCTCTTGACCCCAGCTGTGAATCCCCCAGACTGGTGTGGGCTAAGATGAAGCTATTGCAGCCAATGATGTATTTCCTCTGATTATTGCCATTGTGATGTTTGAGTGTCTGTGTGCACATTCAAGACTCCAGTGGTCATAATCATCTCATGTATTCTGTGTATATATCTTTTCATGCTTTCCTTTGATTCCTTGTGTCTGATTACTTGCATTTAACAGTGCTTATTTCTTGCAGTGGATGTCCAGTATTATTTGCGTGTATTCTATGCCATGTATTTAACAGTTGCATTTGCTTACTTGTAAGAGTGTTGTTATTGTGTGTGTATGTGTACACACACACACACACACACACACACACACACACACACAGAAACACACACACACAAAAAAAAAGAAAGAAGTGACTTAAACAGATGGATTCACCAGAACACAAAAATATATTTCTACAACAACGTTTCAGCTTCCGCCTTCCTCAAGTAGTACAAGATGGTTTGCTCAGTGGCTGCACAGATTACACAGCCGATTTTTCAAAAAGCATCCATTTGGGATGTGAAATCAATTCAGTCCTGAGATCTCTTGAGATATGCAGCAATCAGGGGGTATTGTTGGTAATGCTCAGTCCATCTGGATGCAGTGATTTTAAACGGTACATCCAGAAGTTTTCTCGGGAGTCCAGTAGTTCTCCCTTTAAGACATGTTCTACAGGGAAAATCTTCAAATCTGATAGTAAATGATCCACAAGGTTAAAATGATTGGCTACAGGCTGGTCAATTTTCTTATTAATTATTGCCGATTTGTGGTTCCTGAATCGTGTTCGGAGGGCATTCACTGTTTGGCCTACATATTGTTTTTTATAGCTGTGACGTTGGCACTGAATCACATAAATAATGCATGTTGAACGACATGTAAGATGCTTCTCCAGTGGTCATAATCATCTCATATATTCTGTGTATATATCTCTTCATGTTTTCCTTTGATGTTTCTTGCAGCGGATGCCCAGTATTATCATCATTATTATCTGCTTGAATTTTACCCCATGCATTTAACAGTAGCATTTGCTTACTTGTAAGTGTTATTATTGCTTGCACACACACACATATATGTGTGTATATATATATATATATATATATATATTATCTACTGGCGGTCGCCAGTAGATAGTTATAGTTAGGACCCTGTTTCCATAGGAAATCCGCAACATTCTATTTGGAATAACTTTGGCGCCGGTCGACGAATCCTCGCGAAATTTTCAAAATAGGTGGGGCGCTAGGCTCCGCTCCTACCCTGAAAGTCTCGGGGGGATTCGTCAAGCGGGGGCTGAGAAAAAAGGGGGGTCCCAAAACGCGTTTTTCCCATGCATTTTTCCATAGGACCTTTAGACACAGCTACAGCCCGAACGGCTGAACAGAGTTACTTGAAATTTGGCAGAGAGGTAGTCCTCAGGTCAAGGAAGTGCCTTTTGTAGGTTTGGTGTAAATCTGTTCAGTAGATCCTGAGAAAATAGCATTTAAATCAATATATATATCTGTGGCAGCTTACGGTGCGCTTACCGTGCGCTTACGGTAAGCTTACCGTACGCGTACGGTGCCGTGCGCGAGCGCGATTCTGATTGGCTGTTAGATCTAAGTAAACATTCGAATCGGTCGAAACCAGGAAGCGGCGGCCGCCATTTTCTCCCTCGCACTCTGAGTGGGGCAGCAAAAACAAATGCAAAAAACATCTAAAGGGGCTGTATATTCAGTTCTTAACCACCTAGCATTGATGAAGGTGTCCCCAAATAACCCCCAAGGCCAAAAATTCCATTTTAATTTTTTTCGAAAAATCGCCGATTACGCTTACCGTACGCGTACGGTAAAAAGTAACTAAAAAAAAAAAATTATCCACACTATCCACACCTCGTGTGCAAATGGTGCCCGCAGGGCACCAATTGTGCATGGCATATAATTTAACAGAACATTTAAAAGATTACCATGCAAAACGAAGCGCATAATATGTCCTCCATGTGCGCACGGTGCGCGAAGTGCATCGTGCGTACATGGCCCATCTAGCGTAACGTGGGCACGCGGTGCGCGCAGCGCACCGCGTGACCATTGTGCGTGCATGGCACTAACTGCGTAAAGTGGGCGCGCGGTGCGCGAAGCGCACCGCGTGCTCACTGTGCGCGCACGGCGCGCACGGAACGAACTGCGTTAACTGGGCGCGCACGCCACGAATGGCGTAAAGTAACTTAGCATTTAAAAAACCGTACAAATTCACTGAAAAAACCATAGGTTTCACACACGTTATAGTTAGGAATTAGCATTTAAAAAACCTTGCAAATTCACTGAAAAAACCATAGGTTTCACACATGTTATAGTTAGCTGGACATTTTACTGATAAAAAACCAATGAAATTCCCCCGTTATAGTTAGTGCAGGCAACTATAACTCACGCGACCGCAATCCTCTGCTGATGACATATGTGTCTTTATGAAAAAAAAATATTTGTAATATATGTATAGCTAAAATTTAATGGAAGAAGACATGGGCAAATAAGTGTCTAAATACAGTATTAGCATCAGCAGAGGATTGCGGTCGCGTGAGTTATAGTTGCCTGCACTAACTATAACGGGGGAATTTCATTGGTTTTTTTATCAGTAAAATGTCCAGCTAACTATAACATGTGTGAAACCTATGGTTTTTTCAGTGAATATATATATATATATATTTGCATATTGTTTCCTTTGACATCTGGGAAAGCAGTATTTATCTCTATACATTTGCATATTGTTTCATTTGACATCTGGGAAAGCAGTTCTGTTAGAGAGATTGTTGGACAAATAAAACCCCATGCTTTATTCTGACAACTGTCTTTTGATGTGCCTCATTTTATGAGAGTGAAACGCCTTTCCAGGTGTTTTCTTGCTTTGCCCTGCGTGTGCATCCGTGTGGGAGTGCTGTATTTCTCTTATTTGGGAGTGCGAAGCAGGACAGTCTGTTTCTTTTTTCCTTTATCTCCTTATCTGTTCACAAATCTTGGCATGTATGCACACACTACTGTATTATTAAAGACAATTTCATAAACATTGTTACTAATTAAAACTGCTTGTGTCTTTCTCAATTCAATGGTGTTGTACATGTAAAGTACAAATATGTTTGTCACCTACGTAGTACATGTATAGTTTACCTCTTTGCAATATAAGCAATCATCTAAAATAGATGAAAAGTGGTCTTAACTATCCCCAAATAATTATCAAACCAAAAAGGCAGAACTGCTGTGATAAAAACATAAAACGATTTTACTGCTGAACTTACTACTGCCTTTTATTATTCATAAGCAAAATACAGCTAGTATTTTGAGTATTATGATTCAGATACATTTAGGTCTTGAACTAGAAATCAGAATGTACTTACAAATATTCTTTAAGGACCATACTCACATTATGTGAAAGTTGTACCATTGGGCTACTAGTACTCCACGGTGGCACTAATTTGAGCTTACAGTTAACAGTTTTGGGCTTAGAAAAGGTTTCAAAATCTGACAATGACCCAAGGTGCACAGCAGAACAAAATGTTTCCTGAACGGTAGGAGTAGATTTGCAGCTTGAAGAATGCTGTGCATTATTCCACAATCTAGTGGCTTCTCTGTGACAAACACCCTCTCAACTCCTGGTCGCCAGTGACCATTGATGTAGACACTCCCGAAGTGACATGATGTGCAATCTGGGATGGGGTATTAGGAGTATGCTAAATGCTATTATGACAGTTAGTTTTCTCATTGTCCTCAATGCCAGAACATGCTCCTCTAGTACAGTGGTTTGCTTTAACAGGGCCAGGATTCTCGTTATAACTGGGGATGCCTTCACCCCCCTGGAGTTTAGCCTTGCTGCCAAAAACGTCTTCTCTATATCCAGTACTGGAGTTGATTCCTCCAAGTTTATAGAAAACCCCAATTTGTGAAGTGTTTATGTACTCCTATCCCTCCTTCAACAATTTTGCATTTGTTGCCAATCTTCTCAGTAAGGGTAGAGAGGGATCTGTCTCCTTAAGTATGTAGCAAGAACTATAAGATACTTTATGAACACCCTGGCGCAGATTTTATCCCAAAAGGCAAGACCCTGGACGGATAGTGTACCTTGCCCACGACTAACCTCAGGAACCTCTTGTGTCCATTGTTCAATGACAAATGCAGTCTTTGAGCTCTATATTTGTAATGTAGTCTTCTTTCCGTAGCCATGGGATGACCTCCAGTAGAGTGACTATTTTGGACTTTTGTGTTCTTATGAACTTGCTCAAAGCACATAGTTCTAGAATGGACTTGAGTGTCTTGTCTGGCTTTAGCGTCAGGAAATAAACTGAACAGACTCCTTGATGTGCGTCTTTCTTCGTGACTCTATTTCTAGCTTGGTTAGAAGGTCCTAGACTTCTTGCCCCAAACGCAGAATCTTCTCCATACTGCAAGTCCTCGCTTTTGGCCTGATGTATAATCCTTCGTAGCAGTTCTATACAATAGCCATGTTGTACAATGTTGAGTCTTTTTGTTGTAGGTGACTGTCCTCCATTCCTGAATGCCCCCTAATGTGTTGTGTCGGGCGGCTCTGTTAGGAAGTCATTTGGTTTAGTGTCTATCCTTCTAGCTCTAGCTTGAAAGGGCTGCCTTGGCATGGTGAGGTATTGCCATTGTGGTGGTGCTCTTTGGGGCTGGATTGTGGTGTTAAGCTGGCATGGAGGCAACAGGCTACTATCCTACCTAAGGAGGCAACCTTCTTGGTGCTGCCCCTCTTCAAAATCGACTTCTGAAATGCAAAGCACCCATCAACTCTACTGTTTCCCGGTCCTTTTTTATTCTTTGCAGTTAATCATCTACGGCCAGCCCAAAGAGATTTTCGCCCATGAAAGACATGTTCACTGTTGCCATCTGCACCTCCTGCTTGAATCCTGATATCCTCAGCCATGCATGCCTTCTCAAGGTGGTATACACACACACAGCTGTTTGCTAACAATATCAGCCACATCCAGGGAAGATTTTAATAAAGGGTTACAGATGATCTTGCCCTCCTGCATGACCGCCTGACATTTTCTTGTACTGCTTTGGGAGATGTTGCATGAACTCCTCCATCCATTGCTGGTGACTGTACCTGTCCTGTACCTGATGAACAGCGCATAGGAACAGGCAATGGCGCTACTGGGTGGCAGCCAACCTCTCAATATGACACCCCGCCATCTCAATCTTCTTGCTTCCTTATCTAGTGTAAGCCCTGGGACAGTGGGTGAGTTGGCCCTTTTGTGTGTAGTGGTGAGAATGATGGAATCTGCCACTGCATTGCCCTTGATGTAAGCAGGGTCCTGGGAAGAATGCCTATTCTTCTCCAGCCTGGGTGATGCAGCATTGGCTGTGGCTGGCTGACTGCCTAAAGACCGCCTGCCCTGGTCCAAGATGATGGGTAGCATTACCAGGAGCTAGTTCTTCCTTTTGGATAGCAGCAGGGACTTTAGAAGAGAACATGATTCCACTTGTTCTTCCTCCAACTGCACCCCATAGGTGTCTGCTGCCCTTTTAACCAGGGCATTGTACACATCGATGCTGTCAGAGGATGAAGGTCTGGAGGGGTGCATGTCCATGCCTTCTTCAGTGAGTTCCATCTCTATGTCCTGCCACCCTTCCTGTGACGACTCCATATCAAGAAATGAGCCCTGCTCAAATGGATGTTCTTCAAGATCCCGCTATCCGTTGAAAATTTCCTTTCTCTTCTCCTGGGGCTCAGGTGTCACTGTTGCTCCAGCTTTGTAAGCCCCTCCTTCTCCCTCTGAGGCTTCAGTGGAATGTAAAATACCTTCAGAGAGTCATCAAACACTTTTTTTCTCCTCGTGAGGGCCTCAAGCCCCTTTGTTTCCCGCTTTGCCTTCGAAAGCTCTTTGTTCGAAGACCAGCATCAAGGCCATCCTCTTATGAGACGCTTTGCCCTTCTATTGCTCCAGATCCCCGTCGGAGTCAAGGACAGGTGCAAAGGTTTACCGCATATGGTGTCTTTTGACCTGGACCTGTAGGGTGTTTGTGCTTACCCTTGGTCACCAGTGGTATGGGCATGTCCCTGGTTTCCTCTTCCTTTTCTTGCATATACATCATTAGTTGCTTTGGTAGGGCTGGAAAAAGGAAGGCATTGTACACATCGATGCTGTCAGAGGATGAAGGTCTGGAGGGGTGCATGTCCATGCCTTCTTCAGCGAGTTCCGTCTCTATGTCCTGCCACCCTTCCTGTGACGACTCCATATCAAGAAATGAGCCCTGCTCAAATGGATGTTCTTCAAGATCCCTCTATCCGTTGAAAATGTCCTTTCTCTTCTCCTGGGGCTCAGGTGTCACTGTTGCTCCAGCTTTGTAAGCCCCTCCTTCTCCCTCTGAGGCTTCAGTGGAATGTAAAATACCTTCAGAGAGTCATCAAACACTTTTTTTCTCCTCGTGAGGGCCTCAAGCCCCTTTGTTTCCCGCTTTGCCTTCGAAAGCTCTTTGTTCGAAGACCAGCATCAAGGCCATCCTCTTATGAGACGCTTTGCCCTTCTAATGCTCCAGATCCCCTTCGGAGTCAAGGGCAGTTGCAAAGGTTTACCGCATATGGTGTCTTTTGACCTGGACCTGTAGGGTGTTTGTGCTTACCCTTGGTCACCAGTGGTATGGGCATGTCCCTGGTTTCCTCTTCCCTTTCTTGCATATACATTATTAGTTGCTTTGGTAGGGCTGGAAAAAGGAAGGCGCTAACTATCCAGGAGTTCGGTCTGTTGGGAATAGGTAGTGCAATTGGCGCATCTCCACATCTCAGGATTCCCCGCCGATGATCCGCTGAAGTCCTACAGGGGTGCTTATTTACCGGTGGGGAGATAGGAGACCTGTGTACATTGTGACTGGTGATGGCTACCTCCACTGCGGGTCACCTTTTCTGCACTCATCTTCCCCTGCAGCAGGTGTCATTGTTTCCAGGTGGGTATGGAGAGGGAGAGTTGTCCTGGTGCTCAATGCACGGGGAGGGTCAGTGGAAGGGAGTGTTTCATTAGGCTCTGTGTTTTCCCCTACTCGACTGCATTTATAGATGCCTGTTTACTTTGCAGTCATGCATTAATAACAGGAAAATGGAAACTACAAGTACACAATTGCTAAGATTAAAAGCAGAGCTGGATATGCTACTGACTACGATGCTCTAAAACATGCTTTAAGCACAGCAAACATACGTTCCTTAAGACAAGCAGGCAGACATGTGTACAATTACTGGAATGGTTAGGAGTATTTTTTGTGATGTACAGGGCCACAAAACAACAAGCCTCCACCAGCAGGAAGTATATGAAAATGAAATTGAATTTAAAGGCAAGACACAATTTTGCACGCTTCTCTTACTTCCTCTGTCAACAGTAAAGAAAACATGTTAAACTACATGAGAAAAAACACAAAGAAATTTCTTTGCCAATATATCATTAACTAACGTGCTTAGCAGTGCCTAACCTATCAGGATTACTAGACCACATATTGAGCTGGTAATCCCCCCAAGACATCCTTTTTTAGTGTTCATATGTGAGGCAGGTATGTTAATAAGGCAAGCTAAGATAACTGTCTTAAAACTCTACCAATGCGCAGAAGATTGTATGTGACAGCTGCAACACAACCCTGGTGCAAGAGGTGAGGGTAGCATCAAACTCCCTAATACAGCTCCTGCCGTTACATATTTGACAATTTTGTTTGCACTATCGTGAAGTAGACTCTTCCATTTCTGTGATATGCTTTGTTGCTTCCTTGTTTATTTGCTGGAAATAATAACCTTTCTTTGCAGTGACAGAAAGCAAAAAAAAAAAAAACAGAAACAAGGGATCTTCATACTTAAGAGTTGGTTCAGAGCTATGGGGCCTATTACGATGGCGGGTGGACCGTACCGGGAAACGGGACCGACTGCCATAGGTGCGGCTGTCCCGCCATGGAAATTAGGATGCCACGCCACGGTGGCATCCCGCATATATTGCATTGTGGTGGGCGTTGCTGTAAGCAGCACCCGCCACAATGCAATATATGCATGTCGTGCATTTGCATGCACAACGTGGCAGGCACCGTGAGGTGCCTGCCACATTGTGCATGCAAATAGAGGGGGGTACCCCCCAAGTGCACCCCAAACCCCTGGGGGCCCGCAACGGGCCCCCGAAAGCAAACTCCGCCTGGCTTTTCATGGCGGGGTCTACGCCATGGAAAGCCCAGCACCGCTGCCCATCCTGATATGGATGGCGGTGTCTTGCAGACACCGCCACCATATAGAAGCCCTTTTCCGCCGGGTCGCCTGTCTGACCGGCGGAAAACTGGCGGATGGTCATTCTGTCCGCCGGGGTCCCCCCTGCCATCGAAATGGTAGGCGGACGGTGGGAATTGGCGGGCGGATCGCCACCGCCATACGGGCGGTGGTGATCCGCCCGACAACCTAATCGCCCTGTATGTTTGGGGATAGTAATGACAGTAGAAAGCCTTCACATGTTGGATAAAAAAAATTCAATCTTGAGAACTCAACAGCTGAAATAAATCCACCACAAGATCCCTATAGTGGAGTAATTTCTATAGAATTGTTTTTAACATCTCCTTGTGACAAAAAATTAATTTCTAGCCCACCTTTGTCATGTATGTGAAAGATGTTCAACCGCTTTCACTAGGAAGAATTTACTTTTTTTCCACCATAAGTAACAAGTAGAGAGAAAATAATGGAGCTTCAAAATCATGGATATTGTTAACAGCGTCAGAACAAAATTTCAGTTAACTATATAAAAAAACAGTAAGAGGGAAAGTGAAAGGATAGGTAAACCAGACTATGATATAGATGCATCACTATCACAAGTTTATCAATTCTGAGGACACTGGAAAGCTTAACAACCAATTCTATACCTAGTTCTCAATAGGCATTACTATAACAGAGGTACACTCACAGGAGATGCCAACAGAGGAGTATAGAAAACCTCTTTAAAAAGCAGACAATAAGCTATGTCATTGATTCAGTACACTTACTGGAAATTAGTCAACCAAGCTGAAATAATGACTTGGCCCATTTATCATATAGTTAAATCCTCCCTGTAAGAAAATAACTATCCCCTTACTGAAAAGGGCAAACATTACTCACATAAATAAAAAGCAATCTAATTTAGGGGAGGGTGCAACTTGTAAACCAAATACTGGTACCCATGTGATTGAAAAGAATGCTCTGAAAATGGGTCTGTTCAATCCACCAATATTCCTCAGAAAACAAGGATAACCCTCACCTGATTTAGTCTATGTTTCAGACACAGCACAGGTTGTGGCCAGGGACAAGAAACCCTGGTGGTGTTTCTAGACTTATCCTGGACCTTAAACATTATCAAACCAGAGTTGGTCCTAGCCAAACTGTTCACCATGTGAAAAACAAAACATACACCCGGACGCTGGTTTAGTTCCCTTCTTGTGAATCAGAAACAAAAGGTCGAGTTTGCAGACTGTGGGTCAGTTGAATAATCATGGATAGTGGAGTCCCTTTTTTAATGCTAGCAAATGAACCCATTGATTTATTGGATTAGACAACATGGTCTTGACTTCTGTCAATGGATTTATAGGAAGGGACATGAAAAAGAAGACGCAGATTAGTGTCAGCTGGCTGCAACTGAACTCAGCTAAAACTAAGAGGGAGATCATACAAAGCACAAAGGTCCAAGAGCACATTATAGGGATATCTGGGAACTCATTACACCACAAGAACAAAATCTAAGGTCTACGCATTCTCTATGGGTGAAGATGTCAAGCTAGTCAGTGGATTAATGGTCATGTCTCTGAGGACAGAATGAGGCTTCACTGGGTCACAGAAAGTTATCTTTAATTTTCAGATGTTCAATGCTAAAATGAGAATAACCCTCACAACTCTAGGAAATCTGTGAGTGTTACACTCCAAACCAATATATTTTCTCACCAAAGGGCAAACAGGTGAAAATTCTTATAAGGGAGAAAAAACATTTTCTCACTGTGGGCAAAAGTCTGGAACAATCTGCCCTTACACATGAAAGGCGTCCCCTCAATCGCTTGCTTCAGGAATAGCCTTAGGCAAAATCTAGAACCACCATTCTTACTGTTGGAGCCACACTTACCCAAGATCTTTGTTTTTTATTGCAACGCACACACACACACCACACCCTTGGGGACCAGCGTCTTTTTCAGATCTGCTACAGCAGCAAGTGAGAAATTCCCCATTATGATTTTGGGTGGCTTGGACACAGTCCGATGTGTTTAAATGCATGGAAGCCTCGAAACATAGATACAAATTACACCTCCTTAGAGGATGCTAATTTGGAATTCGCTGTTTTGTCTGAAATGAAAAAATGAAATTTTTTATCAATTTTCAGCTTCGGGACTAGGACTCTGAAAGTGAACCATCTTTTCTATTAAATATTATTATCTATGTCCGTACCAAGACATATTATATCGAACATGCAGATATTCACGATGGCCTAAATGTTTAAAAGTTTAAGGAGCCACAAATTCTCTGCTAGTGCTCTTGCAGCGGTTGATTTCATTAGGAATCGATTTTAATTGTTTCTAATCTTTAACTGGCAAAATGGCTGAAAGGAGTTTAGTACCAACAAGTTATTGCCATTTCTCGGTTTGCTCCCAGTGATGTAGGGGTTATTTCCTCGAGAACTCTATCCTGGACATACTGATGTCTGCAGGCTGTGCTAAGAATTCACCTTCCAAGGCATTGTGTTTTGAACAGATACTGCTTGCTTCTGAATCCATATTAAAATCAGACCCCCTTTAAGCGCTGATTTATATAGCTACCTGTGATACTTTGTTTTACATTTTATTAATGAATATGAAGGTCTAGGTTTTCCAACCCTTCCTTGCACTCCATACTAACAGCCCCTTGATCTGTTTCAGAATTGGCACGCCTTGAGCGCGAAGGACATCCGGGTCTTCAGCATCCAATATTCAGCACCCTTGGTAAATAAGTTAGATTAGAGCTCCGTAGAAGAGCTTGGATCATCCCCATGCGTCTTCCGCGAGTTTTCCCACATCGCCACCATGTTCATAGTGCCGGTGACTTCAGTTTCTAGTTTGTTGCACATATATTTTGACAGACATCAAAGGAGTAGAAAGAACCCGTGGGTTAATGGATTCCCTGTAGTCTGAATGGATGTGTTTAATACAGTGTGTGGGTAATGCAGTTTCAGTAAGGTTTTCTCCAGTGAAAGTACTTAATGTTTACTTTACTGCTGGCAGAATAAGCAAAAAAGATAATGCAACATCCACAACTGTGTGCGATTTTCTTTCATAGCCAAGCTGGAGAATCAAGTTTATTCCTGCTAGTGTGTATAACGAACAGCCAAATACATACTATGCAAGCCTGCAATGACAGATGCATGACTGAGGGACACAAGAGGAAACCAACACAGGCTTAAGCACACAACATACATGCAGACAACTGTTTTTAAAAACCAAGCATATGAACACTTGCTTGCAAGCACACACACAAAGACTGTCACTTATGTATAAACAGAAAGTTTGTAAAACACCTTTACCACTAAAAATGGCAAGCAGACACCTGCGTACACATCAAAACTATAAAGACAGATAGAAACAAGCCGACACACGTTTGCAAACACAGACACAAACATAAACACACACACACACACACACCAACAAGGAAGATCATTAACTTCCTTGAAGTGCGCATTTACTGTTCTATATTCCGTTTATATTTGGAAACTCTCGAAGGGCAGACGGAAGACCGACGTAAATGTTTCTGATCTAAACAGTGTTCATATATTATGAGGCCCAGTCCTCACAGTGCACCAGGAACTTAAAAGGTCATTGTTAGTAAAGCTTCGTCAGACAATCGAGAAAGTGCTTTATGCATGTCCAGCACACACTCTGATAAAACACATGCTGTCCAGAAACAGCACTCTTACAAACACGCCCACACACGAAGCGAAACATGGTTAAAAGGCAACATATGAAACAGGCTCAGAAAACATAGACATGGTGCACTCGAATCAGCTCCCAGAAACATGTTGTGCACATTATCCTATTCTACAATACTGCCAGTGCGACCCCAGAGGCGTCACCTTCGAACTGCCAGGGAGCTCTTTATTTAAATACAACAGAGTGAAATGTCTTGTTTTCGATGCGCTGATCACACAAGGCCCAGGTTGGTTCCTAGTTAAAGTGCACTTTGTAAAGAGGTGAGGTTCCGGCCCCGGGGTGGAGCGAGGGGAGTCCAGCACGGCCAGTTAGGGAGACAAGCTCTGCGAGGTGGTGCTGTCCTCCGTCGGTAAGATCTCGA
Source organism: Triturus cristatus (assembly GCF_964204655.1). NCBI lineage: Eukaryota > Metazoa > Chordata > Amphibia > Caudata > Salamandridae > Triturus > Triturus cristatus. The sequence continues at coordinate 266,792,909 of NC_140590.1, forward strand.
TGCTGCTGTCGGGCTGGCTGGCGGATATGCTGTCAGTAAGGTCCAGCTCGCGAGCCTGGGTAGGGGAAAGAGGCTGCGGAGAGACGCCATTCTCTGGGCTGGGCGTCGTGGATTTGCTGCCTACGAGGCCGAGTACTTCCTGGACGTTACGCGGCAATTCCTGCGGTTTCAAAGAAAGACATTGTAAAAAAAGCTGTGAAACTCACGGAAAGACTTTGAAAACAGTATGCAAAGGATGCTAGAGAATGAACAGGACACAACAAGGGTGCTGTTGGGGCAAGCTTGAGATGCATCGACAGAGCTCTTCATAAGGCAGCACTAAGGAGCTGTTGCAATAGTTAATACACCGATCATCCTTGCATACGGAATACGTTAGTACATTTTGTGAAGCGCTTAGAGCTTGTCTGCACCCAAACCTATCAATACCAAATTTGCACAAGTTCCCGTAATTCCAAGCCATGTTCACATCTTGTAATGTTACTGCACTAGGCCATCTGTTTCATACTGCACCCTCTTCTACTGGTCGGGAAGTTGGCAGATGACATTTTAACCTATAAGTGACCTTAGGTTGTTCCCTTAGGGCCCGCTGTTACAAAACTCCAGGACCTAGAACACATTTGCAATGAGAGAATGTGCAATCCTATTCAACCTGATACTGCGCAATGCTCTTTGGTTATTTTGTATGTTTATTAATTTTAATTGCCCGAGTCCATTTACCTTTAAAATTAAGTCCTAATCTTGTGTGTAGTGGTAAGTCTGACTGGACACTGAGTTAATAGTGTTTATGTAACTGACTTACGTTGTATCTTTGTTTTTTACCAACACCTAAAGTGAATCATGGCAGCTCAATTTGAGCTATTCTTGCGGAATCAAGCACCGAAGGGCAGTATCTTAAGTTATCTAACTCAAGTGCAACAGTAATAGTGGCCCTGGAACACCAGTACCCTCTCAGACACTGCTCAATTCTGCTGTGCAAAAGCTTCAGTTGGTGTAAAACACTGCAGCCAGATTAGTGCTGGGACTTAGAAGAAGTGCCCATATGCCCTGGGTAACCCTGGGCAATGAACTCCTCTCAGAGTTTGTGGATTAACTATGCATTCCATGAAAAACAGTAGTCAGGCAAACAATCCGCTCCTCCGCCTTCCACATAGCGGAGTCAGCTCCTAAACTGCACCCACAAATGCTTTGACAAAGCAACTTTACAGGTTAAAAAGCATATAACCAATTCACAAAAGTGAACTTTGAAATTGAAATTTTAGGCAATGAGAGAGGTGATGATTTTGTGGTCCCTCCTAACCTAGGGGGAGGACTGAGCAGATGCCATGAACACAAAGAGCATACCATGCTGAACGATTTAGTGGTGGTCCCATCCTCTTAGGACCACCCAAGCACAGTTATTATGGGCAAAAATACAATCCCAACCAAAGGCCCTGCAAAGCCTTATGGGACGAGATTAGCAGTGGGCAGTGAATATTATAGTATCCAATATCAAAATAATTCTACAAAGAGCTGCAGTTCTACTCGTCGTTACTAGGTGTCCCTCATGAGTCAAATGCAAAAGCATTGAATCAAGCTGCTGTTCCACTAGTCGTTACTAGATGTCCCTCATGAGTCAAATGCAAAGGTCAGTAAGGAATCTAAGGCTAGATAGAGTCTCTACCACATAAGGCGTGATCAAAGGTAAGTAGGAATATGCTACTTACCAGTATGCATCTGTTCTTGGCATGTAGAGCAGCAGAGCCACACACTAAGGATATGATCGCCATCTGGTGTTGGGCTCGGATGATTGCAGGTTGTTGTTGTCTTCGTAAGAAGTCTTTGGTCACGAGATAGGTGACTCCTCCTCTGGACAACAGTGCGCATGGGCATCCACTCCATCCTCAGATTGTTTTTCGCCATGATGGGAAATGATGGAGTGTATAAGAAATAAAGAGAAAGGATGTCCATGTGTAGTGTCTAATTAAGACAATGCTGGAACAGATACAGGTCCCGGGGAGGCGGGTGGGCGTGTGTGTCTCTGCAGGTCTACATGCCAAGAACAGATGCATACTGGTAAGTAGCATATTCCGTTCGAGGCATATGAGCTGCAGATCACACACTAAGGATAGACTATATAGCAGTGTCTCCCCTAGCGGTGGTCACCTGTATCAGTTGCAGCAGTTTGGAATAGAGTTTTTAGGACAGCTTGGCCTACTGAAGCTTGTTGTTTGGATTGCACATCGACACAGTAGTGCTTAGTGAAGGTGTGTGTAGTAGACCATGTGGCTGCTTTGCAAATATCTTCTAAGGGGATGTTCCCTAAGAATGCCATAGAAGCCCCTATTTTACACGTGGAGTGTGCCCTAGGGGGAACTGTAAGAGTACGTTTAGCTTTTAGGTAACATATTTGGATACATTTAACTATCCACCTGGCTATACCTCATTTGGAAATAGGGTTGCTTTTATGTGGTGGAGCGAAAGCAACAAACAGTTGCTTGGTTTTTCGAAAAGGTTTGGTTCTATTGATGTAAGGCTCTTTTAACATCTAAGGTATGAAGTGCCCTCTCAGCTACTGAGTCTGGATTAGGGAAGAAGACTGGCAGTTTGACTGACTGGTTTAGATGGAAAGGGGAGATGACTTTAGGGAGGAATTTTGGGTTTGTCCTAAGAACCACTTTGTTACGATGTAGTCGTAGGAAGGGTTCTTCAGGAGTTAAGGCTTGTATTTCACTTACTCTTCGCAGGGATGTGATTGCGACAAGGAAAGCCACTTTCCATGTTAGGAACTGCAGTTCGCATTTGTGCATTCGTTCAAATGGGGGACCCATGAGTCTTGTTAGAACAATATTAAGGTTCCACACTGGGGAAGGTGGTAATCTTGGAGGAATAATTCTTTTAAGACCTTCCATAAATGCTTTAATGGCTGATACCTTAAAGAGGGACAGGTGTTGTCTATTTTGCAAGAAGGCTGCTAATGCCGCTAGGTGTAGACGTATAGAGGAATACGCTAAATTGCATCTTTGCAAGTGTAGTAAATAGCAAATGATGTTTTGGATGGAAGCGTCCATTGGACGCATGTCATTGTTAGTGCAGTAAATGGCAAATCTTTTCCATTTTGCCGCATAACACGCCCTAGTAGTAGGTCTTCTGGCTTCTTTTATGATATTCATACAGTCTGGAGGAAGGTTGAGGTACCCGAACTCTAAGACTTCAGGAGCCAGATTGCCAAGTTCAGTGTTTGAGGATCTGGGTGTCTGATTTCTCCATTGTTTTGGGTTAATAGAGCCGGGGAGAGATGCAATTTTTGATGTGGAACTAGAGATAGTTCCAGAAGTGTGGTGAACCAGGGTTGACGTGCCCAAGTGGGAGCTACTAGGATGAGTGTTAGCGACTGTTGCTTCAGTTTGCGTACCACAAATGGAATGAGTGGGAGAGGCGGAAAAGCGTACGCAAATCTGCCTGACCAGTTCATCCATATCACATTGCCCTTTGACTGTGGGTGTGGAAACCTGGCGGCGAAGGTTGGGCATTTTGCGTTTTCTTGTGTGGCGAACAGGTCTATGTCTGGTTGTCCCCACTTTTGGAAGAATGGGAGTAGGACTTTGGGGTGTAATTCCCATTCGTGTATTTGCTGTGTGTGGCGACTTAGGAGGTCGGCCACCTGGTTCTGAACCCCTGGGAGGTGTTCTGCTAGCAGGTAGATGTTTTGGGGAATTGCCCATCTCCAGATTTGTTGTGCAAGTTGGGACAGTTGGAGAGAATGTGTCCCCCCTGCTTCTGTATGTAATTCATTGTGGTCATGTTGTCCGTGCGGATGAGGACAGTTCTGTTTTTTAGATGCACTTGGAAGAATTTGAGTGCTAGGAACACCGCCAGAAGTTCTAGGTGATTGATGTGGAGCTGTTTTTGTTGAGTGGTCCACCTGCCCTGAGTGGTGTGTTGAAGGAGGTGGGCTCCCCACCCTGTGAGAGATGCTTCGGTGGTCAGCACAATTTGTGGAAGAGGCTCTAAGAACGGCCGCCCTTTGGACAGGTTGATGGTGTTCCACCACTTCAGTGAACGAAGTGAGCGGCTGTCCACCAACACCAGATCGGTAAGTTGTCCGTGGGCCTGGTTCCACTGTTGTGATCGACATTCCTGTAAGGGACGCATTTGAAGGCGTGCGTGGGGTACTATGGAGATGCATGACGCCAACATGCTTAAGAGTTGCATAAACACTCTTGCTGGAAGAGAGTGTTGGGTTTGAAATTTTTTGATGAGATTTTGTATGTTGGCTATCCTGGCTGTGCTGGGATAAGCTATGGCCTTGGATGTATCTATGGTGGCTCCCAGGTATTGATGTATGTGGGAGGGTTGCAGTTGAGATTTGGGATAGTTGATGGTAAATCCCAAGTTGCGTAGGGTTTGAATAGTGCGGTGAGTGTGGAGAACGCATTTGTCGAGAGTATTGGCTTTTATGAGCCAATCGTCCAGATAGGGGAAGACATGGATTTGTTGTCTCCTGAGATATGCTGCCACAACTGCCAAGCATTTGGTGAATACCCTGGGTGCGGTTGTTACTCCGAATGGGAGAACTGTAAACTGATAGTGCTGTCCGTCTACCACAAATCGTAGATACTTCCTGTGCGTGGGATGCATAGGGATGTGAAAATATGCGTCCTTGAGGTCTAATGTGGCAAGGAAGTCGCCTTGTTGAAGTAATGGACGGACCTGCTGGAGAGCGATCATGTGGAAGTGATCTGATTGTATATACTGGTTTAGTAGTCTGAGGTCTAGTATGGGTCTTAAGGTCTTGTCCTTTTTGGGAATGAGGAAGTATAGAGAATATACTCCTGTGCCCTGATGTTGAAGTGGAACTGGTTCTATTGCGTGTTTTTGAAGCAAAGACTGAATTTCCTGTTTGAGGAGCGTGAGGTGGTGAGACGACATGGGATGGTGTTTGGGTGGTATGTTTGGGGGGGTGTCTATGAGTTCGAGGCAGTAGCCAGATTGGATAATTTGTCTTACCCACCTGTCTGTTGTGATGGAATTCCAGACAGGTAGGAACTGTTGAAGTCTTCCCCCGACCGGAGTGGAATGGTCTGGGGGGAGTGGGAGCAAGTCACTGTTTAGTGGCTGGAGAGGTGCGGGTGTTGGTGTTGCCCCGCCCTCGGCCCTTGGTATTGTTTCCCCTGTAACCTCCTCTATAATATCCTGTTAGGGGATGTTTGACCCGATGTTTTGAAGGTGGAAGAGGTGTCTGTTCCCACATTTTTGGAGGCCCCTCTATAAAAGGAGCGACGAAAGGAGCCTCTGGCTTGAGGAGACTGTAATGCTCCCATTGATTTGGCAGTCTCATTATCCTTCTTCATTTTTTCTAATGCAGTGTCTACTGCGGGTCCGAATAGTTGCTCCTGATTAAAGGGTTGAGCAAGAATGGTTGTTTGTACTTCCGGCTTAAAGCCGGAAATGCGGAGCCATGCGTGGCGTCTAAGTAATACGCTTGTGTTGACTGCCCTAGAGGCGGTGTCCGCTGCGTCTAATGCACATTTGATTGAGGCATTTGATATTAGTTTGCCCTCTTGGATGAGGTCATTGGCCTGGGATTTGTATTGATCAGACAGGTGTTGCAAAAGGTCCTCTAGTTGATCATAATGAGCCCTATCATAGCGAGCCAATAGGGATTGTGTATTGGCAATACGCCAGTGGTTAGCAGCTTGTGCGGCAACCCTTTTGCCGGAAGCCTCCAGAGCTTAGACTCTTTGTCTGGGGGCGGTGTGTCTCCAGTTGTTTGGGAGTTCGCCCGCTTTCTGGCATTTGACACGACTAAAGAGTCTAAGGGGAGTTGCGCTTTGATGTACGCAGGATCCTGTGGGGCCGGTCTGTATTTTTTTTCTATCCGGGGGTTAAGAACCCTGGCCCTAACAGGGTCTTTAAAAACCTCAGTGGCGTGCTTTATCACTCCTTTAATCATGGGCAGAATGTGAACGTTTTTTTGCGACTGCTCAAAGGTGTCGAGGAGAAAGTCCTCTTCAGGTGTGTCTGTGTGCATGGTGACGCCATGGAACAGTGCCGCTCTGTATATGAGCTGACCAAACCCTAAATGGTCATCCGGAGGGGAGGGTTTGGAGGGGTATCTATGGGTGCTGTGTCCTGGAGTGTAAAGGGATCATTAGGATCAGTAGGATCATTAAGGAAATCTGGGTCTCCCCCTCCCCCTAAATCATCATCATCCTGTGGAGGTGGTGTGTGAGAAGGAGATGGTAGAGGAGAAGGAGGTGGGGGTGGTGGGGATGGGATGGGAGGTAATATAGGAGAGGAAGGACGTATGGGTGAAGAGGCACAGTCCTTCTTCTTTAGAGGAGCTGGAGGAGGTGTTGTGTCCAGCTTCCTTTTCTTGTATGGCACAGCTGTGACATGTCCGGTTTTAGGATTGATGTAAATTCGTTTTTGCGTTGGATCTGGGCGAAAAAGTTCCTCAGTGTCCGAAGGTGGCTTTGGCGCCGACTTTTTGGGTTCCGATCTTGATTTTGTGAGATCGGCAGATTCTTTGTGGACTTTTTTCGGCACCGAGGACTTTTCGGTTCCTGCGGAGATTTCGGTGCCGAAGAACCTTTCGGTGCCGAAGAACCTTTCGGTGCCGGTGGAGACTTCGGTGCCGAAGAACGTTTCGGTGCCGGTGGAGACGTCGGTGCCGAGTCACGTTTTGGTGCCGATGGAGATTTCGGCCTCGGAGCCTGCTTCGGTGCCGAAGGTATTGTAGGCACAATAATATGAGGTTTGCTCGAGCCACCTGCAGGCTTATTTTTCTTCGGAGCCGGGCCCGGGGGCGGGGGTTCTGAAGATGATTTTGGGTCATGACTGGGCCCAGCTGGCAGAGTCTTGACCAATGTCTTTTTTGGTGGGGTTGGGGTAGGGGAGCTGGTACTCCCACGCTGCCCCGGATCTGAATCGTCGGCCTCGGACACGATCTGGAGGTATTGTATTGTATTGTATTGTATTGTATATCGATTTGTAGAGCGCGATTGCTGCCCGACGGGCGTCCAAGCGCTAAGGATGCAGCCAGAGTGGGGAGGTACGGCGGGAGTTAGGACAGGGATTAGGTCAGGGCAGACCTAGCAAACAGAAGAGTCTTTAATTGTTTGCGGAAAGATTGCAGGTTGGGATTGCATCTAAGTTGAAGCGGGAGTGAGTTCCACAGTTTTGAGGCATTCAGAGCGAACATTCTGCCTCCAGTTCTCGCTCTCTTAACTTTTGGAACCACGGCCAAAAAGGCTTCGGTGGAGCGTAGATTCCTACTTGGGTGATAGCGGGTGACTAAATTGTCATTTATTGCTGGACCTGTTTTCCAGAAGGCATGATGTGAGATACATAGTGCCTTAAAAGCCACTCGCTGTTTCACCGGTAGCCAATGTAGACTTTTTAGTCCAGGTCTGGCTGACTGTGTACGTGGAATGTTAAGCAGGGCACGGGCTGCGCAGTTCTGCACAACTTGTAACTTCCGTAGAGTCAGTTCTGGGGCACCCACGTAGAGGGCGTTATTGAAATCCAACCTGGACTGTATCAGGCCTTGTACTGCCACCTGTTTGGCCTCCATTGGTAAAAGGGGCAGGACTTTTCTGATTATTCTGAGCAGGCCAAAACACGTGGCAGATAACTTGGTGGCCTGGTGAGTGAAGGTGAGATTTTTGTCCAACCAAATTCCCAGACTTTTTACGCTCTCCTTGGGAATGGGGGGCGTGCCCAGACATGAAGGCCATAAGGAGGTGAAAGGTACTGGGGAAGCTGGGCCCAAAAGCATGACCTCAGTCTTATCTCCATTGAGTTTTAAGGAGGAAGCTGTCATCCAGCCTTTAACCTCCTCCAGACATTTCATCAGACCTGACGACTTTTGCCTGATGCCCTCCTGCGTCAATGAGACCACTAGCTGGGTATCGTCCGCATATGATATGATCTTAATACCATGCGGTTCGACGATCCCAGCGAGCGGTTTCATGTATATGTTGAACAACGCAGGGCTCAAGGAGGAACCCTGTGGGACCCCACAGCTCAAAAATTTGCTGGCTGACACTGTGTCCCCGTCAAAGATCTGGAATGATCTGTTGGTCAGAAAGGAGTCAAACCACCTCAGTGCATTGCCTGTTACCCCGATGTCAAGGAGACGGTTCAGTAAGGTGGTATACCTGACCGTATCAAAGGCAGCACTTAGGTCAAGGAGGATCACTGCCACTGATCCTCCTTGATCCAGTATCCTCCGTGACTCCTCAGTGACCGCCAGCAGCGCAGTCTCAGTTCCATGCCTAGGTCTGAAGCCTGTCTGGGTCATATCTAGTAGTTGATTCTTCTCTAGGAACTGGATCAGCTGGGTGTTTATATGTTTTTCCAGAATCTTACTTGCCCAGGGGAGCAATGAGATGGGGCGGTAATTAGCGTGATCCTCTGGGTCAAGATTTGTTTTTTTTAATAATGCCCGTACCATGGAGGTCTTCAGAATCGTCGTCAGGGACATCCTGGGCAAAGATGTCGTCTGGTTCTGGAGCCGGTTTGGCCATGATATGGCGTCGAGCTCTTCGGTCCCGGATGGTTTTCTTCGAACGGAATGCGGCGCAGGCTGGACAGCTGGATTCGTTGTGGTCCGGCGAGAGGCACAGATTACAGACCTCGTGGTGATCACTGTGGGGGAACTTTGCTCCACATTGGGGGCATTTTTTAAAGGGTGTTCTTTCCATCAGCCGCGTCCGGAGCCGGTCCGATGGTATTTCGACATCGAGTTGTAAATTTTGGAGAGTTGTTGTGATTGCTAGAAGTTTTCTGCTGGAGCGGAAAAAAGTTCATCCGAACCCAATGGCGGAAAAAAACAATCTGAGGATGGAGTGGATGCCCATGCGCACCGTTGTCCAGAGGAGGAGTCACCTATCTTGTGACCAAAGACTTCTTACGAAGACAACAACAACCTGCAATCATCCAAGCCCAACACCAGATGGCGATCTTATACTAAGTGTGTGATCTGCAGCTCATATGCCTCGAACACTTATTTATCTGCTTGAGACTTCTAGCCACAGAATCCTTACCTTAGAATATATACCAAAGCAATGCCTCCCCGGGTCTGCAAAGCCAATTTCAAATCAAAAAGTCCTGCAGGACCAAACAGGTGAAGTGTCAGTCTTGGCGGAGCTGCCTGCCCAGACAGTAGTGTTTGGTAAATGTGTGCAAAGATGCCCACGTTGCTGCCTGGCAGATGTCCAGGACAGGAGCTCCATAAGCTAACGCACTGGTTGCAGCCTTAGCTTTGGTGGAATGAGCAAGCAAACCCTCAAACCCTTGGCCAATGCGTAGCAGATCTTGATGCAGAGCACTATCCACCTTGAGATGGTCCATTTCTGCACAGCCTTCCCTATTTTAGCTCCTGTGTACCCAACAAAGAGTTGATCTTCCACCCAGAACTGTTTTGTGCCATTAAGGTACAATGACAATGCTCGTTTTGGGTCCAGATGGTGAAGTCTCTCATCTTCACTGGAGGGATGAGGCAAAGCAAAGAAGGTAGGCAGGGGAATTTTCTAGCCTACGTGGAAGGGAGTCACAACCTTCGGAAGGAAGGAGACACATGTCTGGAGGAACAGCTTGGTCCAGGTATTTTTTTATAAAACATATTTTATTGATTTTTTGATTTGTACAATTCTCTGTGCACCTTGTACCAAATATAAATAGTTGTATGCAAGTAATTTCGAAATTAGTGAGATTACAGTGGTGGCACCGCCAATCAGACATTGATTATATATTTTCATATAATTGCATAAACAACCCAAATTGTCGACCCCGCTGCTATGTCATCACCGTGTGTACATACAGCTCGGTATAAACCTCTTACTGTAGTGCATAGCTCTGTTTCATTAAAAAAACTAAGCATAACTTAAGTTAACTCCCCCCTTCCGCTACCCCACGTACTCAGAACCACTGCAAGCCATCAGTTATAGCATCTAGCACAATTGTCTTTGTCTTGCACATGAGAGGTACATTAACCAATAAGTTATGTCTTTATTACCTGGTGCGTACCTCCGTCACTACAAACTCCTCCAGCATCACATGCCATTCTAACGATACGGGTTTTTTATGTATACCTCTTCGTTCCTCTCTTTGTAACTCTGTGCTTTCCGCCCTTCCCCAACTAACCATTTCATAATACCAATCCAGCACCGCTGGCGATTTTTTAGCTTTCCATCTCATGGCTATAGTTATTTTTGCTAAGATCAGTGCCACGTTGACGAATCTATATGTGGGGTTCCCACATTTAGATTTCGGACCAAGTCCCAGTAAGTAATGTTCTAGTGAAACCCCTCTGCGTTCCGGAGCTACTGTTTTCAAGATTTTATTAATCGTAGACCAGTAAGGCACCAGCCTGGGGCATGCCCATAACATGTGTAACAAATTAGCATCCGATTCTTGGCAACGTGAGCATGCATCTACTATGTCTGGGAACATACCATTAAGTCTGTGGGGGGACAGATGGGCGCAGTGGAGGATCATTAGTTGAATAAATTTGAATTTCGGGTTACGGGAGACCTTCCTCGGGTATTCAATGATGACATTCCACTCCTTATCTGTAAGCTCTGACCCTATATCAGTATTCCACTTGTCTCGCAGTGCCTGCAGTGGTGTTGCTGTGTGTGTTCGCATCCAACATGATACCCATTTGGTTAAATGGCGACCATTCCCCATTAAGTATTGCATGCCTACCAGTTTGTGTGTAGGGGGTTCGGTTCCCCCAGGTGCCCATGTATTTCGAATGTATCTCACTACATTTGCATGTAAGAGGAACAGTGTATTTGCCACTCCTTGTTCTCTTACAAAGGTGTCGTGATTCATCAGTGTACCTCCTGTAAATAGCATACCTATCTTGTCCACACCAGCTTCTGTCCAAGCATGTATGTGTTGCCGTGATACCGTCCAGCTTGGTCCAGGTAGAAGGTGGTGTAGGGAGGGTGCGCTGAGAGTGCCTGCAATGCGCTAACCTTCCTAGCCAAGATTATGGCCACTAAAAATGCAGTTTTGATGGTCAAGAGGATAAGAGGGCAGTTGTGCAGTGCCTCAAAATATGCACACATTAAGAAGGTGAGAACAAGATTCATGCCCCTAGGGCATGATGAATGGGGGGGGGGGGGGGGGGGGGAACGTGCCGCAAGCCTTTAAGAAACCCAGCCACAACAGGTGACTTAACTAAAGCAAGTTGGTCTGTCAACTGCAAAAATGTCGAAATGGCTCATAACTAACCTTTAACTGTGCTCAGAGCAGAGCTCTGCTGGCCCTGCGATAGAGAAAACAGAAGAACTTTAGAAAGGGGTGCAGAAAGACGGTCAATGTTGTGGGAATCACACCATGTCACAAACGTATCCCAATGGCAGGCGTATAACAACTTGGTGAAGGGATGCCTGACTACCCGAATAACATCAAAGAATTCACAAGAAAGGTTGAAAGCTGACAAATGTCGCCGCTCAATCTCCAAGCATGTAGGTAAAGAGTGTGCAGGTTCTAGTGCAGAACCCTCCCCTATTTCTGCAACAGAAAATCCTCTCAAATAGGCAGCTTGATTGGATGACCGATGGTCATGCTCAACAGCTCAGAATACCAGACTTTCCGTGCTGAATCTGGAGCCGCAAAAATAATTTTGTCCCGGTCGTTCCGAATCTTGTTGAGAACTCTGGGCAGGAATTGTATTGGCCGAATGGAATACATAACCCTAGAACTCCACTCAAAACAAAGTGTCCAGGGCAAGAGCTGCCTTGTAAAATCCAGCACCGCAGAGATAGCGCGTTCTCGGCGGTGGTGAACAGATCTAACCAAGGATCTCCCAACTGCTGAGAGAGGCTTTGCACCACCTCCGAGTGGCGATGCCATTTGTGATCCGCTAGGCATCTTCGTCTGAGTTCCTTTGCCCTGGTGTTCAGAGAGCCCGCTAGGTGCTGAACCACCAGGAAAGTGTCCTGGCGTTCCAGCCATGCAGAGTCTCTTGACAAAGAGTCTATGACCCCACCCACCCTATTTGTTGCAGTATAAAATGGTGATAGTGCTTTCAGTCTACACCTGCACCAACCTTTCCTTGATTGAAGGAAGAAAGACTTTCGATGCCAAGCCAATCACCCAGAGCTCCAACAGATTGATGTGAAGCCTAGACTCCGCTGAAGACCAGAGTTATCTGATCTCCACCTCTCCGAGATAGCTGCCCCATTCCAGAAGTGATGCATCTGTCACCACAGTCAGCTCTGGTTGGAAAAGGGAGAGTAGTCTGCTATTGACTCAATTGCAATCCGTCAGCCACCACTGCAAACCTTTCACAGTTCCCTCCGAGATTTGGAGAGGTTCCCCTGATGATGTATCCACTAGGACTTCAGGTCCCACTGCAGAGCCCGCAAATGCCAATAGTAGGGTGCAGGAGGCCATGAGACCAAACAACCACGGGGTCATTCTCACCAAAATCCAGGATAGAGGCTGAAACTTAGCTATCATAGCCCTAATATTCTAGACTCACTGCTCGGGAGGATAGGCCCGAAACTGCACTGTGTCCAGAACAGCCCCGATGAAAGGAAGCGTCTGAGAGAAAGTCAGTGTGACTTATTCAATTCAATTCAGTTGTTTTTATATAGCACATGGCTACTCAACGGGCCCCCCAGTGCTAGTTTCCCCCAGAATTTCACCAGAATACTGTGATAAGCCAGATACCTCAAGAACACTTCAGAAAAGATGAGTTTTTAGCAATTTTCTAAAACAGACTTCAGACTTGTGAAGAAGGCAGGGAGAGTGTTCCAGAGCCTGGCAGTAAAAAATGCAAAGGTGCAGTCTCCACCCCTCGTCCTTCTGATTTTAGTCACCACCAGAAGTCCCTGTCTACTCGAACGAAGAGACCTTCTTGGAACTTCTTGGAGGTGAATAGAGTCCGAATGATAAGTGGGCCTTTTCCATGGATGGCCCGGTGTGCGATACAGAGAGCCTTGAAGTAGACTCTTTTTTTGAACTGGGAGCCAGTGAAGGACTAAAAGGGCTGGTCTGGCAGGCAGGGTGTTTCGGTAGTTTTTGACGGATTCTTGCGACAGCGTTTTGTACCACTTGAAGCCTATTGATCACATATTTCAAACTCCCTAGATACAGGGAATTGCTGTAGTCAAGGCAGGAGTTTATTAGACTCTGTACTACTACCCTAGTAATGAATGGTAACATTTATAGGAATTTCCTGAGGGATCATAGAATGCCTAAGCACAAGCCTGTCGTTTTTTTGGCCTGTGTCTCCATCGTGAGCTTGTCGTCTGTCCAGATGCCTAGGCTGGCTTTGGATGTTCGCCTAGATAATATGGTCACGACAGTTCCCGGCCCTAGTACTATTGTTGCTTACCACCAATACCTCCATTTTGTCGCTAATAAGCTTCATACTACTACTAGACACCCAAACTGTAATCTCCCTGAGGCATGAATTTAGTTGGGTGATGGTTTGGGTAGCTCTGGGTGTAAGGGCCAGAATGATCTGAGAGTTATCTACATAAGACATTAAGGCAAGCCCCATGTCAGTGCACAATTTTCGCTAGGGGGCGTACATACAAATTAAAAAGTGTGGGGCTGAGTGAGGAGCCCTGTGGAACCCCACACAACAAAAGGTGGATGAAAGAAGATAATGAGTCTTTGCATACTCGGAAACTCCTATCAGCTAGGAAGGCCTCCAACAATTTGATGGCAACCCCTGTGATGCCGATGTTAGCATCCTCTGAATGAGGATGGCGTGCAACACAGTATCGAAGGCTACACTAAGGTCCACATAATCCTTGCCGCTGAGCCTCCTTGATCTAAAATGGAACAAAGTTCCTCGGTGGCTACCAGTAGTGCAGTCTCCGTACTATCAGATCAGAAACCTTTCTGAGTGGGGTGGAAAACATCATGTGCTTCCAGAAAGCTGAACTGATGTTTATTGACATATGTACGTTGCTAGTGAACCGCAGCGAGTGCACAAGGCTTGTCATAGCCTAGTGGGAAAGACTGGGGGAAAGACTGGATTCCCCCGATCTCCATAGACGAGATGTATCCACTGTCATCACTTGACTGAAGGGGAGCACAGCAAACTGAAAGTGCTCTTGGCCCACCGTGAATTGCAGGTATCGTCTGTGGACAGGAAGGAGGAAGTTGTGTAAATATGCATCATACTAGTCCATCGCTACCATCCAGTTTACCGGGTTCAGGGCAGACAGAACTTGCATAAGCATCTTGAATCGCTCCTTTTTCAAGAAGAGACCGAGAAGGCACAGGCTAGGATGGGACAAAGGCCTCCGTCCTTCTTGGGCCCCAGAAGCTAGTAGAAATAGCAACCAAAGCCGACTTCTGATGCCAGCACCCCAAGAGAGCCAGCACTTCCTGAGGAAGCAAGGAGAAGTGGTCCTCTATTAGTAAATGGGTGTGATGTGTGGAGGTTATGGACGCAGTTGGGGACCTCTTCCATGACCATGAAAGGGGTGGAAGGTGGATTGGGGATGACGAGGGTCACAGACAAGTCCAAGGACCTGCTGTTCTTAAAGCGCTCCAGCGCTAACTCCGCCTTCTCTCCAAAAAACTAAGAGTCCTCAAAGAGAATGTCCATAAGCGAGGCAAATACATCCCCTGGAAAGTCAGTGAATCTCAGCCAGATGTGGTGCCAGGAGGCCACAGATGATAAAATTGTTCTACCTAGTGAATCAGTTGTGTCCAGTCCACGTCATATCTGAACTTTACTGCGTCACTCTGGTCAGCTACAGCTTGGGAGAGTATGGCTCGGGCCACCTCAAAGACCACTGGCAGCACTTGGCAACGAATCCCAGATCATATGGGAATATCGGCATAAAAGGCACGTGGTGTTCACTGACCACAGTGCAAGGCTGGCGGAAGAGAACATTCTCTTGCCAAAGGTATCCAGCCTCTTGGATTCCCTATCTGGTGGAGTGGTAGGGAACGCACCTGAGCTAATCCTAGAAGCGGAGGCTTGGACCACCAATCTCTCCGGGGTGGGGTGCAGAGTAATGAAACTGGGGTCCTCAGGAGCGAACGATGGCGAAGGGCAATTGTCCTATGCACAGGGACCCCTGTGGAGTGCTTTGACCAGGTCCTGAGTAGGATGCTGGCAAGGGCTTCATTAAAGGGGAGTAAATGTTCCAAAGAGGTGAATCCTGGCTGAAGCAACTGTGGTTAGCTGAAGGTCCAAGACCTCAGCCACACTACATACCTTCCACCATCATGAAAGAGGCTCCCCCTCCGTAGTCATGGTAGGAGGAACGACCGGGCCACTGTCAGGTGAGGTGTCTATCCCGCTGGCCTCTCGTAGTTCCTCATACCAGTTGTCCTCATTCCTATCTGGGAGATGCTGGTATCTCAGTTCAGTTTAAGTTTATTGTATAATTTGTTAAAATTATTACAAAACCCACATGTATAAATAAAATATATAAAAGTTGACTACCATTAAACATCTAGTCATTGTCTCCAAAGCCCATAAAACTTATTAGATACAATTATAAAATTTGATTCAAGCATGGGACAAATTGTCTCTGTAAAATCTAAGTTGTCTATTTCCACAGTTTATTTTCTTTATTGCTTTTTCTTGAGGGTTCCGATGTTACGATCTTCCTACTCTTGCTGCTTCAAGCGAGTCCTTACTGCCCCCATAAATTTAATTTCCCTGCATGCCAGGATTATGGAGGATCCTCCCAGCCAACTTGTTACTGCTTGTCTACAAGTGCGAATTATTAGGACATTGAAAATTTGTTTTAAATACCGTCGTCTCAAATCTAATACAGCTGGGCATACACAAAAGATATGAGCTAGGGATTCGGATTTGTAGCCGCATAAATGGCAATTTTCTGTTTGGTAGCTCTGTTTCCAGGAGGGGAGTAAGTCTTTTGACAGGTGATCACCCATCCGATAGTCCATGTAAAATTTCTTTAGGAACCCGCTGAAATGAGAAGATAGGTATGCTTGTGGTTTTAATGATTTGTAAGATGCAATAACTGTCCACCCATGCCTACGTTTGGCCAATGAATTTTGATCTTCCAATAAGGATTTCATGTTGGCTGCCTTGTTGGTTAAGCTACTTAGCCCAGCTTTATCCATCCTTAATTCCCATGATGATTCTATGTCGAGTTCTATCAAACAATTTTGCAAATGCTTTCCCCAGGCACTCAGGATTTTGTTATCCGCCTGATGCTTTATTTCTTCCCAGCATAGATGGTCCAGGGATTGCTGATTTGCGGAACGAAATTTATTACAAAGCTTCACAAAGCCGCTCATGCTCCGGAAGATTTGATTTTGCAGGCCAAATTCTAACCGTATCTGTGATGGAGAGGAAGATTTTGGCAGATTAAAAACGGCTTTATAAATCTTGGTCTGCATTGCGTTTAATAAATCAGCCTCCTTGCCTTGCCAAGTGACCAGTCCGTAGGACAAGGTGGGCAAAATTTGCGCGGCCATGACTTTCAATAAATGATTGTGGTTGGGACAGTCCAGTTTGGATTTCAGTAGCCGATATGCAAAGATTAATGACTGAGCTTTTGCTTTTATTACTGCTTTTTGCTCTTTATGTTTCAGTCCTTGCTCTATTAAAGTTCCCAGAGAGGTGAATCCTGGCTGAAGCAACTGTGGTTAGCTGAAGGTCCAAGACCTCAGCCACACTACATACCTGGGAGATGCTGGTATCTATAAATGTGCCCAGACCCCTCCCATTCTTCTGTGGTAAATAATTTAATTACCGGGACTTAATTTGATACAGAAACATAATAAATATAGCTCAGTAAATAAGAGGCAGAATCCGTGGTATTAGAGGTTCGGAATGGGCTTTATTCCAATGGACGATTCGAATCGTTGACTCCAAGTTCCATCACCACGGAGGTTCAGGAAGTGAAGTACATACTTTATTGATAAGTAAGTACTTTTATACAATAGGCATTACATTGAAGCAAATGCAAGAGGCGTAACAATTGATAGTGTAGATAAAACATACATACGTAGCAAAAGTAGGTGTAACTGGGTGTGACTAAAGAACGTCATCAGGTGTGATGTCATAATAGGGTGGTTCCATGAAGGAATTTCGCAACGTTTAGCAGAAATACTTGGCAGAAATGCGCGCGCAGCAGCATGACGTGTGATTGACGTGCAACTAGGGGGTGAAGGGGACTTGACATTTAGCTCTACATGTGGCGACAGATGTCTGGAGGGTCAAGTCAACCTAATCCCAAATCATATCTAACATCCTATGTTTAAAGAACTATGTTATCCAAAAGAGAGGTCTCTTAGAGTAGAATCTTATTCTATACTGACTATACTGACTGTTAGTGCGTGTACAAGCGTCTAAGTGTCTACACTAGATGCGAGGGCAGAAGTCTTCCATAATAATAAGGCTATGAATTACTTGCATAAAGACAGAGAAACCGGGCCTTTGCTCGGTAGCTGGAAGAATGTTTACTTAAACTACTAGACAGGAATGCATTGGGCAGGGAGCGGAGCAGATAATTTCGAAGGTGAAATACAGTTTCTTGGCAGGCAACAGGCTGATGTCAGGCATCGTGAGCCGCGCAGGGAATGAGACAAAGTTCATGGTCACAGATGCAGGCTCAGACTGGAGCTTCAGAGGCAGAAAGCAAGAAAAGCTTGATGACAGAATCAGGGCCTACTTGCCTGGACTGTAAAATGGCATAAGTGAACCATATAAAGCCGGTGGCCTTTCATACTTAGGAATGGAATATCCAGCCTATTCATGGCGGATCTGAAAGAGGACATGTTGACGGTGGACGCACATGAGTTTGCGTCTTTATAACTGGAACTGGAGGGAACATACATGTACTTGTGATTCATACATGAAACCGTTGGGGTCCAAGATAGGGGACATAACTGATCGGAAAAATCCATATTTCCACACTTCTTCCTCTCCAGGTCTTTCAAATGTAAAATGCACTGGCTCTGATCCGGACAACATGGTCCTGGTCGGCACTGGAACCAGTGTTGGGTGACGCCCGTCCGGCTCCATATCAGAGTCGGGAGTGACGATGGAGATGGCGCCGCTATGGGGCATCGGCACTGGAGTGGACACTGAGTAAGGTCTCAGTCTCACGGGCAGATCCGTCCAAATCCAACATGACATCCATGGGGCCAGACATCCACGTAAAGATATCCTGCCGGCGAGGATCCAGTGGGGGCCCCTCCCGAGCCCGTGGGGCCCAAAGGCGTTCCAGAGGGCCAGGTCGCCCAGGTGCACGGCCTCCTAAAAATCCTTAAATTGGGCAGGAGTTGGTCCAGGAAAGACAATATCCGGGTGTGTCTCCATGAACGGTCTTGGACCTTCCACGTGACCGTGATTTTGAGCTTCGCTGGGTCGTCTGGACGTCGGGCGGCAAGGAGCTTGAGGAATTGCCTTCAGGTGCATGGCGAGGCAGTCTTCGCAGGTCTTGGAGTCGTGGTCCCTCTCCAACTACCATAAACACACCAAGTGTGGGTCTGCCACAGACACTTGCCTAGGACAGGCACCTCCTAGTTTGAAACCAGACGGTTTCTTAGGGGACATCCTGTCACACACCGAGAGAAAATAATTTAAAGTACCTAAATAGGTATAACGCACGTCACTTTTGGCGTGGATGATGCTGAAGTAGAGCTGAACTATGCCACCTACCGGTGCGCAGGGTTACTGCCCAAAAACATTCAAATCCAGTCTGAGACCTGAGGATTATTCTACGATAAGGAACCTGCAGCTAGAAGTCTTTATCAGATAAGACTGGTAGAACTGCTATCTGGATCGATTGGAAAGATTGTTTATTATCATGAGGGTTAGCCCTTTGACAAGCCCTTGAAGAAAAAAAAAGGCTTGTTGAACATTTTTTGCCTAGAAAATGAGTCATGGCTCAGCTGTTGTTAAACAAGGAAGGAGTCAGCTTTCTCACTGAAGAACCAGTAGCAATCGAATGACATGTCCATTTGGGCCTCCTTCAAATTTCCTTAGAAACCGTCTGAATGCATCCAGGTGTGCCTGTGTAGAATGACTGCCTTAGCCAATTATCTCATAATTGTGTTGGTTGAATCCAGGCCACATATAAGGATCTGTTAGGAAGCATCCAAACCATCGCTTCGCTCATCAAGATGAAGAAGGGGTTTTGCAAGTGGCCCGGAAGGCTTACTATAGTAACGATTCCCAATTACCATAAAGTGTTGACATACTATCCAAGAAAGCATGTGGCGCTGGCAGTGTACATGGCTAGCCTGAGTCGAAAAGCTTTCTGCAGTATGGTCCAGACAACCAGTAGGAAAGGCCTTTAGGGTTAAACTTTACTCAAGGTACCTGAACCATCAAGTGTTCTAAGAAAGGATACCTCACCAAGGATGTAAGATAGGAAAGCGTATGAGGCTGTTCAATCTACCTGTAAACACTTCTTTAAATTACAAAATAGTTTCTGAGTCCACCAAAGATGGCTGCAGAATTTCAGGCAGGATGTTAGATTTAGGTATGATAGTCGGTAAGGGCACACCTCTGCTTCCCTCCATACTACTGACATAAAGGAAAATGCTACTTACCAGTATGCATCTGTTCTTGGCATGTAGAGCTGCAGATTCACACACTGTGCATAGATCGCTATCTGGTGTTGGGCCCGGATGTTTGCACTTTGTTGTTGTATTGGAACAAGTCTTTAAAAGTCACGGGATAGGTGACTCCTCCTTTGGACAATAGTGCGCATGGCATCGACTCCATCTTCAGATAGTTTTTTCGCCAATAAGGGATATGATGGAGTTTTGTAAGAAACAGAAATAGATGCCCATGTATGTTGTATCTAATTAAGATAATACTGGATCAGATAAAGGTAGCCGAGCAGGCGGGTGGGCGTGTGTGAATCTGCAGCTCTACATGCCAAGAACAGCATTTTCCGTTCAAGGCATATGAGCTGCAGATCACACACTGTGCATAGATTGCATAGCAGTACTCTTCCTAAGTGGTGACCAGTATCTGTTGCAGTAGTTTGAAATAGTGTTTTGAGTACAGCCTGGCCCACACTAGCTTGCTGTTTTGCCTGCACATCTACACAATAGTGTTTTGTGAATGTGTGCGGTGTAGACCATGTAGCTGCTTTGCAGATATCATCTAAGGGAATGTTCCCTAAAAATGCCATTGAAGCCCCTATTTTGCGGGTAGAGTGGGTTTTAGGGGGAATAAATAGTGTACGTTTTGCTTTGTGATAGCAAATTTGTATACATTTGACAATCCACCTTGCAATCCCAGACTTTGATATGGGATTGCCTTTATATGGTGGTCAGAAGGATACAAAAAGTTGTTTTGTTTTGCGAAAAGGTTTTGTTTTGTCAGTATAGTAAAGGAGTGCTCTTTTTACGTCTAGTGTACAAAGAGCTCTTTCTGTGTATGAAGAGCTCTTTCTGCTACAGTTTGTGGTTGCGAGAAGAACACTGGCAACTCAACAGATTGTTTGAGATGGAAGGGAGAGATAACTTTAGGAAGGAATTTGGGATTTGTCCTGAGAACCACTTTGTTAGGATGGAGTTGTAAAAATGGTTCTTGAATAGTTAGTGCCTGTAGCTCACTGACTCTTCTAAGAAATGTAATGGCCACAAGGAAAGCGACTTTCCATGTAAGAAATTGCAGCTCGCATTTATGCAGAGGTTCGAATGGAGGACCCATTAGTCTTGTGAGGACGATGTTTAGATTCCACACTGGCGAAGGTGGTACCCTGGGAGGAATTATTCTTTTGAGGTCTTCCATAAATGCTTTAATGGCAGGTACCCTGAACAATGACAGATGTTGTCTGTTTTGTAGGTAAACTGCTATGGCAGCAAGATGTAATCTAATTGATGTGTATGCTAGATTACATCTTTGAAGATGCAGCAGGTAACATATGATGTGTTGAGTGGAGGCATCTAAAGGATTGACGGTGTTGTTGTTACAGTATATAACAAATCTTTTCCATTTGGCTGCATAGCAGGCTGTAGTGGTGGGGTGCCTAGCCTCTTTGATAACGTTCATACAATCAGGTGGAAGACTGAGGTAACCAAATTCTAGGGCTTCAGGAGACAGATCACCAGGTTGAGCTGTGCTGGATCTGGATGTCTGATCTCTCCATGGTTCTGTGTTAACAGCTGTGGGAAGAGGTGTAGTTTTTGGTGCGTAACTACTGATAGTTCCAGCAATGTTGTGTACCATGGTTGTCTGGCCCATGTTGGAGCAACTAGGATCAGTGTTAGTGACTCTTGCGCACCACTAATGGAATGAGTGGGCGAGGCAGAAAAGCGTACGCAAATCTGCCTGACCAATTTATCCATATCGCATTGCCTTTGGACAATGGGTGTGGATATCTGGCGGCGAAGCTTGGGCATTTTATGTTGTAATGTGTGGCGAAGAGATCTATCTCTGGCTGCCCCCACATTTGGAAAAACGGTTTAAGAACTTGTGGATGAAATTTCCACTCATGAATCTGTTGTGTCTGACGACTTAACAGATCTGCCATGTGATTTTGAATTCCTGGAAGAGGTTGGGCTAAAAGGAATATGTTTTGAGGAATAGCCCACCTCCATATGCTCTGTGCTAGTTGAGAGAGCTGCAGAGAGTGCGTCCCCCCTGTTTTTGTAAATAGTACATTGCTGTCATATTGTCCATGCGGACTAAGACAACTTTGCCTGATATCTGTTTCAGGGATGATTTTAATGCTAGAAAAATTGATAGTAACTCCGAATGGTTGATGTGGAGTAGCTTTTGCTGAGGTGTCCATGTGCCCTGTATGGTGTGATGAAGGAGATGAGCTCCCCAGCCGGTGAGCGATGCGTCTGCTGTTAGTACAATCTGTGGAACCGGCTCTAGGAACAGTCGCCCTTTGGAAAGGTTTTGGGTGTTCCACCACTGCAGAGAGCGTTGTGTGCGCCCGTCCACCAACACCAGATCTGTTAGCTGACCTTGAGCTTGGTTACACTGACGTGCCAAACATTCCTGTATGGGGCGCATCTGGAGTCTTGCATGAGGTACTATGAATATATAAGAGGCCATCATCCCTATAAGTTGCATGAACACTTGAGCTGGAAGTGAGTGTTGCGGCTGGAATTTTTTTTATAAGGGTTTGCATTCTAGCTATCCTGGCTGGACTGGGATATGCAATGCCTTTTGAGGTGTCTATTTTGGCAACTAGATATTGTTGGATGTGGGACGGTTGGAGGTGAGACTTTGTGAGGTTGTTGGTAAACCCTAAGTCGTGAAGGAGTTGGATTGTGGTGCATGTGTGATTTACACACTGGGTATGGGACTTGGTTTTTATGAGCCAGTCGTCCAAATATGGGAAGACATGCATTTGTTGTCTTCTTAAGTGGGCTGCTACCACTGCCAGACATTTTGTGAAGACTCTGGGTGCTGTGGTGAGTCCAAATGGGAGAACCTTGAACTGGTAATGTTGACCGTCTAGTACAAACCGGAGATATTTCCTGTGAGCAGGGTGAATGGGAATGTGGAAGTAGGCATCCTTGAGATCTAAGGTGGCAAGGAAGTCGCCTTGGTTGAGTAGAGGAAGGACCTGTTGAAGAGTAATCATATGAAAGTGGTCTGATTGTATTTAGAGGTTTAATGGTCTGAGGTCCAAGATGGGTCTCAGGGTTCCGTCCTTCTTTGGAATGAGAAAGTGCAGGGAGTAAACCTCTGTGTTTTCGTGATGCAGGGGAACTGGTTCTATTACATGTTTTTGTAGGAGGGAAAGCACCTCTTTTTTTTAAGAGTGTTAAATGCTCTGTTGACATTGGGCGCTGTTTGGGTGGTATGTTTGGGGGAGTTGAAGTAAGTTCTAGGCAATAACCGGATTGGATGATTTGTCTCACCCACCTGTCCGTGGTAATGGTGTTCAAGACAGGTAGGAACTGTAGCAATCTTCCCCCGGCCGGAGTAGAGTGGTCCGGGAGGAGTGGAGGGAAGTCAATGTTTGGGGGTGGAGGTAGTGAGAGTATTGGTAGTTTTGCCTCTAACCTTGGTGTTATTGCCCCTGTAGCCTCCTCTGTAATAGCCTTTGGTAGATGAGGTCTGGGTGGGACTCTTGTTGGAAGTGGAGGGGTTGTCAGTGGTAAAGCCTCTAGAGGCGCCCCTATAAGAGGAGCGACAAAAGGAACTTCTGGGAGTTTGCGATTGCAAAGCTCCCATTGATTTGGCAGTGTCAATATCTTTTTTTATCTTCTTCGAAGATGAATCTACATTAGGCCCAAATAAGTGTTCCTGGTCAAACGGTTGGTTTAATATGGTAGTTTGAACTTCAGGTCTGAAGCCCAAAATGCGTAGCCACGCATGTCTGCGTAAAAGGACACTGGTATTAATAGCTCGGGATGCTGAGTCTGCAGCATCCAGAGCGCAACGAATGGCTGTATTAGTTATATGTTTGCCTTCCTGGATGAGATCATTGGCTCTTATTTTATATTGATCTGGAAGGTGTTGTAGTAGAGTCTCTAGCTCGTCATAGTGTGCCCTATCGTACCTTGCCAGCAAAGCCTGTGTGTTGGCAATTCTCCATATGTTGGCTGCTTGGGACGCTGTTCTTTTACCAGATGCGTCCAACAATTTTGACTCCTTATCAGGAGGTGGAGCATCGCCTGTGGTTTGGGAGTTAGCCCTTTTCCTGGCGTTGGAGACTACTAGGGAATCCAAGGGTAGTTGCCCTTTAATATAATTTGGGTCGGTTGGGACAGACTTGTACTTCTTTTCCACCCTGGGGTTAATGGCTCTGGCCCTTCCAGGATCTTTAAACACTTCGGGAGCGTGTTTGATTACCCCTTTTAGCATTGGGAGAAAGGAATTGGATCTTTGAGATGGTGCAAAAGTGTCCATGAAGAAATCCTCTTCTACAGGTTCTGTGTGCAAATTCACACCGTGGTATTCTGCAGCTCTGTGTATGAGCTGAGTGAACCCTATAGGGATGGTCTAGATGGGTAGATATCATCTTGTGGTGCATTAGGGACATCTGGTGTGCCATAATCTTCCCATAGGTCCTCTGGGGTTTTAGGGCAACTAGGTTCCCCTAAAGGGTCATCATCCCCTTTTTCCCGGAGGTGTCCTCATCATCCTGTGGTGGAGGAGATTGTGAGGGTACTGGGGATGGGAGAAGGAATTCTCAAAGGAGAAATGGCAATGTCTCTCTTCTTTGGGCGTGGAGCTGGTACAGGTTTGTCCATTTTCCTTTTCCTGGAAGGACCAAGTATAAGTTGACCTGTCTTTGGGTCTATTTCAAGAGTTTTTTGGGTTGGATCAGGTCGAAAAAAACTCCTCCTCAGGAGTGTGTTGTTTCAGTGCCGATTTTTTCGGGTCCGATTGTTTGTGTGGCACAAATTTTGGAGTGTTTTTCTGCTCCTTAGGCTTGGAATCGGGAGTTTTCTTCGGTTCTGGTGGGGCCTTCGGAACCGACTGTTTCTTTGGTTCCGTAGATTTTTTGGGATCCGAAGGTTGAGCGCCAGTGATCTTCGGAGCCAGTTGCTTCTTTGGTTCCGATGTTTTTTTGGAAGATTGAGCGTCAGTCTTTGGAACCGGTTGTTTGTCTGGTTCCGATGATTTTTTCAGAGCCGAGACGTCCGTACAAGCGGATTTCAGTGCCGAAGGCGCCGATGTGGAACCAGGTGCGGATGAGGACAGTGGTTTCTTCTTTGGTGCCGGGGGTGGATTTTCGGTACCGACGGTAGGCTGACTCGATCCCGAGTGGCCTGAAGGCTTATGTATCGACTTCTTTGCCGAGCCCGAAGGCGGGGCATGGGCAGTTTTGTCTCAGTGTGCACCTAGGCCCAAAGGTGAAGGTGTGACCAAAGCCTTCTTGTGAATGGGTGTGGGGGAGGGGTCGAAGTCAGTACTTACGACCCGCTGCCCTGGAGTGATGTCTTCGACGTCGGTGTCATCGGCGTCGGAGGTGCTAATGTTGCCCTCTTCGATCTGCTGCTGCTCTGGTACATTGATGCCTTCTTGGAATATATCGTCCGGTATCGATGTTGAGGATCGAGCCATGCTTCTTCGAGCTCGACGATCCCGAATTGTTTTCTTGGAGCGGAAAGAGGCACAAGCTGGACAGTCTTTGGCCTCGTGCTCGGGCGAAGGGCAGAGGTTACACACCCCGTGAAGATCGGCGTATGGAAACTTGGATCCACATTGACGACACTTTGTGAAAGGAGTCCTTTCCATGAGCCAAAATGGCGCAGCTAGGCCCAAAGGCTTGCGTCGACGATCGGAATCGAAGGATTCAAATTTGGAGAGATGCGCGTCGAATGGGAAATGCGATCGAAACAATACCGAAGAATGGGTGAAGGATTGCGTGTCGAAAGGTAGAACGGTAACGACACCAAACTAGAGCGCAACGAACACATCCGAGCCCGATGGCGGAAAAAAACAATCTGAAGATGGAGTCGATGCCCATGAGCACTATTGTCCAAAGGAGGAGTCACCTATCCCGTGACTTCCAAAGACTTGTTCCAATACAACAACAATGTGCAAACATCCGGGCCCAACACCAGATGGCGATCTATGCACAGTGTGTGATCTGCAGCTCATATGCCACGAACAAAGGGATTTCCTCTGGAGTAAGGCCAGAATGCTAAGGAATCTTGCCTTCTCAAGATGTATCAAGGCCACTGTATTTTGAAGACCTAGTTAAAAAGCTAGCATCTGTGTAGTAATGGGGGTAGGAGCTAGCTACCAAACAAATAAGTTTTATCCATAAGGCCACAATCCCTATTGGGCATGCCTAAGACATCAGAAACTAAGTCAATGAGTGCCTCCATTTTTGTATGAATCTCTGAGAGTAGAGGCTCTGCTAGGGCTTGGACCCTCAATGAGTCTCTAATCTTTTTTCTCACCAGTCACATAACGTCAGCTTAATTTGAGGGCTAAGACCGCGCCAATAACAGCTACAATTGAGACACTGGAGAGAGTGCCTTAAAATATGCCAGAGGTAAATGGGATAGCGCTTTAATGGACAAGGAATTCCTCAGAAGTGGCTCTGAGGCGCAAAGTCAAATGGCCTGGGGATCGATGCCAGTGGAAACACCAAAGCCTGTGCAGTGATGTGCATCAGTTTCGAAGATATTCAGTATGACCTATTGAATAGTGTTTAACTCGGGAAGGTGGATGGACAAAGCAGAAAACTCTGGTATATGCTTTATGAGAACAGGGATAGGCTCCAGAGAAGAGGGAAGAAGAAACCACTGTTGAGGAACTTTGCCACAGAAACTTCGAATAGTTCCAAGAGTGAGACCATTTCCACGACAAAGAACCACTTCTTCCAGTGGTGGTTATTTTGTTTTGTAACAGGCAGATTGCTTGGGGGATCACTACCTGTCAGGAGACTTACTTGAATAAGGAAGTAAGGGACTGTTTTTGGGGGTGTCTTTTGAAGGCCCTCACCAAGAAGAGGTTAGTCTCCCATCCCATGATGGCCTTCGGGAGCATGGATATGCAGGAGATGTAGGATGTAGGATGAGGGGCCGTAGTAAGGTCCCAGATGCTACATGCAGAAGTTATGGGGATCCAAATAAGATGTGCTCTTTAACTGTTAACAGGATTTAAAGCATGGAGTTGACATTTGACCTAGTCGCTGAGGAATATAAAGACAAAAAAAGACAGAAAAAGATCTGTTGACCAGGCACAGAAAAACAAAGAATGACACCTGTGTTGCATGCAGTTATATATAGGCTAATGACACCATGACTAGCTTTGTGTGCCACTACTTTGCAGCACTAAAGAGCTATTTCTGGGGAAATATTTTCCCAGATACAGTCAGATGCCTGGAGGCTATTCAGAAATGAAGAAATCTACAGGAACAAGTAAACATCAGAAAGGTTTCTTTTTTTTTTTTACATGTGACCTTTCATCGTTCAATCACTAGATAGCAGGAGTATGAAAAGTTTGCAAAACTGTAACAGAAACATGTAGCAGAGGGAACCAATAAGCCAGACTGAGTTGCAGGGGCACGCAGTGTGTGGGTTCCAGTGCTCTAACTGCAAATGCCATTATAGCCATCAAAGGGTCCCAGTACTGGAATTAGAGACGGTGTAGGTAGGAGTGTGGCGGAGGACCAACCTTGGTAGAGGGTTATACTACTTGCATGTCTCTGGTTGCTGCAGATTAGGACTAAAGTACACTGAGAAGTAGTTTCCAGCCTTATGTTACTAATAGCTGGTGGGGTCACTGATTTTTAACTTAAACAACTCTTCTAATGTCCCATCTTTCTTCAAACACATTGGTCACATGGAACCCATACACAATTCCCACCACTAGCAGAGAACCTGATGTTTATGCTCTCAGTCCACTCCATAAGAGGGGCTTCTCCATAATAGGTGAAAGCTCACTTTACTATGATTAGCACAAATGTTTACAGGCTTTTCCATACCCACAAGTCTTGCATCACTTGTAGCATCATCTGCAGTGTCAGCTGCAGGCAAATGCTGAAGGAGAAAGGAAGAGGACACGAGTGAAGCGAACATGGCACTTACTTGACACTGTGCCAACTGTTGGTGCAGGCTTTCGGCCCGGCAGAGAATGTCCTCCACGCTCATCTTCATGGTCAGCTCATTAATGTGCTGCAGAGAAAAATGGGATTACTACTGGGAGGTGGGAAAGAGGCAGAGAATGACATGGAATGGAACAAAGGAAAGAATCAACAAGGACCACAGGATGCTGTTGTTAGGGGCATAGGGGAGAAAACAAAGGGCACAGAAATCTAGTGTGTGCTGCATTCTGAAGGCCACACAGGGGACAAAGGATGACTAGGGCTGAGGGGGAACAGATGAGAATACACAGAGAACCTACACAGCTACGGAGCAGAATAGAGGGTAGGCAACACAAAGGGAAACAAAATGTCTAGAGTGTGGACAACAGAGTAAAATCAACATGAAACAAAGATGACATGTAGGATATATGGGCAACAGAAAGTAGCACAGAAGAGCTAAGGTGTGGGGTAAGGGTGGAATACAGAGGGGTCAAAGAATGACAATAGTGCATAGCAGAGGGGCAAATACACAGCATCCACAGAAAGGGGGGGGGACGACATGAAATGATAGCGGTTGGAGAATATATACATTTTACAGGGCACAAAAATTATTCACCTCTAACTATTGTTCTCCAGCATTATATACTATTGTTCTCTGGAATTTTTGACATATCCACCTACCTTTGAATAACCTACATCATCAAGATATATATTTGTGTGATTCAACAGGTGGCATTCTCCTGGTTTTAGATACAGCTCCTAATTTTGGCCTTGATAGCAACAAAATCACTGCAAGAGGCATAATTCAACTGAAGTGGCTCAATAACATGATACCTTTCTTC
This sequence comes from Triturus cristatus, assembly GCF_964204655.1. Classification (NCBI taxonomy): domain Eukaryota; kingdom Metazoa; phylum Chordata; class Amphibia; order Caudata; family Salamandridae; genus Triturus; species Triturus cristatus. Next base: position 266,821,179 of record NC_140590.1, read on the forward strand.
CACAAACAGGATTTCAAATCTTCCAGAAGGGTGCAAGTGATATCATGCATACAGCAAGGCAACACTCTACTACCTGGACGAGCTACATCATTCAGAGCTCCTCTCAAATGTATTATTCACTCTGCAGCTTGGATGATCAATAACTGTAAAAAATATTTGGGAGAAGCACTTACATTATACCCTTCCTTAAAAACCTAACACTTGAATGTCCCCTCTATAAACTGCATACCCCATTTACAAAGCAAATATCCTTAAATTCTCATCATTACCTCTCCACAAAGTGGAGTTGTGAGGCAAAACCAAGACTCTAACAAGCAAATCTACACTACTCTTCAAAAAACCTAAGTTGTAGAAAATATCCACCATTGGCCATAGGTTCCTAAAAAAATGTCCTTTCCAATACATTAATCTTGCTCCATCACTTGAAATTTTGGAATCAAAGATGAAGGGCCTTCTACTAAACCCAGCATCACTCTCTTCTTTCTAATAGGTCTGTGGAAAGTTACATGCTGGTTGTATTTGGTCTACCGTTTGTGTATATATTTTACTTTCTTTTTATCAACCTCCATGCATATCTTGACTTGTATATGTATTTTTGTGCCCAACTGTATATACAGTATTATGCATGGACGAACACATTTGTTTTTAATGTAGGTACACTGACACCACTGCCCCCCACAGATCCAGCAGCACTATATTAAAAACTAATCAATAAATAAATACCCTATCCATATTTTCTGGTCTTTTTACTTCTTTCCTGAATCTTTAAAAACACATTTGCTTCTTAATGGATATGTCCATGTTATTCAACAGCTGGAAGCCCTGTATGTTCAGTGTTATACATTCATGCTCCTTCAACATCCCCTCCTCTATTTTACCTGGAGAGGGCTGAAGAGCCTAAGCAAAATGCTCAATAGATACAAGACAAAGATCACAACAGTGCTAAGATCTGGTGATTATCCAGATAAGGAACCAGTCCCCTTATCCTCCAAAGATAGGAGCAAGTCCTGGTGACTGCCAAGATTTGTGGGTAGAATGGGTAGTTTGTGGCAGACATTAATGCCAAGGTGTGTCATTTTAATCTTTCCGAAGACTTTATGGCAGGACGTTTTGTGACTTTTCAGATAAAAATCACCTTTGCTCCGTTAGCATCTAGAACGGACTACAACAAGCACTGGCAATGCCAATAGGCCTGGTTTATAAATGAAAGTGTCTTTTGGGTCATTGATGGGTTTAGGCAATCAAATTGTCATCATACAAGCACTCTGTCCCTCATCGTTGCACTCATGCATCCATTCGTCCATCCATCCAGTGATTCATTTTTGCAATCACCATAACCACAATAAAACGCAGGTAATGTCAACATATGCCAGATTCATGATAAGAATACAAGTATAAAAAAAGGAAAACATGCTGTAGTCGAAACACTATGGGCAAATGCTTGCAATAAGAAAAGTAAATATAGCTGCGGGTGTCCGTTTTGAGAGGTATTGAAGATAGTTTAGCATTGTTTTAAAGTTCCAGCGTGGCCACAACATTTAGAACCACAGTTTGTCCATCTTAGTATGATAAAACAATGATACACTATGAACAATAACATGCCACAATGTTCTCGTCGTTTGGAGGAAGTGTCATTAAGGGTTGCAGCACACTGCAGATGAAGTGAACAAGGAAACAACTTGTTAGCACTGCCTGGAGAGCTGTAGTACAAAAGTCGAAAACTGGAAATGAATGACCTAACTAGCCCTGACACTGAAGCATACTCATTTGCAGGTGAATGTGCATATTTGATGAGAAAATGCCATCATTCACAGGGCAAGAGAGCCAATTACTAATATGAACAGAACCATTACTCCATGCAGTATGTTGTCATGGATGTAAGAGGACTGTAAAAGACACTCAAAGACAGACCAATGGCAGAATTATTACAAGATCCTGGCAGAGAGCTAAGAAGAGATTCTAGCCGGAATAATTACAGTGCCACTCTTCTCCCCCTAAGGTTTGTCAGAGGCTGTAACTAACATCAAAATCCTTCCTGACAGAGGTAATCTGTGACAGTTAATGTTAAAAAAAAATACCCATCAGTAGGCTTTAATACAGATAAAATAACAATCAACCCTTACGAGCCTATTGACTTTAACATATGCTTTTCACAATCAATATCAGACATATGGCATCGAAATAATTTTTCCTAGTGAACCAATCAGGCCTCTAGCTGTTACAATTGCCTTGTGACCATAACAAAGTGAAGCCTCTTGTACTGAGCTTATCACCCACAAGCAAACATCAGATGGTTGTATGACGGAACAACGCAGGGAAATACTCTGCATGCTTTTAACACGCATGCTTTACCCCACATTTTTTTAGAATGCATATGCGTTTACAACTTATGCCTTTACGATGCATTGTTTATATATATATATATATATTTATATATATAAACTATGTATGTGTGGGGGGAGAACCGCCACAGTCTCAGACATACCTTAAATGCGTGGTAAAGGCATACAGCATATGCGTTCTAAAAACATGCTTGGTGAAAAATGCGTGGTAAAGACACAAAGTGGTAAAAACCTCATTGTAAAGGCTGTTTCCCCCAGTCAGACATATAGTCATAAAAATACACAGTTGGCAAAGCAAAATACAATCTCTCCTTAGAGGGCCTAACAAAGATCCTGCCTGTGCAAATCTTCCATTTCCACGGTTTGTAGGAGGGAGTAACCACCACCCAAACTATTGCCCACTATGTTAATGTCAGATTCCATGTACCAAAATACCTATCTGTAAGATGTATAAAAGAGTAATACAAATCTACCATTAAACCCTATGGTTGTTAACATACGTAACTTTTTATTATACACAATCAGGCCTATATACTTTATCATTGAATACAACAAAGACATAGGGCAGCGAGACATAGATATCGCACCTCCTTCATGTCCACAATATATTAATATTTGTATTAATAAAAAATGTGTGCATTCATTGAAAACATTCGCTGCCCAAGAATGTGACCATATGGTTAGATATACTCAAAACACAACTAATGATGCACTACAAAAAATGTGAGTCCCAATCAAATTCCAAAGGCAACTTTCTCAATTCTTTTTAATTGTTTACACTTGTAAAACCACCCAATGGTTTCAGCACCTACCTACCTACAAGGAAACGCTGCTCTGAACCTTTCTTCCTAGCAGCCACACATTGCATCCGCCAGACCGACAGCAGAGCCGCTCCTTCTTCCATCTGATGGCTAAGACCTGGAACATCCTCCCCCTGCACCTCAGAGCATCACCATCGCTCCAGCAGTTCAGGAAGGACCTCAAGACCCGAATGTTCAACCAATAGGAGAACCGACAGATCGTTCTCCTAACGCCTCGAGACCCTCGTGAGTGATGCAGCCACCCTTTATAAATCTGATTGACTTGGAGGTTAATCACAGTCTCTTGCAGTTTACACAGCTTATGTATATCCCCCGCAGGAATCATTTGTCAAGCAATTCAACTTGAAAGCAGCGTGCACTGTTCTCATATTATAACTTATCACTCTTTATAAATCACAATACCATTGTTATTCCACTTCACATGATTTTTTAATCTCTGTTTTTTTATAAGTTTCTATTGCTATGTTGAGTTATATGTAGTGCTTCTGGAACTTGGAAGCTGTTGTAGCAGTTCCGTAGTAGGGCAGAGGGAAGTATATGCTGCTCTCGGGAAAGACGGGATTGTAAGGAATAACGTGTGACAATTGAAGTTGCGCGTTCACATTGTCTGGGTTCGGAATCAGTGACATTGTTGTATGTTACTATTAGATATTTCTGGTATATAAGGAGTGTGTATCATAGTGAAGGTTATCTTTGAAACTCTGGTCTTAAGTCCCAGGGATCCGTAAGGATTTCCGTTAAAGCTTATCGCGGGAGGAGTAATAGGTATTCTCTGAGCTAGTTTGAGGAACTGGGCGAAGTTGCTTAGTTAATGTATGTTATAATTCTGTAGTGGGACAGATTGTGCGCTGCTTCCCGAGAACAGGATTCTGTGTGCATGTACTATATTTTTCTTGCATGAATGTGCGTGAATGTATATACATTTATTGATTGTAAGACTCTTTGGATAAGTCCTAGAGGAAACAGTTATGAGATGTATGAAAGTTTGTTGACTCTTGAAAAATAGACTCTCTTTTACTATTCTGTGGTTAGCGAAGCAGACAATGGAGATGTTTTTATGTTGTAACTAATAGATTTTGTAGAAATCTTGACACGAAGTCTACTGAGAGATTTTGTAAAGGAGGGGTAGACGAGTGACAGAAGACAGGAGACAAGCGACTGCAGCGACTGTTGACGTCAGAAAGTCCGCGCTCTGATTGGATAGTGGATCAGAATAGGGTTCGCGCTAGGATTGGTGCGTTAGTGTGAGTCGCGCAGGGATTGGAAGAGCTGTTTAGTGACGTAAACGCTCCAGGATTGGTGCGTTAGTGTGAGTCGCGCTGCTATTGGTTGAAAAGTTCGTATTGTATATTTATAATACGGAGAGAGTAGAGAGTTTTGGTAAGCGCTAAAATGTATTACCAAGAGGAGAAAAAGAAAAAAACATTCTTTGGGAAAGTTAAAAAGTGGTTTACCAAGGATAAAGAGGTTAAAACGAGAGAGGGTGAGTTGCTACCTCCAGCGAAAACACCTGCATCCTTCATGGTTGCGAAATATGGATTACATACCTGTATATGGTTGCAGAATTGGGTTAGGTATACTAAAGAAGATGGTGTTTTAGCATTTCCAGAACATGGTTCATTTAATTTGGCCGTGTTGAGAAATTTACGGGAAAAGATGGTACATCTGGACCCGAAGCCGAGACCTACGCAGTTCGAGGCTTTAGTGGAATGGGAAGAGGAAGTTCATGAGCGAGAAAAACAAAGATCTGGAGGGTATTACAGGAATATGTTTGGGAGGAGACATGATCGTGAAACACATCATGATCGGATGAAAAGATGGCGAGATGTTAATATGTCAGAGGGATTATATCCTATGAGAACAATTGAAGAAGGAGCAGTTGGAGTTAATGAGTATGATGAGGAGGTCTTAAATGACATGATTTACAAGAGACCACCTCCATATAGACCAGAACCAGATGAGAGTACACCAGTTGTTTCTCCGATAAGAGATACAGTCTGTATTATTGAGAAAGAAAAAGTGACACCTGAATCAAGAAGTGGTAGTTCTTTCAGGGAGAGAGAGAATCGAAGTAGTGAGGAAAATGCCAGAAAATTAGCAAAAACGACAACAGAACTGACTGAGAAAATTAGGGAGTTAACGAAAAATCTGGAAGCTGTTACGGTGCCTGTAACAATAGGTCCGGTTATGCCTGTGTTTGACAAACAGAGAGCAGGTGAGAACGGACTAGTGATTCCATATGTTGGGAATAATCTGACAAATTCAGTTGGTCCTTCAGGAGATTCAGACAAAAGAGCAGAAAGAAGTGACCTGAGACAAACGAGACATGACATATGTAGTGAACTACTGGATGCTAATGAACCTAGTTGTTCAGGGATGCCAATTTTAGAACCGCAGAAGAGAGTGGTTCCAGTGAGAAAAACTGCTGAAATAACAGTTGATGATTTGAATGATTGGCTGAAGGTTCTTCAGAAAAAGGATAAGGATTCACAAGTTATTGATGTGGCTAGATTACGTATAGAATTAGAAGAGCTTGTGACAGGAACAGTTCCAATAGAAATCCTGAAGAGTCATCATGATGGTGAGCTGTTGTTTATGTGCAAAAGTGTTACCTGGAGAGCAAGGAATACACATGACAGGCTAAGAGCAATAGCAAATGAACAAGGAGTTGACATTGATAAAGTGAAAGCTTTACAGAGAACTTACAGGATGGATTTTACAGAGAAGGACATTGAAAATTTGAATGTTTCTGGTAGAACAGGACAGATTAAAGAAATGGTGGCATTATTGCGAAGATGGGGTGATGTTGAAAAGTGGAAGGATAGGTGGTATAAGAAAAGAGAGGAATCTGTAGATAGAACAACTTATTCAGCATTTCCAGTAAGAGAAAAGGAGAAACCAGTGGATAATTATCCTATGAGAGAAATACCTGGAGGAGGATATGTACATGTTCCATGGACCAGACAGGATATTTTATCATTTACGAATGATTTCCCTCGATTGAGAGAAAAGCCCGTCGAGTGGTATAGGCAGGTAGATAGGTTTGTGAAATTGTCAAAAGTGCTGTGGGTTGACCTGAATAGTCTGTTTGATATAATTGTTCCAGCAGACTTGTGGACTGAGTGTAAAATAGTTGTGAGTTGGCCTACTGAGGAATATCCAAGAGATTCAAGAACAGGGGCACCAGATCCAGAAGTAATGAGGAAGTATGATCAGGTGATGGTATACCTGAAGAGTAAAGTTCCTCCAAAAGAGACAGACTGGGTTAAGATAGATCGAACACAACAGGAAGCAAAAGAATCAGTTCATGCTTTTTACGAGAGGCTGATACTGGCTTTTAAACAATTCAGTGGAGATGAACACCTGGGTGACAAAGATTTGAGTCACTTTGTATATAGATTTGTATATGGTCTAAGACCTGAAATTGGTGAGAGAATTCGTGAACACACAGTGGATTGGCAGAGTAAAAAAGTAGATGAGATTCTGAGACATGCAAAATACTTCAGTGATGAAATTGAAGCAAAACAGAGAAAGCTGAAAGAGAAAGCAATGTGGGCACAAGTGAAAGTTGCAGAAAGACAGGAAGCACAGTTAGTGGAACAGGCGAATAATCCAGGAAATAATGCAGGAAATAGACCCAGATATGCAGGAAAAGGGAAAGGAAGTCTTGAGGAAGCGAAGAAAAAGTTCCCTTGTCACAACTGTGGCCAACTGGGACATTGGAGATCTGAATGTCCTAATCCACCATTAGTGAGTAATGAGAGTAAACCTTTAAATCAACAGGTGCAGAACCAGAACGAAGGGAATAATCAACAGCAACAACAGAAAGTTGTGAGACAGCAGAGTCAAGAGCCAAAACCGCCCTTGCCGCAGAATAGAGGGGTACAAAAGTATAATCAGGATTCAGGATTCTACAATGATGAGCAGGTAAACAAACCAAGACGTTCTAACAAAGTACAGCAGTACTTGTTAAAGAGTGAAGGGAGTGAGTCTGAGGGTGATTATTGACGGTGCCGAAGAGAGGAGGAAGAGTGCATACTTGGTGCAACTCTAGAAATAGACCAGGCAGGACCATTTGTGGATGGGAAAATAAATGAGGAGAGTGTTACTTTTTTGGTAGACACAGGTGCGACAAGATCAACTGTCAGGTCAACAGATGTTAGAAATCTTCCTCTCTCGGATGAAGCAATCCAAGTAGTTGGTGTAGCTAATACACAAATCAGAACACGTCTTACTGAACCAGTAAGAGTACAGATAGGGAAATTTTCAGACATGCACAGATTTATTGTCTGTGACACGAGTCCAGTGAACCTGTTAGGTAGGGACTTATTGTGTAAGATGAACTGCACAATCTTTTGTACACCAGATGGAATAGCTTTTGAGACACCAGATGATGATGTTTTCTACCGAATGACTCTAGAAAATAGAGAAAGTGAGTTAATTGGTGCATTTGCTGTGTTTAATCCGGAGGATTTGCCTCAAGAGCTGAGAGACACAGTGAAAAGAGCAGTTTGGGATTTTACAGGAGAGGATGTGGGATTGATGAATAATGTAGATCCAGTGAAAATTGCAGTGAAAGAGGGAATTACATATCCTAACATTCCTCAGTACAAAATGACACCAGAAATAATTGAAGGGATAACTCCTATAATTGAGAAAATGATTCAGCAGGGAGTTCTGAGAGAACTATTGAGTAGTCCGTGTAATTCACCGATAATGGAACTGAAAAAGCCTAATGGCAAATTTAGGATTGTGCAAGATCTGAGAAAAGTTAATCAAATTGTGGTGGCGTGTTGTCCTATTGTGCCAAATCCATCAGTGATCCTGTATCAAATTCCACATGATGCTGAGTGGTATACAGTGATTGATTTATGTCATGCGTTCTTTTCAATTCCATTGCATCATGACAGCCAGCCGATTTTTGCATTTAGGTTTGGCCAGCGTATTTTAGCATGGTGTCGTATCCCACAGGGGTATACGGAGAGTCCTTCGATATTCAATCAGTTATTGAAGAAATCGTTGGAAAGTTTGATCATGCCCGAAAACTCAGTGTTAGTGCAGTACATTGATGACCTACTGGTGGCATCAAAGACACGTGAAGCTTGTGAAGTGGATACCATAGCTTTACTGAATCATCTGGCAGATGGAGGGTTAAAGGTATCTCCAGCCAAATTGCAATTTTGTAAGAAAGAGGTTCATTATCTTGGACACAATATTGAAAAAGGTCTGAGAAAAGTGACTACTGACAGGATCAGAATAATCAGAGAAATGAAAGCTCCAAAGACCCAGAGAGAAGTGAGAATGTTCCTGGGTATGGTGGGTTATTGTCGTCAGTGGATAATTAATTTTTCTCTGATAGCAAAGCCACTGATTAAACTGACAAAAAGTGAGATGACGGATCCATTGGATCTGGATGCAGAACAAATGGCAGCATTTGAAGAGCTCAAAAGTAAAATGTGTGAGGCTCCAGCTTTGGGTATGCCTGACTATGAAAAAGAATTTGAGCTGTACTGCAGTGAGAGAAATGGATGTGCACTTTCAGTGTTAATCCAGAAACATGGACAATTGAGAAGGCACATTGCGTACTTCTCATCAACACTTGACCCTGTAGCTGTGGGTTTACCAGGTTGTCTGAAATCTGTGGCTGCAACATGCAGAAGCCTGGAACAGAGTGAGGGAATCATAATGGGATATCCTGTAAGGGTATTCGTACCTCACAATGTGGCAATTCTTTTGACAAGAAGCAGAACTCAGTACATGTCACATAGTCGGTTGACTAAGTATGAAAAAGTGATTCTGGGAGCATCAAATGTGACTCTTGAGAGATGTGTGAATGTGAATCCAGCGACGCTCTTGCCGGATATTGAAAATGTGGGTATAAAGATGGAAGATGATCATGATTGTTTGGATGTGCTTGAGTACTGTACAAAACCAAGACCAGACATAAGGGATATTCCCTTACCTGAGAATGACCATGTGTTGTTTGTGGATGGATCATGCTTGAGGAATGATGATGGTGTGCTATGTGCAGCATATGCGGTGTGCAAAGTTTCAGAGGTCATGGAAGCATCACCATTGAAAGGAGTGAAATCTGCGCAAGTTGCTGAATTAATAGCATTGACAAAAGCTTGTGAGATTGGGAAAGATTTGAGGACGACTGTGTTGACTGATAGTCAGTATGGATTTGGAGTGGTGCATGATTTTGGCCAACTTTGGCTACAAAGAGGTTTCTTGACATCGAGTGGAACTCCAATAAAGAATGCTGAAATGATTGGAAAATTGCTTGAGGCAATACAGCTGCCTAAAGAGTTAGCAGTTGTAAAATGTGCTGCCCATGGTCAGGGGGAGGATTTTATAACGATTGGAAACAGGTACGCCAATGATGTTGCGCAGTACTGTGCCAAGACAAATCAGTCCATTAACAGGGACAGAGAAGGGGAAATGTCTTTTCTTTCTGTGATGTTTACTAATGTCCTAGAGACCTGGGATGAAGTGAAGCAGTTACAAGATGAGGCAGGAGATGAAGAGAAACAAGATTGGATTAAGGCAGGATGTGTTCCAAGAGAAACAGACCATGTTTGGGTCTATAGAGATGGCAGACCAGTGATGCCTAACTCAATCTTGTCGTCAATGGCAAGGATGTATCATGGCCAGGGACATTTGGGGAGAGACGCGATGGTTAGGTCGTTTAAACAGACCTGGTACAATGCAAAGTTCAGGACAATTGCAGAGAGCATCTGTCAAAGGTGTTTAGTTTGTCAGCAATTTAACACTGGGAAAAAGACAGTGGTGAGTCTGGGAACAATAGGCAGAGAAGGAGGTCCTTTTACAAGAATGCAGATTGATTTCATTGAGATGCCTCAAGTAAACAGACTAAGGTATGTTTTAGTGGTAGTCTGTTTGTTTTCAAGGTGGGTGGAAGCTTACCCGACTAGAAGAAATGATGGATTAACAGTGGCAAAGTTACTGTTGAGGGAGTTGATTCCTAGGTACGGGTTTCCAGTTACAGTTGAGTCTGATAGAGGTAGACACTTTCAGAATGAGCTCATGGGTTTGATTTGTGAAGCATTGAAAATACAGCAGAAGCTACATTGTGCATACCGACCAGAGGCTTCTGGTGTGGTTGAGCAGATTAATGGCACGATCAAGAATAGGATTGGAAAGATGTGCTTAGCCACTGGCATGAAATGGCCAGATGTTTTGCCTCTAGTTCTGATGACAATGAGATCTACTCCAGATAGAACTACTGGTTTGAGTCCGCACGAGATAATCATGGGACGTGCTATGCGCCATGCATTCGTGCCTGTCAATAAGTTGGTGACAATAACTGATGACATGATTTTGGATTACTGTAAAGGCCTGGCTGACGCAGTTCATTCTGTGTTTCACCAGGTTGGAGAAGAAGCTACCACACTTGAGAAGAAGCAAGCCCATGATCTGAGTCCAGGAGACTGGGTGAGGATTAAGGTGCACAGAAGAAGAAATTGCTTGATTCCAAGGTGGGGAAGGCCGAGACAAGTTATTCTGACTACGACGACTGTAGTAAAGTGTGCTGGAGTGAAGCACTGGGTACATGCAAGTCATACTCTGAGAGTTCCAAATCTGAAAGAAGGGACTGGTAAAGAGTATTTTGAAGAGTCAGATTCCAGTGATGATGAAGATACTGAAGATACGGAATTAGTGAGAAAAGAAGCAGAGAGAGCTTCAAGAGAATCACTGCGAGTATCAGAGAGAAGATCAGATTCTGTAAGAGAGCCTGAAGTTTCAAACAGCAGTGAAGGAAAAAGAAAAGAAAAAAGAAATCACACAGAGACTACTCCTGAATCAGAAGAGGAGGAGATTGAAGAACCACTTGAGATTATACTTGAAGAAGTAGGGTCAGAAGAAGATAGAGAGGGACAGATTGCGGAAGACCCCCGAGGAGGTGTAGGGAACATTCTTGATGAGTCAGGTGAAGGGACAAGTAGACAGCAAGAAGATTGCGTGTCGGAGACCCGAGGAGGGACAGGAGTAGGGAAGTCTCAAACAGTGGTGAAAAAATCTGTGGAGAAGAAGAAAGCTGCTGGAAAACGGAAACAAGAGGCACTTGAAACAGATGATGAGGATGAACAAACAGAGGGTCGAGTTCTAAGAAAGAGAACTTGGATTGGAGAAAGAAGTAATAAAGAAATAAAGCCGAAAAAGGTGTTAAGAGGAGACCGTTGGCCTAACAACAGAGTTAAGAGGCTGAGATACAGAGTAATAAGAGCAAATTCATCGAAAGCTGAACAAGTGAATGAAGTTTCGAGTCAAAGTTCAAAAGCTGAAGGAGAAGAATCAAAGGAGTCAAACGAACCAGTGGAAATAAAAAGAGTAAGAAGACCCAACCAAAAGTACAGATCACCGGAATGGTCTTATGTGGCACTGTCTGAAGGAGGAAAAGAAGAAACAGTGACTCGAGATAATCCGGAAGTGGTCTTGAGAGAAGTGGTTGAGGAAGATACTGGTGAAATTCTGAAAGTACTCTTGACTGACATTGGAGAAGAGTCGAGTACTGAGGATCGTAACGTTGAAGATCTGATACAATTTGATGTTGAAGAAATTGAAGTAAAGGATGACAAGTATCCAAACTGAGTGAAAGAAGGATTCACTTGGATCAAGTGAACGAAGAGATCATTTGAATAAACTGAAAGCTGAAGAATTGCTGAAGAATTGAAGAAGTTCAAACAGTAGTGGAGTAGTAGAGGCTAAACTAAAATGGCTAACATAGAGGATAATAGAAATAGATGTGCCTTCTTTAAGAGGTGGTGTAGAATGTGCTGCTGTTGTACTGGATTATTAATGCTTCTATGGGGTGTTTTAGTTTTATTAGTTACTTTTAGAGTAGAGTTTGGAATGAATATAGAAAATGTGACTAATGTAGAGAAGAATTCACAAAAAGTAGTTCCAATTAGAAGTAGTAGTTACATACACAAAGATAGGTCAATTAATAATTTTTCTAGTAATGTTTTTTCTAAACTGTTATATGAATATGTGAAGACAATGGAAGTAAGGGATTGCTACGTCTGTATGCAATTACCTGCATCCGTCTCAGAGGGTGTTACTTATCACCATTTACCAGCTACATATGGTATTTCCTGTAGTATTTTAAGAAGTGTTTTTTATTTGTTAGGGAAAATAGATTATAAGATGTCTAACAGAGATAGTATTTTTGGGCACTTGCCAATGAATAAAGAGCTGAATCCAGCTAAAGAAGCTAACACTTTTGGTGAGATTTTTATTGAAGAAAAAGGATTAACATTAGATTACATTTTTAAGAATAATTTAACTTGCAGTTTGAAAGAAGAGGAGAGAGCTTTCCTGGATATGGTAGAGGAAAGGAGAGTGAACATGCATGAGAAAGGGGGAAAATATGAAGTGAGTGAGACAATTTGGGACATTGAGATGGGAAAAGAGTTGAAAAATGGGGCTAGTCCAACTTTAGCTCTAGATGCACGGCAGAAGGGTAAACTTTGCATTACCAGAAGGAAATCCCAATATGATACATATTTTGTGGGAACTAGTGAGTGCCATGATACATACTTCATTGCGACGGGTTGGGGTTTCAGAGGTGGAGAAGATACGATTTTTCCAGGAGTGTACTATGTTTGTGGGAACAAGGCTTATTACAAGTTGCCTGACCATTGGTTTGGCACATGTTATGTGGGCCTGGTTTTTCCTAAGATTTTTCATACAGATAAAATAAGAGATGTAGAAGATATTAACTTATTAACACGTTTTAAAAGAGAAACTTGGTCTGAAATTGTGGGTGATATTTTTGGGGTTTTGATTCCAGCAGTGGGAATTTCTTTAAATGCTTATGGAATTCGGAAACTGTCCACAGTGGTTGATCGCTTATCGACAAATACCGCAGGAGGGTTTCTTTTGGTAAATACGGAATTAAGTGCCGTACGTGCCATGTCTATGCAAAATCGACTTGCCCTTGATATTCTATTGGCCAAGGAGGGTGGAGTCTGTGGAATATTGAAAGTTCAACATTGTTGCACTTACATTCCTGACGAAAGTAAAGACCTGAAGGTCTATATCAGAAATATTACTGATTTGCATGAAGAATTAGTACCACTTGAAGCTGGGAGTTTGTGGACTAAAATAGCTAATAAAATGATAGCTGTTAAGGATTTTATTGCAAAAATAGGTAGTACAATTATAGGTAGAATATTGTTTCCTTTGTCTTGTATAATTGTGGCTTTATTAATAATAAAATTGGTGTGTGTGTGTTGTAAAAAGAGGGGAGGGAAAAAGAAATTGAATAAGGAAAAGAAAAATAAGAAGTTGAAAAGAGAACCTCAAGAAATTGAACTAGAAGAATTGAGGGAGAGTGTTTACTTAGAGACAAAGAGAGATGATGAAAGAGTGACTGGTGTTTAATGTTGTGTAAGGGGAAAAGACATTTCTGATTTCTCCTAAAATGGGACTAAATTTTCACTAATTTTTTTTTTTTTTGGGTTTATTTGGTGATAAAATCACCAAAGGGGGGATTGCTGGAGCAGAGTTTTCTTTTAGAAAATTCAGGGGCTTTTGAAGCTCTAGTATGTCTATGCGTTTTATTAATTATTAATAAATAACAAATTAATTATTTGTCTTGTGCAAGTGTGTTTTTTATTAATCAATCCGTTTGTCTTAACATAAGAGAAAGTTACACGAGGGTTAGCATACGTGTGCTGTTCCTGTTTTCTAAAAAATAATGTGCAAGTTTTCATGTTTAAACGTTGCTGTGTGCTGTTTATTTTGAGCACAAAACGCTGTCCGAATTAATGCTTTTTTATGTTGCAAGAGCTAGATAAATGCATACACATAAGGGTATTAGTGGGCTAACACTGTTTAATCATTATGCTGTAGTAATGTTGTTTTTATTTCTTTTAATTGAGATGGTCTATTGTGGCCTATGGAGGCCTAATCCATGATGGCTGATTTTATGAGCCTGGCCTCGAGTGAATATGTGAAAGACGTGACGAGGGAGACCCCTGCTGGAAATGGTCTTGAAGTTGACTGACCATGGTCCTTGAATGAAACTTTCCATGAGGACAGCAGCAGTTTTTGGGAGTTCTCCAAGAGAAGTGAAAGTGTCCTTGGCAATCTTGAAAAACAAAGGAGCCTTAGAGGGAAACTCTGAACTGTGGCTCGATGGCCGAGGAGAAGCCGGATTATTGTGATACATGTTTTATTTTTCTTGGTTCCTGTTCCGTAGTCTTCGCTATGTGTATTTTTCCTGAGCGGAGGTTCACAAATGTTGCAATGTTGCATCCTTTCCTTCTCGCTCTGCTCAGTGATTCAGTGTATTTTGCAAATTTAATGTGTGTTTCCATTGTAATTTTTACTATAAAAACTGTTAGCTTAGAGAGGGTTCTTGCCACCCTTTTGCCACTTGCCATTTTACCTTTGCTGCGTGAAGCTGCGTTGCTGAGGATTGATGCTGAGGACTTCGTCTTGAGAGATTTTACCGAGAGACTTGTCCTGACCCGTTCTGACATTTAGTTAGAATAGGTAACTATGAGAAATGATTTATTCTGATTGATTTACTTTGACTAATTTTAGATAAAGCAATATAATTTTAAACATGGTGTTGAATTTTCTTTCTTGTCAATTATTGGGTTTATATTTCTGATCATTATTCTATATGTTGTGTAGATTATGTTATTGATTAGGACAGTCACAAAACCAGATCTGATCGACCTGATATTGATGCAGGGTGTTTAGTGTTTTCTTTCCACAGGTTTATTGCTGGTAGAGTATTTGAGCGTGTGTTAGTGAAATGGGCCCTAGCGTATGATGTATGTATGTGCGTGTAACTGTGTGATTACTCTATCCGTGGTAGTGGGCATATTTTAGATACCCTGATCTCTATCAATTTCAAAGCATAATATACCGTTTGTAAAATTCATTAACATTCATTAATTTCTCATCGAACTGTTCTGTATATCAACTGAATTACAATTATACAATTGATTTTTCAAAGTACATCATGTATATAATCATCCTGAATAATTCATGCCAAATGCATTTCAGGACGGTTTGGTCCCTTCTTCAGGGGAATCCTTACAATGTCATCCATTTTTCTGTTCGTAAATTATAAAATACTCCTGTATGTGTGTTCGAAAGCTTTAATACCGTTTGATACAAATTATCCCGCTCAATATTCACCACTTTTCAAATCTCCTACGAGATGCAACCACTCCCTAATGCTATCTCCATACAAGTTTCCCAGCAGCATGTCACATACCACACAGGTCTCTTTAAGCCTCATGCACCATAAACATTTTTCTTACCTTTAGTATCTCATTGAACCCGTAATCTGAATTCATCAATGTGTCCCGCTCAGAATCCAAAATCCCACATGCCACAAGGAGGTGAAAGTTGGGGCATGGTAGACCGGTCCATAGTACCTGTCAAAAAAAAAATGTTTGTAGGTTAAATATGGTAATAGCTCTCTCCTACCTTACTTTTCCCCAAGGGCAAAAGTCATTGTCGTATAATATAAAAGTCAAATTCGAGCTTGGGTTGCATACTTTCATTCAACATCACTTCGGAGTTGTTGTAGGGAGGCAAGAGTTTCCCTTTATAAACTAAAATTAATGTTAACAATATTGTCTGTCAACATCCTCACATGAAAAGTTAATACCCAAATACAGTACATGAATGGCATGTGGGCAAAACCACAGTGACGTGACTATCCAACGCAAAATGTTTCAGGCGCAATCCCAGAACAGAGCTGCACTGAAATATAATTAATAAATACATAAAACATAGGAGTATAAAAGTACAATCAATCATTACAAATGAGACCCCATCTCTTCCAATTGTTGGCAAGATTTCAACTTTGAATACATGATTTCAAAATCATTTAGTATCCAAGATTCTCAAATTTATTCCTGATACAACATCTTTGGATTATTGAGCACACAATATATTACGAGAAAAAATCTCATTATCGGGAAAAAAGAAAAAATTATGACCTTAACAAAACGAAAGTAGACCGATCATAAATAAAATCAAACCTTACCGCTTGAAATTAAAAAAGTTCTGTGAAAGTTATATGATATACAAACACATATACACTGTTTTAACTCATTTAATGTTGACACACAAAATGCTAAACATTAAAACGATTGTAAAAGTACAGTTACCATGTTGAGACTATAGACTATTAAGATTTGTAGCAAAAATGTTATGATAAATAAGTTTTTTACATAAAAAAATAAAACAGCAACATTCTAAAAAACAAAGAATACTAAGAAAAAAGCTGATTTTAATATAAAAATAGAAAAGTACTACAAAAAAGGAAAACATTATAAGATAACAGACATGACATATAAAGGTGGCACGACCGGAAAAGCACGGAGAGGTACGGAATCCAGCACCTACAGCCAACGCTGACAACGCAACAAATAAAAAGAGGCAAGCAGGTTGGGGATGGGCAAACAGAGGAAAGGAGGATAAACGAGAAGTGGGAAGAGCAAATGGTGAGTAGGGTGGTGTTGCCTTGCGTACGACTGGGAAAAAAAGATACGTTTGGCGAAAACACAGCCTCAGAGATGGATAGGGAGCACAGCAGAAGTGACCTGCAGGTGACTGGTATTTTAACATCGAGTCAAGCAAGTTATTGGTAAGGAAATCCCCCAAAATAAATCTTAGAAAACTGCCAGACTGTTACAATTTATTAAGTTGTAGTTTTAAATACCATAAACTAGAAAAACATGAGGATAAGAGCACCTTGCAAATGAAAGGGATTGACAGGTTACAACAGGATGCAATAATGCACAATAAGAAGTGTGAAACTAAAATTTTGTGTCACATTGAATTTTCTTCAACATGCACAAACAGCAATAAATTATAGTCAAATGTATATGTACCAGAAATCGGCTCTAGTCTAAAGTAGTGAGGAAGTCTATAAAACAGGTAGCAAATCACTAATAACAAGCCAATAGGTTTCGCCTGTATAATGCGAGTACAAAGCTATTGGATTTGCCATTATTTGTTTATGAAGCGTTAAACAGCATTTCAAAATTCTGGAGGAGAACCACAATACTACACATTTCTTAAAGTAGCTCAAATCGTTTACCGATTTCAATATCGGATACCTCCGATGGCCAAAGAGAGTCATCAAAAGTGTAGGGGTTGACTGGAAGCATTCAATGCATTTTCTGTTACTTGTCACTCATTTATATGTGGTTTTACTCAATTACTTCAGAGCTTGGGTTTGTGCCCGATAAACATAAGAAATGACCTTCATAGAGAATTTCCAACTCTGTACACTGGATTTCAGTTTGCTTTTAGGTAATCACTTGTTTTAGTAACTAGAGATGTTTCGAGCGGGACCTCGGAGATCTGTAATATTGCAGCCTCGAAATGTTATATAATGTTATGCTGCAAGCCCTGCTGATGAAGCCAGGGCTCGGTGGTGCCGCAGATCACACTTGCCCTATAGGTGGCGCGGGAACAAATCCGGGTTTTTAGGCAGTCCACGGGGTGAGGGGCGGCCAGAGTTACTAAGACGCCCCCAGACTTATCCAGCTATGCCTCGCAGCCTTTATTCACCCACCCCAGAGAGACCACATCGAGCAGACATCGCTGGAGTGGCAAAACCTGACTCAGCATGCCCTCTAGAGAACACTGTGACAAGTCACACTGCAAGGGTTGTACATTATGTGGCGGGTCCACTCCCTGGAGGGGCAAGAGACTGTTGAGGAGGGGGCACTCGTAAAACACGTCATAAAAGTACACCATAAACATGTCCATACAGCAGCCCCAATACTCTCGCTAATAGAAGCGCAGACAAACTAGCCACAGGATGGTAAAAGGACATGGGGGTTGGAAAGGGGAAGAAGCAACATGGACAAGATGGGGGAGGGTGTGGAGGGAAGATGCAAAACGGACAGGGGGTGTGGTTAAAGGAAGAAGCAACAAAGAACAAGGGGGGGTCGAAAGGGAAGAAGCAACACGGACAAGGGCGGGTGGGAGGGGAAGAAGCAACACGGACAAGGGCGGGTGGGAGGGGAAGAAGCAACACGGACAAGGGCGGGTGGGAGGGGAAGAAGCAACACGGACAAGGGCGGGTGGGAGGGGAAGAAGCAACACAGACAAGGGCGGGTGGGAGGGGAAGAAGCAACACGGACAAGGGCGGGTGGGAGGGGAAGAAGCAACAAGGACAAGGGCGGGTGGGAGGGGAAGAAGCAACACAGACAAGGGCGGGTGGGAGGGGAAGAAGCTACAAGGGTGGGAGGGAGGGGAAGAAGCGACAAGGGTGGGTGGGAGGGGAAGAAGCGACAAGGGTGGGTGGGAGGGGAAGAAGCGACAAGGGTGGGTGGGAGGGAAAGAAGCGACAAGGGTGGGTGGGAGGGAAAGAAGCGACAAGGGTGGGTGGGAGGGAAAGAAGCGACAAGGGTGGGTGGGAGGGGAAGAAGCAACACGGACAAGGGTGTGTGGGTGGGCAAGAAGCAACACGGACAAGGGTGGGTGGGCAAGAAGCAACACGGACAAGGGTGGGTGGACAAGAAGCAACACGGACAAGGGTGGGTGGGTGGATGTAGGTGTGTCGCAGAAGCAACACGGACAAGGGTGTGTGGGTAAGTGGGTGGGGAAGCAACATGGACCAGGGTGTGTGGGAGGGTGTGTGGTTGAAGAAGCAATACGGACAAGGGTGGGTGAGTGGGGAATAAGCAACACGGACAAGGGTGGGTGAATGGGAAAGAGGCAGCACAGGCTGTCGTGTAGTTCCCATAGCTCCCATGCTGGAGCTGCGTGTTTGGACCACATAAACTGTGTGATTGGTGGCAGACTGGTTCCGTGCACCCCCACGAGAAGTGTTAACCTGTTTGCATTTAAGCTAGCTCACAGTGGCACTAGTGTCTCCTCTTATCGGGGAGAGATTAGTTTCTGGCAACCTTAGAACTTGGCAACCCTGATGCCTCAAGATCATGGAAACAATGTGCTACTTTTTTTCGCTCAGTCACTCGTGCTCATTTAGTTTATCTCAGAGGTACACAGAATAAACAGTCTGGGCGTTTCAATAAGGATTTATTGAACAGTTGTTATTCTTGTGTAAAATATATGAGCTGCTTCAAACCATTAGACAGTAGCAGAGATATATGATTAGCAGTACTATGAATATAAAAGGATAGTACAGTTCTACCATTTTGCAATAAGCATGAATACATACATGAATATACAATGCATGATAAAAGTGTGCGTACTCCTACAATGCCTATCTAGATGTACCTAAGTGTACCTAGCATGTGAGTAGGTGTAAAGCCAAGAATCCCTCTAGGATTTAGTCAAACCCCATTACCTGAAGTGTGAGAATATAGGAGCCCCTCTTGGTCTCGAGTTGGACACTCCGCAAGGGATGTTTAGACCGCTGTCAGCTGGAGTGTCTGCATGCAGGAGCCTCAGCGTCTCTGGTCAGAGTATCGGCCTGGAAGTCTCGGTTCCCTCTAACTAACACTAGCAAGAGGTGATATATTTATACAGTAAGTATCTAGGGCTCCTTTGTCCCTTGTTGCTTGTATTAGCCATCGATTTGAGGATGACGTATGGGATGAACCGTGTACGTAGATATGGGGAGGAAGGTGGTGTGGCCCCAGCCTGGTTTCCAAGAACCTTTATGAATATTTATTCATGCTGTGTCAGTCTAAAGATGAAGTCATAGAACACCATTGTTCAAGGAAACCCTCCTACGCCCAGGACTAGAACTATGTAAAGGTTCAATCCTAAAAGGCTCGTTAGTGTGGTGTTGGGGGGGTGATGTAGGTGAAAGGGTATGCTGTTACCCGGGCCTATATTAGGGTACCTATATGAAACATAACAAGTCACGGGTGGGGAAGAGGCAACACAGACCATGGGAAGTGTGAGTAGGAGGGGTAAGAAGCAACACAGTCATCTAAAGATACTTCGAACCCCAATCCCCGCCGCCAAAAGCATCAGTCTGCTCACAAACACAGAACACCTGCCAAGCATTGGGACCCGCTAACAACTGAAGCCACGATCTCCATCATGAACTCCGTGCACTCTGGTGTACCCATGGACCCTGTTCCCACCACATCTTCAAACTCGGGAGCAAGAAGATTGGCGACCAGCTCAAAAAAGTCCTGAACACCTCCATCACCTTAGCCTCCTTCCATGAGGACTGGAAACATGGACCCTTCCTGACGAAACAATCCGCTGAATCAGCAGAACCGAAGAACTACCTCCCTGCTCCCATTTCCAGTGAAGGTTTTAAGAAGGCAATCAACCAGTAATTCACCGAACACAACAATCTCCTGGTCTCCTCTCAATCCGGATTCTGACCCAACCAAAGCATCGAGATAGCCCTGATCACAGCCACCAACGAAATCAGGGCTCTCCCGGACCGTGGCGAAACGGCAGCCCTCACTTGCCACCCGCTTTCGACACCGTCTGACATCACATTCTGATCAACAGACTCCACCACATCAGAATCAAGGGTGACGCCCTCAAATGGATCGCCACATACCTCACCAGAAGAACGCAGAGAATATGTCTTTCACCGTTCACCTCGGAACCCAAGAAGATCATCTGCGGCATCCCCCAAGGACTGGCCCTCAGCCCCACACTCAACACCTACATGACCCCCTGGCCAACATCATCAGATCGCACGGACTAAACATAATTTCCTATGTCGACAACACCCACTTCATCCTCTCGCTGTCAGAAAACCGCTCCACCACTAGAGCCAACTTCATCACATGCATGATGAACGTCGCCGACTAGATGAAGGACAACTGTCTCAAGCTCAACTCGGACAAGAAGGAAGTCCTCATATTTTGGAACAACATCTCGTCATGGAACGACGCATGGTGGCCAGCTGAACTTGGCCCATCTCCCGACCCGACAGACCATGCACGTCTCCTCGGCATAATCTTGGACATCATATAAAAAAACAGGTAAAGACAGTTTCACCTGCCTGGACTCACACCCTTTGCATGCTCCGCAAGATCTTCTGGTGGCAACAAACGAAGGACTGTCATGCAGGCCCTTGTCACCAGCAGGCTGGACTACGGGAACACACTCTACGTAGGAATCACCGCACACCTCCTGAAAAGACTAACGGCAGTACACAACTCAGCGGCAAGATTCATCCTTGACCTCCCAAGACGAACCCATGTCACACCGCACCTCAAGAAGCTACATTGGCGCCCAATCCAGAAGAGATGCCAGTTTAAGATGGTGACTCATGCATAAAAAGTCCTACACAACGAATGACTAGCATACTGCAACAAATGCATGACCTTCCACCAACCAACTAGACACCTACGAGACGCCTAGCTTTTAATCGCAGACACCCCCTGGATCCCGTGAAGTAATAGCGGAGGACACTCCTTCTCACACCTGGCGGCCAAAGCCTGGAACAATCTTCCCCTGCACTTCAGGACCACCTCACCACTCCAGAAATTCAGGAAAAGACTCAAGACCTGGCTGTTCGAATAAACAGATTACCTAGTTGCAGCTTGCTACTTCAGCGCCTTGAGACCCTCACCGGTGATTTGCTGCAATTTATAAATCCGGACTGATTGATTGATTGACACGGACAACAGGAGTGTGCACGGGAGGGGAGGAAGCAACATGGTCAAGAAGAAACAATAAGGATGACAGTTGAAGAAGTAATAAAAAATGGTACCTCAATCACAGCACGAGCAGCGGAAGTACACAAACAAGATGAAGCAATTAGTAGTTGGTCCATGCTCCACACGAAAGAAGAGGAAGTGAAACTGGTATGACAGGCCAATTAGGAGGCAGCAAATAAGAGTGACAATGAAGCCAATGAATAGTAAGCAATAGGTGAGATCCAAGCCCCTTACTGTACACAGTATCTCTCGAAGCAATAGAACATGTGCGCTTACTTTCCTAACATGCAGGAGAAGATTATTAAAAAAAACACAGATACTTTAAGAGAATTTTGGAGTCTGCAGGCATTACTCCATATGCATGAGTGTGTGTGAGACCACCACCAAAACCAGGGTCATAGCATGGCATATGGTGATTGAGGCGATGTCTAGGTTGGTGTTGTAAGGGTGGGAGAGCGAGGACCAGGAATACTTCATTCACTAGTTTTCCTTACGCTGTCGTTCTTCAAACCCTCCCTCCCAACTAGTTGGTGCCGCTGCCTAGGAAGAGACCTGCCATACTTCAAGAAAACCTGGTTGTGCTAAACATCACAGACAAAAGATGCATCATTCCACTATGATGCACACAAAGAATAATGCATGCCAAAAGAATGACAAATGTCGGCAACAGGGTTCAAACCTTTGTTAGGCCAATGCTGTTGCATTTACTCTGATACAAAAATCATAAGATCATTGAGGAGTTTTAATGTCTTAGGATTTAGAAAAGCAAGAGACTAGCCATCCACTCAGCAATAGCAGAAGTAGCTACCCTGTTCCCTGGAGATAAGACAATTATAAGTGGCAAAAAGATGGTCAGAAGGCATGGAGTGTTGTATACTTTCTGGATAAGACTTTACAGCATTAGAGACATCTACATTCGTATTGTCTCTTAAGCTGAAAATGCATGGGGCCCAAGATGAAAGACCAGAAGGGATATTTAAGGGAATGTCTGGTAACAATTTAAAATTGAAAGACAAGATGTTTCAAGGAGAAACTTGTCTTTGGTGAGGATGATGTGAGTTCTTCAGAAGAAAGAGCCTAAAACTTGGTGCAAGTGGCCATGGGTTCAAAGGCTTAGGCATTAGCCAGGTCAAACATAGTGTTAAGTCCCACTGAACAGCAGGAACCTAATAAGATGATTTAAATGGATAAGCATTGTGACCGGCACCTTCCAATCTCATTTCTAATGAACAGACTTACATTTGCACAATGAGTGCCAAATATTGCTTGCATCAGTCAACTTTGATACTTGTTGAGCCTAAATGTGAAATGAAAGTCAAGATTTCATCTAAGGATGGTCTCAATATTGTAGAGACGCCTACAAGGCCCAATAGCAAAATTATGCCCATTTGCCATTTCTTTTTTCAGGTAAATATTTCTTCCTGGCCATGAGAAATAGCGAACAGGGTACTAAGATGACTAAAGTGAAATAGCGAACAACCATGAAGACATTTCCCAGACCAACTGAGGAGGGCAGCATCTCCATAGAACTTTTCCTTATTCCCAGACAGGATGCAAATTCTGGGCACTGAACAAGGTTTGCAATGCTGAAAAGATCCATCCACTGAAATCCTGAAATGTTGACGATTGAGACTAGTATTTTTTTTAGTGATCTTGGACTTGGTGTTGAGAATGCTGCGGTCTCATGATGAAGTCTGCCTGCCCATCTCTCTTTCCAATAACATGAAACATTGTCAAAGGATTATGTTACTTACCCTGCAAGCATCTGTTCGTGGTATGTAGTGCTGTGGATTCACATGCTCTGCATACTCCTGCGATCTAGTGTTGGGTCGGAGTTGTGCAACTTGTTCTCTGAAGAAGTATTTTGAGTCACGCGGTAGAGTAACTCCTCCTCTCAGTGTTAATGCGCATGGGCATCGACTCCTTTGTTAGTATGCTTTCCCGCAGGTGGGTGATAAAGGAAAGTAAGGAACCTGTCACAATAAAGTTGTTCATGCTAATAGAAATGTGTAAAATGTAACTGCAACGACCACAAGCGTCTTGGAATAGGGAGGGTGTATGTGAATCTACAGCACTACATGCCACAAGCAGATGCTTACAGGGTAATATAATCCGTTTTATGGCATATATGGCTACAGATACATATGCTCTGCCTAGACTGTAAAGCAGACCCTTCTTAGAAGCGGTGGCTAGTGTGTGAGAGTTGCAGTAGTTTAAAAAAGGGTATGTAGCACTGCCTTACTTATATTGGCTTGTTGGCATGCTAACACGTCTATACAGCAGTGCTTAGTAAATGTATTTGGTATAGACCAAGTAGCTGCTTTACAAATTTCAGCTATGGGTATGTTTCCTATTAAGGTCACAGTTGCTCCCTTTTTATGAGTAGAGTGTGCTCTGGGAGTTACAGGTAAAGGTCTTTTGGCTTTAATGTAGCACGTTTGAATGTATTTTACTATTCATCTGGCTATGCCGGACTTGGACATAGGGTTGCTTTTATGAGGTAGAGAAAAAGATACAAAGAGTTGCTTTGTTTTCAGGAGGTTTAAGTTCTATTTATATGCAACATGAGTGTTCTTTGTACGTCTAAGGTAGCTCAATTGATTGAGATGAAACAGAGAAACTATCTTTGTTAGGAATTCAGGATTAGTCCCGAGTACAAATTTTTCTTTATGTATTTGGAAGAATGGTTCTTTTACGGTTAATGCTTGGAGCTCACTAACATGCCCGAGTGAGGTAATGGCAACCAGAAATGCCACTTTCCATCATAGAAATTGAAGTGGGCACAAGTGCAAAGGCTCAAAAGGTGGACCCAGAGCCTAGTAAGTAACAATATTTAGGTTTCAAGAGGGTGCTTCAGGTACAAGAGATGGAATAACTTGTTTGCGTTCTTCAATAAATGCTTTAATGACTGGAATTCTGAAAAGTGATGGATGCTATCTATTTTGGAGATAGGCAGCTTTTGCAGAAAGATGCAGTTGAATAGAAGTGTATGCTAAAATAGACTTCTGCAAATGAAGCAAGTAGCCAATAATGTCCTGTTCAGTGGCTAATAGGCTTTAGTTGTGGGTCTATGTGCCTGTCCATACATACATACATTCTGATGGTAAGTTTAAATAACCAAACTTTATCACCTCAGAGGGCAAATTGCTAGGTTGAGCATCTTGGGGTCTGAGTGTCTTATTTGTGCTGAATCCAAAGTGCGAAGTTACGGTCTGTTGGGGATCTTCTTGTGTGGGACTACTGATAGATATTGTAGTGTTGTGAACCAGGGCTGGCGTGCCCAGGTGGGAGCTACAAGGATCATGGTGAGTGATGTTTGCTTGAGCCTCTGAACCAGAAATGGAATGAGAGGGAGAGGAGGAAAAGTGTAGGCAAATATCCCTGACCAACTCATCCATAGTGCTTTGCCCTTGGATAGTGAGCGTGGGAACCTGGATGCAAAGACACTATGGATGGGACTCTGTAGTTAACCCTCATTAGGAGGGTTGCAATCTATAGCCCAGCAGTAAAACTCCTGCAACACTTTGTTGGAAATTAAAATCTCTTAGAGTCGAGGGATTGTTTTTTCAGTTCTGGACCAGGTGGTGCTGAGAAACTTGCATCTGAAGCCATGCAAGTGAACCATGTGAAAGCATAACAGAAGGGGTTTAGATCCATGCTGTCAAAGGATATTTTTAAAAACACACCACTGCCAACTTCAAGGATACTGCATGCTGCACAGGAGGAAATGTTAATCCTGCATTGGACCCTATGCAAAGCTCCTACAAGCTCAAGTCTCTGAGATGGAAAAAGATAATAACCCGAAGGTTCATCTGCAAAGACTTGACCAGTCAGTCATCCAACTATGGGTATAAAAGAACAACAACAGATCGGAATAGGGTACCAGTACTAAAAGAGCCTTTGTGAACAAAATGGGGTGAATGTCAGATAGAATACTAAACATCTGGACTGCAATTATAATTTTCAGAAATCAACTATGCTCTTCCTGATGAATAATAACTTGGTATATTGTGTTTCACACCAGACGTTTATGGTTTGAGCCAGATGTACGACCACTGAATTTTGCGGCTTGCAATTTGCGAGTCACAAAATTCAATGTACACAGTGTCTCAGACACTGTTTGAGATTACCAATGGGGTTGCAAATTGCATGCCTAATAAATATTAATGAGGCTGTCGCAATTAGTGACCCCATTGGGAATGGCAAGCACTCCCAGGGATGGTGGCCTGCTGGGGTCAACAGACCACCATGTCTGGGACTGCTTTGTCAATAAAGCAGTTTTTTTAAAATGCAGTCCGTTTTCCTTATTGGAAAACGGGATGCATATAAAAAGAAAAATTGAACTTTTCAGATTCATTTTTTAAGGGCAGACAGTGGTCCCTGGGACCACTGCCTGCTCTTGAAAAATATTTGCTTGTTTGCTTGAAGTAGGTGGTAAACTGTGAGTATTTTGCGGCCACAAAACACACATTCATGGCATTTGCACTCGCTATTAGGAAGGGACGCCCTTGGCATGCCCCTTCCCAATAGCGAGTCGCTAACCCTATTTTGCAAGTCGCTAATAGATTAGCAACTCGCAAAATAGGGTTAGTACATTGTGCATCTGTTTTTTGCGGTCGCAAACGGGCCAAATGCCCCTTTGCGATCGGAATAAACAGTCACACATCTGGCCCTAAATGTTGTAAATAACAGGGGTTACTTATGCCCAACTTAGGTGCACCCAAGTCATGACTTTCAGTGAACTCAAATGCCTAGTTGTAAACAGACCAATAACAAGACTGGGTTTTGGCTAGTGGCAGTAAAGCTGAGCCAGACATAGTAAATAACAACAGAATGCTAATACTGCAAATATCCTCATTCCTCTCTATCAATTATGAGAAGGCATTTTGAACCAAACAAAAAACCTTAGACAATAGACTTTGTCAAGTGAATGAATCAATTCTTTAATTTAGTATTCATATGGTTGACCTTCCAATTTATGGATCAATCAGAGATTTTGAAAAAAACACTTAGTGGACAATACTGTGCTAAATTTGCGGACCATCACGTTCAGTCATTCGCTTCACTTCAACTCATTTATTCTCATTCACACATTCATTCATTCAGAAACATACAAAGGATTGATTCATCAGATACATTCAAGGAGAATCATAAAACCTTTTTTGTGGATGTCATTAGCCCTTTTTTTTTTTAGAATCAAGTATTGACACAACTGATTTCACAATATTTGGAGATTTTAACTATCATTTAGAAAAACTGGAACTTCGTGAACACCAGAGGGCACTAGTGAGGCCGAAAGGGAGGCGGCACCGCCACCACCACCACCGCCACCACCACAGCCGCCACCGCCACCACCATAACAGCCACAGCCACCCTTTTTTTTTTTTACTAATAAAACTATACAGCACACTACGGATAATGTGTAGAAATGGCATCACCTAGTGTACCGATTTGTTTTGATCGTATTATGGCATTGTTTCCAACACACTTACAGAATTTAAACAAATGTGCTTTATATGTGCTCTCCTACTTCCGATGTATTCTGAAATACTTGCAAAGTTCCTTTTAAGGATTGTTGTGTGCTAAAGAACAAAAACTTTTCCTAACTCTAATATCCAGCAAGATTGTCACATAAATCCTCTCTGTCATAAGTTACTTACCTGGATCCCAGATTATTCCAGTGGGGTGGCGACGCTAGTTCCTGAATCCTCCCGAGACTTGTCCCCGGTTTACAGGAGGAGACACTGCTCGGGGGGCAAATCCCAGGGGGAAGGGTGAAGGGATGGAGAAAGCATGTAGAGTCAAAGATGCTGTGGCTCGTCTACTCAACAGCAACACTGCAGCAAGTATTCACAGCAGTCTGATGAATGGTACTGGTAGATATGGTACTTTTGTTTGCAACATGATGTTGCAACTGAGCTCAGCACATAGTAAAATCAAGTCCGTTAGTGTGTCTCTCCTTTTCTTCTTATTCTTTTTTTCATCCAGGTGCAAGACTATGCGGGGCGTTCTTTACGATGAGGTCGTAGTGGGAGGATCCAGGTAGCTGTCAAGATATAGTTCTGGAAGCCGGAAAACAGTTAAGTGTCAGGAAAAGATTCTAAGCCAAGGGATGGAGTGTGGACAGTCTTTAAATAAGACTGCTTTAGAACATTCATAAAGGTCACATTCTAGTTTGTTTGTAACAAGAAACAGGTGCAGATAATTAACTTGATGAGGCTGCCTTCTAGAATGTGCTTTAGAGCGTTCACAAAGGTCATGTTCTAATTGCTTATAGCAAGAAACAGGTCCAGATGATTAATTTGATGAGGCTGTCTTCTAGGTGTTTTAGAATGTTCACAAAGGTTGCGTTCTAATTGCTTATAGCAAGAAACAGGTGCAGATGATTAATTTGATGAGGCTGTCTTCTAGAAGGTTTTATAGAATTTTCACATAGGTCGCATTCTAATTGTTTATAGCAAGGAACAGGTGCAGGGGATTAATTTGATGGGGGCGTCTTCCGGAAGGTTCACGTTGTGGTCATCTATGCCGGTTGTTTGATACTTACCATGGTGGACTTTTAGGATGTTTCTGTTGCATCTGAAACCTGACCTTGCATATGCATGGTTAAACATTTGTAAAAGCTATTAAGCCTTTTCAAATAAACCGAGAAACACCAGCTGCAGTTAGCTATTACCAACAGTGTGTAATATGGTCAAAAGTCAGGGTACAAGACCTTTGTTCATTCATAGGTGTTGGGAGGAATGATATGAGTCATGCTGGTAAATTGTGATAGTCAAGAGAGGTGAGCTGTGGCAGGAATCCTGACACTCTCACTTTGAAGTCAGAGAAAGAAAAGAAAACACCAAGCTCCCCCAGCAGACAACCTGACATTTGACCTCTGTCTTTGAATGCACAAAAAATATGACAAGATAAAGAACAAAATTTACAGGCCTGTTTACAGAAAAGAGCACTCGTAGAAGATTACAAGGAGAGGTAATGTGAAACGGCTTTGCTCCTTGGGAGGGACAAACTGCAGTTGAACAGTCTAAAACAAATAAAACCACCAAAGCCTATGGTAAGCAATGGGCGGAAATTATTCCCAGGGAAGATTTCTGAACATCCCAAAGATGTCTTTATCAAACCACACAGCTGCGCTGTCTGGTAGGCTTCGACCTAAAAAAGTGTTTTACATTTAGCTGTTAATTACTTTTAAATGAATGCCAGAAATGGAAAATATGTTAACACAGAGTTGCTTGTGCCACAGCTTAGAGAATATTAGGAATGATATACTAACATCTTATTTTGCATAGGAGGGGTGGAATAGGTATGCTTGGCGTGTACATTTATCATCAGACTTGATGAAGTAGAGATGATGGGGCAACTTTTAGTCAAGTCATATTCTGACTCCTTGACATCTAGTAAGACGGAAGTAATTTTAAGCAATACCAACAACAGATGGCTAAAAAGGGTTGCTGTTCAACACTGTTCAGTGCACATAGCACTTATCAGTGTTTTTCTCAATTACGTTTGGGAAAAATTGATAACTCATTACCAGGTTTTATTATGGTGTCATACCTATACTATGATATACAGTGGATACGGTCCATGCCTTGTAAATTCGTAGATGGAGACAAGAGCTGCTTGTTAATTATTCCTTAAATAATGACCTCAAGACCAACAACTAGAAAACTGTGATCAAGAGATTTAGTAAAAAGTACCTATAGATACAGCTAGCAGCTATACAGAAGTAAGTTGAAAGAGGTGGGCGGATTCATTAATTTTGACATGGAACTGAAGAACACGTTATTTACCTTGGTTAACTATTATTCTGGGGTACTCTATCTTAATTGAGCAGCTCTATCCACAACTGGAGTCCATCTCCCCGGATGCGACCACACAGGGTCATGTGCCTACTTGCATCAGCCCCCATCCTCTTTTTTCACACTCTTAATAGACAGGTAATAGGGGTAATAGCACTATATCACTCAAAAACAAAATAGCCCGGGATCTTATGAACTAAGGATATCATCACTAACCCCACTCCTCAGAGCAAGGGGGAGGGACGTCAGTGAGCAATATGCATGATTCAATATCCACCATAAAGATCTTCACTAAAGTTACGTAACTTACATTTCTGATGCATACATCTTCCTTCTGATTCTTCACTCACAGCGGGGAGTCTAATGCAGCAGCATATCGCAAGCGCTGCTGCGCAGGGGGGCACCCATTCAACCCAAGGCCAATGAATATTTGTGATATATAGGAGACTGAGAGGTCCCTCATCATATTCTGCATGGGGACCCCATCATGTTGTGTTATGCCACTGGTCTGAGTAGATGGTTTACACAGAAAATCCCCCATAAGAGACCTAGCGAGTTGGCCTTCACTTCAAGCCTAGAAGTAAGCACAATACATTTTGATGAATGTGCAGCTAGAAGCCCATGGCACAGCATGGCAAATACCTACACAGGGACTCACCAAGACAATGATAAGGAAGCTGCTTTTGCTTCAGCAAGTGTTCTGACGCCTTCAGATAGCTGATTCTTTGCTATGGTATAGCAGATGTTAATGTATAGAATGATCCTGCGAGTAATGGCCTGATACTCAATGGACTTACCATTCTTGTGAATGGCAAACCAAAAAATAGTTGATCGTCCACACGGTTGTCTCTGGTCCTATAAATATCGTAGCCTGCTAGTAATCCAATCAATTGGCCCTCTCCTCATTTTTGGTAGGGTGAAAAAGAGGAGGGGTGATCTGAATTCTAAAAGGGTATACATCAGGGAAAATCTTTGGTTCCTGGATTCACCCTCCATCCTTTCTGTTGCCATTGCAAGGATCTTCTTTCTGGAAGGGATACAGCATGACCTCATATGTGGTTCTGATATTGATATCAATGCCAGTAACAGAAATTGGGGCACGGGTCAAGCCTCCAGTATAACTGTAGAGGCAGTGTCAAGTATGGCAGTTCTTGACAGGTTCTGCTGAAAAAGGGCCTAGTTATGAATGGTGGCCTCCTGTTTTTCATTATTTTGAGGGGGAGGGGGTTACACATCTGCTGGTGATCTTTATCACTGGGACACTTTTTTTCCAAAGTCCAGTGTATGTGCTCTGACCCGTAAAACATGTCAAAATTGGCATGAGACATGATTCACACATTAATCTTTCCGTTGAGGCCATCGAATAAGCTGCAGAAATACACCTGTGGCATGGAAAGTTAAATGCCGCTTGTCAACCGCCTCACCAATTTTGAAATCCACTAAAGTGGTAGTAAAAACATAGCTTAAGGACCACCAGTAGCAGCTATCACCCTACTGCACAGACATGTTAAAATCACTCTTTTTACATGTAGGAAAACCTGATTTAAAATGCTAAATAAGTCATCCCTAAGCACACCTTGCTGCCCACAAAGTAGGGAGCATAATATTTAAGTGTGTGACATGTTTGACATTAGAAATGGCATGTTCCCCCTAGGTACATAAGAAAAGTCATAGTATAGATTCTACACTTTATTCGATGACCTATATGACCTACAGAATTCAAAGACTTATTTTTATATTTAATCAAACTCAAATCTAACTGAAAGTCGGATTATTATTAAATATATGGGAATTCGCATTAGATCTCCAGCAACTGCCCACCCTGCCCTTGGCTGGAATTAGGTATGAGAGTTGTGTGAAAACTGCTCGTAGAGCAGAACAATGGTGTGGTGAGGTACTTTCTTCACCTAGCAGGAAGTGGGGAGATGTTGTTTTCTTCACACTGCAGGAAGACCAGTAGACCCAGGTACTTATTTACCTCAAAGGGGCCTTCCGTGTCATAAGTAAATGTTAGGTGACACCTGGAAAGGCCCCAGCTTTTGTCCTGCAAATCAGGTTGACACCAAAGCCAGTGGGAGGAAAGCTATCGGCCAAACTATTTGGGTGAGGGGAAATGTGGGATTGTTTGCAGGAGGGCAAACAGAAACGTCTGTAAAAGAGGGCAGGGTTGCCCCAGGGAACTTTTCCCCATTGGTTAGGGACTGTCCATCAATGGGTGTAGCTCAGTCAGTGAGATTAGTGGGGTATGAATCTCAAATTTCATTTACAGTTTGCCACTGGGTGGACTGATGAGATGACCAAGGTTAGGGATAGGCTCTTCCCATGAGGAACAGGATCAGCACTGATTTGATTTAATTGGGCCTCTATCTAGACTGCCACAGTGGGCAGAAAACAATGGGTTGGAATGTTACCATGAGTGATTGCAAGTGGGTAGACTAATTGCAAGCATTCGTCCCATCATCTATTGAGTGTTTGATTGCCAGTGGAATTCCTAGAAACATGAGAATGGCTCAGCTTCTCAAGCATATTACTGCCAATATTTGTGAATTCAAAAATGTAGTAAAATTGTACCCATTCAAGGTTTACTTATATTGGTGTAAATGTACTACTTTTTTGGTAAAACGAACAAAATATATATACAACGAGAAAAAACAACAAAGACACAGCAGCCTGACTCTAGGCCACCAGACCTAACTCTCAAACCAAGAATACATTTATTTGGGGGTTGTCACCCCCAAGCCCGCTCCTATCCTGAAGCTATGCCCCTGGTGCACAGGAATCTACCTATCCCATAGGCTTGTAAACCCTACAAAGCTGAACCCTCACCCAGCCTTCCTAAGAAGATTTTCTGGACCTGAAAAAGAATGTAGGAGGACTGGACCTGCTGTCTGTGACCTGTGAGGAACTCTGAAGGACTGAACATGGTCTCCCTTATCCCCAAGACAAAAAAGTGGTCTTTAGGGGTCAGTTGGTTGACATCTTATGTGGCTACAGTGACACAAAAAGCTGCAAGAGACCTTATATCGACAATTTCCAGCTGACCAGTGGCAACCGAAACTTGGACTAAACTTTCCCAGTGGCATCTGCCTGGCACCATGAGAGTCTTTAGGTGACCCTGAGGTTCTGGTGGCTTAGACGTGTACTCCTGTGGTTGCTTGGGCACCAGGAAAATGTTTGCAAACATTTGAAAACGTTTGCGGCTTCGACCCACCGTGACAAATACATGGCAACTAGTCATACGACATTAAACTGAATTTCACATTCATCCCCTTGACAGGCTCCACAATTTCTGGAAAAATAAAGTTCCTTTCTGTTTTGGAACATAGAAACTTTTTCAAGCAAAAACCTTAAAAGCTCTAGATCCTTAGTGGTACCAACCTGTTCCAGTTATCCAGCCAGCAGTTCCACGCAGCAGCTACAATTTCAGATGTGTCCCACAGGGATACAACATTTTTCTTCAAAACAATGACAATGTCTCTTTTTGGAGTCGACTTTTTAACTTTTTCAAAATTTTTGACTTCCAGACTTTCACCAGAACCAATACACTTGCCGTATCCGACCATGGCTCCATTGCAGTCAGTCTCCAATATCGCCTAGGTTCTGTCCTACCATGTCCATAGACTATCTTTGGTACCCTGTGATTTCTGGTGCTATTTTCAATTAAATGTTTAAAACTTCATGAAACTGGTTCCACTTATTGGATTCTGTTGTTTTGGTCTTATGCTTTCTCTTTAAAATTGGAAGTGGGATTGTTTTGTGCTTTGTGTGACTTTTTCTGCTGTGTATGCACTGCCTAAATGCTTTATACAGTGCTTTGATTTAAGCCTGATTACTTTGTGTCAGGATATCATGGATGAGCAAACGTTTAATTTATTTAATTTGTTTGACATGTAGAAGGTGGTGGCCTTATCTTTTGAAGCAGGCACTGGTCCACAACAAATAATATCCACCTTCCTACAGGTTCAACCAAGGCCGCAGCTGGAAGTGCAGTGAATGTATAGTTGATAGATCCAATGGCTCCATGGGACTGATATGCACATCACAGGGAGGATGATGAGCTGTCCAAAGATTTGAAGTATAACCTGGTTTAAAGGTGCAATTTTTTTAGGGTTAGCTAAAGGCACCGGAAACTCTAGGTACAATTCATCCATTATAGGCAACTGATCCGATGACAATGCAGATGCCGGGGCAGAGTAAGTGGACTACGACTTCTAGAACGATCCTAAGAATAGGAACAACATCTGGGAGAAGACAAATCCCTTTTCTAGTGATTCTTTTTTTTTTTTTTTTTTTTTTGTTTGAAACCGTTTATTGCAATCTCAAATATATACAGGTATGGGCCTACAACCTTCCGGCCGGCCGCTAGAGTGACAGGAGCATATGACATACATACAAAAAGGCTCTTGGCGTTGCAGAGAGGTAAATCAGGAGGTATCAATGACGTGGGCCACATGACTCCGAGCCCACAATACGGTTTCATTTTATAAGAACACAACAACACAAAAAAAAAAAAAAACCCACACCCGCAAGGCAACCCGCAATCCGAAGTAACAGTACGTGCTCCTTAAGTGGGGGACCCCAACCATCCACAAGAATCTAAAGAGGGGAATGGGAACAGATCAGGGACTGGGGAACCCTGTGCCCGGGGCCGGGGGAGGGGGTCAACTAGGGGGACGGAGCTGGTGAGGCAGCCGGCAGTAGTGGCGGCTCACAAATACCCCCGCGGTATGCGTTCCAGGGGCCCCAAACTTTCACCCACGCCCCAGGCTTACCTCTCGCCACATACACCACCTTTTCTCGGAACATGCACCAATCCATGTGTTCTTTCCAGGCCGACACCGCCGGGGGCCTCTGGGATCCCCACAGCTGCGCGATGTCACGCTTAGCTATCATATATCCCAGAGTCACCCATCGTGTCTGCGGAACCGAGTAGTCAGTTGGTTCCCACACATTCAACAAGCATCTCCTCGCTTCAGGCAACAGCGCGACACGCGTAACCACTCGCAGGACCTCATGCACACCACGCCAGAATCGCTCCACCTTCGGGCATTCCCACAGAATATGCAAAAAAGTCGCCAAAGCACCACACCCACGCTTACACAGCCCATCCTCGGCATAGCCCATACGCAGAAGCCTTGGCCCCGTCATGTAAACCCGGTGGAGGATCTTTAGTTGGACGAAGCGAAGGCGAGCCGGTATGTTTCTAGTGATTCTTACACTTCTAGTGGGAGGACTTCTTCCTGAATTGCTCACTTTTAATGCACTTATCTGCAGAAGGTGATCTGGACTGGAAATCTTCCTGCGGGGATCAGCTACATGGTGTTGGGCATTTCAATCCGCAGTC
Source organism: Triturus cristatus (assembly GCF_964204655.1). Taxonomy (NCBI): domain Eukaryota; kingdom Metazoa; phylum Chordata; class Amphibia; order Caudata; family Salamandridae; genus Triturus; species Triturus cristatus. The sequence continues at coordinate 266,856,105 of NC_140590.1, forward strand.
ACCTCCAAGAGCATAACGTGACACTTGTCACAGGATCTGGACTCGTCCTTGGGAGTAACTCATCATCAACAAATGTCACAGGGCAAGGCTATCAATAATTCGTTTTTTACATGTATGGCAAGACTTGAACACAAAGCCGAGGGGATGGAAGTTCCCTCATAAAGTTCACTACTTAAGAAGGTTTGAGAGCTCTGGTGATAAAAATTATAAAAGGAGGAAGATACGGATCTGCGTTGACTGGAGCACAGAATGTTTTTTTTACTGATATGGCTCATTGTGATGCCCCATGCCACCGCTTGTGCTGGGAGTAGTTCATTTTTTCATGCACTTGTCAATGCAGTCTGGCAATTGCAGGAGACTCATAAGGCGAACCCCAGGCTTATGTGGTGTAACAGAAGGGTCTGCATATGCTTGTGCGACTCATTCTATAACATGACTTGAGCTGGCATAATCGCAAGTGGCATGGCACTGGGGAAATGAGGGAATTCTTAGTCTCTGCACCCATGAAATATTACAGACATAGAAGCAAAGAAGTTGCCATCAGGAGCACCAGAGTGTCCCTCGGGAAGAGGGTACAGGGGTCTTGATACCTTCCCAGGCATTCCACTATATGTGGGTACAGTTGTTGATTGTGCGCCATGCAGGTGGATCCCTGTCCTTTTTGAAAGACAGGCAGTGAAAAGCAGACTGGTGGCATTTAACAGTCAGTTCATCTTTCACTAAGGTGCTGTTCACAGGGCAGATGTTAATATTGCACGTGCTATGAAAGGGTGCACAGCCAAGACCTGCGTCTGGTACCACACTTAATTAAGGGAGGACCGTGCGCCCCATCTGTAATGCGGCTTCAAGTGTACATTACCGTGCCCACCACACTCCAGTATCTGGAATTCTGCAATAAGAGTATAACACTCTCTTGAAGTTGAAGTTATAGCAAATAAAACTATGCATACTGACAGAACCTTTGAAGGTGTATTGTTGTGAAGGAAAATATTGATTTTGAGGAGGACAGTTAGAAGAATCTACAATACTTGTGTTACCTGCTTGTACATTCTATGACAGTATTAGCAAAACAAAATGTTGTACAAAGAATTCAATTATCCTGACCAACCGTTTTACAATACAGAGTTTTTATTAATCGAGAGTACAAGCATTGATACCGTCACCTAGTACAAAGATCTTTGTATTTAATTTTGTGAAAGAGAATAATTTGGATATTAATTTGATAGTTTGAGTGAATATGTGTTGTCATTTACAATAGCCACACTTTTTCAGTTTGAATGGCAACTAGGTTGAAAAACAAGTATCTCTTCTTGAGTAAATATGAACAAAGAATGCTTGCCATCATCTCATGTGACTTTATCTTTCTGAGTATGCATGATCAATATTTGTATCTGTTCTATTTTATGTGTAAACAGGGCATCTATTTCTGTGTATATAAATATTAAGTTGTATTCGTTTTTAAGGCTTTCGTAATAAGATATAGGCTCTTTGCAAGTAGTGTACTACCTATGTCTGATGTCCAGGAGAAGTCTATGCACACAAAGACTGATTTGATTTGAGGTGTTAATAGAAATCAATATCTGTCAAACAAACTAGGAAGATAATAGGCCAACCTCCCGGCTTTATTTCCGCCACTCAAAGACTTGCTTTCATGAGCCCAAGACAAAAAAATGTTGCTTTTTATTAAATCAATTGGAAAGAGGTTTTTCTCTAATCAAATCGTCGTTTAAAGATAAAAGGTCATCTCAGTTTGTTTGCAGAACAGATTAGCCTCAGGGAGTTTCTATGACAGACAGTGGGGCATACAGAGAGAAACCAGGACAAGAGAAGCAATAGCAACGATAACCACAGATGTTAGAGAGGAAAGGGAAGAACAATGAGAATTTGCTCAGTCTGGCTGAACACTATTTCATATGTTCGCTACGAAGTACATAGAAGTTTCAAAAAGCAAGCACATCATGGAGCTTTCTCAATGAGACACCTGCTGGTTTGAGATTTCTAAAGCTGTTACAAATCACAACGACAGACCAGAGTCCATTACCTCCCAGAGTTGAAGAATATCCATAAAGGAAAATTCACGTTTGAACCAGATCAAAAGCCACCGGAAAACAAAGCACAAGCTGCCCGAGTCCTTTGAATCTGAAAGACAAATTGAAGAGAGTATGAGATCTAAAGAGGATGGCACACCCTCATAGCATTCGTACTGAGATTCAGTGGAGACAAACCCAAGGATCTTTGTGAGGGAAATAAGATAGCACAAGCTCTTAATACAAGACACTTACTCTTCATACATTACATTTGAAAAAGAACAGTAGCAGCACCTCTACCTTATGGGAAAGTAGCCACTTATTCAACCAGTGCCCTTTATGAACAAGTTAATTACCTTTGGTAACCCCTTATTTGGTAGAGACTATATCTAGCTGCAAATTACTTTACCCTTGAATGTCCTCAGGCATCAGACTGTATTTGTAAGATTTTTCGTGAGCAGTATCTCTGTGCGCCGGTAGGTGGCAGCAATCTGCTTCGCATGGCATCGTCTGTGCTGGAAGTGACGTCTGCGGCAACTACATCGGCAGACATTCAGGCACGCTGATGTCAGTTACTTTTCACGACTTTCCACGCCAGAAACGTAGAGCCATGAAGTACACTGAAACTGGTGTGTCCAAATTAGGGCCCTGAAAAGGATCAGCCCTGACCCTAGAAATCTGTCCACAGAGCTGGGAGGATGGGTAGGTCGGTAAGGAATCTGAGGCAAGATATAGTCTCTGCCAGATAAGGCATTACTGAATGTAAGTAACTTGTTCATCTGATAGAGACTTCTAGCCGCAGATTCCTTACCTTTGAATAGATACCCAAGCAATACAATCCCCGGAGGAGGGTCAGCGGACCAATTTTAGACTAGGAAGTCCTGTAGGGCTGAATGGAGGAAGTGGACATCTCCACGGACCTGAATGTGCAGACAGTAAGGTTTGGTGAACGTGTGCAGGCAAGCCCACTTTGCTGCCTGGCAGTGTCCAGAACTGGAATCTCTGCAAACTAACGCAGTGGTTGCAGCTTTAGCTCTGGTGGAATGGGCTCACAAGCCTTCAGTAGACTGCTTCTTGGCCAATGCATGGCAGTTTTTGATCCAAGCACAAGCAAGAGATGGTTCCCTTCTGCACCCCCCAACCTTTCTTCACACCAACATACCCCCACAAAGAGTTGGTTGTCCACCTGCAACTAACATGTGCGGTCAAGGCATCTGTCAAGAAAAGAAAGAAAAGGTAAGTACGTTTTTCAGGAAAATACTTTATTCTTTAAAAAGTGGACACTTAGCTTTGCAATGTTAACCTATGAGAGGAAAACAAGAATGCAGTTTTTACAGATCCAGTCTTCGGGGTTTCAGATGACCACCAGGCAAGGTTCAAATTGGTACCAAGAATGCACCTCCAGAAGCACGGGGCGGCCAGGTGCAAAGGTCAAATTCGGGGTCAGCCGCACAATGTTAACCAATGGAGACGGGGGGTGATTGAAGATGCGCTGTTCACAGGTGAGTAAATCAGAGTCAGCGGTTCATCACCTGGAGTTAAGGTAAGTACACGGGGGCCACATGGAAGCACCAAACTCACACCCCCAGCAGCTCAGGTGTGCCAACACAGCGTCGGGAGACCAATGCAGTTCAATGGGGGAGATAATTTTTTGAAAGAGGCTGCAGGCGCTGGCCAGGAGGCTGCGTGAAGAAAACCCACTGCTGCCCATGTAAGTTCTGATGCTAGAGGATGTAGGGACACCATTGGTCAAACTTGTCAAGACCCTTGGGCTTCGGGTGCAGGGGTGTCCTTTGATTGTCGGGAACTTCTTACAGGGCAGGTCACAGTCAGGCAGAATCTTTGGATTCAGGCTGAAGGTGTCGAGATAGAGCCTTGCAGGGGTCAGGCCACAGTGGACTCTGGCTCAGAAGGGCTGCGGAACCTTAGCAGGATTGGTGAGCCACTTGGACTCGGGCTGTGGGCGTCGGGTGAGGAGGTGGATCCGGAGGCCGTTTTGCGGTTCCTCAGGGCTGAGTTTCTTTTCTTTAAAGTTTATTTCTTTTGGACAGGTCCGCTGTCCATGGGAGATCTTGATTTTCTCAAAGGCAGGCAGTTCTTCCAAGGCTCTGGAGGTTGCTGGGCTGCTGGAAAGGTAATTTTTTGGCACAAGATCGTCGAGGGCTGCAGACAGGCCGGCAGGGCTGAAGCCAAGTCAGTTGGTGTCTGCAGGCTTCTTTGCTGGAGCGACGCTGTAGTGTCCGGGTCTTCTTAGGTTGTCAGGATTCTGATTACAGGGTCTGGGGAGCCACCTAAAATACTAGATTTAGGGGCATTACAGGGAAGTAACAGGTAGGGACAAATGGGTTCCTTACCTGGGGTGTCTACAACCACATTATATGCCACCCTCCTGTGGGGGTGGGGGGATAGCCCTAGCCCTGATTGGATCAGTCTCACCATCCCCAAGATGGTGGGCACTGAAAAGTGCACTTTACTTCGCCTCCTGCACCTGAGCAGTGGAGTTGGCGAAGGGTGACACACCTCCTATTCTTTCTAAGCTTTTCTGCCGGTTCTCCCAGCAAAAGTGGGGCTTTAAACCGGGTGCTCCCATCTGCTGGTAGCAGCACAGGCTGGGGTCGCATTACAAAGGAGGCCAGCCGTTTGAAGCTCCCCTTTCGAGCACTGTGCTCATCCTGGAGAAGGAGGGATGACACCTACGCCCAGGATGTGCTTTGTTTCTGGCCTCAGAGAGCAGGGGCTCTCAACCCAAGGGTCCAGAAACATGTCTGGTGGTGGCAGGCTGCCTAAAGCCAGACAAGAGACCACACCAGGCTTGGTAGGTTTTCAGGGAGCACCTCTGAGGTGCCCTCTGGGTACATGTTTCTACAAATCCCACACTGGCATCAGTGTGGGTGTTTAAGGGGTGTTGTTTGGTACCCAACACTCCTGTGTTCAGTGAAGCCATCATGGTGCTGGAGAACTCGAGTTGTTAAATTTCCAGCCCATGCACTCTCAATGGTTTCACTGGCACTTACAACATTTAAGAACAGATTTAGATATTTTAGAGGCATATCTGCTAAGGCAAATATGCCCACACCTGAGATATAGTGCACCCTGCCTTAGGGCTTGTAAGGCCTGCTAGAGGGGAGACTTACCTATAGCTTGGGCAGTGCTGCTTGGACATGGCACACAGGCAGGGTGCCACGTCGGCTTTTGTTGTTTTTGTCTGCATACAGGCTGCAATAGCAGTCAGCATGGCCCTGGTGAGGGGTTCCTAGAAGACACTCTTCAGTCCCCATGCGCTAGGTACCAGGGTGCCCTTTACTAGGGACTTAAAGCTTAAAGGGAGGGGGGATCTGAAGCTGCCAATCGTGGTACAGTTGTAGGGAAAGAACACTGGTACTGGGAACCTGGACAGCAAGGGCCCAGTACTCTACAGTCAAAATTGCAACAGGTCAGGCAAAAAGTGAGGGGGGGGTACTGCAACAGAAACCTACTTTCCCACAGGGGAAGACCAAAACCACTAATCTCAGCAGATAAACTGCAACCACCGGCACCACCTTTGTGAACACCCAAGGGGCACTGGTAAGGACAAAAGAGAGCAAAGTAAACTGAAAGTGTCCGTGGCCCACCGTGAACCGCAGATAACATTGGTGAACAGGCAGTACGGAATGTGAAATAGGCTTCCTGTAGGTTCAACTCTACCATCCAGTCTCCTGCGTCCAGGGCAAACAAGACCTGAGCTCGCGCGAGCATCTCAAATTTCTTCTTTTTGAAAAAGAAGTTGAGGGCTTGGAGGTCTAGGATAGGACAAATGTCCCTGTCCTTTTTGGGAAGCAGAAAATAGCTGGAATAGCAACCACAGCCTACTTCTGGCCCTTAAACCCTCTCTATGGGTCCCTTGGCCAAAAGTGTGTAGCAAAAGCAAATGATCCTCCTTCAGCCGGTCGTAAGATTATGGCATGGAGGAAGAAGTAGTCTCACAGGGAAGGGAGCAGCCCCTTCGGACAATCTGCAAGACTCACCTGTCCAATGTTATGGATTGCCAGTGGGGCAGGTGATGGTGGATCCTGCCACCAACTGAATGCTAATGATTGTAAAGGACCAGATTAGGAGGGCTTTGAGGTCTCCGCAGAGATAGGTGCCATCAATGGGCATGTCCATAAGGGAAGCTTGGACATCCCCGAAGAGCCAGTAGTCTTCAACGAGGCGTGCTGCCTCAGGGACACCATCGATGAAATCCACCCAACCGAGAGAGTCGGTTGTGTCCAATACACAATAAATACACTGCAAATTGTGAACTTTGCTGTGTCTCTTCCATCTGCACCAGCCAAACTGATTCCCACAGAGTGAGGGGTATTGGCCCAAAAGGCATGAGGTGCTCACAGACCTCAATGCCAGGCTGGCAGAAGAAAACATTTTCTTCACTAAAGAGTCAGGCCTTTTGGATTTCCTGTCCGGGGTAGTGGTAGGGAATGCACCCTAGGAAGTCAAGGCTTGGACCACCAATCTCTCTGCGGGAGGATGTTGGGCGATGATGTGTGGGTCTCCTGGCTATGGGCGGTGTTGGACGGCAATCGTCCTATTCACAGGAGCCCCTGAGTTTGGTTTAGGTCAGGCTCCAACAGGACGTCAGTGAGGGTATAACTGAACGACAGTAGGGGTTCCGATTAGGAAACTCTTGGTTACAGCACCTCTGTCAAGATATTGGTCTTGACTGCCTTTGAGGGCAACTGAAGGTCAAGGACGTCAGCTTCCCTCTGCACCACCATTGTGTACGAGGCTCCTTCCAGTCCACTGGCTTCACCCAGTTCCTTACACCAGTTCATATTAGGGTCTTCTACATATGGCTGGTGTCTTCCAGACCCCCTCCCATTCTTCCCTGAATCTTAGCTCCTAGGAATAGGGCTCAGGCCCCGATCTAGGAAGCACGGTTTCTGGCTGCGTCTGAGTCAAGCGACATCCATCCGGCTCCATGGCAGAGTCGAGGATCACAGTAGGGATGGTGCTGCTGGTGCCGCCAGAAGCGTCAGCATCGGGACAGGCGCCGGGGGAGGTTGAGATGGTACGACACACATTGGTCCTGACTCCCCGGGGCACGAAGGCGCATTGATTGGGTAGGGCCACCCAAAAATGAGATGCATGGCCTCATAAAACTCTTTGAGTTGGACGGTGGTTGCTCTGGTTCACGGAAAGTCAGGGAGGAGCAGAGGAACCATGCCTCGAGTGCCGATGCTCTCTCGTCCCAAGAACTTGGAATGGATTAAGTGAATTTTGGTCTCCACAAACGATCCAGGACCTTCTCCTCGACCGGGACATCGAATTCGAGTCCCGTGCCGGACTGCTAGCAGCTTCAGGGACCGCTCCCTCACAGCCTTGAGGGCCATGGCCCGACAATTGAGGCACGACTTGGTGTCGTGGTTGCGGTCCAGGTACCACAGACAGATAAGATGTGGGTCGATCACTGACATCGGCTGGTGACAGGTGCCGCAAGGCGTAAAACTTGTCTTACGAGATAACATCCTCGACACACCAGGAGGTAATACCTCATAAGCAGTCAAAAAACATCGAAATAATTCTGTCCAAAACCAACAGTGATGTGCCTTTTTTTCGAATCGGCGCTGGCTGGCGCGGAATGAAAAGAATTGAAATCAGCACGCCTAGGGTGCACCTATATAGGTGTCACAGACGTCACAAAGCCACGTGGAGCTTATCAAGACCACCTACTGTGGTTACTTTTTTCTCCCGCATTCTTCCAGTTTAGCGCCTAGATGCCCCAGGGTGAGTTGTGCGCTCTATAAAAAACCCCTACCAATACCAATACCAATACCTACTGGCGCGCAGGGGTACTGCTCATGATAAATCATCCTGATCCAGTCTGATGTCAGGAAAATTCAATGTTAAGGAATCTGCAGCTAGAAGTCTCTATCAGATGAAGGGGAACTATAGTACCTGGCCATCCACATATATATGCAGGAACAGTAGCTTCAATTGTACTCTAATGAAGGGGCAAGAGTAATTTCTTCATGGTATGCTTAATGAGGAGAACAGCAGAGACACCCATGGGTGTTATATTTCATTATGTAAAAGGATTACAGCACTCCCCCTTGCATTCCCTATGCAGGGAATTGATAGTCCCACCTTCAGTAGTACATGCACGTTCGAGGGGAGGACCGGTAGTGCCCTCTACTCTACATCACAAGGAGGTGGAAGCAGGGAACAGTAGCACCCCTTTATGCTACCCTCCACTCAAAGAAAGTATGATAGCGGCACCTCCTGTACTCTACAAGGAAGGATGAAAAGTGGCTTCTGGCTTCCTAGACAATTTCAGATGGTAAGGAGCGTCCAGGCAAGGGAAACTGCATTTACAACGCGGACGGAACCACACATTCCGTTACCACGTTTGCCTTTACCCACTTATGCATGGTAAAGGCAGTCAGATCTCTAGTTCAGAGCAGATAGGCAGGGAGAATGGAAGGAATAGGAAGGATAGGGCCACAACTTGGTGAATAGGCTGGGGTCGGGGAAGTTTTTTGGCTGGGGCGGGTTTTAGGGCTCAGGGTTGGGGTCTGGGGTGTAATCTTTACCACACATATGCTTTTATCAATCATGCCTTTTCAACAAAATTCATTGTAAAGTAATGCTTGGTAAAGGCATGCATGGCAAAGGCATGCTTGGTAAAGGCATGCATGGCAAAGACATGGTTGTGGTAAATACCAGGTTGTTAAGACATGCGATATAATCGCATGCGTAGTTCCGTCATTCAACCTCCAGACAAGGTGTAGGAGTGGAGGTTAAAGACAGGCTACTCTCATCCCTACAGTGCTCTGCAGAGAGCCTCATGTTCCGAGCCCTAGCTAGCTTGTTATTGTTGTGAGGTGATGTCAGTGACAACAGTGCTGGCCTCCTATATGGGCATTCATCCTCAGAGTGTCGAGCTGGAGAGCACCAAAAAGAAAATGTTACTTATCCTGTCAGCATCTGTTCGTAGAGTGTAGTGCTGTGGATTCACATGCTCTGTATGCTCCTTTTATCTAGTATGGGCTTGGAGATTAAAACTTGTTTTTCTTCGATGTGATGTGTTGTGACTTCTTCCATAGATCACAATGCGCTAGGGCACCCTCTCCCCTTTGGTTATTTTACACTCAGCGGGTGGAAGGTGAAAGTGAAGAGAATGGTAAGACTAATATGTTCTGTGTACGTATAAGTCGGTAAATACTGAAAAGGTGAGAAAACGTGTCATCGCTGCTGGATCTTGGGGAGGAGGGTGGGCAAATATGAATCCACAGCACCACACTCTATAACCAAACAGATGCTTACAGGGTAAGTAATATTTCCCATTTGTAGCATATGTAGCTCTAAACACACATACTCGGCATCGATTGTAAAGCAGTTTCCTCCCAGCTATGGCTGGTAGGCAGAAGATGCAGATGTTTGGAATAATGTTCTTTACATGGTCTGGCCAACCATGCCTTGTTGGCGGGCTATAAATGTCTAACTAGTAATGTTTAATAAGGGTCTGTTATGTAGACCAAGTGGCTGCCTTGCAGATGTCTTCTAGTAGGATCTTACCTGGGAAGCTATGGTAGTGCTCTTTTTACGTAAAGAGTGTACCCTGAAATGAGCAGTGAGTACACATTTAGATGTGGTAATTCAGGTTTGGAAGCATTTGACAATCTACCTAGCAATGTCAGCCTCAGAAATGGGATCTTCTTTAGTGGGTTTAGAAAAAACCAATAAAAAGCAGATTAGTCTTGTGGAAGTGCTTAGCCCTGTCAATATACGAGTACTGATTTAACGTCTAAGGTGTGTAAAGCATTTTCCGCTACTGAAGCGGGTTGTGGAAAGAATACGGGCAGCTCAATAGTTAATTTGGAAAGGTGAGACTATCTTGGGTAAGATCCTTGATTGGTTCTAAGGTCTACCTTAACCTTGTGTACCAGAATGAATGGTTCCTGAATGATGAGTGCTTGTAAATTGGAGAAAAGCCACTTTCCATGAAAGGAACTGTAAGCTTCAAGAGTGAAGCTGCTCAAAAGCTGGCCCCATAAGCTTGTGAGAACCATGTTATGGTTCTATACTTAGGATGGAGGTGTTCTTGAAGGTATCACTGTCTTGAGTACCTTCATAAGTGCCTTGACTACCGGCATTCTAAAGAGGAATGAGTGTTTCCTGTTCTGCATGTATATGGCTACAGTAGTTAAGTGGAGGCTTACAGAGGTATATGCAAGATCTGACTTCTGAAGGTGTAAAAGTTAGCAGATAATATCTTTAACCTTGACCTTGAAGAGGTCGAATTCCAATAGTGGACAAATCTCTTCCACTTGAAAAACATGCAAGTGAAGCAAGGTTGAGCTGCCTGGGTGCCTGATTTGGCCTGACTGTGGTAAGCAGTAGCTGCAGCATCCAGTTCGCAACAGGGAGGTGCTGCTCCAAGGTCTCCATCTCCTCCCAGTGATACCTGTGGTACCTCGATAGCAACCACTGGATGGTTGCACCAACCGCCAAGGATTTGTTTGCAAGGTTATGTGCTTGCTCTTCTTATCTGAGGAGGGCATCTCCCAGTGCCTGAATTGAGGCCTGCTTTCTTGCCATATGGACAACCAGGGAGGCAGGGCCTCTGATGTAAATGTGGTCATTAATAATGCCCAAAGTTTCTCCTTGATGCATGGTGTGACCAACTTAGCCCTGACTGGGTCTTTAAAATTGTCAAGGCTGCCTCCAGTATAGGCAGAAATAGATGGTGGAGAGGGTCTCCAAAAGAAAGTCATCTTTGTCCTGCAACAAGCATGTTGATCTTATAGTGCAAGGCCGCTCGCTTGATGATGGCATAATATAGAATGGTATCATACGGCAGAGATGGCTTGTCGGTCGACTATGCCACCCCCCTTACCTGCCCCGGCTGGCAGTAAGTCTAGAAGTGGTGGTGAGTATAGCTGTAATGGTGGTGAAAGCCTGGATGTGGGAGGAAGGAGGGCTTGTAGCCTAGTCATTATGCCTCTGGTGCATCTGCACAAAGGTTGAGTGGGCTCAATGTATTTCCAGGAGGTAACTTATCAGAAATATTGCAGATTTCTGGGTTGATGAATTGCCTCTTCTGCTACAGTCGAGTCCCAGACAGACTCCGAGGCAGAAGAGGCCATTCATGGATGGGACCCTCGAACTCCTCCTATCTCAGTGTTGATTTATTGCTTGGTTTCTGAAACATTTTCTGCATCTATTTCAGCTCAGATCAAAGAGGCTTGGTGCTCTTCAGACGAGAGGGTGTCAAAGACTGTCGCCGTTTGATGCCTTTTGCTGAGAGCTTGCTCAGCTTAGAAGCCTGTAGGAAGCTGGCTCTGTATATACTATTCCAAAATGAGGTATAGTATGCACAGAGTCCAGTGGAACCCCAAAGGTAGGCAGAGGTAAAAGTAGATAGCACCTTACTCTCTTTTTGGGGTAGTGTGGGCAAGCAGTAAGGCTTTATCGGAGGGTAGTGTTAAGCATTTGTTGTACACACTCAGGCAGCAAATGATATCCCACACTCAAAGACCGAACTCAGACCAATTTGTTTGTATAAAAAATATTATTAACTTATTTTATTTCTTAGAACCAAGCCAAGCCTGGTGCAGGTAAGTGAAATAAATGCTTTGCAAAAACTTATGCAATGTTTTACAATTGAATGCAGGTTCAAATGCAGCTGATTGAATTACAGGTAAGTCAATGTTTCGAAATTACTTTTCAGTTACTTTTTAGATTATTGTTCAGATTACTTTTGCTAATCAGTGTGATATGTCCAGATATCACACAGACATCTCCTAGACAAAAGATGGTGTTTCTCCTGTTGTTGCCCTTGGCTGCCCCTGGGCATACCTGGCTGACCTTGTTCCTCGTCACCTCGTAGCTGCTGCACTGTCCCTCCCCCCCCTTCCGCCGCCGCGTTTCAGACCTTCGTGGCCGCAGCGTGGAGGGAGGGTGATTGAGGACTGCATCGCCCAGACTCCCCGGGCCCACACCGAACACAGCGTCACCTGTCTAGCGCCCGGAGGTGCATTAAATACGACATCACTCCCGGTGGAGCGGGTGTTTCTCCTGTTGTTGCCCTTGGCTGCCCCTGGTCATACCTGGCTGACCTTGTTCCTCGTCACCTCGTAGCTGCTGCACTGTCCCTCCCCCCCCTCCCGCCGCCGCGTTTCAGACCTTCGTGGCCGCAGCGTGGAGGGAGGGTGAGTGAGGACTGCATCCCCGGGCCCACACTGGACACAGCGTCACCTGTCTAGCGCCCGGAGGCACATTAAATACGACATCACTCCCGGTGGAGCGGGTGTTTCTCCTGTTGTTGCCCTTGGCTGCCCCTGGTCATACCTGGCTGACCTTGTTCCTCGTCACCTCGTAGCTGGTGCACTGTCCCTCCCCCCCCTCCCGCCGCCGCATTTCAGACCTTCGTGGCCGCAGCGTGGAGGGAGGGTGAGTGAGGACTGCATCACCCAGACTCCCCGGGCCCACACCGGACACAGCGTCACCTGTCTAGCGCCCGGAGGCGCATTAAATACGCCATCACTCCCCGCGTCGCGGGATCGCGCGCGGGCGGCGCCGGGCTAAGCCCGGGCAAAGGGCGGGCCGTCTGAGGCCGGAGGAGGCCGGGCTGGGCCACCCCCCTTTCGTGGATATACTGCCATCATTATTACACGTCAACGATAAGGTACTGTGCTACGCCAAATTGCCTTTCTGGTAATCTGGGTTTTACCTGGCTTACTGCAGTGGATTTTGATATTGCTTTCTGCTATTTACTTGGTTGTTGCCGTACAGCTTGCGCTGTATCATCGCTGTTGGGATAAAGTTATGGGCAAAAGGAAAGCCGTTGAGGGAGGGCAGACGAGTACTGGTAAAAAGGAGAAAAAGTCCAAGAAGAACACTCATGCCGCCATGAACTGTGTCCTGACCAGAATAGAGGAGATAGTGCATGACTGTGAGGACACGCTGCTTGATGAGCAAGCGGGGAACCAGACAGCTAAAGTCGCCCCTAAGATAAATAGCACAATACCAACTATGTTTCACACTCACCGCTCGACAAAACAACAAAGGTCTGACCCCGCCTCCGATATCTCCACCTCTGTCTTGCAACACACCTCTTCACAACCCACGGCTGCTACTACTACTACGAATACCTTAGAAGTAGTTCCAGTAAACTCGGACACTGCCCTACAAGCCCTATTATGCACCAACAGGTTCGCCTCCCTCGACCCTGACCTGTCTTATCCATCTAGCCAGGCCGCCGCGCCTATAGCGGATTCTTTGACTTCTACCAGGTCTGATGTCGATAATTTTTCAGCGCTGTATGGCAGAGTTGTGAGACTAGAGGAGCTGGTGGCCGAACTTAGCAAGAGAGTGGAGAGTCTTACTAGGCACGAGGCCCCTTCCTCCACCTCCCTGGCCCTTCCATCTGCTCCTGGGGCAGTCTTGCCTATGAAGAAGTCTGACTCATCAAAGACAATTCCCCTAAAAACTAATGTTGGTAATGTAAACATGGGCCCTTATAATAAGGGGAACATTTCCAGAGAAAATGACCAGCCTAAGTTACACCTAGATCTGCTGAGAAGCCCTGTACCATCAAGCTTACCCACTGTAGTTCCTCCTTCTACATGCAATCTTAGCCCTCCTATATCTAGTCGAGACAACTCTGCATCTCATTCTCTAGCTCCCTTGTCAATCCCTTATCCTGTGTGCAGGGGCTTCTCTGTTTTCATGACTCATGCTCCAAAACTGAAATCACGCTATGTTCCTCAAAGCTGTGAATCCCTGCATAACAAAGTTATACACTGGTTGAGATACGTAAGAGGATGTAGATCTATCATCAGAGAGGATATTACAAGGGTAAGGAGGCTTTCACGGGCGGATGCTGGCACTGATTGTATAGAGATCACTTTCAGGGATCCTGTCTTAGCTGAAAACCTACTCCTGCTTGAGTATAGGACTTCACCACCAGCTCATTCTTCTATCCAGATTCGTAAGTTTCCTGTTTGGAATTCCCAGAGGGAGGGAGAGGACTCTGGCCTAAGACAAGTCGATTGACTACCCAATGCAACTACAGGTCCTCCCCTACATACACTCTCTCCCCACTTCGTAATGGGCCTATCCTCGAATAGCATTCCATCTCTTTACCCGCTCTCAAATGTTCGGGGTAAAGCTGCCGATAGCTTGGCAACCGATGTGAACTCCCAAGTCAGCATGGCTGTAGCTATAGGGACCCCCTCCACGCCACCTTCCATGGGTGCTATTAAGTTGCTATCATGGAATACTGCAGGTCTAAGGAGGAACCTCACAGACCCTGTTTGGAGTGATTTCATTGACAAGTTCGATGTTATCCTCTTTCAGGACACCTGGAGTTTGGTCCCCCTGCATAGATCAGGGTTTTCTACCTTTTCCGTCCCAGCGATTAGGTCCACACGAGGTCGACCCTCTGGGGGTCTCTTAATTTGGATCAATATTAGCTTGAACTGGACAGTTAAGTGGCTTCCAACTACATCTTATGACCTCTTGCATATTTCTATTAAAGGGTCAGTCCATCAACTTCCCCTTGAAATATTTAACATTTATGCTAGGGGTACTCCCCGGCGGACAAGCAAGTCCAACTGTCTCAGCTCTTGAGTCTGAACTCTCTGCAATTTCCCCCAAGGCGGGCGTCATAGTCGCCGGGGACCTAAACTGCACTTTTGAGCCCCTGAGCAGCGATGACATTCTGGGTATTGGTGATACTGACTCTAAACAGGGTATACCCCAACTAACTCTCCCACCATTGAAGAATTGGTCTAAAAGAGCAGTACAAATCAACGCTCTCACCTTGGAGTTTAACTTGAGGGCCACAAATGGCCGAACCCATTCAGATGGCCTGGGTGCCCCTACACTTACGAGAACCGGTGCCACCTCACGTATCGATTATATCCTACTGAGTACAGAGATCTGGCCAGACCTGATTGATATGGTAGTGGTCAATAGGCCCGAGAGCGATCACAACCCCCTGTTTTTGCAACTCAGGAGGGGCCTGGCCACTACTTTTATCGAGCACCCGATTGAACAGAGGCCCAGGGCTAGAGAGGTCGCCCTCACAAATTGTAATAGACGTCTCAAGTGGCCCAGGGTGGCAAAGCGTGAGATGGACCTGGGTAAAATCAGAAGCTCAGTCGAAGATGGCATTGCAGCAATGGACTTACTCACTAGTTGCCACTCGAAGACCCTCCCCACCAATGACTTCCTAGAAGTCTACCAACAAACGATATCAAGGGTTGGGAATTTCTTTGTGATACAGGAGAAGGGGGATCTAAAGCGGCACCCCCCAAAAACAGAAAACCCCTGGTTTTCACAAGACTGCAGGGTTATGAGACAGTCTCTATCTCAAGCCATTAAATCCAAGGACCAATTAGCCATTACTAATGCCCGGAAAATGTACTACAACACTATAAGGACGGCAAAGCGTATGTGGGATGAATCCCATTGGCAAGACTTAAAGGCCGCAGCCCTGCTAAAAGATTCATCCCCTTTTTGGAACCTCGTAAACACTAGTATGAGGGGTGGGGCTGATCCAATCCCGAACCATATAACAGGGTCCCAATGGTATTCACACTTTTCAAACCTTTATTCATCTAGGGAAAGAGTGGGCCACGGGGAGCAGGTGCCTGAATCGGAGTATCCGGAACCTTTTGAGCCGGAGCCCGATTTTGCTCTAATTGAGGTCCTCTCTGCAATAAATATGATTGCACCGGGTAAAGCAGCTGGCCCTGACGGACTTCCAGGTGACCTACTGCTCCACGAAAAAGACCTCTGGGCAGAATTCATCCTTCGGTTCCTTAAAAATTTAGCCCAAGGTTGTCCAATTCCGGACTCCTGGAAGGGGGCGGAGGTGGTGGCCATATACAAGAAAGGGGATAGAGGGGACCCTGCCAACTACAGACCGATTAGCTTAATCGATGTAATTCAAAAAGTGGTTGGCAGAGTCCTCCTAACCAGGATTAAGGCCTGGATAGATGAGGAGGGTATTTTGAGTCACCTGCAGGCGGGCTTTAGGGAGGGAGTAGGCACTATTGACCAGGTCTTCAGATTTTGTACCATCTATTGGAAATCTGTGGTCATCGAAAAAGGCAGCCTTTACTTGGCATTTATCGATTTATAAACAGCCTTTGACCTGGTCCCACGATCACAGATGTGGCAGGTACTACACGACCTGGGTATCCTTCCCCTAACCCTGGACCTCCTCAAACGCCTCCACGTAGGCAACTTTGCCAAAGTCAGGTGGGGACCGCAGGGACAACTTACAGAGAGGATTTCAGTTGAGAAAGGAGTGCGACAGGGTTGTGTCATGGCCCCGACCCTGTTCTCTCTCTATATAAATGGTGTGGCAGACTATTTGAGAGGCGACAGGGTCGATGCCCCAACCCTGTGCGGGGAAAAAATATCTACCCTGCTCTTTGCTGATGACACTCTCTTGATTTCGAAAAGCCCTATGGGCTTACAAACACTGTTGTCCCGTTTTCCCCAGTTTTGTGACATCAGGGGGCTGAAAATAAACACATCAAAAACCAAGCTGATGGCGCTCTCTCCCTCAAAAAACTTCAGGAATAACATCAACCTCAACGGCATCACACTTGAGCTAGTGGACGCTTTTGATTACCTTGGAGTGAGGGTCAATAACAAGCTCAAATGGGCTCCCCATCTTTCTAAAATGCTCCTTGCCCACAAAAGAGCTGCAGGGGCTATATCGAAACATCAGAAGCTCTCACACAGTAGGCCAATAGCGGCGGCCGTCAAGGTTTACAAGGGGAAGGCACTGTCAGCAGCCCTCTACGGGGCGGAACTGTGGGGTTTTGAAAACTTGACAGAGTTACTTAGATCTGAGAACAAGTTCTTCAGAGACTTAGTCTCGCTTCCCCTGTCCACCCCACTAGTTCCACTCCGTAGCGACTTTGGCAGACAAAACATCAGCAACGTGGCCAGGCTGCGTACCATTTTATTCTGGTCGAGGATCAGAAGGTCCCCCGAACTCCACCACTATGCCTCAGCCCTGGATGAGTTATTAAATCTGGGAGCAGATCATAAGATCCCCTGGGTAATTAATTTGAAAAAACAACTGCAGAAGATTGGTTTGGAAGAAGCCTGGGTGACCCAGGTCCCACCCCCCAAACTAATGCTAATTTTTTTTTATTGGGATTGGGTTATGGCCGAAACCTTAAGAAGTTAGGAGGGTGTCCTCACTGTGCATTTTGTGGACATGAAACCGGCTCCCAATCTGGAGCCCTTTTTGGATTTTATTGAATCGCCTCATGACAGATCATTATATCTTAAACTGCGGTATGGTACTCTCCCACTTTATGATTTTCAATCTAGTTGGAGCAAGGCAATCACGTACCCAAAAGGTTGCCCCGGTTGTGCCTCGCCCACAGAGTCTATTGGCCACTTTATGTTTGCCTGCCAGGCGTACAGGCAACCCAGATTAAGGTGGCTTAAACCTGTCTGCAAAAATCTGGGTATAAGGTCTGCAAGGGTGGCACTGCGCATTTTGACATATGAAACATCTGTCCCAAGTGTAATCTGTGGGACCGCCAAATACCTGGGTTGGGCCTGGAGGTTAAGACGCAGGCTGCTCAAGGTGCACCATTTATAAGTATACCATCCACTTCCTTGAATTTGCAACCTATTCTGTTTACATTATTAATCATAGAGGATACGTGAATATAATATGTGCATATATGAAATTTTTCATCCTTTTTAACTTTGTATGAACTGAAGTCGCTTGTTGTAGTATGGTTGTTTTTAAACTGTTTTTATACACATTGTGCTGAACTTTTATGACATTTTGTCTATGTCGAATAAAGTACTACAACAACAACAAAAGATAAGTAATTCACTTTTGGTACATAGGCAGTTTTTCAATGTTTCATACAAACCAACTCCACACAAAAAATTGTTCAAGGAAAAACAGTCAATGTATTCCTATGGGAGGAAATTGAGTTATCAGTTTACAGGTAAGTAAGTAGTTACTTGTGGGAGTTGGTATTCTGGGGTTAGAACCAGGGTTCCCCCAGGGTCTAGGATGCACTCTTGAAACGCCCTCAGCGGCACTAGGGTGGCCGGGTGCTGAGTGCTGAGGTCCAATGTTATCCAATGGCGGATGGGGGCTTCTGGTTGGTGGCTGCTCACGAGCAGGCCACAAGGTTATGGGAGCAAAGTTCCTGGAGTTAGGCTCAGGGCAAAAGGGGATCTGAGTTAGCACACAAGGTGCACCCGCAGCGGCACAGGGGCGGCTGGGTGCAGGGTGCTGACTTGGCATCATGTGCCCTGTTGTTTTCAATGGGAGTTGACGGTTTTGATTTTGGGTGCAGGCTCGGTCCAGTAAGACTTCCGAGAGGAACCAACAGCCGGGCAGGTAAGTTGGAGGGCTCGGGGACGTAGGTGCACCTCAGGTTCTCTTCTCCAAGGTGTAGGGCAGCTGGATGCAGGGGTGTCTTTCGAGGTCAGATTTCACCTTACCGGGCCACCCGCGGTTGCAGGGTTCTCCGTGCAGAGGCTGCAGGCAACATCGGAGAGTCCTGGAGGTGTCAGCCCATGGTGTACTCGAACTCTGGAGTGCTGGGGGTTCTCGCTGGGACCAGTGGGCCACTCAAGCTCGGGCAGTAGGATATGAGTGCAGTGGTGGTTTCAGGCGTCGGGTTTCTTTGTCCTAAGCAGGCTCAGAGTCTGTCTTGAGGGCTTATTTTGAACAGAGCTGCTGTTCACAGGAGATCTGGTCTTTATTGAAGGCAGTCAGTACTCCCAGGGCACTGGAGGTCGCTGGCTGCAGGACAAGGCGACTTTTGGTGCAGGATCTCCGGATACTGCAGACGGGCGGTAGGGCTGGGGTCAAGTCAGTTCTTCTCTGCGGTCTCCTCTGCTGGGCGTCTTCTTTCGTCCTTCTTCTTTGTCGGTTGCAGAAATCTCTCTTCTTGGTTCAGGGCTGCC
Source organism: Triturus cristatus (assembly GCF_964204655.1). Classification (NCBI taxonomy): domain Eukaryota; kingdom Metazoa; phylum Chordata; class Amphibia; order Caudata; family Salamandridae; genus Triturus; species Triturus cristatus. Next base: position 266,875,082 of record NC_140590.1, read on the forward strand.
CCCTAAATACTGTATTTAGGGGGCATATTAGGGGTCTCGAGGTAAGTAGCCAATGGACTACTGACCTTATGGCGACTACACCTTTGGTGTGCTCACCCCACATGGAGGAGTGGGCACAATCCCTAATCCTGCCATCTGCAAGATGGCAGGCACTGAAGAGTGGGTTTCACCTCGCCTCCCCCGCCTGAGGGGTGGAGTTGGCAGTGGTGGGCACACCTTCTGTTTCCTGCCTGTCCTCCCGCTGAAAAGGAGGGGAGACAGGAAGGGGGCCTGCTCATAATAGCAGGAGAGGCTGGGGGCTGCCTTACAAAGGCGGCAAGGCCTTTGAAGCTCCCCTGCCACAGATGGCTCTTAATGGCCTGGGGGAGGTGTGACCACCTCTGCCCAGGAAAGGCTTTGTTTCTGGCCCAGGGAGCGAAAGCTCCCACCACATGGGTCCGGAAACATGTCTCATGATGGCAGGCTGGTGTGCACCAGTCAGAGAAACCAACAGAGCCTGGTCGTTTTTCAGTGGCACCTGTAAGATGCTCTCTGAGTGTATTTTTCATGAAATCCCACACTGGCATCAGAGTGGGTTTAATGTGCTGAGAAGTTTGATACCAAACTTCCCAGTTTTCAGTAAAGCCATTGTGGTGATGTGGTGTTCGTAATGACAAACTCCCGGCACCATATACTCTTAGTGGCATTACTGCACTTATAATGTCTAAGAACTGGTCTAGACACTGCAGGGGTACAGGGCTCATGCACCTGTACCCTCACCACTGGTATAGTGCACCCCGCTAGATGGGTGGTTGACCTATGTCTGGGCAGTGGGTTGTAGGCATGGCTCACAATGTGCCATGTCAACTCTTCACTTTCTTCTGCACCAAAACACGCAGCCTGCAATGGCAGTGTGTGTGTGTGTAACGGTATAGGGTCTCTAAGGGTGGCACAATAAGGGCTGCAGCCCTTAGAGGCTGTCTCTGGCCACAGTGACCTTCGTACTCATGGTACCTTTTACAAGGGACTGACATGTGGCCAGAGAGGTGCCAATTGGGGGTACAAGGTACAGTTTTGGGGAAGAACACAGGCACTGGGAACCTGAATGGCAGGGACCCAGGGCACATCAAGTCAAAGTGCATCAGTAGTCTGGTAAAAAATGGGGCGGGGAACGGGGTTACTGCAACAGAAACCCAGCTTCCTACAAAGCCCCTTCTTGATGCTGACCACCGATGTAAGGTAGAATGGGCTGGAGGTTGAAGCCTGCTTTCTGCCCTGCTAGAGGCACTTAGTCTGTCTCTCACAGGAGTGGTGCTCAGCCACAGTGCGTTTGAGTGAGCAAGCCTTTGCCCTGTGGCTCACTATCAGGGTGGTACTCGTGGACCTCTGTGTTTTCTTAGTGTGGGGCCCTGTTGTTGACACCAAAGCACCCCTTTTTTGATCTTCTTCCCCAGAGGCACTCAAGGACAATGTTGGGCATCAGTTGGGTTGCTGGGGGGGGGCGCTAGGTGGCGCTAGAACAAGATGGCCGCACAGTGGTGAGGCTCCTGCAGGTCGGCTCATCATACTGCTGATTTCTCCTGAATAACGTTTGTGGCTCCTTCCCAATTGCTACCGTAAGGAGATAATACCTTTTGGCACCCTCGCTGAAATCCTGGGTTGCGAGGAGCGAGGAGCGAGGCATGCCGGAGTAACGCCCTCGGCGGATTTCAGCCGCAGCGCCGTCCATCTCGCCTGGAGCTAAGGGTCTGCGCGAGAAGCTACAAGAGGTCGTGGTTCCCACGTGGTGTGCGGGCCGCCGATTGAGAGGCGGTGCTGGGAGTCTCGCGCTTGGAAGGGAGGTGAGGCTGTGACGACGGAGCTCCTTCGGGGCGAACTGCCGATGCTGCCCCCTTTTGCACCACTATCATAGCGAGCGGAGGCCCTGGCTGTAACCTGTGAACGGCCCTGCTGGCGGCTGGTGAGTCGGAGGGCTGCGCGTCCGGCGCCGCGCTGCGGCGGCTTGGCTGTCCCGCGGAGAACGTCGAGGGATCGCTGGCCATTGCGGCCCGGGACCTGCTTTCCTGAGGGGCGTGTGCCACAATTGCCCCAGCTGTGAGCGGCCCTGGGGGATACCCCGCCTGAGGGACGGAGACTGGGCTTACCGCGGCATACCCTGGGCCGACGTTGGTGCTGCGAGGCGGCCCCCGGCGGGGGCTCCCGGATTCCGTTTTGCCGACAGGCCGTTGTGCTGGGAGTGGCGCCGCTACGCTAGCTGCACTGTGGAGGCTGCCCATCGGGTCGTTCTGTTGGAGGCGGGAGCGTTGCTGCTTGCGCACCGGGTGTCGCTGCCGGGGACCTGGGTTCTGGCCCTGTGGAGGTAGGGAGCGTCGAGGGCGCCTGCTGCCCTCACCGGGCATTACTGAAGTTGGACGCTGTGTGCGGCCCGGCCTGGAGTGGCCCATAGTGGCTGAGCGGAAAGGGGGAAAGACTTACCTTGATTTCCGGCGGTGGAGGCTGCTGTCTGGGGCTGGTGGTGGCTCCCTGTAGGCTGCTGGGGAAGCTAGCTGGATTGGCGGAGCTGGGGGCGGCTGTGATACTGGTGCTGCACTCATCCTGAACCAGTGCGGCTCGTGGCTGCACGATGTGTTGGCCCTAAGTGTGGACTGCGGATTGGCGTGGCCTGCCTGGGGCCTGCGGGCGGTGTGGGGGGCCCCTCCTCTGGGTCGGGCGGATGTGGAGTGTGTGCTGAAAGGACGAGAAGTGGTCAGTGGCCACCTTTGGCTGGGGCCCCTTGGTGACGGCGCATAGCACGAGGCGCAGGAAGCGGCGGGGTCCTCCGGACTGGAACTCTCGCCCTGTGAACGGGTGGCGCCGCTGCTGGAGACCGGTTTGCTGGGCTGTCGCCATGGGTAAGCCTAGGCCCAAGAACGCTGACTCGGGTCGTGAGTCGGAGGGGGCGGCCTCTAACTTGTCGCAGGTGGCCGCTGGAGACCCCATACAGCCTCAGCTCCAGGAAATACTGGCAGCCATAACGGACACGAAGGCTACTCTCCATCAGGACATTACTACGGTGTCGGTTGGGCTGGGACTGCTGCGCGACGAACATAAGAAGCTGGCGGGGAAGGTCAAAGAAGCTGAAACCAGTATAGCGGAGCTATTACCGGCTAATAAAGATACGGCCCAACAGCTGCACGCTCTCACGGCGAGGGTGAACACCTTGGAACGTAGGGCAGATGATGCAGAAGGGAGAAATAGGAGGAACAACGTTCGTGTGGTAGGACTGCCGGAAGGAGTGGAGGGGGCTGACATGGTGGGGTACCTAGAGACATGGCTCAAAACTGTGGTGGCTCCGGAGGGTTTGACTGGATTCTACACGCTGGAGCGGGCCCATAGGGTCCCGGCTCGACCCCTTGAGCCGGGAAGGCCGCCGAGATTAGTGATTGCTCGACTTCTACATTACCGTGATCGGGACCTGCTGATGCAAAGGGCGAGAACGATGGGTCCCTTCATCGTGGAAAACAGTAAAGTAACACTGTTTCCAGATTACACGTTGGAGGTTCAACGCCGGCGGGCTTCTTATTTGGAGGTCAAAAAAGCACTGAGGAAGGAGAACTTGCAGTATTCCCTCTTGTTCCCAGCACGGCTACGAGTCACCCTTGATGATACATCCCATTTTTTTTACTCCTCTGCGGAGGCCTGGGAGTGGCTGGAAAAATACACAGGTGGACTGACAGCTGCGGACCGGCATGAGAGGTCAGCGCCTCCAGGCAGGTTGACTGGCAGATCTGGAGTGCGGCGGCAGCGGCGGGGTCCCCGGACGGGGCCCTCCATTGTGTAGGCTGGGCTGGAAAGGGTGGCGGCTCTGAAGGCGGTGAAGTCTGTATCGGGCTCTCCTAGCCCGTCTGTGCGAGCTGAGGAGGGGGGCTCCGCTGAGGATTCGCAGAGAGTAGAACAGACAATTCTTCGGCTAGCAGTACGAGACTTCCGGTGATTACGCCTCAAAGTGTGGATGAGATAATCTGACATTGTGGTGGGTAGGTAGGAACGCATTGGGTGCCTCGCTGCAGGAAATTAACTGTGTGTCGGGTTGGAAGTTCCTGGGAAGGTAGCCTTTTCTTATGCGGTTGATGATAGCTGGCTGCCTGCAGAGCCGACCCTGGGTCAGCTGTGTTCACCCCTACCTCTGAAGTAGTCAGAGGAATTTGCTTATTTGTTAAATTACATCTTGTTTGGATGGGTACTAGTTTTGAGGTAACTGTCCTTGGGAGGGGGGTTTGGGAGTTGGGGGATGTTCATCGAGGTCTCCGGCATGACCATAGTGAGTTGTTGTTGAGGCGCTGGACATATTATGTACCATGGGGACACTGAGTGACTTAAAGTGTATAACGTGGAATGTAAGGGGATTGCACACCATGAGCCGGCGACATAAGATACATGCATACCTGGTGCGGAGGGGGATACAGGTAGCGTTCCTACAGGAGACACATATTGCGGGTGGGGAGGGACTGGCGCTCCGGCGAAGATGGAGGGGACAGGTGTACCATACTTCGTATTCTGCATTTGCGCGAGGAGTCTTGGTGTGGATTAGAGCAGGAGTCCCCTTTCAAATGGTGCAGCAAATTGTGAATCCGGAAGTGCAGGGTAGGCTGAATGGGAGGGACATCACACTGGGCAGTATCTACGCCCCGAATACTGAGCAGCAGGCCTTTTTCGCTTTATTGTCCCGTAAGCTGTCATCGTACTTATCTGGCCCAATCATGCTTGGGGGTGACTTTAACTCAGTAACAGACATTGCTCTTGATAGGTCCCACCCGCCGATCCTGACGGCGCCGACTGCTACGGTTGCCAGGGCCCATAGCGCATGGCAGGCGAACTGGGGGTTGTTGGACACCTGGAGGGTACATCACCCAGATGAGAGGGACTATTCCTTTTTTTCTCTGCTTCATGAATTGCATGTGCGGTTAGACGCAATACTTTGCTCCCCTGATATTCACATGGCGGCTCAGCACAGTGAATATTTGACCAGAACACTTTCGGACCATAATCCCCTGTTGCTGAGGTTGTGCTGGGTCCCGCAGCGTCTTGTGATCCCTGCGTGGCGTCTGAACCCGGAGCTGTTGGAGGACCCAGTCTTCCACGAAGCAATCGGAAAAGGGGTGACCCAGTACTTCCAGGAGAATACGGGATCTGCCTCTTCGCTGGAGGTAGAGTGGGATGCTTTTAAAGTGGTAGTGAGGGGGCTATGCATTGCTCATAAGATTGGGGTGCGGAAGGTCCTCCTTCAGGACATAGATGCCGCGGACCAGCGACTGCGCGTCTTGGAGCGTGCTCGTCCAGAGCGCCCGGAGGGGCAGGCGGACGTGTTAGCGGCCTGTGAGGCCGTGGCAGTAGGGGTTGAGAAGTTACGGTGTTACGATTATAAGCGGTATCTGACTAGAGCCCATGTGGAGCGCGACAAATCCGGTGCATTGCTGGCGTGGCTTGCGAATCCCATGAAGCAGTCGGTCCCTATATTGGCGCTAAGTGACCCAGTGGGGGATGTGTGCTACACCCAGCAGGGCATTTATCGTCTCTTTGCTGGATACTACGAGAGACTTTACGCCAGTAGAGTAGACTTAGATGAGGACCGTCTGGGGGGATTTTTGGCTGGAGGGAACTTACTGGCCCTTGCCAAGGGGGAGGCAGATTTGTTGGGTCAGGATGTCACGCTGGGGGAAGTCCGGAGTGCAATCAAACACATGGCGCGGAAGAAGACTCCAGGGGTGGATGGGCTCCCGATTGAATTTTACGCAGCTTATGTTGAAGTCTTGGCCCCTAGGCTGGTGACCCTCTATAACGAGTCGTGGGGGGTGGGTATGCTTCCTGCTACGACGTGAGAGGCACTGATAATACTGTTGCTGAAGCCAGGGAAACCACCCTCCGATGTGACTACTTACCGTCCACTGTCTATGCTTACCACCGACTATAAAATCTTGAGTCGGATATTGACCTCACAGCTCCTGCCGTATATGACTCGACTGGTTCATGTAGATCAGGCAGGGTTTATACCCAAACGAAATACAGCCAGCAACGTCCGACGCCTGCTCCGTGTGTTGGAGGCTGAGACGGACAAATCGCATACTGCTGCCGTTTTCTCGGTAGATATAGAAAAGGCCTTTGACAGCCTGGAATGGCCGTATTTATTTCAGGTGCTGCGTACCTTTGGGCTGGGGGTCCGCTTCGTGGCTTGGACGGCCTTGTTATATAAGGATTCCACGGCCCGTACTAAAACGGGAGGTCTGATATCATCTCCCTGTGCGGGGGGTAGGGGGACACACCAAGGATGCCCTTTATCGCCGCTGCTGTTCGCGTTGGCCATAGAGCCGTTGGCGGCCCAGGCCCAAACGGGAAGTTGGTTCAGGGGGCTCCAGGTACACGACGATACCCACTATATAGCCCTATATGCGGATGACCTCCTCCTGTTTTTAGATAATACTCGGGGGGAGCTGGTGGGAGCTAAGAGACTGCTTCGTTGTATCGAGGACTTGGCAGGTCTAAAGGTGAATTGGTCAAAATCGTGTCTTTTTCCCGCCTCCAAAACAGCAGAGGGCCCCCGGTATATGGAGGAGGTACAATGGGAATACACTTGTATAACATATTTGGGGACTCGCATTTACCACGACCGCAAAGACTTGGTGGAGGGCAATATTGGCAGGGCTGTGCGAGGTCTTCGAGGCAGGATGGAATTTTGGCAGTCACTGCCGCTGTCCCTGATGGGGAGGGTGGCGCTTCTCAAGATGGTGGCACTCCCCCGGTTGTTGTATTATTTTAGGACGCTTCCGGTTTGGATCCCTGCATCGACGTTTAAGAGACTCCAACAGATGATAACGGGGTTTCTCTGGAATGCTGGCCGACGTCGGGTAGCTTTGCATACGTTGATGAGACCGCGGACAGCTGCAGTGGTTGACCCAGGCGGTGGCTCGAGAGTTCCGGGGAGTAGGAGATGGCGCGGGGGACGGATCCCTGCCTGCCTGCTAGCCAGGATTATTTTACAACAGCCGCTTCGTCTTGGGGATCTCTCTGCTGAAATGCAGACCTTTCGGTTATGTTGGAATAGGAGTCAGCAAAGGGAGCGGATCACCTGTCCATAGGCGCCTGAGATCCCGCTATTAATGTGCCAGCAGCTGCCACATAGGGGCAGCTGGTCGGCGCTGGCGGGGTGGAGTGATGCGGGATTGACGTCCGTGGGGGATTTGTATGAAGACAATGTTCTGTTGCCCTATGAATCTATCTGTGAGCGTTTTGGTCTCCCTCGTGGGGACTACCTGCTCCATGCGGCATTGGTGTCGGCTATTTAGCGACGGTGGAAGGGAGGACTATCTGAGCCACAGACATCCATGGCTTGCCAATATGTGGTGCTGGCAGCTGGTACCATTAAAGCGGTCACATGTTTAGGTCGACGAATGACCGGCGAAAGGCTGGCCCCCCTTGTCAGGCTGAAACAGCGCTGGGAGGAGGATATTGAAAGGGACATACCTGATAAAGTATGGGCTGAATTGCTTGAACGCCCCTGGAAATGCTCCAGGAATGCTCGTTTCCAACAGATCCAATTTTTTTATTTTGCACAGGGCTTATCTTACGCCAGTCAAAATCCAACGCTACTTTCACACACTCGCGGCGTCCTGCCCCCGGTGTCGAGTAGAGGGAGCTGACCTCTGCCATATGCTGTGGAGCTGCCCTCGGATTTGGGCTTACTGGTGGGAAGTGTGGCCGCTACTTTGCACTATTACGGACAGGGAGATTGAATTTGGTATAAGTCCGTGCTTGTTACACTGGTTCCCCCACACTTCAAAGACTAAAATAACCAGCAAATTTATCGACCTAGGGCTGGTACTGGCCAAGCGGGAAATCACTGCTAATTGGAAGGCGCAGTGTGGGCCGAGTTTGCAGAAGTGGAGGGCGGAATTTACTCTGTGGGCAGGCTGTGAAGCGGTTGTTCGGCTGCAGACGGCCACCCGTGCTCATAGCGATAGGGCATTGGAATCAGCCCGTGCCTGGGGGGCACTGGCAGAACTCTTGAAATCCGCAGACTCTGATACGGATGCGGACTCGGAGATTGGAGAAGCGCAGAGCCTGCCCTCCCCTGAATCTGGTTAGAAGGGTGTTGAGGGACAAGACACTATCTCACTTGGGTTGTCAGTGGTCCTGTGTTGGGAAAGTCTAAGGTGTACTTTATAAAGAATTGAGTGCCTTGGTATGTATCCAGCCAATAAGTCATGCCGGAGGAGTTGTGGCAAGGGGGTGGAGGGAGGGGGGAGGGGATGTAACAAGGTATCGGTTCTAGATTTTGGATCAGTTGTAACGATTACGCAATGGAGCTTTTGAGTGAGGTTTTTGCTACTCATATGCTTACAGTATGACTTCATACGGAAATATGATGGTGGAATTTCTAGGGATTACTCTGCAAGGTTTGCAGGGGGAATGGTAATTCTGCTAGTATACCATCAGGTAACGGTGGACATGATTGTATAAGGAATGCTGTGCATTAGGATGTTCAATGTAAGTGAAGGCTCCTGATTGTAATGCTATTGAGTGATATAATATAATGTTAATAAACGTATATTACCAAAAAAAAAAAACAGGTGGGTTGCTGGGATTCCGATGGCACCTGTCTCTTCCCCCTTGACCCTGAGCTGCTCCTGTTTGAGAATTACTGTAGCTGCATTTTTTAGTGTGTCTACGCCTTTCCCTTAAGTACCACAATCTTTTTACACTGAAAGGTGAAGCTGAACTCGCAGAAGGACACATTGTGGTTGGGAGACAGGCAAAGGTTGCTGACTGTCTGTCTGCATTCTTCGGGGCAAGCCCGGCAGATATCGTAGAGAACTTGAACAAGGCTTCAGCTGCCTTGTTGCTGAGGCAAATCGGTCCCAGTCAGCAGAAGAACAGAGTACAGCAACTGTGAACTGTTTCAAAGTGATCAAGTTCAAGCCATGAACTTCAGTTTTTCATATTTTTGGAGGACTCACATGCTGGGAATTGTGAACTGCTATCTAGTGCACATTTTATGTGCTCTGACCCCTAAACCGTGTCAAAATTATCTTAAAACCTGATTGGCACATTTAACTTTCCTATAAGGCTATACTATATGGTGTAGAAATAGACCCATGCCATGGAAAGTTATACGCCACTTGTGGGCTGCAGTACCTATTGTGACATCCACTACCGTGGCAGTAAATACATGCCCACTGGCCTACCCTGGTAGCCTGACTTAGGCAGCTTGAACCCTGCTGCATAGACCTGTCAAAATCGCCTTTTATACACCCCTAAGAGCACCTTGCTGCCCACAGAACATGTGTGACATTGGAAGTGCCATTTCCCCCAGTGCCTCAGCCCCAAACAACATTGACACTGGTCAGTCTATAACTGGCCCATAGGAAAAGTCAAAGTATAGACTCTGCGGTTTAATACATAACTTATTTATCACATGTACCAACTACAGACCCCATTCAAATACTTATTTTTATATGTAATAAAATCAAATTTAATAGTATAGTGGATTTTTAATTAAATATATGGGATATGTAACATTTAGAAAGTTACCTTTACTCTGCCTGAAGCTGCAGGAGCCTAATTTGCATTAGCTCTCCAGGAACTTCCCAGTTGTTCTTGACCGGAATTCGGCTTAAAAGAGGTATTAAAACTGCTCCCTGAGAGACAATGGCCTGGGAGTGCAGACATGTTTTCTTCGCCTGACAAGAGGACCAGTTGGGGTGGGCCCAGGAACCTAATTGACTTCAAAGGAGCATGTAAAGAGCAAATATTATGAGAAACATGGGTAGCCACAGTTTTTTCCCCTTACGCAAGCTGGCACCAAACCTAATGGGAGGAAAGATACCCCTTAGACCCGATTTTTTGTGACCACAGAGGAGGGGACTGCTCATTACCCGGGCTACATCTCTGCATGAGCACACAGGCTGTGCACAAGGAGTAAAGGGTGCTCCAACTTGCACTTTGAGGGTAAGTGGCACTGTGGGATTGTTTGCAGTAGGACAAAGAGGAACTACTGAAAATGTGTGTAGGGTTGGTCCCAGGAATGTTTACTCCATTGGTTAGAGAGTGCGTAGGAGTCACCACCACTCACTAGCTGATGCCAGCCATAAATGCTCATCCCCATGCACCCACATCAGAACACTAACTGGAACTGTAGCAGATTAGAAGAGAGGATTGGACCGCTGACTGTGCCCACAGAGAAGCCCTGAAGTGCTGCATTTACTCCCTCTTCCACCCTGTACAAATAAGTGGACTCCAAGGGTCAGTTGACTGACCTCCTGTGTGGCTACACAGACAGAACAAGCTGCTTCCTGGAAGCTGATTTCCTGGAAGTATGCAGATGACCAGTGGCAACTGGACCTGCTCTAGACTTTGCTGTTGGCTACTACCATGACATCCTGAGAGTCTTTAATTGCCTAGCAGGTGGTGGCCTTTTCCTTTGAGGTGGACACATGACTCCAAATAATAATCCACTTTCCTACATTACAAGAGTTGTTGGTCTTGGAGAGTAGAATAGTTAGGCCCACAAAAGCCACAAGGAACAGGTCAACCTCAATCTAAGGTGCATTCGGTACCCTTGGGCATTGTGGACTAAGAGAAGTGTCACAGCACATCCCCAAAAAACATTTGTAAAGTCTGAGCCCAATTCTAGAAAGCAGTATAATGCAGAACATGTGCTATGAACAATTTCTTCATCAAGTGAAGACAAAAGAGACTAAAGTGGAGAGTCCGGTGGGCTGCACGAAAAATCAAAAAGAACAAATGATAAACGGAATGCTAAACAAATCAAACATTCACCCCCAGTCACAGATCTGGGTTTAATCCCTCATTTCTTTCTCACCGCGCCATCCCAGTTTGGACCTAGCCATATGTAAATCAGTTTTGACCCTGATCCCCATGGAAACAAGCATACTGGGTCTGGATTTGGGGTATCACCCCTCCTCAGCCAGGCTAGCTTGAATCCAGAGGCACAGTGAGCACAGGACCCACGTCCAGACGTGGGTCCAGTGTTCGCCATGAACGGTGGATGTAGACCCAGATCTCTGTACTGGGGGTGAGTGTTTGACATTGTTCAGCATTCTGTCAATTCTTCCTGCAAGAAAATCAACTTGCCGCAGGGCTTCAACTTGCAAGAGGAAGAGCTTGGGAAGCATGGTAATATTCCTGTGGCCGAGACAGAATGAATATTACCAGCAGGAGCATGTAGTTGGAGAAATAGGGAGGCCTCGGCCCCTCTGGCCAGCAATTGTGACATCCAAATGGAGTACACATTCTGTGGCACAATTAAAATCACAGTGGTGGCACAGTCATGACCAGCATCCAAACAAAAACGAGATGCAGCCATCTTTGAGTGTGGTTTTACTTGTATACAATGGTAGACAGAAATAAAATAGATCCTATTGAGTAGTTTTTCAGACTGAAGTGGTCCTCCTCTCGCAAGGGTCAGAGACAATCTGCTTATGGTTGATCTGTGCCCACTGTTAGTGTGGACCTCACAGATAGTGAAAAGTTCCTGCTTGCATCCGTCAAAGGTTTACACAAAGACTCGTAAACAAAAATTGAAGATATAGGTAGTTGTGGGAGCCGTGGAGTTAAATTAGAGGGTCTTGTGGATAAGGTGATGGAGTTTAAGAAGCAATGGGCAAAGTGGATTTACATCTTCAATCACTGGAGCCAAGTAGGGAGCAGACATTCTCCTCTGTAAAAGGAGTGACAGAGGTTTAAGGAGTGTTTTGAAAGAAGTGTGAAAACGTACACACAGTTGCCCAACTTCTCAAAACCTGAAAGAGGAGTAACATAGCAGCACTGCGAAAGACAGAGGGCAAGCTAAAGCATGGCAAATGAAAAAGAAAGGTGGCTTACCAAGGAATTCACAAAACGCAGGATCTAAGATACGTAACAAGATGTTCAGTTGGACCAACTGCCGCTTCATGGCTTCCTGGCTTTCCTCAAAATTTTCATGCTGTAAAGCAAGAAACCTCAAGTCAGTAAGAAAAGCAGAAGGTGAGACAGAGATGTTCTAGGACTAAAGGAGTATCTGAGGTTTCACAAGAACCATGGATGAAAATATAATGTGAAGAGGCTAACAAGAGGTCTGAGTATCCAAGGACTAAAAATGTGACAGTGGAAAATGAATGTGCAACAGACTGTAGGAAGCTGGCTTTCTAAATAGTGTACTAAAATGAGGTATACTGTGCAAAAAGTCCAGGCGACCCTTATTGGTTTACATGGGCTTGCTTTACAGATCCCAAAGTGCTCTATTTTGTGGTAGTATGGTCGAGCAGGTTTAGACTTATCGGAGGGGAGTGTTGAGCATTTGTTGTGTTCACAGAATAAATATATGAGACACACACTTGAGAAAACATTTGAGATCAATTTAGAAAATAACATAGATTTTTAGGTCTCGCCTGCGTGGGCTGCGCACATGCGCAGTCTCGCTGGCGAGATTTAACGTTTTTAAGTATTTTCTGTAAAGGGCTTTAAGCCCCGCCCCTCTTCTCTATTGGCTGGTGTCACCGTTTACGGTGGCCAGCCATTGGAAAAGAGCTGGTAGTGATGTTTTCGTTTGGGTTTTTGAGCCGTCCCATTTGGACGGGCTCGTCTGACTTCCGTGCTTCGTGAAAGCTTTCTTATCTTTATGGGGCCATGTGTTTCAAACACATGGCTCCATAAAGACAAGAAAGTTTTCACAACGGACGAAAGTGAAAGCGGACCGTGCTTGTTGTCCGAGGGAACTGAGTGAGTTGAAAAGCCACCCCGCCCGCCCACTCCCTTCTTAAACCACCCCTGCCTGATGCTATCTTTCTTGACGTTTGCCATATTTTTGAGGTGTTGACTTTGAAAGGTCGGATTAATCTTCTGTTTGTTATATATATACCTTTGAGGACATACCCTCGATTTTAAATATAATTCAACTTGCTTGTAATGGTGAAGTGTATTGCACATCACAATGGCATCGAGGTAGGACAGGAAAGTGGACGGGCACGCGTGTGTCAGTTTCTGCTTCGCCTCTCCAAGAAAAAGCGCTCATGTGCAGCGCTGAAGTGCTTTTGTTTGTTGCACTGTTTGCTTTAATACAATGTAGCAGCATTATCCACCCACCCCTTGTGCCCTCAAAATGAGAGCATCCCGGAGCCCTTAAAACGGCAGCTCTTGTATCCAGCATCAAGCCTGCACCCGACTCCCACGGAGGGCTTCTCCGAATCTAGGTGATGGTGCTGTGAAGAAGTGTCATCCCCGGTGCCCCCGCCTGTCTACTGAGCATCCCCCAATAGAGATGGAGACGGGCATGCAGATGGAGTGAGACACAAACTCAGAGGGAGGCGGGATGTAGGGGAGACTTAGACAAAAGCAGAGAGAAACACCTACCGGGAGAAGGGCCGGCTGCATTGGATTGTATTGTGTGGTACAGCCGGAGGGAGGAAGGATGGAGCACACGGGAGCGGCGTCTGAGATCAAAATCTACCACACAAGGAGAGAGGCAGCGCACTAAGACGGGGGAGGAACTGAGGGCTCGGACGGAGACACGTAGAATATGGGCCATTGCAGGGAGTGACTAGAAACACACGGTTTCGTTTATACTGGAAGGTGGCCACAGAGACAGCAAGGGTGAGAGGCAGGAAAGGCTAGAGGAAGATGGGCAGACATACAGAGAGGCACACAGAGAGACAGAGGAGAGGCAGATAGAAACGGGGACAGATAGAGAAGGGAGAATAGGAGGAAGAGCTAAGCGAGACAACAATGGCCAGAGACAGTGAGAGAGGCAAAGATTATGGAGACAGCGAGACACTTTGAAAAATGTATGCCAGTATACTGAGAGAGAGAGACGACACTACTGTATGTGTATGATGTAGGTGTAAAGGGAGAGAACAGAAACGCAACGGGTGATTGACAGGGGTGCAGAGCGAGAGACGCAAGGGGGAACACAATTGAAAGAAAAGTGGCATTCAAGATAGGCAGGCAGCATGAACAGCTGGTTTGGAGCAGAGCACAGCCGAGTGCTTGGTTTTATGCTCTTCCATTCTCTAAGGTACATGCATTTAACTCAGAATTTTCCGAACTGTGGGGTATGCAGCTTATCCACCATCTCTGAGAAATTCCGAGTTAAAGGTGCACTCACATGATAGTGAAAGCGCATAAAACAGGCGCCAGGTGCGCCCGTCCCTAGCACGCTCGTTCATGACTCGGCCCCAGACGAGATGACATTTAACAGCTCCTCTGCACGTATTTCTTGCTTTTTCTGCCGCTGACAGAGTACACATTTTTGTAGAGATGCATAAAATGATACACAAGGGAACTGTCTGGAAGGGATCAAGTGGAAAACATTGGAACATCTGTAGAGGAACTCTCTTGGTGTAAGCAGCCGCTCAGATGTTCAGTTTCCTGTCTTTAATACCAGTAACTCCTCAGCACTCTGTATAATTTGCGCAAACAGGAAATTAGACGGCACGTCACGTGAGATATAACAAAGTCTGGGTCACTTGTCAGCCGGTTTCATGGAGAAGGCGTGCGTGACTGAGAGCCGGCAGCCCGCCGCCGACCGGTTCAAAGCTTGTCTGCAGGTGGGGGTGTTTGCTGCTGTTCTGGCTTTACTGTTAACTTTGTTGTGAAGCTATGAGTCGGAGTTTGTCATTCACACCTGTTGATTCAGGAAATAGGCAAGGTCACATTTGCTAAAGTAGCTGGTAAAGTTCTTTCAGGGACATCCTCTTGCATAACGACGTTGCAGACAGCAGGACATGCAGGCGAGGGTAGGGAGGTCACGTGACACCGGCGGCAACAAATTGACGGAGGTCGAATGAGGCTGGAATTGGGGATTTATTTTAGAAAATATTTGGACCAGTGTTTAGACTGAAAAATCACACCAGAAACCCTTTTATTCTCAGAAGTGTTAACACATATAAAAACATACAAAAACAATAAAAAAAAGTGCATTCACATTTTAATATTTATGTAAAAAAATCTAAACCCATTTTAATATTACTTTACACACTGTAAACCGTCCCCTAGCCTGCTTGTTTAACCCTACAAGCAGTCTCCAGCCTGCCCCTTTCTGCTCTTACCTACTGACGATGCACAGTTTCACAATTAAAGTGTCACTCCAGTAAACCGATACAGAGAGGTGCTTCACGGTTTTAACCTTCAATTGCAAAATTTGGAGAAATCGAAAAACTGATAATAAATCGTGTTCCTTGATTCGTAGAGTTGATGTTCTGCTTCCCTTGCATTTTAGTTTTAGTGTTCCTAAACCTAAGACTTATCCTATATGTACTTATGTATGTAAGCACTAATCCATTGATTTATTCACATATTTATTTATTTATACAAAGTTTTGTATGGCAAAGACACCTCACTTTACTTCGGGCGGTGTAAGTGAAGGAAGGTCCTTAACTGGCTATCTTCGTCCCCTCCCCAATCCCACACCCAGGTAAAGAAGTTACCTGGGGGACCTTTAGGGGCTTGGAAGCAATTTCAGCTGAGAGCCATGGACTAAGGAAACTCACGTGTTTCAGGCCTTGGATATTACAGGATTGTCTGTGCCATATTTAGCCTCTTGAAGGAGCATTGTTATGTCCGCTGAAAGGATGCTGATCGCAAGTTCCTGCATAGTAGGCAACCGAGGGCCAACATTTGAAGGCAGCTGAAGTTTTGCCTCAGGAAGCTTTATGCATGAGGCATTAGGTTTTAACTTTAGTTATGGATTCTCTTGGAAGCTTATGATGTGCTTCCAAGGCTTGATTGACATGATTGACTCTGTAGGTGCAAGAACATATACACTTCTTGATTTGGACCTTTTCATGTCATGAGGTTTAAGTTTCTTGGACTGACCGATATTGACAGTATTTTAGCAGCAGAGGTATGCCACAAGGAAAGTTCATATTCGTTTTATCCTGTGATTTGTTCGTTGGAGTAGAACTATTTCAATACCAAAGAGACCACCGATAATGTGTTTCCCTGACTACTGCTTTTGTTTTTGAAACACTGCAAATAACCCCCAAATTGCTGGTCTACTGCCTTCTTGTGAGAGGGAGAGATGGACGTGTGGGTTGATTGAAAAAAGGAAATTCAAGGTTAGCCTCAATTACAACTAAGACTTGAATCTTTGTTTCAACCAGACAAGTAAGCGCTCCTTTGCCTTTGTCCAGCAGGTGATTCGGTCATGTACTTCGTGATCATCAGCACTACTAAGTCTGTTCTCTAGGGAGACGAGAATTTGGATATTATCAGCACAAATTTAGAACTGTAGATGCTGTAGGCCATCAATTTGCCCCAGGAGGATCATATAACTAACTAAAAGTGTAGGGCACTGTGACATATCGCATTTCTTTTTTGCAAAAGCCCAAGTTAAAAGACTTTATATGTGCTTTCCAGGTCGGATAATGGAGGAAGGATCACATCCCATAAAATGCCATCCCTGATACCTTTGCGCATTGGGTAAGCCTGTGTAGCAAAACCGTTTGGTCTATAGCGCAGTAGGTCTGTGAACTGTCCGAGACAATCAAGAGTGCCTGTCTCGTTTCATCAAAGGTGATGAGAAGGTTTTCTCTGATATCTGTCAGTTAATTATGTACTTCGTACACATTGGGAATCATTCAGGATAGATTTTATTTATGTATATATCTATTGGAATGTATATAGTGCAACTTAGGTGGGTAGTAACAGAGAGTTGTACATTACCTGAGGTTTGGGAGTCGATGTCAAGAATGTGTACATCAAGTGAGGATTTCACGGTTACATTTCACTTAAAAACAATTTGGTACAAGGAAATTAAGTGATTGCCTAGAATCACACAATGTCAAGCCAAGCACAGATGTCAGGATTCTGACCTAGGTCTTGAATTTCCATAGCTGCCCACTCGAGCCATTAAGCTACATCTCTATTCTTGTGTTGACGTTGTCTGGTAACCTCTCTTCCTAAGTATTTGCTAAGACACTGGAGGTTGGGCATTGTCAGTAATAGTATAGCACCTGGCAAACTTTTATTGGTTTATTCAGTAGGTGGGTGATTGTTGCATGTTTCAGATGATTTGGAACAGTTCCACCTAAAAAAGGATGCATTTATAAGATTTGATTAATCAGTTGCAAGTCTGGCAACAGTTTCTTCATGCAAACTATCCAACAGCATTCCCTGAGTAGGGTGGGGGATTTTATTTTCTTGGTTTGTGTTAAACTCCTTCCCCCATCATGGGGTTGAAAGAGGTGAGGGAGAATTGGAGACAACTGAGATTGAGGAGTTCATATATGCTGTTAGCAATTGCTGCCCAGATGTTTATCATAGTGATTTTGAATAGAATCATCACAAGTTCTATGCACAGTGCTTTATTGTGTGAATCTTCCTGTACTTCCATGTTAATCACTTCTTGGGAGATGCTGAATATTTAGTTTTGTTGTTTTGTTGCCATGAAGTTATGTTTAGCAAGCATTTTTTTCATGTGAATTTAACTGTCTTGCAAGATCCCCTTTTCTGATCCCTGAAGGTGGCTTGCCTGCTTCTGACATACAGGCAGACCAAACTTCTTTTTCATTTGATCTAGATCAGTTTTTCCTAAACTGTGGGTCGCAGCTGATTTTTGGTGGGTCGCAAAAGTCCAAGCAATAACTAAGATACCTTTAAATTCTGTATTCATCTTATCAAATATGCTATGCTTCAAAGACAGAGGTGGAATGCCAATCCTATGTCGCTATGTCTTCTGGATTATTGCTGCTTATGTTTTTAACCTGGGGACTCGTGTTTACAAACATCTCTCACTTTACAGTGAGAGAAAGAAAAGTAAAGTGAATTATGTGACAATGCTGCTGGTGTACATGGAGTGTGAAAGGAAAAAATGCAGAATGTCATATTTTCATAAACACAGCAAAATGTAAATAACTGTAAATGAACTGTACACATTCAGCAGTTAGGAAAGTAAAAACGAAGCACTTTTTATGCAAATCAGGAATGTGATTGAAACAAAGTTTTTAATAGGACCAGAACAAATCAAGACACTTTACTAGGTGGTGCACAAAAAATACATATTCACTGAAGCCCCATTTCCACGTATTATCATTTATGTACAGTATAGTTTTCTCAGTAAAAATGTATGCGTGTGCAAAGTTAGTGGGCTTTTGAATTGAAAATATGCTGTCTGTAAGTTACAATGCGCTACCACATGATGCTAGAGTTACATTAAAAAATAAAAAACTACTTTATGTTCATTATAGCTAGGTGGGTTGCGAAAGTCTGTTGTGCTAAAAAGTGGGCCATGGTTCTAAAATGTTTGGGAAGCACTGATCTATACTGCTGTTGCAGTCCTTGATTTTTCATGGATAGTGGGGGACTTAGTATTTTTTAGTGGTTGAAATCTATTCTGCATCAAATTGGATTAACAACTTTATATCAGTTCTTTGTAAACTGTGTTCACTTGCTACTTGCCTAAGATGTTTAGTTACGGTTTAGGATAGGATTTGAATTTAGTCAGATTGAGGTACAATACGTTACAGAGGAAGAGGGTAATTAGGGAGTGGCAAGCTCTCTTCGGGTTGCACATTTAGTGCCTCAGATTCAATGTTCTAAGTGAATACCGCCAGATCGAGAACTTGACCTTCTGTGTGAGTAGGGCCACCCATCACTTGCAAAAAGCCCTATGCTTTTTATATAATCCGATCTATCCACCTACTGATAAAACCTACCTAGATAATATTTTTTTGAGTGAAAAATAGGATACGCAAGATGAGATGTTCTCTTCCTAGAGCAAAATTAATGACTGTTATAGTGAAGCAACAATTTCTTCTTTTTAACAACTTTATTTTAAAGTTTTTGCTCATGGTTACAGGGAAACAGGGAATAAAATAATATGTTGTGTTAATATCTTTGAACATATTCTTCAATAATTTACTTTTCCTGGTCATTATGGAGGGTTGTGACTCTAAGTTGCTTATTGTGTTCTATAGACTGGTGCTTTTAAATCCCCCAAGAATTCTCAGTCTCATGGTGATGCTGCCCATTTTCTTCTGTCCTGAGGAGGACAACTTTTCTCAAAGCAAGCATCATTATAGTACATCAGACATAGTTGTTGGGTCTTGTATTCTTTATGAGGGCTTTGATAGGTAGCCAGCTTTTCCCAGACTTGTGCACCCTGTTCTGTATACAATATTTCCTTGCAGTAGATTTGTATATGGATGCAGGACCACCATGTTTGAAAAAGAGTGCCCCTCTCACCACAATTTTTAGGTCGAGCCTGGGCACTCTCCACCCATATTTGTCATTGACTTGTGTCATTGTGCTTCGTAAATGCTGGCTTCTGATTCGTAAATACACTTGTTAGTCCCTCCTTAGTACTGCCTTGTCTTTATTCGTAACCTCCCATGAGGACTGGCCCATTTACTTCAGTTGTTACACAGGGAGTCTTTTTTAGTCTGTAAGTACTATTTTTTTTAAACAGTTTCTCCTACTGCAGGCATGGCATGCTTTTCTGCAACATTCAACAAGCCATGCACGCTTTCACTTTCTAAGCAGCACGGGACTATGGCGGCCACTTCTTTAAATAGGTCTGGCATTTACAAGAATTTGAGCTATTGGCATTGTACACAGCAATGCCTTTTATTTATGTTCTAATTATCAAAACATATAAATAAAAGGCATTGTCATTTACAATGCCAATAGCTTAAACTCTCGCAAATGCGAGACCGATTGCATTGAATATGCTTGTTTTTTTAGACATCAAGATCATCTGAATGAGGTAAGCACTTTTACACTTATTGTTTTTACAGAAAAGCAGTAGAGTAGCAAAAGCTGTCAGATTTCAGGCATGAGCATCGAAGGTGGTAATGTTATCCTATGGGAGAAACAAATACTGCATTGGTATACTTGTATTGTAGTTGCATTTATATAACGCTTACTACCCCTGGCGAGGCATCAAAGCGCTTTTTTGGTGAGTAGCACACTACTCTGGAACCCATAAAGGATTAGTGGTGAATTAGTAAGGTGAAATATGAAGAAATTTGAATGGTGGATATGTTCGTTTGTTATTGAAAAGGATAGTGGAGGGATAGAAGAGGGAAAAAGGTTTGCATTTATAAAGCGTTTGCTACCCCTGATGAGGTGTTGAAGCACTTTTCAGTGAGTAGCACGCTCCACACACAATCTAGACACATGTAGAGTAGGGATTGCGTAATAGGAGTGCGCCTGCCCACTACCTTGTTTCATATGCTTGCATACACCGTTCTTAGCACCATGGTGGAATTATACCTGCTATTTTCTATTTTGGTGATTGTAATCACTTTCATATGCTTCTGTCTATTGATTATCGCAGCACATGTATTCTATACAAGAATAACATTGGTTCAATAAATATATCGAAGAATTCCACTGACATTTAAAATGGCAGTGTAAGAAAGTTGCTCTGTATATACTGCACCAAAGTAAGGTTCAGTGTGCACAGAGTCCACAGTCCCCAGAGGTTTGGCAGAGGCTAAAGATAGATATAACCTTACTCTCTAAAGTGGTAGCTTGGTCGAGCAGTAATGCAGTATCAGAGGACAGTGTTAAGCATTTGTTGTACACACTCAATCAGCAAATGGTCTCACACACTCAAAAACTGAACTCTAGGCCAATTATTTGGTATATAAAAATATATAGTGTTTTATTTTAAAACCTCAAGTAGGTATCAAAATACTTTCTCGGAATGAAATGCTGTAGTTGTATACTTTCAATAAGCAATAGACTTTTAAATGCAATAGTTACGGTTGTTGCAATAAGCAACACAATTCGAACACAAATATAACATTGAGCTCAATGGGAGTTTTTAAGCAAATGCAATTTCAATTACTTTGCGTGTGATTTTCTTACTCAGGGCTGGATCCTGGATTCAGCCCTGGTGCATTTCCTGTAAACAGTTGAAAGAAATCGTTTTTGTTACACAGGCGATTTTTAAGGAATATTTGTATGATTCAAAAATCAACACTTTGAAGAATTTCTGGCAAAAACCAGGCAATGTTATCCTATGGTGGAAAATCAAGTTATCGGTAAGTACTGTTGTAATTACTTTTCAGGGTCAGTGCTGGGCACCAAGATCCAGCACTGGGATCTCTCCTGATAACAGGTGAGTACGTTTGTTTTCGTCCTTCGGCTGATTTTTAGTGAATATTTTAAAGTTTCAAAACTCAACACTTCGAAGAATTTCCAAGTGAAACCAGTCAATGTTACCCTATGGAGAAAAAGTGAATTATTGGCTTTCAGGTAAGTACTCGACTGGCAGAGTTAAGGTTCTGGGCATAGACTCGGGGGTCTCCCAGGGTCAGGTAGGTACAGTTGTTACACCCTCAGCGGCACAGGGGCAGTCGGGTGCAGAAAGTTAGGCTCAATGATAGCCTATGGCGGGCAGGGGGCCCTTGGTTGATGGCTGCTAGCAGGCAGGCCACGCGGCTGTGGGAGCTGGGCTCCTGGTCACTCACACAGGGCAAGTGAGGAAGTAAGATAGGATAGAGGTTGCACTTGCAGGGGCACTCGGGCGGCTGGGTGCAGGGTGCTTTTGAGCCGTCGGGCGCTCAATGTATTTCAATGGGAATGCTGCAAGACGAACAAAGGTTGCAAGCTTGGGGACGGAGATTCTTCAGGTGCGACCACCACTTCGAGAGGTAAGTTGGGAAGCTGTAGGTTAGGTAGGCACCCAGGAGCTGGGCACAGGGGGCCGCAGGGCGCCGGGTGCAGGGGTGTCTTTTCGCGTCAGGAATCTAACCCTCTGCTGGTCGCGGTTGGAGGGGTCCCTGGTTCTGAGGCTGCAGGCGTCGTCTGGAGCGTCGAGGAGGGTCCTTGGGTGCTGGATTCTTGGTCACAGTCGCCGGGGGGGGGACGTCCTCGTGGTCTTTGTTCACTCAAGCACAGGCCAGGCTCGGCGGGTGCAGAGTGTGCAGGAGTCGCCGTTCCTGGCTGGCACCAGGGGTTTGTTACTTGCTTTGAGCAGAACCACTGCTCATGGGAGTCCCAGTCTTGGTAGATGAGCAAGGTAGTCAGGTCCTCCGGGGTTTTTGAGGTTGCTGCCCACTGGAGACGCCGGGTTTCAGCAGCAGCAGGTTCGAGGGTCGACAGGCCTGTAGGGCTGGGGCCAATTCAGTTGGTGTTGTCCTCTAGTTAGCAACTGCATGGCAGGTCTTCTTTCTTCTTGTTCTTCTTTCTTGTTTCGGATTCAGGATCTGAGGAAGGAAGGTTCAGTGTGCCCCTAAATACTAAATTTAGGGGCGTTACAGGTAGGTAGAGGTCATGGACCAATGGGTCCCTTCCCTGGGATGGGTACAGCCCCTAGCCTGCCACTCTCCAGTTGGAGGGGGGCAGGAGCCTAGTCCTGGTTGGGTAGGGCTCCCCATCCTCAAGATGGCGAGAGCCCAGAGTTGTGCTTCACCTCGCCTCCCCCACCTGAGGGGTGGGGTTGGCAAAGGCTGGCACTCCCCCTTTCCTCACTTAGGTTTTCCCGCCGATCTTCCCGCCAGAGTGGGGGTCAGAACCGGTAGGGGCCAGTTGCTGAGTACAGCAAGTGGCCTGGAGAAGCTCACAAAGGGGGCATGCCTTTGAAGCTTCCCCTGCCCATCAGGGGGGAGGAGACCTAGCACCTCGCCCAGGATGTGCATTGTTGCAGACCCACGAGAGCGGATGGCTCTCTACCCAGGGGTCCAGCAACATGTCTGCTGGGTGGCAGCCTAGGCAGCCTCTCATGCACGACGCTGGTTGTTGGTTAGGTTCAGGGGGCATCTCTAAGATGCCCTCTGTCGTGCACTGTACATTAAATCCCACACTGGCATCAGTGTGGGTTTAATGTGCTGAGAAGTTTGATATCAAACTTCTCAGTCTTCAGTGCAGCCATCATGGTGCTGTAGAGTTCGTGATGATGATCTCCCAGCACCATATACTCTTAATGGCAGCACTGCACTTACAGTGCCCAGGAATGGACCTGGGTACTGTAGGGGTACAGGGTTCATGCACCTGTACCCACACCACTGGCATAGGGCACCCAGCTAGAGGGGTGACTGAGGTATGCCAGGGCATTGTGTGTTGTGGGCATGGCACACAGGAATGTGTGCCATGTTGACTCTCTATTTTGTTCTACACCAAGACACTCAGCCTGCAAAGGCAGTGTGTGTGTGTCAGGGTACAGGGCCTCCAAGGGTGGCAAAATAAGTGGTGCAGCCCTTGGGGGCCTTCTCTGGTCACAGGGCCCTGGGTAACTAGGGTACCATTTACCAGGGGCCGACATGTGGCCAGAGATGCCAATTGGGTTTAGGCTTCAATGCAGTTTTAGGGAAGGAACACAGGCCCTGGGTACCTGATTGGCAGGAGCCCAGGGCACACTCAGTCAAAGTACATCAGCAATTCAGCAAAAAGTGGGGGCATATCATGCAAGAAAGATGGCACTTTCTCACAGGGAATTCACAAATTCTGACTTCCAAAGAAAATTGACCATTTCCTAAATAACTCTGCACTGGTTAGTAATTAAGATGTTACTTCAAAAGCCAGAATACAGACAAAGCTCCCTGGCAAACAGTTGTTATGGTTCATCTCTTGGACTTAATGTGCTTAAAGGCCAAGGTCCATAGAACCACCAGCAGTTAGGTTTTACTTACCCTGGTGTAGTGTCTGGGTGCAGAGGTGCTGGTTGCAATGGCAGCCTCGAGCACCCACACGGTAA
This sequence comes from Triturus cristatus, assembly GCF_964204655.1. NCBI lineage: Eukaryota > Metazoa > Chordata > Amphibia > Caudata > Salamandridae > Triturus > Triturus cristatus. Next base: position 266,898,732 of record NC_140590.1, read on the forward strand.
AGTCAATGGAGAAACTAGTAACAAGAAAAAGGTTGCAAGTGGGGACTTGGGGACAAGTCCGGCAGAACCCAAAGAGGGGCTCGGCTCTTGAGGGTCTCTGGTGCAAGGGGGCACCGTCTGTTAATCGGACTCAGGCTGTGGGGCTTGGGTACAGAGGTGTTTTGCCAAGCAGGTCGCGTGCTTTGGAGGCTCTCACTTCTTAGGTTGACCTGGTGATGGGGGTAAATAGGACAGCAGGGCCACTCTCGGTCCTGGCCTAAGCGATACTGACGTCCCTCGCTGGTAGGTGGGTCTTAGCGAGTTGTGTTCATACGGGACACTTAACAAGCCTTGGCTACTGCAAGGGCTCCGGTACCCAGGGTACTGGTGCTGGGGGGCTTCTTGAGGATCAAGCAGCTCAAAACTCACTAGGAAGATGTGTCTGACTTCTGGGAGCCACATAGTCCTTCTCGTGGGGTGCTCCTTCCTTGGTGGACCCAGTGGTCAGCAGAACGATCCACAGGGTAGATGCGGTCGGTGCCTGCAGAAAATGGCTCCTCCACTTCAAAGGAGATACCGACTGCTTGGCGAAGTGCTGGCAGCCCTCCAAAACTTTAAAAGAATGCACAGCTGCTGGACCAGTAAAGTCTTTGTAACTGTCAGGACAGCAGCAGGCAGGATTTGGCACCATAGTTCTTGCATCGTCGGCTCTTCTTTGTCCTTCTCCTATTCCCAGTAGATGAATCAGAGTTTATGGTATCAGGGGAACCCCTAAAAACTGAGTTTAGGGGAGTATAAGGTATTAGCCAATGGGTTACTTACCCCTGGGGTGACTACACCCCCTGTATGACTAATTCCCGGGGAGAATGGGCATAAACCTGACCCAGAGGTCATTGTTTCACCAAGAAAAAGATCGTAAAACTCTTCCTTCGTTGTTCACTTCAGGTAGCCCACCTTAGGGCTGTGACTAGCCTGAGAGTGAACATACCTCCTGACTAGCTGATTTTTCTGCCTGTCCTGGTGCCAAGTGGGTCTCAGGGCAGGGTTGGCATTCTAAGGTCTGGGGGAAAGCTGGGGTCACATATCAAGTGCGGCAGAGGCTTTGGAGCCTCTGGCCTTGATATGCAAAAACACTAGCCATCATGCTGGAGGAGGTGTGAACATCTTCCTACAGAGCAGGCATTATTTCTTACCTCATAGAGCACAGGCTCTTCTCTGCAGGGGGTTAGAAACGTGTCTGTAGTGGAATGCTGGATGATACCAGTCAGCCAGAATACTAAGAAACTAGTAGGTGGGTGCACGTCAGGACAAATCCGATACTGGCATCAGCATGGATTTGTCATAACAAGGTGTTTGATACCAAACACCATTATTTTCAGTGAAGCCATTATGTACCTGGGTAACTCCTAATGACCAGTGCCAAGTACATGTACTTAAAATAGCTTCCTGGTCACTTGTAAAATCTAGAAATGGAACTAGACTTCACATCTGCATATCTGCTCATGCAGATGTGCTCTCACGTAATATAATACACCCTGCCTTAGGGCTTTAAGGCCAAGACTTATATATATTGCATGCAGTGTCCGTGGACATGGCACACAGAGAGTGTACCATGTCCTGTTTTCATAATTGTATGCACCATTTCACACAGCCTGCAATGGCAGTCTGCATCAATTTGGGTTAGGGGTCTCTTAGGACGGCACAATACATGCTGCAGCCCTTAAGGACCCTCTTTAGTACCCATGCTCTAGGTACCAGGGGTACCATTTACAGAGGACTTACAGGGGTGCTAAAGTCCTAGCCAATCGGTTTAACAATTGAGCATGTAGTTTGTTTTAGGAAAAGAGCACTGGCACAGAAGCCTGGTTAACAAGGACCCAGTGTGCATCATTCGAACATCAGTACCAGTTGCAAAAAAGTGGGGGTGACCATGTCACACAGTGGCACTTTCCTGTACAATTGCCATCCCCCCCAAGCGAAACAGGATGAGACTAACCTTTCCCAAGAGGATCTTTATTGTTTAAGTGGAAGAACCTGGAAAGGCCATCTGCATTGGCATGGTCAGTTCCAGGTCTGTGTTTCACTGTAAAGTCCATTACCAGGGAAATGGGCCACCTCAACAGTTTTGGAGTCTCCTCCCTTCATTTGCATTAGCCATCTGAGAGGCCTGTAGTCAGTTTGAACAAGGAAGTGAATTCCAAACGGGTAGGGTTTCAGCTTCTTCAGGGAGCAAATCACAGCAAAGGCTTCTCTCTTAATGGCACTCCAGCGCTGTTCCCTGGGGTGTATCCTCCTGCTAACAGAAGAAACAGGCTGGTCCTGGCATCATTGTTGGTCTGGGGTAGAACTGCCCCTATCCCATGCTCAGAGGCATCTGCCTGCACAGTGAACTGCTTTGTATGATCTGAAGCTTTTAGAATTGGTGCTGAGTACATTGTTTCCTTCAGAGTGTCAAAACGCTTTTGACAGCTCACTGTCCAGTTTACTTTCGTGGGTGTTTTTATGGAGGCCAACTCTGAGAGGGGTGCCTCAAAGTACCATACCCCTTCACAAACCTCCTGTAGTACCCAGTCAACCAAAGGAATGCCCTGACTTGAGTCTGGGTAGTTGGAGCTTCCCAGTGCAGAATAGTCTGGATCTCGGGTGCTAAAGGTTAACCTTGGCCTCTACCTACAAGGTGACCCAAGTATACAACTAAGCCCTGCCCTATCTCCCATTTGCTTGCCTTGATAGTGAGTCTGCATGCTGTTGGGCCTCAGGGACCTTTCCAAGGTGGATCAGGTGATCCCGCCAAGTGGAGCTATAAACAGCAATATCATCAAGACATGCTGCACTAAAAGCCTCCAGCCCAGCCACAACTTTGTTCCCCAGCCTTTAGAAGGTGGTAGGGGCATTCTCTAATCCAAAGGGCATCATAGTCAACTGCTAATGCCCATCTGGTGTGGAGAGTGCCGATTTCTCTTTTGCTCCTGGGGTCAGCCCGTCCAGCCAGCATCCTGATGTCAAATCAAAAGTACTGAGAAACTTGACTGACCCTAACCTGTCTATGAGCTCATGTACTCTTGGGATGGGGTGTGCATCTGTCTTAGTGATAGCATTGAGGCCTCTGTAGTTCACACAAAACATCAGCTCTGCTTTTACTCCCTTGGAATGAGGTTTGGGGACTAAGACCACTGAGCTAGCCCTGGGGCTCTCAGGGGGCTCTATCACCCCTAACCTCAGCATCTTGCTGACTTCAGCTCTGATACTTTCTTTGACTTTAGTCAGGCTTTCTGTAACTTATATTTTTGACAGGTAGGCGGTTCCCAGTGTGCACATCATGTGTACACCAGGTTGTCAGGGGTCAAAGAAAAGAGCCCCGCATACTGCCTTAGGACTTGCATGCAGTCAGCCTGCTGTTGGGCAGTGAGGGTGTCTAATAAGACTACTCCGCCAGCAGAACCATCTTGAGGGTTGTTGGAGAGGAGGTCAGGGAGAGGTTCACTCTCTTTTTCCTGATCCTCATCAGCCCTGTAGGGAAAAAGTTTAAGGCGGTTCACATGGATGACCCTGAGAGGGCTCCTGGAAGCGCCAAGGTCTACAGAGCAGGTGACATCCCATTTCTTTCTAGGATGGGATAGGGGCCCCTCCATTTGTCCTGGAGGGCGCTAGGTGCCACAGGCTCCAGAACCCATACCTTCTGCCCTTGTTGTTTCGCCTAAAGGGTTTTATTGGCTTTCTCCATGTACTCAAACATCCTGGAGCAAAGGCTAAGCACATAATCTTCAATGTCCGGTTTGGGTTCTTGGAGAGGTTTCTTCCAGAGACTAACCCTAGATCCACTAGATACTGATGCAGTTTTAATGATGTACAATTACTTAACAGATGCTCTCTCATTAGCAAATTATAAAGCCCTTCATACTCTTCCACTTAACTGCCTTTTAGCCAGACTTCTAGTGATTTGACTGAGAAGTCAACAAAATCTACCCATGTTTTGTGAGTCTCCCTGAACTTAATCCTATACTCCTCAGTGGTGCGCCCAATGCCTTCAATCAGGGTATCCTTCATGATGTCATACAACTAAGCATCTGCCTTATCCAGTGTCAGGAGTCTATCCCTGCACTTTCTTGAGAACTGCACCCAGAAAGCCCCAGTACTTCCGGTGTAACCTTCTCATTTAACAGGCCCTCTCAAAGGCATCACCTTCTACATATTTGGCGACAATTCCTTTGGAGCTTTTGGGATCAAAAGCTTCCTCTCATTCCCTGTTTGTTTTGTTGCTGCCACTACTTATGAGAGTTAGACTCATCTCAGCTCTTTCTCTTTCTATGGCCATGATTTTGGCCTCAGCGGCTGCTCTTCTGGCTATTCTCTCAAGGACAAGGTCCTCTTCATCTAGCTTTTCTTCCTGTCCTGAGTGGCCTGACCTACCCCCAAGTAGGGACAGACACGCTAGGTACAGTCTTAGGGTAGATTTGAGGGGTTACCTCATCACTTTCTCTAGTGAGCTTAGGGGGGACAGTCTTCTGGAGTACTGCCCTCACTGTCATGATCACTGTTCACCTCCTGTATAGTGGCAGGATCTTCTGTGGAGTCGGTTGCATCAATCTCTGCAAGGAGCTCCTGGAGCTGTATTTTTGTAGGGTTTGAACTAGTTTTGATTTTACTGGTTCACATTAAGATGCTGATAAGGTGTTAGGTTGAGATCTTAGACTAACTTCTCTGTGCCAGATATTTTTAGTACAGTTAGGACCTGTTTAGAAAAACAACACAAATTCTAAAATACTTTTGAAGGCCTGTCTAGTACATTTTTTAAAATGTCTATGCAATGGACTGGGGTGCTTAACACAAGGCCCTAACAGTTCAAATCAGAACACTTAGAAAAATGTGAACATCGAAAAATGTGCACAAATATTTGGTATCAGCTAATGCAGTCTTGTATCCCGCCGCTGAACCACCAATGTAGGAAGCTGGCTTTTTATATAGTGTACCAAAATGAGGTACACTATGCAGAAAGTCCATGCGACCCTTATTTGTTTACAGGGGCTTGCATTAACAATCCCAAAGTGCTCTAGTTTGTGGTAGTGTGGTCGAGCAGCAGCTTTAGGCTTATCAGAGGGAAGTGTTGATCATTTGTTTTATACACAGAGTCAAAAAATGAGACACACTCAAGAAGAAATTCTAGATCAATTTAGAAAAATAACATACATTTTTATACAAATTTAGACACCAAGATCAGTACTTTCTGAGTTCACGTTTTTACAGAAAAACAGTTGAACAATAAAAGCTGTCAGTTTTGAGGCACGAGCCTTGAACGCAGTAATGTTATCCTAAGGGAGAAATATACACTGCATAGGTATACTTGCAAACAGTTGTTAGCGTTGATCCCTTGGACTTCAGGTGCTTAGGGGCCAAGGTCCATAAAACTCCCAGCAGTTTGGTTTACCTGCCCTGGTGTGTTCGGGTGCAGAGATGCTAGTCGCAATTGTAGCCTCAAGCGCTACATGGTAAAGTCAATGGACTGTAACAAGAAAAAGACTGCAAGTGGGGACTAGTCCGGCAGAACTCAAAGGAGGTCTCGGCTCTTGTGGGTCTCTGGAGCAAGGAGGCACCGTTGGTTGACTTAAACTTGGCTGTGGAGCTCGGGTGCAGTGGTGTTTTGTCCGGCGGCTCGTTTGCGTTGGAGGTACTAACTTCTTGGAGTCGACCTGGTGATGGGGGCAAACAGGGCAGCAGGACCATTCTCGGAGCTGGCCTCAGTGATGCTGACATCCCTTGTCGGTTGGTCGGTCTGGGCGTGGTTGGTGTCCAGACTGGACACTTAATAATCCTTGGCTGCTGCAAGGGCTCTGGTAGCCAGGGTATAGGTGCTAGGGGGCTCCTGGAGAGTCTAACGACTCGAAACTCGCTGAGAAGACGGGGCTGACCTCTGAGGCCATGAAGTCCTTTTCTTGGGGGGCTGCTCCTTAAACGGTGTGCCGAGCAGATGCAGTCGGGGCCGGCAGACTTCAGGGTAGTGGCTCCCCCACTTCCAGGGAGATGTTGACTGGTTGGCAAAGTGCTGGCAGCTCTCCAAGGCTTTACGAGGATGCACAGCTGCTGGACGAGTCGGGTCTTTGCAACTGTTGGGACAGCAGCAGGCAGGCAGGGTTTGGTGTCAAATTCAGACCTGGTCCACAGATCTTGCGTAGTTGGCTCTTCTTTGTATTTCTTCTGTTCCAAGTAAAGGAATCAGAGTTTCAGGGGGACCTGTAAGTACTGAGTAGGAGTGTAAGGTAGTAGCCAATGGGCTACTTACCCTTGGGGCGACTACACCCTCTATATGACCACTTCCTAGGGACAGTGGGCATAAACCTGATTCAGAGTTCCTAGTTTCACCATAAAGAAGATGGTAAAACCCTTCCTTCATGGTTCATTTCAGGTAGCCTACCGTGTAGGTGTGACTAGCCTGAGAGTGAACACTCATCCTAACTAGCTAATTTTCCCACCTGCCCTAGTGCCAAATGGGCCTCAGGGCAGGGGGTGGCATTCCCCACTCTGAGGGAAAGTGGAGGTCGCATATCAAGGGCGGCAGAGTCTTTGAAGCATCTGGCCTTAATATGCTAAAACACTAGCCATCCTGCTGGAGGAGGAGTGAACACCTTCTTCCAGAGAAAGCATTATTTCTGACCTCCGAGAGAGAAGGCTCTCACCTACAGGGGGTCTGAAACCTGTCTCTGGTGGCAGGCTGGATGATACTAGCTGGCCAGCACACTAAGAGACCTGTAGGTACCCTCTGGGTGCATAGCTGGAAAAATCCGATGATGGCATCAGTTTGGATTTGTCAAGATGAGGTGTTTGATATCAAACAACATTATTTTCAAAGAAGCCATTATGTAGCTGGGTACCTATTTACTTAAATTGGCTCCTTGATCACTTGTAGTATCTAGCAATGGAACTAGATATCACAGGGGCATATCTGCTCATGCAAATGTGCTCTCACATGTAATATAATGCACCCTACTAAGGGCTTTAAGGGCTGCTATAGGGATGACTTACATAAATTAAATAGAGTGTCTGTGGGCATGGCACACAGGAAGTGTGTCCCATGGCGTGTTTTCACAATGGTTTGCACCATTTTATACAGCCTGTAATAGCAGTCTGCATGGATTTAGGTGTGGGTCCCTTTGGGTGGAACAATGCATGCTGCAGCCCTTGAGGAACATCTTTAGTACATATGTCCTAGTGTGAGAAAATGGGGCTCTGTTGCAGTACCCCCCACTTTTTGCCTGCCATTTGATGCAACTTTGCCTGCAGAGTACTGGGTCCCTGCTGTCCAGGCTCCCAGTACCAGCGTTCTTTCCCTAAAATGTTACGCAATTGGCACTAGGGTCCCTGTAATTCCCTAGTGAATGGTTATTGGGTACCTAGGGCAAGTGGGGACCCCAGGGATCACCCCCATTTAGGCCATGCATACTGCCACTGCAGCATGCATGGCCTAATGAAGACAAAAAACAAAGTCGACATGGCACACTGTCTGTGTGCCAAGCCAACTAACACTGCCTAAAGTATAGGCAAATCAACCCGTTAGAAGGCCTTCCAGCCCTAAGGTGTGAACATAGCTACATACGACAAATGCCCTTACAATATTTAAGTCCATCCTTAGATATTGTAAGTGCCAGGGAAGCCACAGGGAGTACATGGCCTGGAAACACGGTAACTCGAGTTTCCCAGCACCATGATAGCTTCTCTGAAACCAGAAGTGTTTGGTACCAAACTACTCCTCCCAATAAACTCACACTGATGCCAGTATGGGATTTATTGAACCGTATACTCAGAGGCCACCTTAGAGGCGTCCCCTGAAAACCTACCAACCCTGATGTGGTCACAGACTGGCTGTGGGCAGTCTGCCGCCATCACCACCACCGCCATCAGACATGTTTCTGGAACCCTGGGTCAAGAGCCTCTGCTCTCTGGGACCAGAGACAATGCACATCCTGGGTGGAGGGGTAACAACTCCTCCCCCAGGATGGGCCAGTGCTCGAGAGGGAAGCTTCAAAAGCATGCTGCCCTTGTAATGCGACCCCCAGCCTCTGCTGCTAGCAGCAGATGGCAACCCCCGGTTTACACCCTCACTTTGGGCGGGAAAACCTAGACAGAATAGGTGTGTCCACCTCTGGAAATGTCAACCCTAAGGTGGGGGATGCGAGGTGAAGCACATCCTTCAGTCCCTCCCTCCAATCAGGGGAAAACTATGCCACCTTCAACAGGTGGGTGGCATAATTAAGGGTGTAGTCACCCCAGGTAAGGTGCCCAATGGCCCTACTTGCTACTCCTCTGAAACGCCCCTAAATGTATTATTTAAGAGGCCCCCCCACACCTGGAAACAAGTTCCTGTCGACCTAAGAAGGACGAAGAAGACACCAAGCAGCGAAGCCTGAAAATGACTAGTGACTTGCCCCAGCACTACCGGCCTGTCTCCAGCTTCAAAGACACTGTGAAGAAGACAACGCCTGTCCTGCAGTCAGCGACTTCCAGAACCTAAGAAAGACTGCCTGCCCTTTAACAAAGACCAGAAACTCCTGAGGACAGCGACTCTGTACCCAAAGAAACTCTGGTGCCCTCCTGACCGGCGATTTTTGCCCACTCTGCACCCGATGCCTCCAACCCATGTCCAGGTTGACTACCGATCCAGAAAACGTTCCCCGGAGATCCTGACCTCAAGTCGTCGTCGTGGAGTCCAGACGACGCCTGCAGTCTGAATCCAGAGGCTCCCCTGACCGCGACCAGATCCAGTAAGAAGAATCTGACGTCTAAAGGCCCCCTGCACCCAAAGCCCCTAGGCTTTGGGTGCAGGGGGCCTGCACCCAAGCTGAACGGACGGAGCCCTTATGACCCCCTACATCACTACTTACCTCTGCTGTCACTGGTCTCCCTCCTGCAGCCTCCAGCTCAATGCCTGCGGCCTGTTTGTTGAAAGCAAAGTCTCTATTGGAAAGCACTGGGCACCCAATGCGGAAATTGCATCCGGCCACTCCTGTGCCACTGGTGGTGTATGTTTGGTGCTGCTTTGTGCCCCCCTGTGCTTGAGCTAACCCCAAACCTTGGCGCCTGCAACTGATTTACCTACCTGCAAGCAGTGTGGCTTCGAGCACCCCCGGTCTCCACTGAAACGCATTGGGCTGAATTCCGATTTTAACCTCTGCACCCGGCCGCCCCGGTGTTGCAGGTGGTGCAGTTTTGGTACTCACTTGATCCCTTGCCCCTTACAGATCTCTGATTTCGAAGACTGGAACTGTAATTCGTGTGCTTACCTGTATAACCGCATTGTTGTTTTCCTTCATAGGATAACACTGAACTGTTTGAGAATTGCAATAAGTGCCGACTTTCGAAAGGCGAAAGTATTTTTCCAGAAAAATGTACCTACCTTTCTACGAATATCTTGGTCTTAAAATAAAACTCAAAGCTTATTTTCATAAAATTGGTGTGGATCTCCTTTTTGAGTAGTGTGTGTCCCTTACTGGTCAATGTTGCACAATAAATGTCTTACACTGCTCTGTGTTAGTCCTAAGGCTGCTTGCCCACACTACCCCTAATAGAGCACTTTGGGTTTCACACGGAGTCCTTTTCACTTTTGGGGAATCTGTGGACTCTGTGCACGGTATAACCACCTAGTGGTATATCATATACAGAGCGAGCTTCCTACACCTGGGTACCATCTACTAGGGACTTACAGGGGTGCTAAAGTACTTGCCAATTGGTTTAACAATTGAGCGTCTAGTTTGTTTACTGGTATGTGAAGGTAGGCATCCTGGAGGTCTATGGTTGCCATTTTCCCTATCAGGGGAATGACCTCTTGTAGCGCTGTCCTCTTGAATTTTTTCGTCTTTATGAACTTGTTTAGTCACTGACCTCAGTTCCAGTATTGGTCTTAACGTCTTGTCTGGTTTTGGCACCAGGAAATAGTTTAGGTAAACCCATTTGATTTCAGGGTACTAATTCTATATAGCTTCTTTCCCTAAACAATCTTCCACTTACTGTTGTAGTCGTTGTTGTTCATCTACCTTTATCCTCTTTGTCTTTGGTGGCACTGTTGGAGGTGATTTTGTTAACTCCATGCAATAGCCATGTTTTATGATATTTAGTATCCATTTGTCAGAGGTGATCCTCCAATTCTTCCTCCTACTGGTGACTTGTATAGTTCCTTGTGAGCTGCAACAAGTTATAGTGTGGTTTATTCCTTTCAGGGTTCCCCCTCTTCCGCGACCACAAAAGAGCTTGTTGGAGCTAAAGCAGTACTATCATTTTAGGGCTATGGTGGACTCACCCACTGGCTGCTGAAGGCTGCATGAGATGTATGTGGTCGCATAGCTCCTCTTGCTGAGGCTGTCGTCTTCCTCTGGGCCATGCCACCCCAGAAGGTTCTCTTGTATTGTAGGGCTCCCATCACTATGGTGGTCTCATTTTCCTTTTTCATGCACTGAAGCGCTTTGTCTACCGCCTCTCGAAATAGACTGCCCTCTGTGAATGGCATATTGATCATGGCTGACCGGACTTCCTGCTTCAAACTTAAGATTCTCAGTCTGATTTGTCTACTCGTCATGTACCGCTGCATCCACTGTGGTTTCAGTCATGTGTTGGCAATTGTCTTGCCCTCCTGCAGCACTGCGCTCTTCTTGAACTCCTCTGGGAGGAGTTCCAACAGCTTCTCTATCTCATCCCACTGTTGGCGAGCATATCTGTTTATCCAGGCATTCGAGTTGGCTCTCCACTACCGTGCTGCCACACATCTTTCCATCTTACCCCCCACCATGGCTAATCTCTTGCTTTCCTTATCAGGAGATGGGCCAGTACAGGGAGTTATGTTTGCTCTTTTTTGTGCTGTTGCCACAATAAAGGAGTCCGATAGCACGTTCCCCAGATGTAAGGTGGGTCCTTTGATTTGAAGCGATATTTGTTCTCCAGCCTTGGGGTTATTGCCTTAGCTGCAGCTGAATCCTTAAATGCTTCCCTGCGATGATCTATCATGCTTGGACATATTGGGAGAAATTGTTTTCTCTTTCGTTCAGGCAGTAATGTCTCAAGGAGGAATCATGCCTACGATTGCTCCTCTTCAAGTTGTACTCTGTAAGAGCGCACAGCTCTCTTTATTACTCCATTATATGAAGTGATGTCGTCTATTAGTGATGGGTTTGAGGCTAAGACTCCACCATTTCATCTGGTAAGTCTGAATAAATGTCCTGTCATCTGTTAATTTCCCTAGTTGCGAGGTGCCTTCTTGTTGTTCTTACTCCAGGTCGAAGAACTCCTCTTTCAACTCTTCTTGCAGCTGCGGGGTAATCGGGCTTTCCTGCTCCTCTGTTTCCACGTGCTTTTTCATTGGAATTCTGTAACTCTGCAGAGTCGCATGATTCCCTCTTTTTCTTAATTATGGCTACGAGTTCAGACTCAAGTTGCTCTGTATTCACTCTACCTTAAGCGATTTTCTTTCGTTGTTGAGTGCTGACTCATTGCTTTTTTTCGATGGTGAGGAACTTTACGACGTTGAGATTGGATGTCTTGGTGTTTCGGCTGCTTCGGGCTTCAATGCAGATTGGCTTTTCGGTGCCGCTGTAGGCCCCGCATCCTACTGGCTTTCCCCATCTCCCTTCCATGCCTTGGATGGTCTCCGGAGGTCGAAGCAGGTTTAGAGTATTTTACTCCATCGGTATCCCTTGTTTTGAACCCATGTTGCTCCTTGGGCACCACTTGGCCCTTCGGTGTTGGCAGTTTCCACGTCGTTGCTGGTTTCTTCAAGTCCGAGGTCCTCTGCTCAACTGCTTTTCAGCTCTGAGGGATTACATTATGCTTGTGTTCCTCCCTCAACGCTTTCTTGTGGCTCTTTGCCGATCTGGCCCTCGACAATGTCCTTGAGTTCTGGTTCTTCTCCTTGGGCCTCCTCCATCACCAAGATGTTCTCCTCGTCGCTAGACAGGCCTACGTTTTTTAAGGACTCTTGTTTTTCCTGCGATTGCACCACCCTGTAGTGTGCCCACCTCTGATTCTGTCTTGCACTGATGATCTTGGGAAGGAACTCTGAGCCTGCCTTGCAGTCCTCTGGTCCTAAGGGAGGCAGAGGTTACAGACCTCATGCATGTCCATCTGTGCACACTTGTGGTGGAGCTTACGGCAGAATCTAAAGGGGGTGTGTTCTATGTCCCTTTTACTTTCTCCAACCCTGTGGTCTTGTTGATTCGTTGTTCTCACCTTGTTGTTGCTCAGTGTTTTTTGGCTTTGTCTCAGTGTTGCCTGTGTCCTATGTCCTATCTGTCATTGCCAGTCCTGTTACCTAAAAGGTGATATTTGGGAGAATGTTTTTTTTAACTTCTCACAATTCCTTCCTCCTCAACCCCGGAGCTCTTCCTTAGGCTAACAGACCCAACAGCAGAAAAAATTACTTTAGGATGGCGACTGTGTCAAGGGATTTCCGGGCACACGTTTGTCGTCACACATGAGGGGTTTAATCGCAAATGGTCGGCAACACCCCAAGAAACAACAAGCATTTGCAATGCAATAGGTCTCGCATTTATAAGAGTTTGAGCTATTGGCATTGTAAAATTACAATGCCTTTTATTTATGTTTTGGTTTTAAAACAAATAAAAGGCATTGTCATTTACAATGTCAGTAGCATAAACTCGCATTAAAGCAGTGTGTGGAGTGCAGCAGTGTGCGGCGTGCAGCAGTGTGCGGCGTGCAGCAGTGTGCAGCGTGCAGCAGTGTGAGACATGCAGCAGTGTGCGGCGTGCAGCAGTGTTTCGTGTAGCAGTGTAAGGCATGCAGCACTGTGACGTGCAGCGGCGTGCAGCAGTGTGCTGCGTGCAGCAGTGTGCGGCGTGCAGCAGTGTTTCGTGTAGCAGTGTGAGGCATGCAGCACTGTGGCGTGCAGCGGCGTGCAGCAGTGTGTGGCGTGCAGCAGGGTGCTGCGTGCAGCAGTGTTGTGCAGCATGCAGCAGTGAGTAATGCAGCAGTGTGTGGCGTGCAGCAGTGTGCCGGTTGCATCAGTGTGTGCCGTGCAGCAGTGTGTGGCGTGCAGCAATGTTTCGTGTAGCAGTGTGTGGCGTGCAGCAGTGTGTGGCGTGCAGCAGTGTGTGGCGTGTAGCAGTGTGTGGCGTGCAGCAGTGTGAGGCGTGCAGCAGTGTGTGGCGTGCAGCAGCATGCAGCAGTGTGAGGCGTGCAGCAGTGTGAGGCGTGCAGCAGTGTGAGGCGTGCAGCAGTGTGAGGCGTGCAGCAGTGTGTGGCGTGCAGCAGTGTGAGGCGTGCAGCAGAGACACGTGGAGGGTGAGGAGAGACACGTGGAGGGTGAGGAGAGACACGTGTGGAGGGTGAGGAGAGACACGTGTGGAGGGTGAGGAGAGACACGTGTGGAGGGTGAGGAGAGACACATGTGGAGGGTGAGGAGGAGACACATGTGGAGGGTGAGGAGGAGACACATGTGGAGGGTGAGGAGAGGCACGTGTGAAGGGTGAGGAGAGACACGTGTGGAGGGTGAGGAGAGACATGGAGGGTGAGGAGAGACACGTGTGGAGGGTGAGGAGAGACACGTGTGGAGGGTGAGGTGAGACACGTGTGGAGGGTGAGGTGAGACACGTGTGGAGGGTGAGGAGAGACGTGTGGAGGGTGAGGAGAGACGTGTGGAGGGTGAGGAGAGACACGTGGAGGGTGAGGAGAGACACGTGGAGGGTGAGGAGAGACGTGGAGGGTGAGGAGAGACGTGGAGGGTGAGGAGAGACACGTGGAGGGTGAGGAGAGACACGTGGAGGGTGAGGAGAGACACGTGGAGGGTGAGGAGAGACACGTGGAGGGTGAGGAGAGACACATGGAGGGTGAGGAGAGACACGGAGGGTGAGGAGAGACACGTGTGGAGGGTGAGGTGGAGGGTGAGGAGAGAGACATGTGGAGGGTGAGGAGAGACGTGTGGAGGGTGAGGAGAGACATGTGGAGGGTGAGGAGAGACGTGTGGAGGGTGAGGAGAGACACGTGGAGGGTGAGCAGAGACACATGTGGAGGGTGAGCAGAGACACGTGTGGAGGGTGAGGAGAGACACGTGTGGAGGGTGAGGAGAGACACGTGTGGAGGGTGAGGAGAGACACGTGTGGAGGGTGAGGAGAGACACGTGTGGAGGGTGAGGAGAGACACGTGTGGAGGGTGAGGAGAGACACGTGGAGGGTGAGGAGAGACACGTGTGGAGGGTGAGGAGAGACACGTGGAGGGTGAGGAGAGACGTGGAGGGTGAGGAGAGACACGTGGAGGGTGAGGAGAGACGTGGAGGGTGAGGTGGAGGGTGAGGAGAGACACGTGGAGGGTGAGGTGGAGGGTGAGGAGAAACAGAGTTGGAGGGTGAGGAGAGACGGAGGTGGAGGGTGAGGAGAGACGGAGGTGGAGGGTGAGGAGAGACGGAGGTGGAGGGTGAGGAGAGATGGAGGTGGAGGGTAAGGAGAGACCGAGGTGGAGAGTGAGGAGAGACGGAGGGTGAGGAGAGACGGAGGTGGAGGGTGAGGAGAGACCGAGGTGGAGGGTAAGGAGAGACCGAGTTGGAAGGGAATCAGAAGTGGAGGGGAGAGAGAGGTGGAGGGTGAGGAGAGACAGTGGTGGAGTGGGGGGGAGGGGAGGATATCACTTTTACTTCCTCTACTAGTGTAAGGTAACGCCCCCACCCCACAGGCCCTGCCGGGGCAGAGAGCAGATCACTGTTCGCATCAGCCGTCACCCGAGACGGCTCCGTACTTGTTGGTAAATAGAGGTTCACTATCTGTTGATAATGGGATTCACTTGGGGGGCTGACTTACCTCCTCCACCCCCAGGGCCAACACTGAGAAGGCATCAGAGACCTGGTGCTGCCTATGCGAGAGAGAGGGATGGGGGGCGGGCAGAGGAAGAGGAGTGGGGTTAGAGAAGGGACAGGTGGGGAGAGAAAGAGGAGAGAAGGGACAGAGTCAGAAAAGGAGCCAAAAAGAATTAGAGAGCGTAAAGAGGAGAGTTGGGGAAAATGAAAACATTACGAGAGAACATGTAGCAAAGAGGGGGAGAGAGAAGATGGGAGAGAGTAAGGACGCAGCCAAGAGATAGGGCAGAGACAAAAAGAATCGAAACAATACAAAAGTATTTTCCAAACTCGTAAATGACCACGGGCCAAACAACTGATCTGTAATGAAGCATCCGAATCCGGTATATCATGACGTTATCATGCAATAAAAAATAAATTAAAAAGAAATAAAAAAACACCCAAAAACACGTATACACCATGTTGACCCTTTTCCATGCAACGTATTCTAAAACGCCATTCTCATTCATACATTCACAGCAAACCTGTTCACAAGAGTGACAGAAAATGTGGTATTAGTGTTACATTCTTGTTTACATCCATACCCGCTCACTTATGCAATTAAAGGATTCATGACCATACGGTTAAACAAAACGTACTGATTGGCCTTGCCGTGAAGGAGAAACACGTGTTGACACACACTCCCGATCTGTGAAACGTTCACCCCACTTTCTCGAAATTGAAACCAGTGCATGTGTCCGACGAACTTCCTGCCGCTTATCTGAATGCACCAGTGGCAGAAGATAGTCACCATCTTGCAACAACACAATTAAAGGGAGGCATGTCTGTCTCCCCCCACTGCCACATGTCTCTGAGTCTTACTGTCTCGTGCGAGATCTCCCTCTAGGAGACAGCTGACACCGACTCTTCCCCGAGACAGTACGAGAGATGCGTGTGTGTGCATAGTGTGTGTGTCTATATGTATATATCTGTGTGTGTATGCATGTGTGTGTGTTTGTATGTGTATATGTTTGTTACATGATTTTGCTGAGTCCCACTTTTTGAAGATAAATGCCTCAAAAAGTAAAATTATGTGCATCACAGGGAGGAAAAAATCAAAATCTGAGAATTATGGTTGGTCAGTAGGTGGGCAGAAATTAGAAGTGTTTAAATCATATACCTTTTTAGGAAGAATTGTTTCAGCAAACCTGAGCGAGAGGCAACACATTGATAACAACTCTCGTAAAGCCCTGTCTCAAGGCAAAAGCTTGAGTTCTCTTTATTCCGCTACAGGGAGAAGACATTTTGCTCTTTTATTAGAGGTTTATAAGGCAAAAATCCCCTCAACCCTCCTATACGGAATAGAATTGATGGATTTAAAACACTGGGGCTTCCTTCATATGATTGAAGGAAAATTATTAAGGTCTTTAACCACCCTGAATTCAGCTTGCTCTACAGCTGCTCTTAGACTAGAATTTGGTCTGCGTAGCAGTTGGGTACAGGGCCTGTCTGCATTAGTACGTTGGGTCGCCAGCCTTGCCAGAGGAGAAATGGGGACTTTGAGATCCCTTCTCAAGAGTGAATTATTGGGAAGTTTTAAAGAGCACTCTCAAATTGTTAAGAATTTCAGAAAGGCAGTGGCACTTCTTGAATTAGATGAGAGTTCTATTTTTATTATTTCTTCTTCCAACTAAAATCTCTTTTGAAGCAGGCTTCCTGGTCTCTTTGCTTCAGGAGGGATAAAGAATCCATGATAGCTAAGAAGCGAAGTGCCCTACTGTGTAATACTTACCCTAGGAAGTTTGTTCAACCTTATGTATTTTGGAATTTAACACATGGTATTCGGAGATTTTGGTTTCTTTTGAGGCAAGATTTATTGCCGCTTAATTCCCTCTTGGCTAAATGGTATGGGTCTTCCCCCCTATGTAATCTCTGTAATATGTCAGCACAGGATCGTACTCATGTATTGTTTATTTGTCCTGCATTACGTTTACTTCGTTTAAGGTGGTTAAAATCAATTTGTCTACAATTAGGAATCCTTGATGCGAATTCCTTTTTAAAAGCTTTATATACCCCTCCCAATGAAATGTTTTGCTTCAATATTTTTAACTTTTTTAAAGGTTTTTTAGATATTTATTGATGAAATGAGGAGGATTGTGTCATAGTATGCCCTTTTCGATGGAGAATGTTGTAATTGTTTATTTTTTCTTTTTATGATGGAATATGTATATGTATTTTGTATATTTTGTTTGTGTGGCCCTCTTTGTAGTGCCAAAACATAATAAATAAATTGAATTGAATTGAATTGTATATGTTTGTGTATGTATGTGTGTGTTGGTGTGCAAGTATGGGTGTGTCATTGTGTTCATTTGTCTTCATGGATGTGTACACATATGTTTGTGTGTATACCTATGTCTGTGTATGCATGTTTGTGTGTATGTATATGTGTTGAAGTATGTTGGTGTGCGTGCTTGTTTATATGTGTATGTGGGGTTGGTGTGTTGGTGTGCATGTATATGCATATGTTTATGCATGTCTGTGTGTGTTTGGATATGTTCATATGTGTGTGTAAATGCATGTGTGTGTTTGTATGTGTGCATAGTTGTGTATGCATGTGATCAGAGGGAAGAGTGCACTTGAGGGCAAAGAGGAAAACATACAGGGAAGAGTATGTGAGGGCAGAGAGAAAAATACAGAGGGGAAAGCACGTGAGGGCAGAGAGAAAAATACAGAGGGAAGAGTCCATGTGAGGGAGGAGAGAAAAATAGAGAGGGAAGAGCTCATGTGAGAGCAAAGCGAAAAATACAGAGGGTAGGGCGCATGTTAGACCGGAGATAAAAACATAGAGGGAAGAGAGCATGTGAGAGCATAGAGAAAAATAGAGAGAGAAGAACACATGTGAGGGCAGCGAAAAAAATACAGAGCGAAGAGCACATGTGAGAGCATAGAGAAAAAATGCAGAGGGAAGAGTACATGTGAGGGAAGAGAGACAAATACAGAGGGAATAGCATGTGTGAGGAAAGAGAGAAAAATGGAGAGGGAAAAGCACATGTGAGGGCAGAGTGAAAATACAGAGGGAATAGCACATGTGAGACCAGAGAGAAAAACATAGAGGGAAGAGCATATGTGAGGACAAAGAGAACAAGTACAGGCTATACCAAGCGGAAGTGATCGCGTATGCGATCAAACATCAAAGCGGCGAAAGTAATCGATCAGAGCATCAAAGGGCTGGGTGAGAAGGGAGGGGGGAATGCAAGGGTCAAAGCGGCTAAAGTGAAAGTAATCGAGCAGAGCATCAAAGGGCTGGGTGAGAAGGGAGGGGGGAATGCAAGGAGCAGAGGAGCAGCTGTGCACGTGCACGCCATCGTGCACTCAAGCCCTAGGCCAGCAAAACCATGTGGGTAGCACTTTTGAAAGCCCACTTACAAAATGTCTCAAAGAGACAGCTTTCGCTGTCTCAGCGAGACCTAAAAATAGAAACAGAGAAAAGAGATGGCGGAATAAAGCACAGCATGTAAACCCAGAAAAGATTCAGGTTGCAAAAGTATATTTTCTTAATTCATCTTGAAAGTAACTAATTCATCAGTTTGGATACACCATGATTTATTTTGAGATGTATTTATTTACACTTACCCTCTGATCCTCAGCACCCACGGAAAAGCCTGAATACTTGTACACATTATATCAATCAGAGGCCTATGACCAGAGAGGAGTATTATGACTCAGCAGGGCCAAACTTAGTGTTAGACAAAATGGTTTGAATTCTTAAATCGGTCCCAAGATTTGTGTGCAAAAAGGAGGATGAAAATCTCAAAGGAAGCCAGTGACCTACCAGTGCAGACACTGAGCGAAAAGCTACATAATTGGTTCAAAAATAAAGAACCAAGAAAAAGCTTTGAAACATTGTTCAGACAGATGTAGAGACACTTGATGGGCTGTCTTATGTTAAAAACAATCTTCTTGTCTTTTCTATAGGAAGCTGACTTTCCATCCTCTCTCAAAGAGTAACAAATGGGTGAGAGCTATGGTGACAGTCCCTCGTAGTAGACTGGCAGATTTTTCCCTCTTTGACGTGGTGCAAGATTTTGAGGGCAATTTATCTGAGGATGTTAAGGATGAACTGAAACCATTGAGAGGCCGGAATCTATTCTGGGTGTGGGAACCACAGAAAAAATGTTCAGCGTTAGACATAGAAGACACCACAACGCGCAAGGAATTGGAGTCAACAGAGTGGTTACATTTGTTCAACCTGGATGACTTATGGCACCTTAGGTTCTCAGATTAAACCTCTACATCTAAAGCAGCAAATTATGTGCAGGCGAAAATATTGTAAACCCATGGACAAGAAAGTTAGAAATCGCCTGCAGGGGGAATGTCCTAGACCCTTAGTTAAAGGGAAGATGCTGAGAGTGACTCAGTTAGATCCTTAATAGTGACAGTTATTGGAAGTATAACAAAGATTCTATAATAATAATCCACATTTGTAAAGCGCGAACAATCACCCGTAAGGGTATCTAGGCGCTGGGGGCCGTCGGGAAGATTAAGCATGCTATTGCCCAGAGTCACATGGTGCTGGGCTAATCTGCCTGCCGGCGCCAGTGATCGAACCGTGATCCCCAGATTCCGGAATCCGTCGCCCTGGCCGCGGCACCACACCTCTACCTTATGGAAAAGATAGGTTCTGGTACATATTACTGGTCAAAAATGGGCAGTTACAAAAATTATAAGTGCTCCTGTAGATCCTGAAACCCTTTGCTCACTAGGGAAAGCTAGCTGCACCATCTCTGCTGAGCGACAACAATCCACTTTAATTTTACTTTCTCAGAGGTAGGGGCTATTTATTACTCAAGGGTTTCTCTTTGATGAGGGTTTTATAAGGAAATAAGGGAAATTGTAAACATACATAAATTGTGACATACCTTTATAGCCTAGAACAAAGCCAAGCCCATGATGCCTAAAGCTTTTGGCACAGTAGGACGCAGAAGGTGACGCATTCAGCCAAGTTTATTTTCAAAATCCCCAGAATGGAATTGCAATCAAAATAGGTGAAACAGTTACCTTCTTGAGGGACTGTGGGTTATATAAGATTCAGAAGACGCAAAAGAGTCAGAAGACGCAGCAAAGGAAATTCTTCAGGTAAGCATTCTCCCTTCTTTCTGTGCAAGGGCCAGGGGAAGGACAGCTTAGTGTCTAAACAAGTAGCAAGACATCACTTACAATGCAGAGGCTTTACAAATGATACATGTTTTTAAGACCCAGTTCTATGGAACGCCTGCAGAGCAGTAACGAGCAAAACCCACAATTTTTCGATCGAGGAGCAGAAACTGGCAGAACAAGATTTTGAAAAGCCTTCAGAGTAAGAACACCATTTAAACATCTTTTTTCTGTCTCTTGGTATTTTGATCACATTTCTTTTAGTCAAGGTGAAAGACCTTCAGCATGTCAATCAGCAGGAATTCAATTCCTGATATGTATACAAGCAGTACAAAATGGAAGGTATTCATCTTCTCATAGCTATTTACTGGAAAATAACTCAATAGCCAGACTGTACTTCCAGGGCCTCTATCTGTCAGTTGTGATGTTTGCACCTGTATGAAAGTGCCCCTTTTTTACAGGGTCACCCCCACTTTTTTCCTGGTATTTTTTGTGATTTAAACTGGAAGTGCACTAGGTTCCTGCTAATCAGGCCCCAGTGCCAGATCTAGTTCCCAAAACTGTACAATTGTTTCTCTCAATTGACAATACCTTTAGCACTCTCTGCAAGTCTCTAGTAAATGGTACCCCTGGTATCTAGGGCCTGAGGTACTAAAGAGGGTGCCCAAGGGCTGCATCACGAATTGTGCCACCCTAAGGGCAACCTCACCAAACTCAAGCAGGACAGCCCTGTAGGTTGCGTGTTTTGGTACAGACAAAAAGTAAAAACATGACACAACATCCCTGTGTTCCATGTCGCCTGTAGTATTTGTAAGTCACCCCTACAGCAGACCTTACAGCCCTAAGGCAGGGTGCCTTATGTTACACGTGAGGACATATCTGCCTGAAAAGATATGTCCCTGTGCTAGTCAGTTCCATTACCGCCAGTGCAAGTGAACAGGAAGCAATTTAAAAACATCTGCTGGACACTGGTGAAACCGAGTTCCCCAGCTACATGATGACTTCACTGAAAATAGCGATGTTTGGTATCAAACATCTCATATTAATACACCCACACTAATTCCATTTTTGGATTTGATACAGGCACCCTTAGAGGTGGCCTAGTAAGCCTAACAGCCACTGGTGGTTGACTGACTGGTTTTTGCCAGACTGCCACCAGAGATGAGTTTCAGACCTCAAGGGTGAGGGCCTCTGCTCTCAGGAGATCAGAAACAAAGGCTTCTCAGACAGGTGAAGTTCACATCCCCTACCACAGGATGATCTACAGCTAAGCATTTTAAGGCAGGGAAGCTTCACAGAGCCACCGCCTTTGAAATGCGTATCTGGCTTCCATCATAGGAGAGGATGCTGACCCCTTTCGTCCAGAGCGCTTTAGCTCCTAGACAGGCGGGAAAATTAGACAGTCAGATAGGCGTGCCCACCCCAGGCTAGTACCACCCATAAGGTGTCATAACCTGAAGTGGGCACGATTTTTCAGAGTTGGCCATCTTGGTGATGTCAAACTTAGGAACTGTGGGATAGAGTTATGCCCACTTCCCACAGGAAGTGGTCATATAGGGGGTGTAGTAACCCCTGGGATCAGTAGCCCATTGGTACTACCCTACACTCCCCTAATGCCCCTACATCCAGTATTTAGAGGAGCCCCTGGCACCAGAAAGACCGATTCTGTTTACCTACGAAGAAGGACACTGAAGAGCAGTGAAAGCAAAGACTGAAGAGCAACTGAATTGGCACCAGTCCTGCTGGCCTGTCTGCTGTTCCCTGTCAAATTATGCCAAAGTCATCTCGTCCTACAAACCGCTGCGCCTCCAAAGCCTGGGAAGACAATCTGCCTTCCAGAAAGACCCAGGGTCCCCCGTCAAGCAGCAGAGCTGCTCTCCTAAATTCTGCACCCCAAGAGGAACCGTGCGGAGTCCGGACACACAAAAACCCGAAGTGGGCCAACGGTGTCAGCGTGGACACCCTGCACTCGGCTGCCCTGGCCCAAGGAGAAGAGGACCATTGGTGTCCTCACGTCCCATTGCATCGCAAGACTTGAACCGTCTTGTCGGTTCAACCAGACTGGCCTCCCAGGCCAAACCTGCAGCCTCTTTTTGCGAAGACGGATCCTCATTGACTAACATTGGGAACATTTCGCCCCACTACAGCAAGCCGCCCTAGTGCTGCTGAATGTGACCTGCTCCTGCTACCTTGGACCTTGCCCCAGACTCACCTTAAGTCCGGGAAATTTGTCTTGTAAATCACTGTACTCTACCTGAATAGCATACTTGTTTTCCTCCCTTAGGATTACATTGCAACTTCTGAAAAATGCACTAGTGACTTTTTAAACATAAAAGTATTTCTCTTGCAAAACATACCTGCCTGATCATATTGATTCTGGGGACAAAATATGTAAAGATACGTGCTATTTTTATAAATTTGGTGTGGATGTCCTTCTTGAGTCATGTGTATCATTTATCGTCCACATACAAGATGGTGTCAAAACCACAAGATCTAATAATGGTGACCAGGGAGGACACATAGATGTTGAATAAAGTGGGGCTTAAAATGGATCCCTGGGGGACCCCTTTTGTCTACAGCCGTGATTTGAGATGTAAACAAATCTAGTTGGACTAGCTGTGTTCTGTCACCGAGGAAGCTTTCAAACCATTTTAGCGCCATTCCGCTGACACCTATCTCTCGTAACCTTTACACTAGGATTCGATGAGAGATGGTGTCAAACGCTGCTGATAGGTCGAGGAGGATCAACATGGTTGGTGTCCCCTTATCTAAGGCCAGCTTAATCGTATCCGTTACTTCCGTTAGAGCGCATTCAGTACTATATGTCGCATGGAAGCCTGACTGGGAAGGGTCAAGTGAGTTATTGAATTCAAGAAATTCAGTTAACTGCTTATTAACTGATGCTTTCATAATTTTAGAAAAAAAAGGAAGAAGTGATATGGGTCTATTGTTCTGCAAGTCCTGTGGATCGGCCAGGTTTTTTTTTTTTAGTATGGGTCCTATTCGAGCCTTCTTCCATTTCTGAGGGAAAGTGGCTGTGGTTAGTGATATGTTACAGACTTCAGTGATAGGTTGCCGCATGGGCCGGGGCAAGGGGGGAGCTTGATTTTATTTGTGCTAGGACTGGACTTGCTCCAGAGTGATAGCATTAAAAACTTCCAATAGGGGAGAGATAAGATCTGGAGCTTCATGGTTACGTGATGCCGCGCTAATTTCTTCCTCTATGCTAAAAGAGCTATAGATTTTATCGATCTTTAACTTCAGTGATTTGCCAGATCACAGAACTTTTGAGTCAAAGGGATAGTAGGTTTATTAACCCTCGGGTTGGTGAAATCTTTCAGAATCTTGAACAGCTCTGGGGGGGCGCACAAGCAGTATGGCCGCACTATAGCATGGCTCCTGCAGCCCGGAGCATTAATCCATCTAATTATCCTGCCCAGAGGGTCTCACCAACTCAAAACCCACAGGGAAGCGGAGATTGACTACTCGTCGCAACCCCACACAAGTTTGGTGTCCGTGAGGCATCCCTAAGCCCTGGTGCTGCTGCATGAGGGCTTGGACCCGACGCTGGGCCGTGCCTGCTACGCAAGACCGTGGCGCCTACGTGGGGACAGGGCCTCGTGGTGGTGTGAAGCTGCGGTGCATCCTACAGGACAACACGGAGTGAGCACCAGCATCCGCTATCACTCCCCCTAAAATACAATAAACATTGCCGCGCTATCACCCACTAATTTTGGGAGAATCATATCGGCGTGTATCACTTGGCTGCCAGGCCTGCTGCTATCGCATACGTTACGCCGATAATGCTGAGCTGAACTGAAGCCACGTCAGAGGAGGGGCACTTACACACATGGCCCGGCGGACACCCGTCGTTATTCCACGCTCGTTGGGTGCTTGCGGGGTGACCCCAGCTGCGGCCAAGACGGCGTATCGCACACGCTGCAGCTGCTCCCTGTGTGCCGCGAATGGAGGCTGGGTTGCGCCTGCCGCACGGGTCCCGGAAAACAGAGCCACGCAAAGGAAAAATACTGAGGCCCATACCAGCGCACCACTCGAGGTACCATCATTCGCTCCCACCCCCTGCAGAGCCTCGCCACGCAGACGCCCGCTACCAATTTGAGGAGACGGCCCCGCTGCTACTGAGAAAGTGACGCCGTCATTGTCGCCCGGCCCATGCTGACGCCACGCTGGGAGAGAGGCCACCTTATCCACAGCCCGGGGGGTACCCGCTCCTGTTACACGTATGTTTAGTGCATTTGAGGTGCCCTGATGAAGGCGGGGACGGCGACTCAGACACACTGTTACCGCGGTTTGTGAACTGTGTGCTGCTGCTGGACTGTGCATGCTGCACGGGTCCCAAGACGCTTGCGTGGGGACTAGGCCTTGTGAAGGTGCATAACTGAGGCCCACAACATAGCATCTCTAGGAGCACCATTATCCGCTCCCAACCCCCGCAAAGCCTCACCACACAGATGCCCGCTACATAGCTGAGAAGACAGCCCGGCTACCATTGAGAAAGCTGCGCTGACATTGCCATCTGGCCTGGGGTGAGACCACGTTGGGAGAGAGGCCTCCTACTACACGGCCTGGCGGGCGCCAAACACTGCACAAGGCCTTTGACGTATAACGCAGACGTGAGGGTGTTGCCGTGAAGCACCCAGAGACCCCCGCTGTCTTGCGAGCATTGGCCTTCCCTGCATCGGGCGGTGCTGTACTGAGTGGGGTCTACTCTCCAGCCACATATAGGCATAATTACGATTTCTGCTCAGCGCGGCTTGGATGGGGTCCACGGGGAAGCCGAACGCCCGCAAACATCAACAGGTACACCCAAGAGGCTGCACGAGGAGACAACGAACCCGCAAAGCACGCTACCTCTATTGGACAGGCCTCACAAGCTACACAACCCACAACAAGATGGGGAAGGCAGACCCGAAACAACCACGACCACGACTTGTGTTTGAGGCTAGAAAGGGAGGACGTACGCAGCACGAAGACAGACATGCAGTCAATGATGCATCTGCATCAGGCCTGTCGCTAGCATCGGAAGACGACATGAAAGTCTTGCTCCTAGAGGTGCACTAAGGCCTGGCTGCCATAGCTGACAAAATGGACTCTATGTCTAACCGCATGGATGCCATGGTGCATAAATTAGACGGCCACGAGGAATGTATTAAAGAGACAGAACTGCACATATCGGATAACAAAGATGCTACCTCGCATCTCCAGACTAAAGTGACCAACATGGACAAATTGCTGAAGGTAATAGCCACTAAAAATGAGGATTAGGAGGCGCGGAGTCGCAGAAACAATATACGCGTGCTTGGAATACCGGAAAGTACCAATACAGGGAAGATGGAAGAATACATTGAAAGACTCCTACGGGACACAATTGACTCTGACTCTTTCTACCCCCAATTTCTTGTCGAAAGAGCGCACCGGTCGCTAGGTACCAGAACCCCTTAGGGCAGCACACCACGTCCTATCATCGCCCGGATGCTCAATTACCGCGACCAGGACACCGCCTTTAAGGCAGCTAGAGAAAAGAAACTACGAGATGCTCAAATCAACTACGCTCTCCTCTACCCGGCGTGCCTGAGAGTTACCCAGTTTGGTGAAGAGTTACAATCATTCTTCACCAAACCACAGCAAATGGAAGAATTCCTGAAGCGCCTCTGGCACTACAATAAGTGCACCGGCTCACCGAACTCGTCACCAAAATCCGAATCGCCGATGGCGGACTAAGGCGGCCCTGCTACATGGAAGTAAGGCACCTATGGATGTTGAGGGACGCAAACAGCATTAGAGGTCCCACTATAGCGGGAACCATACATCTGGGGTGCAATGACTGGAATGAGTAACCTGACTCCGGGAAGTTACAAACCGCCAGAAGGCTGACAGCAGATAAGTGACATTTGGGATCATGGGACACAATGTACTCTGGGCACCCCTCGCCCTCTCGGAGCTGACCCACTCCAACGTTGTCTCTTCCGGAGGGTGGGGAGCATATGTGCTATCCCCTGGAAGTCCCTCCCCCCCCCCCCGAGGGCGCTCCCCCAATATTCTATGCTGGGACTACATCAGCATCTGTTGTTTGATGGGTTGGGGAAATGGGGAGGGGGGAGGGATACGTATTTCTGACATGACTGGGATGTTTCAGTGGGTGGGGGAGGGTAAGGGGTTGTTATTCCAGTTTATTCATAGCACGCTAAACACATGTGACATCCGGTTGCATTGCTTATACTCCACTCTGCCTCACAGGCGAACAGTACCCATCCTGATACTTGGCTTAATTCATCAGCACACATGACTAACCTAATGAGTTCCCCTAAAGTGCAGATCCTCACATGGAATGTTAGGGGACTGGGAGACCAGAGAAAACGCCGCCAGGTCCTGGCATATTTAGATAGACACCAAACACACGTGGCCTTGCTACAAGAGACCCACATCAATCCGCGACATAATAATACCTTTGCCAGTAACTGGGCGGAACACAGAATTTTTTCTTCGTACTCCTCTTACTCTAGAGGAACGGCTATACTTATCAAAAAAGACTTTCCTTTTGCCATGGCTGGATCAGCACACGACCAGCATGGTCGCTATTGCTTGGCATGGGGCAGACTGGGCTCAGATTCTACACCTTAGCTTGCTGCTATGGACCCAACATAGACTCGCCCGAATTCTTCACTACATTATGGGGGAAAATCGTGGAGATAGGTTCCACTCACCTCATCTGGGGGGGAGATTTTAACGTCACCTTGGACTCCACAGTGGACAGATCCAACCCAGCCCCACACCATTATAATGGCTCACAGAAAGCGGTGCGCAACATAATGGAAACTAATGGTATAATAGACGCCTGGCGCCACCTCAATCCACATGCAACTGAAGGCACACACCACGCAACTCAATTCGCGTCCTGGGCCCGCTTAGACTACCTCCTGCTTACACAAGCCTTGGGTCCTCTGATTGTCAAGACCACACACCTAGCTAGGACATATTCGTACCACGCTCCTGTAAGACTGACACTTAACCCCCCTGGATATGACTCCCCATAACGGATCTGGAGGCTCCAACGCACGGCGCTGCTGGATGCGGTGTTCCAAGACGAACAGGGTCAAGAAATACAGGAGTTTTTACAGAGAATTAAAGGTGCGGTTGACAGCGTAGAAACTGTTTGGGAGGCCTTCAAGGTCACAATGAGGGGATTCTGGATATCCAAATGTTTGGGCGTGCTACGGGATATACAGAGACAGGGAAGTAAAATTTAGGGGCAAACATAGGATTGCAAGGCGGTATGGGGAGGGGGAATGCCCCGGGAAGGTACTAGCAGATACAATACGAAGGCCACGCTTTACAAATACCATATTGGAGATTACAGGTCCCGGGGATGTCACCTACAGGGACACTGCGGACATACTGCGCACCTTCTCCACACATTACGCCACATTGTACTCATCACAGAGACATGATGAACTAGATCTTAACGCCTATCTAGAGGATGTTGCATTGGGGTGGCTGGGTGGCGCCCAACGGGAGTTCCTAAGCGCTCCCTTTGAATTAGATGAAATACGGGAAGCTATAATGAGCACGAAATCAGGGAAGGCACCGGGATCAGGCGGACTCCCTATCGAATTCTATAAAACCTACATGGACTTGCTGGCCCCCATCCTTCAAGAAGTGTTCGCTCCTTCCTTTCCCCGCCAAAGTCATCGAGAAGGTCGTCAACAAGCAACTGGCAGCCTTCCTCGAGACGAACGGATCCCTCGACCCATCACAGTCCGGATTCAGAGCCAACCACAGCACCGAGACCGCCCTCATCGCAGCCACCGACGACATCCGAGCCCTGCTCGACAACGGCGAAACAGCGGCACTCATCCTCCTAGACCTCTCCGCAGCATTTGACACTGTCTGCCACCGCACGGAAACACCCTCTACGCCGGTACTACAGCCAAGCTTCAGAAAAGACTTCAGCGTATCCAGAACGCCTCCGCCCGACTCATCCTGGACGTCCCCCGACGCAGCCACATCTCGTGCCACCTGAGAGACCTGCACTGGCTCCCTGTCAGCAAGAGGATCACGTTCAGACTCCTCACCCACGCACACAAGTCCCTCCACGACCTAGGCCCAGGGTACCTCAACAGCCGCCTCACCTTCTACACGCCCACCCGCCGGCTACGTTCCGCTAACCTCGCCCTCGCCGTCGTCCCTCGCATCCAGAGAGCCACCGCTGGAGGAAGGTCATTCTCCTACCTGGCAGCTAAGACTTGGAACTCCCTACCCGTCCACCTGCGGATGACCCAGGACCACCTGGCCTTCAGGAAACAGCTCAAGACCTGGCTGTTCGAGCAGTAGCAGACCCCCTTCTCCAAGCGCCTTGAGACCCTTACGGGTGAGTAGTGCGCGATATAAGTTCCATGATTGATTGATTGATTGATTGAAGACGCACTAGATAATGGCAAACTCCCCCCTCTATGCGTGAAGAGCACATAATTTCCCTGCTGAAGCCTGGAAAGTCCAACCTTCACTGTGACTCTTATAGACCACTCTCACTCATAAACTGCGACACTAAAATCTTGGCGAAGGTCATAGCAAACAGATTAAACTTGCTTATGGACAAACTAGCCCTCCCGGATCAGGCGGGTTTTATTCCCGGTAGAGCTACTACCCATAATCGCCATACTGTTTTTGCGATCCTCCATAACGTAGATCCTGATTTGCCGCTAGCGGCAGTTTTCCTAGACGCCACTAAGGTGTTCGATTCAGTTGAGTGGGATTATTTGCTGGGTGTTCTGCAGCGAATGGGCTTTCCCCCGATATTTCTCTCCTGGATCAGGCTGCTTTACCACCTCCCAGTGGCTAAGGTCCGCATAAATGGTCACATATCGCCTGCCTTTCCCATCACTAGGGGCACTCGACAGGGGTGCCCGCTTTCTCCCCTATTGTTTGCTTTAGCAATTGAACCCTTGGCAGCTAAACTGCGCCAGCACCACCAAGATAAGGCGCTACGCTGCAACTTGCGCCAAATCTTGCTATCACTGTACGCAGATGACATCACCCTTTATGTTCGCAATCCACAGACTAACCTCAACCCCCTATTCAGTGAATTCATTGTGTATGGGAAAATATCAGGCATCCACATAAATTGGGGAAAATCGCAGATTCTCCCCCCTCACCCCTGCAGCTGCCCTGTTCCCCCTAGACTACCTCTTCGAATGGTGTCACTCAGACATGCGCTACCTAGGGATTCCCATCACCACGGACAGGGAAGAGCTAATGCGTCTCAATAATGGCAGAGCTCTGGATCATATTACAGATAGTGTCACTCGCTGGATCTCCTTGCCCTTCTCGATGGCGGGTCGAGTTTCATTGATCAAGATGGTGGTCCTCCCGCGGGTGCTATAGTGGTTTCTAAATATTCCTTACCATCCAGGCCGGGCTTTTTCACGATGTTACGAACCGAAATGATAAGGCTTGTTTGGGGAGGCAAACATCCCAGATTACAATGGAGTATACTCACCAGACCCTATGCACAAGGGGGCTTTGATATCCCGGATTTCGAGCTTTATTACAACTGTACGCAAGCTCAATATGCCTATTATTGGTTTCATCCTCCCCGCTACATGCCACAAGTTGCGGCATACCATTAGATTGTATATTGCTTGAACCCCCTGCACGGCGGGAAAAGGCACCCACTACACTCACTTGTACGCTAAATGCCTGGCATCGCATAATGAAGCTATTACAATGCCCCATGCTACACTCTCCACTGCTCCCACTGACATATCACTGACATATCACCCCCAAATGCTACTCTTGCAGGTAAAGGGCTTCCACAAGCTCTTAGGACGAGCCAACATCACCACTTGGGGTGACCTATAACACAATGGGAAGTTTTGGATGCTAACCCACATTTTTAAAGAGGCCCAGCCATCCCCCCTAGATGTTTTCCTCTATGTACGATTGCGTCAAGGCCTCCACTCTGTCACACCAGATTTCTCACACGAGCCCCCCACATTGGTCCCTCTACCAAAGGTGCTGCGAGCCGACTCCCCAGGGCATATGGTTTCCACACTATACTGCACTGTCCATACGACACAAGAGAGGCCCGCATGCCCTTCCAGAGCGCATTGGGACACGGAACGAGGCTATGCACTTACTGACGACCAGTGGACATACTGCTGCGAACACATAGAATACATCGCCGCCAGCCATAGACTGCGTATTATACACTACAAATATCTGCATCGTTTATATTACACCCCGGTGAAATGACATAAATACAAACTATCAGACTCTGATCGCTGCGCGTGATGCAGTACCCCTAAGGCCGATTTTTTACACTTAGCCTGGGAATGTTGTGAGGTGCACACATTCTGGGAAAACGTGTTTGATGCCCTGGACTAGATGACCATGCAAGCCCTAGAACGCACCGCCTGATCGCCTTGCTCGGCTATACTAAACATGTAGCAAAACCCTATCGCAAATATCTCGCCCTTGCCTTTGCACATGGCAAAACACCAAATTGCATGTCTATGGGGCAGAGGACGCTCGCCGAATTTCAAGGACTGGCTCACTGACTTGATATATTGTCAGGAGCAGTTCACTAACTATGCAGAATTACTTCCCAGAGCCTCACGTCCCAGGGAAATATGGGATCCCCTAAAAGCTTATCTTCTCACACATTCTACACACGCCATTGAAGAAGATCCATCGGTGCAACAATCGCAATAACATATCCCCCCATTCTACATGGGATCATAAGCACCCCATCTCATGTCTCCTCATTCCCTCCCCTCTCCTCCTCTCATACCCCACCTTAACAGCAATAAGGGAAGGCAGAGGTGAACACCGCAACGCTGCTGGCTGATTCTGCACTGACCCAAATGCCCATTTAAAAAAAACAACAAAAAACCTAAAAATAAACAAAATGCAACTGTAAAGGAAGGTTGAATTACTCGACGTGCTGGGTGAACGGGATGCACGCTACTGCATTAGGAAATGGACCTTGCCAACTATATGTGCTGAGACGTCAAACGTACTTATTGAAAAGGGCTCCTGTGGGGACAGAATTGATTCTATGCTGATTATTAATCTCATGCATATTTGTATATGTCTGCAACCAAATTTATTTTTGAAACGCAAATCTGTTCGAAAACCTAATAAAAACAGTTCTTTGGAGGAATTTATAGCTTCACTGGTTCTAACCCCTAGGTGGGATCTTCTTGCGGTGTTGCACTTTTTGTAAGTATGCTCTGAGAGCCATTTTATAGGCTAGTTTATCTTCCTCCTGTTTTGATTTCCTAGGGGTCCTGTACCACTTATCCGAGACTGGAACTCATACATGCTCTATTGCAACTCACAGTCTGACGCATATAATGAACTTCTACACCCACAATGCCGTCCTAAGGGATACTGGGACTTATACCAGCAATACCGACTTGGGAGGGAGTCGGGCGAGCCTGAGGGCGCAGATGAATAGGCTTCGAGTGGGGGGGGAGGGAAGGGGGGTACTGTCCTTTGCCAACATCTCTGAACTGGGGTGGCGCTCCATGGTCTTATGGGGGGTGGGGGGGACCACTATACTTTTTGTGTGCTCCTGTTTTCCTTTTAGTTACTTGTGGGTCTTTGCATGCAAATCTAACTGCTCACCTTGTCATTGGTCCAAGGAAATGTAGTGTGCCGCAATTGCCTCAACATCAATAAGAGAGGTGTCTCGTGTCTCGCCTTGTTAGAGGGGGGGTTGGCAGGGTAAGTTCGACTGTTGATTTGTTCTGTTATAATCTAACCTGCGGTGATGGTACAACTGCTGTATGAGGTACAATGTTGCATCAATGTTCTAAATGTAATAAAAAAATAATGAAAAATGTAAAAAAGTGCGGACTAGCTCCGTAACTTTGTCCAAGGGACTTATTGGCATTGAGGCTGAATGCCATTGTTACAGGGTTCTTCATCTGTGTAGGAAGCTGGCTCTGTATATGATATTGCCACTAGGTAGTAATACCGCGAACAGAGTCCAGGGGTTCCCCAAAGTGTACAGGGCTCAATGCAAAACCCAAAGTCCTGTATTAGTGGTAGTGTGGGCGAGCAGCCTTAGGCCTAACACAGAGGAGTGTAAGACATTTATTGCACACACATGATCAATAACGGACACACGACTCAAGAAGGAGATCCAGACCAATTTTATAAAATTATACTTTAGTTTAAGACCCAGCTCTTCGTAATAAGGTAAGTACGTTTTTATTTAAAAATACTTTTCACTTTCGAAATTCGACACTAAAAAACATTTTCACACTGTCCAATGTTATCCTATGGAAAAACAATATTGCAGTTAAACAGGTAAGTATCGAACTTACAATTTTAGTCTTCAGAGCAAAGTCAGCAAGGGCCAGGGGTCAGGTAAGTACCAAAACTGCACCACTAGCGGCACAGGGGCGGCCGGGAGCAAAGGTCAAAATCGGAGTTCGACCCAATGCTTTCCAATAGAGACTGGGGTGCCTGGAACCAGACTGCTTGCAAGAAAATAGATCGTTTGCAGAGGCCAAGTTTTGGGTGTTAGGTTAAGCACTGGGGTGGGAGGCCATAAAGTAGCACCAAACATACACCACCAGCGGCACAGTGGGCGCCCAGGTGCAGGGTTCAAATTCGATGTCGGGCGCCGAATGCTTTTCAATGAGGCTTTAGGAGGTTACAGAAGGAAGACCTGCGACAGCAGAGGTAAGTTGGGATGTCAGTGTCATAAGGGCACTGTCGGTTCAGCTCACCAAGGCCCGGGGGCTTTGGGTGCCTGGGTGCCTTTGGACATCGGAGTGCACAACCAGTAAGGAGCTGGTCGCGGGGAGCCACTGGATTCAGGCTATGGGTGTTGTCGAGGGGTCCTGCAGGGGTCAGCCAACACTGGCCAAATTGTCAGGATCGCTGGGGAGACTTCACTGGAGAGGTGAGCCACTTAGACTCGGGCCGTGGGCGTTGGGTGAAGAGTGGGTAGAAGTCGCGGTTCCAGCTGGATCTGGAGTACTTGTAGTTGGATTCTTCTGGACAGAACAGCTGTCCTCGGGAGAACTGGTCTTTGTTGAAAAGCAGGCAGTCTTCCTCTGGATTCCGGAAGTCGCTAGCCACAGGACAGGTATCGTCTTCTTTGCAGAGTCTTTAAAGCTTGAGATAGGCTGGTAAGGTTGGAGAGAAGTCAGTAGTTGTCTTCAGGCTTTGCTGACCGGCATCTTCTTCGCCCTTCTTCTTCGTAGGTTGCAGGAACATGATTTCTAGATTTGGGGGAGCCTCCTAAATACTAAATTAAGGGGGCGTTTTAGGGTAGTAGTGGGTAGGGTCAATGGGCAACTTACCTGGAGTGACTACAACCACTATTATGCCACTCTCCTGTGGGAGGGGGCATAGACCTAGCCCTGATTGAAGGGAATCTCCACATATTCAAGATGGAGGGGACTGAAACGTGTGCTTAACTATGGCTCCTCCACCTGAAGAGTGGAGTTGGTAAAGGTGGGCACACCC
The DNA here is from genome assembly GCF_964204655.1 of Triturus cristatus. Lineage (NCBI taxonomy): Eukaryota > Metazoa > Chordata > Amphibia > Caudata > Salamandridae > Triturus > Triturus cristatus. The sequence continues at coordinate 266,932,129 of NC_140590.1, forward strand.
CTAGCTTTTCTAAGTTTTCCTGCCGGTTTTCCAGCTCAAAGTGGGGGTGTAACCGGGGGCTGCCATCTGCTGCTAGCAGCAGAGACTTTAGGTCACCTAACATAAGGGAGGCCGTAGAATCTTCCCCTTCGAGTACTGGCCCACCCTGGGTGAGTAGGTGTGACACCTTTGCCAGGGATGTGGATTTTCCCTGGTCCCAGAGAGCAGAGGATCTTCACCCAGGGTTCCAGAAACATGTCTGTGTGTAGCAGGCTGCATAAAGACAATCAGTAACCACACCAGGGTCTGTAGATTTTCAGGGGGCACCTTTGAGGTGCCCTCTGAGTACACAGTTTAAATAAATATCACACTGGCATCAGTGTGGATTTATTACAAGGTGCTGTTTGGTACCAAACACTCCTGGTTTCAGTGAAGCCATCATGGTGCTACAGAACTCAAGTTGTTGAGTTTCCAGCCCATTTGCTCCTTATGGCTTTCCTTGCACTTACAATATTTAAGAATTGACTTAAGTATCGTATTTACTCATGCAGATATGCCCTCACCTGTGGTATAGTGCACCCTGCCTTAGGACTATGAGGCCTGCTAGAGGGGTGACTTACCTATACCTACAGGCAGTGCTGGCTGGCATGGCACTCAGGAAGGGTGCCATGTTGACTTTGTCGTTTTTCACCTCAAAAGTACATGCAAGCTGCAAGGGCAGTGGCATTGTCCTAGTGAGGGGGTCCCAGGTAATCATCTTCAGCTTCCAGCCCCATGTACCCAGGGTACCACTTACGAGGGACTTACAGGGGGCAAGAGTGCTAATTGTGGATATGTTTTAGGGGAAAAACACCGACACAGGAGGCCTGGTTGGCAGGGAACCGGTGCCCTACAATTGAAACTACATCAAATACAAGGTAAAAAGTGGGGCTAACCATTTCAAAAGAGGCACTTTCTTACATCTTCTATCTTGTAAAAGAGTTGCTTATGTGCCAGCAATGGATTTATAGGGCACAGTGTTTACTCCAGAAAGAGTATCATTTCCCATTTCCAAAAAGACGGAATCTCTGTTGAAATAGTCACTCCAAGCATTCTGCATTTCAAATTCCATATTTTTATGGACTCAGTGAATTAGCTACATCTGCATAGCATCTAAATCTACCAAACCCATCTTTGAAATTGTACATGAACTCAATGCTCCTTCCAGCAGGAATATTATCCCTCCACGACAGGCAATGTGTGATGAGCTCGCCTCACTATTGTGTAGTGAAATAAGAGTTGCAACAATGTCCCTTGTCTGCTGCCAGAGACTCATTTTGCCTCACCATCTTTCTTGAATATTATCGGTCCCGGTCTATTAAAGAAGCTCAATGACATCAGCCTGCCTCAGTCACTTCAAGAAAGTTACACAAAAAGCGGCAACAGTTCAGTGCCATAATCTGAACCACTCCTTTATTACTGCCTCTGTCCCCTCTTGCCTCAACCAGGTCATCGTACACTACACAAAAGCCTTTACCTGGCAAGAGTTTGGGAAAAGTAGTAAACATCCAAGTGTCCTAGAAATTCTCTTCTGCCTTTAACCCCACCCAGTCGGTTTTGATCCAACTCATGGAATGGACTCATCCATTTACCACAGATTTAGACAATATCAGAATGATGCTGGTGGTGTCACAGGACTGATTCTTTTAAATCTTTCAGCAGCTTTTGACCCTGATGGAAAGTTTGCGCTTCTGCTGCAAAAGGTGGGTGTTGTATTGGTCGCACTGTACTCGATTCAGTGGTCTCTAAGTGAGCCAGGCAATCTCACTGTTTCGCTCTTAGCCCGAGTTCAACCTTTTGCCAACTGGGGGTCTCATGGGGCTCATTCTCTTAGCCCTATCCTTCTACATGCTAATATGACCACCCTGGGAATCTTTGATTCAAACCTCTAGAGGGGTTTTTTTATGTCTATGATGATGACACACAACTGCTTATCTGCTTCAGTGGCACTCAGGCTGACTACCCATCATCCTTTCAAACTTGTCTAATCTACACTGCTGACTGCAAATAATGTGACACTTAATTTGGACAAAACCAAGATGAAGGTATTGAGGGGTCCCACATATATCTGGATCACTGGGTGGTGGCTGACGTGCCATGTCATCCTACCTATTCTTAATCTTGAGGTACTGTACAATTAGTCACTTTCTATTGCCCCTCAGAATAATAAGGTAGGATTAACCAGTTTTATCAGTACCTCACAAGAAATCCTCATTTGGTGCGCACCCTATCTTGTGACTGAAGCTGCCATCTCTTCTAGAATTGATAATGGAAATGTATTTACCTATGACTACCAAAGTATCTTCTTGAAAAACTTCATATTGTTAAAACACGGCAGCCTGCCTCATTCTGGGCCTGAGGCTGTTTGATTCTGAATCTTCGCAGAGGGACACTCTTCACTGGCTTTAAGTACCGAAAATAATTCCCTTTAGAGTACTTTATATGATGACTGATGCCATTCTTCTCAAGGCCTTATATACTTTCACGAAACATTCTTGCCTTACCACCCCATTAGATCCCTCAGCTTTGCCTCCAAGGCTCTTATGGACCCACACTGTAAATGCCTCTGCACTGGCAGTAGCTCTTTCTCGTAGTGTGGGTGCAGGAGGCTGGATCATATAGTTTACAGCCTGGAGCCCACTTGGTGAGAATATTATTAAAGCTGCTCATTGGTCCAGAGAGTCTACTTGAGTCTACTTTCAAGAAGTTCTACCTCGAGCAAGGTCTTTAATGGCGAGTAATCCTTAAAACCTAACCATTGCCATCCATTTTGCCAAAGAATGTAAACTTTTATAGGTGATGCAAAATAAATATATAGTTCTTTTCAGAACAGAGAGGAATAGATTATCTCACTTTGTCTGAATTACTATAACCATATTTTTCTCTTGCTCCCGTTGATATTTTAAGAACTGTAGATGTTATTATACTATGATATGGATTGTAGCTAATGTTGGCTTCTTATTAATGGGTAAAATGGGTTTGAATTAACATGAATTAAGAGATTTGGTTCGCTCGCTAGGTTTGGAGCAGTAACAGTGACAGAACAGTCAAGAGTGGAAATGAGTTATAGACTTTACAGCTGTCAACTGGCATTACATCAGTGCCAACTTGCACTCACACTTAGTACACACTCCTGGGACTCACCACCAGGGCCATGAATCCAGCAAAACACCAGAAGGCATCCACTTCATTCTGTGTAACATAGAGTATGGGGGAAAGGAGATCGCTGAGGCCCTGAACATAACCTAAAGGCAAGAAGTCAGAATAAGTACACTGGATACAGATTGTAATTCAGACAATATTAAATGCTGTCTCAATGTCTTGCATACAGGAGAAGATAAGGATAAGTTACTTACCTGTAATCTTAGTTCTCTTCCAGTGCTATCCTCATCAAAGTCATAAGCACATGAATATTCCCGCCCATGCACGGGGATCCCGGAAACAATACATACACAAAAATGGGTACAGGGCAGCCTATCACCACCTTCCTGGCAAAACAAACAAGGTGAGGCCCAATACGGTTGCAATGGCTTTATTTCCAAAGTCTCAAAAGCGCCTGTTCCAAGCGTTTAACCTTTCGGCTCCTGCCTTGCTCACATACTGGAACACAAGCGCCCAGGTGCGCTCAAGCGTTATTTAATTCGGTGCACCACGTGACTGAAGTCATGAACTATTTCTCCCAAGGTGCACTGTGCATATTTTTTACAATACTGGCAATAATTCCATCTTTTTAGCATAAGTTCGATATCAAATGGAGTTTCGTTTCAAACAGTCAATTGAGTGTAATATTACCGCTGCTCTTGTTTGATATCTTTGACTCCGGAGCGGCCATTAACTCACTGCACGATCATGACAGGATGTCCCCCTGCCTGAATCCCTTCCACGCGCCGACCATTTTGCTGAAGTAGCAATCCTTCGTAGGTTGGGAGGAGCGAGTGAGCCTAGCTCCTCATTAACATACCAAAGAAGTGACAAGCGTTCCCCTGTTACTGGAGCTTCTGGCCCTTCAGGGTGCCCTCACAAAAATGGGTACAGGGCAGCCCATCACCACCTTCCTGGCAAAACAAACAAGGTGAGGCCCAATACGGTCGCAATGGCTTTATTTCCAAAGTCTCAAAAGCGCCTGTTCCATGCGTTTAACGTTTCGGCTCCTGCCTTGCTCACAAACTGGAACACAAGCGCCCAGGTGCACTCGAGCGTTATTTAATTCGGTGCACCACGTGACTGAAGTCATGAGCTATTTCTCCCAAGGTGCATTGTGCATATTTTTTACAATACTGGCAATAATTCCATCTTTTTAGCATAAGCTCGATATCAAATGGAGTTTAGTTTCAAACAGTTAATTGAGTGCAATATTACCGCTGCTCTTGTTTGATATCTTTGACTCCGGAGCGGCTATTAACTCACTGCACGATCATGACAGGATGTCCCCCTGCCTGAATCCCTTCCACGCGCCTACCTTTTTGCTGAAGTAGCAATCCCTCGTAGGTTGGGAGGCGCGAGTGAGCCTAGCTCCTCATTAACATACCAAAGAAGCGACAAGCGTTCCCATGTTACTGGAGCTTCTGACCCTTCAGGGTGGCCTCCCAAAAATGGGTACAGGGTAGCCCATCATCACCTTCCTGGCAAAACAAACAAGGTGAGGCCCAATATGGTTGCAATGGCTTTATTTCCAAAGACTCAAAAGCACCTGTTCCATGCGTTCAACGTTTCGGCTCCTGCCTTGCTCACAAACTGGTACACAAGCGCTCAGGTGCGCACAAGCGTTATTTAATTCGGTGCACCACGTGACTGAAGACATGAACTATTTCTCCCAAGGTGCATTGTGAATATTTTCTACAATACTGGCAATAATTCCATCTTTTTAGCATAAGCTTGATATCAAATGGAGTTTCGCTTCAAACAGTCAATTAAGTGTAATATTACCGCTGCTCTTGTTTGATATCTTTGACTCCGGAGCGGCCATTAACTCACTGCACGATCATGACAGGATGTCCCCCTGCCTGAATCCCTTCCACGCGCCAACCTTTTTGCTGAAGTAGCAATCCTTCGTAGGTTGGGAGGCGCGAGTGAGCCTAGCTCCTCATTAACATACCAAAGAAGCGACAAGCGTTCCCCTGTTACTGGAGCTTCTGGCCCTTCAGGGTGGCCTCACAAAAATGGGTACAGGGCAGCCCATCACCACCTTCCTGGCAAAACAAACAAGGTGAGGTCCAATACGGTTGCAATGGCTTTATTTCCAATGTCTCAAAAGCGCCTGTTCCATGCGTTTAACGTTTCGGCTCCTGCCTTGCTCACAAACTGGAACACAAACGCCCAGGTGTGCTCGAGCGTTATTTAATTTGGTGCACCACACCATAGTTTAAAAACAATTGGTCAGACTTCCTAATGGATTTTGTTCCCTCTAAATAGTATTTGAGAACCCTCTTGAGGTCAAGTGAGTGAAGAGACCTTTCTGCTGGTGTAGCAGGATTGGGAAAAAAGAGGGAAGAGAAATTGTCTGGTTAACATGGAAGTCAGACACCACTTTTGGTAGGAAAGAAGGGTGAGCCCTCAGAACCACCCGATTGTGATGGAAAACCGTGTACGGTTCCTTCGCGCAGAGTGCCTGGAAAGTGGCCTTATGAATCGGCTCGAAAGGAGGGCCCATTAATTTGGAGAGAACAATATTCAACTCCCAAGGAAGAGAAGGACGTCGGAGAGGAGGAAAAACTTTCTTCAACCCCTGAAGGAAATCCTTGACCACCTGGAGCTGGAAAAAGGAGGGTTGGTTGGGTGATTTTCTATATGCTGTAATGGCCGCCAAGTGAACTTTCATAGATGTGTACATCAAACCAGACATGGCTAAATAAAGAAGATAAGGCAAGATTACCTCCTCCTGCCCAGTAGTTGGACTAAAACCATTACGCATACATCACAAGACAAACCTCTTCCATTTAAAAGAATAAGAACTCCTTGTGGATGGTCTCCATGCCTCCCTCAAAATGTTCATGCAGTCCTGAGGGAGATACAGGTGTCCGTATTGCAGGACCTCAGGAGCCAGGCTGTCAAGCTCAGCGATGGAAGGCTGGGGTGCAGAATCTTCCTGCTCATTTTGGTCAGAAAGTCCGGTCTGCACGGAAGCCTCCTGGGTGGACATATTGAGAGTTGTAATAGGTCTGGATACCACCATTGGTGAGGCCAGTCTGGCGCTATCAGGATCATCTTCATCCGGATTAGCTTGGTCACCACCCTTGGGATGAGAGGAAGGGGAGGAAAGGCGTATGCAAATGTTCCGGACCAGCCTATCAAAAGAGCAATCCCTCTCATTCCTGGCCGGTAAAATCTGGACGCGAAGGAGTGGCATTTTTCGTTTAGATCGTCGGCAAAGAGGTCGATGGATGGTTGAACCCATTGATGAAAGAGGTCTGTTGCTAACTCGTTGTTGAGCACCCAGAATTCTTGTTCTTCAAAGTGCTGACTGAGAGCGTTTGCCTGCACGTTCTGTTCTCCTGGCAGATGCACCGCTGTGATCAAGAGATTCCTGGCCAGGAGCCAGTGCCAGATCGCTTGAGATTCCAGTGACAGCGGGCGAGAGTGTGTTCCACCTTGTTTGTTCAAGTAATACATGGTGGTTGTGTTGTCCATTTGAATCAGTATCTACTGACTAAATCGATTAATGGAATGCCTTGAGGGCTAGTTGAACTGTCCGCAGCTCTAACATGATTATGTGGTAGGTCTGCTTCTTGCTCGACCATCTGCCCTGAGTTTGAAGGCAACTGAAGTGCGCCCCCCATCCCTGAAGAGATACATACGTGATCAGGGATTGCTTTGGGAGAGGTTGGTGGAAAGGCACTCCCACTAGTAGATTTTTCGGTAGAGTCCACCAAATCATGAATGACTTCGCAGCTTGGGAAAGGAGAATCCAATCCTCCCAATGTCATGAGGATTGGTCCCATTTGTCTTCCAGATCCTGCTGTAGCGGTCTCATTCTCAATCTGGAGTTGGGGATGAGAAATATGCAAGAGGCCATCGACCCTAGAAGAGATGCCACTTGTTCTACTGATGGTTGGTGCGCATTAAGTAGAGAGTTGCACTTCTGTTTCATCGATAACAGTCGTTCCTCCGAAGGAAACACTTTTCCTATACCGGAATCTATGGTGGTGCCGGATTATGGAGAGTTTGAGTGGGCTGTTGGACAGATTTTCCCATGTTCACGTGAAGGCCTGAATGGTGAAGTAGGTTTAGGCAAATTTGAAAGTGTTCCTTCACCATCTGTGGGGACGAACCCTTCTACAGCCAATCGTCCAAGTACGGATACACAAAAAGGCATTGACGATGCAAAGCTGCGGCCACCACCGCCATGCACTTTGTGAATACCCTCGGCACGGATTTTAGGTCGAACGGTAAGACTCTGAACTGGTAATGCTTGGCGCCTACCATGAATCTCAGGAACTTTCGATGACGTGGAGCAATCGGTATGTGGAAGTACGCAACTTGGAGGTCTATCGAACACATCCAATCCCCCTTTTACAGGTGCGGATATATTTGATGTAGCGCCAACATGCGAAACTTCTCTTTCTGAATGACCTTGTTCAGAGATCGTGGATCCAGGATAGGTCTGAATTTGTGCGCTTGGTCTTTCTTTGGCACCAGAAAGTACCTGGAATAGACTACCTTTCCTCTTTGAGCAGGAGGAACTTCTTTTGTGGCCAACTTTTGGAGGAGGACAGACACCTCCTGACAGAGCAATTTCAGTTGGTGGGGGTGTGACTTTACTGGAGGAATGTTCTTTGGGGGTGCGCTGAAACGAAGTGTTTATCCATTGTTCAGTATATTTACCACCCACTGATTTTTGGTTATTTTGCGCCACTCTGCCACATGATTTGATATACTTCCTCTCTCTGGAGTGGGCAACGGCGCTAGAGGAAGCAGAAGTTCACTGTTTCCCTGAAGTCTTGGCTGCGCTGGAGGATTGTTGATGTTGTCCTCCTCTGCCTCTGGAGGATCTACGGCCTTGGAACTGAGACCTGGATTGCTGGTTCTGCCTCTGCTGCCATTGAGGGGTTTGAACCCTCTAATTGTAGTTCTTGCGATTGTAAGGCCTGTATCTACGCCTGAATTCTTTTTTCTTTTCCAGGCCTACTGCCTTCAGCATATCCGGCTCAGCCTTCATCCTGGCCATTTCTTCATCGGTGTGGGAACCAAAGAGAGAGGTGCGGGAGAATGGGAGATTCAAAATTCGATGCTGAGACTCCGGCTTTAAAGCTGTTAAGCGTAGCCATGAAGACCTCCGTGCACAAATTCTGTGTGCATATGAATGAGTAGCCAGAGAAGCCCCATCCGCTGCAGTGCTGATCACCTGATCAGAAGCCAGCGCCCCTTCTTGAAGAATCTCTGCAAAATCCTGTCGGTCCTCTTTCGGCAGGTTTTCCTTAAAACGCTCCAAAGAGTCCCATAAAGACCTGTCATAATGGCCCAACAGGGCTGCGGCGCTTGATACTTTTAAGGAGGATGCTGCGGAGCCGTATACATTTCTCCCCCAAGAATGCTGATCTCTACTCTCCTTGACTGGAGGAACAGAGGACGAAGAAGCTACAGCATGAGTTTTCTTTGCTGCCGCGATGATCACAGAGTCCGGTGGAGGATCTGATTTAAAAAATAAAGGATCTGTTGCCGCCGAGTTGTACTTTTTCTGAATCCTCGCTGGCGCTGCTTTAATCGAGGATGGGGTAAGAAAAAAGTCCATTACTGGTTGAAGAAGACCAGGAACCAGTGGGAGTAAAGGCCTAGACACAGACCGTTGATGGAGTCTCAAAGATGATAGAGGTAAGAGCTTGAGGTGCTGACATATCTATGTTCAGCTTCTGCGCTCCTCTAGTAAGGACATCGTGAAATGTATTGATGTCATCGATAGGTGACACTCTACAGGGAGGGCTATCCGTAAGGGTAGGTGAATAGTCCCCTTTCGAGGAGTGAGTTAAAGAGGAAGACCAAGACGGTGTTCTTATTCTTTTCCGATGAGCATGGGTTGGTCTATGCTCCGGAGATTTGTCCTGGCGATCCCTGGTTCGAGTAACAGGTGATCTGTCCACATCTTGCACCAGCCGTTCCAACGGGGATCTGTGCAGTGGACTGGAATACTCCATAGGCCGTCGAGCTTGGTCAGAAGTATCTTTCTGTCAATAGCTGATGGGAAGGAGCCATCTTGGCGACAGATGAAATGAAGGCGACCTCTGCCTTCGTGGAGAGGTTGATCCAGGGGATTTTCGTGCCTCTCGTTAAAATTACTTGAGGAGAGCTCGCAACTGAAGCCGATGACTTCATGTGGTCTCTGGAGGCTGAAGGGCATCTGGAGGAACGATGCGACGTCAATGGTGAGTGCCTCGACGTCGAACGACTATATGTGACAAGCACTGGTGAGTCTTTTGAGAAGGATCTTTGTCTCGACGTCGACATCTCTTCGTGTTTCGACGTCGAATGTCCTGAAGTTGAAGCCATTGACCTCATCCTCGACGCGGAGCGTCTAGGAGAACCCAAAGGAGTGTGAACAGACGGAGAACCCTTTCTCGACGTCGTGCTCTTCCTCGACGTGGACAGAGACCGCCGCCTCGACGTCGAACGTCGTCTTGAATACTTCACTTTGGGTCCCGATGATGAATCCTTCTTCGCCGACAATGGAGATTTGGCCATCGACGTTCAAGGCTGTCTGGTCGACGACAACGGAGGTCTTCGCTTGGACGTTGAATATCTCTGACCTGACGATGACGAGGCCTGTCTCGACGTTGACCGCCTGGTTGATGGCAACGGAGACGCCTGTTTTGACGCCGACCGTCGTTCCACTGGCGACGACGAGGCATATCTCGACATTGACCGTTGCCTGGTTGACGGCAACGGAGACGCCCGTTTCTACGCCGATCGCCGCTCTACTGGCGACGGCGGAGCATGTCTTGACGTCGAACGCCGTACTGATGGCAGCGACGGAGATCCAACTCTCAACGTTGTGCGAGCGCGCACCAATGGAGAACGACTCCTCAACACCAATCGTCGCCGGGTTGACGATGGCGGAGGACGTGACGTACCTGCGGTCTTCATCGACGACTGATGTTCTCTCAACGGCAAGCCTGCCGTCGATGGTCTTCTCGTCGATGTTTTCGCTGCCGGTGAAGCTATTTTCAGCGCCAATCCCGACGCTGAATGAGAGCAGACCGGTACTTTACTTCTGGATGATGATCTGGCTCTCTCCTTTCTCTTCTTCACCGGAGACCTTTCCCTTCTCAGCCAGCCCATAAAGGCGAATCCTCTCTCTGTCTTTCAGAGTACGCCTGGACAGGGATGCTGGAAAGTCTTAGGATCACGATCCTCAGGAAGGCAAAGGATACAGACAGAATGGGAGTCTGACCTAGCCTTCTTTTTGCCACAGGAAGGGCAAGAGAGATGGCATTTCTGAGAGAAAAGATATGTTGAACTCTCTCAAAAAAAGTAGGAATCTACTTTAAAAGCCAAAAGATGTTGAAGTAAGTAGGTTTTGACAAAGAAATAGTATATATTTTCTGACAGAAATAAGAAAAACAGAGAGCTGAAGTAACCAGGGTCCTGACTGAAGGAGCCGGAAAGAACAACTGACCTAACTGTCACCCCTGAGGCATGATGGGAAGCTGGGGATCATGGCTGCCTTAAAGGCACGGTGCCAGTATTTTCCTATGTGTTTCTATGAGTTGGATTTTCAGCTTTCTGTACTAAGTTGTTTCTGCAATGCAGCCTGTGAGCTGGCAATGCTTTCATTGCTCTTTGATGTACATTAAAGCAGTTCAAATGCACGTTGTTTTCTTCACTGCTTCTTTTTGAATGTGTGTATGTGCAAAGAGAATTCTTGTAGCATTACCCAGCTCATTTTCTGTATGAAGGGCTGCATTTGTTGATATATATATATATATATATATATATATCATATATGTTTTTCACATATATGTGTATATATTGTTTCCGGGGTCCCAGCGCATGGGCGGGACTATTAATGTGCTTATGACTATTGATGAGGATCCCCTGTAAGAGAAACTGGCTGATCTGTGTTGCAGGTGAGGGTGAACTCACTAACATCTCTCACAGGAAACACTGTACAGGTGGCCGCTGTTCAAGGGGACAATGTACAGTACAGACTGAGGTCTCTGGTAGAGAAAATAACTGTCTAATGTCTCTCAATGGGGTTTTCAACCTGCCTGTCCCATGCACCTGGGAGTTAATGTGTCACATGGCTGACAGGGTCAAGTAAACTGACTAGCATCTCTCACGGGAGCTATACACTGGCCCAAACAAGTAAGGGTATACTTGTTGACATCTCACACAGGCGAGTGTCCTAGCTGATATCTCCCATAAGGGAGAATGTAGGGACTGACATGTCTCACACAGGAACGCATACTGACTAGTGTCTCTCATAGGGACAGCATACTGGGTTAATGCGTCTCACAGCGAAAGCTGTACTACCCACTGTCTATCACAGGAAAGGTGCGCTCACAGAGGACGGTCTACTGACTAATGCCTCCCAAGAAGAGAGTGTACTTGCTGACATCTCTCACACAAGAGGCTGGGAACCAGCAGGATTACATTTGTAAACAATGGAAGCTGTGTGGGCTGATATTTCTTACAAGGGTGTGTCTCTAAGCAGGTCTTTGTTAGGGTACTGTGTACTGCTGGATGTTTCCAACAGCTCTAATAATCAGGGTGTACTCAATGGCATTATTCACAATGAGCAGTGTACCTCTTAAAACCTGTCACAGGGCAAAGTCTTGTAACTGACCATGGAAAGTGTCTAAACTGAGGTTTTGCTTATGCGAGGGGCCATTGGCTGAGTTGCTGCAAAGAGTAGGAAGCAGGAAGTCTGGTGTCTCTACTATGTTGTCACGGGGTCGCCCAGGACTCACAAGGTGCACAGTGGTACGAGGGCGCGGGCTCCCCAGTGACGTTAGACCAACATTCACCTGGCCGGTGCCCTGTCTTTTCCCCACAGCCTCACAAGGGGAATTGTGATCCCACTGCCACCGAAGATCCATGGAACAGGACGGACACCTTTAATTTTCCCGGGAGTGCTGAGGAACCCGCCCACAACTACCTCGTGACCTGCCATCTTCCAATAAAAAGGGACCTGGCTTACAACGTCAGAGAGACGAACGCTCCAGGAAGAGAAGCAGACGTGAAGGACAGCGCGCCAGGAACCGAGGAGTCGGAGGGCTGCACAGACGCCGCACTGGACAACGGCTCGAGGAGACCCACGGACGACAGAGAGGACGGAGGAGGACGAAAGCCAGGAGGCCAACCGGAAGGCGCATCGCCCAGCCACGTACCTGGAGGCGCGTGGCTCACCCAGGTACGCGGGCGTATGGCAGGGTGGTTCGGGAGGCGGGAGAAGGTTTAGTCGACTCTCCCCTCTATTTTGTTCTTGTAAATCCTGGGATCACTGCACCTTCTGTAAATACGAGCACCGGTGTCCCTCACGCCTTTCCCCAAACAGAACACAACACGGCAGTCCATTATAGTGCTTTTTCTTGTCTCCCTTGCCTTACATGCACCTCCGACGTGTCCACCGAGGGGAAGAGACAGGAGGAGCCGCCAAGCAATCAAACAGCCCAAGGATACACGAGGAAGATCGACAATAGAGGGACTATTGTAGTTCGTTGTGTGTACTCCTGATTATAACGAGGGGACTGCTCTCACTTATATCGAAGAAGAGTAATAAAAACAACTCCAGTATACCACAAACCTGCCTCTGAGTTGTCTGCCTTTCGACCTGTCCCGCTCCTAACTATACACAAAGGCCAACCCCGGGGTCCAGACGATCACATTTGGTCGAGAATGCAGGCATAGTAGCCATTAGCACCGAAATAATGGAAACCGTGATCCAACACCTCATCAAAGGGCAGGATGAACTCAAATGGGCGGTCGAACGGAGGATGGCGTCTGCCCAGGCAGATAGAGATGTTTTCAAGGATTCCTTTGCGGCCCAACTGGATCATTTAGTGAAATTCTCCAGTGAGAAGACAAGTGGCGGGATAGAGGTACCCCGATCCTTTCCCCCAGGTCCGACAGGCATCGCCCTGCAAAAATATATACCGGGTGAGGATCCAGACGCTTACCTACTGAACTTTGAGAGAGCTGCAAGGGCCTGTAAGTGGCCAGTGGAACAATGGCCTTTTGTCTTGGCTCCCCTACTCACGGGAAACGCACAGGCCGCATACCAGGTGGCAAACCCAAATGGCACCACCCCGTATGAGACCATTAAAAATGTTATACTGGACCATCTTGGAATGGACAGTGAAGCATACCGCGTACGTTTCCGCAAGGAGAAGGGACACCCGGGAGAGAACCCCAAGACCCTCTTCTATCGCCTGAAGAACGAGGCGGACAAGTGGCTGCGCTCACAGGACAGTACGAAAGAGGAAATACTCGATAAAATTTATTTGGAGCAATTCTTAGAGGCCCTCCCCTACAATACACAGCGGTGGCTCTGCCAACACTCAGGTCTTACCACTACAGTGCCATTGAGATGGCCTCCACGTTTGCAAGAGCCCAGCCTCGGGTACCCCAACCGGAAACGGACCGTGGGAATCGACTACAGAGTCAAAGGCCTGAGAGGAGAGCGATAAAACCCCCCCCGGAATCTCTGCGAATAATTCCGCGCCGCATGGAAGGAGCGCCTCCTAAGGGGCCGCAATGCTATGACTGTGGTGACTGGGGTCACATTGCTAGAGCATGCCCCAAGAAAAGATCCCAGGAAGAACCCATGGAAATCGGCTATATACCGAAGACAGTGTTATATACAGCCGAGTTGGGGAACGCATTTTACGTGAGTGTCCTGGTGAACGGTCTGTCGGTGAAAGCCCTATTAGATTCCGGCTGCAGGCAGTCAGTGGTAAAGAGGGAATTGGTAGAACCAAACCAGATCTTGCCAGAAGAACAGGTACACATCAGGTGCGTCCACGGAGACATTAAGCCCTACCCTGTAGCCCTTTTGGAAATCACATATCCTGGGAAAGCCCCACACTCCATCAGGGTTGGTGTAATGACAGGCCTACCTGAAGCATTGATAATAGGAACAGATAACCCCGAATTCCTAGACCAGTTCCAGCACCTCCTCCAAACTCAAGCCCTAAAACCAGACATAACCAGAGTAGGGTCAACGGTCACACACGCCTTACTTACCCCAGAACCCTGGCTTCTGGACAGAAGCTTCAAGTTCGCACAAATCCACTGTAATATGCTGCGTAATGCCTGGGAGAGCGCCCGTAGAAGGAACAACACCGATACCGCAACCTATCCCTATTTCTTTATTGATAGGGAAATGTTGTATAGAAAACCAGCACCAGAGGACGAGGCCCAGTTGTTGGTGCCTAGGGCCTTTCGCTCACAGCTTATGTTCTTTTCACACTCCCACCTAACTGCTGGGCATACCGGGGTAGAAAAAACCTTAAAAAACGTGTTAAGACACTTCTACTGGCCAGGGATATATCAAGAGATGAAACAATACTGCCAGGAGTGTGCCACGTGGCAAAAGCGCAACCCCTATCAACCACCTCATGTGCCGTTACAACCACTCCCGATTATCGGTACTCCATTCACCAGGGTCGGGATGGATATAAATGGTCCTCTCCCCAAGACCCGAAAAGGGCATGAATATGTACTCGTGGTGGTCGATTATGCCAGCCGGTACCCTGAAGCCTTTCCCTTAACCCCTTCAGCGCTGCGCGGATTCCCCCGCGGTGCTGAAGGGTTCGAGCGCGGGTGGGGCCATGACGGAACGGTTCCGTCATGAGCACAGCTCAACCGATGCTCATGACGGAATCGTTCCGTCATGAGCATGGAAGGGGTTAAAAGCCACGACCACCCAGAACATAGCCAATTACCTGGTGCAATTGTTTGCGAGAATAGGATTTCCCAAGGAGATCCTTACGGATCAAGGAACCCCTTTTATGTCACGGACTATGAAAAAGGTCTGTACCCTCCTCGATATGACCCACATTCGTACCTCGGTTTATCATCCCCAAACCGATGGTCTGGTTGAGAGGTACAATGGGACTTTAAAACTCATCCTCAAAAAAATGCTGCAGGCAGAGGGAAGGGACTGGGACCGCCTTCTACCCCTCGCTCTCTATGTGGTCCGGAGCCAATACCAGAGTAGCCTCGGTTGTTCGTCCTTCGAACTTCTCTATGGATGGCAACCCCGGTCACTTTTGGACATGACAAAGGAGGCATGGGAGAAGGAAGAGGAGATAGGCACCAGAGAAATGCTGGAGTACACGCGGGATCTTAAGTCCCGCTTGGGAAAGTTACGAGACCAGGCCTATTCACATCTAGAAAAAAAAACAGATGGAACAAGCATACCACTATAACAGGGGGAAAAAGTGGAGGGTCCTGAAGGAAGGAGACTGGGTGTTAGTCATGATGCCGTCCTCCACCTGCAAGTTCAAAGCCGAAAAACTGGGACCCTATAAGATCGTGGGGACCGTGGGGAAAACTAGTTATAAACTACAAATAAACCCCAATAGAGTTCAAACCTACCACATTAACCTCCTTCGCAAGTGGTTGGGACCTGTGCCCCAAACGGTGGGCTTTACCTTACCCACTCTCAAGACAACCGACACTACCTTAGAGCAATTAGTAGTCAATGCAGAGCTAGACAGTGTCCTCCGGGAAGAGCTCCATGTCCTCCTGCAGAAATATGTCCCACTTTTTTCCGACCTACCCGGTAGAACCACCCTCGCCGAACATAGGATACACACCCTGCCCGGCCAAGTGGTTAATAAAAAGCCATATAGAATACCAGCTGCCAGACGGGAGGCCGTCCGGAAGGAGGTACGTGACATGATACAGATGGGGGTCATACAACCCTCCAGGAGCGAATGGAACTCTCCAATAGTAATGGTCCCAAAGCCCGACGGATCCATTCGCTTCTGCATGGACTTTAGAGCCCTCAACGAGATATCGAAATTTGACTCATACCCCATACCCAGGGTAGATGACTTAATTGAGAAACTAGGGGAGGCCCGTTTTATCACAACATTCGACCTTACCAAGGGGTATTGGCAGGTCCCCTTGCATCCATCAGACCGAGAAAAAACCGCCTTCTCCACACCAGATGGGTTGTATGAGTTTTTAGTGCTTCCCTTTGGTCTTCATGGGACTCCGGCAACATTCCAACTCCTCATGAACGAGGTGCTGAAAGACGTCCGGCATTGTGCCTCAGCATACCTAGACGACATAGTCGTCTTTAGCTCAACATGGGAAGAGCACCTACAACACCTCGATCTCGTCCTAAGCGCTTTGAGGGAGGCGGGCCTTCACATCAATTCAAAGAAATCACGAGTGGGTTACCAATCTGTCAAATATTTAGGGTACGTGTTGGGACACGGGTTGATTGCCCCTCAAGAAGAGAAGGTGCGGGCTATCCGAGAGACACCCTTTCCTAGCACCAAAAGGGAGGTTCGTGCCTTCTTGGGCCTCCTCGGTTACTATAGGAGGTTTATACCCTCATATTCCGAGATAGCCGGACCCCTCACGGACGTATTAAAAAAGGACGTAAAGAACAAAGCCCTCCAGCAGCCTTCAGAGACTTTAAAAAAAGCCTTCGAAAACCTTAAACACGCCATCACCACCAGCCCAGTCCTGGTGTCACCCGACTTCATACGCCCCTTCCTGTTACAAACAGACGCCTCCGGGTGTGGGATCGGAGCTGTACTGTCACAAACATCGCGGGAAGGGATAGAACATCCCGTTCTCTTCATAAGTCGAAAACTGTTCCCCAGAGAACTGAAATATCCGACAATCGAAAAAGAGTGCCTAGCGGTGAAATGGGCTATTGATAAATTAAGATACTATCTGGAAGGAACCCATTTCACTCTGTATACGGACCATGCCCCTCTACAATGGCTAAGCAGGAACCAAGGACACAACCCCAGAGTATTAAGATGGTTCCTGACCCTACAACCCTTCTCCTTTACCGTCAAACACAAAAAGGGCAGTGAGAACGGTAATGCGGACTTCCTCTCCCGCATTCTACCTCTCCCCGATCGGGAGAATCCTAGGGGGGGGAATGTCACGGGGTCGCCCCGGACTCACAAGGTGCACAGTGGTATGGGGGCGCGGGCTCCCCAGTGACGTTAGACCAACATTCACCTGGCCGGTGCCCTGTCTTTTCCCCACAGCCTCACGAGGGGAATTGTGATCCCACTGCCACCGAAGATCCATGGAACAGGACGGACACCTTTAATTTTCCCGGGAGTGCTGAGGAACCCGCCCACAACTACCTCGTGACCTGCCATCTTCCAATGAAAAGGGACCTGGCTTACAACGTCAGAGAGACGAACGCTCCAGGAAGAGTAGCAGACGTGAAGGACAGCGAGCCGGGAACCGAGGAGTCGGAGGGCTGCACAGACGCCGCACTGGACAACGGCTCGAGGAGACCCACGGACGACAGAGAGGACGGAGGAGGACGAAAGCCAGGAGGCCAATCGGAAGGCGCATGGCCCAGCCACGTACCTGGAGGCGCGTGGCTCACCCAGGTACGCGGGCGTATGGCAGGGTGGTTCGGGAGGCGGGAGAAGGTTTAGTCGACTCTCCCCTCTATTTTGTTCTTGTAAATCCTGGGATCACTGCACCTTCTGTAAATACGAGCACCGGTGTCCCTCACGCCTTTCCCCAAACAGAACACAACACGGCAGTCCATTATAGTGCTTTTTCTTGTCTCCCTTGCCTTACATGCACCACCGACGTGTCCACCGAGGGGAAGAGACAGGAGGAGCCGCCAAGCAATCAAACAGCCCAAGGATACACGAGGAAGATCGACAATAGAGGGACTATTGTAGTTCGTTGTGTGTACTCCTGACTATAACGAGGGGACTGCTCTCACTTATATCGAAGAAGAGTAATAAAAACAACTCCAGTATACCACAAACCTGCCTCTGAGTTGTCTGCCTTTCGACCTGTCCCGCTCCTAACTATACGCAAAGGCCAACCCCGGGGTCAAGACGATCACATATGTACTTCATACTGCAGACATTTCTCACACAAGAATATGTAGTGGCGGATGTCCCTCACAAGTAATATCAAAGGTCTCTCACTATAGTTATTCACAGGCAAAGTATTGGTTGCTGTCTCTCAAAGACTGACATTTCTCACTAGGGAAGTGTATAAACTGACATCTCGTATGTGGAAATATTAGCTGGAATGCCTCACAAGGCAAGCTGTAGTTGACGGTGTTTCATCACAGGGGAAGGTATACTAGCTTAGGTCTCTAAATAGAAGGCTGTAGTGCCCAATATCTTACACAGAGCATTACAGGTGTAGGGCACTCACTGACGTCTCTCATGGGAGACAGTGAACTGGCTGAATTGTGTCAAATGGTAGGTATAGTGGTGTGATGGATGCATTAGCTGGGTGTTTATGCACAGAAGGGCAGTATGATTTATCACTCTTCGACAAAGGAAGGGTACACTTGTATGGTATAGCACCAGAAGTCTCTCTCAGTGGAGAAATAACTAGACAAGGACTCTCAGAGGAGAAGGTGACTGACATCTTTCACATGGGGGGGAAGTACTGTTTTTCATAAGACATCTGATGTCTCACAAAAGGAATGGTGTACTAGCTGGAGGTTCTCATAAGAGAGAGTAAACTGGCTCACAGGGGAGGGTTTACTTGCAGCAGTCTCTCACAGGGAATGGAGCACTGGCTTGGGTCTATTTCTCACATGGATGTGACAGAGCTCAATACCGAGGTCGAAGTTGTACATGCAGTACGTCATCAGCACGTCGTTCAGCAGCACCAGCCCAGGGTTGTCACTCCCCTCATAGAACTTGTTGGTGCGATCCGTCCGGCTGACATCTCTCTCTGAAATAAACAAGAACATACTGTCATTAGTGCCTTTATAGAGAACACTCATAATTGAAAGTACAAATGTTATTTGCATACCGGAAGAGCAAGGTCATGGAATTGGAGTAATCTTTTTGTCAGATAAGAGAGGCCTGGAAGGACTGCATAAATGAGAGAAATCTGAGAATGGCTTGCTCCACTAGTGCCTTTTTTACATTTTCAATGAGAATGCAGCAGAACGGCGTTGGTTTTCATGACTGGATCTGGGTGTAAAAGTAGGATAGGTATAGACTAAAATCCTGTTTTCCAACTAAGTCTGAACACGGTCATATTGGGGGTGTGAGGAAGTATGATATGAATGTTCAGGAATGGACGATGATTTTTTCCGTTCTTGACACAGCAGGAGAAGGTCTCACAGGCTGGTACTGGTCTCATGTTGGATTTGTGTGTCCAGTACACTAGCAACGGATAGAAATGGAGGTAGTAAACAGACGGAAGTCTCATCAGGGGGAGGTTGCATTAAAGTCCTTTACTAGATCATCTGCGTGAAGTAGAAAGGAAATGTTCAGACATGGAAGATGGCTTCCTCTCTCACCTCAGCAGAAGATGAACACTGGAAAATGCTACTCTATATGGTGAATTTTAGCCTTGGTACCCTCATTAAGTAGTATATGATTAAGTGAATGCCCCTCATGGAATCCACAAACTAAGTGAACATTGACATCTGAAGGAGGTCTTTGTTCTCATTTAGCGGAAAGGAGTAATTTATGATGTGCAGGGTACAAAAAGATCATTACTATGCAAGTAAAGAGAGTGCAAGGCAGGAGTTTCTTACTGTAATTGAGAAATGTATTCGTTAGAGAAGTGTGCAATATCAGAACAACTTATTGTTACAAAACAGTGTAGAAGCATCCTTATTGCGAAGTGACCAGTGACAGAAGTTCCATGGTGTAAAAAATGTATTGTTAAAAAACAACGGTGTATGAGTATCTAAATTGTAAGAAAGAAAGCGACCAGTGACATAAGTCTTCAAAACATTAATAACGTATTGCAAAGAAAAAAGATATCCATGACAGACGCCTTCAATATGTTGAAAACTACTAAAAAAGCCAAAGACACGACAAGATCATAACACACCCTGCATCACATGAGCCACTGAATGTAAAGGATAAAAGTACCCACAGACAGATGTTTGCATGGTGTGAACTTGTGGCAAAACAACATTTGCAGGGAATCAAAAGGAGAGTAGACTCATTAAACAAATGGCAGTAAAATAAGCACACTATAACAATGTTATTTTAACATGTGTATTTTCTGTACATTCACATTCTTACAGAATGTTCCTTCATGCCAGGAGTTGGAATTGGAAACTCGATTGTGAAATTATAAAGGCAGTGTATTCAGGGGTGTGCAGGCCATTAGATTCCTGTCTAGGAAGACCAACGCTTTTTTTACACCTAAGCTCAAGATCCAATATTACATATAATGTAACTTTTTATTTTCTTGTGAGGGTAGTGTTGTAGATGATCGTGCAAATGCAACAGATTTCAAGCCACAAGTAACATATAGTGGTATGAAACTTTAGAAAGTCTTTAACTGGTCCACAGCATAGAAGTGAAGTGATGATTCCTGAGGGAGTCAAAGCCAGCAAAACCAAAAGGACCGTGGAGAGAGTCATGTGTGATTACCTTGAATCTATGAAGGGGTTTCTGTAACAAAATTCATCTAATGAGTTTTGTTATTATCTGTGACTGTTTGAGGAGGAGGCCCATGTACCTCCAGTTTCCTTGACACTGGATTCCAGTGATCGTCAATGCATTCTTGCAAGGGTCCCACCATCAGATCTCAATGTGGTGCTAGAAGATGCCGGCATACATTATCCCTAAAAGACAGCTCAACTTCCTGATCAAAAATCGAACGGGTTAGAATCTGAAGGATGCAGATATGTCTTCTTAGAGTGAGATATGGAGTCCATGAAGTGTGCTTTTGAGCACAAAGAAGGAAAATGCTGGCTACTCAGAAGCATCTGTTCGCTGCATGTAGTGCTGTAGATTCACATGCTTCTTTTTTATAGAACATATTTTATTGCCATTTATAAAGGACAGTGTTCAGGTACATACTCAGCAATGGTATAGAACTCTTCCCACAATAGTATTTACAGAAGGCATATATGAAACTGCATGAACAAACAATTATTCAGCAAATAAACCGAAATGTAATCTCTTAAACAAGATCATAACAATTTCTGTAGTAAAAGTCCACCATTATAGAAATAGTTTCAGGGGAGTGTATAGTTGTGATGTACAGTCCAGTGCACTTCAGTGGGTCAGAAAAAAATTAGAGTAACCTGTCTCTCAAGTAAGGGATGCCTGGAGGAAGCCAATATTGAAATACTCAACAATTTAAACCTTTAGAACCAGTGCAGAGATCACAGTAAATAAATGCTCTGGGGATAATTGAAATGGGGCAGGGGAATTGGGGGAAATTACTCTGAATCCAATTCTCTGTTTCAGGAGTTGGAATATGTTTAAAGTATAAATGAAGAGTATGGTGGAATCCAGGGGGACACAGGCCCCGTAGTTAAAAGTCCAAACTCGAGATGTGTGGGGTATTTCCAAGAAAGTCCTTTCCTCATCCGGGGCACCCAACCCATCCATCATTTAGCCGTAGGCCCCGTGACTGCACACCTCCATCTCGGGTGCATCATCTTGATCCTGCAGGCTGTCCACCATTTCTCTCTTCGGATGTTCCCAATCATCTAGGACTTCCACCCACATCCCCGCTATGAGCCGCATCCGCAGCCCCCGAGACTCATCTTTTAGTAGTACTAGTCCCTCAGCTCCAGCCCACTGGTTAACATCCCTCACTCAGGGTCCCAACACAGGCATGGTCTTGAATTTCCAGGCCATTACTATCCTCCTTTTAGCCAGTGCCAATGCAGGTCAATAAGTCTAGATACCACCTTTCTTTTGGATGGCAGAGGAAAGAGCTCCAGCAGGCAGACTTCTGCAGTGGGCTCAAAGGAGTGTCATTACAGCATCCCACAAAGGACGCAGTCCAGAGCAACCCCAGGTCTTGTGAATGAAGTCCGCGCCAAAGTAGCTGCATTGAGTGCAGCAACATGGCTCCCCGCCATAAACAACCTGGAGTCTAGGGGTCATGTGTAAGTTATTCAATTTCAAATATTTAAATCTTGTGTTCCTCGAGACTTTCTTGGGATAAGCCAGAATCTTACTTCAGTCCAAATCTGAAATTTCCTGTTCAAGTATCCCCTCCATCCTCTAAAGTAAGTTCAACAACAGTCTATGGGACATCTCAGACAGTGATCTATAGATCCACATCACCAGGTGCCTCACCGTAACCAAGGAGAGCAAGAGCTGTAACAGCGTGTGTATCTTGGGTTCTTAGCGACCCCACTCCCAAAGTCCTCTGAAAGTGCGGACCAGGGCCTTATATATGAGGAATTGACCAGCCGATGTAGATTCACATGCTTAGCATAATTCTGCCATCTAGTGTTGGGCTTGGATGCGTGCAAGTTGATTTTCTTCAAAGAAAGTCTTTCGAGTCACAAAAAGTACTGACTCCTCCTCTTGCTTACAATATGCATGGTTATCGGCTCCATTGTTAGATTATTTTCCGCAAGGCGGGTGAGAATGGAGTGTGAAGGATCGTGTGGTATAGTGAGATTACCATGCCAAAGGAATGTAATATATATGTAACTGTAACCAACAGAGGTTTCCGGGAGGAGGGTGGGCACATGTGAATCTACAGCACTACCTGTCACTAACAGATGCTTACTGGGTAAGCAATAGTTTTAGTTCAAGGCAAGTGTGGCTGTAGATAAACATGCTTAGCATATACTGTAAAACAGTTCTCTTTCTCCTCCATAAATGGTAGCTAACTTGTGGGGTAGCAGTTGCTTGAAATAGTGTACAAAGACCTGCTTGGCCCATATTAGCTTGGTGACAAGCCACGTCATCAACACAGTAGGTGTTTTGTAAATGTATGCCTTGTACCCAGTGTAGCTGCTTTGCATATGTCAGCAATAGGCATGTTTCCTATGATGGCCATTGAAGCTCCTTGTTCATGAATAGAGGAAGCTCTTGGAGAGATAGACTGGGTTCTTTTAGCTTTAGCATAACAGGTTTGGATGCATTTGACAATCCAACGTAAAATGTCTGATTTAAAAATGGCCCTTCCTCTATGTGGTTTTGAAAAGTCAACAAAGAGTTGTTGAGGTTTTCTAAATGATTTGGTTCTATCAATATGGTACAAAAGGGCCCTTTTTACATCTAAAGTGTGTAAATCCCTATCCGCAACTAAGTCAGGTTGGGGAAAAATCGAGGAATTTCAATAGGTTGATTTAGGTGGTACTGAGGTGCCACTATTGGAAGAAATTTAGGTTTGATATGCAGTACCACACTATCTTTATGTAGTTGGAAGTAGAGTTCTTCTAAAGTTAATAATTGAAGTTCATGTCTGAGTGAAGTGATAGCATTTATAAATTTTACCTTCCACGACAAAAACTGGAGGGGGCAAGAGGGCTCAAATTGAGAGCCCTTTAGCCGTGTTAACACAATATTAAGATTCCAAGTGGGAGCTGATGGTATCCTAGGAGGTATTACTTTTTTGAGACCCTCTAGGAAGGCTTTAATAACTGGAATCCTGAATAGAGGATTGTGTTGTCTCTTTTGGAGATATGAGGCTACAGTCGCTAGGTGTAGCCTTAATGATGTAAAAGCTAAACCAGATGTATGTAAATGAAATAAATAACAGACAATGTCCTGAACTTTGGCCCATAGAGGATCAAGTGTTTGGAATGACAATAGTGAACACATCTTTTCCATTTTGCAGCATAACAGGCCCGGACAGTGGGTCTTTTCACTTCTTTGAGAATGTTCATACCAGGTTGCAGTAGATTTAAGTAACCAAACTCTAGTATTTCAGGAGCAAGATTGCAAGGTTGAGGGACCTGGGGCCGTGCTGTCTGGTCTGACATCTCCATGGTTCTGCATGAGAAGGTCTTGCCTGTTGGACAGTACTTGTTGGGGACCCATGATAGTTCTAGGTGTTGGGTGAACCATGGTTGTCGCGCCCATGTGGGAGCCACCAGGATGAGGGTGAGAGATGCCTGCAGAAGTTTGCGAACTGCAAAAAGAAGCAGTGTGAGAGGTGGAATAGCGTAAGCAAATATCCCAGACCAACTCATCCATACTGTGTTGCCCCTGAACTGTGGGTGTGGGAACCTGGAGGAGAAGTTTGGGCATATGGCCTTTTCTGCTGTGTAGAAACAGTCTATGTGTGGGTCACCCCAACACATGAAGAATGGGAGGAGGACTTGTGAAATGAGCGCCCACTCGTGGACTTGTTGGCACCTCCTGTTGAGGAGATCTGCAAAATTATTATCCACTCCTGGAAGGTACTCTGCTAACAGGTGTAGGAAAGTGCTACCTTTTTGTCATGGTCACTACCACTTTTTGCCATTGGTACTGATGTTTGTCGACTGATGTGCTCTATGTCCCTGCTCACCAGGCCCCAGTGTCAATGCTCTATCCCTAAAGGAAGGTAAAATGGTGTAATTGGCACACAAATGGCACACACTTTGGCATCACTGTAATCCCTAGTAAGTGGTACCCCTGGTACCTCTCTGGTACCTAGGGCATGGGTACCAAAGAGGGTCCCGAAGGGCTCTTAGCATGTATTATGTCCCCCTAAGGGACCCCCATACAAATTGCATGCAGCATGCCATTGCAGAATGCGTGTCACGGAGCAAAGGAGGACACGACATGGCACACTCACTGTGAAGCACTTCATTTCACCCTAGAAATAAATTCGACAAAAACCTTCAGAGGCATTCTTCTGTACCGTCCCCCAGGTTCAAGGAGTAGCTTCGTTAACAATATCTATTCACTTTTAGAACCCGCATAAACCACAAATGAGTTTACAATGTTTTAATGTTCATTTAGAAGACAAGTCATATATATGGATACAGCAATTCTCTTAGATACTTTAGAGACATTAGGACTTGCACAAATCCACCCATGAGGTAGGGCATACGTTAGATGGTATCATCACCTCGGAACCAACTCTATGACATCCATCCTTTAACTTGGACAGATCATTCTATTATTATGTTTAATCATATAATTCCTGAGGTACCCGTAGTGTCACTCGCTAGAGCACATCAGACTGTCTATAAAGCTTGGAACAAGATTGATTCTGGTAATCTTTTTACTCAGCTTGCCATTTCTCTACCTATGTTGAGTGCAAATCCAGAGTTGGTAGCCAGAGAATACACAGAGTGGCTTAACGAGGCCTTTAATGCAGCAGTTACTATTTGTAAGGACTCAGGTAATCGCAAATCGCCCTCCGCGCCGAGGTTCATGGAGGCATTGAGACTAGAAAAACGAAACTGCAGAAGACTAGAAAGATGTTGGAGAGAGCAATGTGATGATTTAGAAAAAAGAAACTATAAATTAGAATTGTCGAAATATAAAAGCATGCTAATTAGTGAAAAAGGTGCTTTCTTCTCCAAAGAGATAGAAAGAGCTAAGAACTTGTCTAAAGAACTGTATGAGGTAGTTAATAAACTCACTTCTTTGCCTAGTAAAACTATCAAAGAAAGTAGTCAACGCTTCTGTGACACTATTGCTAATACATTTAGGGACATAGTTATCAGTATCTATGATCAATTTGAGGTCACTGCTTGTCATGAGCAAATTGAGGAACCACTTAAAACTAATCCAGGTCAAAACGTGTTTTCAGGTTTCTTCCTGGTATCAAGCGAGCAAGTTGAAAAGCTCATTAGGGAAACTAAATCTGGTTCCCCATCGGATCCCTGTCCCCCCTCAGTACTGAGAAGCATAGACAGCAAAGTATGTACTACCCTGGCTGAAATTTTTAATGTTCAAATCCGGAGTTTTTCCTACCTTATGGAAGGACGCGTCTATTCTTCCGTTAATAAAAAAAACCTAATCTAGATGCATCCAATCCAAGTAATTATCGCCCCATTTCTAGGTTACTTCTGCTGACCTTAATAGTTGAGAAAATATGAATCAACAGTTAGCCCAATAAATACAAGACAATGATTTGCTTGATCCCTCTTAATTTGGTTTCCCCCCCGGAACTTAGCACGGACTCTGCACTCCTCCTAGATTTATCGGCAGCGTTCGATACAGTTGACCATAACCTGCTGCTATTACGCCTGAGAAAATTAGGGGTTAAAGATTCTGCACTCTTCCTTTCTGACGGACAGAAGACAAACAGTTGCTCTCGACCATTTTAAATCAGCTCCCTATGTTCTGCCTTGTGGGGTCCCACAGGGCTCGTCTTTAAGTCCATCACTTTATAACATCTTTGTGTCGGAACTAGCCCCTTTGATTCAGCAATTTGGCTTTAGCCTAATATCCTATGCTGACGACACAAAGATTATGGTGGCTGCTCACAAAGATCAACCCTCCTCTGCATCCCAGTTTTAAAACTGCATGCTGGAAATTAACAGTTGAATGAGTAAGCACTGTCTGAAGCTTAACTCGGACAAAACCGAGATAGTGATTTTTGGCAACTTCCAACCTACATGGGACGCCTCATGGTGGCCCGCAGAGTTGGGGGAATTGCCAAAACCGGTAGCAAAAGCCAAAAACTTAGGAGTTGTCCTTGATAATAAGCTGTCCTATTCACATCAAACAAATGCTATTGTTTCTGCTTCTTTTTATTTAATCAAGGAACTAAAGAAAATCCTTCCTTACATTCCAACCGAATCAAGGAGGACTGTTGTGACGGCACTTGTATGGTCAAAGTTGGATTACTGCAACAGTTTCTATCAGAATATGCAAAATCAACATCTAAAAAAGTTAAAGATGATACAAAATGCAGCCGCAAGAATCCTACCGAACGTGCCTGAATACGAATCAGTTTCTAAACAAATTCGTAAGCTTCACTGGCTTCCGGTAGCGAGCCGCGTCAAGATCAAGACCTTATGTCTGGCTTTTAAAGCCTTGAATAATGTAGGTCATGGTTCCCAAACTTTTGACTCCTGAGGACCCCCATTGAGTCACCACTGGAAGCCGGGGACCCCCAAGCAATTTGTAGGATTTAAATTTCAAACATTAAAACAGTAATTTGAAAAAAATAAACACGTGTGCACACAAAACAAATACTCAAATTACTAAGGATTTTAGGGGCATATTTACAAGTTTCTATTGCCATGGGAACGTCACTTTTTGCGATGTTCCTGTGGCAATAGGGGCTTATCCTTATTTACAAGGCAGCGTTAAGCCACTTATTGTGGCTTAACGCTTCCTTGTAAATAAGGCCCCCTTTCGTGCAATGCTTAGCGTGAAAAAGGTGGGCAGTGGGCGTTTCACTCCAACAACCATTGATTTTGACGCTGCCCTCTATTTACAAGGTCAGCTTAAATAGGAGACAGCACCAAAATTAAGACCATGAAAAGCCTGGTCTTAACTTTGCAAAATGAGGAGAAATGCCTTATTTCTCCTCGTTTTTGCGTTTTCCTACGGAAAAAGCAAAACACCTTTGATTGTTTATGTTCAGGAAGGTGGCCCTTCCTGCACATAAACAATCTTTAATAAAAAATGACATTTTGTAACTTCCATGTGTGCTGCATTACGGCATTACAAAATAGTTCATGTGCAGGAAGTGGGAACAAAGCAGCATCAGGATAATGATAGACTGGGAATAAACATATGTTGCTAACTTTTACCATGCAGTCTGCAAGCGGCTCTTTGATGACAATTTATAGGACACTGCTAGATTACGATAGTCCCTTATGAATTGCACTGTGACAAAAGAATCTCTGTGACAAAATCAGTAACCCACTGACCTATGCACATAAAATACTGTTTTTTAGGTCTCGCCTGACCCAGCGCATGCGCTGGTCTGGCGAGACTTTTGTGAGGGCCCAAAAAAGTGCTTCCACTGTAGCCTAGAGCCACAGTGCATGTGCGCGGGCGCGCGCGCCTCACTTTCGCGGCCGCTTTGATGTTTGATTGCGATCGCGATCACTTTTGCGGCCGCACTGGCCGCTTTGATGTTCTCTTCGCTTTTTTTTCCTGTTTATTACTTCTATGTAGTAATGGTGGCACCCGTGCGCCGCCATTACTACAGAGCAGTAATAAACAGAAACAAGCATTGGCATAGCCAATAGGTCTCGCTTTTGGAACCTTATAAGTATTTAGTTATGCAACTGTTGCATGGCTAAACACTTATAAGGTTCCACAAGCGAGACCTATTGGCTATGCCAATGCTTGTTTAAAATGCATTGTACACGTTCTTTGCAGTAGGCATATTAACCCTCTGTGTCGCATAAGATAAGTCAAGGCTGCCACTGGACAAAACAGTCATCTCTCTCCAGCAGGTAAATTAATCACTGGCATTTTCTTGACACTTTTATAGTTGCTCGAAAAACTGCTAATTTTACAAGGAACTTTGCAGTGCTTTTAAAACTGCTGCCTGGGGACCCCCTGGGAATGAGCCATGGACCCCTGGGGGTCCTCGGACCCCAGTTTGGGAATAGGACACACATTCTTAAAAAAATATTTCCTCCTGGTAACATCCCCGCAGACAGCTGCGATCTACCGATGGCAGATTTATGTCGGTCCCTAGGATTCGTACCTCCAGTTGGGGTGGCCGAAGCCTTTGCTATGGAACAACTAAACTTTGGAACACGCTCCCAATGCACATTAGGTCGGCAAGTTCACTATCATCCTTTAGGAAGAGTCTTAAAACCTGGATGTTCCAGAGTTAGGTCATGATCCATTTAGGCTTACATTTAACTTCAGCGCCAAGACACCTCCGGGTATTCGCATGCCTAATAAGTTGAACTAACATAACATAACTGTGTGCCATATCAAATTCACTACATGTAATATATGCAAGTTACCTCTACAGCAGGCATTGTAGCCCTAAGGCATGGTGCATTATAATACCTGTGAGGGCATATCTGCATGAGCAGATATGCCCCTGTGCAGTCTAGTTCAATTACTAGATGGCACAAGTGAACCGGGAAGCCACTTCAAGTATAGGTACTGGTACTGATCATTAAGAGTTCCCCAGTTACATGATGGCTTTACTGAAAACTATGGTGTTTGATATCAAACACCTTATCTTAATAAATCAGTACTGTTGCCAGTACAAGATTTAGTATGACATGCACCCAGAGGGCACCTTAGAAGTGTCCCCGGAAGAGCCTACCACTATCTAGTGTGCTGGCTGATTGGTATCATCCAGCCTACTAGCACAGACGTGTTTCTGACCCCCTGCAGCGGAGAGCTCACATTCTCAGAGGCCGGAAACAATGCCTGCTGTGGATGAAGGTGTTCCTACATCATCCAGCAGGATGGCTAGTAATTTAGCATATCAAGGCCAGGGGCTTCACAGCCACTGCCTTTGATAGGCAACCCAAAAATCCCCCAGACTTGGGAGATGTCACCCACTGCCCTGAGGCCCATTTGGCACCAGGACAGGTGGGAAATTAGCTATGCCAGTAGGCGTGTTGCACCACCAGGCTGGATACATCCTTAAGATGGGCTGCCTGATGTGCTCTATGAAAGAAGAATTCCAACATCTTGTTTTTGGAGGAATTAGGAACTCTGGGACAGGGTTATGCCCACTCCCCACAAGAAGTTGTCATTTAGGGGGTGTAGTGACCCTATGGGTAAGTATCCCATTGGCTACTACACTTCACTCCCACTAACAACCCTAAATTCAGTATTTAGGTGTCCCCTGACACAAGGAACTAATATTCACCTGGCTAAAGTAGAAGTAGGACAATGAAGAATGCAAGAACTGTGGATTAGCCGAGGACCTGGCACCAAACCCAGCCTGCCTGCTTCTGCCCTGACAATTGCAAAGACCCAACTCGAACTGCAGCTGTGCATCCCCAGAAAGCCTTGTAGGGCTACTAGCACTTCGCCAACCAGCCGGCATCGCCCTTGAAGTGGAGAAGCCACTTTCCCGCAGCCTGCAGACAGCGACCTTATTGACCTAGTACACCGTCCTGCTGACCACCGGGTCCACCGATGCAGCAGCCACCCAGGAAGAGGTTGCCATGCTCCAGGAGGTCAAATTTATCCCCCACCCAGTTTGGATATGATAGGACACCCAGGAGCCGCCCTGCACCAATACCCAGGGTATCGGAGCCCTTGAAGCAGCCAAGGTTTGTTCAGTGCCAGCCACGACACCAACACTGCCAAGACCGACCTATCAACATGGGACATCAGCACCAGAGATGACATCGTTGATAGTGACCCTGCTGTCCACTTTTGTCTCCAGGTCGACCTAAAAAGTGAGAGCCTCCAACGCAAGTGGCTGCCGGACAAAACACCTCTGCACCCGAGCCCCACAGTCCAAGTCCAAGCCTACTGACGGTGCACCTTTGCTCTAGAGACACTAAAAAACCGAGCCCCCCTCTGAGTTGCGACTGACTTGTCCCCACTTGCAGCTGTTACAGATTTTCTCCATAGACTTAAGTGGTAGTGTACGAGGCTACCCTTGTGACTAGCACCTCTGCACCCGGACACCATAGAGCAGGTAAACCAAAACTACCAGTAGTTCTAAGGATCTTGGCCCCTACAACCCTGTAATTCGATTGCAAGTACCCCTACGCAGTGTATGTTTCTTCCAAAGAATAACTTTACGGTGACCGAGGCTTATGCTTCAAATCTGTCAGCTGTATTTTCTGTGTTGCTGATAATCGCTGTCTCGAAAAGTACTAATCTAATCTCGCAGATCTTGGTGTCTAAATTAATATAAATATCTATGTTATTTTTCTAAATTAGTGTCCGATTTCCTTAATGAGTGTGGGTCTATTTCATTGACTGTGTGTGTGCAACAAATGTTTAAAGCTTCCCACTGATAAGCCTGAGGCTGCTCAACCACACTACCACAAATAGAGCACCTTGGGATTGTTAAAGCAAGCCTCTGTACACTAATAAGGGACACCTGGACTCTGCACAGAGCATCTCATTTGGTATACTATATAAAGAGCCAGCTTCCTGCATTGGTGGTGTAGCGGTGGGATACAAGACTGCATTTTCTGTACCACTCTGTTAATAAGTGAGCCCACTAAGGAATCCACAATTGAGTTGATCAAAAAAATATTTTCAATTTTTGATTCTGTTTTAGTTTATAATCTGAACTGTTAGGGCCTTGCGATAAGTCCCCAGTCCAAACAGTATTAGAAATGTACAAAGTATACTAGTAGTAAGGCCTTTAAAGTCTGTTTTAGAATTTTTGTATTTTCTAAAAAAACAGTCCCAACTACACCAACCTCAGAGGAGAGAGTTGAGAAACTCAACCTTACTCCTTACCTGCATCTTAATTTGAAGTAGTTATGAACCTCTGTAAGGCTTGCAAAATTGCAACTAGGCCTAAACGAACCAAAGCACAACTCCAGGAGTTGCTTGCTGAGTTTGATACAGCCAAGGCAAGAGAAGAAAACACAGACAATATGGAAGATGACCTAGTCAGTGACACTGACAACAGTACATGTGGGGACAGTTCCCTTTCCAATTGCCCAGAGGAAGAGGGAAACAATAGGAACCTCTTCCGCAAAACTGTACCTGGAGCAAGGCCAGGCCCCCAGAAGAACTATAGGATCCAGACCACAAGCTGGAGAGACTAGCCAGAAGAGTAGTCCTTGGAGCCAAAATACTGGTCATGGAGAGAGAAAGGGCTGAGATGGGTCTAGCACTTATAATGGTGGCAGCAATAAAATAAATAGGGAGAGAGAAAACACTTTTGATCCCAAAATCCCCAAAGGGATTGTCCCCAAATATGTTGGGGGTGATGACATCACAAAATAGTTTACAGCCTTTGAGAGGGTTTGTAAAATGAGAAAGCTCAACCAAAAACATTGGGGCTCTCTACTCTGGGAGCGTTTCTCAGACAAGTGCAGGGATAGGCTACTGGCAATTAATGAGGGAGATGCTGAGTCCTATGGCCTCATCAAGACTACCCTGATTGAGGGCTTTGGACTCACCACTGAAGAGTAAGGATTACATTAGGGACACTCACAAAACCTCCAGTCAGTCCTGGGTTGATTTTGTTGACTTCTCAGCAAAACACTATGAGGCTTTTTAAAAGGCAGTAAGGTCCAAGATTATGAAAGGCTTTACCATCTGCTGATGAAGGATCCCTTGTTAAGTAACTGTGCATCAGAAACACTGCATCAGTAGTTAGTGGATATAGGGTTGGTTTCTCCTCAGTAGCTGGGGTACAAGGCTGACCATTGGGTAAAAGCCAGGGTATCCAGAAAATCCCATGGTGGGGGTGATCAAAAGAAAGAGATTGTTAATCCCGCCCAAGGGAAAGGTGTGGGACAATCTAAAGAAAAAGATAAAGAGTCTTCTAAAGGCCCCCCAAAACATATTCAGGAGGGTGGGTCCAGAGACACTTCACAATCAAAGAGTGGGTACCAGGATAAGAACTGGGATCACAAAAAGGCTTGGTGTTTTAATTGTAAGGTCAATGGACATTGAACTGGGGACTCTTCATGCCCCAAAAAGGCCCCCAATAGTGAACCTCCAGTCTCCATTGAGGTGGTCAGTCTTCAGATGGGATTCGTGGTGTGCCCTGACCAGGTCAGACAGCACACTGAAGCTACTTCAGTCTCTTTGAGAGTATGGTGGATATAGCTACTCTGGCTGTCTGGTGCAGTAACCTGGAGAAGTACAGACATAAGCCACATATCATGGGGTTGAAGTAGAAGCACTGAGGATTACAGGTGCAAGTGTCACCATGGTGACTGAAAAACTGATATCCCCAAAACAATACCTGACTGGGCAAACTTATTCAGTCATCACTGCTGATAACCATACCAAGGTCCATCCCATGGCAATGGTGACCTTAGAATGGAGAGGGGTTACTAGTCAAAAGAAGGTGGCCTTGTCTTCTGCAATTTCACTCCAATGTCTGCTAGGAAGTTATCTGGAGACATCTTCATGGGCTGAGGTAGAGCCATGCTGGGAATACCTGAATGGGTGTGTTAAAACTAGAGCATAGTGCAGAAGCAAATCAAGGTCAGGGGCTTCACAGTCCCTGCTGCCTTTGATATACGCCCCCGGCTTCCCACAGACCTGGGAGATGCCACTGCCTGCCTTGAAGCCAATTTGGCACCAGGAGAGGCAGGAAATTATCTATGCAAGTAGGCGTGTTGCACCACCAGGCTAGGTTATGCCCACTCCCCACAGGAAGTGGTCTAATAGAGGGCTGCACTGCACCCCCCTAGATGATCCCTTCCTGTTGGGAGTGGACATCTCCCTCTCCCAGAGTTCCTAATTCCACCACACACCAGATGGTGGAATTCTTATTTTAGTGTTCACGTCAGGCGGCCCACCCTAGAGGTGTGTCTAGCCCAGCTAATTTCTGTTGCCAAATGGGCCTTAGGGCAGGAGGTGGCATCCTCCAGGTCTGGTGGAAGCCAGGCTCGCATAAAAAAGGCTGTGCTCTCTTTGAAGTTCCTTGCCTTGACATGCTAATTTACTAGCCATCCTGCCGGAGGAGGTGT
Organism: Triturus cristatus; assembly: GCF_964204655.1. Classification (NCBI taxonomy): domain Eukaryota; kingdom Metazoa; phylum Chordata; class Amphibia; order Caudata; family Salamandridae; genus Triturus; species Triturus cristatus. The sequence continues at coordinate 266,965,511 of NC_140590.1, forward strand.
AAAAACAGAGCAGGTATTGTTTCTGACCTCTGAGAGTGGGGCTCTCACCTCCTAGATGATCAGAAACTATTCTGTGGTGGCAGGCTGGCCAGGCCCAGTCAGCCAGTCCACTAGGGGACTAGTAGGGTACAGGGGGGCCTAAAACGTCCCTTCTGGGTGCACACATTAATAAATCCATCACTGGAATAAGTGTGGGCTTATTAATACCAAACACCTTAGCTTTCAGTCAAGCCATTATGTACCTTGGAAACTCGTTTTGACCAGTAGCCAGTACATACCATAAGATGTCTTCCCTGCTTACTTGCAATATCTAGTAATAGAACTAGACATCACAGGGGCATATCTGCTAATGCAGATATGTCCTCACATAACATATAACGTACCCTGCTTTAGGGCTCAAAGGCCTGCTGTAGATTTGACTTACTTATATTAAATGCAGTGACCTTGGCATGGCACACAAGAGTGTTCAATGTCATGTTTTCAATCATGGTTTGCACCATGTCATGCAGCCTGCAAATGGCAGTCTGTGTGGAATTTGTCAGTGGGTCCCTTAGGGTGGCATAAGATATGCTGCAGCCCCTAGGGACCCTCTTTAGTACTCAGGCCCTAGAAACCAGGGCCACAAATGCAAATGCCAGGAGTACCATTTACCCTGGAAACTACATGAGTACTAAACCCTTTGCCAACTGTGTACAATTAGACATTACCTTGTTTCAAAGGAAGGAGTACCAACATCTAGTTAGTAGGCCTCAGTGCACTGTCAAGAGCCAAAAATCAGCATCTAGCAGCCAAAAAGGCGGCAAAAAGTGGGGGATGGAGGGAGGGCAGGTAACTTTCCTACACCATGGTGTCGAGGAGATGAATAACTGTTCTCACTGTTATCTACTGATGAGTCTGAAACTAGGGAATGAGCTCCTGGAAGTACTGAATTCAGATGGCACGGGGTTAAGCTACCCCCTACCATGATCGAGGGTGGCTCCTAAGTAAGGCTGTATTTGAAGGGGTTGTAGGTGGGATGTGACTATATTGATGGTGAAACTCAGTTGGTGAAGTAGGTACATGGTGGCTTGTGTGTGTTGAAAAACATTTGACGAGTTGTGCTCTTGATGAGCCAGTCGTCTAAATATGAGAAAACTTGCATGTTTTGCTTGCATAGGTGTTCAGCTACTACTGCAAGACATTTGGTGAAAACCCTGGGGGCTGTAGTGACCCCGAATGGGAGCACTTTGAATTGGTAGTGATGGGCGTTCAATAGAAATCTGAGGTACTGGCGATGCATCGGGTGATTGGAATGTGGAAGTAGGCATCCTTCAGGTAGAGTGCGACCATGAAGTCGCCTTGTTGTAGTAGTGAAATGACATTGTCGTACTTTAAAATTTGGGACCGCGTAGGAGGCAGGGCCCTACCCCTGTCTATCCCGGTATTAGCGAACCGCGAATGGTCAATGCGGTATGTACAAGTGCTTTGTGTAACGTTTTAGCTATGAATGCACTATGTATACATTATTATACATTGACTCCGTGGGTTCCATTTTGTAGCGGTGGCCATCTTATGGTTGCCCTCACATAGGCTATATAGCATGAAGCGAAAACGGGCCTTTTAGAGCACATGTGCCTTTCTTTGACTTTTCTGTGACCTGGGCAGCTTGGCTCCGCCACCCCAGGTCCCCGTCCTCTGGCCACCTGTGATTAGCATCAGGGCTTGACACACCATAAAGTCTTTTCATCCTACACAAGCCTCCGGCTAATCTCTTTCACACCTGACTGTTCCTGCTTTATGGCTTGTTTCCCAAAACAGGAGATGCTCATGTTTATTGGGGCCTATCGATATCTGATGTGGGATCTGAGCCTTGCTGGGTAAATAATTACGGGCTGTCTTAACTGGAATGTGGGATGGTCATCATGACTCTGCCTTTTCGTTTGCAATGTATACATGTGAATGACCAACTGCAAGAGAAGGGCGGTGTTGCCCAGAGCGTAACATTCTCCATAAAAGAGGAGACTGGTTTCTGTTCTGCAGACTGCCTCATTCAGTTGCTAAGGCTTCTGTGCGACGTAGTCTCACTCATTTGAGTTTAATAAAGATGTCTTTTCATATTTCAGCTTCTGTTGCCAAGTTCTTTGTTATATTATCAAGATATGCAGAATTTTATAATACCACATCAGGAAGTACTCGAAGTCATAGGGTGCTACCCCTAGCACCTCTGGGGTCTTAAAAATTGGAGTACTTCAGTTGGCGCCCACCAGCGCGGCCTCATCAGAGAAGTGACTGTCTGTGGGAGTGATCTTGTCAGGAGACTGAAATCTACTGAGGAGGACAGAACGGGATTCTACCAAGAAGGTACTCTGTGCGCAGGGATTCTGGAGATTCTTTGATTATGTAGCCCGGTATATTTCTGCTCTTCCTGATTTTGATCCTCCACATGATGTCACTCAAAAGGTGAGAAAAAGAACCCTTTTGGCGTGAGTATTATAGAAGACGTTTGGTCATGTAGAACTTGACAATTAGAATTTGGATAACCTTTTGATTATTAAGAATAAGAATTAAGTATAAGTGGGTCGCTCCCAGTCCTTTGGTTCTTTGGGTATTTAATTTGGTTATCGCAAATTACCAAAGCCGAGGGGTTGGTTTCTTGGTTTCTGATTTGGTCATTGCAATTACCAAAACCGAGGGTCTCGCATATTTGCGAGTGTATTGGTAGAGATAACCCCTTGAAGTTTGAAGCTAGATTAGTGAGCTATAAGATGCCTGATCTTAGCAAATTTGGAAATGTAGCTTTTGGTTTGTATAGGTTTGGATATGCGAATTGCAATTTGTGTATGCAGGTAATGAGGAGATATTTCTCCATTTGGTTTTGATTATAATACTTGCGTTTTCCGCAGTATTTTTGGCATGCCTGTTTGTAAGCTCACATGGAAAAATGTGTTGCTTTTTGTTTTGAAAGGTACCATAGTGTGGGAAATATCTAAATAGGTTAAATTTAAAAACATATTTCTTCCTTGGTGATTTTGTATCCCCAGGGAATTAAAATATGACATAATACAAAACAAGGATCCTTCGTTCTGCGCAGTTTCATGAATGAAGATATGCAGAACGATTTTGTGTGGTGTTCTGCTAGGCAAAGCTAGTGAATTGAGCGCATTCACTACTTCTTGGACATGCATCTGTCTGTGGGGCTGTTTATGCAGCCTTTTGGAACACTATTGAAAAGCGTTGCTTGTAAATATGACCTACAACTAGTATTTGCAAATGGTTTGTTTCAAGTATAGTCTGTGAGCTGTTCTTTCTTTCTGTCATGCGTATTGATTTGTAAGTCAACTGTGTGTTTAAATGTCTGGGTTTTTTTTTTATCATTAGTGCAACTTCTGTAAGTAAATTGCGACGGCGCTATTTATGAAAAATGGCTAAAGCGCGCTGTATTGTCTGTTTAACCCCTTTCTGTTTATGTCTGAAATGAGCTCAATATGTGTTTGTGGGTCTTCTGATGTTTCCAGTCTGTTAAGTAAATTGTTGGTTAATTAATATCAAGTAGAAACTTAAAAAAGAAATCCAGAAACGAACCATGTGACGTGCTAAAATAGCTATATGGTGCTCTTTAATTTATAGAATGAGCAATTGTGCACATATACAAAACTGCCGTTAAATGCTTAAAGGATAAAATTAGAAACACATTCAATAGATATAAATCAGGCCCCAAAAACGAAATTATCTATTTTTGCAAAAGTAAATACATTTACAGCATTTTCCTTAGATGCATTGTATTAGATGTTCACAGGCAAACTTTTCAGCTGCAGTATATTTGATAGAAATGTTCATTCAGCCAGCACCTTCCCAGTTGAACACGGGTGGAATTTTGCAGAACCGTCCTTTTAAATGAAAGTGGCGCAAAAATGTGACGCGTTTCAAGTTGGGCTTATGCGCTTAGGCGTGTGAGTTAATGTGTCCAAAATGATAGGCAAGGGATGCAGCTTGTTTTTTATACATGGATTTATCACAAAAACGAATAATTGGGATTTTTTTAAAAAGAAAATTATTAATCATGGAAAAATTATTTTAAAAAAATAAGTGCTTTTCAAAATCGTTTTTTGATATTTATAAAGCTTAATACTCATACTATGACCTCCTAGCATTAAAATTTGATTTAAGTTGTGTTGCATCACTAAAATGACAAGCATTCGCGTGTACAATTTTCCCTTGGCGCAGGCGCAAACAAGCCCATTTCTATAAAGTATAAGTTATTATTTCCAATGCCTGACTCATGGGTTATGTAATAAACATTCTGGTAATGCATATTATGCAAAAAAATTGTAGGATATTCATTTTTTAATGCCAAAAGAATGAAAGTCGAATTTGGGTAGAAAACACTGTTTGAACTGCATTTTCTTCCATTTTCTTCCATTCAGAGTACTTTTTAAAGTGTCTCAGACTTCAGTAAATGCATACGTTTAGGTTTGATATATATTTACAGGTTGTGCCTTCTTATGATTCAATGAGTCAATGTGCCAGTACAAAGGCTTATTTTAATATCAGGGTTGAAGGTTCTAACTTTAGCTGTGTCTGTCACGATACTACTGAACACGCTATGAAAAACAGGACCTTTTTAAAACTTGGAGAAATTAAATAAAATATGGTGTCGCAACCCGCAACTATTTGATGTTAATAAAAAACGGCCTTAATGGAGTTAGCACCCACATAGAGAAAGAGAAATGGAGAATTCTTTTTTTATGAAGGAAAAAGAGGATGTTTGTGAGCAGGTACGTGATGAAGTCAGTAATGATAGAGGGGTGGAGAAATGTAGAATTACGGTTATAGGAACTAGGTAATACGTAGGAAGGAGAAGAACAATTGGGAAAATAGAATGCCGTGGAGGGAAGAGAGATGATGAAGGGGAGTAATAAAGACATGAAGAGTAGCGTGAGGAAGGTTGTATTGACGAAGGGAATAAAAAGGAATGTGGTATCGGTTTGAGTAAGTAGGAGGGGAAAGATGAGATTGCAGGTTCTAGCAGTAGGGGTGAAAATATTGTAATTACCTAACGGGAGGCACCGAGTTTCATATGCTAATATGAAAGCGACGAATAGAGCTTGAATAAAGGCAAGTGACTAAATGATGAAGAAAATATCAAAACTCATTGCAAATGCAATTCGCAGTGCCAGTGGACTGGGGCAGAAAGCGGTCCCAATTGCTGGAGTTCAGTCTAACTTTAGCTGGGCCTACTGAGACGTTCATTCATTTAAGGTTGTTGAAATGTGTACCATTACATAGTATTGTAACAAGGATTTATTCTAAAAAGTGGTATGTGTGTTATTAAGTTTCGTGAATTATTCACAGTAAATGTAGTTTAATAATCTGGGAATAGAGATAATTTTTTTTTTTAGTGCCTAAAAAGGAGAAATTATTTTTCAAAATAGAGTGAATTATTGCAAGTTAGGAGGAATTAGGAAGGCCTTCTGGCTTTGACAAATTCAGAGTGGTAGGAGCTGGGGGTTGGAGAGCTGCAGAGGCTGGCTCAAGTTACGCTGTTGAGATGCTATCTTTAGTTCAATGGAGTAGGCTGCCACGTTGACATTTATGACCTTTTAAATTAGGGCCTTGCCTCTGTGGAATGCAGAATGACCTTGCTACACGGGCCCCTGAAGGTGGGGTTTCTGGTTTCTCCATAAGAACATCAATAAAACTAAAGAACTTACTTCCAAAGGGAAAATATAGCAAAGGGGTTTCTTTGGAAGCCCAAACATCATGTTAAATTCTTTGCAGAACTGATACATTTGCGTCTCGCGCTAAAACATTTTTTAAAAAAAGAATGATGCCTGCTATTAGCTCTTATTTAACAGAAAACGGAGGGTTGCATTAAGTCTTAGACAGACAAAAAGATTCTAAATTTTTTTAAGGCTACATGCCTAAATGTGAACGAATTGACAAATTACGACTTATTTTTCACAGTGGAAATTGTAGGTGCCAAATTAATATGGAGTGTCAGTGTAACGATTTTTTTAGAAAGGTAAAACTAAAGTGGCTGGATGTTGCAAGGACTGACAAGGGGGTACAGTTAAGTAATGGCAATTTATTTTTGTGTATTTGGTCCTATCATGAATTGTTCTTGCTGGTCCTGTATGTTAGAAGAGAGACAGTAACATTATATTTGACAGCAGATTTCCATTGCCTGGTGATCTACTGTCAAAAAGGAGGGTAAGGATTTTAAACCTGACAAATTAAACAGGCCCAAATATTGGGTTTTGGGCAGCAGGTTTACAGTGCATAAAAGTACATGACATGGTGTTGTGTGTCACCGCTTATTTTACATATGCTATTGTTTTGTCTATGCTTTTTTGTGCTTGATATACAGCAAGTATATCTGATGGCTTGACGTTTTGTGCGTTCTTATTATTTTTTGCATGTTTTCGTTGTTTTTTGTTGCTGCTTTTTATACTATTACAAGTTTACCTGTGTTGTGAGGGGATGGTCATGACGATGCCCATCGCTACGCAATAGTTGGTTGAACTTGTTCTGGTTACTAAATTCCACAGCTAATGATATTTCATGCTGTGAACATGAGAGGCAGCACTTTACCAGTGCATGTCTAAATTGGCTATAATGGTATTACAGAAAACTAAAAGAGATCTACAGGATCAAAGTGTGTCACCTGCAGTTAGTCAATCAATCAATCAGCTTTATTCGGCAATTAAGACATAAAAGCACATTTACAAACATTATTTACAGTTATATAAATTACCTAAAAAATAAGTAAAATTCCAATTAAATTTTTAAATGTCCGTCAAGCTAATTCTTGCTTTAAAAATAGTGAGAAATCACAGTCATGAAGTTGAACCAGCTCATATCAGTTTAAATTGCACAGGGGATAACATAATATAATATTATGGTCACCTTAATTACCTGCTTATAATAACAGCAGCGGGTGATGTTAACAAGATGTTGAATTGTTTATGGGTATGGAGTTTACGTTGGGTCTCAGAGCTTTTGACCTTATGCCCCAGGCCCATCCTATAAACTTAGCCACTGCTATACAGATCGGGGGTGCAGGATCAGTGCACAGAATGCGAAGGGCGATGGCGTATCTTCTAATGCCCATAGACTTACAGATTGGTTTTATCCATTTTGTTCTCGGTGTTACATACATTGGACAAAAGAATAATACATGTCCTATGTTTTCGCATTCGTCTACGCATCTATAGCACCTATCATTATTAGTACCTGATCCCCCCCATCTCGAGGTGAAATCTGCAACGGGTAATGTACCCACCCGCAGTTGAAAATATAACTTGCGATCAGAGATTTTTTCAATGATGTCCCAAAACTTCTCTTTGAGGGGTTGAACTTTTAACTCTAGAAAGCGGGACGTTAGATGGGTGGAAAGGCCTTGGGCAATTTCTAGTTTATAAACCCATTCCCAGTACATCATTTTCAACTTTTCTTTGGAAGGAAAAACTGCACCTGCAGGGTTTTTCCAAAGTTCAATCAGGCCTATATTACCCAAAAGGGATTTTATCTCAAGCAACCAGGTTATTTTTTGGGACCTGTCGGATTCAATTATATCCACAAAGCCACTCCTATAGTGCATGAGTTCATCTGTGCACCAAAGACGACGCCAGTATAATATTGGACGTAACCTCACCAGATGTTCTAGGGGTTTTTTGCCAAGATCCAATAATAAGGGATGCAATGGCGTACTAGGTGGAAGATTTGTGATTTTGCGAAGAAAAGCATTTTCTAGGACCTTCAGCCTATTCAAGTTGCCAAAGCCCCAGAGCTCGGCCCCGTAGAGGCATGAGCCCAGGACCGACGTTTCGTAAATTTCTAGAGCTGGAGAGATTGGCTTTGTAAATGAGTTTTTAAATCTAGATAGAAGAGCCCCTGATCTTTGTTTGTGTTGCAAGACGGCGCGGTCAAGTTGGCAACCCCAGTGCATGTCTTTTTGTAAAGTTATCCCCAGGTAAGTAAATGAGGTAACCTCCTCCAAAGGTAACTTGTTCATGTATATTTTCCCTTTGAAGGATTTTGATCCGTTAAATGACATAAATTTGTTTTTTCCCGTGTTGACTTCCAGACCCCTTACAGTGCAAAATTCTTCAAAGCACCGGAGGGCCTTCGATAGGCCACTGGGGGTCTTCGAAATAATCAACGTGTCATCCGCAAACATGAGGATAGGGATGCGTACACCGGCCAAAGCAGGTGCGTCGGTCGGGGTCAGTGAGAGGCGGCCGGCCACCCCATCGACAAACAGTGAGAACAGGGTCGGCGCCAAGACGCAACCCTGCCGCACTCCCCTGCCGACCGGGAAGTCCTCGGTCACCTCCCCCATACCCCCCACCGCACTCGAGCAACATTTCCCTCATGTAAGCGGATGATCACGGAAAGGAGCTCAGGAGCAATACCCATTTCCCCCAAAACCTGCCATAGCCTGCTCCTTGGGACCAGGTCAAAGGCTGCCTTTGCGTAAAGGGCACCTTTCCCCAACACCACCGTCTTCCAGTATAAGTTAACAAAACGGAAGACTTGGTCAATAGTACTTATCCGGGAACGGAACCCTGCCTGCATTGGGCTCAAGATGTCATGATCGTCAATCCAGAGTTGGATTTTGAGGAGGAACAAGCGGCCTATGATCTTTTGAATCGAGTCAATTAGACTGATTGGCCTATAATTACTTGCCATTGTTTTATCCCCCTTTTTATATACTGGGACGATTTCTGCGCCCTTCCATGAGCACGGGATGGCAGCTCTCTGAGCAATTGCATTTGCAAGTTGCAGAATATAACAAGACCAGAGACTTCTATCGTTAACAAACATGTCTGCAGGGATTCCGTCCATGCCAGGGGCTTTTCCTCTAACCACTTTGTCCAAAGCTCTATCTACATCTTTTATTGAGAATAAGGCCTCAGTGTAAAATACAGATGGGGAGGTCTCAAAAAGACTGTTTTCACACGGTGCGGCATACTGGGGTTTGAAATAATCAACCCAAGCATTTTGCGCCACGTTGTTTTGCGGCCGCTCTGCAATGCCACCCCTATCCCATTTGTATGTGTCCCAGAAAACTTTACTATTCTTGTCCCGGGAAGCATCCAATAGATCCTTCCACATCTCAGTATCCCAAGTTGCCTTTGCCTCTTTCAATATCTTCCCATAACGAGACCTGGCAGACCTTACAAGTGATATGTCATTCTGCTTGAGTGCACTGCCAAGCTTTGACCGGGCTTTCCGGCACTCATTGTTATACCAGCCCTCTTTTTTATGAAGTTTGGGATTTCTACCGGAGGTAGGTTTGAGAAAATATTTTCGCAGGCCCGCGAAAAGCCTGGTATGGATTTCTGCCACTAGATGAGGTGGATTTTGGCCCTTTGCCTGTACACTCAATACTTCTAGTGCAGAGATTACTTCTCCATTTATTGCCTGTAGGGTCTTTGGATCCTCAGCAACCCGGTCCCATTTTAGATAGCGTGTATTATTAGACAGAAGGTGCTCAGACTCATACGTAACTTGCAATGGTGGTGAATGACCAAACAAGGACGCATTAAATGATGAGACTAAAGGATGATGATCGCTCTCTTGCCGATTAATTACCTCCATGTCATTAAAGTGGGTCCAGAGTTGAATGTGGATCAGTAAATAATCAATTCTACTAGCCCTACGACCGTTATCGAAAGTATTTGCACCTTGTTTATCGGACGGACTTCTGCCATTCGCTGCTCTCATGTGATTACCTAAGCAGAGGCCATTTAACTGAGTTGCGGCCTCCGTCCATCTTTTTACTGGTGCAATCTCAAGTGGTGGAATTCCCCAATTAACATCTTCTTCTTCAGTAAGCTGTGATATGTCATCAAAGTACAGTGGTTCGAATGATGTATTAAAATCACCTGCTATAATAGGCAGGATGTTGGGGGGGAGAGAGTCGATTATTTCTTCCAGTAATTGTACAACTGGAGACCTTTTTCCCCCCGGGAGACCTCGCGCATAAACATTAAAAATTTCTAGGTTAATCCCGGACTTTGGGACGATCTTTACAGATAAAATATCATCACTAGTACTAGGTCTTTGGGTCACTCGACATCCTAAGTCTTGCTTTAGCCATATAGTTAGCCCGCCAGACGGCCGGCCTCTTTTGCTTTTTAGGGCTGGAATATAGAAATTGAGAAATCCATTGCATACAAGGGGGTCTAGCGACCATGTCTCTTGGAAGAGACATATGTCAAATTTAGATATAAAACCTAACCAGTCAGGGTCAATAGGCCACTCTCAGTGCAGCCTCCATTATCTAGTTTTAGGCTCTGTCGTAATGAACTTGGGCTTTCTCTTTCCAGGTGGATCAAATTGTTATTAACAGTGGTTGCCACGTTGTTTGTTTCACCAGAGTCAGCTTTCCCATCGGATCCAACTAAGGCTATGGTGCAACTTGACGGTAGTATCACCCTAGTCTTAGTTGTTAATTGGAGTTTTTCCCCCTTCTGGTGCTGGTCCAGTGGTATTTCCTTGGAAGAACTGTTTCTAGCCTTACCTTCCTCTATTAAGGTAGTACATACTACCCGTTTTTCCATAGGGGTTATGGCTGGTTTACATATATTATTCTTTTTACGGTGAGGGTTTAATCGTCAATCACAGTCTTCCAATCCGGAGGACCCGATTGTCTTATGCTGCATAATAGGTTCTCTGGGATCACTGGGCCGCATGTTGGAGTCTCTCTGGCCGCAACCCGCTAGATTGGGTTGTTGGTAGTCACAATAGAAGAAGGACAAGGGCAGTGAAAGAATTGGACTGCAAGAACTAGAATTTCGCCATTGACAGATGTGCTCCACTGCCTTGGTATCTCTAAAGTTAATTATAATGCAATCACCTTCTATCGTTTTCTTCAATGGACCAACCCAATTAACTCGACGCACAAAGAGAATTTCTGTTGAGACATTTGGAGGCAGGGGGCGATTACAATTTAACCAGTATACACATTTATTCCTCAGCTCCCTATAATCCTCCCTGGTATCTGTGCCCAAGGGCTTGACTCCTGCCAGTATTATCACGTAGGGTCTAGACTCTAGAGGAAGGTGTAAGTTTGGGAATTTTCTTGTCTCCGGATTACTAAATGCTTCCCTACCTGGCTGTTTTAATACTGGGCTACTACTAACTGCTGCAGATCCATTCCCCCCACTCGCTATGCTACCTAATGTAGTGGTCTTGGTGGTATCCCGGGTAACCTGTCCCGACACGTGCGGGTTGGTATTTATTATAGGTGGAGAGGTAGTGGGTACAGCATTAGTAATAGTAGCTCTTTTATTGAGGGGCATAACTGTTGGTGTTTTGTAACATGCCTGGCATTTACTAGCATTTTTCTGCCGGGACTGTGCTGCCGAATACTGCAGCTCCAGACAAGTCAGTCTATTTTCAATCCCATCCAGTCTGTCATAAATTGGTTGGCACGTTTTATAAAATATTGCCTCTATTTTTCCCCAAAAATCATCGCCCACATTGTACTGTTCCTTGGGGGGGGCTAATAGATGAGATATTTGGTCATCCTCTTTTCCATCCTCCAGGACTACTTCTGGGTGGGTGGTGGGTTTTTCAACAACAATATCCACAGGAGTGATTCTCCTTGACTTTGCAGTTAGGCCCATATTTGGTGGTTCTCTGCGTTTCCTTTTGGATCTCTCAGTTTTCGTACTTTCCTTGCTCTTTGGGGAAGGTATCTTGTGTTTAGGGTTCATAGTAGATCGAGTCTTTACGCTCTCAGTTACACCGGTTGTTCGTAGCGACTTTGATTGACCCCTTTTTTGTCTGGTATTAAGATTGACTCCTTCAGAGTCTGGTATGCAATGATTTGAATTTCTCTGTGGGGAAGAATCATCTTCATCGTTTACCGATGCAACCAGCATAATACTCGCATCGTTATCTGGTCTCTGTTCCGTGTTATGCACCGGGGAATGAGCGTGAGTGAGATGTCCCAGTGAGGAACGTTTGTCTGTGAGAGAACCCAGCGACAAGCGTTTTTCAGTGTAGTCAATCTCTTTATCCAGGATGGATGATACCCTTACAAGGAATTGATCAAGTGTGCCAACCAGGGACTTCCGTCTCGTATCGGGAACAGCAGACATCGTTTACAAATCTCTTTGGCTGCGAGTTACACTTTAGAAGATTAGATAGACATGACTGACCTTAGTGATGATCTCCTGGCTTCTTCACAGAGGGTGGGCCCGACCCGACCTTACACGGCCTCTAACGGGCTCAAACGGGCCCGCCCTTGGTCCGGGCTTCGTCCGGCGCCCGCCCGCGCGCGTCCCGCGACGCGGGAAGAGCGGCGTTCTTTTGAGCGCCTCCGGGCGCTTTGGTGACGTCAGATGGCGCTAGGGTGCCTGGGAGATGTGGTCTCCCCTCGCCGGGGCCGCAGGACAGCGCGGCGGCAACAGCAGCGGCAGAGGGACACCCAGCGGGACAGCAGCGGCACTCAGGTGAGCGAATGAGGGCAGGGCACCAGCAGTCACCCCCTCGCTATTCTCGGCTCCAAAGGTATCCGGGTTTCTGCAACGAGCTTCCCGCTCCACCGAAGGAGCGGCGTTCTTTTGAGCGCCTCCGGGCGCTTTGGTGACGTCAGATGGCGCTAGGGCGCCTGGGAGATGTGGTCTCCCCTCGCCGGGGCCGCAGGACAGCGCGGCGGCAACAGCAGCGGCAGAGGGACACCCAGCGGGACAGCAGCGGCACTCAGGTGAGCGAATGAGGGCAGGGCAGGGCACCAGCAGTCACCCCCTCGCTATTCTCGGCTCCAAAGGTATCCGGGTTTCTGCAACGAGCTTCCCGCTCCACCGAAGGAGCGGCGTTCTTTTGAGCGCCTCCGGGCGCTTTGGTGACGTCAGATGGCGCTAGGGCGCCTGGGAGATGTGGTCTCCCCTCGCCGGGGCCGCAGGACAGCGCGGCGGCAACAGCAGCGGCAGAGGGACACCCAGCGGGACAGCAGCGGCACTCAGGTGAGCGAATGAGGGCAGGGCAGGGCACCAGCAGTCACCCCCTCGCTATTCTCGGCTCCAAAGGTATCCGGGTTTCTGCAACGAGCTTCCCGCTCCACCGAAGGAGCGGCGTTCTTTTGAGCGCCTCCGGGCGCTTTGGTGACGTCAGATGGCGCTAGGGCGCCTGGGAGATGTGGTCTCCCCTCGCCGGGGCCGCAGGACAGCGCGGCAGCAACAGCAGCGGCAGAGGGACACCCAGCGGGACAGCAGCGGCACTCAGGTGAGCGAATGAGGGCAGGGCAGGGCACCAGCAGTCACCCCCTCGCTATTCTCGGCTCCAAAGGTATCCGGGTTTCTGCAACGAGCTTCCCTGCAGTTAGTCACGTTACTGCCCCTTTTCCTTTAAAGGAACAGGCAGCCCTACGTTTATGTATCCTTGATTGGACCTAAGGATGAAATTATAGATCTGTGACTCAAGGTGGCCTAATTTCTATATTACATTAGTTAATGGTGTCCTGTCTCCTAAGTAGCATATGGCCTTTGCTTCTTAAAAGAAAACTAGGTTTTCATTTTTCCGTGCAGAAGGAACTGGAACATTAGCTAAGATTACCGTATATGGTGTAGTCGCCAGCGGTAGAGTTTTTCTTTTTTTTTTTGTTTTTTTTTTTGCATTTTCAATTTGAGAGATTTATTGGTTGCATCTCAAATCCGTACATTCTGTCTTATGCTGAGTTCAACATAGGGAAAGTGACAATAATCATTTGGGAGACATTTAAAGACTATCATGCCCTTTACCCCACCCCTCCCACAAAAAACATTAGGTACTTTACCATGACTCTAAAATCTGTTTGCATCATCATTGTAAATTGAAATTTGATGTTTCCTTTCTAAAAACATGGATTAATTTGAAGCATTTTTTGAGAAAATTAACTTTTACTTTAAAACAATTGCCGCTGCACGTTAATGTCCAGTATGTCTTCACTGTTTATTTAACAAATATTTGCACTGGCACTTTAAATAGACACTCTGGGCTTTAGGACTCTATGGTCCAGTCGAAGGCCGAGTGCCGAAACGCGTAGACCGTCTTCTTTTTTTCGTGTGTGACGCCTTATTCTCAACTTGAAAAGAATAAATATCACTTTGAATGTCGTTCGTGGTGCTGTGATCCTTTTTTTTTTTTTTTTTTTTTTTTTTTAAGTTCCAAAACCTTTATTAGCGTCTGACAAAGTAATACATTACTCGCCTACAACCTCACGGGCCGGCTCCAGATGACATTTCTCATTACGTTTCATCACCCTGTACACAGCCATGTGGCCGACAACCCGGAGGTCCGGCGGCAAATCCCTGTTGTTCCAACACATCAGTAGTATTATACACTGTACTATGGACCCTGGGCAAGCTGCGGTGCCCCTCAACCTTCTGACGAATCCCCTAGGTGCACTACCTGGAATTCCTAGGTGCAAACGTCCCGGAGCACAACCCGCTAATGCACTCCACCACCATGACATTCAGTAAGGACAATCTCTCAGACCCCTACTGGGTAAACTCACCAGCTCCAAGTCCTCCCTCAGCCGATACCTGGCTCTCTCCCTCCGCGGAGGCAGTATACGCCGCCAAATACTCCTTGAACGGGTCCCAAATGTCCCTGGCTCTGCTAGTTAATGGTTGCGTCTCAGCGTAGATAGCATTCTGCTCCTGACAGTGTAACAGATCCCCTATCCATTCTTTGAATTTCGGTGCTCTCCCTCTGCCCCAGCGACATGCAACTCTCCGCTTCGCTAATAATAGAGCAATGTTCCCCTGTTTGCGCATCAACTTAGGTATTGATACCGTGTAGCCCAACAGCATCACCAGCGGATCTAATTCCACCACATCTCCCAACATGGCCTTCAGTGCCGAATGCACCTGCAGCCAGTAATCCGCCACTCTCGGACACAGCCATGCCAAGTGCAGGAAGTCAGCCCCTTCCGCCTGACACCTCTCACATCTGTCACTGTCTGATAGATGAAATTTAAACTTCTTAACTGGCGTGTAATACATACGTTGTAAAAACTTGTAATGGATAATACGCAGTCTGCTACTGGAGGAGATCTGGGAGGTGAGCTCGCAACAATACGTCCACTGCCTCTCTGTGATATCTCTGCCTAGCTCAAGTCTCCATTGCTGGAGTGCCCTACAATCCGTGCTGCCACTGTGTGCCCGAATACTGCTGTATAATTGGGAGACTAAGTGCCTACCATCCGAAGACGTAAGCAGTAATTGTAAAGGCCGCACTACTTCTGGTTCCTCCGGGAAACCTGGTAGTATCTTCCGCAGCCCTCGCCGCAGCCGGAGATAGTAAAAAACATCCAACGGGGTAGGCTGATAGCCCCCAAACAATTGTTCTTCCGTCTTGAGCCGTCCATTAGCGAAGAGATCACCCCAGTGCCGTATTTTTATTCTGGCACACATCCCCTGAAACCCTCCTTCCTGCAATAACGACAAGTCCGGGTGATAAACCAGCGGCAGCGTCGGAGCATACATGAAACTGAGCGCCAGGCGACGTAGTATACGCTGCCACGCATCCACCGTGCACGGCACCGTAGTGTATAGTGTATCAAAGGCGCGACTGGAGCCCTGAAGGACCCCCATCAATGGCAGAGGCCGTGATAGCCAGTCCTCCACCGCCAGCTGCGGTAGGAATGGCGCAGGTGCAAACCAGTGATATGCAAATTGAGCCTGCGCGCTCAGATAATACGTTAGAAAATCGGGAACATCAAACCCTCCAGATTCGTATGGCCGAGTGATAACCGACCACGCCAATCTAGGCTGCTTACCAGCCCAGAACAGCCGCAGTAATTCTGTACGCATAGCTCGAAAGAAGTACGCCCCCGGGTAATACGGGATATTCTGGAAAAAATATAAAAAACGGGGTAATACCACCATCTTGATAAGCGAGGCCCTGCCCGCCATGGTGAGCGGAAGAGACACCCAGCGAGTCACATCCTCTGTCAGCCGAGTCATGGCCGTACCATAATTCAGCCTCAACGTCTCCTCTCGATCCTTCGAAATCTGGACCCCTAAATATCTAAGATCCGATTCACACCATTCTAGCGGGTAGTCCAGAGGAAAGCGACCCACTGCAGGCGTCAGGGGAAAAAATTGCGACTTCTTCCAGTTGATTTGAATGCCCGACAGACGCCCAAACACTAAAAATTCTCGGAGTAACGGATTGAGGTTAACCTGTGGATCTACCACGTACAACGTTAAGTCGTCAGCATAGAGAGAGACATCAATCTGCCGTTGGTGACATTTGAAGGCACTTTGTTTATGCAATTGCCGGATACGGCATGCCAGAGGCTCAATCGCGATAGCGAAGAGCAATGGGGAGAGCGGGCACCCCTGCCTGGTACCTCTAGTGAGCAGAAACGACTCGGACACTTCACCATTGATGAGCACTCTCGCTTTCGGGTCCGTATAGAGCAATTTGATCCATGCGACGAATATTTTGGGAAAGCCCATCCTGTACAAAATGGCAAACAAGTAATTCCACTCAACCGAATCAAATGCCTTGGTGGCGTCAAGAAACACCGCCGCAACAGGCAGTTCCGGCGCCACCGTGTTTATCAAGGAGAAGAGCGTACGCAAGTTACAAGCAGTTGAGCGACCCGGGACAAACCCAGATTGATCTGGGAGTGTAATTTTGGTCATAAGCAGGGAAAGTCTAGTGGCCAGTACCTTCGCCAGTATCTTCGCGTCACAATTAATTAGGGATAGCGGCCTGTATGAATCACACTCTACCGGGTCTTTGCCTGGTTTCAACAGCGAAGTGATCAGTACCTCCCGCATTGTCCCAGGCAGCACACCCACCTCCAGTGACTCCTCATACACCTCCCGTAGCACCGGCGCCATGACATCTATATAACTTTTATAGAATTCCGCCGGTAGGCCATCAATCCCGGCCGCCTTACCATTACTCAAGGACATGATCGCTTCCCGTATTTCATCAAGTTCAAATGGGGCCCCAAGGAATTCCCGATGGTCATCACTTAACCAACATAACGCCACATCATCCAGAAAGTCCCCAAACACCACCTCCCCACCGCTGCGGGCTTCATATAATTCCTCATAATGCGCAGTAAATTGAGCTAGTATGCCCTTCGTATCGTGCTGCAAGGTCCCACCCTGCCCTCTGATCTCTAAAACGTGCGTGGGTCCCCGGGCATGTCTAGTAATTTCCGCTAAGGCACGCCCTGGTCTTTCTCCTTCACAGTAACGACGGGCCTGCCAATATTTGCCCCTGAATTTGGACTCCCTATCCGCTTCCAGCTCGTACTGAGTAAGCCGTTCTCGGAATTCCTTATGGACCGGACCCATTGGTTCCTGGGCCATCCTGGTTTCCAGCTCCGCTAGTTCAGCCTCTAACTTGGAGAGCGAACCGCGTATTGTTTTCAGGACACCGAAGCTCTTAGAGATGTAGTACCCCCGGACCGTCACCTTAAACGACTCCCAAATGGTCTCAACATTGTCCACTGACCCCTTATTGCGGGGAAAAAACTCCGCTATCTCGTCCCCTAACTCCGCCTGAAACACCGGATCCAACAATGCCGTGGGTTGCATACGCCACCTAGGTGCTGACCCGCCGAACCCCGGGATCGCCACCTCCACGAGTACCGGACAGTGATCCGAATACGTCCGTGGTAAGTGAGCCACTCGACCCAAATCAACCACCAATCCTGTAGACAGAAAGCAGTAATCCAGCCTGGACCAAGAGTTAGCGTATGTCGTGAAGTGTGTTCCTTCCCGGACCCCAGGATGCACAAACCTCCAACTGTCCACAAGTCCTCCTTCTACAACTATACCTTCCATGACGTCCCTCGCTCCCTTATGGTATTGCTGGCTGCCACCCGATCGGTCGAGCCCTGAGGACATTGTGAGATTGAAATCCCCCCCCCATATGACATGCATGGAACCAATGTTCAGTATTTTGCCCCAGAGCATGGTAAAGAAGGCAGGCGAATCCACATTTGGCCCATAGCAGTTCACAATTGTGACCGTATCCGTACCAAGTCTGCCCCACAACAAGACAAACCTCCCTTCCTTATCCGTAAGATCGCCCAGCGGAACAAACGGTACCGCCTTCTTGATCAGTATCGCCGTACCCCTGGCATACCCTGAATACGAGGAGAAACTCCGGACTGCCGCCCATCTGCCTGCAAAGGTGTAAGTGGCCCGGGGACTAAGATGCGTTTCCTGTAGTAATGCAATTTGCACCTTATGTTGTTCCAAATAAGCCACCACCCTCCTACATTTCCTGGCATCGTTTAACCCCCGAACATTCCAGGAGGCTACAGTGACACGTGACTTACTCATCCTACCCGCCATGCGTCGTCAACTTCCCGATTACCAAAGCATTCCTCAAGATCCTTCCACCAATCACACCTCGGGTATGTGCCACCCAATATCAGCACCCCTTCCACCCCCGCAGATCGAATATTCAAAAAAGGCCCGTGCCACAGTGTATTGGAATCCAGCCTATGCACTCCCCAATACCCCACCCACCCTCTCCTGGTCCTACGCGCTCTTACCCGTTTTGGAACTTCCAACATACAAACCATTGCAACACCCCTCGCGCCCACCCCCCTCCCACTGAAGCAAACCCCAACCTGCCAGTTCTGTACCCCCCCCTGCCCACCCACAATTGCCCCAAACAGCAAGGCAAGAACGTTCCCCAAACCCCCAACATATACTAGGGTATTTCCCGTTAGGAAACGAGTCCAGGTGGCACCACCAGTTCCTCCCCCAGAAACGCCAGCCGGACCACACAACGTGCAGTCCAGCGCAACGAGACGAGGAGGTGTCCGGCGCTAGTTCTTATGTCACCCGGGTCTGACAACAGGCAGATCCCTGCCTCCTTTAAAAGTAGCCAGTACTGTGTCACACCTTGTGTAATCTGTGGCGGAGTCTCCTGCAGTGTGAGCGCCCCACACCCCCAACAACATCCCTCCGTGCTTGCATCCATACGGCCCAACCATCCCCTATCGCACTGTCTCACAGCCACCTACCCCAGCATCAGTTCGCAGGGTACTCCCCCATCCGCACATGTAGTCCAATATGCCATCTATAGGCACCCCACTCACGGTTCACCGTCCACCAGCTCCTCACGCACAGGGTCCTCATCGTTCTCAGCTCCATCCTCCGACCTGCGGGAACGCTTGTACTGTTTGATGAAATCCTCCACCATCTGAGGATTCGTGAAGAACTTCTGCCTCCCCTGATACGTGATCCGCAGGCGTGCCGGGTAAAGCAGTGCATAGTCCAGTTGTAGGTCTCGTAATTTCGCTTTGACTGCCACAAATTTTCGCCGTTCCGCTTGCACCATTGGTGTGAAGTCCGGGTACAGCGTAAAGGAGTTGCCCTCGTAGGATAATGTACGCGTGCCGCGTGCGGCTCTCAAAGCGGCGTCACGGTCGCGATAATTGAGCATCCTGGCGATGATCGGCCTGGGCGCCGCTCCCGGCTTAGGTCTGGGGCCCAGGGCCCGGTGTGCCCTCTCCACAATAAATTGGGGGGAAAAAATTTCCGAACCGATCGCCGCCACTAGCATCTTCTCCACGTATTCCTCCATTTTGCCCACATTCGTCGATTCAGGAATACCTACAATGCGTACGTTGTTACGTCTACTCCTCGCTTCCAAATCCTCATTCTTAGCAGCAATGAGGCGCAGCAGATTGTCCATTCTGGATAGCTGTGAGGTGTGCCGTGTCACAGTATCTTCAGTGTCCGATATACGCTGTTCCGCCCCCGCGATCCGTTCTTCTTGGGCGTCCAATTTCTGTACTACCGCATCCATTCGGGACGACATTCTGTCCATTTTGTCAGCAATCGTCGCAAAACCCTGACGCATTTCGCGCAAGACATCTTGTAAATTGAGCGCCGCATCTGCTGACCCTCCTGCTGTTACCGGCGATTCACGTGTCTCCTCCACTGCCTTGGGCGGCTTCTTGCTAGCCTCAAATGAAAGTTTGGGCTGTTTCGCATCTGTCCTGCCCATGCTGGCCTCCGGACCGTCCTACCTGGCCGCAACAGCAGACAACCCCCTCGGGCCAGTAGCAGCGTCAACACTCTCTTCGCACTTCCCAGGAGCTGCTAGCTCCCTGCACTCCACAATCCCAGGCTGACCATATATTCAAGCGCCTTATGGCAGTCCAGCATACACCAGCTACACCGTCCTCTTACTCCTATCAATCTTCACGGCCATCCGGCAGCATACCGGAGTCGCCAACCAAGTGGGGATTAGGCCTCCGTCCAGTGCTACACCTCCGATCTCCTCTACAGCCCCTGGTGAAGCAGTTCGCACTTCGCAGCTCCTCCTGGGTTCGCGGCCGTACTCACAGAGCATCCAGGTCCCCCAGTTCCAGTATCCCAGCCCGGTGTCTCCTCACTCCTTCACTCGCAATCCGGTCCGGATATACGCGGTGTCCCGGGGGGGGGGGGGCGCCTCCGCTCCAGTTCAGTCAATATTCCCAAGGCAGAGGGGGCAGGAGGGGGGGGGGGCAGGGGGGCCAACACCTCTCACCACGATGGAGCCCCGATATCACTTGGCTCCCCCGCAGCGCCTCGCCTCCAATCCCAAGCCGGGGACGTCGAAATCGGCGCTCTTCTAAGCTTCGGAGGGGGGGGGGGGAGTGCACCCCCAGCGACGTCCTCCGCTGACAGATCCACCTCGCTCCGCAGCCACTGCTAAGCCTCTGCGTCCCACAGTTGGCCAGGCCCGGTCACAGCTCCCACGGCCTGCAGCCGTTAATTCAGCCGCGGTGTTTCCTACCAGCGCGATCCGGCAGGGCGTCCCAGCTCTGCCACGCCGTCTGCGCGTCTCTGCTAACGGCGCGTCGTTCTCCGGCGCCGGCCGCCCGTTTTCAGTCAGACTTGGCCAGTACTCGCTGGACACCTCGCTGCTGCCCCTCGCTCAGTTGCAGCCCCCGGGTGGGTCAATTAAGGATAAGTAGACGGATAAGAAGCGCCGTCCAGTGGGAGCCCTACTCGGCAGCCGCCATTCACCAGTGCGCCACCTAGCGTTCCCCGCGGTAGAGTTAAAATGTATGTAACTTTGGCCTTTTGTGTACCACCCGTACTCTTGGTGTAGTGACTATCACCCGAGTAAATTCTTGTCCTTCCTATAGATTTTTATTTTTTTATTGCTTTTGTTGCTTCTTATGTCGCATCATGCTTAGTTATTGGGGATTTTAATTGTGTCCTAGTTCCAATTCCCTTTTCCGTATTCCTTTCACCAGTCAGCCCATTTATTATTGTAGGTGGATTGTTCAGGTACACACTTCCAGACTGCAGTGATGCACCAGGAACCTCCATATTATGTATAATGCCCTCTTGTATGACCAGACTGGTTTTCAAGAATTGTCCCTAGGCCTGCTTCAATGTTTTCCAGCCTGACTGTCAAGTATATTATACTATAGTAAGACAAGTTTTCCATCCTGATAGGAGATAACTTACGTTTACCTTTTTTGAACATGACGAATTTTCAATGTCTATTTTTTAATGTGGTTTTTACCATTTTTGTTCCTGCTGCTTTAATTTTCGGTGGGATCAGAAGTTTCTAATCATGCAAATATCAGGACCCTCTAGTTCTTGTCTTTTGTTTTCATATCTGACTATTAGCCTGTGTATTGCCTAGTGCACCTGATGTGAAAGGTTTCTACCTGCCTATGATAATCTGTACCATGTGATTTCTCTATTGAGATGTCCTAGATAAGGAATTTAGAAACACTTATATATAATTATTGAAAAAAAAATGTGTTTGCCCTATTAGACAATGCCACCATATGTGAAGACATCCATTTAGATAGAATTCTCGTGTAGTTATCTACCCTTAGATGATGGAGGCTCTCACACGAAAACCCAATTGAAAAGCTTAGAGGCACTGTTTTGCCTACTGCCTTTTTATTTGTATTGCTTCCTGAGAAAGACAGTGTATTCTAGACGAAAATTGTCCCATGGTGTGTGGCCACTCCTTTGAAAATCACAGGCCACGTGTTTACAGTCCCCTTGTTATACAACGAACTGTTTAAAGCATCACACTTGCTTCATCAGAAGGCGTTCAACATCAGAAAAGAAGGAGGAGCTGGTTTTGCCACAGAACCAGAATTCCAGTGCAAAAGAGCGCCTGTCATGTGCTGGTAACCTCTGACAGTGTGCAGTCCCTTGAGCTCCTTGGCCTGAGTTTTTGGCCACACACCCCCCCTCTTTCCCTTTGCTTCAATGGAAGTGCAGTGCACCGGCGGATCCAAGATTGACAGAAGGCACTACATTCCAGTGCCCATGGAAGAGCAGCCTGAGCGTCCTCTGAGACTGAATGACGAGTGTTGGAGTCTGAGAATGGTCCCGAATCTGCACGAGATGACCTGTGCCCTTGATCAATGGAGAGCACACTACCTGTAGTGCCTGCCGCAAAGAAAAAATACTGGTGCACTGCCTTGAGACATTGAGACTTTTTCGAGTGAGCTGTGGGTGTTTGCCAGGAGGGCACTCCAACTAAGCAGTACTTTTCTCATGAAAGGCTTGAATGAAGAGGCCCAGGCAAAAGAAAACAACAGAAGAAGATTTGATGGACAATAGAAGCCTGCCAGAGAGGCTTTTTGAACGGACTCTGGGCATAGGTGGTTTCACAAGAGGTTTCCGTGTGATTGTATAGACTAGGTGTTAAAAGACCGTTTGTTTTGCTGGCATTGTCTAGTATAAGCAGAATAAAATCCATTTTCTGTGGAAGAGTACCCCCTTTTCACCTCAGAGCATTGATGAGGGTCACCACTGTTTCACCTGAACATACAAAATGTATAGGAGCCCTAAAATGTTACTAAATAATTTTAGGATTTGCTTTTTGCTCAGGGTTGTAGACAATTATTATTTCATTTGTAATAGTGGTCGCTACTTTCTCCCGTTGTCTATATATTCTTAATAACGTGTTTTCTAGTGTTTTTTTAAACATGACGTTGTCATTTATGGGTGGGATTGATTTTCTCTACTCAATTGACTTCTGCACCCTCTTCCCAACCTATGTCTTTCCCTACCACTGTTTCTTTGCACTTTTTTCACCCTTTTCCTGAACATGAGCAGGTTAAAAGATCAGAATTCGTAAGCAATTCTTTTGTACAGCTTCTGCATCGACACTAGTTAGTAGTAAACATCACTAATTGTTGGGGGTGTGATCTTATGCCACCTAGATAGAGGTATTCCTTATTTTGTCCTGCCATATGTGGCCTTTGTGCTACTACATGTGTAAGGAGACGTGTCCCGTGAGAGTCGCTAAGTAACAGGATGATGCTACAGCAACATCTCCATGACTTCATGTCTGTAGACCTGGACTCGGATTGATGAGAGTATAGTTATTGCCTATGTAAGGGCAAAAGGAGGGTCTGTCGTACTTTAAAATTTGGGACCGCGTAGGAGGCAGGGCCCTACCCCTGTCTATCCCGGTATTAGCGAACCGCGAATGGTCAATGCGGTATGTACAAGTGCTTTGTGTAACGTTTTAGCTATGAATGCACTATGTATACATTATTATACATTGACTCCGTGGGTTCCATTTTGTAGCGGTGGCCATCTTATGGTTGCCCTCACATAGGCTATATAGCATGAAGCGAAAACGGGCCTTTTAGAGCACATGTGCCTTTCTTTGACTTTTCTGTGACCTGGGCAGCTTGGCTCTGCCACCCCAGGTCAAACTGGTCTCACGAGTTCCCCGTCCTCTGGCCACCTGTGATTAGCATCAGAGCTTGACACACCATAAAGTCTTTTCATCCTACACAAGCCTCCGGCTAATCTCTTTCACACCTGACTGTTCCTGCTTTATGGCTTGTTTCCCAAAACAGGAGATGCTCATGTTTATTGGGGCCTATCGATATCTGATGTGGGATCTGAGCCTTGCTGGGTAAATAATTACGGGCTATCTTAACTGGAATGTGGGATGGTCATCATGACTCTGCCTTTTCGTTTGCAATGTATACATGTGAATGACCAACTGCAAGAGAAGGGCGGTGTTGCCCAGAGCGTAACATTCTCCATAAAAGAGGAGACTGGTTTCTGTTCTGCAGACTGCCTCATTCAGTTGCTAAGGCTTCTGTGCGACGTAGTCTCACTCATTTGAGTTTAATAAAGATGTCTTTTCATATTTCAGCTTCTGTTGCCAAGTTCTTTGTTATATTATCAAGATATGCAGAATTTTATAATACCACATCAGGAAGTACTCGAAGTCATAGGGTGCTACCCCTAGCACCTCTGGGGTCTTAAAAATTGGAGTACTTCAACATCCTGAAGAGTGACCAGGTAGAAGTGCTCTAAGAGAATGTATCTGTTTAGAGGTCTGAGGTCCAAGATTGTTCTTAAGGACCTGCCCTTTTTGTGAATAAGGAAGTAAAGTGAATAGACCTCTGTGAACTTCCTCTCTGAGCAACTGTTGATGGTCTGTTGAGAGTTTGTGTTTGCGAGGTGGAATATATGGAGGCGTGGAAGTGAGCTCCAGACAATAACCATGTTGGATAATATCCCACATCCACTAATCGGAGGTGATGTTCTGCCAGGTGGGAAAGAACCCTTGTAGTTGACCTCCAACAGGTGTTGTGTGATTGGGTGGGGGGTGGCTGGTAAATCAAGGTTTGGTGGTGGGGAAAGGTTTGGTGAAACTGCCTCTACATCTGGAATAATTGCCCCAAAAAGAGGTATAATATGCAAAGGGTCTGGGTATCCCTTGTAAGTGGACAGGGGTTTGCTCTAGCAATCCCAAGGTGCTCTCTTAGGGGGTAGTGTGGTTGAGCAGCCTTAGGCTTATCCGAGTGGAGTGTTAGACATCTGCAGTTTACACAGACTCAATTAATGATACACTCAACTCAATAAGGAGATCAACACCAATTTATAAAGATAACACTTATCTTTAAATAATTGGCCCTAACACTATTTTTAATACATTTGGAAAAATCAACAAATCGATAAAAAATCCTGTCTGAAGACAAGTTCTGAATTTCCTCAATGAAATCAATTAACAATCAAGTGGTACAACAAATGTCAAAGTCTTGTATCCCAACGCTGCCACCAAAGGAGGGAGCTGGCTTTGTATATGATATTGCCACTAGGTGGCAATACCGTGCACAGAGTCCAGGGGTTCCCCAAAAGTGTACAGGGTTCAAAGCAAAACCCAAAGTGCTCTAACAGTGGTAGTGTGGGCGAGCAGCCTTAGGCCTAACACAGTGGAGTGTAAGACATTGATTTCATAACAGTGATCAATAATGGACACACAACTCATGAAGGAGATCCAGACTAATTCTAGAAAAATATACTTTGTTTGTATTTTATTTTAAGACCAAGGTCTTCGTAATAAGGTAAGTACGTTCTTAATTAAAAATACCTTTCACTATGAAAAATTGAATTTTTTAAAAAACAGTCCAATGTTATCCTGTTGGGACATTTTTTTTGCGGGTGAATCAGGTAGGTACTGCACTTACAATTCCAGTGACCGGAGCCAAAAGTCAGCAAGGGCTAGGGTCATGTGAGTACCAAACTGCACCACCGGCGGCACAGGGGAGGCTGGGTGCACAGGTCAAAACCAGAGTTCGCCCCAATGCTTTTCAATAGAGACAGGGGTGCCTGGAGCCATGCTACGTGCAGGTAAGTAGATCGGTTTCTGGGTCCAAGTTTTGGGGGTTAGGTTAAGTATGGGGGGGTACAAAGAAGCATCAAACATACACCACCATGGGCACAGGGGTACCGTCTGCAGGGTGCAATTTCGATGTCGGGCGGTCAATGCTTTTCAATGTGGATTCTTCTTTCGGCAAAGAGACTGAAGGTGTGGTACCGGAGGTTGGAAGAGGAAGGCCAACAACAGCAGAAGTACGCAGAGATGTAGGGGGTCGTAGGAGCACCGTCGGTTCAGATCACCAAAGCCCAGGGGATTCAGGTGCAGGGGTGCCTTACAAAGTGGGAGTCTTCTTACCGGAGCTAGTTGCGGAACCTCTGGATTCACATTTCAGGTGCCGTCATGGAGATCAGGAGAGGTCAGCCAGCACTAGACGAGGTGTTGGAAGTGGGCATAACCCTACCCCAGAGTTCCGAATTCTGCCACCACCAAGATGACATTCACTTAATTTTTGTGTCCACATTAGGTAAGCCCACATTAGGGGTTAAACTAGCCTGAGGGTGAACACGCTTCTGTGACTACTAAATTTCCCTCCAGGCCAGGCGCTAAATGGGCCCTGGCTGGGGGGGGCTGGCATCCCATTAACTCTAAAGGAAGCCGGATTTGCATACCACAGGAGGTGAGCTCTTTGAAGCTCCCTGCTTGGAATGCTAATTTACAGGTCATCTTGTTGAACGGGATGTAAATACCCTCTGCTGGACAGGCTTTGTTCCTGACCTCTTGAGAGCGTGGGCGCGCCTATGGTGGCAGGCTAGTCGGAACCAGTCATCCAGCACACTAGTAGTTGGTAGGTTTTCAGGGGGCACCTCTAAGGTGCCCTCTGTGTGCATGTATTAATAAATCCATCACTGGAACCAGGGTGGGTTCATTAATACAGAATGTTTGAAACCAAACATCTTTGGTGTCAGTGAAACCACTGTGGAACTCATTTTTGACCAGTTTCCAGCACATGTACTTAAAATGGCTTCCCTGATCACTTGTAGTGGCAGTAATTGAACTGGCCAGCACGAGGGCAAATTGCTCAAGCAGGTATGTCCACACGTAGTATAGCGCACCCTACCCTACTGAATGGATGACTTACCAATACTGCATGCAGTGTATGTGTTTGAAGGCATGGCTCATAGGGTTGTGTGCTATGTTGTGTTTTCACGGTCAATCAATCAATCAGTATTACTAGAGCGCAGCTAATCACCCCAGAGGAGACCCAGGCACTGAGGTCTTGTGAGTCTTGTAGTCGAAAAGCAGGGTCTTGAGTCCTTTCCTCAAGTACGCCAGTGTTGGTGCTGTTCGTAGGTGGAGGGGGAGGTCTTTCTAGAATTTGGCGGCAAAGTAGGCGAATGAGCGGCCTCTGCTGCGGCTTCGGCAGATGTGGAGGACGCCGGTGAGGGCATGGGCAGCAGAGCGCAGCTGTCTGCTGGGCTGGTAGAAGGTCAGGTGGTGGTTTATGTAGGCTGGCCCCTGGTAGTGGAGGGCTTTGTAGAGGAGGGTTAGCATCTTGAACTGGCAACTCCTCTGTATGGGGAGCCAGTGGAGGTTCCTGCGGTGGGGTGTGATGAGGGTCCATTTGGGGAGGTTGAGGATGAGTCTGGCAGCTGTGTTCTGGAGTCCCTTGAGGAGATGGGTGGTGATCCCAGTGTAGAGTGCATTTCTGGAGTACTACCAGCTGGTGACAAGGGCCTGTGTGACTATTTCCCTGGTGATGATGAGGATCCATCTGAAGATCTTGCGCAGCATGTAGATGTGTGGAAGAATGCGGAGGAGGTTGCGTTGACCTGTCGTTTCATAGTAAGTTTACTGTCCAGGATGATTCAGAGATTGCGGGTTGGTCCGTGGGGGTGGGAGAGGGTCCGAGCTCCAAAGGCCACCAGGTGTCGTTCCACTGTGAGGTGTTCTTTTGGAAGATCAGCACTAATTTTGTCTGCACCAAGACATGCAGCCTGCAATGGCAGTCTGCATGAGTTTGGTGAGGGGTCCCTTAGGGTGGCACCATACATGCTGCAGCCCTTAGGGACCCTCTTTAGCCTCCTTGCCCTAGGTACCAAGGGAACCATTTACTAGGGACTGACAGGTGGTGCTAAAGGTATTGCAATTTGGGAAACAACTGTACAGTTTAGGGAAAGAGATCCGTCACTGGGGACCTGGTTAGCAGTGCACGTCCTGTCAAAATTGCATCGAATACCAGGTAAAAACCGGGGGTGACCATGTCAAAAAGGGGTACTTTTCTACACCCCCCATTATGAGCCCTTGTAATATCCTTTAGGGAAGAATGTTTGGGTGTATGCTTTTTGGTAGGAGGTGGAAACCTCATGGGAGGTAGTTTTGGATCCATCACAGTAAGAAGGTGTTCCCCATCAAATGGCGGAGCCAGCAGGTTTTGTTGAACCTCATGATTAACACCTGAGACTCAGAGCCAGGCTAGTCTCCAAAGGAGGACACTTGAGTTTATGCCTCTAGCTGCAGTGTCATCTGCATCAAGGGCACAGCAAATCATGGTGTTTGAAATTAATTATCCCTCAGAGACAATGTGATACGCCCTCTGTAGTAGGATAAAAGGCCAACGGAGTTCGCAGTTCTCCAATAGCTGGAAGATTGTGTAGCCACCCTCTTACCCATGGCATCTATCTTCTTACTCTCTTTATTTGGTGGGGGCGACTCACCAGATGTTTGAGAGTTAGCCCTCTTTTGGGCTGTGGCCAGGGTCGTTGGGTGATGGTTTGAATTTTTTGCCAACCCTGGGTCTGAGAACTCAGGTCCTGACAGGGTAGTTGAAAATATCAGGTGTGTGTCCGGGCATGCCTTTAAGCACTGAGAAATATTGTGCAGAACACGGGAGTAGAGAGAGAGTTTCAAACAGATATCATCCTCTAAAGGCTCAGTGTGTAATGGAACCCTGTGGAAGGCAGCAGCCCTGCCTATGAGGTCATGGTAGGTGGTAGTGTCTCTTGGGGAGAGGGTTTAGCTGGATACAGATCTGGGTCTGTATTTGCAGGTGGATCTGCATCGTAAGAATACCACAGATCATCCTGCAGTGGGATGGAAAATTGGTCTTTGTCCCCTCCCATTCCTTGTGCTGAAGAGAATTGAAGCATATGGGGAGTCTGTTGTGAACCGGCAAAGGCGGAGGTGATGGAGTGTGGTGTGCACTGGGCTTGTGGCCTTGTGCGCCTTTTTCTTGTACTTTGGTGGGATGTGGATATCCAAAGCTTCCTCAAACGACAATTGTCTTTTGGCTGGTTGTACCCTGAGTGAGGAGGTTTTTCAATGATACATCCAGGTGTATCATTATATGCTTTTGGCGTCAGTCCAGCTCCTCTTGAAATCTTTTGAGCATTGGTTCAACAGACTCCAAAGAATCCTTACAGAAGGTTAAGATTTCTGCTCAGACGTGGAAGTGTTAAACATCGGTATCTTCGGTGCCGATGGTTTTCAGGTCCAAAGCCAGTTTTCTTGGCGTCCACCTAGGTGCTGTTTCAATTCCAAAGCTTTCAGGTCTGAAGGTTGGCTTGACACCAATGGAGCAGGCAACGGTTTAGAAGCATGCGCCCTATGCTGTTGTTTAGATGCAGAGCATAGTCCAGGCTTGTCTGAAGCAGCCGGTCGGTGTCAACCATGACCCAAAGGAAGTGGCGGTCCAACAACAATTTTTGGTCGGTTAGGGGGAGGCAGGCGATTCTCTGAAGATGTCTGCTGTGGTCGGGGTGGAGGCAGAGCTGGCAAAGTACTCACTGGTTACCCGGAGTGATATCCTAGAACTTCATCTTTGAACCAGAGCTGTCCTCAAGAGAGAAGGTGTCCCCGCCAGTGGCTGAATGATGGACTTGTACTTCCTGTGTAGGATCTTCAGAACTGAAGAGATCTGGTGCGTCTTCAGCGCTTCGCTGAGACATCTCGAGGCATCGAGCTGTATGGTCTTGCAGCATCTTTTTCGATCGAAAAGTCCTGCATGGCCTCACAAGTAGCTTCCTCGTGCTCAGGGGAAATGCACAAGTTATACACCTGATGGAGATCAGTGCATGGGAAGTTGGCGTGGCACCGAGGGCAAACATGAAAAGGCATCTGTTCTATCACCAAGTGGACATTTCTTGGAGGGAACGTCGAAGAGGAATTCCACCCTGAAGGCTGACGTCGATGCACCGACTAAGGAGACAGAGAACAGCCGCAATCAGAACAATACCGACGAGTCTGGAAAGAGTAAACTACAACAGTTTTGAACCAGAGCAGAGAAGCACACATCTGACGATTGAAGAAAACAATCTAACAATGGAGTCGAGGACCATGCGCATTGCAAGCAAGAGAAGGAGTCATTATACCTCGTAACCCGAAATAGTTTCTTGGAAGAAAAACAACTTACACACATCTGGGCCCAGCACTAGACAGCGGGATTATGCTAAGAATGTGTATTTACAGCCACACATGCCTCGAGCATGACTTTCCCACAAAGATGGGCAATCTGAGGCCAGATCATATAAAATACCCATTGTATTAGACTGATTGAGTACTACTTCACCAATAGCATTCTTAGTAGGAAAATCAACTAATGAAAATTTCAAACGTTTAGCTTAACAACTTCTTAGAAAAGACCATAAAATAAATCTGTTATCTTGAAAAAAGGATCCTAGGACCAAGGAGCCTGCTCTTTCTAGAAACACGAACAGAGTAAACGTATTCCATTTTCTAGGAGAAATGATGGCAGTCATATGCAGACTGGGTGACAGAGTGTTGCTACTTCTGAATCCCTTGCTGATCAAAGAGAAGAAATTATATAATCTACTCTTTGTAGCTGCCCTTTGATTTCCCAAAATATCTGTATCTTTCATGAATTTGTAGTCTTTGCACTTAGATGCTTTATGGCCAAACAGCAAATAAAATGGACTCCTTTCAGCAATCAAAAATATCATTGTCGGGAGGGGAAGTCTGAAGGTTTAGAACTTGGGGGGGTGGGCGACAGGCCTCTCCTGATCCACACGACGAAGTTGGTCATGTTGACCCTGGGCAGAGTCGGATGGGTAGCGGGGGGGTTGGGGTGGGGGGGGAGGGGGAGGTTAATGCAGTTTTGGAAAACGTGGGAATGTGTCATTTGCAAATTTTAGTGAGAGGGTGTTGCAGGAGGGTGCAGAGCGAAGAGAGCAGCAGGGTTTTGAGGATGCCTAGAAAGGGTCATGGCTAATTACACCCCGTATTCAGTTTTATCATGGAATGTCAACGGGTTGCGTCCTACTGTAAAAGGCTAAGGTAAATGCTACTTACCAGTATGCATCTGTTCTTGGCATGTAGAGCTGCTGCAGTCACATTATTGCATTACATCGCCGCCTAGTGTTGGGTCCGGATGTTGCACGTTGTTGTCTTGGAAGAGTCTTCGAGATCTCACGAGATAGGTGACTCCTCCCCTGGACTACAGTGCGCATGGACAGCTCCTCCATGGTCAGATTGTTTTTTCGCCATTGTGGCAAAGATGGAGGATAGTAATAGAAAGAAAAGGTGTCCATGTAAATGTATCTAATAAGATAGTACTGCAACTGTGCTCGGCACCAGGGAGGAGGGTGGGCATGTGACTGCAGCAGCTCTACATGCCAAGAACAGATGCATACTGGTAAGTAGCATTTACCGATCGAAGCATATGAGCTGCTGCAGTCACATTATTGCATAAACTGTATAGCAGTTCCTCCTCTAGTGGTTGTTACCGGTGGCAGTTGCAGTAGTTTGGAAAAGTGTTTTAAGGACAGCCTGACCTACAGAAGCTTGTTGTTTGGCTTGCACATCAACACAATAGTGTTTAGTGAAGGTATGTATGGTAGACCAT
Source organism: Triturus cristatus (assembly GCF_964204655.1). NCBI lineage: Eukaryota > Metazoa > Chordata > Amphibia > Caudata > Salamandridae > Triturus > Triturus cristatus. Next base: position 266,996,931 of record NC_140590.1, read on the forward strand.
GTAGCTGCCTTACAAATGTGTTCTAAGGGGATATTCCCTAGAAAAGCCATGGATGCCCCCATTTTGCGCGTGGAATGTGCTCTAGGGGGAATAGTTAATGTGCGTTTAGCTTTTTGATAACATATTTGTATGCACTTAACTATCCATCTGGCTATTCCTGCCTTTGAAATAGGGTTACCCTCATGAGGTTGACAGAAAGACACAAACAATTGTTTTGTCTTCCTAAATGGTTTAGTTCTGTCTATGTAGTAGAGTAGAGCCCTTCTGACATCCAGTGTGTGGAGTGCTCTTTCAGCTACTGACTGTGGTTTTTGAAAAAATACAGGTAACTCAATTGATTGGTTAATGTGAAAACTAGTTATGACCTTTGGTAGGAATTTAGGGTTTGTCCTGAGAACTACCTTATTTTGATGTATTTGCATGAAAGGTTCTTGAATTGTTAGTGCCTGCAATTCACTTACTCTTCTGAGTGAAGTGATCGCTATTAGAAATGCCACCTTCCATGTTAGGAACTGTAATTCGCAAGAATGTAGAGACTCAAAGGGTGGACCCATAAGTCTAGTAAGTACAATGTTAAGATTCCAGACTGGGGAAGGTGGAGCTCTTGGAGGGATTACTCTTTTGAGCCCTTCTATAAATGCCTTAATGGGTGGTATTCGGAAAAGAGACACGTGTTGTCTGTTCTGGAGGTATGCTGCAATAGCAGCTAGGTGTAATCTTATAGATGAATATGCTAGATTACATCTTTGTAAGTGTAGCAGATAACAAATTATGTTTTGGACAGGAGCGTCTAGTGGATTGATTTGATTATTTTGGCAGTAAATAACAAATCTTTTCCATTTGTTTGCGTAACAGGCTCTGTTAGTGGGACGTCTTGCCTCTTTGATGATATTCATACAATCAGGAGGCAGGTTAAGGTATCCGAACTCTAAGACTTCAGGAGCCAGATTGCTAGGTTCATTTGGTTGGGGTCTGGGTGTTGTATCTCTCCATGGTTCTGTGTGAGTTGTTTTGGAGAGAGGTGTAGTCTTTGATGAGGGACTACCGAGAGTTCTAGGAGTGTTGTGTACCATGGTTGTCGTGCCCATGTGGGAGCAACTAGGATCATCGTAAGTGTTTGTTGCTTTAGTTTGCGTACCACTAATGGAATGAGTGGGGTTGGCGGAAAAGCGTATGCAAATCTGCCTGACCAGTTCATCCATATCGCATTGCCCTTTGACTGCGGGTGTGGGAACCTGGCTGCGAAGGTTGGGCATTTTGCGTTTTCCTTTGTGGCGAACAGATCTATGTCTGGGTGTCCCCATGTTTGAAAGAATGGGAGTAGGACTTCTGGGTGAATTTCCCATTCGTGGATCTGTTGACTGTGTCTGCTCAATAGGTCTGCAATCTGGTTGTATACTCCTGGGAGATGTTCTGCTAGAAGATGGATGTTTTGTGGAATGGCCCATCTCCATATCCTTTGCGCTAGTTGTGATAGCTGCAGAGAGTGTGTCCCCCCCTGTTTCTGTATATAGAACATTGCTGTCATATTGTCCGTCCGGACTAGGACAGTCTTGTTGGCTATGTGTTTTTGAAAAGCCTTCATTGCTTGAAAGATTGCCAGTAATTCTAGGTAGTTTATGTGGTGTATTTTTTGGTGCGGTGTCCATAGACCTTGCACTGTATGTTGAAGTAGATGGGCTCCCCACCCTGTGAGTGATGCTTCCGCTGTCAACACTACTTGTGGAACTGGCTCTTGGAACAGTCGTCCTTTTGAAAGGTTTTGTGTGTTCCACCACTGCAGAGAGCGATGGGTACGACTGTCTACCAACACTAGGTCCTTTAGTTTCCCTTGAGCCTGGTTCCATTGTGTTGCTAGGCATTCTTGTATGGGACGCATTTGTAGCCGAGCATGTGGAACTATGAATATGCAAGATGCCATCATGCCTATGAGTTGCATAAACACTCTTGTTGTCAGAAGAGTTTGAGGTTGGAATTTTAGGATCATTGCTTGAATGTTCTGTATCCTGGCTGGAGCTGGGTAAGCCTTTGCTACTGTGGAGTCTATAGTTGCTCCCAGATACTGCTGTATATGGGAGGGTTGTAGATGGGATTTTGGGTAGTTGAGGGAAAATCCCAGATTGTGTAATAGATAGATTGTGGTCACAGTGTGCTGCAGGCATTGGTGATGTTATTTGGCTTTTATCAGCCAATCGTCTAGGTATGGAAACACATGAATATGTTGTCTCCTTAGATGTGCTGCCACTACTGCTAAGCATTTTGTGAACACCCTTGGTGCTGTTGTTACCCCGAAGGGTAGGACTTTGAATTGGTAGTGCTGCCCCTGCATTACAAATCTGAGGTATTTCCTGTGTGCGGGATGAATAGGTATGTGAAAATATGCATCTTTTAGATCTAGTGTGGCGAGAAAATCGCCTTGCTGTAGTAGTGGTAGTACTTGTTGGAGTGTGATCATGTGAAAATGATCGGAGTGTATATATTGATTGAGGGGACGAAGGTCGAGAATGGGCCTGAGGGAGCCGTCTTTTTTGGGGATTAGGAAATAGAGAGAGTAAACTCCCTTCCCTTGTTGCTGCAGCGTGCTTTTGTAGTATTGCTAAGACCTCCTGTTGTAATAGTATGGTATGTTCCTCTGACATTGGTCTGTGTTTGGGTGGTATGTTGGGTGGGGTAGATGCAAGTTCTAGACAGTAACCAGAATGGATAATTTGCTTCACCCACCTGTCTGTCGTGATGGATTCCCAGACAGGTAGGAACTGTGATAATCTGCCTCCGACTGGTGTTAAGTGGTCTGGAGGCAGGTGTAAGGGGTCACTGTTTGGGAGTGGTGGAGGTATGGTTGTTGTTGTTGTTACCTCTACCTCTGCCTTTAGCCTTTAGTATTGTTTCCTCTATATCCTCCTCTGCCTCTGTGAAATGTGTTTTGAGAGGTAGTTTGGAAAGGTTGAGAGGTTTGTGCATTATTCCCTCTCCCTGTACCTCTATAGGAGGATCTACGAAAGGAACGTTTGGATTAATAAAACTGCAGTGCACCCATAGATTTAGCGGTGTCAGTATCCTTTTTCATTTTGTCTAATAGGACATCTGTTTCAGGCCCGAACAGGAAATCTTGGTTAAGGGGTTGATTGAGAATAGTGGTTTGCACCTCAGGTTTAAAACCTGATATGCGAAGCCATGCGTGTCTCCTTAACATCACGCTTGTATTGACTGTTCTAGAGGCTGTGTCAGCTGCATCTAGAGCACACTTTATTGAGGCATTAGTGATGAACTTTCCTTCCTGGATAAGGTCATTTGCCTGTTGTTTATATGGGTCAGGGAGATGTTGTAGCAGCTCCTCTAATTTGTCGTAGTGCGCCCTGTCATATCTAGCTAACAATGCTTGTGTGTTAGCTATTCTCCAGGTGTTGGCTGCTTGTGAAGCCACCCTTTTCCCAGATGCCTCCAGTAGTTTGGACTCTTTTTCTGGTGGTGCAGCATCGCCAGTGGTTTGTGAGTTAGCCCTTTTTCGTGCATTGGCGACTACTAGAGAGTCCAGCTGTAGTTGACCCTTGATGTATGTAGGGTCGGAGGGTGCTGCTCTATATTTCTTTTCCAGTCTAGGGTTGAGTATTCTAGCCCTAATTGGGTCTTTGAATATTTCTGGTGCATGTTTTAAAACCCATTTGAGCATGGGTAATGTGCGTACACTTCTTTCTGTGGTTGGGAAGGTGTCCAGCAAGAAATCCTCTTCCATAGGGTCAGCATGCATATCTACCCGGTGGAAACTAGCAGCCCTGTCTACTAACTGATGGAATGCAATGGTGTCGTCAGGAGGGGATGGTTTTGAAGGATATGGCGTGGGGTCTAGAAGAGGTGTGTTATCGTCTGGTGAATATGGGTCTCCCCATGTGTCCAGGTTGGGATTTGTGTCATCAGGATCTTCATAAGGGTCTTGTGGATCATTATTTATGTCCTCATCAGGGTCCCCATCAGGCTGTTGAGGCATGGGGGGTGTGTATGGCACATAAGGCAGAATAGGAGAGAGAGGAGGAGGAGTAACAGGCCTAATAGGAGAAGTAGCAATGTCCTTCCTTTTTAGAGGAATAGGAGAGGGTAAGGCAGGAGGAATTTTCCTCTTGTGGAGCACCACATGACCTGTGTTAGGGTCTATGATGATTCTTTTCTGTTTTGGATCGACAGGATCCGGATAAAACAGCTCCTCTTCTGTATTTGGTGGTTTCGGCACCGAAGATTTTTGGTGTTTCTTACTGGGAGTCGAAGGATTTGTAGGCTTCGGCTTCGACTTGTTTGGCTCGGGAACCTTGTTTTTGTTCGGTTTGGGAGCTTTATTGACTTCGACCTCCTTTTTCGGATCGACCGTTTTCTTGGGTTCGATCTGTTTTTTAGGCTCGGTGACCTTTTTGGAGTCGTTAGTCTTTTTCGGGTCGATTAACTTTTTCGGGTCGATATTTTTCTTGGGATCGACCGTTTTCGGCTCGGGATGCTTCGGCTCGACGTTTTTGGGAACGGTCGAGTCTCTCGGCGCCGGAGCCGGAGTTGGTGCCGTATGTGTTTTTCTCGGCGCCGAAGGCATTTTTGGTGTAGGGAGATATGGTTTGCTCGGTCCCGAGCTACCGGAAGGCTTTTCTTTTATCTTCGGAGCCGGGCCCAAGGGTGGGGCTTCCGAAGGGATGTTTCGATCGTGACGAAGGCCTTGTGGCGATGTCTTGACCGGAGCCTTATGTGGGGTGATTGGGACAGGGGCATCGGTACTCACGTGCTGCCCCGCTGGGATTGGGTCATCTGAGTCCGATTCTTCGACTGTGACGAGCTGTAGGTCGTCCGAGTCCTCGGCATTCGAGGGGTCGTCGAAGATATCGTCCGGTGCCGGTGCTGCGTCGCAGAAGTACATCCGAACCCGATGGCGGAAAAAAACAATCTGACGATGGAGAAGCTGTCCAGGCGCACTGTAGTCCAGGGGAGGAGTCACCTATCTCGTGAGATCTTGAAGACTCTTCCAAGACAACAACGTGCAACATCCGGACCCAACACTAGGCGGCGATCTAATGCAATAATGTGACTGCAGCAGCTCATATGCCTCGAACAACCAGATATTATCCTCCTACAAGAAACACACTTAAAGGGCAAGCGCTGCAATTTCTTGGGCTGTCGACCGTATACGACTCTGACACACGCTGGGTTTTCTACCGGGGCGAGAGGGGTCGCCATTTTAATAAGGAAAAGTCCGCCATTCAGGATCGAACGTACTTGGAGTGACCCCGATGGAACATATGTGGCCGTAAGAGGGATTTGGGATAGGAGACATATTATGCTCATCAGTGTGTATTCACCCCCTAGACTACAGAAACGCACCATGGATAGGTTAGCTGCCATTCTTCTAGAAGCAGGTTCCCACACACATATAATAGGCGGTGACTTCAATGATGTGATGGACCCCTTATGGGACCGCACGACGGCTCCAGCCGGAACCCCACGGGATACCCCACTCAAAAGGTTTGTGGATACTCTGGCACTCACCGACACGTGGCATAGACAATATCCCCAGACAAAAACATACTCTTTCTACTCAGGGGCCCACAAGGCCTTCTCAAGATTGGATTATATATTCACCTTGGCTGGCGACCTAGGGAGGGTGCAAAAAATTGAATATCTAGCACAAGGTCTTTCCGACCATTCACCTTTGTGGTTGACAATGGGGACCCAGAGGCAACACTGTGCGGGGGCTTGGAAATTGAACTCGTGGGAACTGCAGGAACCGCAGGTTGCCCGAGAGATTAGGGTGGACACGCAGCTCTACTTTAAGGAAAATGTGGGGTCAGTAGACTCCGCTATCACTCTGTGGGAAGCTTACAAAGCAGTCCTTCGAGATAGAGCCCAGAATGCCATAGCACATAAAAAGCGCAAAGAAAACGAGGAGGCCGCAAGGCTTGAAGCGCAGCTCCTGCAGGCCGAAATGCAAGCCGCCGCAACCACCAGCCCCGCCCAGTTGAGGAGGTTGAAGCTTCTGCAGCAAGAGTATTTGGCGTCAGCCAAGAGAGATATACAGCACGCCATACAGGCAATGCATAGGCGGCTTTATGACGTGAGTGACAAAACGGGTAGGCTCCTTGTCTGGCTCAGTAGGAAGGAGCAGGAAAATAGATGGGTAACCCAGCTGCAGATGGAAGACGACCAGGTCCATGCAACCCCGGAGGCCATAGCGCATGCCTTTGCAGGCTATTATGAGGCCTTCTACGCGACAAGATCCATAGCAGATGATGAACAGATCCACACGTATCTACAATCCATACAACTCCCTCGACTCGAGTCCAGTGAAGAACAAGCGCTGGAGGCAAAGTTGACAGTTAAAGAAATCCTGGAGGCCATTGGTCAGATGAAACCAAGGAAGGCTGCGGGTCCCAACTGACTTCCACCGGAATTATTTAAACGACACGGGGCACTTTATAGCAAGCATCTCTTGCAGATGTATCTTGAGGCGAGGGAAGTGGGTATACTGCCGGAAGACTTGAGAGCGGCCACTATTGTGGTGATACCTAAAGAAGGGCGGCCGCCGCAGAGTTGTAGCTCATACAGGCCCATGTCCCTACTAAATATGGAAACTAAGATCCTGGCCAGAATCTTGGCCAATAGGCTTATGAAGGTTATTACGGGACTTGTTCACAGGGACCAGTCGGGCTTTATTCCCAAGCGATCAACAAGACATAAGCTTAGACGAGTCTCTAACTGGTTGGAGATGGTAAAACATAGACCTGAGCCTCACCTTATACTATCCTTGGACGCCGAAAAGGCCTTTGACACAGTCCACTGGCCGTTCCTTATGGTAATTTTGGACAGACTGGGGTTTGGTCCTGAGTTCAGGAAGTGGATAGCCCTGCTGTATGAAGGGCAAGTGGCAAGAGTCAGGGTCAACGGGGTCACGTCGCGGCAGTTCCCGATTGAAAGGGGAACTAGACAGGGCTGCCCCCTGTCTCCCTTGCTTTTCGCGATAGTCCTAGAGCCCCTTGCATGTATAATCAGAGCGCACCCAAATATAACAGGTTTCCGAGCGAATGACAGAGACAATCTTGAGGAGCGTATTTCATTATATGCCGGTGATATACTCCTATATGTCACGAACCCCGACAAGACACTCCCTACCATTATGGCATGCTGCGAGGAATATGGTAGACACACGGGGTACAGAATAAACTGGGAAAAGTCGTGTATCTATCCGGTGGGACAAGGTGTTGGGACCGCAGTATATCCCGGTCAGCTCCAGGTTGCACCTCAGGGAATAAAATACCTGGGTCTTCATGTGACGCTGGATAAGCCGCGGGTACTGGAGCAAAACCTGTATGCGATGTTAGGCAATTTTCTCTCAGACGCAGAACGTTGGGCCTCTTTGCCCTTGAAGTTGCTTGGAAGAGCGGCACTCTTTAAAATGATTACTTTACCAAAATGTTTATATGTCCTGCAAAATACTTAATAGCCAATCCCGGAAGAGGTGTTTATCAGGATTGATGACACCTTACAAAAGTTCCTTTGGGGAGGTAAGCCCCCCAGGGTAGCGCTGGGGAAGTTACAATGCAACCAATATAGTGGCGGCATTTCCTTGCCGGACCTTCGCTCCTATTACTGGGCCGCCCACTTGATAGTTATTAATGATTGGGAATTCGGAGAAAGGGATCACCCCACATATGCGCAGGAACACACACAGTTCTTCAAAAAACCGTTCCTGCATTATCTATATGGAGGTATGCGAGATTGTTGCCAGCAACGCAGATGGTAATAATGGCCTGGAAGAAAGTGGAGAGGCGGATAAAATGGGAAGGAAAGGTGACTAAGGAAACTCCGCTGTGGGTGGGAACACGACTCACGGAATTTGCCAAGCTGACAGGTTTCCAGAAATGGGACTTAGTAGGCATTTCCCAACTTAAAGATATAGTATACCGGAAGGAATTGGTGACGTTTTCACACCTCCAGACGGAGTATGACATGAGCAAGACGCAGCATTTTAAATATTTGCAAATGAGGCATGCATGGAGGGCGCAGAGTATTGATATGGAGGGTCTCCCGGAATACTCCCCCCTGGAGGGTAGGCTTTTGATGGACGAAATTGGGGGGAAAGCACTGTCCTGGACCTATAGAACAATCGAATAACACACCGGATCCTCTGAAGGCACTGAGGTCACGTTGGGAAGCTGATCTGGGGGACATAGATAACCTGGATTCGGAAATGGCCCTGATGCACCCGAGGGAGGTAGCTATTAGGTCCAGGCTACGATTGATTCAATTTAAATACCTGCATAGAATGTATTATGACAGAGCCCGACTGTATAGGATTGGAAGAGCGGAATCTCCCAACTGCCTGAAATGTCACACCAGGGAAGGTACCTTCTTTCACACGGTGTGGGGGTGCCCACAAGTGCAGGTATATTGGGGAAAACTGTTGAAGGAGATGGAGAATGTACTGCACGACTCAATACCCCCAGACCCTTTGTTTATTCTGTTGGGCGTACCCACAGACATTGATCTCCCCAAGGCAAAACTAACATTGCTTCAGCTGGGATTGGTGGTGGCCAAAAGGGACCTGGCAAAAGAGTGGGGTGCGATGTTTAACCCAACGCTAGAGGAATGGCGGAGGAGTATGGATATGTATATGTTGGGGGAAAAAACAACTTATATAGCAAGGGGGTGCCCGAAAAAATTTAGAAAAATATGGAAGCCTTGGTGGACCTACTACGGCCTTACATTCACGGACTCCCAGTGAACTAAGAGGGAGAGGGGAGGGGGAGGGAAACAAATGGTTACGTGGGCACGTAATATACTGGTAATGTTTAACGATCATGTCATGGTACTGTTGAATCCCGCTCTGCAGGTGGGGAACAAAAGAATGAGTTGCTTTGCATATGCGAAGTGGTTTTGTAATGTAAATGAATCCCGTATATCCACAGTGGAAGACGACATTTCACAACTGAAGGAGCAGGTAGCTCACCTCCGCACCCACACCAAGGAACTCCACCGGCGTGCCGAAGATGCTGAAAATCGCACACATCGAAATAATCTCCGCCTGGTGGGGTTTCTCGAAGGGGTCGAGTCGAATCAGGTGGCCACCTTCGTCGAGGCCTCGTTTACATCGTGGATGCCCAAGGATGCTCTCTCTACTTGGTTCGTGGTTGAGGGAGCCCACCGTTCCCTCGCACCTAAGCCGCCCTTTGGAGCTCCACCTCGCCCCATCATATTGAAAGTCCTCAACTTTAAAGACCGGGATGCCATTCTGTGGGCGGCTCGGGCCCATTGTCCCCTCAAGTTCCAAAACCATACTGTTATGGTATTCCCAGACTACACCAAGGAGGTGCAAGAACTCCGTCGTTCTTATACGGACGTTAAAAAGAAACTGGGCCTACAGTACCAGTTTCAGTTCCCTGCACGCCTCCTAGTCATCTTTCAAAGCACAGCTCAGTTTTTCGATACGGCTCTCCGCCCCGCACCAGGCACCGATCCGCTGATGAACTACCTGGAATATCCTCATCGCCGACCCGGGAGGGTTCCACCAAGATTGACTCAGACCTCTTCCCGTACTCCGACCCTCTGAGGTTCTACTGGGCTAGGTCTGCTGCCTCTCAGTCACTAGGTGTGATTCTCTCCTGATGAGGATCTTGAACATTGGTAGAATTTCACGCTCACCTATTTGGTTCCATTGGCCGATCCACTGTATATCTGTCCATATGGAGGGGTCCTCCACGCAACCAACCCGAACGTTATAGTTTGGTTACAGTTACAATGGGGGGTCGACAGATAATTCTGTTCTTGAAGTGTAGGGAGAGGAGAGGTTTGGTACTGTTTTTCCCTATGTTGTTGTTGTTTTTATTGTTTTGTTATTTCAGCTACCACGGATCAACTTGCACCGACCCACCAGGGGCCAGGTACGATCTCAGTGCACGTGCTCACCTGTACGGAGGCAGGCTCCCACGTGCGCTCCCACGTCCCTGTAGGGTTGCACGACCCAGATCCACGTTACCCCCACCATGACCGACACAACTGTTCCTAGGGCATCCCTTCACGTTTTATCGTGGAATGTCAATGGTCTCTTGGACCGGACGTACGGCAGTCCTGCGCTATGCACAACGCCTTAGCGTAGACGTCCTCTAACTTCAAGAAACGCAACTGATGGGTAATTGTTGCCCCTTCCTGGCACGCTACGGGTACGACAGAGTGTGGCACTCAGGCTTCTCTAGGGGTTCCCGCGGGGTGGCTATACTCCTGAAACGCACCTTGCCATTTGTACTCACACAGGTCTTTCACAACCCTCATGGCTTATCGGTGACCCTTTGAGGCTCGCTGGCCGGTTCCCCCCTCAACCTTATGTCCATCTACTACCCCCCCTCGATGCTTGCATTTACCCTTAAACACACTGCAGCCCTCCTGAATGCTTTGCCTCTGGGCTCCACTGTTATTGGGGGTGACTTTAATGCGGTCTCCTTCCGGACCATCGACACGACGGGCCCTCCCTCCACCACTAGACTGGCGCAGGCAAAACAGCTACGGAGCTGGTCCGAGTCTCTGGGCCTCTGTGATGCTTGGCGCACCTGGCACCCCCGCACCACCCAATTCACCCACACCTCCGCAGCACACCGTACACAGGCATGCATAGATGCGATTTTTGTACCCTCAGTTGAATGCTCTGGGATTTTAGATGTCCGGATCCTTCCTAGGGGGATTTCTGACCACTGCCCGGTGCTTCTTAGTACAGGGGCTCCCCCCCCCTCGGCCCGCCAAATATGGAGAATGAATGCATGGTTCCTCCAAGATAGAGAATTCAAAAAGGTTGTGGGGACGGAGCTCAAGCAACACTTTCTCACCAATGAAGGTTCGGTGGCTTCTCCGGGTACCTTATGGGAGGCAGGGAAGGCTACCGTTCAGGGGGTTGCAAAGTGTCAGCTTAGGAGTCAGAGACAGGCGCAGCTGCAGGAAATTACCTCACGGGAGGTGCAGGCGCTCCGCCTTGAGCAGTCCCTTTCCCTGTCCGACGAAGCGGTCCAAGTCAGACAACTCACTCACCTTCGGGCCGAGATCAGGCAGCTATCCCTAGATGCCGCTAAGCTCCTCTGGAGATCATCAGTGGCAAGAGTGTATGGCTGGGGAGACAAAAACGGTACGATCCTGCATCGACGGGCCACATATCCCAGGGCCAACCGCATCATCCCGGAGGTGGTGGACGAAGAGGGAGCGGTGCACAGCGCTCCACAGGCGATGGCCCGCATCTTCGCCCGCTATTACTGATGACGCTATGCAGCGCGGACCCCTGGCATATCACTCTCTGCCTTCCTCGAACAAGGAAACGTGCGTCTCCCTTGGCTGAGTCCCGTCGCTCAAAAGGATCTGGACCGTCCCATTTCTCGGGAGGAAATCCACGCAGCAATCGCCCTAATCTCGTCGGGCAAGACCCCGGGCCCAGATGGCCTTCCTCAAGAATACTATGCACTGTATCGCGATACTCTTGTACCCCGCCTGGCCGATCTATTTGAGGAAGCACTGGAGAAAGGTTCCTTCCCATCCGAGACGGACATCGCCACCATTGTGGTCCTACTGAAATCCCAGCCGCCCTCCCGTCACTGTACGGACTATCGTCCCATTTCCCTTATCAACACGGAGATCAAGTTGTATGCCGCCATACTAACTCAACGACTGAAGCCATATCTGTCCCTGCTGGTTCATCCAGATCAATGTGGCTTTATGCCCATGCATGGGACCAGACACTGTCTTCAGAGGCTACAGCCCACCAGCATCTCCTCACTCCATACCTAGCACTCCTTCTTATAGATTTTGAAAAAGCCTTTGACTCGGTGGACTGGGCATACCTAATGGACGTGTTGGCCGAGATGGGGTTTGGACCCCACTTTAGGGCTCTGGTCCATGTCCTTTACGCTCAACCGCGCGCGCGCGTGTTGGTCAATGGGGTGTTATCGGAGGCCTTCCCTATTACCTGGCGAACAAGGCAGGGCTGCCCTCTTTCACCCCTGCTCTTTGCCCTGGCGATGGAGCCTCTGGCCTCTCTGGTGCGGGCTGAGGATTGCGTCCACGGCTGGGAATGGCCCAATACAGAAGCGGACAAGATTGCCCTATACGCAGACGATGTCCTGGTCTTTCTGGCCGAGCCCGCCGTATCGGGGCCACGGTGTCTTCAGATCTTGCAGTCCTTTGGGCAAGCATCTGGTCTCCGGCTGAACCCGGGGAAGTCGGCACTGGTCCCACTACACCTATCCAGGGACTGCTACGATTGGCAATCCACCATACCGCTTCGGCGTCAATCATTCAAATACTTGGTGATTTGGGTCACCCTTCTTCCCGAACTGGGTTGGTCTCTCAATGTAGCCCCATTGGTAAAGAAGGCTAAGGAGGACCTTCAAAAATGGTAGACACTGCCTCTGAATCCCCTGGGGAGGGTCGCCCTATTCAAAATGATGATCTTCCCCAGATTTCTTTACGTCCTTCAGAACGCCCCCTTCTGCTTCCCCAGAACCTGGTTCAGGGAACTGGACAGTCTCGCCACTAAATTTCTTTGGAGTGGGGGGAGAGCGCACTTGGCCTTGACCACCTACCAGATCCCCTCTGGTATGGGGATGACGCATCTGTATCTTTACTTTTTGGCTGCGCGTCTCCTAATAATCCACGATTGGCTCAACGGGGGCTGGTCCGACTTGGCCTATCAGCTCGAGCTGAGCGAATTAGGCCTACCCAAAATCCAATCAATGATGTACGGGGGACCCATTCTGTCTCAGTTGCCTGATGCGACACGTTCCGTGCTGTTAGCCTGGCGGGCTTCTCTACGCCACACTCGCTGGACGCGTAGGCTGACCCAATGCACACCCCTCTGGCAGGGAACTTGGCTCCACGAGGTTAGTGGGCTGCAGGGATTTAAATCATGGGACCTTATTGGAATCTCGCAACTTGGGGATGTCTGGGCCAACGGCCACATGCATTCATTTCAGGAACTCCAGGCCTGTTACTCCCTTCACCCATCCCAATTCTATAAATACCTGCAGCTCCGGCATGTCCTCCATACACATATCACAGAAGAGACTAGGCTCCCGGAGTACAGCCCTCCCGAGGCGCAAACTATGTTGGGTGACCTGGGCAAAGGGGGTATCTCTCGCATTTACCGCACTCTCGTCAATAACACTTCCACTTCGCTGGACAAGTTACGGGACCAATGGGTAGATTGGGTAGGCCCTCTTGACGAGGCAGACTGGCGTGACGCCCTTATGGCGCCGAAGACGATTACCGCATCCGCCAAGCTTAGGCTGATCCAGCTATACTATCTGCACGCTGCCTACCTCATGCCCTCGCGCCTCCACCGAGCGGGCCTGTGTCCGGATGCGTCCTGTGCTAGGTGTGGCCACGCCCCAGCTGACTTTTTCCACGTTGTCTGGTCGTGCCCCCACCTGGCGCGATTCTGGGGAACTATTGAGGAAGAGCTTACAGAGGTTCTGGGATGGGCGGTTCCCCATGACCCACGTCACTCCCTACTGGGGATCACAGATGGGCTGGATGGGTCCAGAAACGAAAAGATATTATTCAACACAGCCATGATTGTAGCTAAACGTGATATAGCGGCGGCATGGAAATGCCCTGACCCACCCGACCCTGGGAAGTGGCGTAGAGGGGTGGACTTGTGCGCGACCCAAGAAAAAACCCGATATGCGGCAAGAGGATGTCCCAAGAAGTACCATAGGGTGTGGGGGAAATGGCTGGATACTGTGGAATGACCGATATACTTTGCTTAACTCCTGCGCTTGTGTACGCCTTATGGGGCAGGGAATCGTGGGATGTCATGCTCTTGTAAATGGCTATGATTTACTGTGCTCCGTGCTTTTGCTGATCTTCCTTTTTTTTTGTGTGTAATTTTTCTCAAAACAATAAAATGGTTTATCAAAAAGAGTTAAGAAATAATCAAGAACGAGAAAAGCCTAGGTGTTAAATAAAAACTTGTAGGGAAAAAAACACTACTCCCTTAATGGGCATATCTAACACAGGGGAAAACTCAAAGGTGTGAGAAAGTAAAATATTCAAAATATTGGGGTTTAAAAACCAGCCAGGCAACATTTGATCCTTCAATGTTAGGTAAGGAAAGAAACATGGAGCTAGGCAAAACAACTTAAGACGGTATTTCAAGTGCAGAAGTATATCACCAAATGAATACCTGGAAGTCATTAAGAAAATAATCAAAAGAATATAGACAAAATAGCATGCTGGAAAATCCAGTTTGAAGATGAGTTGTGAATTATCTGAAGTATGTAACTAAGAAAACAAACATTAGCAATGCAATAGGTCTCGCATTTGCGAGGGTTTGCGCTATTGGCATTGTAAATGACTATGCCTCTTATTTATGTGTTCTGAAAACCTGCAAGCAGTGCGTAGTTTAAGAGTAAGGTTCAGCGTGTCACATCATGCATGCTAAAACACATCGCAACGTGGAGACTCCAACTGAGGAGAAAGCAACTAACATATTTCTGTCCTTTATCTTTTTTCAACTGAGTTGAAAAACTGCAGCTTATAGTCACTGAAGGGCAGGGGTTAGTAGAAGCATTTTTCACTTGAAAAACATATCATAGATTAATGCAACTGCAATGCAAATCGGGCATTCTTTCCTAGAAATACATATGAACGAACATTACAGCACGGAAAGGTTGAGAAGACGTAGACTAACTGATAGAGCTGCCGACCTTTAAACGGGGGGTCACAATCGAGTCGTGGCTTTATTTCAATGTCCCGCAATCCTAAACAAATCAGTTAATCTCGCCGTGGCTAAAAAAAAAACAAGCATTGGCATAGCCAATAGGTCTCGCCTTTGGGACCTTATAAGTGTTTAGCCATGCAACAGTTGCATAACTAAATACTTATAAGGTCCCAAAAGCGAGACCTATTGGCTATGCAAAGCAGCCCTGCGGCCGCGAAAGTGAAAGTGATCGCCATCGCAATCACGATCAAACATCAAAGCAGCCGCGAAAGTAAAAGTAATAGCGGTAACGAGCGGCGCGAGCACCCGCGCACATGCACTGTAGCTCTAGGCTGGCCTGGTAGCACTTTTTGGGAGCCCTCTCAATAAGTCTCGCCAGACCAGCGCATGCACTGGGTCAGGCGAGACCTAATGAATCCGACCTCATGTAATGTTATCTGGTGCTTATGTAAAGTCCTTGAGCAAAGTTCATGTTGTAGAAAGATTGCAAAAATAATAAATACATTAATTAGTAAATGAAGTGTCTTTAGCTGATAAAAAAAATTGTTAAAAGCGCATATTTATTAAAGCTAGTACCGTCCGAGCTGTTCTGATGAAGCGTCTGCTAGTACAGAAATACCAAAAATGACTTGTCCGTACATTTTCATGGGTTGCCTCTGCAGTCCATGGGTTTGATATTCCAGTCAGAGTAGAGGGTGAAAAGGCCAGAAGAGGGCATCAATACAACAAACTAAAGCTAAGAGATTGCACCTTTGATAATTGTCACACAGAGCCTGAACCGTGCCCGGTAACGGTGCGACCGTTTCCACCAGCTGGGCTGAGGGTTAACAGACAGTACAGACCATTTCTAGGCGGTCCGCCGTGTTGCCAGCCGAAGGAGTCTGTCACCTCACCAGCACAAGAGAGGTGCGAATGTGAACCGCGCAGGTCACACAGCTCCATGCTGGCTCAACGACTGCCCCGGTAAGTCATTTATATGGCGCAAGGGGAAGGCGAGCACGGTGCCAGGGAACGCAAGACAGGCACATTTCACAGTTTGCATTACCTACAGAGGGAATGCTCTTCAATGGAACACAATTTCCTGAGATGTTCGAGAACACTTACGTCAGCGAGATGTGGTCAATGTGTATATGTTTTTGTGATTTTCATTTTGTCGAAGTCGTCTCAGGTACTTTTCCGCCCTTCTCAGTACCACATGCTTTAAAACAAGAATCTCCACAATGCTAATTCCGTCTGCCATCATACCACCCTAAAACAAGCAACACTGCTTAATGTAAAAAAACCTGCGTTTTGGGACAGAACACGAGTGTGGAGACTTTGCAGAGGAACGATGAGAAAGATCGCCGTTTTGGGGAAACAAACAGGCACGCAGCGACTCCAAACACTAGCCCTCCCAAAAAGCATGTTGAAAAAAGAGTGCGCCACAAGTATGAAATGCCTGAAGCAAAATGATTCACGTAAGAGGGCCAGTCGCTATGGGCATGACAAACACACCCAAAGTAGGGACAAATGCCAAAATTCACCACACAAAAGAGAAACAGTTACAAATGCACAGGAAAGAACCAATTCAAAGTGGTGGGCATTGCCAAACTCCTCAGTCCGAATGCCTCGCAGAGCAGCGCATGCACGCTGACTCTAGGCTCGACCTAAACATGTAGTAAAACTCAAAAGCACATCGAGAACTTTATGCCGGCCAATGTTGTGGTACATATCCCATGTGAATCAGCTAAAAAGGAATAACTGAAGCCAGGATCTAATCTGCCTCATCTCTGGAGAAAGCTTGCAAGGACCCAGGTTTTGCACTGTTGGATTTCAGATTGTGCTTAAGTTCAATATTTCAGATTGTAACAAAACAACAGATATCGGTTTCTTGCGCCTGTAAAATGTTCACTATGGTCTAGGGATTTTTACACTTTTGTTGCCACTACTATGCACAAATGTCTTATCTTTGTCAACAGCTAGTTGATGTCTTTATTTTTGAGCATTGCTTTAAAAAATCATACACAAATGTTTTTTAAATTATTTTCTATTATCTAAATTCAGTGCTGTCATTGATGGACAGAATGCTGCACAAAGTCGAACATTCACCCCGGTACAGAGATCTGGGCCTAAATCCATCTTTTTTGCACCCCATGCCTTTCCAGTTCAGACCCAGCCATATGCAAATCAGTGTTGACCCTGTTCCCCATGGAAGAAATCCAGCCCGAACTGCCAGGCCAGGTCTTCCCTGGATTGGAAACCGGCATTGTGGGACCAGTTTCGGAGCATCACCCCCTCATCATCCAGGCTAGCTTGACTCCAGTGGCATGAAGAGCACGATACCCACGTCTGGGCATACCCATCCCACTCGGGTGACAAATGCAATAAGAACAATTGATGGACAGAATGCTGCACAATGTCAAATATTCACCCCAGTTCAGAGATCTGGGGCTAAATCCATCGTGTTTTTGCTCCCCATGCCTTTCCAGTTCAGACCGAGCCATATGCAAATCAGTCTTGACCCTGTTTCCCATGGGAACAGTCCAGCTCGAACTGCCAGGCCAGGTTGATACTTGGATATCTATAGACAGATACTTGGGTCTTTAGAGAATGGATGAGCATAACAGAATTTGTCAGATGAATCTTTCATAGGTAGCTGAATGTATCCTGGGAATACCCTACCCGCACACAGAAAATGGGCTCTCTTGAACGTCTCCTAGCAAAGAAATAAAAATGTAGGGTGACTTCCTCACATCAAGTTTCCCCAAACTACATGTGTACCTGCCACTGTAAATTGAAGGTATCGCTAAACTCAGGGAACTCACTACATTGTGCAAGTATGAAGAAGAAAACCCTCAATGCAAAGAGACTGGATTCCTCTCTCTGCGTTCTTTCTCTAGACAAAGGCAGAGATACACAGACTTGGAAAATGTCTCTCTTATGTATCTAAAGAGAAAAGAAATTAGAAGATCATACATTTTGACTTCTTCCCTTCACCCAGTGTCAATACCCCCCCATTCCAATGAAGTAAATAGGTCCTCTCTTAACTAACCAATCAAACTCCGGTATCCTCTAAGCAGTGAGTTCCGTCTCTCCTGGTCCTCGGTTACTGATTTCCACTGGAGCTTCATCCGGAAATATTCATCCCTAAATAAAAGAAAAAGTTATATTTCTTACTCGCATCCTGCATCCACAGAGTTTGACCATACTAACACTGCGAAATGCTTACAAAAATATGTTTATTTAAATGAAGACACAATGCTATTTTATTACATATAGGCAACTTATGACTGTTAATTTTCAATACGATAGCTTGGAATTATCTGTAAAACAATTGTCTACATGCTGAACAGTCTTTTTAAGACAGGAAGGATGGCTTACCTGTAAAATTAGCTCTTCTGCACATTTTTCCTTCACGCAGTAATATGCTTACTATGAATAATAATCACAGTTAGGATGAGTACCCTGGGCTTTAGACTTTAAAGTGCAAGTTACTTACCTAGGTTAACTCTGTATACCCAGTTCTTAGTCCTCACTCATCCAGGGGTACAGGATAATTTCCACCCACAAAGAACAGCAACACCTGTTCCCTGTGTGCCTTGTTGCTTCCCATATCTCAGTTATGATAGAAAAGTAGTTGGGAAGATTCAAAACCACAGATTATGGTCACTAAGTTAAGTAATTTGTACACACTCAATTTGCCTTTATGCAGAAAAGTGGAAAGGTTTCGAAGCATGTGAAACTATCTAGCCGGAAGCATTGGATTGACGCCAAACATATGCCCAACCAATCTTTTCGAAATGTTTTGACTAAAAGGCTGGAACCTAGAGCAAAGACATGACTGTCATCTTTACAGAATACAGAAGGAGCAGTGTAAGTATATGCTCTACATTTTACATCCTGCAAAATATGGCACTGGATGGACACCGATGCTACTTTGGTCCTGATGCCTTAAGCATGGATGCACTTGAGGGAACTTATAGCCAGGGCTAGGGCTTGAGTCTATCTCAAGCTCTGAAGTTCTTCATAAGAGATAAATAGAATTTAAAAGACATGTAAGAATCCATGCTAGAGAGTGCCCTTCACTCAAAGAGAGAGAGGGAGAGAGAGAAGGACCTGAACCCTTATTCTCAGAGCTTAGAATACTGGCATGGCAAAGGCTGTTTTCCTTATCATCAGTTTATTGTCAATATTGAGCAAAGATTTTAAAACTGCTTTAACAAACAGACAAAAAGAAGCTTGAAATCCTAAGCTGGATGTGTCTACAGGCAGAAGAACAATTGGAGAGGTTCATAAAAATTATGTTGTACAATTAAATTCAGTAAGGAAACGCAATATCTTGATTAATTTTTAGTCACCAGCAAAAAAGAGAACCAAAGGATAAAAGATATTTTAAATAACATTTTACAGGAGTTATTTCCTACACCAATTTGTAGCAGTGATTAAAACAAAGCTCTTCTCCTAAAATCTACTAGGATGATTTCCAATGATCTAGACTACAGTATTTCCTGTGTAACCAGGCAACCAAGCTAAGAAATGGAGATCAGTCATGGACACAGTCCCCTCTGCTGAGACAGGAACAAAATTGGAAGAACATGAGTAGAAGACGCTGCTAATAGAGAATGCGTGGAAAATCATAGGCAATTAAACAAAAAGGGAAGCTCCAAAAACATTTTGCAAACACTGACTTTAATTTCCAAATCATTTTCTAAATGTTATAAATAGCAACTCATCAGAAAACATATTCTCCAACAAGAAGTGGACTTGAGCAATCTCTGACGCAAACATTTTGTAGTTAAAGGAGGTGCTGGAGGCAAAAAGATCCACTAAGGAATAAACGCAGCTACGATAAAACAGGGAGGCAACATCTTCATTCTGGTTTCATACATGTAATAACTTGTTGAGTTTGTCAGCTTGATTCTTGAGGCTAGATGAGTGGACAACAGAATTGCCTGTTTATCTAGAGACCAGTTAAATGTTTTTACCTTTAAATCACACTAAAGAGCGAACTATTTCCGACCTGCACTCTTTAAAGACATTAAACATTGTTGTGGTACTGTAAGTGAATATTAACATACTCATGCCTTTCAGTGTATGTGGTTGTCTCTGGGCTACGTGCGTGCAGTTTCAGATGTTCTAGAGCAAGGATCGCAGCTGCAGAAACCATGCAGTTTACTCCCGGCTTGCCTTCTGGCTTCCTATCTTATCCCGCCAGACAGGCCCACTGGCCTTGAGCAGGAGAGGTGTACAGCCCATGAAAGCACCCAAGAAACCCTGTCACTAACTCTTCAGTGGTTCTTTAGCCACTGTTGCTGCATGTCCAATGCTGCCTGTCTGCATTTTGACACCCTGTGCTGGTTCACTCACAATCCGAGGGTTCCATGGCAATAGCACAAATTTCAATTTTGAATTCAAGATTTTTTACTTTTATTGATTTAGAGTTCATCTGAGCTCAACAGTGTGTACAGTCTTAAAACCATAAAACAAGACTCTCCAAATAAAAATGATGCTAATACACTATTAGAAAGGATTTAAACCATTTATACAAATTATAGAATACAAATTCATTCGGAGGTGAGTTTGCTAAGGCAATCAGATCACTACTTTTAAAAACACTGTATTTAAAACATTGAGGTTTTAAAAACTTCTTCCGTACTTCTAATATTGACTTATGAGGTCAAACAAACAATACATGCTTAATATCCTGAGTCGCACCTTTACATTGATCCCATATTACCGACGTATCTTATTTATCCGATCAATGCTTTGTAAAGTTATTTAGCGGTAAGATACCCAGTCATAACGTGATTAGAAACCGCCTAGTACTATAGTCCAATGTAAACCTCAAGTATCTTTGGTTCATCTTAAAACAGAGGCTATCAGAATAGGCTTTGTAAATTTCCGACTGGGGAAAATGTGCGATGTCCTCTGAGTAGCTTAATCTGGCTCTAGCATTTTTCAGGAAAAATTTTAATTGTGCTGAAGTCCACAATTGTAGATGGGCAATAGAACATCGAAAGTTCTCTAGTGCAGTCTCCAGATTAATGTTAAAAGAGTGCACACCTACTTGTTCCTTAATAGTTTTGTTCTTCAGAAGGGCTCTCAAAGTGCCTTCAGATGCATGAAGAAGGTTACATGCCCAACAGATCACGTTAGCCAGGGGTCTACAACAGGCACTAAGAAGGGAAAACTCTAAACAAAGTGCCTGAACTGGAATTGTTTGGCTCAGGGATACTATCTTTTGAAGGCACCTCCCATTGAATACATTTAAAAACATACCACCTACTTATTGGGTTGTATTCAAGTGCACAAAAAAGAATAGGGGGTATTTTACCGGATATATATCAACAAATAATTTCAAATCTCTCTTACCCGAGGAACTATAAAATCTTTTTCAAGTGCCTAAATGTGCAGATGCCTTGCACCCTAGATGAGAAAGTGTGAGGTGCTTTCTAAAGTCTGGGAAAATACCCTTCCTATGTACGCATATGTTGTGGACACCTCCACAGACCAACCACCCGGCTTGCAGTCTAAAGGACGGTACCGCACTCTTCCCACCTTAGTTTTGGTAAGATTGATTTTCCGAACATTTGCCTCTCCTTATTCAGAGAGCACATCCATATTGTACTGGAGACCGATGGGAGTAAGGTCAAAAATGACTGCAACATCTGCATACATTAAAACATGTATATTATAAAGTGCAATTTTAGGTGAAAAATTATTTGTTATTAAAATAGGCATGGAGATCCTTTAGAAATAAGGAAAATTGAAGTGGGACTAAAATACGTGCCTGCTTCAGACCATTTTGAGTTAACATTTTTTGAGTCAATCCCTTATCTCACCCCATTAAAACCCTGCACGAGGTATGAGGTGCAACAATAAGTCTTAGCAAGTCACTAGGGATCCCAGTCTAGATAGTTTCTTCCAAAGGGTAGGTCTATCAAACCTATCAAAAGCTGTAGAAAAGTCGGCAAACGTGCAATAGATTTAGCCACCACATACTTATCCATATCAGTTTGTAGAATAGCAGTATTACCAGTCACAGAATGCTTGGGTCTAAAACCTTCCTGTACAAATGGTATCACGCCCTTCACGTAAACCCAGTCCTTAAGATGGTCTAAGACACGTGATGTGAAGATCTTCCCTGTTGCATCCAATAATGCAATTTGACAGTAATTACACAGAGTTAGGCTGGAACCTTATTTATGCAAAGGGTCACTACACTTCCTGATCAAGAACTAGGAATAAGTCCTGTTGCATAGCAGTATGAAAAAAAGAGAGTGAGAAGCCGATTCCAACCTTCTGGGTCACCCTGCAGGACAATTATAGGGATTTTATCGGGTCAAATCTCTGCTGTGGGTCTTGCTCTTCTTAAATACAGTTCTAACTGCTTAGCTGTGGGAGGAGTTACAGGTAGATCTGGCTCAGAAGTAGACTTGGAAAAATCCTCACAGTCCATCATAGGAGAATTAGTCACATACAGGACAGTGAAGAAATTAATCTATTCATTCTGTGGTATTGGAGTAGCAGCCGGTTTCTTCCTACTGCCCATAAACCTAGACGTAAGCTGCCAGAAGGTTTTACTGCTGCCCCACACCGATACCTGCCTACCTCTCGCTGCCACATAGCACCCCCGGCAGAGCAGAGAAGGGCTGGGTGGGAGCGATAGCCCCGGGTGCTGGGACAGAGGCCCTGAAGACGTTGCTATTGCTGGTATTAACGGCTCCGCTATAGGAGAGATGTGGCACCACACACAGTTCCGCTTCCGAGTTAGAGAGGAGTGCTATAGCGCACAGCAGTCCAGTACCACAGCACAAAATGGTTCAACTCTGCTTTCTTGGAGGGGAAAAAGCGTGATAAGCATTGGACCAAGTTGAGGGGGTGTGGCTTGGACATGGAGAAAGATGGCTGCTAAACCACGTAGCTCTGTGCCTTGTGGGTTTCTTTCCCGAACCCAGCAGGCCAGATTTTAGTAACCAGGTGTATTGAAAACCTATTCCTGATCTTCTGTGCCTTCAGCTCTTTATTCATATGGGTAATATAGATATTAAAGAATTGCAAGGAAAGAAGTGACACCGTCTATTAACTGTCCTGCCAAGTACCACGCATCCACGCGTCACACGTTAGACTAACGCATTTCAGTGTGGTGGTTCGCATCACCGCACTGAAATGCAAAGTCACACATAGTGCCTCCTTAGCTGTCAAGTCAAAGCGCTACCGCTATATAATAATGTTCCATACAAGCTGCAGTGGTACAGCGCACCGCACACTGTTCCTGGCAGGTTTAGGGCCTATGGCTCAGCTGCTAGAGCTGTAACACTTAGGAAACACGCACCGTGTTAGAGTTCACAGACGTCAGGACGTCGGAGTTAGTACCTGCCCGATGGCTACCCAGACATTTTGTTGTTTGAGGCACACGACTTTAGCAGAAGCCGGCGGTAGTTCTCTTGATAAAGTCACGGGCTGCACATAGTGCAGCTGGGGCAATCATGGCAGCCACGAAGCTCGCCCCTCGCACCGCGTTGCATGTTTTCAGCAACTGACCCAACCTAACCGGCGGCTCGTGTACCTACTGGCACACACTGCTGCCCGGCCGCTGGCGATATGGGATAAGATCTGCTCGCTGCTGCAGTGGTTCCATGCAGTATCCCGAAACTGGACCCAACGCAACCGGCCGTGCCTGAAACAGTGCGTGTTTGCTCAGGTCCTGGCTGAGCCAGAATCATGCAGCGTGATGAGTCGTTGACGCCTTCGAAAGAAGTAGGTGGGCGGCGGGCCGAGTCAAGTATACTAGTTAATGACGTAAAGGCCAGGTCCATCCAGTGGAGCATCTAAAAGGTGATCTGCCCCCCTCGGGCCTGCAGAGCAATGCTAGTGGGCCTGTGTTCATGGAGGAGTTGTGTGTGGGACCTGCTGTCGTTGTCAAGTTACGACTTCCACACTCACTGGTCAAAGGCGCTTTGAAGAAGAAGAAACAATCCATGAAACGATTTGCACACACTTCCAAGCAGACAATCCACTTTACATCATGTTCAAAAGGCAGAATTTTATTTTAACAAGAATTGATTCCCTTAAGGAGGGCAGCTACTAAGTGACAATATTTACCCTGCGCCCGCAGCCATACTTTGTACAAATCTCAACATCTTACACATTGTAACCAAAACACACATTTGCAAGAAATCAGAAAAAAGAGGGAAAACGTCCACAAATGAAGACATTTTACTTATGCCTTGAAGTCCAATAGACAAACGATGACAGGTTTGTGATATAAGTAATAACCAAATGCGTTTTTCTACAGTGCTCGAGGTCGTCTAACCATCCGTCGAGCTTTGTAGCACAATAAATAACAGCAGACCATCCCACACAATCAACATCAGAAAAAAATGAAGAACCAAGACCATATCCATTCATGGGGCCTGTAGATTTCACGCCGATCCTTACAGAAGGGACTTAAGCCTACTTAGCCGTATTACCCGGTGGTGATTTCAGTTTAGTGCCCCTGCCCCGAGCACAGGAGGGCAAGTTAAAAGCAGCATTTTGTTTTCCACAAAACAGTAGTAGTTATGAATAACAATAAAAGTTGAAGAAAACAATATAATTTTACAAAATGTAGTAATGACAAAGGTAAAAAGCAATAGTTTTACAATGTAATTATTTAATGTCAAGCTAGCACCTCCAAGCTGCTCACACAAGTATATAAATCATATAAGTAAAGTTCACACAGTATGGTTTGTTTACAGGTGAGCGACAAGAGGGAGAGTTTTTGAGGTTAAATTATATTCACAATGATAATGATAAATGAGTGCTTGGGGGGGTGGATAATCTATAGAATAAATTTATCTGGAAGGAAGCGAATTTGACAAGAAGAAACACGTCCACTTAGATGGGATGAGGCTCTGCCTTTAAACTATAAGCAGTAACTCAGTACCTACAAGTTATCTAACAGCATTTCAGTGTGGTGATCCCTCATCTTCATTGCTTGATTCTTCTCACTAGAAAGTTTCACTCATAGTAGTTGAAATGTCACTCATAATTTCACTGAAATTATGAAAATGTCACACATAGCAATCTAAAACCTTGGCAGCTATGTATTAATGATCGGCGCTCTCGCCATGAAAGAACCTTTGTGCAGTGAGTAAAGCCAAGTTGTTATACCATACATCCCTTTTTACTCATCCCAAGCCTCCCACTACAGCTATGACGTCCAAAACAAAGAAAAAGAATCTCTCTCTCTCTATATATATATATATATATATATATATATATATATATATATATATATATATATTCACTTAAAAAACCATAGGTTTCACACATGTTATAGTTAGCTGGACATTTCCCTCGTAAAAAACCAATGAAATTCCCCCGTTATAGTTAGTGCAGGCAACTATAACTCACGCGACCGCAATCCTCGGCTGATGACGTCAGATATTACATCACTGTATTTAGACACCTATTTACCCATGTCTTCTTCCATTAATCTTTAGCTATACATGTATTACAAATATTTATTTTTCAGAAAGACACATATGTAATCAGTGATGTAATATCTGATGTCATCAGCAGAGGATTGCGGTCGCGTGAGTTATAGTTGCCTGCACTAACTATAACGGGGGAATTTCATTGGTTTTTTACGAGGGAAATGTCCAGCTAACTATAACATATGTGAAACCTATGGTTTTTTAGATGAATTTGCAAGGTTTTTTAAATGCTAATTCCTAACTATAACGTGTGTAAAACCTATGGTTTTTTAAGTGAATTTGTACGGTTTTTTAAATGCTAAGATATGTATTTATTAATATTTTTTTTCAGGTTCTTCACCGTGCGCGCACACCGCGCTTTTTAAAAAAAAAAAAAAAAAATTTCATCCTTAGGGGTCCTTCAGTGACCCCCTGACAAAGGCTAGGGGGTCAGGAACTGTCCACCCTGCCCCCTTTTCAAGTTCTCCACCTTTGTTTTTCACTGCCTCAGACTGCGAGAGACAAAATGGCGGCCGACACTTCCTGATTTCGACCGATTCGAATGTTTACTGACATCTAACAACCAATCAGAATTGCGCTCGCGCACGTCTCCGTGTGCGCACGGTGCGAGGCTATAGATATGTATGTACTTTTAACTGCAATTTTCTCAGGAACTACTGAACAGATTGACTCCAGATATGCAAAAGGCACATCCCTGACCTGAGGACTACCTCTTTGCCAAATTTAAAGTAATTCTGTTCAGCCGTTTGGGCTGTACCTTGGACTAAAGGTCCCTATGGAAAATTGCATGGGAAAAATGTGTTTTGGGACCCCCCTTTTTTCTCAGCCCCCGCTTGACGAATCCCCCCGAGACTTTCAGGGTAGGAGCGGAGCACCCCACCTATTTTGAAAATTTCGCGAGGATTCATCAATCGGCGCCAAAGTTATTCCAAATAGAATGTTGCGGATTTCCTATGGAAACACGGTCCTAACTATAACTATCTACTGGCGACCGCCAGTAGATATTATAATATATATATAGAACTGGATCGGTGTGGCTCTCATTCTTTCATTTGGATTTGAAAGATTTCTTGTTTGAGATATATATATATATATATATATATCTTTCCCTCTTCTAACCCTCTGCTACCCTTCTCAATCCAAATAACCGACTAACATATCATTCACCACTCAAATTACTTTCATATTTCACTATACTAATTCAACACTAATCCTTTAATGGGTTCCGGAGGGGCATGCTAATTGCCAAAAAAAGCACTTCAACACCCCATTAGGGGTAACAAGCGCTATATAAAAGCAAACCTTTTTCCCTCCTCTATCCTTCTCAATACAAATGACTGATTAATATCCACCACTCAAATTACTTTCATATTTCACTATACTAATTAACCACTATTCCTTATGGGTTCCTGTTAGACCTGTCAGCCCTTTGGCAGTTCCCTCCTCATTTTTTTTTTTTCGTCCCTCCCCCTTCTCATTTTTCATGTCCACTAACAACTTTTTGGGTGTTGATGTAGAGGCTCTGGGCGCCTTCATCTTACTATGTGAGGGAGAGGCGCAAGGTGCTTCACTGTAGACGTAGGAAGAGGGAAGTTTGACTCACAAAATGGTGGTTCCAACTGTCACCTCAGCACCTGGGCCATAGACTGCCATGAGAGGTTCCAGAACCTTCTGGGCCACTCTGGCCAGTCAGGCCCCAGGTGATAAATAGAGGTGAGGGCAGGGCGGCCATTTTAGAAGAGGTAGTAGGTGTGAGGTGAGGTAGTTAGGAGCCAGGCACCTGAGTGGGGAGGTAGGAGCGCTAGAGGAGGGGAATTGACTGTACTTTGGGCCTGCTTTCCCACCCCTTTTTGGTTGACGCTGCCCTCTACCTGGTGACCAAACCCTGCCTGTAGCCTCTGACCCTGGGGCCACACCAATCTTATGAGTTCCATGCCTGGTCAGGACCCCTGAAGGGAATAGGGGGGGGAAGAGTCATCCTCGCTGGCCAAATCATCTACCTTCCTGCGGTTGCCCGGAGTCCTGTCAAACCCAGAACTGACAGCTGTTCTCTACTGATGAGGAATGAGGAATGTGACCAGCGCCACAGATCCGGGACATTTGCTGTCCGGGTTGACTGCCTCTGAGCTATAGGTCACCCCCCTTAACTTGGGCCGCCCCCGTTGGAGACCCCCCCCTAAAGTACCTCTCACCGCTGTAGCCCGAGGCCCGTGGGAACGTCCCTCCTGTCTGGGAGCTTGTGAGGAGGACTGGGGGTCCCATCGTGGTCGTTGTAGCTCTGGAAGTGCAGCCGTTGTGAGGAGGGAGAGCCGCAGAAGTTCCGCAAAGGCCGCGCCCGGCCTGAGGCACCGGAACTCAGATCACGTGACGGGGGCAACTGCGAAACGACGCCCCGCCGCCGCACGATTCGCTGAGCGGGTCGCGTCTTCGCAGGTCGAGCTGCTGTACGCGACCGCGGCGTGAACCCTGGAAGAGTGAAGGGAGCAGAGCTCCGCACATTAGCACCCCCTTCAGCTGAACTCTGACTGAGTGCCAAGGCCCTCGGCCCGGACATCGCCGGGAGGCCAAAGAACGCTCGTGACGGCTGAGGAAGGGTCGAAGAATAAGGTAACCCCCAGGGGAGGGCGGGAGACCCGAGTGAGGTCCGGAGCACGCCCCTCCCCTGGGGAGGGGAAAACAGAATCAATACACCCTTCGTCTGGACTGCGGGGGAGGCACTGGAATAGGAGAGGGTTTTTTGTGAGGAAAAGTGTGAACTGGCTAACCCGGCTTCAGTCAGCCTAAAAATATTGACTGAGAGTGAGTGCCCACAGCCCAGACTCTAGGGGTAACGTAGCCCGCCTAGGAGTCCCAAATCCTAACGATCTAGGGAAACAACCCTTTAGAGCTTCACGACATTGTAAGAGTTGGCCGAGTCATAAGGAGCCAGGTGTCAGGCTTAAGGGTAATGCCATACAGGCCATACTTGAAGCATAGGCTGATGTCGCTTAACAGAGTACTGCTAATTCAAGCCTCAATGTAATGCTTATTTCTGTGTAGAGTATAAGAGCATTGGCTGATGTCGCTTAATAGAGTACTGCTAATTCAAGCCTCAATGTAATGCTTATTTCTGTGTAGAGTATAAGAGTATTGGCTGATGTCGCTTAATAGAGTACTGCTAATTCAAGCCTCAATGTAATGCTTATTTCTGTGTAGAGTAAAAGAGTATTGGCTGATGTCGCTTAATAGAGTACTGCTAATTCAAGCCTCAATGTAATGCTTATTTCTGATGTAAAATATAAACGTAGTGATTCACGTTATTTGACAGAGTACTGCTAATTCAGGCCACAGTGAAATGTTCTATACCTGATGTGAATATCTAAGCAATGGTTGAATCTGCTTGACAGACAAGAAGTACATGAATTAAGGAAAGATAAAGATAAAGCTTTTCTACCTTTACTAATCAATTGGTGTAGTCTCATTCTTAGTGGTGGTACGCTGAAGTGCGGAATGAGTGTGATGCAGGCACAAAATGTTTCTCGGGCATAGGCCTTTCCACTTTAGCCAAGCTACCCCAGGACGTTAGGTCCAACAGTTCCGGAGTAACGTGCTACTCACCAAGAAAGTGCTTCAACACCCCATTAGGGGTAACAAGCGCAATATAAATGCGAGCCTTTTTTCCCCCTTCTATCCCTCCGCTATCCTTCTGAATCCAAATAACTGACTAACCTATCCACCACTCAAATTACTTCCATATTTCACTATACTAACTCAACACTAATCCTTCTTGCGATCCGGAGTAGCGTGCTACTCGCTGAAAAAGCACCTCGACGCCTTGTCAGGGGTAGTAAGCGCTATATAGATGCAATTACAATACAATACAATGAGTGCTGAACATAGAGGCAATCATACAGTGAGGCTTTTGAAAGAAGTGATCTTTACTTTAGAGCAAAAGCAGAATAGGGGTGTAATTGACTTCCTGCTAACAAGGAGGCACTTACATTGTAGGAACATAAGGTATATGGGGAAAAAGAGCACCATTTGCCTCTACATGACTGATGAGAAAGCCACCAAATCTGTGTTAATGCCTAGTGGGGCCATTTATCACAGAAAACCTCTGAATATCTTCTTTAGGTTTTACAAAAGAAAACACCATGATTCCATGCTTCGTAGAAAATAATTACACTGACATTCACAAGCCTAATTTAGGAATATGTTTGCAGTTGGTAACTGAAACATTACACATGATCATAAAATTAAACAGCTTACAAGTGGCATGTCAAACTGAACAAGCCACCACCAAAAAGATGCAATGAAAGTACCTGTGAAAGGCACTTCATTGGAACTTCCAATTAGCAGGAGTCATGCTAAACTGGTCTATATCATTCCTATTTCATTACCTATTCGTCAGACCTCCCCGCATAGTCATTAACGCATGAGCGATAGCTCCTCCACAGAAATTCCAGGCAAAACGCCCTTGGTCCCATCCCTACCCTCCAAGCCACACCTACATCCTGTGGCTCATAACCCTTAACCCACAGCAACACCAGCTCTCTGCTGAAGGTGACTGCTAAAAGGCCTCCAGTTCATGTTTTCTGGTAGGTGTGGGGCGGTTTGCTGTAGCAACTGTTGTGTTGAGGTTTGCTTGGAGTCCCTGCTGTAGCAGGACTGTACAATCCTCGTTTGTCAGCCTGTTCTTCCTTCAAGTCGCCCAGTGTGCCTGATGTGGGGAGGGGAGGTGTTTGGCTAAACAGGGTTTTTTCCCCATAGTAATGTGTGTTTTCAACTTTGTGGGTACAGTCCCTGCTTCAGCGGGACCTCCTGGAGGGTTTCTTAACTTTGTTTTAGCAGCATGTTGCCGGCACGCCTGGGGAGTGTTGGGGAGGCCCCTCCTCTGGGGGATGGGTGGCGCTCGACGTTTGTTGGCCTTGATGTCTTGGGGAGGCGCGAGTCCCGTACGTGCGGGATCGCGGTTTCCTTGGTTTGGGGGGGAAGTCTTGGCTGCAAAGCGAGCTCCGGTGTCTTTACCGCGGTGACGTGGCAGAGCTCTCTGGCCGGGCTGC
Organism: Triturus cristatus; assembly: GCF_964204655.1. Lineage (NCBI taxonomy): Eukaryota > Metazoa > Chordata > Amphibia > Caudata > Salamandridae > Triturus > Triturus cristatus. The sequence continues at coordinate 267,027,152 of NC_140590.1, forward strand.
GAGGTGCAGTTTGTACTCTCACTGGCATGCGAAGATCTGCTGTGTTCGCAGGATGGAACCAACGAGCTGTAGCTCAATGGTATGTCTACTTCGGTGGCTTAGGCTTTGACAGGTGAATGGTTCGGTACCCGCCAATGCTGTCTATATATCTTACAGACGTAACATAATGAATAGTGTTTTTTAATCAGTTGGAGTTTGGTAGGGCCCGGGCGCATAGCTGGGTCTCGTGGCAATGGTTAATGTTGGTGTATTCTGCTTACCTGTGGCTCCTGGTTGTTGTGGATGGGCTGAGTTTGTGGTTCATCTGGTGCTCTGCCATGGGCGTGTAAGGACTGGGCCTGGATGTGTCACTGGTTTTTGGGTATGTTTTGGAGCTCTCTGATTGGCTGACGTCTGGGATTGGCTCCTGCCCTGTTGGGATTCTCTATGCAGCTTTCTCCGATTGGCCATGGGGGGGGGTCAGGTCGTGTATGGCCTGCCTGTATATGCTGTGGGTGCTCCTCTGACCTTTGCTCATCATGGAGGGGGTTAAACAGTTAGACAAGAGTAAGCACCTGGATGAGGAGGAGCTGGTTGCTGGGACTTCCTCTGCTCCTTCCTTGGCTGAGGTACAGAAAATGATTGAAGCCGCGGTGGTTGTAGCCTTTTGGCTAGGGAATCCAAGGGGCCTAAAAGGCAGAAGTTGGATACCCCGGCAGTCCCTGATCCTGATGAGGAGTCGGAAGAGGAGGTGAAGGGTTGTTTTGTCCAATAGGCCGACCTTCACAATATTCTCCAACATGTGCGGGACAATTTGGGGTTCCCTGGTCCCTTGGAGGGTGGAGAGTCAGAGGACTTCTTTGCCAATTATCAGATAAGGGAGCCTGAGTACCTTCCTGTTCATAAATCAGTCCTGAATGCGCTGGAAGGGGAATGGAAGGATATTGACAAACATACCTTTCCCCGGTTTCTGGCTAAGAGATATCCTTTACAGGGATTCTCGGAGGAATTTCCTTCTGTGGTGAAGGTGGATTCCCTGCTGGCGGGACTGGCGTCACAGAGCCTGGTGGTTTACGAGGATGCGGTTCCTGCTGATCCCTTGGACAAGAGGGTGGAAGGGGCGGCTTCCAAACTCACGTTTCGTTCTGCCGCTTACACTAGTTATCTGGTTCAGTCTCTTCTGAAGGACTGTCAGTCTATTTTGGAACAGTTGTTGCAGGAGGAGGATCCCTCTGAGTCTTTGAAAATGTTGCAGCAGCAGTGTGTTTCTTGGCTGACTTGTCCTTTGAATACCTTAGTGCTGCGGCAGCGGCGGCTGGTGCCTCGGTGGCAGCAAGGAAACAGTTGTGGCTTAAGCCTTGGAAAGTGGAGGCGGCACAGAAGGCTTCACTCATGAGGATTCCTTCAAGGGCTCCAAACAGTTTGGGGAACTGTTGGAGGCTTTGATGAAGACGGCGGAGGACCAAAAGTTGTTGGCTCCAGTCCGCACGTTAGGAGGGAAAGTTTGCTGGTTATAAGCAGACTTTTGGGAAGGCTTTTCAGTCTAAAATGGCCGCACAGCCCTTTCGTGGTAGGGGAAGCTGGTGTGTCCCTTCCTTCCACAAGTCCCGGGGTCAGCATGGCCTCTCAGGTGCTTCCGGTCCTTCCAAATCATGACTGTGGCAGGGTTTCAGTGGGGGCTCCAGTTGGTTGTTGCCTCAAGTCTTTTTTTCTGGTCTTGGAAGAGTTTGTCAGGGATCAGTGGGTCCTGCAGATTGTCAGACAGGGGTATCAGATCGAATTTGGGGAGCCTCCGGGGGAGGTATTCTGGGCTACCCCATTTCCCAGGTCTCCGGTCAAATGTCAGGCTCTTTTGGAAGAGGTGCAGGACCTGGTTTCGAAGGGGCCGAGGTGAGGCTGCCTGGGGCTCAGTAGGACTCGATCCTGTTTGTGATCCAGAAACACAATGGGGGCTTCTGTCCTGTTCTGGATCTGAAGGCTGTGAATTTGTGCATCCCTCATCGGTCATTCAAAATGGTGATTCTGCCCTTCCTGTCTGTGGGGGATTACCTCGCTTCTATGGATCTCCAGGAAGCCTATTTTCAAGTGCCAGTGGATGAGGCTTCCCAGAGGTTTCAGCAGTTTCGTGTGGGCCTCGATCATTACCAGTTCCAGGTATTGCCCTTTGGTCTCTCTACTCTCCTAGGGTGTTTACTAAGGTCGTGGCGCCCTTGGTTAGGTTGTTGCATGCTCAGGGGATCCAGGTGTTTCCTTACTTGGATGACTGGTTTATATCTTGCTCTTCTTTCCATAAGGCTCAGTCACATACCCAGGATGTCTGCCATCTCCAGAAGTTCGGGTGGCTTCTGAACTTTGAAAAATTCCATCTGTGCCCCACTCAGGAACTGCTGTTTATTCGGGGAGTGCTCAACATGAGACTGGGTAAAGCTGTCCTGTCGGAGCCTTGCCATTGGGTTTCTTTACAGGGTTGGTGTGCAGATCGGGGCTGGTCTGCTATGGAAGTAGATCCTGTGTGTGTCTTGGATTTCCTGAAGGATGGCTTCAACTTGGGTCTAGCTGTGTCTTACTTGCGGGCTCAGTGGGCGGCGGTGAGGGCCTTTTGGGGTAAGGCCTGTGAGACAGTTGTTCCTTTGGTGTCCAGGTTGTTGAGGAGTGGTTTCCTCAAAAAGCCAGTGGTTAAGTCCTTTACAACGGGTTGGGAGCTTCAGTTGGTGCTGAGGGCTTTACAGTCTGCTCCCTTTGAGCCTCTGGGGGAGGTGTCTCTGCGTTTTGTGACGATCAAAGTGGTTTTCCCTGTGGTTTGGGGAGTTGGGCTGCTTGCTTTGTTCTGAGCCCTTTTTGAGGTTTTTTTCAGATCGGGTCGTTCTCCCGTCATATCCTTACTTTGTTCCCAAGGTTCCTTCCTCGTTTCACTGCTCAGAGGATCTGTTTCTGCCCGTGGTGTGTCCTGATCCTATGTCGGAGGATGAGGTGCGGCTGCACTTTCTGGATGTTAAACGGGCTTTTGGGGTGTACTTGGTTCGTACTCGTCCTCTCCGTAAGATGGATTCTCTTTTTGTGATCTTTGTCCTGGCGGGCCAAGGTCTGAAGCCTTTTGGTGCGACTCTCAGTCAGTGGCTGAGGTGGGCTTTGGGGGCAGCTTATGAGGTGAGTGAGGTGCTGGTGCCTGGGTCGTTTCAGGGGGAGATCGACTTGGGGTAGCTGCTTCCTGGGCTTGTTTTCAGGGGGCGTCTATGGCGGAGATCTTCCGGGCCGCTACTTGGAGTACTCCACATACCTTTATGTCCCATTATCTTCTGGTGGTGGGTGGGACTGGATCTGCTGGCTTTGGGGACGCTGTGTTGCGCTCTGTGTAGGTGGAGTGAATTTCAGCTTTTTGTGCTTATAAAGTCTGTTTTCTGCTCTAGGTGAAGCCGATTTGCTTTGGTATCTACTCATGCATTAATGACTGTGACGGGGAAGTCTGACGAGGAGGTAACGACCGGTTAGTTACCAGCAATATTCATTACTCCGAGTCATAAACCTCCCCATCCCGCCCTCCCTCTTTGGCATCTTGTGCTTGGTGGTACAGGATGTGCTGCAGTGGGTCAAGGGTTATGAGTCACAGGATGTGGGTGTGGCCTGGAGGGTAGGGATGGGACCAAGGGAGTTTTGCTTGGAATTTCTATGAGGAGGAGATATCGCTCATGCATTAATGACTGTGACGGGGAGGTCTACGACTTGGAGTAATGAATATTACCCATAAGTAACCGGTCAATACCTCTGCTATCGAACAAGGCACCTGAGAGGAACTAGCAATAGTGAAAATAAAAACGCTGTGAAAATAGACATTTGGATATTAAAGTATTTTAAAAAATATGACGCAACAGAAAACAAGCATTGGCATAGCCAATAGGTCTCGCTTTTGGGACCTTATAAGTGTTTAGCCATGCAACAGTTGCATAACTAAACACTTATAAAGTCCCAAAAGCGAGACCTATTGCCTATGTCAATGGTTGTTTTAACTGGTGCAATCTATTGAAGCCTCACTGAGAACATCAAAGTGGTCGTGCGGCCGCGAAAGTGATCGCGATCAAACATCAAAGCGGCCGTGCGGCAGCGAAAGTGAAAGTAATCTCGGTAAAGCGGGACGCGCGCGCCCGCGCACATGCACTGCAGCTCTAGGCTGGCCTGGTAGCACTTTTTGGAGCCCTCACAAAATGTCTCGCCAGACCAGCGCGTGCGCTGGGTCAGGCGAGACCTAAAAATTAAGCAGTTAAAAAAAGACCATTTTGTTAGTTAACTTTGATTTTAAAGTGTTTAATAAAGGCTTTCATTGTTATACATCTGTCACAAATCTATGACCAAACATTATGAGATGCGTTAGAAAACAAACAAAAAAAAAACGGTTTAGAGGTCAAATGAATCCCTTGAGAGAGGAAGATGGTCTTACGCTCTGGGACATGTAGGCATATCCCATAGTTCTCCGTGGCGCTGCCTGAAGCTGAAAAACTAAGCAGGCATCAGACATTTCAGAGCATCATTGTTAGTTCATCTTTGATAGACTATACCATGTTAAAAAACCATCACGGATCAAAGTTTCCTTTAAATTAGAATGGATTTATCACCATTCTTCCATTCTTGAAGAAGAGCCTCAAATGTGGATCCTCAATACTACAGCAGAACCACTAACCAATTAAGTTTCAAACGTTCACAATTTATGACAAAATACTCATAAAGGCCACTTGAAGTCCAAAAGATGCAGCTGTCACTTATTACGAAATTTTAAAGTATTTAAATGACAATTTATGGCATTGAGGATTTGCCCTGAAATCTGACAAGGCTAGGATAAACAATCTACAGCAAAGGTGCAAAAACACATCTGTCTATGGTGACAACAGCACATCTAGGGGCATTGATTCAAGAATGGCCCCTTGCTGTCCTGACCCTTCTGCAAGTTGGAGAACTAGGCAGCTTTACAGGGTCATAGACACACTTTCTCAGAGTTCCAAATCTGTGAAGAAAAGAACAAATTACAGTAGGAAGCTGTCTCTGTATATACTATACCAAAGTAAGGTATAGTGTGCACAGATTCCAGTAGATCCCCAAAGGTAGGCAGAGGCTAAAGCAGATAATACCTTTCTCTCTATTTGTGGAAGAGTGGGCGAGCAGCAAGGCTTTATCAGAGGGCAGTGTTAAGCATGTATTGTACACACTCGGGCAAGAAATGATTTCACACGCTCAACGACTGAACTCTGACTAATTTGTTTTGTATAAAAATATTATTTAGTTACTTTGCAAGAATAATGCAGTTAAAATCAGTTTGAATGCAGTTGATCGCAATTGGATTGGTTACAGGTAAGTCACTTGTTAATTAAAGAGTTGGAATTTTTTTCCAGTTACTATTGAGATTACTTTGAAAGTTACTTTTCAGATTACTTTGAAAATTACTTTTTCTACTCAGTGTGATATGCCTAGATATCATACTGGGACATTTCCTAGTTAAAAGGTGAATAAATCAGTTATTGTAAATATACAACTTCTTACGGTTTCCTCCAATTTTCCAACTCCACACACACAACATTTTTCACAGATAAGCAGTCAATGAAATTCTATGGGAGGAAATTAAGTTATCGGTTTAACGTTAAGTACTTCGTTTGGGTGTTCTGGGGTTAGAAGGATAATGTTACTAACCTAGTAAGCATCTGTTCTTGTCATGTAGATCTGTAGATTCACATACTTTGTATACTCCTGCCATCTAGTGTTGGGTCTGGATGTTTGCAAGTTGTCGAAGAAGTCTTTCCTAGTCACGAGGTAAGGTGACTCCTCCTTTCGGTGATAGTGCACATGAGCATCAACTCCAGTGTTAGATTGTTTTCCAGCAAGAGGGTGAGAATGGAGTAAGTAAGTGTAGTATATAAACGCCCATGCGTATAAATGTATAATGAAGAAGTGCAACATTTCAGGTACCAGGGGAGGCGGGTGGGTGCATGTGAATCTACAGCTCTACATGCCAAGAACAGATGCTTACTGGGTAAGTAACATTATCCGTTCAAGGCATGTGTGCTGTAGATACACATGCTTTGCATGGACAAAAAGGCAGTATACTCCCAAAGCGGTGGCTAACCTGTAGATGTTGCAGTTGTTTGGAACAGTGTTTTAAGTACTGCTTGGCCTACATAAGCCTGTTGACGTGCTAACACATCTACACAATAGTGTTAGGTAAATGTGTGTGGTGTAGACCATGTAGCTGCCTTACATATGCCAGGTAGCGGAATGTTACCTAAAAAGGCCACAGAGGCCCCTATTTTGCGAGTGGAATGCGCCCTAGTGGGTATGGTCAAAGTTCTTATAGCTTTAGTATAGCATGTTTGAATGCATTTAACAATCCATCTTGCAATCTCAGATTTAGAGATAGGATTACCTTTGGGAGGCTTGAGCAAATGCAACAAACAGTTGTTTTGTTTTGCGAAAGTCTTTTGTCCTATCTATGTAGTACAGTGAAGCTCTTTTAACGTCAAGCATGTGAAGAGCGCGTTCTGCTACAGAATCAGGCTGAGGAAAGAAAACTGCTAACTCAACGGATTGGTTTATATGAAAAGCAGAAACTACTTTGGGAAGGAATTTAGGGTTGGTGCGTAAAACTATCCTGTCCTTTTGTGTAGCTGAAAGAAGGGTTCTTCTAAAGTTAATGCCTGTAGCTCACCAACTCTCCTTAGTGATGTGATAGCAATGAGGAAAGCAACTTTCCATGAGAGGAATTGCAAAGGGCACTTATGCAATGGTTCAAAAGGTGACCCCATGAGCCTTGTGGGAACAATGTTGAGACTCCACACAGGAGCAGCAGGAATCAATGGTGGTATTACTATTTTAAGCCTTACATCAAAGCTTTAATTACTGGAACTCTGAATAGTGACAGATGTTGCCTATTTTGTAAGTGGGCAGCTACTGCTGCAAAGGTGCAAACGAATAGACGTATAAGCCAGTCCTGTTTGCTGTAAATGTAACAGGTAAGAGATAATGTTTTGTATGGAAGCATCTAAAGGATTGATTTTGTTGTTATTGCAAAATACAACAAATATTTTCCATTTTGCTGCATAGCGAGCTCTGGTGGTAGGCCTTCTCGCCTCTGTTAGGATATTCATACAGTCTGGGGTAAATTTATAAAACCAAACTCTATGACTTCAGGAGCCAGATCACTAAATTCGGTGATTTGGATGTCTTACTTCTCCATGGTTCTCTGTGAGGAGACTGGAGGTAAGGTGCAGTTTATGATGTGGAACTGTTGACAGCTCCAACAGGGTGGTGTACCATGGTTGACGGGCCAATGTGGGAGCTACTAGAATCAGTGTGAGGACTGTTTGCCTGAGTTTCCAGACCACACACGGAATCAGCGGGAGAGGCGGAAAAGCGTAGGCAAATATCCCTGACCAGTTCATTCATAGGGCATTGTCCTTTGAGAGCGGGTGTGGGAACTTGGAGCCGAAGTTTGTGCATTTTGCGTTTTCAGCTGTGGCAAACAGGTCTATTTGTTGAAATCCCCATTGTTGAAAGTACGGAAGGAGAACCTGGGGATGAAGTTCCCACTCGTGAAATTGCTGCCTCCTTCTGCTGAGGAGATCGGCAATTTGATTGTTTACTCCTGGGAGATGTTAATCCAGAAGATAGATCTTGTGATGGATTGCCCAATTCTAAATGGCTTGAGCGAGTGTTGACACTTGGAGAGAGTGTGCCCCCCTGCTTTTTCACATAGTACATTGCTGTCATGTTCGTTCAGATTAGGACAGTCTTGGCTATGAGGTGAGTCTGAAAAGCTTTGAGTGCTAGAAAAACTGCTAAAAGCTAGAGATAGTGGATGTGGAGAGTCTTGTGCTTGTTGCTCCACAGGCCTTTTATTGTGTAGTCTTTGAGATGAGCTCTCCAACATGTTAGAGGTGTGTCTGCTGTGAGCACGATCTGTGGAATAGGGTTGATGAAAGGCCAGCCTGGTGATAACTTTTGTGGTTTCCACCACTGCAGAGAGCGATGGGTACAGCCGTCTACCAACACTAGATCAGTTAATTGACCCTGTGATTGATTCCACTGACGTGCTAAGCACTCTTGTAGGGGGCGCATATGAAGCCTTGCACGGGATACAATTGCTATGCAAGACGCCATCATTTCTAGCAGTTGTATGAACACCCTGGCTGGTAAAGCTTGGTTGGGTTGAAATTGTAGAATGATAGCTTGAATATTGGGTATTCTTGCTATATTGGGAGAGGCTAGACCTTTGACTGTGTCTAGACTGGCTCCTTGATAAGACTGTATCTGAGACGGATGCAGGTGAGATTTTTGTGCATTGGTGGTGAAGCCCAGTTGATGAAGTTTTATTTAGTTATTTATTTAGTGTTTTATAGAGCGCAAACATGACCCGTTGGGGTATCAGAGCGCTTTACAGGGATAACAAGTAGCATACAAGTAAGACGTAGGTAGGGGGTGAAACATTTGGGACTAAAACAAGTGACTACAGTTTTCAAGTTGAAATGTAGAGAAAGTCCAAGAGTTACATGTGTGGGAGTACAAGGAGGTGCAAGGTGGATAGCAGCCGGCCAGTCCAAGGTGTAGTAGCAACAACATAAAACAAGGTCGCTGAACGGTGTGTGCAATGCAAGAGTTATGAGAGAAACTTGCCCATTAGGAAAGCTTTGTCTTCCTTTTTAAAAAGTGCCAGAGAGGGAATTTTTCTGATGACGGGCGGCAGTGAGTTCCAGATTCTTGGTGCGGCCCCAGAAAATGCACGATCTGTGTGTGCTGTAGACAGTTCTGGTGAGTGCTGGCTTTGATAAACCAGTCGTCTAGATAGGGAAGACGTGAATCTGCTGTCTTCTGAGATGAGCTGCGACTACCTTCAGACAATTGGTAAAAACTCTGAGCGCCGTAGTCATTCCGAAGGGAAGCACCTTGAACTGGTAATGCTTGCCTACTATCACAAATCTGAGGTATTTGCGATGAGCCGGGTGAATTGGAACATGAAAATATGCGTCCTTTAAATCTAGAGTAGGCATACAATCCGCACTTTGTAAAAGTGGGAGTACCTGTTGAAGCGTCAGCATGTGAAAGTGTTCTGACAGTATATAATGGCTTAACTCTCTGAGATCCAGAATAGGTCTTAGGAAACCGTCCTTTTTGGGAATTAGAAAATATAGAGATTAAACCCCTGATCCCTGGTACTGTATTGAAACTGGCTCTATTGCCCCTTTTAGTAAGAGAGACTGGACCTCTTGTTCTAGCAAGTGTATGTGTTCTGGAGACAACCTGTGAAATCGAGGTGGCATGCTTGGTGGATTGTTGGTAAGCTCAGGGCAATGACCATGTTGGATAACTTCAATCACCCATTTGTCAGTTGTTATAGACTGCCAAATGGGGAGAACTTGTTGAAGTCTTCCCCCAACAAGTGTGGTGTAATCGGGGTAAGTGTGGGCAAGTCAGTGTTTGTTGGGGGAAGGGGAGTTACAAGGTGTGTTGCCCTTATCCCTACCCTTGAAGTTATTCTCTCTATAACCTCCTTGATAAAAATCCTCTGGAGGGAGAAGACTTGTTGTTACCTTTATAAGTTGCGGTATTTTGATCTGGGGTTGGGATTTTGGACCCTCCTCTGTAAAAGGAGCAACAAAAGGAGCCTATGTTGGATGGAGACTGGAGCGCTCCCATAGATTTGGCCACCTCAGTGTCCTTTTTCATTTTCTCTAATGCTTGATCTACGTTAGGACCAAATAGATGTTCTTTGTCAAAAGGTGTGTTAAAGGATTGATTGTTGGACCTCTGGCTAAAATCCTGAAATCCTTAACTAAGCATGTGTCCTGAGCAGGATGCTGGTATTAACCTCTCTAGCTGCAGTGTCTGCAGCATCTAGAGCACATCGTATAGAGGAATTAGAAATGAGTTTACCTTCATTTATCAAGTCCTGTGCCTTAGCTTTATGCTCATCTGGGAGACATTGAAGCAATTGCTCCATTTAATCAAAGTGTGCCCTGTAGTATCAGGCTAAAAGACCTTGCGTATTCGCAATGCGCCATTGATTCGCAGCTTGAGCAGCTATGCGCTTGCCAGAAGCGTCAATTAACTTGACTCTTTATCTGGCGGAGGAGCATCTCCTGATGTCTGAGAATTCGCCCGCTTACAAGCATTACACACTACCAGGGAATCTAATGGCAACTGGCCCTTGATAAATATAGGGTCTATAGGAGAGGCCTTATATTTTTTGTCTACTCTAGGAGTTAAGATGCGTGCTCTGACGGGGTCTTTAAAAATCTCAACAGCGTGTCGCATCAGCATGGGAAGTGTTTGTGATGACCTGTGTGTGGATGCTAAAGTTCCAAACAAAAATGTTCCTCTAGAGATTGTTTGTGCAGTGCCACCCCATGATATTGTCGTCTGGAGGAGATGGTTTGGCTGGGTTAAGGTCTGGACCATTATCACCTGAGGGATCAATTGTATTGTATTATCTGTCCATCTGTTGGGAGATGTATACCCCCATCATCAGCATCGTCATCCTCATGGTGAGATTGTGGGGAATCCTGAGGTGTAATTTGCAAGGGATTCTCAGATGAAGAAGGAGGCGGTGGAGGTGCAGGACTGGATCCTAGATTCAGTCCTGGGACATCTCCTGTAAACAGTTGAGTAAAAACGTTTAGGTTACAGTTATGATTTTTAAGGAATATTATTGTATTTTAAAAGTTGACACTTAGAAACTTTTTCACATTGAATCACCAATGTTATCCTATGGGATAGCAGTTAAGTAGGGTTATCGTTACTTTTTCTTACTCAGTGTTGGATCCTGGTTCCAGCACTGGTGCATCTCCTGTAAACAGTTGAAAGAATGCGTTTTTGTTATACAGGCGATTTTTAACGAATTTTTGTAAGTTTGCAAAATCGACACAGAAGAATATCTGGCAAAAACCAGGCAATGTTATCCTATGGAGGAAAATCAAGTTAGCGGTAAGTATGGTTGTAATTACTTTGCAGGGTCAGTGCTGGGCCCCAAGATCCGTTACAACAAACAAATGATGGACGGAATGCTGACAATGCAGACATTCTCCCCCAGTCAAGAGATCTGGGTTAAATCCATCGTTCTTTTGCCCACTACGCCACCCCAGTTCAGACATGGCCATATGCAAATCAGTCTTGACCCTGTGCCTCATGGGAACAGTCCAGCCCGAACTGCCAAGCCATCTCTTCCCTGGACCGGAATCAAGCATCCTAGGACCGGTTTCAGGCTATCAACCTTCATCAGCCAGGATAGCTTGACTCCAGTGGCGTAGTGAGCACGGGACCCACGTCTGGGCATACCCATCCCACTTAGGGCGAAAAGCGTTACAACAAACAAATGATGGACGGAATGCTGACAATGCAGACATTCTCCCCCAGTCAAGAGATCTGGGTTAAATCCATCGTTCTTTTGCCCACTACGCCACCCCAGTTCAGACATGGCCATATGCAAATCAGTCTTGACCCTGTGCCTCATGGGAACAGTCCAGCCCGAACTGCCAAGCCATGTCTTCCCTGGACCGGAATCAAGCATCCTAGGACCGGTTTCTGGCTATCAGCCTTCATCAGCCAGGATAGCTTGACTCCAGTGGCGTAGTGAGCACGGGACCCACGTCTGGGCATACCCATCCCACTTAGGGCGAAAAGCGTTACAACAAACAAATGATGGACGGAATGCTGACAATGCAGACATTCTCCCCCAGTCAAGAGATCTGGGTTAAATCCATCGTTCTTTTGCCCACTACGCCACCCCAGTTCAGACATGGCCATATGCAAATCAGTCTTGACCCTGTGCCTCATGGGAACAGTCCAGCCCGAACTGCCAAGCCATGTCTTCCCTGGACCGCAATCAAGCATCCTAGGACCGGTTTCTGGCTATCAGCCTTCATCAGCCAGGATAGCTTGACTCCAGTGGCGTAGTGAGCACGGGACCCACGTCTGGGCATACCCATCCCACTTAGGGCGAAAAGCGTTACAACAAACAAATGATGGACGGAATGCTGACAATGCAGACATTCTCCCCCAGTCAAGAGATCTGGGTTAAATCCATCGTTCTTTTGCCCACTACGCCAGACCAGTTCAGACATGGCCATATGCAAATCAGTCTTGACCCTGTGCCTCATGGGAACAGTCCAGCCCGAACTGCCAAGCCATGTCTTCCCTGGACCGGAATCAAGCATCCTAGGACCGGTTTCTGGCTATCAGCCTTCATCAGCCAGGATAGCTTGACTCCAGTGGCGTAGTGAGCACGGGACCCACGTCTGGGCATACCCATCCCACTTAGGGCGAAAAGCGTTACAACAAACAAATGATGGACGGAATGCTGCCAATGCAGACATTCTCCCCCAGTCAAGAGATCTGGGTTAAATCCATCGTTCTTTTGCCCACTACGCCACCCCAGTTCAGACATGGCCATATGCAAATCAGTCTTGAACCTGTGCCTCATGGGAACAGTCCAGCCCGAACTGCCAAGCCATGTCTTCCCTGGACCGGAATCAAGCATCCTAGGACCGGTTTCTGGCTATCAGCCTTCATCAGCCAGGATAGCTTGACTCCAGTGGCGTAGTGAGCACGGGACCCACGTCTGGGCATACCCATCCCACTTAGGGCGAAAAGCGTTACAACAAACAAATGATGGACGGAATGCTGACAATGCAGACATTCTCCCCCAGTCAAGAGATCTGGGTTAAATCCATCGTTCTTTTGCCCACTACGCCACCCCAGTTCAGACATGGCCATATGCAAATCAGTCTTGACCCTGTGCCTCATGGGAACAGTCCAGCCCGAACTGCCAAGCCATGTCTTCCCTGGACCGGAATCAAGCATCCTAGGACCGGTTTCTGGCTATCAGCCTTCATCAGCCAGGATAGCTTGACTCCAGTGGCGTAGTGAGCACGGGACCCACGTCTGGGCATACCCATCCCACTTAGGGCGAAAAGCGTTACAACAAACAAATGATGGACGGAATGCTGACAATGCAGACATTCTCCCCCAGTCAAGAGATCTGGGTTAAATCCATCGTTCTTTTGCCCACTACGCCACCCCAGTTCAGACATGGCCATATGCAAATCAGTCTTGACCCTGTGCCTCATGGGAACAGTCCAGCCCGAACTGCCAAGCCATGTCTTCCCTGGACCGCAATCAAGCATCCTAGGACCGGTTTCTGGCTATCAGCCTTCATCAGCCAGGATAGCTTGACTCCAGTGGCGTAGTGAGCACGGGACCCACGTCTGGGCATACCCATCCCACTTAGGGCGAAAAGCGTTACAACAAACAAATGATGGACGGAATGCTGCCAATGCAGACATTCTCCCCCAGTCAAGAGATCTGGGTTAAATCCATCGTTCTTTTGCCCACTACGCCACCCCAGTTCAGACATGGCCATATGCAAATCAGTCTTGACCCTGTGCCTCATGGGAACACTCCAGCCCGAACTGCCAAGCCATGTCTTCCCTGGACCGGAATCAAGCATCCTAGGACCGGTTTCTGGCTATCAGCCTTCATCAGCCAGGATAGCTTGACTCCAGTGGCGTAGTGAGCACGGGACCCACGTCTGGGCATACCCATCCCACTTAGGGCGAAAAGCGTTACAACAAACAAATGATGGACGGAATGCTGACAATGCAGACATTCTCCCCCAGTCAAGAGATCTGGGTTAAATCCATCGTTCTTTTGCCCACTACGCCACCCCAGTTCAGACATGGCCATATGCAAATCAGTCTTGACCCTGTGCCTCATGGGAACAGTCCAGCCCGAACTGCCAAGCCATCTCTTCCCTGGACCGGAATCAAGCATCCTAGGACCGGTTTCTGGCTATCAGCCTTCATCAGCCAGGATAGCTTGACTCCAGTGGCGTAGTGAGCACGGGACCCACGTCTGGGCATACCCATCCCACTTAGGGCGAAAAGCGTTACAACAAACAAATGATGGACGGAATGCTGACAATGCAGACATTCTGCCCCAGTCAAGAGATCTGGGTTAAATCCATCGTTCTTTTGCCCACTACGCCACCCCAGTTCAGACATGGCCATATGCAAATCAGTCTTGACCCTGTGCCTCATGGGAACAGTCCAGCCCGAACTGCCAAGCCATGTCTTCCCTGGACCGGAATCAAGCATCCTAGGACCGGTTTCTGGCTATCAGCCTTCATCAGCCAGGATAGCTTGACTCCAGTGGCGTAGTGAGCACGGGACCCACGTCTGGGCATACCCATCCCACTTAGGGCGAAAAGCGTTACAACAAACAAATGATGGACGGAATGCTGACAATGCAGACATTCTCCCCCAGTCAAGAGATCTGGGTTAAATCCATCGTTCTTTTGCCCACTACGCCACCCCAGTTCAGACATGGCCATATGCAAATCAGTCTTGACCCTGTGCCTCATGGGAACAGTCCAGCCCGAACTGCCAAGCCATGTCTTCCCTGGACCGGAATCAAGCATCCTAGGACCGGTTTCTGGCTATCAGCCTTCATCAGCCAGGATAGCTTGACTCCAGTGGCGTAGTGAGCACGGGACCCACGTCTGGGCATACCCATCCCACTTAGGGCGAAAAGCGTTACAACAAACAAATGATGGACGGAATGCTGACAATGCAGACATTCTCCCCCAGTCAAGAGATCTGGGTTAAATCCATCGTTCTTTTGCCCACTACGCCACCCCAGTTCAGACATGGCCATATGCAAATCAGTCTTGACCCTGGGCCTCATGGGAACAGTCCAGCCCGAACTGCCAAGCCATGTCTTCCCTGGACCGCAATCAAGCATCCTAGGACCGGTTTCTGGCTATCAGCCTTCATGAGCCAGGATAGCTTGACTCCAGTGGCGTAGTGAGCACGGGACCCACGTCTGGGCGTACCCATCCCACTTAGGGCGAAAAGCGTTACAACAAACAAATGATGGACGGAATGCTGACAATGCAGACATTCTCCCCCAGTCAAGAGATCTGGGTTAAATCCATCGTTCTTTTGTCCACTACGCCACCCCAGTTCAGACATGGCCATATGCAAATCAGTCTTGACCCTGTGCCTCATGGGAACAGTCCAGCCCGAACTGCCAAGCCATCTCTTCCCTGGACCGGAATCAAGCATCCTAGGACCGGTTTCTGGCTATCAGCCTTCATCAGCCAGGATAGCTTGACTCCAGTGGCGTAGTGAGCACGGGACCCACGTCTGGGCATACCCATCCCACTTAGGGCGAAAAGCGTTACAACAAACAAATGATGGACGGAATGCTGACAATGCAGACATTCTCCCCCAGTCAAGAGATCTGGGTTAAATCCATCGTTCTTTTGCGCACTACGCCACCCCAGTTCAGACATGGCCATATGCAAATCAGTCTTGACCCTGTGCCTCATGGGAACAGTCCAGCCCGAACTGCCAAGCCATGTCTTCCCTGGACCGGAATCAAGCATCCTAGGACCGGTTTCTGGCTATCAGCCTTCATCAGCCAGGATAGCTTGACTCCAGTGGCGTAGTGAGCACGGGACCCACGTCTGGGCATACCCATCCCACTTAGGGCGAAAAGCGTTACAACAAACAAATGATGGACGGAATGCTGACAATGCAGACATTCTCCCCCAGTCAAGAGATCTGGGTTAAATCCATCGTTCTTTTGCCCACTACGCCACCCCAGTTCAGACATGGCCATATGCAAATCAGTCTTGACCCTGTGCCTCATGGGAACAGTCCAGCCCGAACTGCCAAGCCATGTCTTCCCTGGACCGGAATCAAGCATCCTAGGACCGGTTTCTGGCTATCAGCCTTCATCAGCCAGGATAGCTTGACTCCAGTGGCGTAGTGAGCACAGGACCCACGTCTGGGCATACCCATCCCACTTAGGGCGAAAAGCGTTACAACAAACAAATGATGGACGGAATGCTGACAATGCAGACATTCTCCCCCAGTCAAGAGATCTGGGTTAAATCCATCGTTCTTTTGCCCACTACGCCACCCCAGTTCAGACATGGCCATATGCAAATCAGTCTTGACCCTGTGCCTCATGGGAACTGTCCAGCCCGAACTGCCAAGCCATGTCTTTCCTGGACCGCAATCAAGCATCCTAGGACCGGTTTCTGGCTATCAGCCTTCATCAGCCAGGATAGCTTGACTCCAGTGGCGTAGTGAGCACGGGACCCACGTCTGGGCATACCCATCCCACTTAGGGCGAAAAGCGTTACAACAAACAAATGATGGACGGAATGCTGACAATGCAGACATTCTCCCCCAGTCAAGAGATCTGGGTTAAATCCATCGTTCTTTTGCCCACTACGCCACCCCAGTTCAGACATGGCCATATGCAAATCAGTCTTGACCCTGTGCCTCATGGGAACAGTCCAGCCCGAACTGCCAAGCCATCTCTTCCCTGGACCGGAATCAAGCATCCTAGGACCGGTTTCTGGCTATCAGCCTTCATCAGCCAGGATAGCTTGACTCCAGTGGCGTAGTGAGCACGGGACCCACGTCTGGGCATACCCATCCCACTTAGGGCGAAAAGCGTTACAACAAACAAATGATGGACGGAATGCTGACAATGCAGACATTCTCCCCCAGTCAAGAGATCTGGGTTAAATCCATCCATGGGTCCCTTGCTCTCCATGCCACTGAAAATCAAGCAAGCCTGGCTGAAGACGGCTGAAATGCCAGAAACCGGTCCTAGGATGCTTGTTTCCAGTCCAGGGAGGACCTGGCTTGGCAGTTCGGTCTGGACTGTTCCCATGAGGCACAGAGTCAAGACTGATTTGCATATGGCTGGGTTCAAACTGGAACGGCATGGTGAGCAAAAAAACGATGGATTTAGGCCCAGATCTCTGTACTGGGGTGAATGTATGACATTGTTCTACATTCTGTCCATCAATTGTTATTTTTGCATTTGTCACCCCGAGTGGAAAGGGTATGCCCAGACGTGGGTCCCTTGCTCTCCATGCCACTGAAAATCAAGCAAGCCTGGCTGAAGACGGCTGAAATGCCAGAAACCGGTCCTAGGATGCTTGTTTCCAGTCCAGGGAGGACCTGGCTTGGCAGTTCGGTCTGGACTGTTCCCATGAGGCACAGGGTCAAGACTGATTTGCATATGGCTGGGTTCAAACTGGAACGGCATGGTGAGCAAAAAAACGATGGATTTAGGCCCAGATCTCTGTACTGGGGTGAATGTATGACATTGTTCTACATTCTGTCCATCAATTGTTATGTTTGCATTTGGGGCCCCAAGATCCAGCACTGGGATCTCTCCTGATAGCAGGTGAGTAAATTCGTTTTCGTTGATTTTTAGTGAACATTTTAAAGTTTCAAAACTCGACACTTAGAAGTATTTCCAAGTGAAACCAGTCAATGTTACCCTATGGAAGAAAAGTGAGTTATCGGCTTTTGGGTAAGTACTCGCCTGGCAGAGTTAAGGTTCTGGGCATAGACTCAGGGGTCTCCCAGGGTCAGGTAGGTACAGTTGTTACACCCTCAGCGGCACAGGGGCAGCCGGGTGCAGAGTGAGTTAGGCCCAATGTTATCCTATGGGAGGCAGGGGGCCCTTGGTTGGTGGCTGCTGGCTAGCAGGCCACGCGGCTGTGGGAGTTGGGCTCCTGGTCACTTACTCTGGGCAAGTAGATTAGGGTAGAGGTTGCACTGCCAGGGGCACTCGGGCGGCGTGGTGCAGGGAGCTTTTGATCCGTCGGGCGCTCAATGGTTTTCAATGGAGAAGCTCAGTGACGAACAAAGGCTGCAAACTCGGGGACGAAGATTCTTCAGGTGCGACCACCACTTCGAGAGGTAAGCTGGGTAGTTGGAGGATAGGTGGGCACAGGGGGCCGCCGGGTGCAGGGGTGCTTTTTGGCGTCGGGAAATCTTACCCTCTGTTGGTCGCGGTTGGAAGGGTCCCTGGTTCTGAGGCTGCAGGCATCATCAGGAGCGTCGAGGTGGGTCCTTGGGTGCTGGATTCGGGGTCACAGTCGCCGGGGGGACGTCCTCATGGTCTTTGTCCATTCCGGCACTGGCCAGGCTTGGCGGGTGCAGCGTGTGCAGGAGTCGCGGTTCCTGGCTGATGCCATGGGTCAGTTACTTGCTTTGAGCAGTACCACTGCTCGTGGGAGTCCCAGTTGGTTAGAGTCACAAGGCAGTCAGGTCCTCCGGGTTTTTTTTTGGTCGCTGACCACTGGAGACGCTGGGGTTTAGCTGGAGCAGGTTCGAGGGTCGACACGCCGGTAGGGCTGGGGCCAAACAGGCCGGTAGGGCTGGGGCCAAATCAGTTGGTGTCTCCCTCTTGTTAGCAGCTGCACGGCAGGTCTTCTTGTTTCTTGATCTTCTTGCTTGTTTCGGAATCTGGATCTCCGGAAGGAAGGTTCAGGGTGCCCCTAAATACTAAATTTAGGGGTGTTACAGGTAGGTAAAGGGCAGGGACCAATGGGTTCATTCCTTGGGGTGGGTACACCCCCTATCCTGCAACTCTCCTTTGGGAGGGGGGCAGTAGCCTAATCCTGATTGGGCAGGGCTCCCCATCTTCAAGATGGCGAGAGCCCGGAGATGTGCTTCACCTTGCCTCCCCCACCTGAGGGGTGGGGTTGGCAGAGGCTGGCACACCCCCTTTCCTTCCTTGGGATTTCCCGCAGGTCTTCCCGCCAGAGTGGGGGTCAGAACAGGTGGGGGCCAGTTGCTGAGTACATCAAGTGGCCTGGAGAAGCTCACAAAGGCAGCATGCCTTTGAAGCCTCCCTTACCCATCCTGGGGGAGGAGACCTAGCACCTCGCCCAAGATGTGCATTGTTGCAGGCCCAGGAGAGCGGATGGTTCTCTACCCAGGGGTCCAGCAACATGTCTGCTGTGTGGCAGCCTAGGAAGCCCCTCAGACAAGACGTTGATTGTAGGTTAGGTTCAGGGGGCAACTCTAAGTTGCCCTCTGTCGTGCATTGTACATTAAATCCCACACTGGCATCAGTGCGGGTTTAATGTGCTGAGAAGTTTGATACCAAACTTCTCAGTCTTCAGTGTTGCCATCATGGTGCTGTGGAGTTTGTGTTGACGACCTCCCAGCACCATATACTCTTAATGGCAGCACTGCACTTACAGTGCCCAGGAATGGACCTGGGTACTGTAGGGGCACAGGGCTCATGCACCTGTATCCACACCACTGGCATAGGGCACCCAGCTAGAGGGGTGACTGAGGTATGCCAGGGCAGTGTGTGTTGTGGGCATGGCACACAAGGATGTGTGCCATGTCGACTCTCTGTTTTGTTCTGGACCCAGACACCCAGCCTGCAAAGGCAGTGTGTGTGTCAGGGTACAGGGCCTCCAAGGGTGGCACAATAAGTGCTGCAGCCCTTAGGGGCCTTCTCTGGTCACAAGGCCCTGGGTACCTAGGGTACCATTTACCAGGGCCTGACATGTGGCCAGAGATGAAAATTGGGTTTAGGCTGTCATGCAGTTTTCGGGAAGGAACACAGGCCCTGGGTACCTGATTGGCAGGAGCCCAGGGCACACTCAGTCAAAGTACATCAGCAATTCAGCAAAAAGTGGGGGCATACCATGCAAGAAAGATGGCACTTTCTCACAACTCTCAGCTGCACTAGGGAGGCTGAGGCCCAATGTTATCCAATGGGGAATAGGGTGGCTCTGGTTGGTGGCTGCTCATGGGCAGGCCACAAGGTTGAGGGAGGAAAGCTCCTGGATTTAAGCTCAGAGCAAAAGGGGGTTCAAGTAAACACCCAAGGTGCACACACAGCGGCACTAGAGTGGCTGGGTGCAGAGTGCAGTTTTGGCGTTGGCTGTCCTATTAATTTCTCCAGTTTGAATAAACACTGCAGGCTCGGGCACGAAGATCTTCTGGAGGCAACCATCGGTTGGAGAGGTAAGTTGGGATGTCGTGGGCTGCCGTGACACCTTCGGTTGGGCCACCCAAGGCCATGGGGCATCGGGTGTCTTTTGGCATCGGGTTCTTCTGACCTGCTCCGGTCATGGTTGGGTGGATCCTCCAGAAAAGGGCAGTAGGCATCCTCGGGAGACTGGGGGGCTGCTGGGCTGCAGAACACACCTTGATTTTGCTGGAGCAGGTCGAGGTCGGGATGGGCCAGTAGGGATGGAGCCAAGTCAGTTGGGTCCTCCTCTTCTTACTTTAGCACGGCTCTTCGGTCCTCCTCCTTTTTGTTTCTTCTTGTCTGAGGAGGCAAGGTTCGGGGTTGCACCTAAATACTAAATTTAGGGGCATTTCAGGTGGATAAAGTTTGGGACCAATGGGTCCCTTACTTGGGATGGTTACAGCTCCTATTATGCCACCCTCCAGTGGAAGGGGGCATAAGCCTCACTCTGGTTGGCTGGGACCCCATCTTCAAGATGGCGGGGACTGGAAGTTGTCTTTGACTCACCTTCCCCACCTGAGGGGTGGGATTGGCAAAGGTGGGTACACCTCTCCTCCTATCTTGGTTTTCCCACCGAATCTCCCGCAAAAGTGGGGGTCAGAAGCGGTGGGTGCCAGTTGCTGGGAGCAGCAAATGGCTGGGGCATCTCACAAAAGCGGCAAACCTTTGAAGCTTCCCCTTAGTGGACCCTGCCTATCTTGGGGGAGGAGGTTTGGCACCACTACCCAGGATGTGCTTTGTTTCATGACCCCAAGAGTGGGTGGCTCTCGACCCAGGGGTCCAGATTCATGTCTGGGGTGGCAGCTGGCGAGCAGCCAGTCAGCCAAGAGACTAGAGTTAGGTCATTTTTCAAGGGGCATCTCTAAGATGTCCTCTGAGTGCATTTTTCCTTAAATCCCACACTGGCATTAGTGTGGGTTTAATGTGCTGAGAAGTTTGATACCAAACTTCCCAGTTTTCAGTAAAGCCGTTATGGAGCTGTGGAGTTCGTAATGAAAAACTCCCAGCCCATCTCCGTTTTATGGCTGTACTGTACTTATAATGCCCAAGAATAGACTTAGGCACTGTAGGGGTACAGGGCTCATGCCACTGTACCCTCACCAATGGTATAGTGCACCCTGCTAGAGTGGCGACTTACCTATACCAGAGGTAGCGGCTGTAGGTATGACACAGGTATGACACAGAGGGATGTGTGCCATGTCGACTCTTCAGTTTTCTCTGCACCAAAACACGCAGCCTGCAATGGGGGGTGTGGTGGTGGTGGCGGTGGCGTGTGCGTGTGTGTGTGTATGTGTGTATATATATATATATATATATATATATATATATATATATATATATATATATATTCACTGAAAAAACCATAGGTTACACACATGTTATAGTTAGCTGGACATTTCACTCGTACAAAACCATTGAAATTCCCCCGTTATAGTTAGTTCAGCTAACTATAACTCGCGCGCCCGCAATCCACTGCTGATGACGTCACATATTACATCACTCATGACATGGTCAGTGACATCACTCACGACATCACTGGTGACATCTCAAATGACATCACTGATGACATCATCCCTTGAGTATGTGTTTCTGAACAATTTTAATATGTTTAATATATATATAGGGAAAGGCCTGTTGAAGAATAAGTGGGTGTACAAGTGTGTAAATGGATGATTTTCAGTGGTGCGTAACTCACTCTATAAGTGAGTCATTAAATGTATCTTACTGCAGACTACTGACTAAACTGTGTAAATGTCTGTATGTGTCTGTATGTTGGTGTATAAGTGGCTGCATGGTTTTGTGAATAGCTATATGAGTGTCTATATGAGTTATTGATTGCTTGTCTGAGTATCTGTATGGGTTCCTCAGTGTTTGTGTGGGTAGGGTGTGTGTGACTCTACTCATAGATGAGTGAGTGGGTGATTCTATGGGTGCATGGTTTTAAGAGTGCATCTGTGATGGACTGTATGGTTGAGTGAGTGTATGTATGGGTGTGTTAGGGATTGAATGTATATCTCAGTGGTACATTTGTGACTAACTACATATGTGAAAGGCAGTATATATGCGTGTAAGAGTATGTAAGTGGGTAGATGTGAGAGTGTGTGATTGTGACAGTGACTGTATGGATGAGTGTGTGCTTTTATCAATGATTCTATAAGAGCGTTAGAATGTGGTACTATTTTTATGAGTAAGTGAACTTGAGTGTGTATAACCGCATAGGTGAGTAAATGAGAGTGTGATTATTTGCATGACTGACTAGGTGTGAGAGTACCTCTATGGATGATTGTTGGTGTGTGAGTGTCTATATAGGTGTATAAATGCATATGATAGTCTTGTATGGAGTGACTGTAAGTATGAGTGACTATACAGGTGAATGAGTGGAGGTGTATGTAGACCTAAGAGTTAATAAGTGGGTATGTCGTTATTGGTATTGGAGTATGTATGGTTTTGAGAATTGAACTCTGAAATTTTGAGTCGGCCCCCTTACCTCAAGCTAAACAAGCCCACCCAACCCAGCCTGATTCCACTGATATATTAACGGTGGCAGAGTGTAGTTCACAGGGGGACCCAGACACAGTTGGCCTATTTATAACAGACCTCACCAACAAAGATAGATCGAAGCAGATGCCCGGCATTATCGACACTCAGCGGGTCACTGAAAATAACATACTGGGAGGAGAAGACTTAAGGGGAGCGACCAGTGATTATCAACAATTAGCGCCCAATGCAGAACTCACACAGACCTCCATCAGTGAGGTTGTTACACGCTCCAAAAGATCCCAACTATTGACAGGGCCCCTAGATGGAGGCAGGACGCTCTTAGTAACTCGTTCAAGTAAGCCTAGCTGCAGAGGGCCAAAAAAGCCTAGTAAAGGAGTTAATACGAACTTTGAGAGCACAATATGCCCATCCTGTCAAAATACAAACGGGGTGGTGGGGATCCACGAAATTACTATAGCTTTTGGGGAAAAAATGGAACAGCTTTTACTCCAACATTTAGGCCCAGTAATGACTGCAATCTCTAATTTGGTTGGGAAAATAAGTAGGCTGGCTGACCCGGTTAGTGGACAGCCACTCGGGACTAATCCACAGAGGAGGGAGGAGGAGCCAGTAGTGGCTGATCGAGTGAATAAGGCCGCCACCAATATTGACCCCGGGCCCAGAGACCACAGGGAAACACACTTGGAACAAGTAAATACAAGTGATGGGATCCCGTGCTGTAAGGCCCAGGGTAACACGCGGATCTTTCCCAACCCCAAGGATGTTTGTCGGGGACCAAAAGATAATGCCCACAAGAATAATAGAAATGTCTGCGCCCAGAGCACCCCAGGCCTTCAGATATTGGATTTACCCCCTGCATCTAGCCCCTACTCGATCGTGCTAGTAGGTGTGCCTGGTCTCAACAAAGATAGTGAAGAAATGACCAGCACACTGATTAATAAAGCCTCGCACTGGCTACTTAGTAACACATCTGTTAGGAGATTGCAGCATAGGCATATCCTTATGGCCAGGAGGGTTGCTTGGATTGGAAACAGTGAAAAAAAAATTGCAGGCGACTGTGTTATTGTCAATTTTAGGCACCCCGAGTTAGTAAGAGATTTGCTTGACAATCGTCATGAGGAGGGAGGAAATGGGTCCTGTATTAGGATGTTACCCCTGCACTTTTTTTTACAGGAACAGAGCCCCAGAGATCGGGCAGAGAGGGCAGGGGCCTGGGATCGTCAAGAAAAGGAGGGAGGATGTCCCCAGTAACGAAATGAACAGATTTGCCCCTCTCTCTAGTATCTCTGCCCTGGATGAACAAGACTGACTGATGAAAACAGGGAGGGGGGAGATCGAGACAGAACCAGATACCCACTGCATTATTGGAGACACACACCCATTAGGGGCACATGACCTGGAACTAGGGGCACTGGATTTGGATTTAGTAGCCGGTACCGTAGCAGAGCCGGAGAGGGAAGTAGAAAACATGACACCAACAGTAAATTGCTTAAATACGTGCCCTCCCCCAAGAAAGTCGCCTGGAGCGATTAGGGGCCCAGACTTAAACTACAAAGAACTGAGGCTGATTTCCTGGAACATTGCAGGGCTTGCAGCCAAGACTCAAAATTTAGATTGGCTAGATTTCATCAATAAATACCATGTCATTTGCCTCCAGGAAACATGGGAAACAAGCTGTAATGTGTCATTTCTCGAAGGTTTTAAACTGTTCTTTGTTCCGGCCAGGAAATCATCTATGGGCCGTGCCAAGGGTGGATTAATTATGTATGTGGCACTGGCATTGCAAGGGAGGTGGGTAGACCTAGGGTGGGATTCATGCTGTCTCCAGGGTGTAAGATATACAACAAAGGGCTCAAAGCTCATTTTTATAAATTTATATAATGCGTGACAATCGCTGTTAAATTTGGCTGAGCTGGAGGAGAGACTGGTTAGCTTACATGATACAAGGGATGCAGGCACCCAGTTAATTCTTATGGGGGACTTTAATTGCCATCAGTGCCCCTACCTGAAATGGGAAAGTGGCAATTGGGATGCCTGTCCCTCTATCAAGGGATGGCACCCGGAGCACTCCAGAGAGGGCCTGGCACTGAGTAGAATTCTGAGCAAGTTTGCTTTAACCCACACGATGGATATGATTGGGTGTGGGATGCCTAACAAAATAACTCCTTCCTTTAAGAGAAGGGGAAATGACTCAATTATTGATTACATCTTTATATCCAACGTCTTAGAAAGTAGGGTAGGTCACTTTAAGATAGTGCCTAGTGTGTTTAGCGACCACAACCCCCTGGCACTGTCACTGGTGGACATGATCTGCACTAAAGCGGCTAAAAAGACTACTGTGGGCAAATATAAGGCAAAGGATCAGGGGAGGAGAATTAAATGGAGCAACATTGACGGCAATGAACTCCATAGAGCTCTCCTCGCAAATGCGGATAACCACACTTGGAGGTGCTTAGATCTTAATGTAGAGGGGACGGACCTGATTGCAGCATTTGAGGGTACTGCTCAGCACATAGATAGCCTTTAAGAAGCAAACCAAAGACGCAGGCAGATTTTTGCCCTAGATGGTTCGATAAGAACTGTTCAAGGGCTCATAGGGACTTGAAGATGGCACTAACAACAGTCCCAAAGGACAGTGGAAAGATCGCTGCCTGTAGGAGTCGTTATAAAAAAGCGACCAAGTTGCGAAAAACCACCTTACAAATTGAGGCTTGGGAATCTCTAAGAGAGGCTGCAGAGCTTAGAGAAATGAGCAGTTTCTGGAGGGTAATAAATGCCCCGTGTTTCCAACCCCCAAATAAACCTCAAGTGGCGTCTCATATTCTCCCAGAGGCGTGGGTGGCTCACTTCACTAGTCTATATAATCGGGGGGAATTTGAAGTGCAATCAACTCCAGTCACAGGACTTGCTACCTGCGCCTGGACACCCATCATGGTAGCCGAGGTCAAAATGGGCATAGATGGCCTGGTAATGAGAAAGGCGCCAGGGCCTGATGGGATACCTCCCGATCTATTTAAAAGCCAGGCAGACCTTTGGGCCCCCATACTAACCAGGGTGTTCAACACAGCTATCGAAGTAGGTATGCCCAGATCCTGGTCCACGGCCGTCATTGTACCTATATTCAAGAAGGGCAACAGAAATGAACCACAATGTTATCGCCCAATATCCCTTATAGATGTTACGGCGAAAGTTTTGGGGAGAGTCATCTTAAACCGCTTAATGGTCTGGGCCGATGAAAATAACATCATCACGGATGTTCAGTATGGTTTCCGAAATGGACGTTCCACAACTGACCAATGCCTCAACCTTTATCACCTGGTGGCAAAGTACACTGTGGCCAGGGAAGGTACAGTTCATTTGGCATTTATGGACCTCTCAGCAGCATTTGACTGTGTGAACAGAAGAAAGCTGTGGGAAATTTTGAGAGCCATGGGCGTGGATCCAGGATTGATCCACGTTTTACGAATGCTTCATCAAAACACTACGGCACAGGTCAGATTTACGGACGAGGGAGACGTCACAGAGGATTTTCAACGTCGTGGTGGGGTGAGACAAGGATGCATTCTTGCGCCTTTCCTGTTCACGCTTTATATCAATGGGCTCAATACGGCGCTTGGAGCCCTGGAGGCAGACTGTCCCTGCATTGGGAGGAGAAGTATACCCGTCCTCCTATATGCAGACGACGCGGTCCTCTTGGCGCTTACAGGAAGGAGTTTGCAGACCCTCATTAGCGGTTTTGTCAGCTTTATGGCAGACATTGACCTAATATCTAACCTCTCAAAGTCATACATCATGGAAGTGGGTAAAACCCCACCCAAGAACTGCGTCTTCACTATTGGAACACACAAACTTGAGAAGGTAAAATTCTTCAACTACCTGGGGATCCTATTTGATAAAGACCTTAATTTTAAATCCCTCGTAAGACACAAATGTAGCCAACACCCTAGTGCGGTGGGGTCAATTATGAATTATGCACGCAGACTTGGACGTTGGTCACCCAATGAAATAGCGCATTTATATAGTTCTGTCTGTTGTGCTAAAACCCTTTATGGAAGTGAAGTGTGGGGCTTTACAGATGGGGAAAAAATTCAATTGGAGGAAAACAAGTTTTTAAGGAGACTCCTGCAAGTGCCTCAAAGCACCCCTTCTTTTATAGTCCATGAGGAGCTGGGTATCTCCTACCTTAGTGAGAGGGCTTGTCTTAAACCTATTATTTGTTGGATTAAAATCTGGACAAACCCAGAGGCAAGTCTAAGTAGACAAATCTTGGAGGACTGCATGAGGGGGGACAAGGGGTTGCAAATACCCTGGCTCAAACACGTAAGGGACGCACTAAATAGATTGGGTTATCTCAATTTCTTCAATGATCCCTCTACATTAGTCAATAGAGACAAGGGTGTCATAAAGGCAGATTTCCAGCCAGGATGAGAGAGGAAAGGGTAGGGCGGAAAAGTACCGTAAGACAATACCAGCTCACAAAATCTTGTCTGGGCATGGAATTCTACTTGTCCAATATACCCAATAGACAGGACAGATTCCTGATGACTAGATTCAGGTTAAATCTTTTGCACCATATCCTGTCAGTCCCAGCTGGTTTTGCAAGCGATGTAAGTACAAAAGAGTGTTGCGGCTGCGATCTAAGATCTCCGCAAGATACCCTTCATTTCGTCCTAATCTGCCCTTTTTATGCTTACCCAAGGTCCCGGTTCTTAAAAACCATTCTAAGACGCTCTAAAAGTAGACAGGCTAAAGCGGCCCTTTTGTTTCTTAAACTCTCCGCTGACCCCTTTGTTTTATTCAGCACTGTACACTTTCTGCGATTGGCTGTTAAACTAAGAAACACTAGAGGAGAGGATTAACTGTGAGGGTGGCTCCCAAGATCACAGGACCTAAAAGTCTGTACCCAGATTCAGTCTGTATTAATTACTGTGAGAAAGTTGTATATAATGGATTATAGTATTTGATTGTCCCGTTTTTAACCATCATGTATTTCGGGGTTTTATCATTATTGATTTTATGTGTATTGTGTATAATGATTTAAGCTTTTAACAAAAGTAAGATTGTTGTATGATGTGCATCTTTTATGGATATTTTTAATACCCGAATAAAGATTATTTGATTGATTGATTGATTGATTGATTGAGTCGGTGTATCAAAAGTTATATTAGGGTGTGAGAAGATGTGGTAATTTATCACATGGATGACGTCATCAGTGATGTCATTAGTGATGTCATTTGAGATGTCATCAGTGATGTCATGAGTGATGTCACTGACCATGTCATGAGTGATGTAATATGTGACGTCATCAGCAGTGGATTGCGGGCGCGCGAGTTATAGTTAGCTGAACTAACTATAATGGGGGAATTTCAATGGTTTTGTACGAGTGAAATGTCCAGCTAACTATAACATGTGTGTAACCTATGGTTTTTTCAGTGAATTTGCAAGGTTTTTTAAATGCTAATTCCTAACTATAACGTGTGTGAAACCTATGGTTTTTTCAGTGAATTTGCAAGGTTTTTTAAATGCTAATTCCTAACTATAACGTGTGTGAAACCTATGGTTTTTTCAGTGAATTTGCAAGGTTTTTCAAATGCTAATTCCTAACTATAACGTGTGTGAAACCTATGGTTTTTTCAGTGAATTTGCAAGGTTTTTTAAATGCTAATTCTTAACTATAACGTGTGTGAAACCTATGGTCTTTTAAGTGAATTTGCAAGGTTTTTTAAATGCTAATTTATGAATGTATTATTATATTTTTTAAATATTTAATTTACAATAAGCTACCTATGTATATAGTTATAGATTGACTGTATCCTGTAATATGGAATGGCTCAGCTCTTGTTTTTTTTAAATTTGGATAAAGTTGAACAGCATAGTTAATATCTTCTATAAACTTATAACCACTTTAAAATTTTTTTTTTTTTTTAAGGGTTTTTGACCGTGCACGCACGATGCGCGCACTGTGCGCGCATGCGTACGTGCTCCGTGTGCTCATGCGTACGTGCGCCACGTCCGCATGCGTACGTCGTGCGTGCTCCGTACGCACGTGCTCCGTACGCGCATGCGCGCGAGCTCCTTACGCACTCCCTGTGTTAACGCAGTAGTAGCAGTGTAGTGAAGACAGGGTTCTGCTTCCACACATTGCTATGTTAGCATAAGTGTTTTAGAAGTTTAAACGCCATCTTGCCAATTTGCCGCTTTTGCACACAACACTACAATAACAGTTACCTGTAGCAAATATCATTGTCTAGTAACAAAATGGAGGAAGTGTGAGGGTTGATGAGGAACCTGAAATTAGACAAAGTATCCACCAGAAAGATTGTTACCAAAGGTAAGTAGCTTTTTCTTCTCATGGGTACCTCTGACAGCAGAGTCCTCAAACTTTGAATAGATACTAAAGCAGTACCTTCCAAGGAGGTAGGTCTGTGATCTAGTTCAGAACAAAAAGTCCTGCAGCACTGAGTGGGCAAAATGCCCCCCTTGACGGTCCTGACTGTCTGAGTAGTAGTACTTTGTGACGTTTGTACCGAAGACCATGTGGCTACTTCACAGATGTCCAGGACAGGCACTCCCTGTGTTAACGCAGTAGTAGCAGTGTAGTGAAGACAGGGTTCTGCTTCTACACATTGCTATGTTAGCATAAGTGTTTTAGAAGTTTAAACGCCACCTTGCCAATTTGCCGCTTTTGCACACAACACTACAATAACAGTTACCTGTAGTGTTGTGTGCAAAAGCGGCACATTGACAAGATGGTGTTTAAACTTCTAAAACGCTTATGCTAACATAGCAATGTGTGCAAGCAGAACCCTGTCTTCACTACAGCAGCTTTAACCTTAGTGGAATGACCCAGCAAGCCTTCTGGGGGTTTCCTTTTTGCCATTGTGTGGCAAATCTTAATGCAGAGAACAATCCACCTGGAAAGCGTCAATATTTGCACTTCTTTACCCTTGTTTGCTCTGGGAAAACCTACAAAAAGCTGATCTTCCGCTTAGTTGTACCTTAGTAAGATCGATATAGAAACCTTTTGGGGACCTAACCGATGGAGTCTCTTTTCATCCTTAGAGGGATGAGGTGGACTGAAGAATACTGATTGTCTGACCAACATGAAAAGGTGTGACCACTTTCGGAAGAAAGGAAACTCGGGTCCTCAGAATCAACTTATCAAGGAATACAGTGGTGTAAGATGGAATTATACAGAAAATCTTAAATTCACTCACAAATTTAGCCGATATTATGGTGGTAAGAAAGACTGTCCCTAAGGCAGACGTTTCAAGGCGCTTACAGGAAGGAGTTTGCAGACCCTCATTAGCGGTTTTGTCAGCTTTATGGCAGACATTGACCTAATATCTAACCTCTCAAAGTCATACATCATGGAAGTGGGTAAAACCCCACCCAAGAACTGCGTCTTCACTATTGGAACACACAAACTTGAGAAGGTAAAATTCTTCAACTACCTGGGGATCCTATTTGATAAAGACCTTAATTTTAAATCCCTCGTAAGACACAAATGTAGCCAACACCCTAGTGCGGTGGGGTCAATTATGAATTATGCACGCAGACTTGGACGTTGGTCACCCAATGAAATAGCGCATTTATATAGTTCTGTCTGTTGTGCTAAAACCCTTTATGGAAGTGAAGTGTGGGGCTTTATAGATGGGGAAAAAATTCAATTGGAGGAAAACAAGTTTTTAAGGAGACTCCTGCAAGTGCCTCAAAGCACCCCTTCTTTTATAGTCCATGAGGAGCTGGGTATCTCCTACCTTAGTGAGAGGGCTTGTCTTAAACCTATTATTTGTTGGATTAAAATCTGGACAAACCCAGAGGCAAGTCTAAGTAGACAAATCTTGGAGGACTGCATGAGGGGGGACAAGGGGTTGCAAATACCCTGGCTCAAACACGTAAGGGACGCACTAAATAGATTGGGTTATCTCAATTTCTTCAATGATCCCTCTACACTAGTCAATAGAGACAAGGGTGTCATAAAGGCAGATTTCCAACGGTATTCAGCCAGGATGAGAGAGGAAAGGGAAGGGCGGAAAAGTACCGTAAGACAATACCAGCTCACAAAATCTTGTCTGGGCATGGAATTCTACTTGTCCAATATACACAATAGACAGGACAGATTCCTGATGACTAGATTCAGGTTAAATCTTTTGCACCATATCCTGTCAGTCCCAGCTGGTTTTGCAAGCGATGTAAGTACAAAAGAGTGTTGCGGCTGCGATCTAAGATCTCCGCAAGATACCCTTCATTTCGTCCTAATCTGCCCTTTTTATGCTTACCCAAGGTCCCGGTTCTTAAAAACCATTCTAAGACGCTCTAAAATTAGACAGGCTAAAGCGGCCCTTTTGTTTCTTAAACTCTCCGCTGACCCCTTTGTTTTACTCAGCACTGTACACTTTCTGCGATTGGCTGTTAAACTAAGAAACACTAGAGGAGAGGATTAACTGTGAGGGTAGCTCCCAAGATCACAGGATCTAAAAGTCTGTACCCAGATTCAGTCTGTATTAATTACTGTGAGAAAGTTGTATATAATGGATTATAGTATTTGATTGTCCCGTTTTTAACCATCATGTATTTTGGGGTTTTATCATTATTGATTTTATGTGTATTGTGTATAATGATTTAAGCTTTTAACAAAAGTAAGATTGTTGTATGATGTGCATCTTTTATGGATATTTTTAATACCCGAATAAAGATTATTTGATTGATTGATTGATTGATTGATTGATTGAGTCGGTGTATCAAAAGTTATATTAGGGTGTGAGAAGATGTGGTAATTTATCACATGGATGACGTCATCAGTGATGTCATTAGTGATGTCATTTGAGATGTCATCAGTGATGTCATGAGTGATGTCACTGACCATGTCATGAGTGATGTAATATGTGACGTCATCAGCAGTGGATTGCGGGCGCGCGAGTTATAGTTAGCTGAACTAACTATAACGGGAGAATTTCAATGGTTTTGTACGAGTGAAATGTCCAGCTAACTATAACGTGTGTAACCTATGGTTTTTTCAGTGAATTTGCAAGGTTTTTTAAATGCTAATTCCTAACTATAACGTGTGTGAAACCTATGGTTTTTTCAGTGAATTTGCAAGGTTTTTTAAATGCTAATTCCTAACTATAACGTGTGTGAAACCTATGGTTTTTTCAGTGAATTTGCAAGGTTTTTCAAATGCTAATTCCTAACTATAACGTGTGTGAAACCTATGGTTTTTTCAGTGAATTTGCAAGGTTTTTTAAATGCTAATTCTTAACTATAACGTGTGTGAAACCTATGGTCTTTTAAGTGAATTTGCAAGGTTTTTTAAATGCTAATTTATGAATGTATTATTATATTTTTTAAATATTTAATTTACAATAAGCTACCTATGTATATAGTTATAGATTGACTGTATCCTGTAATATGGAATGGCTCAGCTCTTGTTTTTTTTAAATTTGGATAAAGTTGAACAGCATAGTTAATATCTTCTATAAACTTATAAACACTTTAAAATTATTTTTTTTTTTTAAGGGTTTTTGACCGTGCGCGCACGATGCGCGCACTGTGCGCGCATGCGTACGTGCTCCGTGTGCTCATGCGTACGTGCGCCACGTGCGCATGCGTACGTCGTGCGTGCTCCGTACGCACGTGCTCCGTACGCGCATGCGCGCGAGCTCCTTACGCACTCCCTGTGTTAACGCAGTAGTAGCAGTGTAGTGAAGACAGGGTTCTGCTTCCACACATTGCTATGTTAGCATAAGTGTTTTAGAAGTTTAAACGCCATCTTGCCAATTTGCCGCTTTTGCACACAACACTACAATAACAGTTACCTGTAGCAAAGATCATTGTCTAGTAACAAAATGGAGGAAGTGTGAGGGTTGATGAGGAACCTGAAATTAGACAGAGTATCCACCAGAAAGATTGTTACCAAAGGTAAGTAGCTTTTTCTTCTCATGGGTACCTCTGACAGCAGAGTCCTCAAACTTTGAATAGATACTAAAGCAGTACCTTCCAAGGAGGTAGGTCTGTGATCTAGTTCAGAACAAAAAGTCCTGCAGCACTGAGTGGGCAAAATGCCCCCCTTGACGGTCCTGACTGTCTGAGTAGTAGTACTTTGTGACGTTTGTACCGAAGACCATGTGGCTACTTCACAGATGTCCAGGACAGGCACTCCCTGTGTTAACGCAGTAGTAGCAGTGTAGTGAAGACAGGGTTCTGCTTCTACACATTGCTATGTTAGCATAAGTGTTTTAGAAGTTTAAACGCCATCTTGCCAATTTGCCGCTTTTGCACACAACACTACAATAACAGTTACCTGTAGTGTTGTGTGCAAAAGCGGCACATTGACAAGATGGTGTTTAAACTTCTAAAACGCTTATGCTAACAAGAATACTGATTGTCTGACCAACATGAAAAGGTGTGACCACTTTCGGAAGAAAGGAAACTCGGGTCCTCAGAATCAACTTATCAAGGAATACAGTGGTGTAAAATGGAATTATACAGAAAATCTTAAATTCACTCACAAATTTAGCCGATATTATGGTGGTAAGAAAGACTGTCCCTAAGGCAGACGTTTCAAGGCGCTTACAGGAAGGAGTTTGCAGACCCTCATTAGCGGTTTTGTCAGCTTTATGGCAGACATTGACCTAATATCTAACCTCTCAAAGTCATACATCATGGAAGTGGGTAAAACCCCACCAAAGAACTGCGTCTTCACTATTGGAACACACAAACTTGAGAAGGTAAAATTCTTCAACTACCTGGGGATCCTATTTGATAAAGACCTTAATTTTAAATCCCTCGTAAGACACAAATGTAGCCAACACCCTAGTGCGGTGGGGTCAATTATGAATTATGCACGCAGACTTGGACGTTGGTCACCCAATGAAATAGCGCATTTATATAGTTCTGTCTGTTGTGCTAAAACCCTTTATGGAAGTGAAGTGTGGGGCTTTACAGATGGGGAAAAAATTCAATTGGAGGAAAACAAGTTTTTAAGGAGACTCCTGCAAGTGCCTCAAAGCACCCCTTCTTTTATAGTCCATGAGGAGCTGGGTATCTCCTACCTTAGTTTGAGGGCTTGTCTTAAACCTATTATTTGTTGGATTAAAATCTGGACAAACCCAGAGGCAAGTCTAAGTAGACAAATCTTGGAGGACTGCATGAGGGGGGACAAGGGGTTGCAAATACCCTGGCTCAAACACGTAAGGGACGCACTAAATAGATTGGATTATCTCAATTTCTTCAATGATCCCTCTACATTAGTCAATAGAGACAAGGGTGTCATAAAGGCAGATTTCCAACGGTATTCAGCCAGGATGAGAGAGGAAAGGGAAGGGCGGAAAAGTACCGTAAGACAATACCAGCTCACAAAATCTTGTCTGGGCATGGAATTCTACTTGTCCAATATACACAATAGACAGGACAGATTCCTGATGACTAGATTCAGGTTAAATCTTTTGCACCATATCCTGTCAGTCCCAGCTGGTTTTGCAAGCGATGTAAGTACAAAAGAGTGTTGCGGCTGCGATCTAAGATCTCCGCAAGATACCCTTCATTTCGTCCTAATCTGCCCTTTTTATGCTTACCCAAGGTCCCGGTTCTTAAAAACCATTCTAAGACGCTCTAAAATTAGACAGGCTAAAGCGGCCCTTTTGTTTCCTAAACTCTCCGCTGACCCCTTTGTTTTATTCAGCACTGTACACTTTCTGCGATTGGCTGTTAAACTAAGAAACACTAGAGGAGAGGATTAACTGTGAGGGTGGCTCCCAAGATCACAGGACCTAAAAGTCTGTACCCAGATTCAGTCTGTATTAATTACTGTGAGAAAGTTGTATATAATGGATTATAGTATTTGATTGTCCCGTTTTTAACCATCATGTATTTCGGGGTTTTATCATTATTGATTTTATGTGTATTGTGTATAATGATTTAAGCTTTTAACAAAAGTAAGATTGTTGTATGATGTGCATCTTTTATGGATATTTTTAATACCCGAATAAAGATTATTTGATTGATTGATTGATTGATTGATTGAGTCGGTGTATCAAAAGTTATATTAGGGTGTGAGAAGATGTGGTAATTTATCACATGGATGACGTCATCAGTGATGTCATTAGTGATGTCATTTGAGATGTCATCAGTGATGTCATGAGTGATGTCACTGACCATGTCATGAGTGATGTAATATGTGACGTCATCAGCAGTGGATTGCGGGCGCGCGAGTTATAGTTAGCTGAACTAACTATAACGGGGGAATTTCAATGGTTTTGTACAAGTGAAATGTCCAGCTAACTATAACATGTGTGTAACCTATGGTTTTTTCAGTGAATTTGCAAGGTTTTTTAAATGCTAATTCCTAACTATAACGTGTGTAAAACCTATGGTTTTTTCAGTGAATTTGCAAGGTTTTTTAAATGCTAATTCCTAACTATAACGTGTGTGAAACCTATGGTTTTTTCAGTGAATTTGCAAGGTTTTTCAAATGCTAATTCCTAACTATAACGTGTGTGAAACCTATGGTTTTTTCAGTGAATTTGCAAGGTTTTTTAAATGCTAATTCTTAACTATAACGTGTGTGAAACCTATGGTCTTTTAAGTGAATTTGCAAGGTTTTTTAAATGCTAATTTATGAATGTATTATTATATTTTTTAAATATTTAATTTACAATAAGCTACCTATGTATATAGTTATAGATTGACTGTATCCTGTAATATGGAATGGCTCAGCTCTTGTTTTTTTAAAATTTGGATAAAGTTGAACAGCATAGTTAATATCTTCTATAAACTTATAAACACTTTAAAATTATTATTTTTTTTAAGGGTTTTTGACCGTGCGCGCACGATGCGCGCACTGTGCACGCATGCGTACGTGCTCCGTGTGCTCATGCGTACGTGCGCCAGGTGCGCATGCATACGTCGTGCGTGCTCCGTACGCACGTGCTCCGTACGCGCATGCGCGCGAGCTCCTTACGCACTCCCTGTGTTAACGCAGTAGTAGCAGTGTAGTGAAGACAGGGTTCTGCTTCCACACATTGCTATGTTAGCATAAGTGTTTTAGAAGTTTAAACGCCATCTTGCCAATTTGCCGCTTTTGCACACAACACTACAATAACAGTTACCTGTAGCAAAGATCATTGTCTAGTAACAAAATGGAGGAAGTGTGAGGGTTGATGAGGAACCTGAAATTAGACAGAGTATCCACCAGAAAGATTGTTACCAAAGGTAAGTAGCTTTTTCTTCTCATGGGTACCTCTGACAGCAGAGTCCTCAAACTTTGAATAGATACTAAAGCAGTACCTTCCAAGGAGGTAGGTCTGTGATCTAGTTCAGAACAAAAAGTCCTGCAGCACTGAGTGGGCAAAATGCCCCCCTTGACGGTCCTGACTGTCTGAGTAGTAGTACTTTGTGACGTTTGTACCGAAGACCATGTGGCTACTTCACAGATGTCCAGGACAGGCACTCCCTGTGTTAACGCAGTAGTAGCAGTGTAGTGAAGACAGGGTTCTGCTTCTACACATTGCTATGTTAGCATAAGTGTTTTAGAAGTTTAAACGCCATCTTGCCAATTTGCCGCTTTTGCACACAACACTACAATAACAGTTACCTGTAGTGTTGTGTGCAAAAGCGGCACATTGACAAGATGGTGTTTAAACTTCTAAAACGCTTATGCTAACATAGCAATGTGTGCAAGCAGAACCCTGTCTTCACTACAGCAGCTTTAACCTTAGTGGAATGACCCAGCAAGCCTTCTGGGGGTTTCCTTTTTGCCATTGTGTGGCAAATCTTAATGCAGAGAACAATCCACCTGGAAAGCGTCAATATTTGCACTTCTTTACCCTTGTTTGCTCTGGGAAAACCTACAAAAAGCTGATCTTCCGCTTAGTTGTACCTTAGTAAGATCGATATAGAAACCTTTTGGGGACCTAACCGATGGAGTCTCTTTTCATCCTTAGAGGGATGAGGTGGACTGAAGAATACTGATTGTCTGACCAACATGAAAAGGTGTGACCACTTTCGGAAGAAAGGAAACTCGGGTCCTCAGAATCAACTTATCAAGGAATACAGTGGTGTAAGATGGAATTATACAGAAAATCTTAAATTCACCCACAAATTTAGCCGATATTATGGTGGTAAGAAAGACTGTCCCTAAGGCAGACGTTTCAAGGTACAGCTGTGCAGCGGTTTAAAAGGGGTTCACATCAAGAATGTGATGACTAGGTTCAAGTTCCCCTGGGGCATCACAAAGGGTTCAGGCAGAAACAAATATTGCAGATCTCATCACAACTGGTGATTTAAATGAAGAAAGGCTGATCAAACAACCGAAATAAAGCTGAAAGAATCGATAAGTCGCACTAAACTTTGCCAACACAAGTACTTGCTGGGCTAGGGAAAGAACAAACAGCAACATTTCACACAACTTTGCCTGTAAACGGTCAATTTGTTGGGTGCTGCACCAATCCACAAATGTTTTCCAATGGCTGGTGTACAACGATTTAGTGGAAGGACGCCTCACTGCCAAGATGATCTCAATGATATCTGGGTGCAAGTCGACGGAGGACAACTATCGCTGCTCAATTTCCAACCATGGACATATAAAGTGTGCAGGGCCGGGTGAAACATCCTGCGACTGCGAAAAAGGTTCTCCAGAAGCGGCAGCTTCATCGTAGGACAGAAGCTCAGTAGCTCATGGCACCACACTCTTGTGGCCCAATCCGGTGCCAATAGAATGACCTGGGCCTGTTCGTTCCAGATCTTCTACAGAACAGGGGACAGGCGAGGCAGTGATCAGAAGGCATACAGAAGTCGTGAGCTACACTCTAGCAGGAAGGTGTCTCAGAGAGAGCTGCTTTGAAAACTCTAGCCCGCAGAAGTGTTGACACTGCATGTTTTTGGTGGGGGCAAAAGGTCTGAGCCAAGGTTCTCCCCATTGCTGGAAGACAACATGTGCCACCTCCAGATGTAACTGCGATTAGTGACCTGCTAGGCACCTGCACTGGATTGGCAGTTAGGCTGGACTGTTCCAATTGGTGCAGGGTCAAGACTGATTTGCATATAGCTGGGTCCCAACTGAGGTGACGTGGTGCGCAAAATAAAGATGGATTGGGATTCGGCTTGAGTAATTACCAGTGGCTGAGATTAATTCAAACATTCCATCCATCGCTTTTGTGTGTACTTTGGCATGGTACATGTTAGGCAATCAGTTGTATCCAGTCCTGAACAAATTAGACATTTTGCCACATTGCCGCCCTCAGATATAGCCTGCGGCAGAGATGCCCGATGATAGTGTGGGACATCGGGTAAATCTGAGCCACCGCATTGCGGTCGAAAGAAGCACTAACCGTGGATGCTTTGATGTGTTCTAGAGAGCCTTGCCATTTTGGCCATTTCACTGATGTGTCCATTGCTGGATAATTATTTTTAATGAGGCGCCTTTTCTTAAAAAAATGTATTTAAAAAAGTTTTAAGAAAAAATCTGATTCACCGTATCCCAAAGGACGGGTAAAAAAGCCATGGAGATAGCTGGAATTGTTTGATCATAGAGAAGGCTGGGGGGGGGGGGGGGGGGGGGAATTTTTTTTGCCAAAAGTCTCTATTTGATTGGACTCACAGTCAAAAGGAGTGGCCGGGAAAGCTTTCAGACTGAACCTGCAGGTGAATCCTTGAGCCTCTAGATTTTTTTGGAGTGGGATGTTGAGTTAGGAAGGCAGGGATGCCTCATGTGGGGTGTTTTCAGGTATGACCAATCAACCACAGATCTCATATTCAATCTTCATTGCGTTCTCTATCAAGAAATAGAAGCCCATGTTCCCGGCCATCTTACTTATTCACAAGCATTCCACCTGGTCAAGAGGCAATTAACCTGGCTTACCGTGCATGTGCCTGCCACCATCCTGTTTACAAATACTCATCAGTCTCACCTAGAATCTAAAGCACAAGTTAGAGCGGGCAGAAACTGTACAAGAAAAAGAATCATAGAAGGATGCATAATGGCCCCCCTATTAATCAACCTCTATACATACGGCATGTACAACATAATATTGTCAGCCTCTTCAGTTGCTTTGAGAACCAACAAGACAATGATCTTTGCTACTGTATATTGATGATTTAATGAAAGCAACATGCTCTGCAATCCCAGCTCAATGTAATGCAAAACAGCTGTGCCCAAAACTTCTAAATATAAATCCATCAAAATCAGAAGTCATGACCTGGGCCTCAAGAACAAAGAGGATGCTATGTAACCAATTAACACTACAAAATCAGAAGAAAAGGAAAACAACCACATCCCAGTTTCTTAGTGTGTTCTTGTCTCATTCACCATCTTGGAGAAACCATCTTGATGATGCCTTAACCAGGGCACATGGAGCTGCAAATGGGACTGTGCAGTTTGCAAAACCACAAGACAAAGTGGAGTCTAGAAATCTTTAAACTGTGATACATGCAAAAGTAGGAGGAATTTAAGTGTATGGCGCAGAGACCTGGTTGCTTCCACCGATTTGACATGCCTAGGTCGCATTGAGAGAAGATTGTGGAAAAAAGTCCTAGGCCTTACTCAATAATAAACTAATGTTCTACTTGAAATAGATTAAGGGTGTGCATCCACCAAAGATAGAGCTCCAAGCGCCTCACATTCCTACAAGACTTTTAGACGATTAAGCTTGATCAATCAACTCCTCAGCGGAGACTGAAATGTCCGCAATCTTTGCACAGTGGCTCACTATTTCTTCACAGTGCCTCCTCCATTATAAATATGAAAACTTTGCTTGTGTCCATGTGGAACTTTTATTAATTGATGCCACTTTTGTATGAATGGACTTTGAATACAATAATTACATGGGAGCCATCAGTGAGTATGATTGTTCTGACCATGTGTACATCTACTCTACCAGTGATTCTAATGGAGT
This sequence comes from Triturus cristatus, assembly GCF_964204655.1. Lineage (NCBI taxonomy): Eukaryota > Metazoa > Chordata > Amphibia > Caudata > Salamandridae > Triturus > Triturus cristatus. Next base: position 267,066,364 of record NC_140590.1, read on the forward strand.
ACTGAAAACCTTGTGATGAAAATAAATTCCTCACATTAGCTACTGATCTGTACAGAGTGCGCCTATTCATTTTTACATTGATATATTATCTATTGATGATCATTCAAGTTGAGTAGGTTGGATTCATACAATACCAATCCTACTTTGTTCATTTATACATTTTGTTTCCTCAGCTATTCCTTCTGGAGTCCCTTTAGCACTTACAGTATTTGTATGTGTAGCATAGTTTCTTGGCAATTCCACACTGATGGCACAGAAGAGAATCTAGCTGCTTTAATGCAACTGGACATCCCAGAGGGAGGTGGGCTTGCCCTAGCCACACCTACAAGTACGCAGCGAAGGGTCTGTCAGCCCTTATCACATCCAGAGGTGCTAGGAGTTCACACTCAGCGATCACAGGGAATCTGGACTGAAACATACATGAAGTGTACAGAGGAAGGGTCTCACTTTCCTGTTCACAATGAAATAGTGTCAGGGACAATCTGCCTTCATTAACTAAGCCAAGAATGCCCTGGGACCCCCCCAGACTGGATGAGCCAGATATCTCCCCTTCCCCGTAACTCCAACGACAAAAGCATATTGTGTTCTGATAACCCCTTGTGTGTGCCATTACATATGTTGTACCTATGTGAATCTATGCCTTGTTGTCGAAGTTTTTATAATAAAAAGAGTTTAAAAAAAAAAAAGAATGCCCTGGGAAATAGTGCACTTACGTCTTCCTTTTTAACAATGCTTTTCTTTCATCAGTGGTGCTGTTCCAGGGATAAAACCCCAGCAGAAACTTCCAGACTTCCTTTCGGATACCGGCACTAAGGCCCTGAGAAAAAGAAAAAATATATATTTAATCAATGTTGCCACTCAACTAAGTAGTTAATCCTAAAGAAGCACATTAGTGAACTGCAATAGCACCTATACTCTGAACCTAAATAATACATGTATGTTCCAAAGCAGCTAGGCTCAACCCTCGAGCAGCTTGTTATCCACTAGCCACAGATACTTCCGGCTAAGCACAGTCCTAAACAGCTACCTAAAGTTTCTGAGCAGCAAAATCCCTGTACAGCATATTTACTGTGCAGTGACACAGGCCCAGAAGCGCACTTGCCCACCCTCTGAGTTCGTAAACATCTACACTCACCACATGAGCAACACTACCCCCAGGCAACTATACTTGAAATCTGAGTGACAGCTGCAACAGGACCAGGCCACAACCCTATGTTCAGATCTAGAGACATAGACTTAAACTTGAAAACAGATTTATTCTGAATACAAATCATAGTATCCTACATGAAATACAATATTTCAAACCAATTATAAACGTTTTACACATTTAATTCTCATAAGTATGATCATTATGCAGTTAAGAATAAGATGTACATACAAAGTTTGCATAACTACATGTATAAGTCCATCTCAGACTTAATTTGGTCCTTTCATTACAAGTGTTAAGTTAAAATCCCTTCATTGTTTTCACTACCAATGTAGATTAGCGGATAAGAAAAATTATTTGGTCTGGTCTACTGACTTCTAATTTCTCTGATACATTGTACGTTATATTTCATTCAGGACGAACAAAAGACAACCATCTGGAAGGAGAGGTTGTAACAGGACCAAAATTTAGCTCTGTCAAAGGCATCACATTTGCAATTAATAGATAGCATATAGGAATATGCACAACTCTTAAACACACATGATCATTAACAGACAGTAAGTAAGACTCTAGGTCCGGCCAAGATGTAGATTTGGCAAATAATCCTTTACCAAAGGTTCAGAATCTTAATTTGTGACACAAGAGAGCTTTCACCTTTTTAGGGCTCGCGCCTGCGTTGCAGTCCGTAGCACTGCTCGCACAGCTAGAGCCCTTTTGTATGGGGTTCTGAAAGCTGACCAAACGCTCATGCGTGTGATCAGGCTTTCGCCGGCTGGTATTGGCATTCGCGTGTTTTTTTCTTTTTTTTTTAAAAGGCACGCGATTGGGCAAAGGCGGGCGCATGTCCCACCTTTGCAACGCCCATTCCCGACCGTATCTAGCACGCGCAGCAGCACGCGTTTGCCTCGCTGCCGCGCTCCCTCCCCCGCTCCTCTGTGGTGTGCGCGCACTACTCGTTCCCCCACTGCTCGTTGGTTTTTGGCATCCACCAACCACTTCAAGTTCAACATCCGATGACTTTGTCGGTACATCGAGCAGTCACTGTGTCTGATTTCTTCTAGCTCATGCTTGCTACATTTGTTTAGTTTGCAAGCGCCGAGATATCTCAGTTGGTGAATGTAATGATATTGGTTTAATGGTTGAGTCGTCAACTCTGGAACCTCCCCCTTCTATGGCCTCTGCTGGAGAGGAGCCGGGCGCCTCTCCCTCCGGTCGTCTCCTCCTCCTCCACCCCTTTCCCTCCTCAAATTCAACGGCGTTTCAGTGCCGGACCATCTTCTAAAGTTATATTCCGGGTTCGGGGAATTATGCAGCAGAAGAGGCCCAAATTATGCATCAAAGGTGCTTCAGTGCCAGACCATCTTCAAAAGTTATATTCCGGGCTCGGGGAATTATGCGGCAGAAGAGGCCCAAATTATGCATCAGGATCAAATAAATTATGCGGCAGATTGTTGTATTTGTGCAAGTGGTTTATGGCTCGGCTCGTCCACAGCTCTGAGATCCGTGACAGACCCGTGGCTTGGTTCTCCCTGTTAATTTTGGATTGCCCACATATATTCTGCACAAATATTGTTTCAAAAAGAGGCTGGCCATCCGGGGGTGCTCTGGCCGGGTGGACCCTGAATACACACAGGTGAAAGCACAGAACACGTACAACGAGTTGTGTGTTGCCGTCTTCTCACTTTGCTAGCACGTAAACGTACCATGTCGCCCCCCCACCCCACACGGGTATGTATCACTGCGCCGGGGAGGAGGGGGGGCGGTAGAGAGAGACCACGCAAGGCGCTAACCTACTGTGATGAGCAGATAGCCCCTCTGAGTTACTTCTCTCCCCTCCTCCCCCCACCTCCATTACCTCCCCCTTTCCTCTGTTACCTCCCAACCCCATTGTTACTTCTCACTCACCTCCCTCTCACCCTAGTCCACCACCCTTGCTTATCCCTCCAGCGCCTGGCCACCCTACCCTCCACCTCTCTTACTCCTAATAGCTTCACCACCTCGTGATGTGCCCCCTCTCCTCAGCTCTGTCTCACCACTGTCCACCCCTGCCCTATCCTGACCCCCCTTGTCATCTGCCCTCGTCATCACTTTATCGTCCACCTCCTGCGCCTCCTTCCCCCCGGCACACACTCCTATCTTTACCTCTGCCCTCTATTACAACCCGGCAGACTGCCCCACCTACTCGTTCACCCATTTGTCTCCCCTCAGGTCTCTCACCACTGCCTGCGGCCGCCTCATACCTGTCCACCCCGTCCCCCATCATGACCTCTCTCGTCACTGCCCAGAGCTTTCCCTTCGCTAATCTGCCCCGCAGCTCCCTTACTCCTGTAGAATCTTATCTCCCGCTCACCCCCTCAGCAACCCCCGCTCTCTCTCCACTGCCCCATGCTCTCCCCAATCTAATCTGCCCCGCAGCTCTCTTACTCCTGTAACTTCTTCTCCCAGCTCTCTCAGCACTCCCCCCATCTCTACCACCCCTTACCTCTCTCCCCCTCTCCGCCGGTCACTGTTTCTAAACATGCAGGAACAAGCATTGAAAATGTAATAGGTCTCGCCTTTGATTAAGTTAAAGCCATTTGCTTTGCTAATGGTATTGTATAGCATAGCAAATGGCTTTAACTTAATGAAAGGCAAGACCTATTGCATTTTTAATGCTTGTTTAAGTAAGCACCCACAGTGTCTCCAAGGCTGCTCTTAAAAATGTATGTGCTTTTATGCTTTTGGGAACATTTCCTGGGCAACAATTTCATTCTAAGAGAGGCACACTGCCACGCAACTATTCTCAACTTGTAAACAGCATATTCTTATGCAACCAACCTCTACTGATCATATTCTCTCAGCCCAGCAACTGGGGACAATTAGGGATATGTATTAGCCAGTAAATTCCCACCGCAGCACAATCCTGGACAGCTATGTTCATTTCAGAGAAACACATTCCTAAACAGCCACAATAATTTCCTAAGTAGCTCATCCCTAGCAGCTACCACAGCTCTTTGGCACCTCCTCTTAGTTCTTGAGCAGCACAATGAACCTCTATGTTATATTTTTGAACAGCACATTACGAGCAGTACTTACCCCTCTAAATATTTTCTTTTTTAGCTCATCCACGTCTCTCACTCTGCCTTCAGGGTCCAAGTGCTTCTCCCACTCCTTCTCGGTTACTGGCTTCTGCCGCTGCACATGAGGCCGCTCGCCCAGTTCGGCTTGCTACAACACATAACTGGAGACTAGTACATGGCATGCATCAGTCAGGACCTTAAGTTGAGTCTAAGTGGCATGTAACAGTGCACTGATGGCCTAAAAGAAAGGCTCTGGTACAAGAAATGTGCTGTATCTCATTCCACATCTAAATACAGCATACCAAGGCCTGGAACCAGTCCCATACAAAATTGCCAATACAATCCATAACACAAAAATAAATGTATCGGATTCAGGATACAACAAAGCATGCAATCAGATGCAGCACCTCCAGATACGTGACTATTTTTATCCCCTACTCTGTAAGAGAGAGGTTAGGCGGTTAGTGCCCTGAACTCAACAAGCTGGGATAGAAATGTCAAGCATTCCAGGAATTATATTTGTAGGGATGGCCTTCACCGAGAGGTTGAAGGAATCTCACCATGGGGTCCTAAGGGAAGGTGCAGGTCAGCTTCATCAGTCTACATATCTATTTACTGGCGTGTGTTTATAAGTATCTTATCAGAGGTCTCACAACCAATGTCATTTTCCTGCTATCTTTTTTATAGAAACAAGCATGTTGTTTTCTGAGTCACATAAGTCGCCATTATTTTTAACTGATGTTACATCAGATACAACTCAACAAATAAAGACTGTGGATTAAAAAAACAATCAGATAATAGGACCTCGAAAAGAGACTATCAACAGATTGGAGAGGTGGACAGATTATCAAAGGGGCTCAATATGTGGCAAAAAAGGATCAGTGAACTATAGATCTGTGGGGACATCAAGCAGTGCAATAATAAACATGGTCACCAAACTGGGTAAACTCAAACAGATGACGGATCACATGACCTGAAAAAAGTGAAGGCTCAAAGAGTTATTATTTCTCAAAACATCAAATAGGAACAATAATAAGAGCTAGTATTTCACTTTGATACAAACAGGTTGGATCATGGGGTAATCGCATCACATTGACCTTAACCATAATGTAAGACCCAAAAAACACAAAAGGTGATGGAAGGCTGCTTGTAATAAGTCTAACCACTGGCAATTGCTTGGGATAGCAGTCCAACCCAGCATTCCATTACTCACCATACCACCTCAGTTTGGACCAAGCCATAAGCAAATCAGTAAACACCTGTCTATTTTTGGGGTCTTAAACCAAAATGAGTGCAATGAGTGGACTTCCGGAATCCTGGAAAAAATCTATACTGGTCCCGATTTTTAAGAAAGGGGACCGGAGCTCAGTATCCTGCTATCGCCCAATTTCCCTATTGGATTCCCTGGGGAAAGTGATGGGACGAATAATTCTTGGGCGTTTGCAGGAGTGGGCGGAGGCTACTGGTATCTTATCCGACCTACAATATGGGTTTCGTGAGGGCCTGGGGACCACTGATCAAGCCTTAAATCTATCACTTCTGATGGATAAATATGTAAATGTTAAGGCTGGAGCTCTATATATGGTCTACGTAGACCTATCTGTCGCATTCGATTGTGTCAGCCACGCTAAACTCTGGTCTGTTCTGTTAGAGATGGGGGTGGAGCAGAGTGTAGTTACCTTTGTGAGGGAACTATACTCAAATGCGACCGCCAGGGTGAGGTTTGGGACCAGTGGAGAACTCACTGCGTCGTTCGGTGTGGAGAGGGGTGTCAGGCAAGGATGTGTCCTGGCTCCCTTTCTCTTCACCCTTTATACCAATGGCTTGGAGGGGGAGATGCTGAGGGGGGCCCAGGACCTCCCTTTGGTAGGTAATCGTCCAATACCGGCCCTTCTCTACGCGGACGATGCAGTGATACTGGCCCGCACTCCTAACAAACTACAAAGGGCGTTAAGCAGGTATTCATCCTTTATGGCCACCTTGGATCTCAAGATCAATATTGGAAAAACCTTTGTTATGAAGGCAGGGGTTGGTAACAAAAACAAAACTAGGGCTATTCACCTGAATAATGAAAAACTGGCGAACACAGAGAAATATCCCTATCTAGGTGTGATGATTGACCAGAAATTGAGCTGGAAAGCGGCAATTGATGTGAGGAAACTTCAATTTATCAGAACTACCACAGCGCTTGTAAATTTCTCCAGGAAATTAGGTAAAAAAGCACCCTTGGAAATGGTTAAAATCTACAAAGCTAAATGTATTACAGTGGCTCTGTATGGAGCGGGTCTGTGGGGCCACGTAGCTTTGGATTCTATCCAGGGGGTAGAGAACACCTTTTTGAAGTATCTTCTTGCATTCTCTGCAAATTTTCTTTGCCACTTGGAACTGGGCCTTCCCTACGTGGCAGATTTGGCGAAAATACAGCCACTTTTACTGTGGCACCGAATTTGGTTGTCGGATAAAACAGCCTTTTCACAAACAATAATTCAAGATTGTAAAGCTCTGGAAAATGCACACAAATCTAGGTGGCTATCCTATGTTAAAATATTTTTAACTGACTTGGGGTTAGTAAAATACTATCATGATCCCTTATTAATTCGGGAGATATCGAGGAAGGCCTTTCAGAAACTCTGTCTAAACCACCTCGAAGAACTGAGACTTACTTCTGAGGTCATGAAACAATCAGTCAGACACACCTTGACTGTTCAGACAGTATTTGGGATGCAGCCTTACCTAACCTACAATATTTCTGCTTATGAATTGTTTCTTTTGGTTAGGTTTAGGCTGAACTTCTTCCATCGTCTAGTTGCTTTCCCGTCGAGAAACAACTCGGCAAAAAATGTACCTCCCTGTCCTTGTGATGGGATTTCTACCCAAACTACAATGCATACCATCCTTTTCTGCAAATTACTCATTCCATTATTAAAACGGATGGGTTTCCGAACTTGTCGCCCAGCTTTTCTCTTTCTACAGTTACTGGACGGAGCGGGGTTGGTTTGCATTGTTTCTAATTTTTTGCAGTATATTTCGCGTCATAGATCTAACTTAGGATGATTTTAATGGGATTTAACGATTGGGAAGGGCCAATGATGGGATCTGAGTGTTTTTAATTTATGTTTTAATTCATATTTATTATATGTCTGATTTTACTACTTCTTCATGGTTAAAATATATTGATGCACTTTATCCAGCCATTTTATATGCACTGTCACCTTAGCCGTGATCAAATTCCCGAGATTAACTGTGTATGTATTCTTGTTTGATTTTTAAAATTTAAATCCAATGAATTTTTTTAATGATTGTACATTTTTATGAGATGTTTTAATACTTTATTTGTATGTGTATCTTTTATGACCTGTCTTCGGAAGCTCGAATAAAGAAGTTTTTGATTTGAGTGCAAACTCAATAATTGAATGTATTATCCAATTATAATTTTTATTTCATTTTCTTTCAATCCAGAGATATTTTTGCTCGGCCAACACATGTTTCACAACCACATTTCGCTTCATCAGGGCCATAAGATATATTTGATGTACAAATGCCAATTTGGACAATGTGGCACAATGTTTTGAAGATATGATGATCAATGATATGTTCTTCATATGTACCACGAATACTGTTTTAAAGTGTGCTCTGTATACTGATATTCTGTGTCTATGTTTACAGACCCCCCCCCGATGTAGTCCAACTATCGGCCATCGTACTGATAATACTGTGTGGCTACAACTATTTGGAGGAACACTAGAACACTAGCACATTGGCAAACCCTGGCTGTTGGGCAGAGATTTCAAGTCCCTTACCCCGGACTGTAGCTACTTCTAATGCACATACACTCAGCACATTGGGCCAGATGCATCAAGCATTTTTCTCCTCTCAGACGGGCAGAATCACAGATTCGGCCCGTTTGCGATTGCAAAAAATGCTTTTCCGATGCAGCAAACACAATTTTGCGATTCGGTAACCTGTTACCGAATCGCAAAATGGGTTTGCCATTCGCTATCTGGATGGGGCGTGTATAGGGCATCCCTTCCAAACAGAGAATCCTAATGGTATGCATGAATGTTTTGTGACCGTGAATGCTGTCACACAACATTAAAATTTTACTACCTACTTCAAGTAGGTGGTAATCCATTTGCAAATGGGAAGGGGTCCCCAAGAGACCCCTTCCCCTTTGTGAATGTTTGCAAAATCGTTTTTAAGAGCAGGCAGAGGTCCACCGGACCACTGACTGCTCTTATTAAATGAAAAGAAAACGTTTCATTTCAGTTTTCAAAACGCATCTCGTTTTCCTTTAACCCCTTCGGTGCTCATGACGGAATGGTTCCGTCATGACCCACGGTTGAGCTGTGCTCATGAGGGAACCATTCCGTCATGACCACGCCCGCGCAAGATTCCGTCAGCACAGCGGCGGAATCTGCGCAGCATCGAAGGGGTTAAGGAAAACAGGCTACATTTCCCCCCCAAAAAATTGCTTTATTCAGCAGGCCACCATCCCTGTGATTTTTTGCGGTTCCTAGGGGGTCGCAAATTGTGACCTATTCCATTAATAACAAAACAAGAAAAGAGTGTATCCTTAAAAAAGGACATCCAGTTCACTTGCTTTTAACCAGGAGCCTTTAATTCCGAAAATTAAAATTATTGGGAGGACAAAGGCTTCCTTTTAATTTTCCATTCACTTACCATACTAGGATTCACAACTTCCAACTAATACGCTCCGCTATATTAAAGCGTTGTAGCACACCAGAGATACATTCGGTATCTCTGGTGGGGACCCTATGATGAAGCATGTCACCAACCAGGTTGGTGAGTGAGGGTTCTTTTATCACCTTGTAGTGACTCCTTTTTTCTGACACATTTCTCCTTTTTTAAGGATACACTCTTTTCTTGTTAGGTCTCGCCTGACCCAGCGCATGCGCTGGTCTGGCGAGACTTATTGAGAGGGCTCCAAAAAGTGCTACCAGGCCAGACTAGAGCTACAGTGCATGTGCGCGGGCGCGCGCGCCGCGTTTTACCGCGATTACTTTCACTTTCGCGGCCGCACGGCCGCTTTGATGTTCTCCGTGAGGCTTAAATAGATTGTAGCAGTTAAAACAAGCATTGGCATAGCCAATAGGTCTCGCTTTTTGGACCTTATAAGTGTTTAGTTATGCAACTGTTGCATGGCTAAACACTTATAAGGTCCCAAAGGCGAGACCTATTGGCTATGCCAATGCTTGTTTTGTTGTTATTGATCCAGGGGGACTAAGAGTGGTTCCTTAGTTTTTCTACCCTCTCTCTCTTGCTGTTTTGTAGTATCTAGGCAGCGCACAGCTGTGAGAGTTACCCTTCTGAAAACCTCTGACTTTTGTACAAGGCAGCAATATGGAGAACACAGGCCTCTCATTCACTGACGAAGAGGTCGACGCTTTGTTGGCAGACCCCTCTCTTTTCTCGGATCCGTCGATAGCACAGACCATATCCCAGACGACTGAATGGGATAAACTTACAGAACAGAAACGTAATCGAATTCGCACTATTCTACATGGCACAATACTCACTGAATATCTACGAAATAACATTGCAACCAGGGGACTCTTAGTAACAAATGCACCCCGTATCTTTCTAGATGATCTCGTCTTTAGAAAAGAATGGGCCCAGATCGCGTGGCACTGTACCCGCGACTGGTTAGTGCTGATTATTAAAACAGCCCTTAGACTTTCTGAAGCACTAATGGTGGAAATTCAACTTACCGAGACACACTTCAGAGCGACATTGACTGGTTACAAAAAAAGATTAGAAGAACTGAATAAGGAGGTCAATGAATATAAAGACAACCTTGCACAATCTAAAACCCAGAAATTTCAGAATGATCTTAAACGCTTTGCTTTCACCAAAGTATACCCTTATGCTCACCCTGATTATACCCCTCCACTCAAGAATGCTGATCAATTGGAAACATCAGATGAGGATGGGTCTACTACAAGTGGTTCTAGTAGTGAAGGTTTTAGACCTAGGCAACGCGGAAGAGGTAAAAATAGATCTTACCATTACCAACAGAATTGGCCAGCCTATCCTAATTCAGGGGGTGGTGGTTTTCACAATCCATACCAACAACACCAGTTCCCAATGATGAGCTGGAATCCCAATTTCATGCCTATGCCCCCATTCCCACAAAAGTCTTTCCAACAAAATTCTTTTCGGCCGCCTTTTTTAGACAGGGGCCGGAGAGGTCGGGGCAGGAGAAGAGGGAACAACCAGGTCCACTGGGAACAAGAAGAAACAGTGGGGAACAACACTCACAACACTCGCAGCAAGGCAGGACCAAGCAACCAGAGAGTCTAGTTGTTAACCTCTCTTCCGTGAAATTGACTGAGGCAGAACAGGCAGTCCTAGAAAAGGGACTAGGTTTTGTTCCAACTGCCCGTTTGGATCGGTTTCACCTTCATTGTGAACTTGCTGAGTTCTTTAGAAAAATAAGGTTGAAGTTCTTTTTTGAAAAACAAAAGACTGTTGAAATTAGACTTCTGTCAGTGACACTGGTCTTCGTGTTAAGTCTACATTTACACCTCCTCCACACATGATCCCTTCTGAAATCGTGACTTTTGAACAGGCAGTCTTTAATGATCTTGAATCTTTTCAAGAAAACAATGTGTTCAAAAATTTGAGCACAGTGGAATTTCAAGCATTGCAATCCTTACAGTCAAATCCCTCTATTGTCAATAAACCAGCAGACAAGGGGGGTGGGATCGTAATCCAGAATACGACTGATTACGACAAAGAGTGTAGACGGTTACTAAGTGATCTTAGGAACTATACTCCTTTACCTACTGACCCATCCCCACTATTGAAAACCACCATCATCAGTTTGGTTGACCATGCAGAGTCCGCTGGTTATATCACCAAACATGAGGCTGATTTTTTGACAACAGGAGTAGGGGTGATCCCCTACTTTTATACTCTACCAAAAATCCATAAGAACAAATCACCTCCACCGGGACGACCGATAGTTTCGGGTATTGGATCACAGTTAGAACCCCTGTCTAAATATTGTGATTTTTTCCTCAAACCGTTGATTAAAAAAACTTCAACTTACCTGAAAGACACAAAAAGTTTTTTGGCCCTCTTACATGACCTGAGAGTGGATATGGAATCAACCATCTTGGTGTCTCTGGATATTGAGAGTTTGTATACGAGCATTCCCCAGGATGATACTATCAAGGTCCTTGGGGAAGCCCTGGCGTCAGCTCCTTGGGATTTTAGGACCCCGAAACAGTTTGTCATTGAATGTGCAACACTGGCATTGAAGAAAAACTTTTTTGAATATAAGGGCACCTTATATTTACAGTCCACCGGTACATCGATGGGAAGTACCTTTGCCCCCAGTGTGGCAGGGCTGTACGTTCATGATTTTGAATGTAGAAACATCTTGGGACCAACTAATCCTATTTTATCCAATATAATTTTTGGGAAAAGATACATTGATGACGTTTTTGTCATCTGGCAGGGTTCGGAAGGTGTTCTTTTGGACTTCTTTCAGTGGATCAATACTTGTGATCCCAATTTGACTTTCACTCACACCTTCAGTAAACATGAAATTATATTTCTCGATGTTGTGATAACAAAGACAGAGGGTGCCTTACTCACGAGAACATATTATAAACCGACAGCCAAGAACAATCTGCTAACCTTTTCCAGCTTTCATCCAAGACCCCTAAGAGAAAATCTCCCTTACGGACAATATTTGCGGATACGACGCAATTGTAGTAAGGTTGAAGACTTTCGTACACAATCTAAAGATCTGACTGAAAAGCTGAGGAACAGAGGTTATCCGGAAATAATCTTGAAAAGGAGTTGTAAAAGAGCCCGTAATCAATCTAGAGAGGTTCTTTTAGAGGAATCACAAAAACCAATTGGAGACGCCCCGTTGACTTGTGTCACCACATACAGTACAGCATCCAACGCAGTGTCGAACTCCATCAAGAAACACTGGCGTATTCTTACGAGAAATAACTTGAAATGGGACAAACCCCTTTTCTCTTTCAAGAGAGCAAGAAGTATCAGTGATTCCCTGGTACATACTAGACCAAGGAAGACTAATGGTGCTGAGGATATTTCAGTTCTGACTCCCTGGGGTTTGCCCCGTGTCACTGGGCATTTTCCATGTGGGTCATGTAGTGTTTGCCATTTGACCACACCAACTAAAACCTTGCCTTTAGACACTGGCAAAATTTGGACCCAGAGATCACACACCAATTGTAATACAACCAATGTGGTGTATATGATAATATGTCCTTGTGCTATAAGATATGTGGGCATGACCTCTTGCAGAGTCAAACAACGAATTTGCGAACATCAAAGCAATGTCCGTTGCAAAAAGAACACAACAAAATTGACTGATCATTTTTTGAAATTCAATCATACACCTAATGATATGCAATGGACTGTCATCGAAAAGGTGAAGTCGCAAAAATCTTCTACGCATTTATTGTTTGAAAAGGAACAACGCTGGATTTATCGATTATCCACTAACATTAACGGTCTCAACGATAATATTACATGGGGTTCAGTAATGAGATATTGACCCCTGCGAATATTGTTGACTCTCAGGTTATTCCATTACACTAGGAGATCGAGTGACATTCATTTAAGGGCAATAGGGAACAACCCTTTCTTTCCCCTTTCTCTGTAACAATCTGTAGTTCGGTGACACTTATGCATGGTCATTGCTAACTATTTACAAATACTTTAGGCGAGACAGTGCATAGTTATATAGGGTTAATAACCACAAGACCATAAGCTTGTTAAATACCCTTCGTTTCTTTCTTCTGTACCCGTTGGTCGCTTTCTTCTGTGCTATCGACGTTTCCATACTTTTGTCCATTTTGAATAAAGTTGGTTGAAAATGGAACGCTCTATGCGGTTAGCATTCTAGCTCTATTCCAAATGGTGTTTACGTCAAATCTGAAATGTCCCGTGACTCGTGACCTGTTACAGAGCGCTGGCTGCGTTTAGCGAGGTTAGCGTTTCAGCTATCCCATGAGTGGTGTTTATGTAACAATTGATACACCACGTGATCCGTGTTTATCCCGGAAGTAATCTACCGTGTTTTGGCGCCGCATGGTAGTGCCAGAATGGTATTTATACCGCGGCTCGGGAGATTTTTCTCATCTCCAGGTCTGCTGGGACCCCCTAGGTGTAATGGCCGGCGGTCGACCCTCTGCGAAGTAAGTTTTCATTTTGGTGGCAGTTTAGTTCTAGCGTTCTCATAGAGGTAGAGACGCTAATTCCACTCTTTTTGCTACCGATGACTTTAGATTCTGATGAGGCTCCCGCCACCTGGCAGCACCTAAGGAGCAGTATTTACGTAGCAGTAATGTAAGTCCTTGTTTCTCCATTATTGTAAAAACTTATGTTTTCAGTCTGCCATCTCTTTTGAGTTAACACTCGCTGCTTCTTAAAATCATGTTTTCAGAACATTTGTAAATCTTACCACCGTAATAACAGCTGGTATTGTATAGGCTAATATCGCCTTGACAAAATAATGAACATAATACGTATATGTTATTACGTTTAAGAACTAAATAAGATGTCTATCTGTTATAAATAAACGGCCCTACATAATGTGAAGTGGGAGCTAGATATGTCAGAATTTGGTTAATTAGCTACTAACAAGTTTGAATTTACAAGTACATATATTCTTGATTGTTCTTTCAGACTTTTGGAAACTTTCGAGAAATCCTTGAACGTTGTCTCTACACAACCGTGAGTTATGGTACACAACATAAGCCACAGGTCAGGATAAGCCTTAGCGTGCTTATACCACCATGGCTTTTCTCTTTGGTCCTGACGAATGCTTCGCTTAAATTAAATAATAGAAGCTGAAACATGTTGACCACATGCCCTTTCTTTGGATGTAACTGGTCAAATTAATTCCAGTTAGGGACATCCAGTTCACTTGCTTTTAACCAGGAGCCTTTAATTCCGAAAATTAAAATTATTGGGTGGACAAAGGCTTCCTTTTAATTTCCCATTCACTTACCATACTAGGATTCACAACTTCCAACTAATACGCTCCGCTATATTAAAGCGTTGTAGCACACCAGAGATACATTCGGTATCTCTGGTGGGGACCCTATGATGAAGCATGTCACCAACCAGGTTGGTGAGTGAGGGTTCTTTTATCACCTTGTAGTGACTCCTTTTTTCTGACACATTTCTCCTTTTTTAAGGATACACTCTTTTCTTGTTTTGTTGTTATTGATCCAGGGGGACCAAGAGTGGTTCCTTAGTTTTTCTACCCTCTCTCTCTTGTTGTTTTGTAGTACTATTCCATTAATATTCATGAGGTAGGTCATTTGTGATCCCCTAGGAATCGCTTTCATGCATCCCGTTTTGTGATTTCCCAATTGCGAATCACAAGGATTGTATGTAGCATGTTAGATGTATAGTAGTGTTCGTGTTTGGGCCAGGGGGGGGTGTATGGGGGTCTCCCCGACGACGTACGGTGTATCCTTTGCAAGCACTTGCGTGCAACTGTTACTTGTAGGGGATATGTACGTCTTGGTTTGGTGCCAGGTAATAGTAGTCGACGGAGTTCTGGAATGGGCACCGAACCAGTCGTGGTGTATGTCTCCCCTATGTGTTCGTCCAGTAGGAAAGCCACTGCAATTGTGCTGCTAGGAAATAGGATTCGAAGGATGGGGCGGCCAGTCCTCCTTGTGTAGTGGGCAGTTGTAGCTTCGCTAGTGCTATCCTATGTCTGCTTGTTCCCCATATCCGTGAGCTGAGGAGTGCGTCTAAGTCTGGAAAGAAGGTTCTGGGGAGAATTATTGGTAGTATAGTAGCCGCGGAACTATTATCATTTTGGCGATGGCCACCCGGCCGATCGGAGCTAACAGGAGGTTTTTCCTGAATCCTACCAAGGATCTGATGCCAGCCAGTGCCTTACGGTGATTACCTTCGTAAATGTCGGTCGGGGTGTGATAGAGACGAACCCCGAGGTATCAGGGGGCCTCTGCGCTCCAGGCGATGTTCTGATCGCCTAGTCTGACAACCCGGGGGGAGGCTCGGGTGTAACGGGTACACTGTAGATTTCTCCCAGTTTACTCTCAGCCCAGAGACTTCTGCAAATTCTGTCAGCGTGACCCAGATGGGTGTTAAATCTTCGGTGATGTCTCTAATATATATTAGAAGGTCATCGGCATACATAGAAACACTGTGCACGGCATTTGCTATGGGAATGCCCCATTGTTCTCCCTCCTGTCGCAGCCGTATGGCCAGTGGTTCTACCGCGAGGGAAAAGAGCAGTGGCAAGAGCGGGCAGCCCTGCCTCGTGCCTCTCTGCACCGCGAATTCCGGCGAGATGTATCGTCCTATACGAACGCGCGAGGTGAGTTTGGTGTATAAGAGCTGTGTATACGCCAAGAGGGTGGGGCCGAGTCCTATTTGTTGTAGAACCAAGAAGAGATACTGCCATGTGAGGGTGTCAAAGGCCTTTTCGAGGTCTAGGATAAGACTGGCCGCTCGGGGGTAAGTGTCGCCCACTTGATCTTGGACATGGAATAGTCGACGTATGTTCTGGGATGTATTTCTGCCCGGGACGAAACCACATTGATCGGGATGTACCAGGGGCTGTATGATTTGCGTGTACCTATCCGCTAATATCTTCCCCAAGATCTTGCAATCGGTAGAGAGGAGTGTGATGGGGCAATAGGATGCCATCAGTTGTGGGTCGCGGTTGCGTTTCAGGAAGGTCACGATAACCGATTCCCGGAGGGATTTCGGTAAACTCCCCTGTGTCTAGTGCTGTGGTGAACATCGCCGCCAACCGAGGGACCAATAAGGGGGAGAAGGTCATGTAGTATTCTAAGGGGAATCCATCTAGCCCCGGTGCTTTGTTGCGAGCTAAGGTGTGTAATTCCTGGGTAATGTCCGCGGGTTGTATCCTCGCCTCTAATGACGTACTATCCTCTTTTGTAATCTTAGGCATCGTTAGGGGATCGAGAAAATGATCTATTATGTCCTGCTCGATCGGGATTGGGTACCAGTAAACTTCCGAGTAGTGTTGATGGAATGCTGAAAGGATCTGATCTTGGGACCGTACTAAGTTGCCTAGGGGGTCTATTACCTCAGTTATGGGTTTCATGTCGCTGTCTTGCTTGACTAACCACGTTAGTAAGGTGCCCGTTTTATCGCATTCCTAAGCATTAGGGCTGCATACGTCCTGAAATTGTAGCATCGGAGGTCGACGCAAGTCGTCATATATTCCGTCCTGGCTTTGGCGATCTGTGTCGCTGCCTCTTCCGATAGGTCATCCTGTTTAGTAACGGTGGCGAGGTGCTTTTCGGCCTTGGTGAGTGCTTGCTCTAGGGTCCGTTTTACTCCCACTATTTGCTTAATACATTCTCCACGGGCTACCACTTTGAATGTGTCCCACTCTATCAATGTGGAGGATGCTGTCCCTGCGTTGTTAGTGAAGTAGTCCTGTATACTTTGCCCCTCGTCATGTTTGAAGACTGGATCTGCTAGGCAGTCCCGTGGGAGGTGCCATGTGGGGACTGGGGGATGCGGGGTCTCCAATTTAATTGCAGAATGTGAGCATCGTGGTCAGAAATTATCCTACCCATGTAGTCTGTGTGTTGCACTTTGGGCAGAACCGCCGCTGAGCATAAGAACCTGTCTAGTTGGACTCTAGGGTTATGTGGGATGGAGTGGAACGAATATAGCTTAGTCTACGGATGTTGCATTCTCCATGCGTCAGTGAGCGCCCATTGTGTGACCCAGGCTCTGAATCGTTCTGTTTGTTTCTGGGCGGCTGAGTGTGTGGGTGGAGGGTGGGAGCGGTCCAGAGTGAGGTCTAGTGTGCAATTGTAGTCGCCCCCTAAGATCCATGGTATGGAGGCAAAATGGGCGAGTACCCCTGTTCTACGTTCGGGCGTATATACTTCCCAGTAGCACCGAGTGTCCATCGAGGAGGCCCTCTAACAGGGCATATCTACCTTCCTTGTCTACCACCCGTCTAAGTTCCTGGAAGGGGGTCCCTGGTCGGACCCAGATCAGCGCTCCCCGTCCGTAAGCGGAGTATGATGTGGCACATATGGTACCGCGCCATTTGGACTGTAGCTTGCTTATCTCGGTGTTAGTAAGATGCGTCTCTTGTAGAACCGCGATCCGAGCGTTTTGGCATTTCGTGTATCAGTATACGGCGTATCGCTTGCGCGGTGTATGAAGGCCTCGGGCGTTAAGCATTAGGATGCTGATGTCAGCATTCTGTGTCCTTACAGCCATGTGATATCGTCAGTGCTCGTTTGGATGGGTGTACCTGCCGGAGCCTGGTGACCGATGAGTCCCCTGTGGTGTGAGGGGCACATACACTACCATCTGCCTCCTATAGACATGTCTCGGGTACCCTGTTGTGCGTGGTTCTAGGGTGATTCTGGACAAGGGTAGCAAACTGCAAAAACTGGGGTCGGGATACTTTCCCAATGCTGAGGATCTAT